>NC_071575.1:68401667-69800417 GCF_024509145.1 Vidua macroura
TCCTTCCTTCCTTCCTTCCTCTTTCACTTTTTCTTTTCTTTTATAGAATTTTCCCTATTTTTCTCTCTTTTCTGCATACTCACCTGACAGCTTGCCTGCTTCTTTCCTTCCCTCTCCTCTCTCTCTCACACCATGAATTCCTCCTTACTTTTCTTTTCCCAACTTCATTCCCTCCCTGTTTTCCCTTTTAGAAGAAGAATCAGCAGTTGTTTTAACTGTTTTGTCCCTCTTGAATTCCAAACGAAATGGATCCAAGGGAGCACTCTAGATCTATGTCCTCTGTGTGTGCTCACAGATGCTGGTACCTTTCACTTTCCCTCATGTATCCAAAAATGTAAATGGTAGTTCCCAGTGACAATACCAATATGTTCAATTTCCTATTCACAGCTTGTCAGAATGGATGCAATAAAAAAAAACACCCTGAACTTTATGGTAAATGCCTCAGGGTAAATGTAGCTCACATATGCCATTACAGCATCTCTTTGTTTTGTTCCTTGGAATATAAATGCCTTCATCTTGAAATACCTTCAGATTATCTTTAGCTCAGAAAAGAAAAGGTAAAAAATATCCTTTAAAACAAAATACCTTAAATCTTCATGTTCTATCTAACAGGTGATCACATTGGAAGGTATTCACAGTGCTAAATTAGAATATTTACCCAGGCTGGAAATCACACCATAAACTAGGTCAGAATGCTATTTGGTGATTGAACTTGCCCTCTGAAATAGTCATGTGGCCCACTGGGAAAAAATCTGACTATCACATAAATGAAATTAAAATTACTTATTTGGAGATAGATAGATAGATAGATAGATAGATAGATAGATAGATATAGATATAGATATAGATATAGATATAGATATAGATATAGATATAGATATAGATGATATAGATATCTTCATCATTTCAGAATACAAGTTAGAGTATTAGATGGACACAGATCTCTTGGCACTTAACTAAGGCATAAAAGTTAGGGAAATAGTTGCACAAATCTCCTTTTTACAGATGATGGATACAGATTTTAAGAGAGCAAGTCAGACCTGAGCTGGGCTAATTCAAGATTCCAGCTGATCCAGCAATTACATATGTCCAAATAAAGCAAAAATACATCAAGATTTACATTTCACAAGCATAAACTTGTAATAGGCAAAGCATCTTTCAGCCATTCCCACTGTTCTACTTCCTACATTAATTTTAAGAATCAATCTTCCTGTTGCTAAACCAGAACAAATCTGACAGACAAGTTACTTTGGAATCATGTTTCCCACTGTGAACAACACTGGAAGTTTTATAATGAGGAGGCCCTAATAGACTCAATCAAAACCTTGAAGAAACTTTTCTTCCTGACTTGGCACTGAAAGCTGAGTTGATATTATTAATTTTGTCCTCAAATGTCCACTAAAACCATTTTGTGGAAGGTTTTGTTTTGGTTTTGTTTCTTTCTTCCTGTAAAAAATATTGTGTGATTCAATTTTTAGAGCATGAATGAGATGATAAGAAAATATTCCTAGGGTGGACTTTGATCTCCTGTGTCTCCTGGAAACAATCCCAGGCTCCAGTAAGGGAGTTCTCTCAGCCCTTGGTGGCTACCTCTTGCCCACTCCAGCTGTTCTTTGCTCCTCAGTCAATTCTCAGACCAATTTTAGGGCAGCTTAGTAATTTTGTGACTGTTTTGATATGATCTGCAACCACTTTTTTTTACAAGAGCTCATGGGAAGTCTATTTACACGTATCTTGGTGTGGAGTATCAACTCCAAGACAAAACAAAACTCCGCTGGAGAAGCAGACAATACACAAATGCCTACCTACAAAAAAATGTGCATAAACTCTGCTCTCACTGGAGCTCATCAACACAGTCCAGCTGCTTCTTGTTTACAGTGAGGCCAACGTTTTCCCTTCCTGGAATAAATATGGCCAGTCTTTTGTAACAAACATGAGAGCTCCCAAGAGCTCTTTCAACAAATACTGAGAAAGTTATGGCATGATGAGAAGTAAAGCTAGAATGAAGAAATGAGTCTGAGGTGGGGTTTCAGCTCCACTCTTAAGTCCAAGGCTGATATTTTGATTTCTGGCTTTAGTGCATCTCTAGGAATAGCTGTGCTGTTCTGGTGAATGAGCTGAGACCCTAATTAGCAATATTTTTTGCTCAGCTATCATATTCATCTTTCAAACTTATGAATGTACAGATAATGAAAGTCTTAAGTGAACTCATTTTTCACTTATTAATATTAATTTATTTCTTCAGCAAACAACTTTTATCAGTGTTTTGTCAAAATAAGGAATGGTGAATATTAATACAATATAAATGATCTATAATTTTGGCCATGCTGCTTTCCAGATATGAATAGAAGGAAAAAATGTCTAAAAAGGGGAGGACAAAGATAGACTGAAATGGGTTCAGTATAGAAATTATGAAATTTTAAGCACCATTTTCTAATTCCTCCCCCACTTCCAATCCTTTTTTTCTTTCTCTTTTGTATTTCCTCAATTCTCTAGTTTAGACTTAGGAAAAATGTGGATTAAAAAAGTTCACTTTTCTCAGAAGTTTTATATTTTTTTTCCTAAATTCTTAGGAAAAGCAACATTTTTTAGCAACAAGTAAAAATAAACGGTCCTCAAAGAATGTAAATTCTTGACTAAAAAATATCCCTTGGTAGAGAAATTTTGGCTTCCTTTCACACCCAGTTTATTGGAATACGTGAGTTTATGGGCTTCAGTTTATTGGAATACGTGAATAAAACGAATATGTAACAGATATGAAGGTCTAAAAAATTAAATTTTCATTCATATATTGTCTAGTATTGAGGAAGTAATCCGGGGACTTTTCAACTTTTTTATTTATAGTTCTGAAGAAGTAATTTGTTTATGTTAAAATTACACATTTTCTTCAGAATGTCCTTCACTGCAGTAGTTTTCTTTTTTAAGATATAGTTTTAAAGGAACAGCATAAATGTCACCTTTCAAGGTCTTCAGAAATTTGAATGGAGGTGAAAGAATCCTATTTGTAAGCATCTTTCACATCTTTCAGGTTTTTTTTTTTTTTTTTTTTTTTTTTTTTTTTTGTTTTTTTTTGTTTTTTTTTTGTTTGGTTGTTTTTTTTTTGGTTTCTTTTTTTTTTTTTGAGACCATATCTTCTCTCAGAGATCTTCAGTCCTTGTTCTTAGATAAAGGAGATGAGACCATTCCTCTGCAGCTGCAATCACAAAGGTCCAGATCACAATATTGTCATACCTCAAAATTTCATCTTCAGTGACATAACATTTTTCTGCTTTGTTTGGGTTTTGTTTGTTTGTGTGGGTTTTTTTTTTTTTTTTTTTTTTCTTTTTTTTTTTTTCTTTTTTTTTCTTTTTTTTTAATAAGCTTCTGGTCCTCAGTTTTCATTTCAAGAAAACTAAGTTTCTTGGCCCTTTGGATTACAATTTCCTCTTGGAAAATATAAGTTATTGGAGTCTCAATATGTTAAAAATGAGAGAAAATGTCCCACACAAGTTATGTTTAAGTTATTTTTAATCTTTGGGCAATCTTCCAGTGATCCTGAGCTTCTGACCTTCCTTTAGTTGTGAACAGGTGCTCAAGGAGGTTACATTATTAATATCAATAAGTCCAACATTTTTCTTCAATAAAAACCCTTTAATAGAATTTTGATAATGTGAATAACCTTTTGTTAAGATAAGAGGAGAAAAATAAAGAACTAGCACAAAGATCTGTTTATCTCATGTTCAATTAGAAAATGTCTTTTCAAGGAAGGATTTTCTTACCTCAGCTATAAAATAGGCCCAGATTTACCACTAGGAAAGTACCCTTTGGGGATTTTCTTTGCTTCTTTTTCACCTTGCAAATTGCTTTCTGATTTTTTGCTCGGCTTTGAAAAGATGCATGTCCAAAAATCTATACATTTTAAGATGCAAACTGTCAGAGAAATTAAAAAAAAAAAAAAAAAAGGAAAGAAAAAAGGAAAAAAAAAAAAGAAAAAAGATTGATCAGTGGAAATAACTCATGGAAATGTTTGAATTTTAGGTTAGCTTCCTGGCTTTGTAGGAAACTAGATAACTAAACAACAATACATTTAAATGATTCTTGAGTTTCTAATGAATCAGCTCTTAATTAGATGTCAATGTTTTGATTTTTTTTGTGAATTTGAATCCACAGCATCTTATTCTTCTTTTTAAAATCTCCTGCCAGTATTCCAGTAATTCCTGTTTATTGGAATCTAATGGAGGACAATGGACAATAGGAGGGCTTTTTAAGCTAAACATGGGTATCTTTACCCTGTTCAAAGGGTGCTGGGCTTGTCAAGAATCTTGATTGTGTCCTACTCACACAATGTAAAGTGACCATAAGTCATCTAAAAAAAAATCTCAAGCAGTGCCTACTCCTGAAGACAGAGATCCCTGCTTTTGCTTAGGAATTGGTCAGTGATTGAATTTATCATGAAGTATTAGAGGAAAGACTCCTGTAATAAAAGGCAAAAATTAAGCAACAATCTCGAGGTCTGCATCTTGTTTTTCCCTTGGTAACACATTTATTGAAACACAAAACTCTGCAGGGTGGAGAGAGCACTTTTGCAAATGTGCTGGCCTTTCCAAATTGAGTAAAAGTGTGCAAATTTTAGAAGTGATAAAGCACCTGCAATAACCACTGGAACCAAAGGAACCTGTGGGTGTTCAGCATTTCTTTTAAAACTTCACTTCCATTTAAGTTTCAATCATGTAAGAGCTATTTGAGGCACCAAGAAGGAGACCTTTAAATGCACCTTTACTATATGTAGGAACAGAACACCACCACAGAAGCTGGTGTGATCTGTGTTTCTAAATCTCTGTCTAGATTGCACTTAAACTTTAAAAAATCTCCGTTAAAACCAATCCCCCAAAACACCTGCAAGCTTTACTTACAGTTAATCAAAGAAAGGTGGTTATTAGATGCAGAAGATTAAGAGAATGAGGGGGCTGCTACAAAGATTATGGCAAAAACACAGAAAAAGAGAAGATTTTGTGTCTTCAGCAAGAAGTCAGTACAGCATTTTGCTAAAGGGACAGAGAGATGAAGGGAGCTGAAAGTGTGACCAGCACGAGGAAAAGGAGAAACTGGAGACTTTCATAAAAGGTGTCACAATTAGAGATCAGCAAATGTAAATGATAACTTTACTTCTGGGTTGCAGCAGAGATTTCACATGAGCGTGTTCAGTGCAGTTCCCAGTCCTGTGTATGTCTAATTAAAATACACTAATTTAAATACATCATACTTGATTTGCACCAGATATGTAGGGTCAATCACAGCTGGTAAAACCATGTTTTACAATTTAGCCTACAGCAAAATGTTAGAATTCATGCCCCCAGCATTTCTGCAGTCAGGGATATTTTGGGTTACTATTATATCAACATGATGAAAGTGTTACAGATTTGTATTTAATACTACAAGGTAGCTCTAAAAAGAAAATTATTTAACGGGAGGGGGTGCATTCATATTGGCAGTACAGTGACAAAATGGTTAAGAAACAAGACATGCAATGTAAAGAGCAAACATTACATTTTCTTAAAGAACACAAGAATTTAAAAGAAGTTCCAAGCTCTGTAGCCTAGTCAAGATGCATTAGAGTCAATAAACTCTTCTTTCCTAACAAAGGGACATGTAAGAAAGCAGAAATTGTGACAATAGTTTTTAAAATGAAGGTTTTTAGCTCGAGCTAGAAAACCTCAAAAGTATCTGAAAAGCTGCTCTGAGGAATGGAGTTGGATATGAAATGATGTCAAAGACACCCTGGAAAGACACCAATGCATGATAATCCCAGGAGACTATAGCTGTGACCCAGACTGTTAAAATGAGAAGGGAATTAGGCACAGATATTCTTCTGAAATTCAATTTCATCTGAGTTTACCTTCTTTTCATTAGGGGTCTGCTAGTTATTGCTTTTTCTGTTTACCTCTTTTCAGAAAAATCCACAATGTTTGAGTTGATCTGAACTGAGATACTTTTTTCCCTTGTTAGAAGTCAAATAAAGGTTTGCCTCATCCAGAAACACAGCTTTTTCCTTTAAAAATAAAGTAATGAATCAGAAATGTGAGAGTATTTTAGTCTTGTCTTTCACTTGCAAGCACAGGGTATTAGATGCTAAAATTCACTTTTCTTCTTCCCTGATCTGAATCATCCTGTCCATCCAGTATGGGGAAGGTCCATCCATGCAGCTGAATGTGCTGAAATCACCTTTTTTCAAGTGTTTGTTGTTTTCTTCCACTTGCATGAATGGCATTTTCAATGGGCTACAGAAAAAAACCAGAGAAGTCCATCACACTACTGATTGGAGTGTCCAAAAGGAAGTTTAATCTATGTTACACATCTCATATTTATTCATGTTTAACTATTTTATGCAGAGAAAATCAATATCAGTTATTGAAATATCAGCCCATGTCAAAGTAAGTGGTTATTCCAAGAAATCTTATTAATCTGAGGAGGATTTCAGAGTCCTTGATTCTCTGGGTCAATGTCTTCCATCAAGATGAACTGAGACTCCACTCGTCACTGTACAGTGTTGTAAGGTAACTAATTTTGGGATTTAAAAGGGGCAGAGAATTAGGAAGTAGAAATGAAAAGGAGAGTCTTAGCCACCTCAGAAGAAAGTAGGAGATCATCTGACATGTGGGGAACTTGACTTGAAGGCCAGTATAGGCTTGTGGATCCAAAACTTGTGGATCATATGCTATGCCAGGAAAGGTTTAAGCTGCACATTAGGAAAAGTTTCTTCACAGAAAGGATGATTAAGCATTGGAATGGGCTGCCCAGGGAGGTGGTGGAGTCGCTATCCCTGGAGTTGTTTAAGGAAACAGAGAGTGCCTGGATGTGGCTCTCTCTGGGTGACAAGGTGATGATCAATCATAGGTTGGACTCCATGATCTCAGAGGTCTTTTCCAACCCAATTGAATCTGTGTGAAAAAAACCACTTATTGCCAATCTGATCCTAAGGTACACCAGATGGAGTATTCTGAGCAATTTCATATATTGACATGATGAAACATGGAAATCCTAAATACTTTTCCTGCAGGTATCTACACATCTAAGCTCCTGGTATAGTCAAAGAATATGTATTGAGAATTCAGTGGATTCTAGTACTTAGTTATTTTACCTAAATGAATGTGTCAATTGCCATTTGAGGTTCCTTTATGGACCCCTCTTGGGTTTCTTCTGAGTATGTTTATATCTCCTACAAGGACTGTGTCATGTTTGTCCAAGCTATGTACACGTTATAAATCCTCTAGGATGTCTTCATGACTGGAAACAGTGATATTTGTGGTGTTCACATTATCAGCTCACCCTGAAGCAGTTATCTAGGACAGCATCCCATTGCCTAAATACAGTCATGTATAATTTTAGATTCCCAGAAGCATCTTGCTTGGCCTCTAGCTTCTGCTTCACAGTGATGTCATGTCCCATAAATCCCATTTTATATTTGCCAGTCCAATAGGAATGCCTTAGGCATAATGCCCCAGATATTTAAGTTTCAGAAAGCTTAAGCAGTTGTATTCTACTGCTCATGGACAGTTTTCTGGATACAATGATTGTCAGCTGTACCTATCAGGAGATTAAATACTCAGCTTACATATGGATGCTTAAATATATGTTATTTAATCTTAAATGGGATCCCACTCTAGGAATCACTTGTGGATCATTAGAATCCTATATGTTAACCTTGAGCATGCTGGCTACCAGAAAAAAGTCACTTTCATTCTCATTTCCAGCAAAGGTCTTGTTAGAGACATCTTTTTCTCAGTGGAGAATGCAGAAGTTGAAGTATAATGACTAAAACAGTTTTAAACAGACTATATAGTTAATTTTTTAGCAATAGAACTGGTTGTATATTGCAGACCAAGAGAAACTTGTAGATGAAGTGTCACTGAAGCTCATTCCTGGAGATGGGAAACCAATCTTTGGTAGCAAACTGTTTATCAGGACTGCATGTTTTCCACTTATCTCTGTGCAAAGCTTCTTGTTAATAATATATAAATAAAGTAAAACATACTTGAAGAAGAAAATGCGCACTTGCTGTGGAATGTCAAATAGTGGGATTTTGCTCATCACCCAATTTTAATGGGAAACCCCTTTAGCTTTTTCAATTACCATTACACTGAGATTGTTAGAAATATTCAAGTAAAGGAGTGGACTTGATTTGTCCTGAGCCAGTACCACTGACATCCAGTGCATCTAAAACATCCAGTGCATCATTCTCAGGAGGATGTTTTCCCTCTCCTTTCAATATACTCATCAAAAAGTAAAGAAAATATATTTGAATCCATTGGTGGCTCTATCCAGCCATTCATCAATGTCAAATGTCCCATTACTACTCATGCTGATGGAGAAACCAGCCAAAGTCCACTCTAAAATTGTAAATCAAAGCCATTGTTTTGAGGTCAGATCACATCACAGGACTGGAAGCATTGACCAGCTCAGGTACCTGTGTCCTCCTTCTTCTTAGAGAACTAAGGGCAAACCACTCTACTCCTCATTCAGAGATTTTAAACTTGAGACAATATCACATGAAAGATCATGGCCAACAACTTTACATTGATTTTTTTTGGCCTAAAGACTATTGTGATAGTAAATCTAAAATTAGATCCTAGTCACTCAAAGAACAGGACATCTTTCTTTATAAGAATCTTTTTAAAATCAGATTTTTAACATTTAGTAGCAGGAGCAAAACTGATAAAATGAAACATTTCTCTGCATATTCTTTCTTTTCTCTCTAGGAGATAAGAAGACAAAAGCACCCTGATCCTAAACAAAAGAAAATCAGATGTAGACTTGGATGGAATAGAATATATTCTATTTGGACTTGGATTGAAATAGGTAAAAGAGTTTGAATATGAAGGAAAGATGTGGTCTTGGAACAAATTAAGAAAGAGGACATTATTGGAAGAAAGATGTAAGTATCTTTCAAAGGGAGCTTTGTAATATTTGGAAGAATAAAAGAATAATTCAATACTTAACTAAAATGCATTGAGATTCCAGTCCTTTTGGGGCTTGTCTATCTCTAGCCTTAGTTACTGTGAAATTCCTTGACAACAGTAATAAAGCATTTACACTGTGAGTCTTGACATTTGCCCACCTGAAAGATTCTTCTTCTATTGACTTAGAAAGCTTTGGGGGCAAAAATTGTGTGAAGCAATGAGTCCATTCAATATTAGACAAAGGGATAAAGCATACAATACTGGAGACATATTTTCTCTTTCCCTATGAAATGTTTCATGTGAAAACTGCTTCTTTCAACACGGCAGACCTTGTGGGAAATGACCTGTACACTGGATAAGTTGACAGGCACAGTAGGGGATTTCATTACACCTCAGAATTTGACTGGCACAACCAGCTCTCTCTGGCTCTCTGTAACCCCTGGCAAGTGCTTGGAATTGAATCTGTAAATGTTAATCAATATTTCAGGCCTATTAAATAAAAAAAAGGCATTGTGGAAATCAAAGTGCTAACAGCTAGCGTGATGCCCTACACTGACTTCCAGGCCATCAAAGACCTTGTAGGGAGCAAAAGAGCAAATATTTTAATAAAACAATTACCTCTACAATTTCAAACCTGCAGAAGAATGTTACATCTCCAACCCTATCGCACTAACTTGATTTTCGTTTCAAACAGATCAGTGAGCAGGAGCAATTCAATACAGATATTTAATGAGACTTTAAGGTACTGTCCTAAATCTTGGGAAAGTAAAAGTCCACCATGTGTTTAAAACATCTGCAAGTATATCCATTTCTTCTCAAAGATGAAATGGGGCAGAACTGTACCCAAAGCCTTTGGCAGTTTCACTGTGGATTTCAGTGGATGGAGGCCCTGAGTGAAATTCATGGGTGGGACTGATTTAACACAGCTGCAGACAGCCACACCATAGGCAACTGGGGTTGTGCTGTTCACCTGGGGCTCACTTGGGAGAGAAATGAGAACTTCTGGAGTGCAATTTATGTCATGCTAAAGCCAATGTCTAAAATAGGTCAAATGAATTGTACCTTAAAGCCCTCTGGTGTCTGAAGTGATTATGAAGAGAGCCGCAGGTAGCCAAAGCAACTGAGCAATAGGATCCAAAGTCAGAGGAGATGAATCACCACATTCCTGTGTATCTTGTGGTACATGGACAAAACCAGACTGCAAAAGGCAAGTGAAATTGTGCTACCCTCAAGGCAAGGGTGTAAAAGGGTAACAAGGAAAAAAAATGTTAAATAATTTCAGGATTTTAAGGCACTTCCCTGTGGTGAACTTTGAAATGGGTCAATAGGAGTATATGTATGTCTCAGAAAAACCCACTGAGTGAAAAATTAACTCTAATTTCTTCTTCCCTCCACAAAATAAAACACACCCAAAAAAAAAAAAAAAAAATCAGGCACAAAGTGGTAACTTGCTGCAGAATGAAGTAGCAAGTCTTGGTTTCTTCAGAGTCCTGGTAGATGTGGTAGCTGAACGCTGATATGGACAAGACTAAATAATGCTTGTCAGCTTTGTAATCATATCCTGTCTCTCAGATGAGAAGCAGCCTCCAGTTTCTTTCCTTTGCCTTCAAGCATTTCAGGAGAACCAGGTACTATGACCAATTAGCAAGGCCAGATAGAACTAATTGCAAGTTTGCCTGTTGTTATGGACAAAGTGTCTCCTGCAAAACTGAATTCCCACTTCTTGGCAAGGTAATCACCTTGCAGTGATAAAGCAAGTAGAGAAATTTTCAATTTTTTTTCATATTTAGCTTGAAATTTCAAAAAAGCCACTGTCAAATTTAAGATGGTGATGTATCCATCTCATTCTGACCAGTGAAGACAAGATAACTTTAACATTCCTTTACTACTGTTGTATTGAAAGGAAATATGAAGCAAAAAAACAAACAAACAAAAAAAAAAAAACAATCAAAAAAAAAAAAGAAAAAAAAAGAAATAAGACTGCTACTCATTTATTAAGATGTCATGAGAAAAGTAGAGAAACTGGTGATGGATGGATGAACAATTGGTGTAATTGCTGGGTACCTATGCTATGCTGTGTCCATAAACAATCCCTTTGTAAACTGGGTGAGGATTTTATGTTCATTACATAGGGCTAAAATCCTCATAGGCAGGTCCTACTTTTCAAAAAACAAGTTTTTAAATTGAATTTGATGGTAGGGTGTGTTCTGTTCCTGGAAATGGTTATTTTCGTGAATGAGTTTTGTGGATGTTTTTGGAAGGTGAAGAAGAAATATCAGGACTTCCTCAGAAGAGTCACAAAAACTCTGTAGCTGTGGCAAACAGTTCCTTGCAAGAATGGGCAGAACTCTGCAGGGTGGCTGGTGCTCACAGAAGACCTTTTGAGCTCCTGTCCATAAGCCTGCAGAGATCCAAAGGCACAAAAGGATGCAGAGGACCATTCCTCCCTGTCAGAACCTCAGCCTCTGACACTTCTGGTGAAGCTTTAGCCCTAATCATTTCTTTTTTTCATTTCATTTTCACGTTCTCTCTCTCTTGTTCAATAAAGCACCTGTTATTTAGAGCTCTCATCAGCCTGCTCCCAATCTAATGAGACTGCAGAAAGTTTGCCTGCAAACTCCCACTCCTTCTGTCAACTCGATTGTCTGGGGATGCCTTGTGAAGCTATTCATGCTCTATCACCACCTCCTGCTTCCTCACCCTCTTTCCCCTCTCCTTAGCTGAGGCATGTCATCTGTCCTCATGTCATTCCTGCTGGGTTGTGTAAGATACAAAAGCTACAAAAGTACATTTAATTTACTAGTGTTGTAACATGGGCCTTCCTCCACGGTGCTTCAACTATCCCCACTGTAATTTGAGGATCTGTCAAATTTTCACAATGACAGAGCAAGTTCTCCCAGTGGTGCTCTGGTTTTCCTTTCTCTTCAGGTCTGGCTGAAAAATAGGAAGTCTGGAAAAGGTAGCTTTATACCCCAATAAACAAGGAAGGGTTTTGAGGCTGTGCAATCAGGATAGATGATGCAGCTTAGAGAATTAAGGGAATATTCCTTCAAGAGGACTGAGCCGCTGATGGTGCCATATGTGAAACTCCTTCATGGGGATCAACATAAAATGTTCTCTCAGGAAAGCTGTTGCTGAAAGTGCCATGAGAATGGTTACTGAAAAGTTAACTCTGTGAAAGGTGACTGATGCATTGACAACCATGTAGCAAGTCAGAGAATCGCAGGATGGTTTGGGTTGTAAGGAACATTAAAGATCATCTTGTTCCAGCCTCCTCCCATTGGCAGGGAAACCTTCCACTAAACCAGGCTGCTCAGAGCTCTCTCCAAGCCGAACTTGAACATTTCCAGGAATGGGGCATCCACAATGCCTCAGGGCAATATGTTCATGGATCTTGGGGACCAAGCTTAGAGCCCAGGGATGATGTCTGAACTACAGAGACACATCATATGAGGGGAGTCCAGCACTGACATGCTGGCTGTGGTGAAGATCTTATTGACCTCCCTCAAACCCACAAACCCTCGACCTCCCTCAAACCCACAAGCCCACAAACACTCTCATTGGTACATTCTACCTCTTGGAATTTGGAATGATCTGCCATGTGAATGCAAGAACCACTGTAAATGAGAGGAGACAGCAAAGTTTTCATGGATCTGAGATTAACATTTTTAGAGAAAACTTAGTAAATGACTGGTAATGTTGGCATGAAAGCGGTTAGGCTCGAAGAACCCACTATTTAAGCCATAATAATGATAATTAACTCATGTTATTAAGCCATCAAATGCTGTTGCAGCCCAACAAAGCCATTCTTTCAGCATGCCTGCACACAACAGCAATATTCCTCTATAAACCATTCCTAGTTCTGATCACTCAGCTCTGCCTGCCTGCCTAGAATCCTGTTCCTGCTTTCTTCCACCTATCTCTTTTTGCATCCAGGCCTTCTTGTTTGTCCCAAGCTTACATTCAACCTGGTGCCTGATCTAAATTAAGACACTGTCATCCAAATCTGTCTTTCTTCTCTCTCCTCTTGCTGTCTACTGCAAAACTGAGACTGTGTAAAGTTGGTGCTTTTATTTCTCTTAAACTGCAAGTTCACAAATCTCTAATTTGAGTTACTCAGGGAGGTTTGACATGGTCTGAGTACTCCTATAGGAGCAGAATTGTCTGGGTAAGTGAGGTTGAAGTACCTAACCTAAGACTCATGAGTTGAAGAGCAGACTGGATGGAGAAGTGCTCTTTACTCAATGTAGGTTTTACTTTTCTTGGATCATTTGTCTTCAAGAATACAGAAAGATAAGCAGAGTTGTAAAATGGATGAGTGGTAAATAGTGCAGAAATGCTGCCAAATTCCACGGGATATACTGGGCCTGGCAGTCTCCATCCCTTCTGAGTTTTATTTGTGCACAAGGAGAACATCCTCCTCTCTTCATGACTCAGAACTGTTGAAAGAAGAACTTTGTGATACAGATACCACACTCATTGGTGCCAGGGATGGCTATGGGACACAAATTGTAAGATTAAAATGTGCATGCAGCATTTAACTGGAGGTCTGTTTATTATTTGGTTTTAAATTCTGATTCCTTCATACCAACAGGAATAAGACTTCCAAGGTGAGAGTAACAGCCAAGTGACGCTGAGATGAGTTTAGGTGGAAAAACAGGTTTGTGTGAAGGCTGGGGTTATGCCTGAAAAAAAAATCTGATTTTTTTTGTAGCTGTAGAATGTTTACACAATGCAATGTTTATGGAGAAGGTCTGATGCTGTGTCCATGTCTCATTTCTCCATAATCTGTTGTGTTTGATCTTTGGATGGATCTTGGTACAAAGTCAATGTTACCTGTCCAACAGAGTGACTGCATGAAAGGCTTCCTCTATATTTAGAATTTATAAAACTTTCTGCTGTTTTCAGGATGGTCTATAAAAATGAAGGCTGGAAGGAAGAGAGAGGCAAATCAGGCAGCACTGTTCATGTTTCAGCAAGAAGAAAGATGGTAAAAGGAACTCACTGAATTGGTTTTGCATGACACATTCCAAAAATATTTCCAAGGATTTAGCAGTCATATTTGTCCTCTATTGGACTCTACATTGTCATATATGACTCTAAATGATAGTTCTTTTTGTATTTACATATCTAGTATCATTTGGGCTTGTTGATCAATTATTCTTTTCTTGGCTTCGCCTCATAGGTCTCACACAGACCCCACCAAAACCAAACAAATAAAAAAATCTGCCTACACTTTTTTGCAGTTTGAATCCTACCATTTTCAGATCAACTAAATCACAGGTTGGTGACCAAAATTTTAGCAATGAACCAAAATTTTAGAAATGAATCATCTAAGTGATACTGAGAATACCCCCTTTTCCAAGACTCTCCAAAAATTGCTCCAAGGTCTGTTCTTGGCTACCCCCAGGCCTTTCTCTGTTATTTGGCTTGATCAAAAAAACTTTATAAAAGTGGCACACTGGGACAGGTCCTCATCCTATTGATACCCACTGAGAGGCAACGAGATTTTAAGTGTCAAGTAAATAATTGTAATATATTTCCCTATTTGTAATTTAATACAAATATAAAGGAGAGTATATAACCACAAAATACAATCCTATTGCTACAAAATATTAATTTAAAAAATAATATCAGAAATATGAGACTCAGAATAGTTACATGTTATCTACTTTAAAATGCTGACTATTGGGACATGTAGTAGGACTTTATGGATTTAGAGTAGGTCATTAAGAAGTTATTTCATCATTAAAGCCATTAGCTTCCTTTCCTTAGGAAAACAGATTTTAAAATTATTTTTTGCTTCAGAAGGTTGCTGAGTGAAACTCATATAATGACACCAACTGTCAAACCTATCATGTATCAATTATATTAACACCTTCTTTTGAAGTTTCAAACATGTAAAATGCAATTTACTATAAAAGATTTCAACACCTACTGAAAAGAATTCAAGAGTAGAGAAATGCTGCATTTCAACATGAGCTTTGGAGAGTTCAGGCAGTTTCTCTGCTCCTGCTTAGAAAACTTGTATGCTGGGGAAATTGGAAGTATTCTTCAAGGTTAACAACAGAAAAGTGAGGGAAAATATTTATTTTTATTCAGGAAGTTTGGAAATGTTCAAATGTAACATGGATGATGATGATCTGAGAGTCAGCAAAGCAGGTCATTTAGCACAAAACCAGCCTCAACTAAAATTTAGTAAAAATTTCTTGTTTATATGTGGTTCTAATTAAATTCCACTGTATGAATGATGATCCTTCTCTTCCTTTTTCTCTCCCTAAGCACCAAAAAAATTCTACCAAAATGAATGGAAATATGTCTTTGCAAAACTTGCGCATGCTGGGGGGAACAGAATTGAGGGTTTTCTCATGGTCTTTGAAAGTAATACATTTTTGAATAGTTTTTCTCTCTGTCTGGAGCTAATATGTGAGGTAAACACAAAAAAAATTCCCAATTTCATCTATAATATTGCTATATCATTGAACATCATACTTGAAATGGGATGTCTGGTTGCCCCATCCTTGGAAATGTTCAAGACCAGGTTGGATGAGTCTTGGAGTAACCTGATCTGGTGGAAGGTGTCCTTGCCCATGGCAGGGGTCTGGAGCTAGATGGTCTTTAAGGTTCCTTCCAATCCAGACCCTATGATGTTATGTAGTTGTATGGTTACAGCTTGTTCATATATCTGGAAAAAATGTTTTAGTTTCATACCAATATATCTGATATCAAACACAGTCATAGCAGTGTCATCATAAACACGGCAAATTTTCTGATTTCCGTGTTTTAATAGTTAGGGCCTTATCTGAAATCAGCTTCTGAGCACAAAATCAATAGTGGTAATAGGTCAAAAAATTGTTACTTGGATAGTTCAAATGATACTTATCAAGATTTCTTTTCTTTACCTCCATTGTATTTCAAAGGCTTAAATTATCCCACATGAATATGCTTCTCCATCTGCAGCTGCCACTCATTTTGTCTTAGGCAAGAATTTTGTGTGCTTCCATTTCTAGATGGTTGACAGAGATGTCTGGTTTTCAGGGAGCTGGAAATGCTTTGTATTATAAGGGCTTCTTTCAGATTAATTCCAAGTGGGACACCTAAAAACTCACAAAGGTATTCAAATCCCAGAGCAATTTTGGAAATCTTAGCAATGTGCTTTCAAGAGCAAATGGCACGAATCTTGTTTTAGAGAGCCTTCTTCCAATTGCTTCTACCTGGAAGTCATGATTCTAAAGTGAAAACTCTTTGTAAGCTATTCTTCTCCTCCCCAGGTACAAATGAGCTATTTATTTATGACTGAAGAAGTGTTTTCCTGTTCTGCTATCTTTTTTTTTTTTTTTCTTTTTTTAATAGTTAAGTTATAAATAACTATTGTAATAAAGCCTTAGGCTTCTGAGCTCCAGATAAGGCTGAATGCATTTTATGAGAAGCAGAACATCTTTGGACAAAATGCTTAGAATGAGAACAACAAAGACAAGTGGATTATGTAATGTGAACACAAACAAGCCTCTTCCCCCCTTCAGATTGCTGTCCATTGAATTCTGCACCACACACAAAGCACAGCGTGCATTCAAACGAAGATCTAACGTGTCATTGTCACTACCTTGTGCTGCATTATTTACTGTTGAAGATTTCTGTGGGGAGAATTTCACAGCTGAGCAAGATCCTGCTCTATTGTGAGTTAAATGTAAAGTAATTTCTGTTTCCAAAGACCAAGGAGAATAAAATCAAGAGACAAACATTTTCCTGTCTAATTATGCTCGTGGTTTCCCCACATGCACCCTTTTCTACAGTTCTTCAAATGAGGAGATCAAGACTAAGACTGCTGAACTGATAAAGGTAAAGTTTGCCCTTATGTAAAGCCATGATTTTACACTTCTAAAAAAGCATCCGGTTCTTTATAAATATTAGATACACCTGAGCTCTCAACATAATCCTGTGGTATGGGGACTTGAAGTAATTCATACTGAAAAACAAATCAACCCCCTCCACCTTTAAAATCTGTCTTTTATTGTAAATGTGTTTCCATGGATTGGAAGTTTCCTTAAATAAAAAAAAAAAATCTAACCATATTTCTGTATATTTACCTCCAAATTTATCAAATAAGTGTGTATTTAGGCCTTCAGTAAATGATAGATCATCTCAGAAGTTGCATGAGTACCGTGGCTGGTAGAAAGAAGCATTAAACAGTATTTGTTTGTTTGAAATCAGCAGAAAAGGATAAATTATTTTGCCTTTGTTTTCACTGAGCCTTGACACAAAGAGTTTTAGATAATTGATGAACTAACCTGTTGCAAGAGCTTTTGCCACCCTCAGATGACCATATAAATTACGGAATGCAAGTGATACAATTATCATCATGAATAGATGACAAACAGGAAGGCCAGGAATTAATGTAATTTCTCATAGAGATTTTCTCTGTTATGATCCCTCCTGGCTTTGTTGCCTCTCCTAATCTGCATTGCAGTGGAATTTTTGTTGGAAAACACGTTTTTCTCTACACTACTGTGGTTGATTTTTGTCATCCAGAATAATTTCTATAGAAAATGCATAGTGAATTTAGAGGCATGCATTTCTGGGAAGGAGATATGATGAGTTTGGGTTACAATGTGGGTTATTAAATTTCTATTTAATATCATTACAGGGGGCTTAATCCTTTCCTGTAGACCTGTGCCATTTAGTCTGTATTGAAAACTAGTAATTTACAAAGATTAAGACTTTGGAGACTGTGAGTACCTTTAACAACAGTTGTAATGGACCTGGTGAACCCCCAAAGTGTCTGCAATGTGTGGCTGACTCATTCAGAGCTCAGGAGGATGGTCAGGACAGGAGACATTTAGCAGCATGGTCAGAGCTGAGATAAGTATATTATAAACTCCAGCTACCAGTAGGATGCTCTGGGTCATGATCCAGGCACAATTATAACTTCTAGGAGGGAAAGTAAGATCTGCCAGGTATGTACCTTTAGCTCAAAAGTTCAATGACTTGATCATTACCTTTCCATGCATTGGGGTTGGCTTTGCACTGGGTGCTGAGCCCTGTGTTGTTGCACTTTTGCTGAAATTGAGCTGGCTAAATGACAAAAATCTCCTTAACCTAAAATCACAAGACAATAACCTGTATTGGTATGATAATATTATGATAAATGCACTTTTGAAAAGGTTGTAGTGTCCGGTGATTTAATCCCTGGCTTTTCTTTTCCCCATCTAGGATGGTTTGTAGGGCATCCACGATTGTGTTTTCTAGGCTTTTTCACCAGGGAAATAAAAGACAGAATTCTGACAGCACATACTCAAAGCACTGTGCAGACATTAATTAACAAGCGAGAGAAAGTGGTGAAAAGTTTCAGTGCTTCTGTCTTGCCTTGAAAACCTGAGCAGAATGGCCCAAGCTTCTATGGAGTAGCCAACTATAAATGCCAACTGGGAACAGCATGACAGTGCTCAGACTCCAAGTCTGCAGTCAAACTGTCAGTGGCATCTAATTAGCAGAGTTCTAGATCAAGAATAAAATGTGTTTGACTCTTTATAAATATGATGTGTAAAAATGTTACATAATGACATGCTGCTGCTCTACATCCCCCTTAATGTTTTGACAAGGGGCGTCAAGTAGTGAAAAACTGCGAAGTGCCAAAGTATTTCAGCTACTGCATGTTAGTGGCTGAATTCTCCATTTCAATTTCTTATGTGCCAGGGTCCAGAAATGGGCCAGGCTCTGGGGATAAGTGAAGGTTGTTCAGTTTAATGAGCTGTTAGATTTTTTATTTTTTTAACAGGAATTGGAATATGTATAACATGTTAGAGAGTAGACTTCAACTGACAGAGGCAGTATCTGTGGGGGACCCAAGCCCAGAGCTACTTCTGCAGAATGCCTTCTTTATTCCTAGGCACTTTGTTTAAACCAAAATTCCTACTGTTGGCTGTTAAATGTGTTTTTCATGCTCTGTGGATGCTTGGCATAGGATCTGCAGGTCCTCTTCTTTGAGGAAATCAGATGTCACAAGCAAAACTGATTATCAGAATCATTCCTTCAAGAAAACAATAAAATTATGGAAACAGATGCACTTTATAAGTGGCCTTTTTCCTTATTCCTGGGAGAAATTAAGCTTTGAAATACTCACTGTAAATGGGAGTTTCAATCTACCCCAATCTACAGTGAATTTTTGGCACTATAAGAGTTAGAATCATAGTTCCGTTCTGCTCCTTTAGTAGCTGAAACAAAGAGGCTCTCAGTTAAAATCTGTGCTGTTCTTCAAAGATGTTTCTTCTTTTAACTAACAATAGATCAAATCTGAAATTAATAAACTGTTGTCTTAGGTACTAAAGTTATGCAACTAAAATAACTGAGGTAAAACCAGGTCAACCATTGCCTCACCTTCTCCTTCTCTAATTACTGTAATCTCTTTGTCTAACAGAAATGCCATGTGCAAAACCCAATAATAATTGTAAAATCCATGGTTGATACAAAGAAGAAGTATTATGGAAATGCTGGGAAGAAATCAACCATACTGTCTTCAGAACTAAGTCTGAATATTGTACAGTGAATAAAGCTTGAGAAAATTGAATGAAATAAAAAACCCAAAATATTGTCTTGCTGTTCATCAGTAACTGACTTTCCAGTGTATTCTTTAAACAAACCTGGGACCTTGTAGAAAAACAGTCATGTAGTTAAAATAAAAGAAACAGGAGAGGCAAGTAGGTGTTTTGAGGCTTTCTTCCTAAAGTTTAAAAAATTGTGGTTTTGCATGTGAATTTAGTTAAAATATTTTTTTACAGCTATTCAATACACAAAATATATTAAGGTATTTTTCCTATGATTATATTTATTCATCATTAAATACTTTCTGGTGAATTGCCAGAAAATGTAACTGATGCAAGAATATTAATACATCAATAATTCAGGTATTGAAGAGGCTGAGGTGGCTATGTCCATGGAATATAAATGCCAGCTAATGCAGCACAAAAGTGCAAAGTGACTAACTAAAATTACCTAACTGTTACAAACTGGTCTCCACAGCTATAAAGCAAAGATCTGGATCTTTGCTCATTTGTGTGAGTTTTATGCTTTGGGAGCTGCTAATTTACACAGATGTCAGAGAAAAGAGAATCAGCCCAATTATAGTCTGAATTTATTGTGCCATCACATTAGCCAATTTAGCTATTTCAGTGATGACCACATCATTAACATCTTTTCAGGACAGCAATAACGGAGTCATTTTTATTGCTGTAATTAATATTGATGGGAGTGAAACAAGCAATATAGGTACTTGACTAATATATATTGCAGAAAAATATTGTAAATGTAAGTAACTTCCTGTTAATTTTTTCTTGTTATTGTTAGTTATACAAACTCATAGTTGTCAAAGTTATTGCAGGTAATTCCATATAATTTATGCTGATATATAAAAAAAAAAAAATTCCTCAACATAAATTTCAGCCGTAGCACAAAAATCTTTCATGAGTTACAGAGAAGTAACCCTGTCATCTGTCTTAGATAAAACATCTAACTATTAGAGTTTCAGGGTTCCCTAAGGAAACTTATGACAGAATAGAACTATAAAGAAGGAAAAATATCCCAAACATTCATTTTGGGGTAATCCCCAAAGAAGAAAAGTCCTTCACCTGCAAAATATTATCGAGCAGGAAAACAGAGTGAGTGAAGGTTATATTTTTGTATTACTCTAAAAAATAAAGGAAGTTGGGAGAAGGCGTTGGTCATAATTTACTTTTATAACATAGAATCATAGATCATCTGTACCTTACTACTTTTGTCTCTCACAAAAAAAAAAAAAAAAAAAAAAGAGAGAGACTTTTTAGAATTAATTTTAAATGTTATAATTTCTTTCATAAATTTGAAGCAAATTTTCAGTTGCCTGATTTAAAATATGATAAAAAAGTCCATGATTTAGAAAACAAGAGGTTTTTTTTTTTTTCCAGTGGGCTCATTCTGTATTTCCATGTCACTACAAAATTGCCCAATGCAGGTTATAAGACTGACTTTCTCCAAGTCAGAATTAAACAGCCCAAATTCTAACTTCCCAACATATGTGTGCATTCAGAGAAATATAGAAACTGTCAGTTTGTAACCCATTCAAACTACTTTGCATTTGAATCATGTGCTTAATACAATTGCTCTTTCTCTCTAAGAGCTTCTTTCAGGTCCTTGTATTGGTAACTGGCATCTGCTTCCCATGGGAAAGTATTGTCAAAAATATCAGAGAATATATTTAAAAATCAGACTGAGCCACAGCTTTTTCATGGCTATATGAAAATACAGCTTGCTCCACCATTTTATATCAGTCAAGGCTCAGAAACGAAACCTCAGTTTTTGCAAGAGGCTTTGAGAGAGGGAGATCTTTTTAACCATAAAGGGTCATGGCCTAACTTGTTGAAATAGAGAAATCAATTTTTATAGGAAAATAACTCCCCTATAAATCCTGAAAGCTTCTTATAAGACAGTTTCCTTGTATGTGTTTATTTCCCTTTTTAAATACAGTGGCAACTGGTTATTTTAAAGTGGAAATTCAAGTATTTTGAAGAGAAAATTTGCAAATCCCTCTGCATTTTCTGCTGTACTTTCCTTTTGAATAAACACTAAGTGAAAAAAATAAAAATATTTGGAACTGTAATTCTCTAGGAAAAGAGCAGACATTATCAATGATTTAACCAGCACTGAGCTATTAAACTGGATTTTGTAAGGAAGGACGCAAGTCCACCATCCTTATTTATAGGAAAATTCCAGGATAAATGTCTCTTATACTTAAAAATAATTTCTGTATTTTTCAGACTTTTACTATCCTGGACTAACTTTTGCAACGGAGGACAATTTATTCACATAATTTCCAGTGGAACAGAAACCATCTGGGTATGGTTTAAAATTTGTTAGGATGCCCACAAATAGGATAGGAATAGCAATTCCAGTTGAATGTAAAAACTTTCCTCTGGTCTGGACTGAAGTAGATGTCCTGATCTCAGATGATCTATGCTGTCTAAAAATCCTTTCCTTTTTTCCCATGTCTTATTGGCTTTGCTTTCTTCTTCAGTTTTAAATTGTGAGGCAAATAAAACTGGTGGGGAAAGAATCATCGAAGATCAACCAAGGTCTCATGTCAAAGCCAATGATAAAGTCAGTATCAAAAGTTTTAAACTAAACTGGAGTAAAGTAGATAATACCAGAAAAGTGATTAAAATTGGTTAAAAAATGCATTAAAAAAAGGCTAAAAAGATATTAAAGTTTAAGGTGCCAAGTTTCAGAATTCATGTATTTTTCAGCTAAGATTATTCTTACTGCTTGCTTTATTTCCATCCTACAAGACTGTCTCCCCAAGTGGTTCAAAATGGCATAATGCTTTAAAATGTACATAATGTTTTATCTATATGTGATTTAAATAAAATTATGACCATTACAAATGATCCAGCTGCTATAACTGGGTTTTATGTTTGTCATAAATTTTTAACACATGAGAAAATGAATCAAAATGTATCTCCCCTATGGTCATTAAATAATAAGTCTGCATTGCCTATCATACTTAGGTATCCTATTTTAAAACCTTGTGAAGAAAAGGAATGTAATTAGGCTGATGGATATTTTTGATAAGGGAATAATAATGTCTTTTTCAATGATAATGCAAAAGGGTGAAATTCCATCTAGTCATTCTGCTGACTTTTATTACTCAGGCATTACACAAATGCAATTTGGGGAAATGAACTGAAGGAGACTCAAGTGAATATTTGGAGAAAATTAGGTGATCAGTGTGGTGACAAGAGGTAAAGACATGTTTGATGGCTCAAAAGCTTTCCTATGCTGAGGTGAAGACAATGCAAACAGAGCCTGAAAAAATGGGATGGAGGACGACATGGTCTCTCTCTTTCCTCATTATCCACACTGAAGACCTCTTTATGTGCCAATTTTAAGAAATTATTTGAGTGCAGTACGAGTTTCACTGCTTTCTTAATATCTTTCAGGTTCTATAAAAATCCCTGAAACAAGGTGGAATTTATTTAAGCTGATGTTGTCACCTAGAAGTTTCAGTGATTTGGGTGGACACAGTTCACTACATCTCTTTAAAGACCTTTGTAATTTCCATGGCTCTTCAATCCAACTTTTAAAAAGGAAACTACTCACCTATTTACAGTAGCATAACTTCACTTTAGCTGTCTCTATGGTGCTCAAATGTGGCATTGTGGGACCTCACCTGAAAATGCACCTTGAATTTTGGTGCTGGCAGGGCTGGATAAAGTGAGGCAAGTGCAGTGCCACTACCTTTAGAGATTGTGGATTTTTCAAAATATTCAGGGTGGAACATCGTCATCTGACAAAAGTCAAAAGAATTCATAGAGTTATAGAAGCACAGAATGGGTTGATTTAGAAAAGACAATAAAGATCATCTACTCCAACCCCCCCTGCCATGGACAGGGGCACCTTTCCACCTTTCACTAGATCAGGTTGCTCAAAGACCCCACAGAGTCTGACCTTGACCACTGAGGAATAATCCACAACTGAGCAACCTGTTCCATTGTTTTGTTACCCTTATTGTGAAGTATTCCCACTTTACATTCCATTTAGATGAACCTTCTTTCACTTTAATGCAGTCACTCTATTCAAAAGCATTTTATACATGGGCTAGGTTACAAAAATGACAGCTCAGTTTGCTGAGAAATGGAGGATCCAGCCAGGTAAGTGTTCACTGAATTCTGGTAACACCTAAGCTCTTGCTCAGGCTTGTTTTCATCCGTAGAAGTTGGAATGAACAACAGAACAAAAAGCAAAGAGTGGGTTTTACAATATTCTTAAGCTTTAAGTAATTCAATTAGTTTTCACAAATTGTTCCAAATTAAATTGGAAGAAAAAAACAAACCAAACCAAACCAAAACAAAACACAACACATCAATTGTGTGCAGACAATTGTATAAATTGCTTGGTTTCAAAAATAATCTTGTCCAGGCATTTCTTTGCTGAATTTAGCAGATTTTCTACCTCCATCATTGTGAAGTCAGCCAGAACTTTTAAATTTCCCACACTGAAAGATGGAGAAGCTGAGCCAGGGAGGTAATTTTTTAAATACATGCCTAGGACAGGAGACATAGGAGTGATCTAGTGTTTAAAAAAAATGAGTTCTTTTAGCAGTCAGTGGAGAAAAACAGGCATTCAAGAGACATTTCAGCCTAAACCAGGTAACTCAGGTCAGATGAATCACCCTTGGAAGCATCATTTTCTTTAATTCACAATGAATGAACATCCTGCCTACGCTGAGTAGTTCAGAAGTCAGTGTCTAATTTTTAAATGCCTAAAATTTAGTGCAATGAATTCCACCCTCATGGCCAAAGATTGATTAAAAAAACCCAACCGAAAACTCTTAATGCCTTCTTAAGCTATATATCTTTGTAAATGGAACAAAGAAAGATTTAAAAATTGCTCTTGGTTTCTCAGAATCAAAATAAGTGAAAAGATTCACTCAAACCTATCAGTCTTTTTTGGTGCTGTATTCATTTAGATAACAGGAGAAACTATTCTAAAGAGACATGAAATGACATTTAAGAAAATTATGTCCTAAAAAGGCTCTGGGCAAATTTTAACTCTTAGAGGCAGAAAAAAGTAAAATAGGAAATCATGTGCCTTCAATAAACACATATGCAGTCAGTGGATACCCTGAAATTATTAAATTAAGAGATATGTGCTGGAATTAGACTATATCAAACCTTATAGAAGTGTTACCATTCTAGCTTTGAAAAACAAGGCTAATTTATATTTTGTACATTTCTAAAGGTAAGGTTGTTTGTTATACAAATCAAGGAATTTTTTGCAAAGATTCCTCATTCTAGATTAACACTCTGTTAAAGAAAAAATTTAACACATTTGAAGGTCTTGTAAAAATTACTAGAAAATAATATTATTACCAAAATAATCTCTATAGTGGTTTCTGGTGAGAGAAAATTTAATATTCAGTAATTACATTTATTTTCTCAGAAAAACTATAGAACTTAGTATCTTGACAGAGATTTTTTCCAAACTTGACTTTTCTAAATTTCAAATATTTTCTGTGATTCTCAATGAATGAATGGTTGAGTTGCTAATGAGGGATGCACCCCCCAGGAACAGTAGCATGAGCTGTCCTTGTTTGGAGGGGTGTTGGAGGACTTGGGGTCCATGGGAACCTTGGTGGTACTGCAGGAAAGAACTTACAGTGCAATGGCTCCACACCATAGTCTGAAATGGACAAGTGGAGCAAGGCAGGACCTCAAATTGCAGGGCAGCAGCTCTCATTAGTCCCCCTCATGCAGAGAACAGCAGGTTTTACATCCCAAGTTATTAGGAAAAGACCTTGGGCTTTGTAACATGGGGTTATTAGCAGTGGACTAACATGTAGGACCAATTTTATTTTCATTTCCACTCATGTGCTTAGAGTGCTTCTAATTTGCAGCAGAATAACTAATATTTGACTCTGAGCTTCTTGGAGATCATAAGAAAAAGGACAGTAATTTTTTTCCTGCATTATCCTTATTCAGTAGATTCTAATTATGACTCTTGACTACCTTGTAATGAAGTCCATGCAATTCTGTAGAACAAACTCATCAGTGGAAAATTAGAGCTTTAATTTGTGTATACTTTCTTTGAGATGTAGAGTTACTTTGGGATTCTTTTACTCTCTCCTATTAAGTCTTTATACATAAAACCTACATTAAAATTTTGAAAGCCTTTTGGAATTCATCCTTTTAATGACAAACAGTTGAAAATGAGGAAAACTATAATGACTTGGACACATTTGTGACACTGGGGACACGCAAGAAGGCATTTTCCCATTGAAATAATTGATTGTATTAAGAAAAAGGAAGCTGATATCAGAACTGCTCTTTCTCCCATTGTCCCTCTTTCAGTGACAATTTCAACATTTAAAATATTTCTTTTAAACCCAAAGGATGTTAAAAAGTAAGCAGATAAATATAATATTTTTTTTATAATTTCATGAAGTAATTTTTCATTTATTTGTTCAAGACAGATGTTTGCTCACTTTAACTATTTTTTAGACTTTTAACTTATTTCTCATTACTTGGGAATCCCAAATGTTCTTCTCTGCTTTCAGATGTACTCTCCCTGGCTCTGACAATAGAGGGATGACTATAACCAGTGCCTCAGAAACATTTTTATTCCCAACATCCAATGAAACAAATTAGAATGAAACTGAAAATTAGCATCAATAGAAAGAAGACACACTCAAGATGAGCATCACTCTGATTCCTCATGTGCATTTTTTTATTAGACATGTGTCAAGTTAAAAGAGTGGAGACTTGCAATTTGGCAATGCAAGTGCAAGCCTGAAGTCCCACTTGATCTGTGAAAGTACCTGTGATTAAGCACTAAATTGGATGCTCAGAATACCCAGGTGTGACTCCAGGTCATTAGTTTTCAGTCATTCACTGGATCACTTTGTTCTCAGGTCACCTGCATGGCATAAGTAAGTCTATAAATATTTAGATTTTTAAAATCTGCTCGTGCCTCTGTCTCCACTAAATAATTCCCAGCATGCCTGGCAGTCTCTGAGCTGTCTCCAAAGCTGCCACCACTTTGGCAGGGCTCAGTGTTTGACTGCCAGGTCTGCCCAGGACACATCAGCAAAGCTTTCCTCCATCGTGCATCTCTTGGGGGGGCAGTGTGATGAGCATACTCAGAATAAGAACACTGATTTTTTTCAGTGTAGAGCAGAGCTGATGATAGGCATTTTTCTGCAAAATATCAGGAGAAAGAGGAGGAGGCAGAAGAGGAGGAGGAGGAGGTGACACCTACATTTATAGAGGGTGCAGAAAGATGTGCAAGACTTTTGAAAGCAGAAAGCTGGGGTGAGTCAGAATCTCTTGGGGTACCATCCTGGAGCTGAGACCCCTTTGTTTCTGCTTCAGGGGCTGTTGATGCAATTTATTCAGTGCTTACTGTAAAATGAATAGACAGGGAAATTACAGAATCATAGAAGCAGAGAATATGCTGAGTTGGAAGGGGCCCATCAGGATCATTGGCCCCAGCTCCTGGCCCTGCACAGGACACCCCAAGGGTCACACCCTGTACCTGAAGGTATTGCCCAAATGCTCCTTGAGCTCTGTCATGCTTGGTGCTGTGACCACTTCCCTGGGGAGCTGTTCCAGTGCTCAACCAAAATATTTTCTTGATATTCAACCTAAATCTCCCCTGACTCTGGTTCAGGCCATTCCCTTGTGTCCTGTCATTGATCACAAGAGTGTAAAGAACCTGCCAGACATTCTGTAAGACATCACTGTGCTGAAGGCACTAGGACAACCTAGGAACATTGTGTCATGCTTTGTTCTTGCATCTGTGGGTCTGTGATGGGAGTTACATTTGGTTTAACTGTGCTTTACCTTTATGCACCAGTTTTATATAGGTTGGGGTGCTGTGAAATTGCAGAAAGTTTTTCCCCATCGAGGAAAAATTTTCAGTATCCTGCCATCATTATCTAAAATAATTAAGAAGAGGAAAAAAGCTTGTCTTACTCCTGCTTCACAACAACTTTGATGCTGAAGAAGAGATTTCTTGAGAATACCTAATTAAAAATAGCAGAAAAGGGCAATGAATGAATTATCCCTCTAGTTTTATGAAGTCAAAAAATAATCAGTGCCAAATTAAGAAGTTATCTTTTGTATAATTTTATAATTATAGGGGAGAATTTCACCAGCCTGCCCCTGGCATCAACTTTGTCTGCTATTTCATCACTTAGGCTTTAACATTCTTTTCCTTTCTATGCTAAACAGTCAGGGATATTTCTCATTTTGGAAGACAATCAGCAAAGCTGGTAAGAGGGAAACTGCAAATTTTTCAGAAATAATGAGTAGAGAATTTATACATTGTCTAGGTCCTACAGTGCATGAATGAGGCTTTCAAGCTCCTTGCTTTTGCACGATATTTTTTGTTTGGTTTCACTAAACAACTGAACCCAAATGACAAAAATTACTCCAGAGGAGCATGTGCATGCTGCATATGCAAGCACATGAACCCACGTGCAAAGCATATGTGTGAGATTTTAAATCGTCTTTTCTCACCTTTGACCAGCTTTAGTCCCTTTTTTATGGATATCTCATCCTGGGATCCTTATCTTCTGATCATAGACTCCAGCATTTGGACTCCAAATACACCTTCCACTCACATCTCTGTTCACACTCAGTGCAGTAACTGCTGCTTTTCTCCAGCACCAGTGCCAAGCTCATCACATCTTGGATTTGTTTCTGCATCTGGAACAGGAAGCCTAAATTTTGACTCTGTCTGGGCTGTTGTGAGCAGTTCTGGCTGCACAAGTAAGATCTGATGCTAAAAACAGAGGCAAGTCAGAGAGTGTTGGCGTTTTGGTGCTCACTGCACAAAGGCTTAGCATGAGATGAGGGAAGGAAGTTGCTACAGAAAGCCTGGAGTTGTTTTCTGCATGACACTTTGAAGTGTTTTATACACCATTGGTCTTTGCTTGGAAATTTTTGAGTTATATCCAAGTGATTTATGAGATCTTACTAGTATGCAAAGCCAAATAGCTCAAACAAAACCATTATGGTAGAATCAAACATCTAACTTCTCATTCATTTCCCAAGATTGCATGCATTAAACTCTAGAAATGCCCTTTGAAAAGGTGTAGCTGGGAGTGTTGCCAGTGTTACTGTGTCAAACCTTTTTATGGATCTCATGAATTTTTATAGTCCTATGGACAAAATGTTGAACCACACTACATTGGACACAGCACACCATAAATATTTTGAAAACTGACACCAGATGCATTAGTCCAACTTCAAAACAATTCTGTTTTGTAAATGAAGCTCACTTTTTATCATTAGGTGACCATAAAATGGATTTAAATCAGCAGCTGAAAACAATTCAGAAGACAGCTCTCATTTTCAAAATGTGTTCACCAAATGAGATGCTTTGCCCATACACAAAACCAGGTTAAGCAGGGACAAAGATATATGAGATTAATGTTACTGGAATTTTTGAATCATGCCAAATTATGGAGTTCCTTTAAGATCAAGACCCTTTCTTGTGCATAACAAGATATTCTCCACTCTGGAGAATTTACAAATTTAGTAGAAAAGACTTCAAAAAAAGAAAAAAAAAAAAGAAAAAAGAAAAGGAGAGATTGTTTTGGACCTGGGAAAATAGCTGGAACAATCTTTACAGGCTTTATAGTTATCTGGCAGGAAAGCTTGGAAGCCAATTCCAATGCTCCTAAATTTCCAAACCACTGTCCTGTCATCCAGAACATAAATATTAATATTATTACCATACCAGCCATGTACCACTGCCATTTGCAGGCTGCCGTGCACACATGATGACAAAGAAATTAATGGAGTGGAATTTTTGTGCCAGAGGTAAAAATTCTGTGTCTGCCTGACCCCCACAGCTCCCTCATCAGTTTTTCTCCATAGACGTTATGTGAGTAGATGGAAAGAGAGTAAAGTGGATTATCAAAAACTCAAATAATTACCTAGTCTGCCAGTTCAAATGTTAAGAGGTTCCCAATTAGGTATTTTGGTTTTAAAATTGCTGGGCGTGTGGTTTTGTGGGGTTTTTTGTTTGTTTGTTTGTTTGTTTGTTTTCATTAGTTGACTTAGTTTGTTTTATCTGTTATTGCTTTTGGGTTTGGTTTTTTTTGTTTGTTTGTTTGAGTTTTTTTTCTTATTGGGGTTTTTGTGGGTTTTTTGTTGGTTTTTAGGTAGGTTTTTTGGTTTGGTTGGTTTTTGGGTTTTTGGTTTGGGTTTGGGTTTTTGGGTTTGGGTGTTTTTGTTTTTTGGCTATTTTTTGTTTGGATTTTTTTGGGTTTTTTTAAATGTTGTTGTTAGGGGGTTGTCTGGTTGTTTTTTTCTTTTGTTTTTGTTTTTGTGTGGTTTTTTTTTTTTTTTTTTTGTTTCATTCCATTTTGGGTTTTGTTTGTTTTGGGGTTTTGTTTGTTATTTTTAGGTTTCGGTTTTGGTTTGGTTTTGGTTTTGAGGTTTTTTTGTGGTTTTTCAGTTTTGTTCTTTGTTCGGGGTTCTTCTTTTTTCTGGGGTTCATCTTTTCTTTTTTCTGGACATATCTTTAGTTTATTCTGATGTGCATGCTCAGCAATGAATTTTTCATGTTTTCATGCTTTTCATCCTTCAAGCACAGAAAGGAATTATATCATCAGAAGCTAAATTCAGATTCAAGAAACTAAGGATTTATGAAAGATAAGAAATTATTCCTGATATTACCATGTAACTGGGGGAGGGTGAAAATTATGAAGATGACAAAGCACTGGGACTGTCTGCCCAGAGGAGCTGTGGATGTTCCATCCCTGGAAGTGTTCAAGGCCAGGTTGGATGGGGCTCTGAGCAACCTGAAATAGTGGAAAGTGTCTCTGTTTGGGGTGAAGTTAATTTCTAGACTTCATCCAATGTATGGGGCAGACCTCTGTCAGAGTAGGAGGTGGGACTCCCAGCAAATGCACAGACATATCAATATATGAACACATAAAATACATATATAATTTTCACTTTCCCAAAAGTGAGAAATAATGAACAGATAACAATGGTTAATTGAGCTTTTCAGAGGTGATCATAACAGCCTAAATGCTTTGAAATATCAAACCACAAGTAGATTCTCCCTTTAAGTAACAACTGGTTCCCCTTCTGGCTCCTGATGTCACTGAAGGCTGTAGCAATGAAGGATGTGCTGTGTTCAGCCTGGTTTGAGCTTTATCTACAGCAGGCTTAATTAAGATCCAGTGACAGAACCTCTCACTGAAGGCAATACTGCAGTCAGGGTGAGCAAAGTTTGGCACTCCTGAATGGATGTGTCAATCTGGCACCTCCCTGTGCATAACACACACACATTTATCCTAGAGATAACTCAGTGGTAATAAAAATTGATCCCAATAAGCTTTTAAGGTTATTTTCCACAGTCAAAACATGTTTGTTTTATTAGTATTTGTAAAGAACTGTGAAAGATCTGCAAAAATGATGCAAAAGATATGCAAAAATATATATGCAATTTTGTGTGGATTAATGATTAATTTTGAACTTCTTGGTTCTTCTCTGTCAAGCATCACTTTAAACATACATTTAGGTGATTAATTAATTACCATAATCTCATCATTCGTGCATCATTTTGATATGCAGTGATCCGATCAATTTTATGCTATGAAGTAAATTACACCTGTTCCTAAATAACACTTTTAATACATATTAAGACCAAGAGGCTGACACAATTCTAGTTTTTAGTTCTATGCACTAATTAAATTTGTTCAGCTCAAACTTAAACATCTGTGTCTGACTGGAAGATTGTTTCTTTCCAGGTAATTTTTAAGGGGGAAGGAGATGGAATGGGAATGAAGGGGAAGTTATGAAAAGGGAATCTGATGATTAAAAAATAATAAAATTTGTCTTTTTTTTTTTCTGTAGGGTTAACCCAGGAGGAGTCACAGTGGACTAGAATAGCTGAGCTGGTGTGATTTATTCCTGTATGTTGCAGGAGGAAAGGAAGGTTTGATCTGGTGCCGCTGTGGAGATGGGAGGAGCAGCACCAGCCACAGAGTAGTGACACCAGTGGATGAATTCAACAAGCAGAGAAAATGTGTCTGCTTATGAGTGACAGGGCAGACACAGCTCCTTTCTCACAGTTAATGTTGCTGTTACCCAGCATTTCCATCTCTGCAGCTGACTGAGCAGACATGTGACTGAATTTCCTTCCCAGTGCCCGAGTGCTTTCCTTACGAGCTGTGTGTGTGAATACCCCCGGAGAAACTCTGGCTCTGCTTGGCTGGCTGGTGGCTCTCTGCTGGCAGAGGGTCCTGAGCCTGCCCCTGACTCCTTTTATTTCTGCACCCTTTTCAATTTCTTATCCCCAGCATTCCCAGGACTGATCTTCCAACAGGGTTTTAAACTCTGAGTTGTAGAAAGAATTCTGAATACAGCTGGACAAAAGACAAAACACACAGGTCAGTCCTGACCCTACATTTGATGTCAAGAGCATCCCAAAGCACGTGAAATTTAGAGACTGTGTCAGGGAAATAAAATAGTGGCTGATTTTATATGGGTTACAGCTCCAGCACTGGTTTCCTATAAATAACTCACAGATGTCATTTGAATTACAGTCTTCTGCAAATAAGGGGGCTGCAGGCATACCCAGGAGCCTGTTAACAAGGAGATGACAAGCTTCAGGCATCTAATTGCTTTAGCTCATCACCAGTAAGACACTTGCAGTCCTACAGCTAATCTGACCAGCAATTGACTGAAAATTGAATCTAAACCAAGAGAGTTATTCAACTGACTTCAAAGGCCTGCCCACTTCCAAAAAGAAACCCCAACCCTCTATCTGTTCAGCCAGCTGCTATGCAAGAGAGCCAAAAGCTTTTGTGAATTTTCTTAGCACTTCTTCCTTAGCACCTGATGTCTGCACAGAACAGTCCAAATATATGAAGCTAATTGCATTTCCAAATGTGATGCAGACAGATTACTAAAATATCTTCCAGAAAAAACAAAGCAAACCACCACCAGACCTTATCCTCCTCCAGTTCTGAGAAGCAGAACAAGGGGACAGGACCAAACATGCATAATCTAACATTTTGTTATATTATAGTGGCTCGAACGACTTACACTGACATAGGATCCTCAACTGTATCAAGCAGGATTGACATTTCAGGAATGTCTGTTCTCTTTTTCTCTGGAAAATAACATGAAAATATTATCCTGAAACCATGAATAAAAAACTGAGTGTATCTTTCTTCTTGCACAGATGTGACAGGGATGCTTTGAAGCCAAAGCCATATAGATATGGGGCAGGGAAAAAAGGCAAATAAGCTTCCTATTTCCATGTACTACTGGAGGAGGCTCAAGTCTGCAACTTCAGCCCTGTCCTATTACCAATGATCTCATGGGATTTTCTCCCCATCAGTGAGATCACTCAGGGAAGAGGAAACAGCTCAACTCTTTCCCGGTATTTTAAAAGAATAATAAACTCACATAATCTGCTGCTGAAAATACTATATGTTTTGAAATTTTAAGGATAAATGTAGCAATTTAGTTTTTCCCCACAAGAGTAGGAATTCTCTGCAGTCTAATCCCTTTGTCCTGGGAATTGCTTCTCTCCATGATAATCAAATGCATTCCTCATTTCCACTGCAAGCACTAGGTTGGGCATGCCAGCCCAGCAGAATGCCAAGTGTGCATCCAATTTAAAGACATAAGAGGTCCAACTGAAGTGAATTGGACTTTTCAAACACCTCATGCTTATGTGTTAAGAGAATAAGAACTACTTACAAGTACAAGAATTTGCAGGATCCTTCTCTTAGCTCACATCTTCCTAACTCCAGCTTTGTCACAAAAAGCAGCTCATCAGATGTGCTCTTTTCATACGGCTGCCCTATTCCTAAAGCTTGAGGAAATTATGCTACAAACTCATTGAAACCCTTTGTTGCTTTCAGTGACCATGTAAACCCTGTTCACTATTCACAGTGAGGAGCTAAAATGGTAAACATTCTTCCTCAAAGAAATTAAGATATGTAAACATATTAATTCCCCATCAACAGGCTTAGCCTGTGAACCCCGAGAACATTTCTATATCCACAGAATTGCACAATTGTGTGCTTTCCTTTCCAGCAGTGCAAACTTAGGTTCTCTCATTTTCATCATTCTCAAATACACACAGATATTCAGTACAATGCCTTTGGTACACTGTGCTGCTCTGAGCCTCATTGTCACCTTCCACACTGAGCAGCTGACACTCTTTAGAAAAGGGAAAGGACACAGAAGAAGCTGTAAAATGTTTATAAAGAATGGGTATGGTCAAAACCTTTTGATATAAAAAAATAAACCATTATATTTAGCAAACGTTTTACTTGCTGGTAGGAAAGTCTCTCTCAGGGCAGGAAGAAAGCAAGAGCCTTTCTCTCTTTCTTGTAGACTTCAATGGAAAAGAAGGAAAGAAAGCTTGCTTCAGGTTTTTAAAGTTCCTAATAAGAAGTGTTTGAATGTCTATTGTAATTTGAACAAATGTCTTATTGTCTAAATAAAACAGACTCCACAAGAAACATTTCCTCTATTATGGATTTTTCAAACACTGAAGGTGATTTTTTCCCCCTCTTGGCTGTATCTGTTGTCCTTCCTTCAATATTAATACTGACACTTCTCTATTAACTCATTAAGCACTTGTGACACTGGATACAAAGACTCCATAATTACTATCCTTGCAATTCCACTTGAAGATTTCCACCAAGGCTGAAGTGTCTTGTTTTAGACACCATACAGACAAAGGAAAAAACAGTCCTTGTCCCAGAGAGCATTGTATTCAAAAGGACAAAGCTGACAAAGCCAACAAAGCCAACAAACAAAGAAAAAAGGCTTAAATAGATTTTTCCAAGATCATGCAACAGGGTTGGGTTTTTTGTTTGGGTTTTGGGGTTTTTTTGTTGTTGTTGTTGGTGATGGATGGTTTTTTTGGTGTGGTTTTTTTTTTTTTTTTTTGGTTGGTTTTTCTTTTCAGAGCAGGGGTCAAACCCAGTTCTGTTGACTTTCCATTAGCTTCTCATCTGCCTCTTCATAACCCCATATAATTAATCTCCATCAATTTCAGAATGTTTATACTCTCAGGTTGCATTCTTCCAAATGGCTTCTAATGGTCAGGTGACACCTTATGGAATTGTGACCTGCAAGGGCTGGAAAAAAACTATGGAAGAAAAACAAATTCAGGGAAGTATTAAACTATGGCAATGTCCAGCCCAAACTAGTACACACTTGTCTTATTTTACAGGAGAGAAGGAATCCATCTCTTAAAGAATAGAAAATCCTAAATTTCTATATATTTAGCAAGGTGTTCTGCTGCTGTGCTGCTCATCAGCATCACAGTGCATTGCCATGGGCAGGGGCACATAGAGAGCTCCATTCTTCAAGGATGTGAGGTCAGCCCTAAAAACATGTGGAAGTTTTGGAACTAGTATGTTAGGACTAGGAGTTTCTGTTCAGCTATATGTTAAGTACAACTTTAAATTTTTAGCTCCCTGTGCCCACTGTTTCCAAGCAGACAGGCTGCAGGTTGTAGGTGGCTTTGTGGAGATCCCTGTATTTTTGACTCTTTATCCACCATCATTTGTCAAAGAAACTCAGGATAACACTTGTCAAACAAACACCTCTCAGCAACTGGGCAATTAACATTCTTTCCTTACAGCCAGGATCTTGCAGCTTGAGATGCTCATGACCTCACTTTCTCCCAGTCTGTGAGGTGAGAGGTGCCTGAAACATGCAGCCAAGCCCTGGGGAATGCCTGGCCATGAGGGAAACAGCAGGATGCTTACCTTGGGCTACAGCATTCAGAGTTGGACCTTCCTTATGTAATTGCAAAATAGGAAAACCAAACAAAAATAATAAATTATTATTAAATTATTATTAATTATTATTATCATTCACTTACATCATAAAAGTTTCTTTACAATAACAGTCCTCTTTCAGCATGAAAGGCTGAGGGCTGAGGTCTGTGTCCCTGATTTGACAAAGTTTTTGAGCACCAGTTCTTCATCAGCATTTCAGAAATCCACAAGTTGATGTGACTTGCTGAGTGGGGGTGCCCAACACCTGAAAGTACTGAGCTGGTTGTCTCTTGGGCCTTTGTCTTTGAACTAATTCTACTTTTTTGACTCTTTTTTACCTATAGTGGCTCTCCCTTAACATTACCATGATTCAAAGAATGAAACTAAAAAAACCAAAAGCCAAAAAACAAAAAACCAAAAAGCCAAAACCAAACAAACAAACAAAACCTAAACAAACAACAACAACAACAAAAAAAAAACCAAACCAAAACAAAAAAATACACACAAAAAAAAAAAAAATCCCAACTGGATTAATGGGAATTAGACTGGTTGGTTTCCACTTGTTTCCCAAAAGAAGGGAAAGAAAAAAGTATAATTTTGGCTTGGCATCTCTCTTTCCTATTTTCTTGAGGCTTTTGCTACAAAATAATACCATTGCATATGTTACTGTCTGGGGAATTATAAATCACTGCTTTATAAGGTCCAAAAGTGTTATTATTCAATTTTAGAAAATAGAATTATAAAATAAAAATCCTTCCCAAGCAAAAGAGCAGTGGAATCTTTTCTAAAACTCAGTGTAAGTAATACAAGACTTCATTTTGATATCCAGGGAAGGGATATTTATAACAGCCTGGCCAGATTGCAAACAGATGTTGGTAGAAACTCAATCTATTATTAAATTAATTTACCTTTTCACCCCCAAGAGACTGTAGAACACAAAACAGATATATTTAATAAAAATCAAGTTTTCCAAAAAGGTTCAGCACTGGAGTACATACAGTATGACAGCGCCAGAACCATCTTCTTCTCACAGCTCTGGACATAATTGATTAAATATCCCAGCCCTAAGATATCCTAGTCACAGATGGTTTCAGGGGCAAGTGATTGCCTGGGGTGGAGCTATGGAAAGTTAATAAGGAAAAAGCAGATGAACCACCAAAGCTGATGTTACCCTATCCATGTCAATGTCCCAGCTGATGGACAGGTGCAATGTCTAGCCAGAATGGATTGTGATATCCAGGGTTAAAAAAGAGGTTTCAAAGGGGTGACTTGCCTGTTGGCACAGGAAAAGATTTGTCTTTGATCATGGAATGGGAATGGTGCATCATACTGTTGTGCATTTCTGGGTGTTTGGAAAGAAATCGCTTCTGGTGAGAATCTAAGCTGCAATTTGTCACTTTTACTGTTCTTTAGAATAAAGTGGAAAAAATCAGGGAAAATACAAAGGTGCTTAAGGATTGATTTTACTGGAATGTGATTGTCAGGTTATAGCAACATTCTCATTGCAGGTGTTCAAGCAATGCTGAAAGAAAATGTAATATAATGTTTAGTGAACACCCAGCTTATAGAATTAGACAAGAAACTAGCAGATAATGGTGCATAAGCCTGTATGCTCAGCTGGCACAAACCTGGTGTGAGCTGGGCAGCAGAATAAAGCATAGAATGTAGGATCATTTAGGCTGGAAAATACCTATAAGATCATTGAGATGAACCATAAAAGAGACCCTTAACTTAGCAGTAGGGACAGAAATATCTGCTAATGTTCTAGAGCTATAGGTGCCCCACCTGGGTCATTATGGAACTTGGTAAAAAACCCACTATAGAGGTTCCCCTGAACACCCTGTATTTTCTGACATTCTGGGGTAGCCAGTACAGAGTGAGGTTCACACTTTGGGCTCTGCTTGAAGTCCACATAAATTTAAAAGACTGCATGCCAAATGCCCACCAAGCCTCTCTATTGCTTCACTCCCCCTTCTGAGCTGGACAGGGCAGAGAAAAAAAGATGGGAGACAATTTTTAGGTTGAGATATGTTTACTAAAATTCAGATAAATTTACTAAAGTAAAAAAGAAAGGTTGTGCATGCACAGGAAAAGCAGGGGGGAAAAATGCATCAGCAAGTGATGTCTGGCCACATACTGGGAAGCAGGGCTTCATCACATGGGGAGGGAGCTCCAGAAGGCAAACATTGTAAATAACAAATGCCCTCCCCCTTCCTCCTCCTTTTCTTAGATTTAAATCAGAGCAGATGTCATATGGAATGTCCCTTGGGTCACTTTGTGTCCGGACTGTGTCCCCTCACAGGACCTTGTTCACTCCCAGCCTGCAGGTGAAGGGGCAGTGCTGGAGCTCTGCCCAGCGGTTCCCAAACACTGGAGCATTATCAGCACCTTGCTGGGCACCAGAGCCCTGTGAGGGCAGCTGGGGGGAGATGAACTCCAGCTCAACCAGGCCCAAAGCAGCTCTGATAAGCAAAACTCAGCTTGGAGTGATTCATGCACTTGGGAGTGCTGCTTCCTAAGCAGATGCCTAACAGGAGTGCATGCTTAACCCCAGAATGCCAGAGGCATGGGAGCTCATTTACGGTTCTACTCAGCTGGATCTTACAATACCATTTTATTGATCCCTTGTGCTAGTTTACAAAGAAGCATGAATGTAAATGCCATAACTGGGGTATACATGCTGCCCTCTGTGTTTTTGTAATAATAATCTCTTTTGCCAGGAGTCCCTTTAAGATCTGGAGATTTAATTTGAACTGAATTCTTGAAAAGTGATACAATGTTTCTGAAGGGCTGTATATGGCAATGCTGCAAGGATGAAAAAAAAAAAAGAAAATAAATAGTTTAAAATGTTCTTGGCTAGGAGTAGAACAAAAGTGTATTCTGACAAGTAATAAGATTTTAAAGATAACATTTGGGCTGTCAGGAAGGGTTTTTATTTTAATGAAGTGATGACTGGGGGCCAAGCTCATTATTTCTATCTTTCTTACAAGTCTGAGAGTCTGAGAAAAATCCTTAAGGAAGATAGAAATGGGAAACTCTTTCCCCTCTTTTCTTTCTGCCAGACAGGGAAGGATGAGAACTGAGCCTTGAACCAGCTCTCTCCAACCTCTGAGGTCACTCCAAGAGCTCAGGCCATCAGCATTATGAAAACCTGTGAGCTGGAGCACCTCTGGAGCTAAAACCTGGTGCTCCCATATCCTCCTGCCTAGCCAGAGCATAGAGGGCTTGGAGCCCTGTGGAAGCAGCTTTTCTAGAGAGCCATCACCACCCTTGGTTCCATTTAGACTGGATTAATGTGACATCAGCCATCTGGTGCAGCTTACACCTCTTCCTTCCCTTCCCTTCCCTTCCCTTCCCTTCCCTTCCCTTCCCTTCCCTTCCCTTCCCTTCCCTTCCCTTCCCTTCCCTTCCCTTCCCTTCCCTTCCCTTCCCTTCCCTTCCCTTCCCTTCCCTTCCCTTCCCTTCCCTTCCCTTCCCTTCCCTTCCCTTCCCTTCCCTTCCCTTCCCTTCCCTTCCCTTCCCTTCCCTTCCCTTCCCTTCCCTTCTCTTCCCTTCCTTCCCTTTTTTCCTTTACATTTCTGTGTGCCTGAACTCTGTGAACAGACTTGCAACTTCCAGCATTGACTGGATTTAGGCATTTTTCATTCCAGCCTCGTGCTCCCAGGACTGGTGAGCAGAGCCTGTAGGAAGTTGCAGTTTGACTTGCACTCATCTGGAGCGAGCTGCTGCTGCCCAGGAGCTGCTTTTTGCACAGATGCCATCCTGGCAGCCCAGAAACACCTTAGACAGCATTGATTATGATAATCAGGAGTAACCATGGGCAGTTCACAGGACTGGGAATGATCTTTATACTTTGAAAACGCTAATTCCTTCTCTCTGCCACTGATTAGTGCAGTTTATCAGCTCACTAAGACCTAAAATCTGAATAATCCTCACAAAATTTTAGAAGAGGAAACAATAATAAAAGCTTCCTTTTTTCTTCAGAATTGTGTGGTTTTATTTTAATAATGTAATGAGCCCAGAAAGACTTATGTTCCTATTAGAATATAAAATAAACCAAATGGAACCATTTGTAATCAGGATTTTATCTGAGATATGTTCTGTCTGTATCACCCACTGCCTATAAGATTGTGTTCCATTATATTGCAGCAGTAATAGGAAAGAAACTAAACTATTTGCATCAACAATAATGCAACCAATTTTCAAGACTTGCATGTCAAAAATCCATTATTCCAGACATGATTACCTGGAACTGCCAATAACAATTGTCACCAATTATACTTTTTTACAATGTAGCAAGATTTTAATTTCTCTTTCCCCACCCCATCTCCCATCTCTTCTTCCTCTTTCTTTTTGTCTTTTTTTTTTTGTCTCCACCACTTAGATTAGAACATCACATTTAGTACAAGAAGCAGATGCTAATATGGAAAGACAGAACATCTCAATTTTCGCACTGTTAATTCAGCTTACTGAGCCAATTTCACAATTCTCACATTCTTCTAGTCCTAAGAGAAAATGCTAATTTAGATTGTTAAAACTGACACAGGTTAGGGTATAAAGGATAATTAGCATAAGATCCTACACAAAGTGTTTTTAGCACCATTAATCAGCTCCCACCTATGCTTACACATTTTTAGACACAAGTGGTGTTGAATAGTTCTGGAAAAAAAGCCCCTAAAATATTCTGTAATACTTAAAATAAAAACCCTAAACCCCTCTGTAAAATTTGGTTGAAAGATGTTTCCAGTGAAAGTATTTAGCATGCAGCTAAAACAGATCTTTTATTTTACACATGAGAATTATTAAAACTCATAAAAACATTCTAGAAAAAAAATACGTGCATGATTTTTAAGATTGTAGGGGATGTGCTAAAATGCAGGGATATGACAAAATGGCTTAGCTAGTTTTTCCACTTTCTCATCCCAGAAAGCTTGAGCAGAGTTACACAAAAGAATGTAATTCTGCATTTCACTCCATTTCATTTATACACATAAATTTCAAGTAAATTAGGTTTTCATTAGTACAGACTGGTTTCATCTTCCTTGAAAATACTACTTTGGATGGAAAAATCCAATATAATTTTAGAAAGCTTCATCTAGAAGTATATTCTACATAAAATTTATGTTACAGTTCATGTGAATTATTTTAAACTACCAAATCACCAAAGTGATTATATGAACTACACTGGAAAGAATTCCTGAAATTAATAAATGAAATAAAGATACTAGGCATATTAGTTTAGGAGAGTGGAGATTTACAATTTGGGTGACTGTCTTGTTGATCATTATATCAAGTTCTATAAAAAACCAGTATCTTTCTCAGATAAAAGTCAGAAAAGCACAGAAGTAAAATTCCAGCTGCAAAGGACAGAGAGTTTTAGGCATTTTAATGTTAAAGCTGACAAGTCAAGTAATTATTGTCTCTAATTGGCACTTCCACAAGATGTAACAATTTTTACAGTACCCACAGACAAGTGGCACTTAAAAAGGTGAGAAATTATTTCCTGCCTTGAGAATAAGGAAAAAAAAAAAAAAAAAAAGAAAGAAAGGAAAAAAGAAAATCACATGTTTTTCTAATCTGAGCTTTGCAGAGGGAGAGACTGGCCAAGCACTTCAAGGTCTGAATCAGCAAATCACTTAAGCACACATTGCATTTTAAGCATGTGCATATTAACACTTGACTAAAAGGCTATTTTTATTCTCTGGCTGGCACTCCTAACTGCTTTATTGGTTCTGTGTGTGTCCAGTTTAGGTGAACACCGGTTATGGACAGGATTCAACTTCAGATTTGGATGATTAATTTTGATTTTACAGGGGCTTCTGTGAGAGCAAGAAGGATTTACTGCTGTTGCACCATCTAGTATGGACACTGGGCTGATTCAGCTGCCTACCACACATCTCATGGCACTGCAGGTAACTCAGGTCATCTTGACATCTAATTCCTGCTAAAGAGGGGCTGAGGCCTGTGTCACATCTGCCAGCCCTACAGATCTCAAGGGATTGTTGTGTTAAGTGTTGATAGGTACCTAATTTAGCAATCCTAAATTATTTTCCAGTACAGTCAGAAGGGTTTGAATAAGTTTGTCCTTATTCTGACATGTACAGCCAATTCAGAGACCCACTTGGAGCTGCTCCTTCAGGAGGCAAAGGTCCCTGTATGTCATTTTTGTAAGCACCATGAGAATGTCTTAAAGACACTTGAGCATCTCAAATGCTAAATGCCTGTGTGGTCAACAAAACCGAGCTCAGTGGAAATGAGAGTTATCCAGCTGGTCCCTCATTTGACAAGCTTGAGAACTTTATAGGCTCTTTATAGATAAAAATGAACCTGTTCAGTTGTGAGCACTATGTCCCAGACACCTCATCTGAGGCTGGAGCTTTATCCAGTCCTCGGAGATAAATCCACTCACGTGTGAACAAACATCTGGTGCCATTTCGGGTGCCAGGGGCTGTGCAAGGCAGCTGTACAGACCTGGCAAATGTGATGCAGAACCTGAGGGAGACCTGTGACCTTTAGGAATGGTAACTGGAGGCCAGCACACAAGTTCAAGAAAGGAACTGAATTTAATGCCATATTAACAGGCTTACACAGAAGCATACATTAATGCACCATGTTAAATGAAACCTGAGCAATCAATAGCATTACTTTCACCGGAGGTGCAAAATCAGAGAAGGACTCTAGGAGGGGAAAATATACAAATCAGAGTTCACAAAGTACAATTCACTTCTCCTGCTGTTTGTAGGGTAGGATGGATTTTCATTAGATAAATGTTACTGGGGAAATAAACATAGATATTGTTGAAATGATTGAAGGAGGTCTTCAATCTTTTTTACTGCTCACAAAAAGAAACAGATCTCATCTCCCAAACCCAGAAATCTTTATTTATCAGAAGTAATCTATGCTCCAAGAGACTTTTTAAATGCCATGCAACTCCTTTGTTCATTATAAAGAAGCTCTTATTGACCACAATAGGTTCAGCTTCACAACGGGCAGTGCACAAAGAACAGATACTTTATACTGGAACCTTAATAAGTATAATTATGAGGTCTGTGCTGAAAGAAAGAACAAATCATCTAAAACTAATTTACACATTGAAGATGTCAGTGTGGCAAATAAAGCCAAAGGAGGAAATTCTCAGTATCCAATGGACACCAGACTAGCTGGTCCACACAAAGAGATCAAACCTAAATTTATTTCAGTTGCCAAGTACATTGGTCCATGATGAAATTAAGAATGAGTACTGTCCAGTCTGGTTTTTTTGTTTTTTTTTTTTTTTCCTAATGAACATTGAATTTACTGATTTACTGAAAAATAAAGCTTTGAAAAAGAAAAAAAATCTCTGGAAATGGAGGCAAAATCAGTAATTATTTTCAGCCATGAAGACAATGAAAATTTTACTATTTAAAAATGCATGGCTTTACTTTCACCAGAATGAACTGACTTAATGTTTTGGAAAAATATCTTGTACTTAAGCAAATCAGCTACACTGACAGAAAAAAGATCAAGTAATGACATCAACTAACCTTAGAAAGAAAATAAGTAAATTTATGCATTTGTATTGATGAAACACTTGAGCAGAAAAAATTGTGCAATTTTTTTTTAGTTTTGCTGAGACATTTTGCTGTAGTAAATTCCCCCACCTTCTTTGTGTGGTTTGCCTACCAAACAGAAAAGAAACTGAATTATTCACCCAGCTCCAGTGCCAACAAGTATGTCGATTAGTGTTAAGTATTGTAGTTTTTTTTTTATTCAGCCATATGTCCACTTTGGCTAGGATTGAGGCCAGCTGCTAATTTTATACAAGATATAAACAGATGCTGGGTAGCAAATCTTGATGTTTCCTTGCCTAAGATTAAAACTACCCATTTAAGAGGAAAATTCTTTCTTTAATGATTGTTACAGGTCAACCATGTCCATGGTAATGATCATTTCAGATAAAACCACCTTTCTAGACCTGCTTTCATGCATGTTTTTCTTTTGATTTCCTTCTATATGGCTTATAGAGGAGGTAAATATCCACAGGCACATACCTGAAAAACAAGAATTTTTTCTTAGACTCTTCACAAGCAACTCCCTGGATTCTGTTTCCAGATGGAATATGAAGGCACTCAGATGCCTTGAATAGATTTTCATATATGCTGGTCCTTTGCCAACAGAAAGACCTGGAAACAGAAGAGTTCCTAAGTGGATGCAGCATCCAGAAATATTAAGCCATTAGGTAGATCAATTTGCTTCTCAGCCACCTGCTTGGGGATTTTGTACAAACATTGCCCCCTGCACACTGTGGTACACAGACCATTTGTTGTCTTGAAAAACTCATCACAAAACTATTTATCCTTGTTTATGTAGACCATAAAACTCTCAAATTCTACTTTTTTCTAGTGTAGGACTATCCTGGGGCTAATTTCCCATTCTCTCTGTTTGAAATCACCTTGTAAAAAAGTCCTTTTTTCCCCCTGCAAAATCTTAATGCTCAAGCTTCCAGAAGAAGCAAGCTATATAATGGTGTTTGACTTGCATATCTCATAACTAAATGCTAATTCAAACAAATGCAAAAAAACCCTAGAGGTATGGCTTTGGTTTTTTTTGTTTTTTTGGGGTTTTGTTTGTTTGTTTGTGGGTTTTTGTTGTTTTTTTTTTTTTTTTTATTAAAAAAGAGCTACTCTGCTCTGGGGCTGACACTTTTGGGACTACACTTATGTGCTAATTTCTCATAAGTATGGATTTGGTGCTTATCTCTGTAAAGATTATATAGAATGATAACGTGATTGTACTTCACTGTATGTTCAGCCTCATGCAAAAGTCAAATCCACTGCCTTTTTCTAAATTACTTCCTCTCTTGATATATGGACCTTATTTACAGCCTCCCTTTGTGCAACCATAACGCCATCACACAGGGCTTAGGTTCTGAAAACCGTAGCAATTGCCTGAAAATTGATTTGATGTCTTTTGCCCATCCCTCCCTCAGGTCCCCCAAGACATTTTAATATGAGCCATGACATTATGATGGATGAAATCTGGCATTTTACTGTAGCAATGCTACTCCCATGTGGAAAATAACAGCTTGTTCAAAGCCCATCTTCCAGCCAGATTTAGGATATACACTAAGCCACATCTTCAGTCTCCCCCTTCTCTCTACTCTTTCACAGAATCCTTTGCAAACAGCTTCATTTTGTACATCAACCTGCCTCAGTACCAGATTCTTGCTAATCCTTTACGCCCTGTGTAGCTACCTCAGAGCACACAGGCTACAGCTACACCCTTCCCCTCCCCAAACTCTCTTGGACAAGAACCACACACAACTAATTCAGCTAATTCACCGGTGATTACCTGAACAGAAAAGGAATCTGGTTAATATGTGGAATTAATTCACTGTAAATAATCTCTGACAGTGTGAAGCTCCTGGTGAACTGTAAGTGCAGTGATAACATGTTGCACACAGACTGAAGCAATGAGCCAATTCAAGTTCATGTGCTTAAATTACCCAGCTGAAGTCCAGGCAAAGCAAAGAGGATTTTGACTTCTAGGTTCTGAGGAAAAGTGAACTCATTTTAAATAACTAGAACATTTAGGAATATCTAGTGTTCATCTGGGAAAACCTATTCTGTCATCAATTGTTGTAATTGCTTATTTTGTTCATAAATAAAGTTGTAATCACACTGGAAGGCATTTTGCTTCTTATTCAGCCTTAAATTCCTGAAAGCCTGAAGTGGCCATCTATTTCTGCTCATTAAAAGATATGGTCATAGATAAGCTGAACCTGGAGTTTTCCTCACTGACAGTGATGGGAATGCAGCATGACTAATTCAGATGTGAATGTCTCTAATGAAAAGGAAGCAGCAATACCAACCAGAGCTGCCTTCCAAAACCAGCCAGGAAACCTCAGCAGGAAACAGCATTTTTTGTTGCAACGCAAGAATATTGTAGGAGGCATTGCTCCATTATTTTTTTCACTGGACTTTATATGGTTTGCGTTGATTTGAACTGTTCTCACTCACTGCTGTCTGCTGGGAAATGCTGTTAATTTTTAAATAGGAGAAAGAGTGTACTGCAAAACTATTAGAGATTCATTTTAAACTGTTGATGTATAAAAGATGCAGGTAAGTATCAAGGAAATTTTGTAAACATTTCTGTGTAGGTTGGTGCTTCGTTGGCCATGGGATTTTGGCACCTAAAATGTCAGGATCTGCTACCTCTCAGTAATCACAGAGGTGGTTTTCAGAGGAAAAATAGGTTGTGTCAGGATTTTGAGGGCAAGAACAGCCCTTAGCACCCCTAGAGGGGTCTCTTTCCACCCCTGCCTCTATTCTGTGACCTGGAATCGTCACGCCCAGGTTGGATCACACAGCTCTACCCCACACACCAAATTCCTGCTTTCATTTCACTTCCAGCAAGGATTTGTATCCCTTGCCTTGTGCACACATCCCAAATCTAATTGGAAGAAATTGTGGAGAAAAAACGGAGCACAGAGTAGCTGAGGAATCTGTCAATTAATCCTTTAATTATGAAGAGGAGAAGAATTGCACCCACTTTTCTATTTCTGCTGCACATTGTACTCTGAGTCAGCAGCTTCCACAAGCAAACTTTTTGAACCCTAAACATTTGTACACAGATTTAAAGTGCAAATGAAGAAGATATACAGAAGCAGATATACAGAAACAACAGAAACTATTCCAGCGCTGAAAAATAGGGTTTCCTTGTCTCTTCTGCCTTGTAATGTACACACACTGTGAGACCAAATATTTCATCATCATGTTACCTTAACTGACAGTGTCTGTATAATTCATGGAACATTATTGAACTATGTGTTGATTTGATATATATATATAAAAAATTAGACATGCCTGAAAGGCTTTTGCCATTTGTTTCATTCCATTTTTTTTCCCTAATGCCCTTTAGCAATTTTTTTTATTTAGTTCAGCTATTTAATATTCTGGTTTCTCCTCTTCTCTTCTCTTCTCTTCTCTTCTCTTCTCTTCTCTTCTCTTCTCTTCTCTTCTCTTCTCTTCTCTTCTCTTCTCTTCCCTTTCCTTTGACAACCTGAGAAAGTCTTGCAGCTGAATGCAGTATTAATTATACTTCAAAGCAAACCTTTTATTCATTTGAGGACAATCTGTGAAACAGAAATCTGTGACTGAAGCTGCTGCCAAGCCAATTACTGCAAAATAACTCAAATATGTCTTGACAGATTGCAATTTTTCCTATTGTTAGATTGTTTATTTTTTAGATCAAAAGGTTATGTTCACTTAAATTAGACTTGCATTTAAATATTCCATAACTTTGTGCATGATGGATCTGTAGGTGCATGTAGAGACTAAATAGTAAGACCAAAAAATTGCATTCAACTAACAATGAATATTATTGATCTATTTCCACTTCTTTTTCAGAAATCATCTGCAAATATACTTTATCATAGATTCATAAATTCTAGGACTAGAAAGAAAATCACAGTCTAACTTCTTTCATAAGCAGAGAAAATCAAAAAGAGCTTCTTGCTCAGTCATTTTTGCATCAAACATCTCTTTTACAACATATATAAATGTGATTTAATATCTTTCAGTGGTGGAAAATCCACGGCTTTCCCAGGTAGTTTTTTCTGGCAGTTAAGGATGTATTATTATCAAAAGGAAATTTCTACTGTATTTATTTATGTAATTGCCTACAATGTCTGTTTCAAAAAAGGAGCAAAACTGTCCCAGGCCAGATTGTGAATCTTTGCTCAAATGTGAGAATTCCTAAGGATGCCAATGGAACTAATACTTCCAGCAGTGCTTGGTATAAGCAAAGTGGATACATCATGCTTTATGAATTTGTTCAGTTTCAAGTTATCTGATGAATATTTTATAGAAATATATGACAACCTATTGATTGCTCATGACATATTTGCTGCCACAGTTATTCTATTCATAAACATCCAATTGCAAAGCAAAGTAAGAGAGTTAAATCACACAGCTATTTTTGTTTCCAGAAGAAATAAAGCTTTTGCAGTGGGAAAAGGCATACATATATCTGTGCAAATACACAAACATTTTTGATCTGTCTCCTATGCTAAATAAGAAACTGCATTATTACTTGTAAGATCTTTCTTCACAGTAAAAGTCATCCCTAAAAAGTCCTTAGTCAGACTAACATTTGTTGACTTTGACAGCATTGCCTGAATTCTTCTATTTTTTCTAGTTATAGCTCTATCTGTATTTTGGACTTGCTCTTTGACACCACATTTCTTCAACCCTTAACAAGCTGAGAAATTTCTGGTCAGCAGAGCAGAAAACAAAGATTGCTTCATGCACAGATTGCAACACTGCTCCAAATAATCATCCTGATTGAGCTTTCAGATGTGGTTATTGATTATTGAACACATGTGTTAATTGCATATGGACCTTCCAAAAATATAGAGTGTTCCACACCTGCCTCAAAATTCCCCGAACAGAAATGGAAGAATTCTGACATTAGTCTTTTTATCCAACCTACAAAAAACAAAGAATATGGAGTTTGGCTTGTTTTGTATTCTGGCAAAGAATTAAACATTATTCCTGCTGCTGCATAAATTCATTTAGAGCTGAAGGCAAAAGTTTCAGAACTGGTGGACACCCCTAAATGCCTCTGACTTCACTGGATTCAGAGCTGAAAATTTCATCTCTGTAGCTCTGCAGAGTCCAGATGGAAGTGACAATTGGTTATGTCAGTAATAAGCAAACCTCTAGCCTCCCCAAATCCTTTCTTTAATAGTTTTTTCCCTACTGAGGAACCTTATATATATTAATTTTTCAAAAAGAGGGAAAGAAAAATGAGTAGCAAAGAAGAAATTAAAAAGAGTGGTAAAGAAGTTTCCACATTGTTCAACTGTGTATTTTAAAATTTTGTTCTTTTTGGATGGGCTTGAGCAATGCACAACATCTAAATCAGATCTCATCTTGCAGAGCCTCAGCTCTTTTAGAGGCTGATTAGTTAATTTTTGTTTTTTACTGAGATATTATTTATAAAATCTCATCTCACTGAATTTGATCTCAATACTGAGCTGTCAAATCTTTCATGGTAAAACCCCAACCCACAGCCTGAAGGACAATGTACACCAGGGACTCTGACACTGTTTCAAGGAGGAGCCATGGTTTGGTTTTGGTGTTTTTTTGATGTTGTTTTTGGGTTTTTTTGTTTGTTTTTGTTTTTGTTTGTTTGGTTGGTTTTTTTTTGTTTGTTTTGTTTTTGTTTTTGGGTTTTTTTTTCCCAAAGGACTTGAAGCAGTACCTAGTTTGTTCTTACACTGGAACAACTGATTTATAGTGGATCTCCTTCAAGGAAAATCTCAGAAAGTATTATAGAGGAGACTGTAACTATATTTGTTTGCATTTTGTGGGCTGTGATTACTGCCTCTGACTGGTGGAAAAACTGACAGCTTTACATCATTCTGTTAGTCCCACTTCCCACTTCAGCCACCTGGCATGTTTTTTTCTTTTACACTTTCCATTATTTGTAGTAGGATGCAGAAATGATAATCTATCTCAATGACTGCAGAGGAGCTTAGGTGGGTGGTCTTCAAGGCAATCTATCATCTTAAAAAAGTTACATAAAATAATCATCATCTCATCTTGGTAAGAATACTTGGAAAAAATGATCCTGAAGGTGAGAGAATCTAATTCTCTCCAGATAAAATAAAGAAGGAGAAACTGGAGGTCTACAAAATGGGCTTAACTCATCAACAGGTTAACTCACCCTATTTAAAGGCAATTTTGTAGTTGCTGCACAGTCCAAGACATGGACACACTCAGAGAGCTTGATGTAAAAACTCTTGCAAGCCCTTGAACGTTGCAATCCAGCATCTGTGTTCTAAACCTGCCAAGTATAACCTCTGAATGGTCACCAGGCTATTGGCTCCAATACTAAAACATATTGAGGAGGAGTGGAAGAGGGGAAGGCAATCCAGGAAAAGGAGAAGCTGGTGCCAAGAAAGTGTCACACAGATATATAGGAGCCAATTACCTTTGTAATTGTGTTTTACCAATAAAAGCCAACATTTTGTCCAGATTCCTGTAAGATCTGCTTGCTTCAGTGACAGTTTACAAGAGCAGTTAACGAGTTAATGGGAAGATACAAACTCTCATTGAAGGAGAATGACTATAGTTCACAAAGAGGAAGAGAAATGTTATGGTTGTAAGAAGAAGGCATCAAACTTCAGCAGAATTCCTGTTAACTCCCTCGAAGACAATTAGATACAGGGCACCTACCAGGATAAGTCCTTTATTAGCATCTCTCTATAGAATGATCATTAGGTGGAAATGAAGCTTGCTGTGGAAAGGGGCACCTGTTTCAAGGTGGTTTTTTTATTAATGATATCCTTGATACTCACAGGCTGGTCTTTGCAAATATAATTCCAGAGTTCTTATCAGCCAAACAAATAAACTTAAATAAAGCTCTGATAGAAATGGTTCAGCTCTGTTGGTTTAAAGAGCCATTGTCACACATATAACTTCAAGCTGAAATGTCACACCTGTAGCTAAAGTGTTCACATGCAGTGCAAGTTGATGGAACAAAGAGAGATCCAAGGTTATTAAAGACAATAATAATAAAAGTAGTGGAAAGACTAACCATTTCTGGTCCTAAAAGACAAACCTGGGGCTAAGATTTCCAGTAAACTACATTTGAGTACATTACTGATCCAAGTTACTTTGCAATCTGCATTATCATACTAATCAGATGCCTCCATCTTGTCATGCATTTGCCTCCAAAGCAAAGATTTTACTAATATTATAAATGTTATTATTCCCTTTAGAGACAGGGAATGGGGGATGAAGTCTTAGCTATTTTTATCAAGATTATGTAGCAAAAGACAGAATTAAAATAGAATATTAAGTCTGATTTTGTGCCTTGAACAAGGCACATTCTGTTATTCTTAATTGCCCTCATGGTCTGATTTCAGGCTGTTGCAGAGTCCAGCCCTTCCCTTTCCAGGCTCTTCCTTCCTCAGCATTTCAAATGGACAACCAGAAAAGGGAGTCACCAAAAAATCAAAGAGCATTTCTGAAGTAATGCAGTAAGATTATTTTCCCTAAATTATGTAAGTTACTGATTGATTACATGGAGAAGGTAGAAATGATGCTGTGAAAAAAAAAAAAAAAAAAGAATTTTAATTATGAAGAACTTGGGAAGTTGGAATTTTGTCCACATGAAAAGCAATCATAAAGAAAATTTTCACTAGGCACATGCCTTACAGTCTTGGCCTGTGGATGCACAAGAAGCAGGGGACACATCCAGGACTGATGACCCAAACTGGCCAAAGGGATACACCATACCCTATGAGGGAAATCTGAGTGGTGAGCAATTAAATTTGGCATCACTCATTTTGTATATTCTAGTTCTGTTATTATTATTAATTATTCACTTGCTTTTATATTTTGTTCAACAGTTTTTATGTCAACCCACAAATTTTACTATATTTTCCCCCATTCTCTCCCCCATCCCACTGCAGTGTAGGAAGTGAGCAAGAGGCTCAGTGTGGTGTTTAGCTGCCTGCCAGCTTAAACCACAACACTTATTAAATGTAAGCCATCTTTAATTGTGCTTATATGTTCACTCAGGGAAAAGAGACAACTCTTTTTGAAACATCACAGGGAGCTAATATTTAAAAATTCTTTTCACCATATTTCTAATAGCCTTTCAGTCAAAACCCCTTTGAACTAGAGTCCTAGAAACTTCACCTCTAAGAGTTTTAAATTTCAGGTATATATTTGCTTTCATTAGGTATGGGTTTGCAGAGAGGAGCTGCCTTTGATCTTATCAACATCACAACTCTGAATGTGCAAATTTTCAGGCGTGCAGACCCATGCAAGGATCACCTCATCCTCTGAGTTCCTATTTGTGATGACCAAGCCAGATCCTGTAGTAGAAGAAGCCTTTCATGAAAATAAGCATAAGCAGTAGAGTAAGGACTTGGAAATCCACAAATTAAATTTTGTTTTGTCATGTATATAAGGCCCTGAGAAGAGATTTTATGTCCCAATAATTGCTTCTTGCAAGGGCTTTTTGGAGAAAGGGTTTTGCCTGGTTTTCTACATGTATTCTTGGTCTCAGTGCAGGCCTCCGTTCTGTTTTGTCCAGTTGTGTCAACCCTGAGGTCCAGATGTGCATTTATTTTGCATCCAGGAAAGGAAACCCTGTGTAGAACATCTCATCACCTGTTTGTTTGGGAAAAGAACATCTTGTAAAGCCAAACTAAAAAACAACTGTGATATTCTACATGTCATCTAGATCAAGGGCTACAATTGTGGCACCTGTCACAAACTGCATTTGTTCCAGGAGATATTTGGTTACTGAAAGTCAGGGATTAATAAGAAAATATCTCTACATGTTGTGTTCTGGACTTTATAAATATATAGACACAAAAATGTAAGTAGCAAGTTACTTTGTGTATTGAAGGGTTTCAATGTGTTCTTTGCATCAGCAACACATATGAAAATTTATCAGAGAGGAAAGAGAATAAAGACTGAGAATAGTCTAAAACACATCAGGGCAAACACTATAAATCTCCAAATTGATATTCATGATCTGTTTAACTTTAGTATTCCACTGCACATGACACCACACCTCCCTGGGAGATGTGAGAAAATATGAAAAGTTGTCTTAAATTAATAATAAGTCTATAAATATATAAATAAATGTTTTGTGTGTATATATATGGAACTAAGATAACTGTTAGATGAAGTAACTGAGAAATAGACTTAAAAGGATTTTGTTCAAACTGTATTAGATCCTTGCTCTAAATATTGAAACTTTCCAAATTTAAAAAGCAATTTCTTCCCCATTCTGCCAAAAAAATCTATAGTCCTCAGCAACTGAGACAGAGTCACAGTACCTGTCTGTACTTGGAGTTAAATTTGCATACATAAGCTTATTGAAACAGTGTTGAGAATATTTCTTACCTAGTGACTTGCAGGTGTTCTGTAAGACAGGATTTACTTCATTTGCTGAATTGGCTCTCAGGCATTAAATTTCTTGAAAATTACTTTTAGTGTGTGCACTTAGCAAATATGGAGAGACACTGGTCAAGTGGCCCTAAAACTTCTTCCTCTTTCTTTTATTATCCTATGAAATGGGATTGCCTGGGAGAAATTCTGGTGCTTGGAGTTTAATGAAACCAAGTATGTGGGGTTTAATACATATGATACTTAATTTCCACCACTCCCATTGACTTAACATTATCCTGTATTTTGTGTCCTGCAATTTCATAGGTTTAATAATTTGATAGAGCTTATGGCCAGAAGGTACCTTTAGATCATCTAGCCTGGCTGCTTGCATATCATAACCCATTATATTTCACATGCATGGAGCATTTTAAGCTCAAAGACTACATTGAAGTGGAAGGTTTCTTGTCTTCAGAAGACTGAATCCTGTGCTGCAGACAGAGAACAGGAGGGAAGACAGGTAACAGCTGTGTCCAGGTGGCTGCAAACACAGAAAATGGATTATTTGATACTTCTGAAAAGAAGAAAAATAACTATAAAGACTGCAAGCTGATTGTGCATGAGGACCAAACTTTCTGAGTCATGATAGACTAGCTGGAATCTTGAAATATGAGGATTAATTTTGCCCAGTTTTAATCATTGTCTGACTTTAGATTGTCACCTTAAAAGTAAATCCTGTACAAATTCATGGCTGTGCTGCCAGCGAGCAGCTGTAGAAAGGGAGCAAGTGCAACAATCCCAACATTCACCTCCCTTCTGTTTGCCAGGCTGGAAAATGGGGATAAAGCAACAGAATTCCTGTATAAAGCTCCTGAATAAGTCAGAGCTAAAGATTTTGAATATTGATATTGTCATTCAAAACTGCTCAAAATCTGTGACATCTCATCCCTATACAGCTGGGGCTCTGTCCTTTGCAGTCATCTTGAGCAAAGGATGTTCAATGAACATTTTGCCATAGCATTTGAAGTTTCAACATAAGCTCTAATTAAAAGACATAAAAATCCTCTCGCCTATCCAAGGTTTCATTTTCATGGTTCCACAGGAGTGATTTAGAATAATTCTACTTTATAGACTGTATAATAAATAAGGCCAATCTCAAAATCTCAAAACAAACTGAAGTGAGGTAAGTAGGTTATAAATCTGGAGAATCTAGTCTGCAAAAGAGATGGAATTTTCATGGGTTTAATGTGTGATTAAATTATTCTTAGCTGAAGGAAAAAATAATCATACAGGACAAATATGGAGATGCATAATTAATTTACTAAGGAGTGTGCCATTCCAGATGTATGTCATAAACCACAAAATCTGCAGCCTCTGCTCCTACTGTGGCAGGGGAGAGGGTTGCTGAAATGATGGACATCCTTGGAAGTTTTAACCCCTCCATCTTCCACGGATAATTTTTAAAATTATCACTGGAGGGGTATTAACACTGGAGTGCCAAGGATAATTTTGAATGTATAAACCTATTCCCAAATAAAATGGCATCTTCCAATGTGGTTTTCATTTAGTGAATGAAATCTTGCAGGCTTGAATATGACAGTGATAAAGGATAATAATGTGCAGCCATATCTTGAAATTCAATCCATTTCAGTATTCAACAAGCTATTGCCACCTGCTAGAAGAGGAAAATTCATCATTTTTCCTTACCCAATAAAATAAAATCAATAATTGTGTGTGTTTCTTGCTCACCAGTGTTTCTTCCAAACTATTCTAAACTGCATCTGCAATACTTTATTCTCTGTATATATAATTTTTATAATTATTTCTACTCTCATATGCACACCTGCAAAATAACATTATTTGAGAAGCTCCGCTACCCTCCTCTTGCCTTCATAAATGTCTGACTAAATGCACAGGGAATTTGGGGAGTGCAGAGAATTAAGAAATGCAACTTTACCTAGAATAAAAAAACCTGAAACTTGACACCTGCCTGCAGTAATTGCACATTGTAAAAGAGCTCCAATTTCCAAGAGGACAAAATAATTTTTCAGCACAACAGGTGAGTGTTAAATGTGGAGTGGATGATGTGGTGATTAAGGGCACAGCCCTGCCCTCCCAGGTCCTGTGTGGGTCATGCAGATTTTGAGCCAAAGAGGAACAGGTTGAGTGCAGGTGTTTGGGGAATGAGGATGAAGCAGATGGAAGGGCTGACTTTGCTAGTACTGCTAGTAAAATTTAGCAAAATAATTTTGGTGACTTTTATATTTATTGAAAACTTTGCAAAAACGCAAATTTGCATCAAATGGAGTGAAGGTTTTTTGCTTAGGGGAATTTTTTTATAAGCATTCAAGTGGTTTTCTCCAGAGTTTCTGGAAATTACTAAAGTGGGAGGCGGTGTTATCTTTGTGAAGGAGAAGGTGCTTGGGAAAAGGCACAAGCCTTTTCACTGGGATCTGTGTGGTAAACTGGAGTGGAGACCATGTCAACAACATCTTCCCAGCAGTATTTTTACTGGGTTTCTGAGATTATTTTCTTTCCACTGCTGACGTGGAAATCGTAGAATCATGGAATCATTAAGGACTAAAAAGACTTATAAGTTCAAGTCCCATCATTAATCCACATTATATAGTCCACTGTTATACCACATCTCCACACTGACACATTTTTTTGGCACACTCCAAGTAACACACTGACACATTTTTTTAATATTTCCAGGGATGGTGATTGCACCTCTTCCCTGGGCACACTACTCCAGTGATTGACCACCTTTTAAACGAAGAAATTATCCTCCTGTGAAAATAGTTTAGTGAACATGAATCACAGAGTGAACCCAAAATCTGCCATCAAACTGCAGGTGGGTGACCTCTCTAGAAGGATTGTGAACTTACCACTACTCTTAAGGAACATACAGTTTCCAGAAATGACTGGGATTTTAATATTAACTATGCTGTCATTTTATTCAAATGCAGCAACACCCATACTTTTCAAACAAGTGACTCTGTTTCATATTGCTGCTCTGAATCAGACAGAAATGGACAAGAACTGGTGTTACAAGTAGCTGCAAATGGTACATGAGTGATCAAACTGTTCAACAATGTGTCCACTTAGAGATATCTTTTAAGGCTTTAGCCTTGATTGGCACATTTGCTATTGAAAAATAGCTTAGAAAAGCTATTTCTTACAAAAACATTTCATACAATCCAAAACAAAGTATGTTCATAAGCAAAGGAGCAACAGCAACAATTTGGTCAATCTGAAACAATTTGCTATGATGAGTATTAATATGATGCCTGTGGCTCTAAATTTGAAGATCCGGCATTTTACTTCTGCTGGTAACAAAATTTGTGCACACACAAACTGCCAGATCTTTGCTTAAAGTCAAAGCCAAGATCAATCTTTTCTTATCTACTTGTTAATGACATGTACACTGTGGGTAAATATCACTCACAGTTCAGAGACCTTTGATATTTAGTCTCTGCACTGCATGTGGAAATCCTGGGGATGGAATCTCATGCAATCAGACTCCGTTAGGAAATTTGGATTTAGAAATTGAAAGCTTATCAACAAGGAGATACCTAATCTAAGTATTGCTGGGTCTTCCTATGGTGTCTCTAGTTCATTTTCCATCCAACTTCCTTACTCTAATAATGATATATTGACAGCAGGATTGATCTCAGCTAAGAGTCTAACACATCTGATCATTTTCAGGGTGAGAGCGGGAGTCATCCTGACAAATACTGAAAGGTCTGCACTGCAATGCTGTTGGCTAAAGAAGGTGATAGGAATCATGGTGATGTAAAACATCCCTACCCTTAATCATCATCTTTAATTACATATCAGCCTCTGACCTTTCTGGACACCATTTGATAATTAGTTTAAGGCATCCTGCAGATTGTGAAATTTCCCATAAGTGCTTTAGGAAACAATATACATTTCTTCTCAAAAAAAATAGATTTTGGTTAAAGTTTCTTTCTGAAATTGTCTTTATGAATGGAAAAACTACAGAAAGATGTGGGCTTCCAGGTGAATCTGAAAAATAATTATAGGCAGACTTAGGGGTTTTACCAGGTGCTTTTTAAACTTTTTTTGATTAAGCTATTTTACTGAAAAAAAATCCATGCATCAAAAGGACAAAATAAGGAATCAGAATAATTATTAGTATTTTTTTAAAGTAGAATATATGCAAAATTTTTAATTGTTGCCTTATAAGTAAAGATAGCAAAAATTTTTATTTTACTAATGTAGACAAAAAGGTAAGCATATTTTTGAACACAAAGAAGTGGGTTTTAAAGCTGAATTAAAACTAAAACCAAAATATTAGCTTAATTAAATAACTATCAGGTCAAAGGTCTGGAAAGGGTGATTGGTACCAATGAATGGAAGGAATATTGTCAAGGAACACATAGATACTGATGGCCAAAGAAAAAAATATTATAATGTACCACAAAATCATGGCAGATATAATCCAGATTTTTGGTAATTAATCAGGACTCGAGTTTTAATTCTCAGACTGATTTTAAGAAGGTTTTTTAAGCATTTTTTCTTCTCACATCTGAACCAGTAGAGAATAACTGTTTTGTAGGAGGTAGAATCTCCCTGACCAGAGGTGGTTTTGTCTGTTATTTATTGTCTGCATAGCTCATTCCTCTGTTTTCATTTCACAAGTAAGACATTTGGTGAAATTCATGAAGTGCAATATGTTCTGCAAAAAGACAAATGAAAGATCAAAGGCTTTATGAGTCCACTGTGGCAATATTTACTGTGGTTGTAGTGGAAATGGTTTAGTACAGTTTAAACTTCTTCCTTGGCTATGATCTAAATGCCTTTGTCATGTTTGTGGCCCACAGGGAGATTTTCTTCTGATGAGTTTAGAGATTTCCAGACTGTGAATGGTTGGAAGAGCTCTGAGCAGATATGATCTCCCCATATAAGTTTAATGTATAATTAAACAAGTCACTTAATCATATTGTTCATCAATCCCCCCCACCCAGTTTCCAGGGCAGGATGGCCTGTACACATTGTGCCTGTGATTGTGGAAGTAAATCTTGTGATGTATCTGAATGTTTCTTTTACAAGAATCTATTCCCCTGGAAAAGTGCCTCATTGGATAAAATTCCCCTTTTAATTATTTAGGTAGGTATCATGAGTGTTCTCCTCAAAGTAAAAATATTGGTGTCCAAGGACATGGCTGGATAACACAATTTTTGATGATGTGTTTTGGATGTGTTCATGGAAACAGATGTGTTGGTTTGCAGGTTTTTCATAGATTTCAGTTGGTAGGTTGTTGATTTTGTTTCTGTCTTTAGTGTTTAGAAATTGAAAATCATACTAAAGAATTCCTGACAAATGTAATGATGTTTGTTACTGAAGCAACAATGGAAGTCAATAAAAAATCCAGATTTCTATAACAGATGGTAATCTTATAATCTTTTTAGATACAACACAAACTTCATGGTATGATAGCTAAAAAAAAATCTGCATTAACTTCGACATAAACAACTTATTTCAGATTAGAGATATAAACTATAAATAGAAACTGATATGATGATCCTTATTAAAAAAAAAAAGGAGACAAGAGCTTTAGACAACTATCAAGTATGGAATTTAAAGAAATATTCCACGATTACTTGGAATAGCACTCCTTTAAATTTCAACATATTTCTATGCAATGCAGAACAGCGTAATTATTTTCATAACATAATGACAAAAGTGATGATCTGGCCCAGATTTAAATGTTACACCCTAGTGGGGCAGTTTCATTGCAGGTATGGAAAACCAGCACCAGCAGCACCTGGCAAACTGTGACCAAGCCCTGAATGTGAACCCATGTAAAATTCCCCCACTGGTGCTCTACCCACTCTTCAGGATGAGACTTTCCCTGGGATCATTTCCGTGCTTTTATATGTAAGTTAAATAGTGTGACATCCAAATAAGAATATCCAAACAGGCAGAGACATGGGTTCTGGAAGAGCCTGGGTTCTGGAAGCAGGCTGGCTACAAAAATTAATATTCTTGTAGGCAGTTTGGAAAATTTAACTTCAACTCAAGTTCATCTCTCCAAACATATGGATAAATCCTGTTCAGATGAAATAAAAAAGAAAGTGGGGGATGGAGGGGGAAGGTAGCAAATGAAAAACTGAATGCATAAAGAGAAAAACTAATTTATTTTCTTTCCTGTCCTCTCTAGTTGAAAACTAGCCCTAGATAAACAGTTTATGATTACTCCTACTTTTGCTCCTGTTTGCTTCATTTTGATTAGCTACCTTAGAAAAAGTGGATTGTGTAGACTTTTGGGGGAACAATATGATTCAGGGATACTGTGAGGATCACACAGAACCATGTGAGCTCCCAGCATCACCAAAGGTACAAATGGTTTCAGACCTGCTCAAACACAGGGATGTCTGGCAGCCAGGGTTAAATGTACTAAATTCTAAAGGTACTGAGGAAACAATTGCTGATGTTGTTGCCCTGGTGATTATTTTTTCTTTTTTTGCTTTTTGCAAGTGTCCTTGTAAAGAGAACTTTTCATTTTGGGTTGAGAAAAATGACACATTTTATTTCAGAAAATAACTATTCCCTCCCTCCTCCACGCCCTATGCTCCCACCCCAAGTTTTACACTTAGCTCAAATTTTATTGTTATTTCTGTTGTTCTGTTGCTACCATCACTGGTTTTTTACCAATTTGTCAGCTAACTCTAAAAAAAAAAAGATCAATTTTTCACACAGCTTGACTCAGGAATATAAGTTGCTGCTGGGCTTTAACCAAACACGAGGCTCTCAATGTTCCCTTCTTGGTGCGTGCTCGGGAAGGATCTCTCCTCCACCAGCCTGTGCATCCTTTATTGCTGCTGCAACAAGGGTGACAACGTGTGTCAAGCCTGGGGGGAGCTGATCCTGGCAGCAGCCACACACTCAGCTACAGCCTGCTGTCAATTTTACCTGCCCACAACTCCTCCCTAAGGCCTGAGCCTGCCAGAGTTCACAAAAAACGGGAAAAACAGTGCTGCTTCCTTTTTTTGTTGTTATTACTTTTTCATAAGGCAATTCAGGTGCTCACAAAACAGGTTGAGCTGGGAGAGAAGACAAATGACAAGTGATAAGGGGCCACCTGTGAAAAGAGATCTTTTTGTCTTGCTATTTGCACATACAAGTGGAATTCGTAGTTAAATGGAACAGAAAAAGGAGGAAATAAATTCTCTCTGATTTATACTTTGTGTAGGACAATTTTGGGATCTCAGATGTCAGGTGTTAAACTGGGTTTGCAAGCTATTAGGAAGACAATAGTCACACACATCCTCATGCCTGTGGGAGTGGCACACCTTCTTATTGGGAAATGCAAAGACTTTTCCTGCCTTTTACAACCCTGTCCAGAAGGGAGATATTTGCTATAAGAAATCAGGCCCTTAATTGAACCTGGTGAATATTATGTCTCTCTTGAAGATAACAAGCAAGGTGTCTCTGCAGAAAATGTCTTCGGTCATTGGTAATTTTCTGTGCCTTTGACTCTGCAGTGTGTTGATGAGAAGTTTGACATCATCTCCAGGGGAAAAATTCTCAGTGATATCCTGTTCCAAGAAGCCTTAAAAAAAAAAAAAAAAGAAAAAAGAAAAAAGGAAGAAGAAATAAAAAAAGATGATTTTCTGTACAAAACATGCCTTAGCACATTAGGCATTGCAAAGATCCCAAGCCAATGTGCTGAGGCATAGCATAGCAACCGTCACCAGGGAAAATGTCAAAACTCTGTGACATGCAAAAAAAGAAAAGAAAGCAGGCAACTGGGGAAAGTTCCAGCTTCCCTTACATCTCTCAGAAATTATTTAATTCCCACCTCTGGTGAATAAAATGCAGTTATACTGCATTGACTCTAACATGACAAAAAAGGGAAAAAAAATCACGTGTTTGAAAATGTAGGAAGTAATTGAAAATATTTGTAGAGAGGGAGGTAAACTTTGAAAAGGCAAAAAAGTGAAAACCCATATTTCGGTAGTGTAATGCAAAAAAATATGCTAGTTGTCTTCCATAATACATTTGCTCCCTAAATAACAAATCTTCTTTTTGCACCTCAGATCTCCAAAGAGCAAGAACCATTTGTTCTTCTTTAATGGCTACGAAGCTTAAGGCACGCATTGTTTAAAACAGATATTGGAGAGGGATTTTGTCAAACTTACAACATTTGGTGTTCTTTTAGACCTTGCTTAGGGGATGATGTGGAAAATCTCATATTTTACTTTTAAGATTGTTTTTAAACAAAGATGTACCATGACAGAATCCCATGGCAGGAATCAGCCCATATGCACATCACATGTAAGAGCATGAGGATAGGCATCAACTGCTTAACTATGTGACCAGTTTTCTTATGAGATTTTTTTTTTCCTTTCTTTTACTTATGATCAAGGAATTTGACTGCACTGCAGCCTTTTGTGATTTAGAGGTACCATTTCATCTCAAATGAAGAAATGAAAGAATGAAATCTTTACACCACTGCCTAAAGAGGGCCTACAGGAAAGCTGAGAGGGACTTTTAACAAGGGCGTGGATGGATAGGACAAGGGTGAATGGCATTAAATTTAAAGAGTGCAGGTTTAGATTAGATACTATGAAAAAATTCTTTAATGTGAGGGTCTTGAGGCCCTGGCACAGGTTGTCCAGAGAAGCTGTGGCTGCCACATCCCTGGAAATGTCCAAGGCCAGGTTGGATGGGACTTGGAGCAACCTGGGACAGTGGAAGGTGTCCCTGCCCACAGCAGAGAGGTTGAAACTAGATAACTTTTTGAGTTCCTTCTCACCCAAACCATTCTGTGACTCAGTGCTGTTTCTTCTTGCCAAGCCCAGTTTATTTATCCTGTAGGAACCTTGCATTATTATTTTCTAAGCAGTAATTAACAATATGACAAGCTGAGTCCAGCTTTTTACTTGGGCATAAGGGTACCCAAAGTAGATGTTTTGACCCTTTCCATTCTTCCAGCACTAAAAGATTTAAAATCTCTGAGCAATTTTCATTTTTCAACGTGGAGAAACTTTTCCATTAGCTCTGTCAAAGAAAATTGAGGACATATTGAAACACTGTTTTATATTTTTGTTTCTTCATTTAGTTCTTATCTTATAATTCTTTACTTTCCTCTTGAATCATTGTGTACAGAACTTTGACACTGTTATTAACTAAATTAAAAATCTTGAGGTAAAATATTCAGAACAGGGAAGAGAGCTGACTGGGCAATTTTGAACTCTAATTTTGAAAACAAGGTTGATCTGCTGGAAACAAAGTATACAAAAAATCTCACTTTTTAAAATCTGTAAATTTAGACTATAATTAGTTAAATAGAATGTGAAAAGAGGTGTTTATTTAGAGAATATATTCTAACTGTAGAGTTAAAAAAATAAATGTCACATCACTTTTTGATATAGCTCTTCTTTAATAAAAAACATACTATTTCTCCTAATATTTTTTTTAACCTTTGCATCCTCCAGATTTGCAGGAGACATTGTATGAAATAGTTACATTTACCAAAGTTTATCTTCTGCATGTGTGTACAGTCATTAATGTTTTATAAGATTTTGTCCAATTCAGAATTGAGAAAACCTGTTAAAACATCTTAACTTGCAGTCCTCATAAATCTCTAAATGTAAGACCATTTCAAAATAAACATAGAGATTGTGGTAGGGAGAAGATAAGTAAACAAGCAATCTTGCTCTGAGCCGTTCAAAATTTCTCATGTTACAGCAAATTTTCTGTCTTCTTGTTACAGTACTGATGAATGAATGGTCCCAGGAAGGCAAAAGAGAGCAAGTCTGGAGCACACTAAGAAGCATATCTGGATCATTCCCTGCAACTGAAAATCATTGAGACAAATTGTGTGACTACATCTAATCAGAAACTCAATAATTTTATGGCTATTAACACCACAAACTAAATCTGTAAGGAATGGTAATCAAATATCACACTTTGAGGCATAAACTAATTGTCCAGCAGGTCAGGAAATTATGTGTTGCTTCTATGTTGCACAAATGCTTAGATGCCCTCTGAGTTTTCATCTTTTTTCCTGAAAATAAAAGGCAAAAACCGAGAACTGAATGAACACCCATTGCTGGATGGAGCAAAGAAGAAATCCAGCTTTGTAAGGGATGAGGTAAATGGTGTATTAATATAAATCTCCTTTTCCTGGATAAGTCCACTATTTAATACATAACACCTTTCCACTGTATCATATTCCTAAATAACTTAAATTAGAGCTGTGCCTGAGAGAAATTAAAAGAGATATGAAGAATCAAGGAGTATTATTTCAGGATTGCTGGCAGAAATTTTCCTATACAAGAGACTTTTTTTCTATTCATTTCCCTTGGTGAGTAAAATCAGAGATGATGATGTGACCCCAGTTTCCAGGGTGGAACTGTTATGACAATTAATTGGGAAAAGAGAAGGACATGTCAGGACAGATCCCCATCTCTATACAGAAACATATATTGGGGGCTGTATCCAATTTTTCTTTGTTAAAAGGCACAGAAAGAAGAAAAGAAAGGAGAAAGCATCTTGCCTTAACGTGAGGATGCCTCTATTTCATTGTTTGCCTACAGGGCTGCCCTGAATCCTTGATCCCATTCCATCATAATACAAGCAGCAATCATTTTTTCTTCAAAGGACAAAGTCTGGCCACTTATTGGGGAAAAAAAAAAAAAAAAAAAAAAAAAGGAAAAGATATGCCTCTCCTAGCTCAGAAGGTCTTTACTAGGAAAAACCACCATTTGTGGGAGATTTGCAAGGACACATCTAAGTAGTGGTTATCAGGAGCTGGGAGGGTCTGTGAGAGAAAGGTCAAGTCTATACATATCCTAAGCATTTGCTACTTGCTGTTGCCAGGCAAAGGTTAGCAGGCTAAATGAACCTTATGTCTAACCCCATGTGGTATTTTTTGTGTTCTTATCTGAACTCCTGTCATGCTGAGCAGAGCAGCTCACACCTGACATTTTTCCCTTTATGGCCTTTTAAGCTACTAAGTCTGATTGGTACAGCATCCTTAGGGAGTGGGAAGATGCGGGGCAGGGGGGAGAAGGGGGCAGGCACTTGTAAGTCAGGAAAAGGATATCTCTCCCCCATAGGCTTTCAGTCATCTACACTGCTGTTCCTCTCTGTCCCTTCCCTCAGTGACTAAAATCTGACATGGCACTCTGATCCTCAGTCTTCAGGATCAGTGATTTTGGTGGATGCCCATGAAAAGTAAAAAAAAAAAAAAAAAAAAAAAAACCCGAAAAAAAATGAGAATCTCTCTTTGTTAATGAAACATTTAAATCTTAGATTTTAATCACATGTCAGGACGCTCAAAGTTAAGGTTGCCACAGCAACACTACAATAAAGCTCTTTGTGCAGAGCAGTTAGTGAAATGCATAGTTTAATTAAAAATTGTCTCAATTAACTGACAGTTTTTGTCAAATCCTGCTCTTCTCCTTCTCCCTCTCTGAAATGTCATTGAAATGGGAGAGAGGACAGGAACCGTGGTGGCAGAGCCAGGCAGGCAGGGTCTGAGTTTGGGTCATGGTGTCAATGACCCATGGTGTGCAATGCACATTACTTGTGCAGATCCCTAAATTCATCATGAGTTGGCAGAAACAAAAGATTTGCTAGAGTCTATGTGGGAAAAAAAACCCAAATTCTGTCCTGTTTTCTGCCTCTGCGAAGGGTCTTCTGCTAACAGAGATGTTGGGATGTTTTGGGAACACAAAATATAGAAAAGTGCAAAGAGAAAGTGGGAACAACTTCTGGGGCAGCAGCATTGTCCAGTGCTATGATCATAAATGGCAAGCTCACTGATCATCAGCGGCATCGGTCAACTGATCTGTCTCAAAAGAGAAAATAAATTGAGATGATGATGCTGCTTCCTGCAAAATGATACCACAGCTCTCAGCTTTTATAGGAAAAGCACCTTGGGATCCTCAAAGGGCAATTATTAGAGAAATGTCTTATTAGCATGACAAGGTGATTTTGCCTTGTGCTTTGTGCAAGGCAGGTGTCACTTCATGTCCTCTCTCCCTGTGCAGTTCCTGCTGTGCTTTGCTGCCCCTCGGTGAATCACTGGTGTCCCATGCCAGCAGCAGCAGGTTACACCTGGCTCTGTCCTGCTGCAGTTGGAGCAGCAGGACACAGTGAGTGCTGGGCCATTCAGCATCCACCTTCTCCTTTCCACTTCCCAGGCTGAGGTCAGAGCCTCCTGCTCTGTAGGCAGCAGCCAGGGCAGAGCAGCCCTTTAAAAGACCACAAGAGAAGCAGGTTTGATGTGGGCTCATGGGGAAGGAGCCGACAGAAATGAGAAGAGGCAGCCAAAGGTCACTCTGGCATGCCAGCTGTAAAAACAATGCAAGTGACATGGCAATAAAATCCAGGCTTGGGAGCAACCTCCTCCAGCTCCTAATGGTGTACTCGCTTACCCCTCCGCGCTCCCGCCCGCCGCCTGCAGAATGCCAACACGGAGAGGAAGGAAAGCAGCAGGAGGTATAAGGCAGGGAGCAGGGGTTGCACAGAGGGAGAGGAAGCTCTGTCTGGCAAAAGCCAGGGATGATGTGGGGGTGGGTGCAGCCACTGCAGGACGCAGAGATCCAGCTTTTTAAGTACATTTCAGCAGAGCACGTTTGCTCCTAAGAAATCTAATATCCTTTGGGTCAGTGCAGGCCAACTGTTAGATATAAAGAATTCATAGCACTTGCAATCCCCAGATGAACCATTTTCAATTCTTCATGTTTCTGAAAAGCCGTTGTGCTGATCTATCAGCAGTGGCTGTGCTCCATAACGAGGGCCATCTCCTGCCTTAATGCCAAAGTGTAAATATTGCATTGCAGCAAGCAGAAGTAGATAATGCATAATAATGAGCTGGGTTTGTTAGATGATGTTCTAACCAGAGCTCTTGGAAACAATGCATCAAGTTTAAAAAAACAAAACCAAAACTAAAGACAGAGACAGAGAGCAAAAAAAAAAATTGTTTCTCCAGAAAAATAAAATAGCCTTTGTGTTGGATATAGAAGTGAAGTAATCACTTACAATCTGAAAAATAGATATCATGGTCAGAAACATGAAGACAAGGATAAAATACTGATTCTGATTTGATTCCATTGGAGTCATCAGTATAAATTCAGTTAGACACCAGCAGAGCTCTGAACAGAGTTGAATTTTCAGGCTGGATAGATGTATGTTTTTGTATAGTCACTCCTAAATAATGAGTCAGGAATTCTAGCACATGATTACACATGATGAAAAGAAATATTGTTTGAGCCAATAGTAATCAAGTGTGAGTTTCATGATTTTCATAGCTAATTTTTCCAATTCTCATCAGTAACACATTTTTCTCTCCCTCAAAAGGCAAGGTATAGCACTGCAATGGGTGTCGATCTTCTCGCTTTGTAACCCACAAGCACTTTAGACATCACTGAACCAGTGTTTGGCAGAGGCCAACAAAATCCCATGAATGCAGTGTGAGTTATCTGGTTCCTGTATCTCCATCCAAGAATTTTAACAATGTGGGCCAAAACGAAGGGCAGTTTGCTCTCTTTCTCATGCATGATATGCTGAAGTGTCTGTGGCAGGAAACAAGCCAGTGGCCAGCGTTCAAGTTTCTCACTGCTGAGGGGATGTGATGTTTGCAGGCGCCCACACGGATCCCACCTGGCTCCCTGATGCTCCCTTGCCTGTGCAGCTCTCAGAAGCTGGGATCAGGGACTGACAAGTTGCTAAATATCATCAGTTTTCATGGCAAGAAGTGGGAGCTGGTGGAATCTCTCAGGATTCAGCTCTGAAGGTGCCAGTAGTTTTACAATTCCATCCTTTAGGAAACAGGCTGAGGAAATATTTTGTACAGATCAGCACACAGACTAGGCAGCAAAACATCTCTTACTCATAGCAGGACAAGGATCTATAATGCCAGAGGCTCTGCAGGATGCATTTTCTCACAGGCTGTGATAGTGCTGTTTCCAGGTGTTTATTCCTTTCTGAGGTGTCCAGGAGAACAAGTATTTGGCAGGTAGTCTGTTATTTAAAGGTTTTTCATAACTAACTCTGCACTGAAGAAAACCCAGTTCAATCCTGGGAAAACCCAGAAAGCCCAATAGTACCTAAATCTTTGAAATATCTGTGCTAAATCTGGGATTCGTCTCATCCAAATTTGACCATCTAAGATTAGGCACCTTTACCAATCATCTAGGTTTCCTCACTAGTGCTTACAGGAATAATATATCAAAGGCAAAGGTCTAACTCTTTTTTTGACCCTATATATCTACTTTTGGCCAATAATAAATCACCCAAACACACTACAAAATTCTTCTCCACTTCATTTTAAAATCTTCTGCATAGATTTTTTTTTTCCCAGCACAAATAAAATAGGAATACAATGGAGTATGAACACTGAGGGGATTATTTAGCATTAGCAATGAGACGAGCCCCAGTGGTAGATCATATTCCCCAGGAATTCAGTTGAGAAAAAGAAGCTTGCTTCAGAAAACAACAGAGTTCAAGCCATGACTTCAAAAGTATAATAACGAATGGGCAACATTTAATGTGAGATGCTTTAAATGAATTAAACCAGGGAATAAACTGATAGTGTGCTATCAGGAAGCCTGACAATGGAATCTAAGGGCTTCCTGGGTATATGGATTCAATTTTATCCAGACAAAGCAGTAAAGAAACAGGAGTGATTTAAAAAAGAATAAAAACCAAACCCTAAAAAAGGGGCAAAATAAATCCACAGGTAACTGAACATTGTATTTCCTATTTTTCATTTCTCATGGTAAGGGAAATTTCTTTTAAGCACATATGATGGGGAAAAAGAAAGACTCATTGAGCTTGGATTCTACCACTAACCACTGTGCAAGAACCCTAAAGCTTATCAGACACAACCTAGAACAGATTACTTTTTTTTTTTTAATAGTACTTTTCTTATACATTAAAAATAGTCAGCTAAAAAACAAGAAGAACATTGAAAGTCCAGACTAAATGCAATTTATAACTGGTAGTATGGACATAAAATACTACAAAATGCTGCAATTTCTATTTCCACATGAAATCAGTGTATTTTACAGACTGGACTGGAAACTAACTGGTTACTATTATCCTGACTATTGTTATTTGGTAGTATGACCTACTAGCAGAGAAAAAAATCCCTCAACTAATTCTATGCAATGTCTGTAAGAGCTGTAAGAGTGTAAAACCCTTGAATATAGAATATCTTTTACCCAAGAGTGGCAGAGTAATTCTGTCACTGCTTTTGTCGCCCTGTGTATTTTTTATCATGTCAATCTTCAAATAACAGAGAGCAACAGCTTATAGGTTATATCTTTTTCTGTACATCCCTTTGAGCTAAAACAGAATAGACTTCACCCATCCTCCTGCATCCTAAGTCAGCAGTTCACCAGCTTTGAGAGTTTACTCACCATATCAGAATTTATTTACTATCTTTGCTTTGCTAAGCAAGACACAGATTAGAAACAGAATCATTTTTGTTCCAGAATGCTTCATCAGTTAAAAACACAGAGAGATTTCAGATACAATGTGATTATGGAAAACTGTTCTTTAAATCTACTGAGAGTAACCAAGCATTTTATTTTCCAGTGTTCTCTCTGTATAGGTTGTGTCAAATACCAAATCTCCCTGGAGTCTGAGAGTGCTTTATTTGATAGAAAAACTAGATTTTTGTTTTAATCATTGTGTCTCAAACAAAGAGAGATATCTGATGTCACAGATATAGATTTTTAAGTTATCTCTGAGTACTCTTAAGTATTTACAAATTATTATTTGTATGCCTTAATAGCATTGAAGTTTCAATTTTAGTGCCAGAAAAAAAATCTTATATAAAATAGTCTTCTGTGATTTCCACTGGTCAAAATGTAGATATTAGTAATTTGTAGCCTTTTCAACTTGTCTAAAGGCTTATTTAGGCATTTAGTTTTGTATTTAAAGTATTCTGGATTCTGTCCAGTGTCTCCTGCTGTGAGTGGAAGGCTTACATAAATTCACATATGTCTTTAAAGGAAAAAAAAATTGCTTTGGGAATGCTAAACATCCATAGAAATTAATGAGTTCTGTTTAAAATACTGTCAAAGGTTCATCTGGGAAAATACACATCACTTGGATAACTTAAGATCAGCTTCTGTATTAGAACAGAAGACATTTCACTGCTGGATTCTAAGAAAATAATAAAGCTTTGCACTCAAAACATGTGTAGAAGCCAAGAAATTTTCAGTTTTATTATCAGATCAGCTAATGACTCCCAAGGTGGCCACAGGAGCTTAATACATCTCTCTCTTTGTTTTTATGTATATTTTTGTAGTACATTACTATCTTGAAAATGAATTAAAATGCACAGTACATTTCCTTTCTCTTGCAAATTTATCAGGGGAAAAATATCCCAATCCAAAACAAAAATTCCTCTTTTGTCAAAACCAAAATAAAAAGATAAAAAATAAAAGCAATAGTATAACATTTTATGTGAGGAATATCTTAACTTAGATTTTGAGCTTATCAGAAAAATGTCAATGATATCTGCATTTTAAGGATAAAAAATATCAGAATGAACCCTTTAATGAGAAAAAATATTAAATTAAAGCAAGAACTTTCCAGTTAATTGGTATTAGTATTTAAATACCAGAACCACTTTTAGCAGGTAACCACTTCTGAATTTCACCAAATTATTTTGTTACTTCAAATTGGTTTTGCAACTCATTATTGCTCTGCCTGGGAGGAATGAAAGAAAAATTGCTGCACAAATAGTCTATTAAAAGTTATGTTTACCCAATCATAAATTATGAGTAAATTTAGTATATTTTAAAACATAAAACTGTGTGTAGTAGTTAAAAGTTTTGGATGGCAATGCCGTTTAATATTTAGCATCTGCAGACACAAAAGTTGTTGCTGACAGTATGACACGCATGAAATTAATTTAATTTATAAAACAAGTCTCCACTTGTTTTAAATTGTCCTCAGAACCATTGTCCTCAGAACACCTTCTGTCAGAAAACACCCAAGTGTATAACTGATACAACCATTAATACTGGGTTGGAGCTTATATTTCTAGAAAAACTGAGCACAACTCTGTATCAAACTGCTTTTGTTGTCAATAGACCCTGGAAGCATCATGTGTCTTCCAGCCACTGCAAAAAGGAAGGGTAATAGAGAAAGAAAAAGATGTTCCTTTGCTGTCAGAGTGCATCACGCTTCTTCTCCATCCTGCAAACTGGAACCTGTGGCTTGAGGAGCTCTGATTGTCACATTGGACAATTGGGCAATTGGTGGTGGTTTCACAAGGCATTTGTATGAATGTCTCCAGTGAGCTGTGAGATAACAGGAGTTCATCCGTGGGCTGCTGGAGCAATTCTCGACATCAGCCAAGGGCAGAGAGTATAAAATATTTAAACTGCCTTTTTCATCTCTAGAATATCAAGGAAAGTAGCTGCGCACTCTGGAGAATGAGTACTCAGTATCTGCTGCTGCCACCTGATGAGCCTGGTATCACTAGATCTTTTACATTTACTGAAATTGTTGCTTACACAGTGTGATTTCCTTTGCCACCCTCTAACACAGAGCATTTTATTAACAGTTTGTGGATTTTTCAGTATACCAGGATCTCAATATTTCAGATCCCTGTTTTATGATATTATGTCTTGCATAGAAAAGTTCCCAAGGTGAATATTAAAATATGCAATGATACATGGGAAAAGTAAAGAAAGCTGAATGCCAATGCACTCTTCTTATTAAATTCAATATTCAGACATCCTGCTTCTGTCTCCTAAAGAAAATGCAGAAGAAATGTGAAAGTTGGTTGGGCAATGGGCCTTTGAAAGGCAATATTTGACATTTTGCTCAGAAGTGTCCATCTTGGCATTCAGAATTCCAGCTGAAGTGTTCACAACTCCTTTAGGGTCACACAAGATATCTAAGTAGTGTCAGGCTCACTACAGTGTTATGTTGATACCAGAACAAATATTTTGAAAATCAAGGTGTTTTAGTGATGATGTAGAAACTTCTGTCAATGACACATTCAGCTTTTTGAGCTGTAGTTTGATTAGGTCTCTAACTGAATGATAATTGTTCTGACTTCCATAAATGAAATGGTTTGTACATCTGACCTGATCTGGAATCATTTTTTCCAGGAGGAAACAGCTGATGGTTGGATCTTCTTGTGTTAGCTGAAATATGGAAACAATCTCTTCTAAACTGTCCATTACTGAGAAAGGATCAAAGCAGAAGAAAACATTCATAGGTGAGCAACACCAAGGCTCTGACTTGACCAGAGTGCCTGATTGTTGTGGTTTAATTCCATCTGGCAACTCAGACCCACACAGACACTCACTCTGGTAAGATGGGGAGAGAATCTGAAGTATGAAAGTGAGAAAATCCATGCATGGATTTAGAAAAATCTCCAGAGGTAATGCAAAAGCCACCCACAAGCAAAGCAATGCAACCTGCAGAGTTATTGTAGGTTTCCTGCACCCTGTTCTGAGCCTCTGATCACAAAACTCTAGTACCTCTCAAAAATATATATTTCATTGGTATGTCTAGATCAATTGGACTGGACAACACAGGAAAAGTAACACTTAGGAAACTGAGCAAGGGCTGGGTAAAATGTGTGTGAAGAAAGGATATTGCTCAATGATTTAGAATTCATGTATTATGATAGAACAGCATGATCCCTCAACAAGGCAAGAAAAAACAGATTTTTATAGCCAAAACAACACCACCCATAAAATTCTGACATATCAATTTAACATTGTTATTTGCTTCTGCTCTGGATTTTGGGGCTGATGCTGTTTATGCATTTCCAAAAACATCCTGAATTAATATTCAGTGTTTACTGAGCCCATTGGATTTCCTGATATAATTTGCATTCATTCATAGCAGTAGAGGCCTTGGGAGAGCCAGTACAACAGTGAAACAAATGCCTTGATCTGTTAAAAAATAAGGTCTCCTTCATCTGTGAAAAGAAGCAAAACCAAATAAGTCACATCTTTTCTTTATTCCATTAATAAATAAAATAATGTAACTCCAGTTAAGGAGGATATGTTAATGGCAGCACTTACTAATTATTTGACAATTTTCCATGATGAAATCTTCAGCATCACCATGCTCATTACTAAGGGCTTCTGAAGCCAAATATCCAGCAAAAAAGGATGCATTTGTAACATTAAAATGTGCATTGGGTGTTCTGAGACCCAAGCCTGTCCCAGAAAGAAACCTTTTTTGGTAACCTTTTTTATAACTTTGGAGAAGTCATTTAATCTGCTTGTGCCTGTTTTTTGTCTAGTAAATGTCTTGTTTGCAGATGAGATTGTAGCAGGAAAGATTGGGAGCTGTTATATAAACTCATATCTATACAGCAGACGTTAGAACTGACCAATTCTGCCTGTTAGGGTCTTTTTCTTCTACAAATAAATAGTGAACCTTGACCTAGTAGCATTCACCCTAAAATTCCAACAGAAAAGAAATTAATAAACATTTATATATAACACTTCACATTGCCCTTGTGTGAGCTGCATTCCATCTGAGAGTAGGAGCAGTGTTACAAACCTTACATGGGCAGAGAGAGGTTCCAGAAATCCTCGCACAATGAAGCTGCATGCTAACATCCCACACCAAATTTCTCTATGATGGACCAGAGTGAATTTTCAGAAATATCTGAATATTTATGAGGCCATGTCATCAATTCACCGTGTGCACTGAAGTCACTGAAAGCCATAACCTGATTAGGATAAACTGAGGGCTGCCTTGTTGTAAGAGCACAGTTTCCATCACCAGAATGCTGGAGATACCTCACAATTTATTTTGGAATCTCTAAATTATATCCTGGACTAGGTGTTGGACCAAAGTCTTCACCAAGAAAAAAAATTACAAAATACCTATAATAGTTTATATCCCGTAATATAAAGTTTGAATAAGTGTTTCATATTTTCTGAGCACCTTTCCTAGTTAAGTGACAGCTGGATGTGGTGCTATTAGATGGCATTGCAAAGCAACTTCTTACTTTCCTTCAATGAAAATAAAATCTCTGTAAGGTAAACAGCTTCTGAATGCATGAGATAATAGTTTAACAGTGGTGCACAAGTCAGGTAAATAATGAAAGACATTGTCAAATGTATTAGAAAATATTGAGAAAATAATAAATTTAATTTTTCAGTCAATGTTATGGTACCTATCTCTGTAGGGATTTGTACTACAAAAGTATCTGACAGCCTCTAGAGTAACCATATTTTTTAGTGTTAAATTATTAATGGCTTTTATGCCTGAGGCCTTATGGAATACTACATTTTTCCTTTTATCCAAGGATCTTGTAATGATTCACAAAAGTTAAACTTCAGAATATCCTGTGGAGAAACAACTTGTACAGTATCCTTGTACTGTATACAACTATAGACATAGACCCAGCACTAACTCAAATTAACTTGATTTTTTACTCTTTGTGCTTTGACTTAAATCTTAAACTCTCAGTTCCTGTAATTTGTGGAGGAAGCTCTAGGTAAAAAACAAGACGCAGAATCTCAGAGTCTAAATAATTTCCAATTGCCTCTTCCATCATCTGGCATCTTTTCTTTAGGACCCAAGAGGTTAATCAACAAATCCCCTTTTCCAGCTCTGTACCAAGTTGGAAAATCATGGAAGTAGGGCTTCTCCTGAGATGTCTTTGTGTTTAAACATATGGACATTGCCTTTGATATAAACTACTGAATAGATGGGAAACCTGTGCTATGTTTTAAATCATGATGCATTTTTCAATGACTAGGTCAGTGGTAACAGAAATTTCAAGTAGCATTCCTAGGAGGTTTATGAGTCACCCTTAATCTCTGTTAAAAATGGGATGGGTAATATGTCCCAGAATGGAGCAGAAATCCCAAATTTTAGTTTACAGCAGTGAGCCTGGCCATCCCACTCTTTAGAGATAGATGAAACCACCCATTTCTCTCAAGTCCTCAGTAAATTTGTGCCAACTTTTGGGAGCTCCTCATGTCACTTGCACATAGCAACTCTCCTGGTGATTGAAATGAGATTTTCTAACTTAAAAAATAAGCAGATATCCATTTTATTAAAGGCTTAAACTGAAGTGAGCTTGTCTGAGCTACTAGGAGTCTGTAGCAGAAACGGTCCCAATATGTTTCAGCTACCAGGTTGGTTTCTCTGTTTCCCTTTCTTTTTCTGTTTGAGAAACCCAAATGAAAGTGCCAGCCTGCAGTGCTGTCTGAGCAGACCTAGGGAAGCAGAACATCAGTTTTATATGCATATGTTCCAGGCTTACCAGCATCTTGCCCTCAGCTTTTTCTCTTGTACAACGAGCGTGATCAAAAATACAGACACCAAGCAAAACAAAAATCCACAAAGCCCTGCCACACAGCATTGTGGAAGGAGCCTTTCTGAACAGATGAAAGTGGAGATGCAGCATCTCTGCTGCTTTTCAACAGAGAGGCTTCACTGCTGATCTGGACAGCTGCATTGGGAATTGCATCTGTAATAATAACATCAAGCAGAGTGGAGCTATTTTTAAAAGAACTACCTGCAGGCCAAAGGGTAGCCCCTAAGAGGAAAAATAATCGTCTCTGCCCTCTTTATATTTAAGCCTGTATAGCACTGTCATGGCCTGATAGTACCAGCCAGAACTCATTGAACATAAGCAAAGGGAAGTGAAAAATAAATACAAGGAAAAGATAGGAATGCATCAGAAGGACATATGTCCCTGGTTCTAGAGTTAAACTTGCCATGGTTGAAGCAAAGCCCATCATAAAAAAAGATGGATGCGAAGCTTCTCTCCATTGGCATACCTGCAAAATTAGAAAACATGAATTCCAATGACAAACCTTTCTATGAAGGCTTTAGTTTGAATACCAAATAAAGAGCCTGCTGCCTAATTTTTCCGCTGGCAACCCAGTCCCCAAAAATACTTCTTATTTTGAAAATCTCCAAAAGATGCAAAAATTACAAAAATATAGGAGTCATCTCATACATCTAAGATGTGGACTTCTGCATCATGGATGTCCAAATAAAGAAAAAAATGAATCTTACCTCCAATGCCTATTTCATGGTGTAGCTGCAGAGGTCAGAGCAGAAAGAAGCAGGGATTCTGTGGTAGTATCTGTGCTTGCCCAAAGGTAAAAGGAACACAGTAGAGAGCTATAGAACTTTGTAGGAAAAGGAGGAAATTGCTTCACTTGATCTGCGATCACAATTTGGTAGGTGATAAAAAGATGCAGGAAGATCCCCTAACTTTGAAATCATCCCAAACTTTGAAGCATCCCAAACTTTCTGAGTAAGCACAGCACAGACACATTGTTAACATGAGTTTTAGCAAACACTTGCAGTTTGCACTGTACTTCTTTAAAGAATGATTTGAAATGCTTACTAAGTTCAACCTGGATAGATTAAATAGATTTTTTAAAGATAAGTCAAAATCCTGAACCCACTCCCAATGGCAATCTCAGATGACAATAAAGCAATTTCTTTGTGTAAGTGGTCCATTACAATTGTATGCTTAATATAAAATTCTAGTCATTGCACTGCTATGCTGCTTTATTTTCACAGCTTGGCATTTTGCATTAGTTAACTGCTACAAAGAAAGGACAGTGTGTTTTGAATAGACATAAAGAATTAATACACGTTTGCTTCCAAACTATTTTCTACAGCTACAAAATAATATTGACTGCAGCCTCACAATCACTCACAATTCCTTTGAACTTACTAGTTAAAGTGCTATTTAACAGACTGATAATTTACAGGCATTGCCCTAGAAAGAGGCAGAGTAGACTCCTGATGTTAAATATTGAAGCTTTTGTTCTTCTACTGCCTTTACAATGGCTGCAGGCACAGACAGATCCCTCAAAGAAAATTTGTCACTTAAATAGTTAAAGGAATAAATGCAACCTCAAAGAATTACGAAGGTAGCAAGCCAAAAGTGAGTTCCAAAACACCAACTGTAAGGAGAAGAATAAGAGGATAATTTCTTAGCCAATTAATATCTACTTAGCAGCTTATGCCCTGGTGGGCACATGTAACCCTATTTAATGTTAATGAAAGTTATGTGCATGCTGCAGAGAAGGCTAAACCCCTTAAAAGGGGTTGTTCAAATGCTTCCAACAGATACAGGTCAAAGATTAATCATTCAATTTGGCTTTCTCTGCATTACAAAAAAAATGATATTCACAACAATACACAGTATTAAACTGCAAAAGCTAGCTACAAGTATTGTTCTTACTATATTTTTTTCAAGTTTTCAAGCTGTCAGTGCCATTTAATTTCCTGAGTAAGAGGAAAAAATGCCAGATTACTGCAATGAAGTGTTTGAGGTTACTTGCACAAGTGTAAAGAGAGCTTGAAGTCAAATATTCAGCTGTCATTAAGCATGATTTTGATTTTTGCACTGGTTAAGTAAACAGAAAAAAAAGTGAAGCTGGAACAGAGGGTCCAAAGACTTCAGTGATGCATAAGCAATAACAGATTTGTTCTGTTTTGCTGGATTTGACTAGCTCTACCATCTTAATACAGAGTTAAATAAATGGAAATAGTGCTTATGTTTGAGCATCCATGGCCTAATCACCACAACAGGCACCAACATAAACCCATTAAAGCACACTTCACTAGATTTTATTTCCATTCACGAATGTAAATCTTATTTTCTCCATTCAGATGTAACCAGAAACTGTACAAAAGTGACAGGAATAAAGGGCTCACTTTTCTGGTGGTCTTTATCTCACATTGTCTTGTATGGACTTGATGTTGAAATGCCACTGAATTGTAGATAACCAAGGCTGAAGACAATCAAGGCCTTGTATTTCTACTTTCACTAGGCATAAATGTCTTCAGTAAAATTCAAGGAGGAAAAAAATAGTATTTATTAATCATATTCTAATGGAAATTCCTTCTTTTGTTCAGATTAATTATACTTTGAAATTATTGTGTTGAGGATAAGGAAAATCCAGCTAGGTAGTTGAAATGATGGGGAAACATATGGATTTCACTTAAGATTTGATTCAGTTGCCTAAAACCAGGCATTCAACGTCATTTGAAATGCCCTGGGGTATCCAAAACATCTGTTCAGGCCTGGAAGGTACAATGCATGATCCATGGGAGAACCATACACATTCAGAAGGATGTTAGTTTCCACAAAAGCTGAAATGGGACAAGGTATCTGTGTTTGAAACCAAGGAGAACCCCCAGACACCTGTATTTTGGGGGGTGCACTTGCTATACACAGCTGTCTGCACAGCTGTTGTAAGTCTGAGAACTTTTAAAGCCACTGAAGATCTATGGTGTGACCTGTCTACTCACACATGGGCACCAAGTGAGGTTTGAAATGCCCAAATTATTCTTGTGTATGTCCAGCTGGACACAGGTTTTCCTCATGTTTATAGCATAGCTGCCCAGACTAAGCTAACGTTCTAGAGCTCATAACAAATTCCCTTAGGAATGGCATTAGCAGTCTGGAGTATCTCCATGGGTGGAATCTGTAATCAACACAACTAAGGATGGCTTTGAAAACCAATAATTTCAGTCAACCTACATGTGGTCACTTATGACCAACCATTCCCCTGCCCACCCCCCACCAGAAAAACCCCAACAAAACAAACAAAAACCAAAATTTCCCATCAAAACTGACACCCCAAAACACCTTAAACACTAGAATACCTTTAAACATCCAATACAACATTTTTTTCCTCTCATTCAAATTAAGCAAATTAAATTAAGTGCATCCCTCTCCTGGGTGCACAAGCAATGCCCGTCTGAAGACCCAAAAGTCTTAATTTGCTACTTCTAGAATTTTGTGGCTTACTTTTGCCAGTTACTCACCCATCAAAGACATCATGTCAAAACCCAGATTACATTTTCTGAGGACCTCAAAAAACAGCCCTACATCAATAATAACTCTGGCCTGGTAAGATTAAGAACTTTACAGCCCTGTAGAAATGACTCTTTCTTGCTCACTTGCTGTGGTCTATAACATAGTTAGAGCTGGAATGGACATGGGGTGAAAACTGAGCTTTTGGTTGGTAGGATTGATGGTGGGATTGGGATTTTTGTTTCCCTGAGAGGAAAAATGGCAATCTTAAAAAGTAACTTTTGGGATAAAATTCATATTGATTTAATTATAGGATTTAGGAGGTCTTTACCTTCAGAATTTTTTGGCAAATGTTATCTAAATGAAAATGTTTTGCCAAGCAACAAGGTTTGATATTGTAATTGTTCTGTTAAAAAAAAGACACCTACTTGTCAGCCAAATCTTTAAGGACAGTATTGTACTGTATTTTGTCTCCAGACCAACCCATATTTACAACTAGGAAATATAGTTTTGTTCTTAATGAAAAACAATTACCCTGAAAAAAAGGGAAATGTTAAGATAGGATAGAAAAGGAGTCCTAAAATCTACCACATCATTATTGTGATTTGCTTCAAGTCATTTGGTTTTTAGATGTATTTTTATTGCCATGATTCCTTAAAACCTGCATCATATTTCTATGTCTTTACTTTGCTCTTCTCACTTAATGTAAAATTAACTCCAGCTAGACTGCTGAGCTTCTGACTAATACTCTCAAACCAGCTCCAGTTTTACATTTCAGAATCTCTATCAGCTGTGCAAAACACTGTCTCCTGAGGGAAGGCAACAGTTGGCATTTTTAAAACCCAGAAGCAAAGTGTTTGAGTTTGATGAGGCTATAAACTCCCTGACTGATGTTCCGTGCTCAGCAGGAGAACAGGGATGAGGAACAAAAGAGTCTCCAAGGAAAGGGTCTGCTCTCTGTCCAGACCCACTAAATCCTTTGCTGCTTCCTGAGGTTGCAAACAAGGCTGCTGATTACAGGCAGTTTTATCACAAGGTCTTTATTACTCTTCCTGACAGTTTGAGATAATTTATCAGTGAGATCTAATACCTTAAACATTTTTGGCAAGTTCTGTTCTTGAAAACACTGCAAGAAAGAGTTGAGGCTGACAACACAGTATTCCACAAGGACAAGCAGCTCTTTAATAAGTCTAATATTTCTCTATAGAATATCCCATCAGTGATATTTCAGTAATGAAGCATTATTTGGCAGATTCAAAGGACTGCAGGATAACATAGCATGGCTGGAAACAAGCTTTCAAACCTTAGGAGGTCAAAATGACTGCATCTTTCTAATGGGTAGGCATGGAGCAAGGCAACGACCTAAGTGCTGTGAGAAATAAAGAAACATTCTGTCATTGCTGCCTTTCTGATTAACTCCCTGGCTTTCTCCTGTGATTACTGGAGATTTTCCAGTCAAGGAACACCTTCTGCCTGACACTGATACTTGCTGCTTATGTGACATGAGAGAATGTAGGAAGTTGTCATCTGCTCTCCGAGGGTAAAAAAAGTGGGGAATGCTTTTTTCTTCAAATCCATAACACAAGTGTTGCTATACAGGACTAGGTTTATGCTTTTGGCCAAGCAAGAGGAAAATAGGGAAAAAGAAATTTTGCTGCTGTTTGCAGTGGTTAAGAATTTAATGTGAAGTGCAGTTTAATGTAAGTATTTGTACTTTCATACAATTCTGAAGTTCTTTGTCGGTCTACAGAAAAATGAACCCTTTCTGTGAGACTTTCAGGATTGTACAACATTGTAAAATGACAGAAATGTTTCCACGGGTGTTAATTTCCAGAGATTGTAGCTATCCTCACCAAAGCCACCTGATGCTTTACAAGTAAAGCAGTATAAAGTATTTATTCAGTCTGTTAAAATTTCTATTTTATTTAGCTATTTCACCTGTGCTGTGCCACAGTTGTTTCCTTAAATGTGCTCTTTTAAATAAGCCAATATTAATTGACACTGTGTAAGATGGTTCACACCTGGGTTGCACTCAGGTGACTTGGAAACACATTTTGAAACAGGGAGGGCTAAATATTATTTTTTTTTTTTTTTTTGCAACACAATTTGGCATCTTTTTAGCAGAAATGTCAGACAGTGGAGATCTTCATGTAACCTCTTTGGTGAGTGAGTACTCAAGGTTTCCTCTGTGCTTGTCTGTGGTGTGATTCATCAGAGTACCACAGAGTTACTCAGACTTTTAGCTCAGGAGGTCTTGGGTCAGGCATCAGGTTGGCGGGTCAGGCAACAGAACAGCTGAGCTCACTTACAGCCTTGTTGCTTGAATCAGAAAGGTGACAATTGGCAAAAATACTCCAGGTCTTATTCAGACAGTAGAATCCCAGAAGAATTGAATCTCTTTCTCTCTTCCCTTTCACCCTATCCCTTTATCCAAAACCCACTCTTGTGTCCTTATACAGTAGTTCAGGGATTAACATACCAATTTCCATGCCAAGTGTGTCATTTGCTAATAAATCTTTGTGAGTTTTTGTGAACACTCTTTTGTTGTTCTTTTTTTAACTTGAGCCTTTCTGAATCTTTGATACTACCTTCCCCTTAAGGGTGGAATATCACAGACAGACACAGGTTGCAGTCCTGGGTTGTTCTCTAGTCTGGTCTGTACAGCCAGCCCATCAGCTTTCTTGTTTCTTGTTTGGCATAAGCTGGAAGTGAATTAGAAATGTCTGCAACAAAACTCTTCTGGGCAGGCTAACACCAGGGCTACACACATTTCCACCAAAAATCCAGGATGGATGCAAATTTCCTCCTTATGCACGATGAAACAGAGGGCAGAGCTATTTCTGTTTCACCATCAGGAGGGAGTAGATTGTTGATATTGGAATAATCCAATTTAACACACAACCAAGCACAAATAATCACCCATCTCCTGAAGGATATGAGTCTTGTGAGAGAGGGGATATAGAGCATGGAAGGAGACACATCATGACAATATTTTATATATATATATATATATTTTACCTCACAGAAGCAGCAGTTTCAAAGTCTGACTGTGCTGGAGGAACAATTTAACCAGGACTAAAACATAATGGTGAGAACATAAGAACAGCCACACAGAGGCAGAGGGACAATATAACCCCCTGAATCCTGTCTCTGACAACATCACAGAGCACATGTTTAGGGAGGCATATGCATGGAAGCCAAGATGCAGTGACCCATCTGTGGAAATTTCAAATCAGGGAATTCTGGGGAAAAGAAGATATTTTTGTAGTCAACAGATTCCATGGATTTTTATTCTATGGATTTACAGGTCAATATTCGAACCCATGCATATTCATTTGCCATCTCCAGTGCCCAGAAACATGGAGTTCACAGATTTGCTCAAAACCCTCTCACACACTGTGTAAAACAGAAGGATCTGTTTCTGTTTTGTGTGACTGCTTCACAGTGTCAATACGATCATTGCTTCACTGGAGGAGACACCTAGCAGTCAATCCCTATTTACTTTACATTCAACAGTTCACCCTCTGACATAGAGGGTAGATTTCTATCATACCGCTTTCAGTCTTTCTCTATTTTTTTTCAACATTCAGTCCTTTTAAAATATTTTTCAGCATTAAAGGTTCTTAGTCTGTTTAGCTGTTCCTCACACAGAAACAATGTAACATATTTGATTCAATCTTTGTTAATTTTTTCTTGTCCCATTTTACTTCTGGTATGTCTTATCTGAAAAGAAGAATTGTGCTCATCAAGGTATTGGCATATAATAGTTTAGTAAAGAATAACAAAATTGTCTACATTGTCTTCTACTTTTTTCTAATAATTTTCCAAAATGCCTTTGCTTTTTAACCCCTCCTAAACACTGATTAGATGTTTTCAGCTAAGTATTGATTGTAAACTCAGGATCCAAATTCTGTGAGTACAAGTCAGTTTATCATTGTATGTGTAAAGTTCACCATTTTGTCTCACTAGTGCATTTCTTTGTGTTTATCAAGACTGAATTAAATTTTCATTCATCATTTATGGTTATTCTGTAGTTTCCCATTATCCTGGTTAACCTGAAGATCCCGAATAATACAAGTGACCAACTACCTCCACTGTCACATGCAGTCTTATCAAGAACACATCTGTTGAATAGAGGCAGTCCCAGTGTAGCCTGGATGAGACATTTCTAATTCTTTTCTTACCTATTCTGAAAGAACAAAACATGAGAAACAATGCTGTCTGTCAAGCAGCTCTTCATATTTCCTACAACCAAATTGGGATAGATTTGTTTTGTAAACTCTATGACATATTTGGAAAGTTATATTGACATTTAAAGGTCCAAACAATTTCTTCTGCTATTAAATGGTTTTTATTTCTTTTGAAGTATCCAGACAGTGCTGACTAAACTGCCTTTCCAAAACTGCCTCCAAAGTACTTACAGAGCAATCACTCTAGCAAGGAAGGGACAATAGTCTGGGAACAAGATTACATGCTTCATGTCTGTGTCTGGCCATTTTATGGCAAAAATAACAGGAACAACACAATTAAGAGGTAATTAGCCCAGCAGGACAGTTATTGCCACAAAGGTGTACGGGGAGTTGGCAATCTGAGAAAGGCCAAGATAGTCTCTAGAACTGGATATATAATTTGCCTATTTAGACCACAAGCTCTTCTGGGCTCACAGAAGGTCAAGTACAATGACCTCTTTGGGGGCCTTTGAGTGCTAAAGTAAAAAAAAATACAAACATATTTAATGATAAATATAATGATAAAGGTGATCCCCAGAGAGGAATCTGAGCTAGGTGAGGAGGATATTTTCTTTCAGGGGCCATGAACTTGGTGCAGACATAATAGACTAAGCTTCAAGAGCTCATAATACCTTTAAAGGAACATTTGATTATGAATTATAATGTTTAGCCTTGTTTAAAAACAGCAGCAGTCTTTATCCCTTGGGCACAATTTGTAGGTATATATACTTGTGTTTACTCCTAAACTGTTAGTTTATTAGGTTAATTGGACAGCAGAAGATATGAAGGTTCTGCTGTTTTATATTCCAAGTTTGGTATCTTGACCTTGGGCATTGAGCTTGGTTTTTTCCTGTCCCATGCCAGTGTGTAGAAGCAGTGTGAGCACTAACCCCTGGAAACAACCATCCTGAGATTGTGACAAGAGGGGCAGTTAATCACAGACAGAAAGCCCACATTTCAGTGCACCTTTGAACACAGACAGCTCTATCCCCCTGACTTTCTTGGAACTCCTCAAACTGGGCGCCTTTGTGTTTGGTAGTTTGCAGATTCTTTTGCTTCTTTTCTGCCAAGGTTTGGATTCAATCGTGAGATGGTATTTCTTGTTCAGACTCAGATGTTTATTAGCTCTTATCTACGTTACAGTCTCACAAAGCATGAGTTCTGTAGCACCTCCCTCTAACAAACTAAAAATGGAGTCGTATCTCTCTTTCTCTACAAGACGTTATAAGGATAAAATGTCCAATTAAGAAATGACACCTAAATTGTTTTTACTTTTAACCCAATAACCAACCACCTGTGCCTGCAACGTGGACATTTTTATCCAATTACACAAAACCACCCAAAGCCATGGAGAAGAAGATGGAGAAGAAGGTGAAGAAGAAGGACAAGCTTCCTCCCTAAAACCTCCATCTTGCTATATATATATTAGTATATTCTAAAACCTTAAACTCTGAGTTTCCCATCCTGTGATATCACACACTTCTATTCAAACTACACACCCATAACCCCAGTTGTATCATTCAATTTTGGAAGCCTTCTCCACAGCCTCAGGTCAAATGCAGTGTTCTCTTGGGGGTCAGTGCCTGTCAGCACAGAAAGTCTCAAATTCTCAGCAGCCAGGGCTCCAGCAGTAGTCCACGGGGTCAGTGGTGTGGGAACAACTGGTTTGGAAGCAGCGACCTGGCCCAAGTCCTGTGGCAGAACTGACTTCCCACGTCAGCCCTTGCACTCAAAGGATTCAGCGTGGAAAAAAAAAGCCCGCTGAAAGCTGTGTCTCCTTCCAAACTCCACACCTGCAATGAAGACAAGCAGCTCTGCACCAGGTTAATAGCAATAACCTCAGGGAGCAGTTATGCTCTCATTTCAAACACTTGAAAGAGGAACAAAAAAGCTATGAAGCTGCTGTTGAAGTACAATTAAGATGGTGTTTTTCAAGTGCAGGGTAACCTTAAGCTGGAGAAGCAAGAGAGTTAAAATGGAAGCACTTATAAAGCAGTAAAAGCTCCTCTGCATGAGGCACTCTGCGTGCACAAAATTACAGGATTAGAAACCTTTCAACCAATCCAGTGCCTCTTTAGACAGAGGTTTGTAAAGGACTTTTAAAATGTTTTTCTATGAAAAAGGAGAATGTGTGTAAGTGGCCAGAAGGGTGGTTTGGCTCAAGGTAGCAGAAATCCTGACCACCACCTTTTGAAGCTTTACTTGAACTTGTTTAAACTTACATTAAAATCATTGAAGCTTGTGGCTCCAGCATATAATGATTTTTTTCTTAGACCAGATAAATCTTGAGAACTGCTTGCAAGCAATTTATATCTACAATCCATTTGTTGCCACCAGAAAAACTGGGAAAGAAAATGTCTTTTGGTGAAAAAGTCAATTCCAAAACAGAAACCTCATGTGTTCCCACTTTCAAACTCTGGGCTCCACTGAGGGAAACAAGTTCTCAGTGAAGCTTTCAGGATCATGTTTTAAATTCCTGTACAGTGCTGGGGGAGGAATACATTTCTATACAGATATAAACTACAATGGATTTTGACTTTAGGAGAGCGTTTGGGAGCATAGTATATTTTTTGAGTTCAAATCTGAAAAGTCCCAGGTTATTTTTGGCAAATGATTTAAAAAATATAAAGCTCTTCCCATAGCTTTAATTCATTACACTCAACAGAGCTGTCTATTACTCTTCATTAACTAATAAGGAATCCTTGAATGAATACCTTTATTTGAAATAGCTAAATTTTGGACAATTTTAGGTAGGTCAGATTGATCCCTCTGGAAATAATACATGACATTTTAAGAATACATAGCATATCTAAATTAAATAAAAATATTCTCATTCTATTATTTCAGCATGTTGAGCATGGAAAATATAGCAAATCTTTTTGTTGGTTTTTTTTTTTTTTCTGCAACAAATAAGAGATGCACATATCAAGCAGGATTAAAATACATAAGTGGTTTGGGCCAATTACTAGATGGATTTAGGAAAACTGTCAATAGCACTACAAAGAAATCAGTAATATTTCTTACATATAGCTATTTTCCTTTCTGAGGCGTTCTCAGTCCAGTTTGAATCTGAACATTTTTAAATGTACAGAATCATGCACAAGTTTTGTCCAAGGTAACCTATGACCTGTAAGTTTTAAATAATTACTAGACTGATATAAATATTCCAGGTGGTTTGAAAAATGTCAATTGCTTAAGTATCTAAAGTATCAATCCCTAAATGAATCCCTAACTTTCGTACAACAATGTCAGATTTGATAGAATTATGGTCAATTCAGATTAAGAAGTAAGTGTGAGAAACACTTTGCCAAAATGGTATGATTCATGCATTTGTGACTATAGATGTGAAGTAGTAAATAATATACATAACAACAGATAACATGGGAATCTAACAAATCTTTTGAAGTGTGTTCAGTGGGGAATCATCATCACCTTTGAGAATACAAAGCTGTGTTCTCCATGCTGACATGAAAAATTAAACTGCTAGAGCCACTGTAGAATCCTGGAAGGAAGCTCTGGAAAAGGAAACTTTTTATCTCATGAGCTACAGGAATGGCAAGTGATTTCATGACAGTGTAATCAAGAAAGAAAAGGCTGGGTAGCTTTGGAATAGGAAACTTATAACACAGCAGCAACAATTAACCAGTCAAATATATTATTGCATCTTAGAGCTCTGTGTTCAGATATTGCAACTTTCTTTGCAGATACTATAAATTGCACCAATGTAACTTACTTTCCTCAGTATGGAAGTAAACCGGTGAAATGTGATGATATGTGGTATAAAGATATCAGATCAAATGATCCAGTAGAATCATAGAATCACAGAATGTGCTGAGTTGGAAGGGAGCCATCAGGATCATCGAGTTCAACTCCTGGACATCCCAAGAATCACTCCATGTGTCTGAAAGCATTGTCCAAAATGTTCTTTAACTCTGTCAGGCTTGGTGCTGTGACCACATCCCAGGGGAGCCTGTTCCCACTCATCCAGACATGATGGATGTGAATGAATTGTGTCTAATGACTGATTAAAGCCATATTCAATGGGGAATACAGACTTGAATAGCAGAGGAAACCCAGCAGAGATTCTCAGTGAGTTACACTTGCTTATCTGAGACTTGAGTCAAACATTTCCACCCAGGCTGCTTCTTGGTTATTGAGGAGTTTGTAAGGATGGATACAGTACAGAAAAAAAAATCCAAAAACTGTAAATTAAAGTCATCAGCGATGTTGGATCTCAAAAGCTCAAAGGCTTCCAGAGAGTTTCATATATCATCTCTCATTTATTTTGCTATCCTCATTGTCCCCTGCAAAACTTGAGTTCTGGAAGTGCTGAGATTTTTGAAGCTGGCCTCAAAAGTGAGACTTTAGTGTTGGGGCCAGAGAAAATCCACAAAAGTCAGTCAGGCCAGAAAGCCTGGAGGTTAGATAGGTTGACATGTTATTTGGACAGGAAACATCTTGCTGTAAGGAGCTCCTGGTTGCTTTATATTTTCAGAGTTGTCATCAGAATCAAAACAGCTTGAAGCAGCACTCATGACTCATTTTCAGTGTGGAACAAAGCCATAAGTTAAGCACCACATGCTATGAGTATAACACATAACAGACCCATGAACTACATGGAAAAGTTTTACCCAGTTTTCAAGTGTCAATCTAGTTTTCCTTAAGCCTAAGGCCCTGTGACACCTTGACATCTGTAATCAGGTTCATTTCTACCCTTACCAACCATTACAAGCTGTCACTCTTCAGCTTCTCCATTTACTATTCCACTACTATAGATTTAATCTGCAGTTTTCTATGCACTAAATTTAAGACCCAGCAGTTTTCATGTATTATTCACTTCCACTTGCTATACTTACTAAACAGTATATGCTCATTTGAGTTAATAAATCACCATTCACTTTCCTCCTTGCGTTTCCCAGAACAGAGTTATTACTCAATCTACCTCTACCGACAGAAGCTTCAGAGCTTTCACAGATTTCTCTCTATTCATGGATCTATTTATCATGTACCTGTCTTAAATATTAGCAAAGTAAGCTTGCTGGAAAGGCTTAAGCTGTAATCTGTTGGAGGTGTGTGTGAAGGCCTACATATATCTGACCCAAAAACCAGGTGAAATCTCTCCCTATTGGTTGTGTGACACTCACCCCACTTTGGATAATCTCGAAGTTATTAATATGCTCATCAAAGAAGAACAGAAAGTAAATTATCTTTCTTGCGTGTCTCTTACAGATAAAGAAGAGACCAAAGTCTGAAGTCCTTATCAATGTTGAATATGTTTTTGCTCTCATGTCCTCAGGAGGACATTGCTGGAGATGGTGACTGGGGTTTTGCCTTTTCTGTGCCTCTGAAAGGATGTGCTCCTTCAATTGACTCCTTCAATTCCTCTTAGCATGGCGTGGGGCTGTGGGTTGGTGTTGGAAGGTCAGAGGTGGGTGCAGCCAGGTCCAAGCACCTGCTGTCTGTGGCTTCAGTCAGCAAAAAGTTGCTGTTTCTGTAATCAAAGCTGAGCTGCCAATATCACAGTTTTGCTGTGTGGTTCACTTCTTCAGGTCTGACCCTTATGCCTATTTCCTATGTCAAGTATTTTTCTTTTGTCTTTATTAGAACACGTCCTGTCCTGTTGCAACCATTTTGCTGCATCACACTGTTTATTTGGCATAATGTGACTTTTTAAAATTTAATCATGTAATCACCCTTGTGTCATCAAAAAATACTATCAGTGTCACATGAATCTTTGTAGAAAGATATTGGACATAACACCATTCATGAAATGTTTCCTCATTATCCTAATCAAACTGAGGCTTTGAAAAATGAAAAAAAACTAATCAGAAAGTTTCAAATCCTTCTTTAGAACACAAAGAATTTAATTTTTTATGATACTATTACCTTGGACTTTTATAATATTTTTTTCAAATTAGAACACTGGCTTTTGACAGATTTAAAGAGTGACAAATTCAGTTGATTGACAATTCAAACTGTTGACCTTTCACTCCTAAAAAATCTGTTTCATTAGTAGGACAAAACCCCCTGAATAGAACCCTTTTAAGCAACAGGAAGAAAATAATTCTTCTAATTCTCAGTTTGAAAGGAAATACTGACAACTATGTGGACTGTGACACTACTATGAGAACATATTTTCAAGCACAGCTTGTTGGAATGATCAAATCATTTAGGTCCAGTTCATCAAAGTGCCTCATGTGCACCCTGGATTAGAGACATTCAGATAAATAAATTGTTTGAGAAACAGGAATGCATTTTCTCAGCAGGGGAAAGTCATAATAGTTACCTTTGTCTAAGAAAGGACATCATCTGGACAACTTTTGGGACTATGTTCCAAGCATTTTGGACATTTTGGGACTATGTTCCTTCAGGAACTATGAAGTCAGGTAGTTTTGCTAGGGCAGTTGTTTTGGATAAACCCTCAGAGTTCCCATTTCACATCTGTGAAGTGGGGATAATACAACATTGCCCTCCTTCAAAATGGCATCATGATATACATTGTCAGATTGTGAGATCTGTGCCACTCCTGAGGTATTTGGGACCTGAGCCAGATAAGCAGCTTCATTGACTTCCAAAATGATAATGGTAAAAACAGAAGCACATTTTGGATTAATCTGATGCAGAACACTCGAGGAACCTTGCCCTGTCATGATACTTGCACTGTCAAAACTTGGAGCATTTGAATGTGTGCAGTCCATCAATCATGGGGGAGATGTGGCAATTATTAACAGCAGCTAATGAGAAGAAAACACAGTATTTTCATTCAATTATAGAATTCAGCAAGATTTCAGAAATTTAGAAATGGAATTTTCCCACTTAAAAAAAAATCAATATAAACCTTTTTCCTTGAAGAACATGACTTTAGGAATATTCAGCATTAACATGGCAGTACTTCGTGCAGTAATGAAAAATAAACTTATATTTTTCTTTATTTTTTTACCCTTCCAAATGCCAAAACCTGCAAAGATGTAAAACTATGAAAAGTAGATATTAATTTATGACTTTATATCTGCTAATGCATAAATAGGTAACTACCAGAAAAGGAGGACTAATTACCCTATTTTCACCATCTAAAATAAAGATGCATGTTTTAGGTTTCATGTAGCTACTGGAAAAGTAGTTGGGACAGTCACATCATCCTAACACAGCTAAAATAGGGCAGATAAGTCCCCATCTGAGGAGGTTACACAGAAATAAGGTGTGTCTACAGATATGAATCCAAAATAAAGAACTGTGACACTCTAAAGGTGTCATCAGCCAAAAATTTCTACTATTAAAAGACCTTGTTTCCTCTTTCTAAGGACTGATGATAAATGCTGACCAAAGACTGAAGCAAAGTCCCTTTTTTCTTATAACATTAGCTTTGTTCATCAAGAATGGCAGGACTGTGGGAAATGGATTTGTAAGAAGACTTCCCACCCCACTACCAATATATGTTCAATGCAAACCCTGTGTGTTCACACTCCAAGCCTAAGGAACCCACATTCAGCTGCAGAACCAAACAGCTCTGTCTCAGTTCTAGCACAAAACTGGGAACAAGATGTGGGTGCTTGCTTGCAATGGATTGACAAAGATACAAAAGAATTCTCTTTTTCACACTATTTCTACAAAACTTATGTATATGTATATATGTATACAGTTCCAGGTAGGCTGAAACTACTCTTTTACCGGCCTGGGTTATTTTCAACTTTCAATTGCAATCCTGCAAGTAAAATTTAAGTGCAACCTAAATGAATTCTCCAGGGAATGGTGAACCTGGTGTGTCCAAGTGTGGACTTGTGAACTGTCCAAACCAGACTTATCAATGGAAAGCAAAGAGAAAGGCAAAAAAATTGGAATGTGCCATATGTAAGGACTCAGTAGAACCAGTCTTTCAAGGTTTACCAGCACTGTTGGCATTTGCAGTGAAGCTCCCTGCTATGTTCTGGACCATTTCTGAGTGGTGACAGAATTTGACATCTGTGCCTATTTATTATCTGCAGTTTCTTTATGTTCAACTTCAGCCCTTGTAGCAAGGTGATATTTTGGAACCAGTGCTTCCATTAACTCAAATCAAGTAGCACCTTATTTCTGAAGTAGCCATATCTATTTTAATAGAGATATTTAATGGCACAGCACCCTCCTCGGTAAAAATGACAGTGATAGAGTAAAATCTTCTTTCTGCACTATATAACTTAGAAAAAGAAGACAGGAATAGGCCATAAAAGCAGGATTCATGGAAGCTTTATCTAGTTTATCACCAAAGAAGGTGGCAGGAGTGAGCCATCATATGTTTCTAAAGAATATTTTAAAGTAGGAATGAAATAGCAGTTATTGGTAAAAAACAGGTAAGCCTTTCAGCCTTGCTAAATATTAAACCATAAATACTAATACTTAAAAAAAACATCTAGGAAGACAATAAAGAGTTCCTTCAAAGTAAGGAAAAAAAGAACTGTTTGATTTTTTGGCCAATCCTTATTCTTTATAACACAAGCAAAAAATACAGCATTTGCTGAGACCTTAATAGAATGAATTGTAATGTTTCATTTTTTAGGCAATAAAAGAAGTCATGCCTCACCGTTAGGAAACAAAAGCCCAAACCAGCACAACACACAAAATTTTTGGCTGAATTTCTGAAAATAGCATTACATCTACAGCTTGTGGGTGGATAGTCTACTATCTCATAAACTTTGTTTAAAGTTGGTGGTGTGGCTGGGGCTTCCATGATTTACACTTTCCTATGTGAATTCTCCAGTGTCTAAATATAAGTTATATTGCTGTCAGTTGGTGCTCCTTTGTCAGTTACTGACTTCCCTATGTCAGACCTTCATTACCTGGTGACCATTATCCCATCTTTAAATTTAGCTGAAATGGGCCAAAAAATTTAAAAATAAGCAGGGTGGAGTGCAGGTAAGAGAGACAGATAGAAAAATACAGAGTTTTACATAAATACTGAGCACAGTTCTTTCCCTTCAGAGTCTGAGTTATGTGCTTGAGAGAAAGATTTAGAGCACTGATGCTGAAGAGTGATCAGCTCCCCTATTTACTTGGTGATCCTGGAAGCCTGAATATCTTGTAGAGATAACAGACAGAAGTAGGATGGCACTGAACAGAAATTCAGGGTATTTACATCAATTATCCAGAATAAGAAGGAAAAATACTATCCCTTCTGTGGCACTCATTGTCACAAAGGCTTCAAACCTCATCCTCTGTATATCTTGCAGCTTCTTCATCAAATAAAGTAGGAGCCTTAAACTATAATGTGTTTAGTACACAGTCATAATTAATTTCTTGATTAACATCCAACATTACAGAATTTCAAGGAGAGTTGCTTTAAAAAAACAGTATCTGATTAAGTAAGTAGCACAAACTCACCATTCTGGAGGAGCTAGATCTTTAATTGTCTGGAGGATCAACTGTGTATTTATTAATAGGTTGGTCTGGAAACACTAAAGCTAGCACTGCCTCATTTCCGACTGTATTTTTTTTTTTACCATAAATAAAACTAAATATAATAGCCAAGACCACTGTGGTAACATGAACTGCAAGGTTTTAAACTCAGCACCTCTGTAAATTTACCTTTAAAAATGAAAAAGATTGATGAAAAGGTATCAGGTAGAAATGAGAATTTGGCTGCTGTAGATCAGACCAATATGATTTGACACATTGAATCAATATAGACTTACATCAGGACATTTTTTTAAAATAATTTTTGCTTTTCCTGACTTGTGATTTTAATCTTTTCTTAGTCTATAATTTATTAGATTAAGCAGAGGAAGTAGTATCTCTTCCAAGAGATCAAAAAACATTTATTCAAAAATGTCCAGTGAAAACTGATAGTTAAAAATTGGGTACTGATTATCTAAAGAAAATCTCACTATGCAAGGGTACCTGTACCTTGCATACAGATCATGTATGAACCCTCAGAGTTGTGAAAAAATCTTGACAGACAATTGCTCATTAAAATCTGATAATTGTAATCAGGGTTCTTTGACTCCCTCTAATTGGTAACAACAGAACTAAAAGAATCTGTGATTTTGGCATTCTGTCTTTCTAATGCATCTCATAAGAATTAGAAAGCAGTATCTAGAAAAAAACCCTGCTTTATTAGTTATAGGATTTAAAAGACATCAATTAACTTCTTTACTCCCCTCTTCTTTCCTATAAAAGACAAGGCAATTTGTTTCCTTGATGTGTGAGCCGTCATCAAATCTAAATTCACAGCAAGAACACTTCTGAGATAGCCCAAACTTATCATAAGGTTAATGAACCATTGCACCAGTCCGACCTAAGCCATTTGTCAATGAATAAAATTGCTCATCTGCTATTGTGGCACACAATTTGTAATAAAACTGCCAAAATAAGAACTTATTTATGTTTCTTTTTAGCACAGATTGCTCCTTCACATTGTAAAATGTGTGTATAATAGGTCGGTAATGTAAGGAGGGTTTATTATTTTCCAGTAGAAGCCATATATTCTGTGTGAACCAGTTTTTGATTTTTGGAACAGAGGTGTTCTGTGGGAGCAGACTTGGACCTTTCATATTTCAAGTAATTTCTGCTGTGAGGTCTATTAAGACAGTTTAATACAGGATTGTGTATGGATTCTGCTACCCAGAACCTCTCAGGGAAAATCAGGGCTGAAAAAATAATCATAGCAGGTCACTATCTCCATGTTCTCATGTTAGTCTGTTATTTTTGCCTTTATTTAGTTAGTTATTATACACCATAACTACAAATTAAACTGGCTACCATGTATCAAAGTTTGAAGGTGCCATGCTTGGAACAGTCAACAAAGAAAAACTGCTGATAAATAAGCAGAGAGAAGCAATGAAATAAATAACCAGAGAGAAGAGAGGAGTAGTGAAATAAAATGTGTGATGGTTTCTGTTAGGCAGAAAGAAATGATACAGCAGCTGAGCCATGGATGCTGAGGGTGTGTGTGTGAGCATGCAGTCTGGGACACAAGTGGTTCAGAAACTGGATAATGATCATTTCATCCACAGGAATTGCTGCCCCCTTCAGTCACAGGTGAACGAGTCCTGGAAGTTTGGACAGAGGATAGAAGCAAACCAAAGAATTTTTCTTAGACCTCTGGGCCAGTAAAGGTGAAAAATGAGGAAATGTGTAAGACACTGGCTGTGGAGTTCACTTTCAGGTTGGCTCACCTGAAGTTGGAGAAAACCTTAGGAGATTCTGCAAAATGCTTCCTGTCTCCTACAGAGTTTTGTTGCAAACAGAACAGCACCCACAGGGCTGCTTATTTCTCCCCAAGTGACCAGAGCTGCAACACAAGAGCCCATCAGATGCTGAGTGTGTGGTGTGGCCCACCCTGTGAATAGGGCAGTGAGTGTGCCCATGGGATTCCAAGGTTAAATTATATTTCCTCACTTGATGTGAAAAGCTTCCTGTGCTATAATGTCCATAAAATAACTATCCATAAAAAGGATATGCTGCATTATTTTTATCTGTCTCTAAAACGACAAACACTGTGAGGAAGCAGCAGAAGATCTTTAAGAGATTAGAAATAGCCCTGTACTGTTCCAACAAAGACCATTATGTGTAGGACAGTGTTTCTATTTACTGTCTACACACAACTGTTTGTTTCTATGGCTCACCATTAAATGCTCAGTCATGGGTGTAATTTGTAGCAGAATATGGGATGTAGAAACTTCCCAAAAAAAGAGTTATCTTTTAGGCTTACAGCATTCCCTTGTACTCACACTTCTTGCTTAAAGTTTTTGCTTAAAATATCAATTTCCAGTTCTGAAGATTATCAGTGATATTTTTCAATTCAAGATAAGTTAAATGCATGGGTACTTCTGCTCCTAAAACCTACAACAGCCTCAAGGTTCTTGTGACAACCAAGAAGACAAAAACTGAATACTTGCACAAAGTTTCTTTGTTTTTCTTCCCCAACAGTTTTTCCATTCCTTCAGAGCGCCCAAATGCAATTTTGATTTATTTCTTTCCTCTGGGCTCAAAATCAGTCACTTACAAAAATAGGATACATCACCTAAAACTTCTTCAAAGATGTTGCTGACTGTATATTTGTCAGAGGAGAAAAAAATTACAAAATTAAGGATATAGAGGCATTAAAAATATAAAGGAATTATGTTCAACACAAACAAAGAAAATTCAGCAGTAAAAAAATTAAAAAGGACGGTTGTTGAATTCTGATTGCTATAGCACAGATACATGCAGTTTTAAAAATCTGTTCTTTATTGTTATGTAGCATTGTGTAAGAATATGTCTACTATTGCTAATCATGGAGAATCTCTAGCAATTGATGTTAAATATTTGTGTTAATCATCTTTATCATTAAAAAAAAAATACTCATTTTCATCCTGACACTTCAACATGTATCAGTGGACCCTGTAGTATCAGATTTTAAGAAGAATCTCTAAACAAAGCATTACTTGTGCTTACTTGTCCTTAATGACTGGGGTCAAATTTATCCTTTGAAAATCTTATTTATAACAGAAAGACAGTGATCAGCTGGGATCTTTCATAGTAAGTCTTGCAAAGAAAATTGGATGGGGTAAGGAAGCATTTTCTATTCTGAGGAACAGAGCTGTTCTTAAAATAGGATCTTTTAAAGCATTCTTCAGGAGTTAGCCAGCCAATTCAGCTGTGGATGAGGGGTTCACTTTCAAACCTCTTTGAAAACCCCAGAGTTAATTATCAGTGCTTGTAAAACTCTTTGAACCTTCCAGATGCTTAAAAAAAAAAAGAAAAAAAAAAAAAAAAGGATAAGTGCCATGATAGTTTGTGTTAAACACAGCTTGTAAATTATATAAATCACACTTAAAATCCCTGAATACATTGATCCTGTTCTGGGAGTTTTCCCTGTAGGACACGTATAAACAGATTTAGTTACAACTCTGGCTGTATAACATCGTCTTACTGAGCAGATCACTGAGAACTACAAAGCAAGAGAGACTCTGAGCTGACCCTGAGGTAAACATCTGAGGGTTTCACCTCACTTTCAGCATTGTGTTTAAAACACACAAATGATATGTTGCATTTAAGTTTCTCTGGTAAAGCTAAATGATTGTACTTAGAGGTCATTTAGCTACTAATAATTCATTATTTATCTAATACAAGATTGAGGAGAAAAGGACAGTCCCACATTACTCTTCTTCCTGAAGTCAGAAATACCACAGGTAGCTGATGATCTCTCTTAGGGTCTACAAGAGTCTAACAAATAATATCGAGTTAAAACTCACATGATCAGGACAAAAGAGAAAAGAGTTTACAGAAATAGATTATTTCAAGGTATTGTTGCCCTTTAACTCAGTTTAAAAAATATATTACTTTAAAATATCACATAAGTGAGCAATTTTACAGTCCTTTTCTGACACCTTGGTTGCTACAAGGAGTATTTATTTGGTAGTGTTTTGAAGGTGTTGGGATGCTTAAACAGCATTAATTTTTTTGCTTTATCAGTGCTGCAAGGATGCTAACATTGTCATTTGTATGCAGTGCCATAAAAATCACTGCAGATGAACCATAGTACATATAAGTAAAAAAAAAATCTTTATAATCAGCGTTAAAAAAACAGTAAAAGGCTATAAAGGTTCCACTTATGTTAGATAAATTCTAGCTATAGTAGGAAAGCCACCAGGTTCTCCAAGCTTTGTTTTCAAGAAGATCGTGTAGCCAAAGTGCAAAGGAGAGAGGCACAGGAAGATGGTTACAAAGAAGGTGGCTGGCTGAAGCAATCTCTCTTCATACCCTGTCCAAGACCTCAATTAGTATCACTCCTCTGGAGCTATCTTTGCTTTGAATCAAAATACAGAAAAAAACTCTCACTGTAAAAAGTGAAAAGAAGCAAAAAAAAAAAATTCACTGCAGAGGTGTTTTCTTTGAAAGCAAACTTACTTGATTTAAACACTTTTTCTGTTTTTTTCATAAACTAGACTGGGTTGAGAAAAATGAACGTATTTGAGACATAAAGCAATAACCGAGCTTTGATCATCACTTAAACCAAAACATGATATTTAACAAATAATGTCTCTTTCCTATGCAAAGGCAGCATTTAGTTAATATTTTTTAGCACCATTTAAGGTATTTTCTTTCTGAAACCTATAGAGCTCTTGTGCTGAATTCCAACTGAGGGCTTCTTCCACAGCAATCACTCTTTATTTTACATATGCTCCCCTCAATATTCTCATGGTACAATTTCCATACTGCCTGCAGTTATATTCTAGAAAACCACTCCACAGATTTTTATGTCTGGGGGCTAAAAGGCTTTTGGATGGTGGCTCATTCTTGCATTTGTATGTACACTATGCACGTAGCGAAAGAGCCATTTGAGCTTCTGTGACTTGTCATTTGTAGCAGTACTGGCTTCTGGGTATAAAAGACTCAGAATTACAAAGATTTGCAGTAGAATGTTACTTAGCAAGTACCTTCACTTTAGTACCCAGCACTAAATATAGGGAATGCTAGTGGTAAAGTGAGGCCTTTCTCCAGGGAGAGATTGCTGTTAAAAAATGTATTAAGATGCCGTGGCTAAGCGTTTCCTGGAAAGGAAATTTATTTTTGCTGACTGCATGATTGTAGTTCTTTGTGGCTCAGCTTGTGGATGTTCAAATTTGCCATGCATTCACAAATATGGTATGAGCCCCTGACCTGCCTTTCCTGCAGAAATTTCAGTTTAAATACATGTGACCAGTGACCAGTGTGTCCTAGTGGTCAAGAAGGCCAATGGGATTCTGGGGTGCATTGGAAAAAACATTGCCAGCAGGTCCAGGGACGTTATCCTGCCCCTCTACTCAGCCCTGGTGAGGCCACACCTGGAGTGCTGAGTGCAGTCCTGGGCACCTCAGGACGAGAGACAAGGAGCTCCTGGAGAGGGTTCAGTGTAAGTCAGCAAAGATGATGAAGGGAGGAAAGTCTTAGGGAGCTGAGCCTGCTCAGCAAGAGAGGACTGAGGGAACCTCATCAGTGTCAGTGTCTGCAGGGAGGCATCACAGGATGGATCAAGCTCTGCTCAGTGGTGCCACGGATTAGAACAGGAAGCAACGGGCAGAAACTGATGCCCGGGAAGTTCCACTTCACAAGGAAAACACAAGGAAACACTTTGTGTGTGACTGAGTACTGGAAGAGAATGTCCAGAGAGGGTGTGAGGTCTCCCTCTCTGGAGATATTCTAGAACTGTCTGGACACAATCCTGCGCCTTGTGCTTTAAGACAACTCTACATGACCTTGGAGGTAGGACCAGATGACCCATTGTGGTCCCTTTCACCTTAATCCATTCTGTGACAGTGAATTCTGCAAGTTACCTACCACAAGTGTACTACCTGAATTATTTTTTTCTTGAATTTTATGTACTTAATTGCAGACAATTATTAAAATGATAACAATTAGTTGAAGGATCAGACTTTTGCAATCCCCTTTTGGTCCTAAAATTGGGTGATACAATAATGAGAGATAGAGTTTCTCCTTCCTATTACTTAAATTTGGAGAAATGTTTGAATTGAAGAAAAATTGTCAGTGTTCAGGTCATGAATGGACTGAAGTCCTTCTCAAGGAAAATGTGCCCATATCACTAATTCATATTCTTATCTTTTTCACTTAGGTTTCTTAGTGTAGTTTTCTCTGGGCATCTCTGGGCATCCAGCCTGTACACATAGTATTTCTTCAGAACTTTGTGTCACTACAAAGGCACACTTAGATAAGTGCAAATTGGATAAATTGATACAGCATAATAATAAACCATCATAAATTAAACAGCGACAACCACAAAAAAGGAAATAGTGTGCTTACATTAGAATAAGATTCACTTATTGTATTTACAAATAACCTACCACTCCTGTCTTAAACCTTAGTTACTCCCCCTGTTATAGGAAATTCTGGGAGTCTCGTTACTGAAACATTTATACAGTGGCAAATTGTTTACAGGCTCTAACTCCATTCCATTCAGCATAAACACAACAGGGGAGAAATCCTGGCTCTGTTGCAGTCAGGGAAGAGGACGTGGGAATTTCAGCACCCTGCAGTCCAGAATCATTTTGCTGACTTCACTGTAGCAATATTTCATACAGTAATGTTTGCAAATGAAGGTAAGTTTTTTGAGTGGTGCTGGAAAATGAGGCAACTAAAATGTTTTAAATCACTCTGGTAAAAATTCTTGGTGTTGAAAATAAGTGTTTACCTAGTTATCAGCGGAGGTAAGTACAAAGTTACAGAGTGTGTAGAAAATATTCTAGTAGAAACAATAACCAGAAATTATAATATCTAAATTATTAATAACTAAATTATTACCTAAGTTAGTTATCATTGACTATACTGATAATTTAAAAGTGTAAAACACAATGGTGTTAATATTTTTTCCCACCAAAAATTTATAATCTAAATCTAGAAACAGAGTAATACTTGAATAGTAACTGAGGAACTGTGTGTATTTCTGGGTCACCTTGGTCACTGCTGTATTTAGCTCAGTTATCTCCTATGGACTGCCTGTCTAGGTTAAGTGAAGTTTGTGAAAGAATGGGAATGTTCATAAATGTCTGAGTTATTCCCCCACTTTGTAAATACTTTGTGGCCAGATAATTTTCTTTTCAAGGTCTTTTATAATTTCAATATGGAAAGTATTTGTACACAAGGCTGAGTTTTCCTGATGTTCCACAAGACCAAACTACACTTTACTCTCTGATATGTTGCACTGGCCAAGACTTGATTTATTTATCTTTTCTTAAAAACTATCAGTACCAATATATGATTGTTTCTAGCAGCATGGAAAAGTATTTCTTCAACTTGAAGAGAGAGTAAATATAACCAGATTCTTTATCTCAACTCTAGTGCTGTTTTAATACTGCAACATTGGTGCCTGTCGTGTTGGAGTAGTAAAAAGCCAGCCTGAGCAGAGCCTGTCTGGTTTTCTGTTCCAGTTGCAGGACTGCAGATGTTAATAAATTAACTTGGAAGTCAGTTCTCAACCATTTCCAGATTTCTCCTGAAGGAACTAGCAGGTAATACTGGACACTGGTGGAACAAAACAGTGCTGGTGAGAGCAGTAAAATAATGTAATTTGTGACCTGTCATATGAATTAGATAGAAGAGGCTTGTGCAGCCCAATATCCTTCTGCCTTTCCATGCATTTCCCTCATCTTTAAGAGGCTTTGCTAGTAGTCAGGTAGCCACCAGAAAATGAGGCCAGCAGATAGTGAGTACCTCAACTTTCTCCATGGCTCAGGGAAGCAGATCTCCTATTTCCTTCTGAAGAGGATCTACATTTCCTCTAGTCTTCCTTTTTATCACCACCATACCTAAAGAAGCTTTTATTTTTTTTCCCTTGACATCCCCGGTCAGATTTTATTTTATACAGGCTTTAGCATTCCTAACCTGATCCCTCACTGCCTTAACAATTTTGAGTTTTGACAGAAAGCCAAAGTATTTCAATATACAAGTCGCTCATTTGTGAACATCTAATAGATATTTTTATCGGTAAAATCTAATTCTTTGTGGCCTTTAGGTTTTATACAGTTCTCCTGATTATTTCTTATGAAACTAACTTCAGAGATGTGGAGATTTCATGCTGAGATGTAAAAAGAATAGCCACTGATGAAGGGTATACTGCAAACAATACTTTTGCCTTATTGGTATTTTATTGCTCACCTGTGTTTATAGAGATTTTTCTGCTTTTCTTCTGAAGTAGTTTGCAAAAGGTCTTACTGTATTGCTCATTGAGCTAATGGGCTTGCTTAATCATCATGGTTTGGAGAACAACAAAGAAAACTGCATGTGTCCCAATTTATACAGCAAATGGAACAACTGTCTTCTGTAAGTATAAAAGGATCATTTCTTTTAAAGAATAAAGCCCTTTGAAACCAATTAATAGTTGACCTACATAGTAATGCACATATCTCCATGTTTTTTGCCTTTTTTTTTTTTTTTGGAAGTCATTTTCCAAAAAAAAAGAAAAAGAGTAAATAAGTATGTGTGATCATCCACTTCTACAACAAAGATTTCAAGGTTAAATATTCAAACATTTTTTGCACCATTTCTATAAAATTAAGAAGTGCATTTTATCTTTTTAACCCGCTAAAACAGTAGCTGAAGAAAATAGGCTGCAATAAATCTTTCTGTACTAACAGTTTCCTTGGTGTCTTTGCGCAGTTTACAATGGCCAGCAAGAACTTGAAAACACACAAACTGATTCTTTCATTCCAAAGATCCAAATCCCCAAAACATTTGTCTAGCTGGAAGCATTTTCAGTCTGTGATTCTTCAGCACATAGGCAGGGGAGTTATATGGAGGCTCATGGGGAGCGGCACTGCGCCTGCACAACATTTTGTTTGTTGCAACATCCTTATATCATTACCATCCTTGCTTATAACTCCTGATGTGTGTCATTGCTATTCTTGCTTACAACTCCTGATGTGAGAAAAGAAACTTGGAAATATGAATTATGGATTTAATAAAAACATAGTATGTATACTGGGACAGAAGCACTGTGTTAAAGGGATAGCAATTGTGCTGGCTGGTTTAGTGGCTGCAAAATCAAGGAAACCACAACAACAGGGGGCTAACATTTTATTGTAAATGGAGAGATTTTGGCCAACAGGTGTGCTCTGTATGGGTAATTAAAAGAAAGCTCTCTCAGTCTACTCCAAAATGTGAGGGTTTGTGTTGATCTCACCTTGTAAACAACTGCTACTCCTGAGCTGATCATAACAGACTGTACTCACGCTAGAGAAGTCTCTTCCTGAAGGTTTCTTTTTTTTAATTAGGAAGGTAAATAAGTGCTAAAATGTTGAAACTAGGCTTTAGCACTCACATGATAAGGAAAGTAGATTGATGAACAAAAATATCTGTAATCTTTACAGAGATTAAAAGTCTCAAGCATAATGAGGAAAATTAAAGACTGAACCAAATGTTACTCTTCAAAGCACTACACAGGAGAAAGAGTACAGAATAATAGTGGCACATTCCTATGTTGGACAGGAATAGAGACTAGAAACTGAAAGTAAAATTCAAAACATCAGAGTCATGAAGTTCTGTGGCATTTGTCCAATATGAAAAGAGGAGGACAGCACTTCCATTACTTTCAAAACTGAGCTTATTGCATTTACAGATGAGATTACATACTTGCCAGAACTGGCAGGTAACTAACCCCAGTGATCTAGTCCTATATACCAATAAGAAAAAAACAAAAGTGCTTCTGTTTTCCACTAACAGTCCTTTGATCCAAGATTTATCTCCCTCTGCCTGTTGACCCCTGATTGGGTCTGATGAATGTTTTTGGTACTAAATCCCATCACCATTTTCACAGTATCTTTGTACTGCTTTCAAGCACCTGTTAGATGAGTGTGACTCAAAAAATAAACATGTTACACAGATCAGAGATGTACTGATGAATGTAATTAAGAATGCATCTCCATTCAGAAGGGGAAGGAAATTTATGCATTGGCATTAGAGGGTGAACAACCAAATCATTATTTTCAGCATTGTATGTACAGATATGAAAAATGATACGGCCCTTGTACAAGATAATCCCTAAGTACTTAAATGGGACTGTACAAATCCTTACTCTTTGTTCTGCCCATTTGTAGACAGGTGACTACCCACAGAATAAACCAGTGATTTCTCCTCAGCTTTCCTCTTGTCCTACTGATAACATTCTTTGTTCAGTAAATAGAGCCATGTTTTACAATTAGACTGCAGACTTCCCTCAATTTCAAAGGGGTGCAGCACTGCCATATTTGTATTTGCATTACATTGCCTTCAAACACAATTTTTGAATCACTGCGCCCTGAGCTTAGTTTCACTTTGAACCATTGTCTCCTCATTTACCCTTCCTAATATCTGTAAATTATTCTTTTGGCATTTTGTGCTACATGAAACCATTACTCAATATCAATGATTTCTACCTGACCCAACTGCTTTGGCAGACATTTACTGCTCTGTCTCTTTATGACTGTATTCTACACTGGATAATTATTAAAATTAAATAATAGCATTTTCCATTGATATATCAAGTACAGGATGCATATACATGATTTCATCTGTATCAGCTGCAGAGGTAAAATGTAATAATTATTTCACAGACTACAGCAATGCTTTTTAATAGTTCAGGGCATCTGCTTTCAACCTGCAGACTGTTGTACTGACTGAAAGAAAGTGCTTATGTAGCCAATGGAAATTAAATAAAATTTCAGTGAATACTAAACCTGCTCTGTGAGGAAGCAATAAAGGATCTCTGAAGGCCGAACTGTTCTAAAAATTCCATTTAAATTTCTTCCAGAAACCTGTGCCACCAGTAGAAATATGCTTCATAATACCTTTCTTTGCCAGCATGAATTCCTGTATGCCAAGACAAAGTAATTTTGGATTATCTCTCTAAAATTTCTTCCAAAATTAAGGATCAGCTGGAAGATTTTTTAAAAAACAACAGAGAGAAGCTTTTACACTCTTGTCCTGTGCAATAGCTGGTTTATAATTAAAGTTTGTGCCACAGAAACCATTGAAACATATGTGTAAATCATTAAATGCTGCAAGTTTAATACTGCAAACTCCTACCTCCTTCAAAACTAAGATGTCAACCCATGTCACATAGTCTCCACTCTTCCATTCTGAGGTGATTCATGGGGAAGTAAGGAAGTGATAAGATGGACACAGAGATTCTTCATCCAAGATAGTCCAGGACACAGAATTTGTCACACTTGTTTTAGAGTCACCATTCCAAGAGGGAAGGATCACAACACAGTGTTTACTTGATTTTGGAGATCTGACCTCCTTTTTACAACTTCCCATTTCCCTCTGTTTGCAAACCTAGGAAAACATTAAAGTATGTCTTTCCAGCAGCAAGTGACAAAAAACCTCTATAGGGCCTATGTTCAAACTATTAGTGCTCTTACAACTTGGCCTTCTTCAAAATCAATCAGGGAAAGAGCTGCTGCTGAACACATTGAATCTGGTGCATTTCAATAAAAACCACCAAGACCTTCAAGTGCAGATGAGATAATTTGATGCATGTTTCCTTAAAAATGTGAGGGGCTTGAAAATCTCAGAGGGAAAAACCAGCATCATGTGTTGTGGCTGTTGCTATGGTAACTATACTTTTTGCTTTTATTCAATAACAGTGTGAACTAGCTCTAAAGCCTGTGCAGCAACATGACCTACTGAAGACTAAATTACTAGGGTTCTACATACTTATACACACCTTCTTTTTCCTTATGTTTTGCCAAAGAATAAGTGGATTTTAGCATAAAACTAAAGATCCTGATCAGTTGAATTCTTTGTACTACTTGCTGTGCCTCTCACTTTGTAGTTCATAAAAATAAGAGGGAGGCAGTTGTGGAAAACTAGGGGGTCTTCACCAATCCAAAAGATTATTTTCTTTCTTTTTCTTTCCTTTCTTTGTTTTTTTTTTTTTTTTTAATAAGTAGGAAAAGCTTCATTTTCCAGCATAGCAAAATTCCCGTGTATTCAGTTGTATTTTGCATCAAGATTTAAAAAATTATCCTGACTGAAGCACTGCAAGATGCATAATGACATTTTCTCAAATGTTGACTAGCAAACCATTTTTTAATTAATATTTGTCTCACAGTAACACATATAATCTCCACTTGATACTGGTTCCATTGAAGACTGGGCACACACAGAGAAAAGAAGAGCTTGTAGAAAAAACCTGCATTGCATAACTTGGAAACTTTTTTTTATCTGCTGATCTTTCAGAAGCTAGAGGAAAGGAGGAGAATGGCAGTACAGCAACTGAGATACAGGTGTTCACTTAAACATAAAACTTAAAAACCCAAATATGTTATGTATTCTATGTAAAAGGATAAGTAGCTCAGATTTTGTCAGCAAGGACTTTCCAGGGATTCCAAGAACTTGGTTTCCATTTCTCCAACACATTTTTAAGACAACAAATGAGTACAGATGGGTAATCAAATCTCTCTCTGGGGGAGGAATTAAGCAGGAAGCAGCTTCTGATGATGACATGGTTAGTGAGACAGGTTTGAATCCCAAATTCCTGTAATATGTATTTTCATCCCAGAGCTCACAAAAAAAAAAAAAAAAAGCCCACTCAGAAATGGTTTTCATTTCCTTCCTGCAAAACCATTCCTGGAGCCATTCAAAACCATTCCATCTCTCACACCTCTGAAAAATTTGATGTGCATCTGTTGAGCTGCTCCAGTCACGCCAGGACTACAGCCAGTTTTCCCATATAGACCATCATAACACAGAATCTTGGCTTATTGAACATTATTTATGACTATATCATCAAGAACTCAGGGTTCTAATACTCAAATCCTCCATATTTCCAAGCCTGGTTCCCTCAGACATCAGTGTTCCAGTTATCTAGTAGATTTCTAAAAGATTTCTAAATATTTTAAGTTTTTTGCTCAAAACAGTTTTTAAAAGAAAATATGCAGAAAGTGAGTACTGAAGGAAGAGCAGACATTCTGTTTAGAAGAGAGCACAGAATCAGCTTGGTCACCTGTAGATTTCCCAACCAGAAAATCACAGCCCTTCAAAGGCAATTTGAACACAGATGTATGCACAAGGTACTGTCAAAGTAATTTACATGACTACATTTCCTCTGCTTTAATCAACTACATTGTTTTCTGCATTAAGAAAAATACATTTTTCCTTACTGTTTTCCAATAATTCCTTGATTTAAGGCTCTCATTGCTTCTGCTCTCTGTGATTTGAATTCAGACAGTGTTGGGAAGAGTCTGCTAGCTGGTTTGTGCAGGAGGCACAGTCAAGAATGAAGGTGTAAAATGTAAAGTTGTGTCCCAGTGGTTTGCCTACCTTGATGCAACAGCTTATAAGATGATTTGTTAGAGGCAGAATGCTTTACATAAACTATTTCTCCTCCTCAGAACACCATTATAGTTTCTCTTCTCTCTATTTTCCACATGCCACTTTCACCACGGCAGAATCTGAGCACCTTCCCATGGTGCACGAGAGAATATGAGCAACATCTGTTGCAGGTGGTTTGCTCTTTATCTCATCTTCTCCCCAGAGAGAGCTCTGTGTGTAGTGGATAGGAATATAAATAATAGATTATTCCTCACTTAGTCAAACCAGGGGAGGGAAAAAAAAAAAAAAGGTTTTAAAGAGACTGAAATTTGTTTTGTTGTTTTTCCTAAGTGAATTGTTAAAAGGAAAGTCAGTGGCATATGAAACTTTCTATTCAGCTTCAGGTGAAATGTTTTGGTTTTGAAGAATAGACAAAAGAAATGGGAAATGAGAAGTTAGATTCATAAAACTTTGTGGAGAAGACACTGGCAATGCAAAAAAACCTGTTTGTGCTAAGCAACTTAATGATTGTAACAGCCCAGAACATGACATCCTCAAGTCACTGCATATCTGGGTTCCAGATGATGCTCATTCACTAATTCACTGTTTAGCAGTCCTAATGGGAGGAAGTGAAAGGTCTTTTCCTTGGAGTTTATGGCATTTTCTTAAGATAGGATATTCCTTTTCTTGTGATTTTTACAAGGAATCGTTCTTTTGCTTTCCATCCAAAATACTGAGTAATGTATTAAAAAAATTCAAGATGACAAGAATCATAGTTATTCTGTGCATATTTTATGTTGTTCCAGACTTTATATTTAGAAGGAATTATTATGGTTTTAGATAAATACTATTTATCTCCTACCTTTGACTTATTCTTCAGGAGTTCTTGCATTATTGTCATTTTTTTTTAAAGCATTTGCTTGCTAGTAAATAATACCTTATACTATTTTTCAAGTTGTATTGTTACATTATGGTTATTATTATTTCCCAGGCTCTAAATCAAAGAATCTTCTCACAGGGTGAATTCTTCTTAGGAGGGATTTAATGCCAGAGAGGATCAGGGATGATATAATTAGCACACCTTGGAATTCCATAAGCTGCACTGATTTACACCTCCAGCCAAGTGACACTCTGAAATGCAGGAAATTGCTTCTTACTATCAAAACCAAAGAGCTCTCTGGGCAGTGGAGCTAATGAGACCTTTTTTCTGAGGAACTGCCCTGTACCTTTTTCTTTATTCCTTCTTTGACTCAAATACCAACATCTCCAGCTCTGCCCCGTGTTTCTTGGATATTTCCACGAGCAGCAGGCCAAAGTCAACATGAGAGGAAGGCTAAGGCAGGTTGGGAGCTCTTCATGTGCTCATTGTGGTGGCCAAACAGAATATTTGAGCCCTTTCTGCTTTTTCCTTACTAATTTAAACCTAGGTCTTCTCTTTCATTGCTGAGAGTCACACAAATTTAGTTCTCTTTTAAATAACAGTGTCCCTGACAATTTTTGGTTGAAAGCAACCATTGTTCTCAAAGTTTGTTGGGGTGAGGCAACCTAACAGCTGGATAAATTAAATGGAATTGTTTATTCCTGCATTGAAAAGTCTATAAAGGGAAATTATTTCAACTAAACCGCTTCCAAGCTAATCTAGACTTTAAAAAGAAGTGTTAGGATGCCAGGTGCATATTTGTGGCACTGGAGGTTATAATTTTTGGGGTTTCATTTTTGAAACATTAATGTCACTTGAGCCCTCAAAAAAACTTTGTTAAACTGAGTTTTCTTTCTAGCTAGTTCAAAATGACAGGTATGAAAGCACACTGTGTTGATATAGCGAACAAAAACCAAACACCACCATGGTGTGTTTCCTTGTATTGATGTTCAGTTTTCAGTTTTTCTGTTAAAAAAAAATTAGAAAAGAGTGAAAAAGGAAAAAAAAGAGGGGGAAAAAAAGCGGAAGCTATATCAAAATATCTATCCATAATATCTTTCAAATTAAGCACAACTCAAACTCTGGCAACTAGATGACTATAGCATTTTTCTTTACTTGGGAAGCAAGCCTACATCATTGTAAATGTACTTCTCTTCTGAAAGAATTCCATTTTCCCCTTTCCAATGTGAATTTAGCTGAACTGTGTCACTCCAGGCTGCTCCCTCAGTCATAAATCTCTCAGGTCACATCTGATTTTTGTTCTCCATTTTCCAGTTCTGTATTTTTCTGCAATTTAATAGCAAAAATGTTTTCTCACTTTGCTAAGAAAAAGGATGTTTATTTACCAGGAAAAAGTCTGTTGTTGCTGTGTTGCAATCTTTAGTAATGCATAGATTCTTGCTCCTCTGACTAGGATGTCTGGCAAGAGAAAGGGTGATGCAGGATTCATTCTGACCATTTCAATCAAAATATGTTTTGATCTCCTTTCTCTCTCTGTCTTTCCTTGGGGTTCATGACTGCAGTGCCTCAGAAAAATGGGGAGCTGATTTTATTTGTTTTTCCTATTTTTTTTTCCCTATGATTACTGCATATTTTTCATGGCAGAGAGACTATTACTCCAAAACAACAATGTCACGGGAAAAAATTTGACAAAGCAGAATTTTCCTAAAATATTTTAAACTTTTTTAGCAGCATGTGTATTCCCCTCATAGAGACCTTGTTATTACACAGTAAATTCTAGGATGTAGAAACAAAGATTATATTCACTCTGGATAACTGCGATCTGTCTGTTGTTAATAAATCTTATTTGAAAATACAGAACTCCCTAAATCTTTGTGGATCCAAATCATTTGGATATGGCCCTGGCTGCTCTCAGATCAACACCTTTAAACTGCTGTGCTAAACCAAACATAAATGACAGTTCCACACTCACAAATACAAGGAGTCTCAGGTGCACCTTTGTTTTTGCCCCCATTTACATTCTGATTACAGAAAAACCTAATTTCCAGCGTAAACATCAAATATCCTCAAGCAGCATAAATTTTAATTACTGCATGCTAGAAGTAGTACTAACAAACACACGAGGCACTTTACAAGGACCAAGTGTGTCCCTATGTACATGTAAAGAATTTCAGCAATTCCTTTCCCATGGTTAACAAGACCTATATCTGCTTAATGGTGAGTAATCTCTAGGAAGCTATATAACATGAATAATTATTCAGAACTCTTCTTTTTTACAGTGTTTTTCCTGAAAACATTCACACTAGATCCAGCTGCTGGTGAACTAATGATCTGTGAGTGACACTCGTCATTTAAAATTATTCATAGAACAGCTTGGGCTGAAGTTGTGAGTCTGGATGATCCTGGATGCTGGGAACTCAGGTGCAGAGAAGCTTCAAAACTGTTCAGCAGAAATCCATACCCAGCTCATTTATGCAGGAGAATGCTTTAAGGGAAAGGAACTTGAAATGTTTTAATCAGAGTTTGTGTTTCTGCAGGCAGAGAATGCAGATAAAACAGCACTGGAAATGAGAGTTGCCCCTCCTCATCTTAACAGCAAAAGTGGCTGAAACATCATTTGGCTCAACTAAACTTCCTTGAGCCCATCAGCTAGAAATAAATGATACAACAAGAGTTTCAAATTCCCTTCTAATTATTTTGCATTTCTTATGGTGGGGAGGGCAATATGCATCTTCTGGATTTGCAGGCAGTAGGACAAGAAAGTGACAGCAGAAGGCCAAACAGTCAAAACAGTATATAAATACACATTTTTTTGAGTTTCTAATATTTTTTTTTATTTTTTTTTAATTTTACATTGATCTAGAGAAGTAATGAGCAGCAATATTTTTATCCCCAGTTTACCTCTTTGGGCCAATAGTGTCTGGTTGCAAGGAATGACAAACTCTGTTTTATTTTAAGTAATTTCTGTGCAGTCCAATGGATGTTGATTAATCATCATAAAAGATTTTTTTCTGTGTTTTTCAGCACCATAAAAAGAACTAAAGTTCATAAGGACTTTCATAAGAATTCATAAGAATTTTTAGCCATTTTAACCTTTATTGGCAGCAGACAGAACACACTTCTTTGCTCCAAAGCTATTCAACACCTCACTTAAAATAACAAATTGTCCTCTTCTGCTCTGGGATTGCCCAGTCTGCTATAGGGATAAATTGCTCCTTACAGTCTGGGGATATTTATTTTCTTTCTTTGGCCTAATCGACTGCCAATCCTGTCATTATTATTCACTGAAGAAAATGTCACAGCTAATGTACTGTAAGACCACGATTTTAATTCAAAATTACTGTATGGACACTTCTTCTTTACTACAGGCTATATATCCATACACATAAAGTCTTCATACATTAAAAAAAAATGGGTTCACTGAAGCTGCTTGGGTACTTACAGAAGAATATCTTTTCAGGATGAAGTACTCAGAAATATGTTAAATTCTTCCAAATTCCCCTCCAGCACAGCAATGAATTCCTGCCACATGGACAACCATGGTGGGGCTCCAAGAACAAAAAACAGTTTTGCAGACACAAAGATTTGGTATCAAGATGTCTTGACTGTGTGTATTTAATGCAAACTAGATTTTATACATATTTTTAAACATTTGTAATTGTTTTAATGAATCAGCATCACTGCTTCATTATCAGCAGGCAGTCAAAGTCAACAGTGGCTAATACTTCAGGAAACTTTGACATTTTGGGAATAATATTTATGAAAACAAATGGGAGAAAACTTCTGAAATATTTCTTTCAGGTTTTGCCCATCCCTATTTGTAATTTGGAACTGGAGAAACTAAAATTAAGTTTCTATATTAAAAATCTTGACTAAGCAGACAGATTTAAGGAAGACCCTTAATTTTTCTCCCCCCTGTTCTCAGCTCCCACCAGTCTGAGGGGGAGTTGCCTGCCTAGCAATTCTCAGGATCAAGTGCAAAGACAAGAAGGCTTCCAAGCTTAATGCACTTAATCGTGTGCTTTGGGTCCATCCATCCCATCCTACCCACAAAAGAAAGGATCCTGCAGCAATCTCTGCCTTTAGCACTTCCTGCTGCAGCTCCTAGGCTAATCCTTAATGGCTTGTCATTTAATACCTGCTCTGCTGGGGGATTTGATGGCCATTACAGCAGCTCTTTGCTTGGTTACCTTGTGGCTCAGCCCGAGCTTTGCACAGCTTGGCAGCTCCATCCCTGCCCGGGAGAGAACCAAGCTCTGCCTGGTCAGGCCTGAGGTAACTCAATAAGGGAGTGAAACACTCTGGTGCACCAGGCTGGATAACCATATGGGCTGGGTTTGTATCTCAGCAAGGGCAATCACAATTTCCTCTGTATCATTTCCACCAGAAGATATAATAAATTGGCTTGGGATTGCTCACCTTGAGAAAGCGATCCAAGCTCTCACTTTGTGAGGGAGTGCAAAACTAAGCAAAACTGCAGCTCTGTTTCATTACCAACATTTTGCTCAGCTCTAATATTAAAACATTTCCTTCCTACTTTTATCTTTCAGTTGTCACCTTCCCTAGCAAGGCACCATTTTCTTTCATCAGGGCTTTAGAAACAGTGCCAATTTGTTTCCACCTCCTCTCTGTACAGCTGTGATCTTTAATCCCTGGTATCAATCTCTTTTTCTGTGGTTCCTGCCTCACTCTGTAACCCTTGAAACCTTGGAGCAAATGAGTCTATTTTTGTCTCTGGAGATTTGAGGGCAGATAACACAGTTATTAGAGACATCTTTTTCTTGCTCTGATAATGATGATCTGCCTTCAGTAATTTTTCTGTGTCTAAACTGCCAGTGTGGCTGGAGGAACACTGACATGTTTTTCCTGGGTGTGTAGATTGCTACTTTCTCCTTCTCCCCCCTCCTTTTTTTTTTTTTTTTTTCCTTTTTCTCACTGATATATTTATTTATTTCAATTTTTGTTTCATCCAATCCCCTGGTATGACTTCTCCATTCATGTGTAATTTATAGCTGTCAACATTTACACTAGGCTGCTCAAATTTATTGCTGACCACTGATACGGCTATAATTTCATTTTGGTCAAATACCTTAAGCTCTCCTACGTTCCCACAGTGTATTTCTTATGCCAGTGCCCCAGGAAAGAAATCCCCACTGCAGCATTTGTGCAGCTTTCCTGGATTGTGGCACAGAGACACAGAATGAGTTTGGACACACTGGGAATGACCTATTATCGTTTTCTTTCTCACAGGATCACAGCTGAGCATGAACTGAGGAAAGAGAAGGTGTCTCAGGTAATGACAACTCCAAAATTCATAATGTCAGAGGATGAAAACCACATTTGCAAAACCCTGCAGGCAACTCGTGCAATCTGAGGGACATGCGGGATGTGATGTGATGGATGGAATGCATGTGATCCATCAGGTCCAAGTGGAAATCTTCATTTAATATTCAAACTGCAGCACCATGAATCATCTTCAGCTTTGGAGGCTGAGCTTTGGCTTGCACTCTCTTGCCCACTGATGACAGAGATTTTGTTATGAAAAGATAAAAGAAAAAAAAAAAAAACCAGAAACTAGGAACTCTTGTGTGATGTAGTTTCTAATACCAGGCCACCAAAAACCTGCCATGTTTCTAATCAAGTTGGCTGCTTAAATACTTTTTTCAGAACTCTCCTTGGTTTTCTTCATTTTTAATTTTTTTTTCTGTACATTTTCATAATCTTTTGTAAATCTAGATGTGCTTGGCTGAAAAGAAAAACAACTCTTGAAGAACATTTCTTTTCTGAAAAACATGTTCTTAGTTTTCATTCCAAATATGGTTAATTAGAAGTTCATTTTGGACCTTGAAAAGTAACATTGTTTAGGCTCATATCCTTTAATACCTTTTATTTCTTGTGTGTAAAATTAGCACTCACAAGAACCTAATGCAATGGTAAGAGTAAATGGTAAATGAGGGAACTGAGTTTGATTAAAAAAGGAAATTTCGATCAGTTAAAAATTGTTGTTAAGAATATATAAGACATTGAAAGAACCTAGAGAAGCACATTTCTGAAGAAAAGGCTCAATCAGTACTAGCATCTGAGATCTCCTTCCTGCAACAGTCCTTTGGTTCCAGAGACAGAAATAGGTGTCTCACAGTCTTCACTATTTCTAAGAGAGTTAAAGAACACACAGAATCCGAATATTTTCATGGTGAAGTCACTAAAAATAATTTTATCCTCTAATAATGTACCTTTTGTTTTTAATGCCTTTTGTCAGAAGTCAAACTTTGTATCTTTTAAATTTTTCTTTCCTAACTCTTTAAGTCAGAGAAAATGAAATCTTTTTTTTTTTTTTTCTCACTCTTTTGCTTATGTCCAATAACTCTTTCAATGATGATTCTTCACTCAGCGTTTGGCTGGGAGTGGAATTTTAATTTCCTAATCAGCCAAGTGAGCTGTGATGTTCAGACTTCATTTTAGTCATCTCAGGAATTTAGTGGGTTAAGAACATTTGTGTCTCAGTGGGATGCACAGCTCCTGACTCACATTATGTAGCACCACAGCTGGATTACTGCCACTTTATGTTTGCAGCCTTCCTTGACCATGCATCGTCTAAATCCCTGGTTTGCACAAAATTCAGCACCTGGAACGGCCACTTGCTTACATTGGCTTATCACATGGAGGTGGAGGATGCTGCACAGGCTTCCTGTCAAATCCATAATTACTTTTACAGTACTTGTATACTCTTCACATCTTGCTTTTTTCTCCACTTACCTCCCTGAACAGCTGATCAGTCACTGTCCTTGTAACTGCCCTTTCTTAAAGATTTGATTTTTTTTTTTTTTTTAAATTAATCTGCTTTCCATAAGAGCTATGAGAAACTTAATTTTTTTGAGCTTTTTGGGTGGTTTATTTTGGACACCTTGTCTTGACTTCTCTAGCAGAATTTCTGTTTAATTGTAATGTAGTTTAAGTGTATAATGCCATGTGTTGCTTCTGCATGAAGTGTGCTATATAAATGTAAATCAGCTAATTAATTCATAACAACAAGTATTATAGCAACACATTGACTGTCATGCTCTGCAGTTTTCCAGTTGAACACTGTGTATATGCTTTGTTAGTGGAGGAATTGCAAGCAGGAGGGTTAATAATTTTAAACCTAAATAGTCTTGGCTGTTTATACAGCCAACACAATTGTCTATCTGGAGCCTGTACAGATAAAGAGGCCAAAGTTTCTACTCTCAGCCCTGGTTCATTGAATCATATAAAGGTTTGGGTTGAAAGGGACCTAAAAGATCATCTCTTTGCAACCCCCCCTGTCATGGGCAGGGACAAAATTGATGACATTCGGTGTGAATGTGGGAGAAATCACCTATTTGGATGCTTTCAAACATCACCTGTTTATGAAATGTGGAAAACAACACATTCACTTCTGTGAAAGGTACCCAGAGAGACCTATGGATAAATTGACTTTTGTAAGTGGAAATACTGAACATGATCTACATTTTCAATAAATCACTTCTGAGTTCAGCTTTGTCATTCTTTGTAACAGAATGTTACAAAAACTGGCAAAATTACACTAAAATTACTCCTCTATGTCTCAGATGTTTCTAAATCCAGTTTATCTACAAGATCTAAAATTCTCCGGAGTTATAACAAGCTTTATGTAAGCCAGTATCTGACAGATAAAAAACATGCTTTCTTCTGAGACAAGGCTGCATGTTGATAGCTACCAGTGTAGATTACCAATCTTTCTCTTTGCTCAGAAATGCAAAAGTTTTATTTAAAACTATTTAATTTTAAGCTACTCACTTTTAAGGCAAAAGATTCCTTGAGTGCTTGTAATTGCATTCATATGCATCCAGTGTGCCATGAAATCCATGGGAACGCTGCTGTGTTTGCACTAAGGATCACAGAATCAGAATGGTTTGTGTGGGAAGGGACCTTAAAGCCCACACAGTTCCAACCCCTGCCATGGGCAGGGACACCTTCCACTGTCCCAGGGTGCTCCATGCTCCATCCAGCCTGGCTTTGGACACTTCCAGGGATGGGGCAGCCACAGCTTTTCTGGGCAACCTGTGCCAGGGACTCACCACTCTCACAGTGGAGAATTTCTTCCTGATATCCCATCTTTAGTTTGAAGCCATTTCCCCCTGTTTTGTCATCACACACTCTTGCAAAAAGTCTCTGTCCATCTTTCCTGTTAGCTCTTTTCAGTCTCTGGAAAGCCACAATTAAGTTACCCCAAGCCTTCTCTTTTCCAGGCTGAGCAATCCCAATTCTCTCAGCCCTTCCTCACAGCAGGGGTGCTCCATCCCTCTGATCATCTTGGTGGCCTCCTCTGGATTTGCTTTAACAGGTCTCTGTCCTTCCTGTGCTGGGGACCCCCAGGACCCCAGGTGGGATCTCACCAGAGCATTATTGAGGGTATAAATCTGACTGCTCTGAGAAGCACTTCACAGCAGGAGTTTTGTCACTGTCAGAACAGTTCCCTAAAGAGAATTTACAAGTGAGAAACATTTTCTATTCAACTTCTCAATGGAGAGTGTTGGTTAGTTCTGGAAAAAGAAACAGAGAATGACTGAAGACTTTAAAACCTTGAAGACACTCAGGTTTTAGACAGTTTACAAGGAAAAAAATAATATGCAGACACTTTACACAAAATAAAACCTCCAAAATATTGTTCTTTTAGAAAAAGTGGGTGGAAATATTACCACTAGTTTTTATACACTACATCAGATTGTCTGATACAGAAGTAGAATGGTTGGTGCTCAAAGATTTTGTCCAATGTAGGGACGACTACAGCTTTGTGCAGAAGTTTCTCAAGGTTTCCTCTCTTGTTTCACATCTCTGAGCAAGTATGCAAAAGCTGAGACCAGAAACTCCCTTCCCTAAAGCAGTGAGTGTAATCTGAGAGCAGAAACATCCTTCCTTTCTGAAGCTGAATGCTGGCAGCTGAGTGATGCAGGTTGGCCCTTGCACAGCTGCCAAGTCAGATTTGTCCTGTGTCAGCTTCTCACAAACAGCACTGAGCAACTCAGTGGATTAAGGTACACGAGGGGCACCAGGATCTAGAGGAAAATGTTTGAGAGACTAAAGCAGCATTTTCAATTGGAGTTGTTTCTGTCATTTTTCCTCTCTTTCACTAATAAAATATGTGTTAAGCTGAGCATTGGTCCTTTCAATTCTTGCTAAGTAATATCAGGAGTGACAAATAACCCCCCACCCCCCCACAAATGGTTTATTCTCCAACAGTATTCAGAAACTCATCAGAAAAAAATCCCTCCACTTCCTTTATGCTATCAAAGCTTTCCTCAATTTATCAAAGTTATTAATAACCACTCTCCAGTGTAACTTCAAAATAAGTGACTTTTTAATATGATTATGCTTTCAAGGTCTAACAGTTGATTAAATACTTCTTGTATGTGCAAACCTGCTTACGTATTCACACATATAAATCCGCCTGAATGTTATACAGAGAACATACACAGCTATGCGTATTTTTCTGTACCTCACTGTTTCAAGTCACCTTTACAAAACAAAAGCAAATCCTTCCTTCTTAGACATAGACAATTAATGCAGCTAGGAGGGAAGTAAAGGAAAGATCCTAAAAGGCTCAGTTATGGAGAAAATTTCCAAGTGAAAGATTTAAAAAGACTCAAGAATATAATGTTGAAGTACCTGTGTAATTATGCAAACCATCATATTTCTTTCTACTCTTTTGTTGCACAGTTAAATTAAATTGATGAAGGGTGCAAAAAAAACCCCAAACAACAAAACAAAAAAACCAGCAAACCAAGAACGATTTACATTGTACGAAGGCAGTTGCACACTTCAGATTGCTAAAAACATTATCTTATTTATCCACATATTTTTCTCAGAAGAAAATCATTAGCTTTTTCTTTATGAGAACTGTCAATGCCAAAAATACTTCATTCCAGAAAACTAGATTTAAAGAAAAATATTCAAAACAACTTATATTTAAGTCATGAATAGTTTGCTTTGAATTTGCTGTTTTTAAGCACCTGCAAATTAAGTCATCCAGAGACAGGAGGACCTTGCTCACAACATCTGTGAATCTCTGGAAAAAGAATGACCCCTTTGACCCATTATTAGTGATGAGACTTTATGCTTAGGACAGGACTTAATTTGGAGCAAGAAAACAGCAATCTATATCCTCAAACTGAGGAGTTATCCATTCCTAACAAAAGTTATGAGGACATAAGAAAAAATAGCTGCACCTAATCACAGAACTTTGTATTAAATATTGAAATGAACAGACAAAGGAAAGGCTTTTTAATCAGTACACCAGATGAATGATGACCCTGGAAAACAAGTCTTGGACAAGGGCAAATAATGCTAAAATTAGGAAATCACAATCTGATGATAGACATAAAAGTTTAAATGAACCAAATCAATCTCTTCTTTGTGAATTCTCAATCTTTAAATATAAGAAGTTTTGTGTTAAGGTGAGATCTGGCCACAGGAAGAACATGGGCATTTATGTGGCTCTTTCACTTGCAATTTGGCTTAAGGCGTATTATCTAATATGACTGTTCCTTGTGGGCAAAAGATGGTGGAAATATTCTTCTCCATTTATTTATCCACTGAAAATCTTTCCTATCTCTTTTCTTATCTAAGGTAGATAAGAAAAATCTCCTCCTGTATGTTTGTACAGCTTCTGGCACCCCTGAATCCCAATTGCCAGAAGTAACTTCTCAGTATTTCTACAATAAACATGGATGCAATAAGATACTTGGTATTAAAGGATTCAGAGATTAATAAACAAGAACAACAGAAGTAAGCCTCGAGGCTGTGAAGCTTTTGGCCTCCTCTACTAAGTGAGATCAAGCTCAGAAATCACCCATCCCTTGTATTAAAGATAGTGCTTGTTTTTGAAACAAATACCGAGTGAAGAGTTCAGGCATGAAATTCAAACCACTTATTTTCCAAGCTGCTCTTATGGAACGTGACCTTCTACAGGGTCAGATGAGGCAGGAGGAGTGTGAAAATATTAGAGGAACATGGCAATAACCAAAAAGCTCATCACAGTACAGGATCACAGCCCTGGAGCAGGGAAAGAGCTCAGGATTCAGTTTAACAGATGTGTTGTTATTAACAGTGGGGCTGGTGTCTAGAAATTGTAATGAATGACTGAAAACTTATAAACTGAAAGTAAAAGGTCTGCGAGCTGCCTCTTGAGAAAGCAGATTTAGCTAATAAATTAATAGACTGAGGTGTGTCCTATTCAGCAGCTTCCTGTGAGGAAGGTTCTCCTGGTTTCTGATTCCTTTTTACAGCCCTGTCATGTCACTTCAGACAGGAGTATCTAAAGTTGCCCATGATATGGAGTAGTTACATGATGTTACATGAAGTCTGAGACACCAAAGATCTTCTTCCAGCTGTGGTGAAAACTCAAAACCAAAAAATGGCCTCCCAAAACTTTGGATTTGACCTGTCTTTTTGGGGCCTACCGCATCTTCATTTCCATGACAGTTCTAAGGGTTAGCTGAACTTTCAAAGCATTGTCCTAATGATAAGTACGCATGATAGCAATGAGAAATACATTTTCTCCAGATTTTAATTAAAAAAAAAAAAAAAAGTCTATATAAAAAAAAGATGATAAAACATAGTTTGTGGTACAAGGAAATTTGTGATCACTGACAGGTAATACTTGATTTATTCATTCATGGGGAAAAATTACAATACAACATACACTGTATGAAATTAAGATAGGATCCTAAACAATTTTATCCTTTAATATTTCTAGCTTTCCTGTGTGGGTGTCATGGAAAAACATGTGTTATTTACCCAATGGACCAGAGCATTTTCTCTGAAAAAGATGAGCTTGTAATGGAAATGCTGACACAACCTCAACTATAACAGCATGAACAAAGACACTTTAATAACATTTTTATTGCTGTAACATCTTTTAAAAAATGAAACACCTGGGACTTGTGCTTAAAAAAAATAAAAACAAGAGAAGAATTGCAAGTTCTGCTCTCTTCATATGATGGGAAATTAACACAACAAGTCAAAGACTAGAATGTTAACTTACCCTACCAACATTTAAGATCATTCAAAGAAAAATAATTTTTTTTTTCCTGGAAATATATTGTTATATGAGCTAACATTTAGAAATTTCTAACTTTTCAAGAACTGATATACCTTTACAGATATAAACGTCATTGTGACAACAGAAGAGTTTACTCTACAATACAATTTAACTTGGAAAATACAAAACAAGAGTGATGAGTTTTTTGTGACATACTAAGGATCATATTCAGGGACATATTGCTATATAAGATATATCTTGAGAGTTTTGTGCTAGTACTAAAGCTATGAGAATTAGTAACATCTTTATAAGGATTGTGTTGCACTGTGTGTGAAGAGTGTTTCTAGGAACTGGTTCCACTATTATCCAGGTACCACTTGGATCTCCTTCCTGGAAAATCTCAATTTTTGGGATTATTGAGGGAGAAGATGAAGAAAACAGAATCAGGTGTCAGAAGGTCAGAAAGAGATTGTAGGATTATATTTTGCAGTATTACTGTTCCTTGGGTGTTGCACTTCTGAAGAAATTATCACAACATTGTTGAGAGGGACAAAATTGAACATGCTAAATAATCCTTTACTCAGAAGTTCAGCAAACATCCAAGCTCAGGACCCCAAGCTCTAACATAAGTGTTGTCAGGGCCCACTTAAGTTGTTCTCTGAGTCTTGGACTTTATTGTGAGTTTTATTATAACCTCCCTCTGATGTTGACATCATCTAAAAGATGAGGGATTGTACAAGGAGCAGCCAAACTGTTGTGATTTTTAGATTTCAGATTTATAAGCTCAGTGAAGAGTTCAGGAAGTTTGGGGTTGTTCAGCCTGGAGAAGAGAAGGCTCTGGGGAAACCTTAGAGCTGGAGCAGACTTTAGTCCTAAAAGAGAGTTACAGAGGGACTTTTGACAAGGTCATTAGTGACAGAACAAGGGAGAATGGTTTTAAACTAAAAGGGAGGGAAGGTTTAGATCAGATATTAGGAAGAAATTCCTGACTGTGAGGGTGCTGAAGTCCTGGAATAGGTTGGCCAGAGAAGCTCTGGATGCCCCATCCCTGGAAGTGTTCAAGGCCAGGATGGGTGTGGCCCTGAGCAACCTGGGATGGTGGAAAATGTCCCTGTCCACAACAGGAGGGTTGGAACTGGATGGGCTTTAAGGTCCCTTCCAACTAAACCCATTCTATCAGTCTGTGATTCTTCTGTATCTTGAAATTCCTTATGAATCTGACAGCAAGTGAAGACACCTGGTGAAGCTTCATTTGAAATCTCCTGTTGCTATGGGCTGCTTTCACCCCATCTAAATTTAGTTGTGTAATAGCCAGTGTTTAGTTCAAAATTCAGTCCTGTTCTGGCCAATGGACTTTGGTGATTCTCATCATCCTACAGTAATGTTCAAGACAAGCAGAAACCCAGTGTCTTAATACAACATTTTGAGGGAATCTACTCAATCATTGTGAGAATATCTGTGTTTTACATGCCTCTATTTTTCCTAAAAAAAACCCTCTTTTTGCTCTTTATAACTGCAAAACCAACTAAATTTTCTAACTAACAGTTTCCTATAAATGTCCTGATTATTTAAAATTTGAATCCCCCATCACATTAAGTTCTTTATTAATCGTTTGAGTAACACACTGAAAAAGCAATATCAAGAGCCTAATATTTACATGTGCTTGGACTCATTCTTACCATTGATGCTGGTGAGATTTGAGTGCTGTACATATAATCTTAACTTTCTTACTCCTCAAGGTGTAAAATCACAAAAACCTAACTTATCTAGGGCAGAAAATGTTGTGACATCATGGTCAAAGTCTACACAGCCTTCAGATAAGGTGCTATACATTTAAAAACTGATTGTATATTTGAATCTTTAAGGTTATTTTTAGTGTGGGATAGGGAAATAGTGACAAAAAATGGAATGATAGGTGTGTTACAGCTATTATCATTAGCAACAAAAGGTACTACAAGAGCATAAGTATTGGATTAAATGCAGGGATCCTCCTGCAGACTCCTTTTCAGTGTACTGAATTGCATTTGAATGGTATTCTATGCATTTAAAGTCAGGACTCAAACTTTACTGAAACACAAAATTGCAGAGGCAAAACTTATTGCAGATGACTGGTTTGTTTTACTGTAATTTATTTGTCCTGGTTTTGGGATAGTATCTGATTATTGTGAGTCTTCATTAAATTCTATCTAAGCAATTGAGTTTTTACACTCTGGGAGTAGTACAAAAGTACCCTTTATTGGACCATCTGTGTTCTCTCTGAAGCATATGACTCAAAAGAGGATCCAAAAAATGCATATTTTTCTATTAAGTCATACCTGATTATAAATGGGAGATTAAAGAAAGGAGACTGCACCAACATGGGAACCACAAACACAGTGATTTATATTTCTTGAAGAGCTGGTGCTGTTAATTGTGCAGAACAGGACATATATTTATAGACTCCACACTAAAGCATCCAAGTCAATAAATTCTAAGAATTTCCAGTGTGCCTTAAAAAAGTCCAAATTTTGCTTTCCCCTCTGCAAAGCAGTCTCCTTGAACTTCATCTTTAAATAGCATGTGAAAATAATTAATTTTTTCAATAGCAATCTGCATTTCCACTCTTATTTGCTTACCAATCATAGATCTTTGAGAGAAGTTTTAGGAAAAAGGAAAAAAAAAAATCCAAACCATCTATTTTCTGATCTTTCTTTTTTTGGGATAACTGTTTTATCTAACTATAAGAAAGGTGATTGCATCATTCATTTGAAGTGGAAGAGTTTCAACTGGAAAAAATTAGTAAGAATTACCTGAACTGTCTTAATAGTCTGGTGATTTCATTGGTGGTGGAGGAGTTTTAAGTTCAAGTCCCTGGTCTACATCAAGTGGTGTTAATGTTGAGGCTGTACTGGGTTGGAAAAACCAGGGGAAAAAAAAGACTTCATGAAAGGTAAACTATTTCCTGTGTAATATTTCTGTTCAGCAAATGTATGCATTATCAAGGTAAATTTAGAATTCATCTAAAAAATTCATAAACTAGTTTGGATTTTTAATGCTTTTTGCTGAAATACATATTTTGTACAGTATGTTCCTGTTCACTAAGAACAACAAGCAGAACTGAGAAACTGAGCTTTCCCATACCAAAGTTTTCTCTCAGTAGAAGTTAAAGAACATAAAGTCAGAACTTTCATCCAGTGCCCAGAATTTTGGAGTATAAAGATAATCCCTGGATCTATATATTTTTCAGTCTACATTTCAGATTAAATAAAACAGTAGTTATGGAAAAGGGGAGATCTGTGAAATGAAGTGGAAACAAAGTACTCTGAGTAAATTGGAGAGAAAATGATCAGGATGAGGGGTAGCCATGTCTTGCAACTTTCCTACTTGCGTCCAAAGATTAAATGAAGCACCATCAGCATCTTTATTTAGCAAAGACTATTGAAAAGCTGATTAAAAAAGCAGTCTGCAATGCCACCTACCAGCTACCAGTATGCTGAATCCATATCCATTGGTCCAGCTACCATGGTGGAACTCCCAGCCACAGGTCACAATTCCATCCAATTTCATTCTCTTGTGATGTCTGTCATTAATCATCACCTGCTCCTGTCCCAGCCCAGGAGGGAGAAGATTGATCATAAATATTTTGAAGCACTTCAGATCCTCAGGTTTTTTGAAAACTTTGAAACACTTCAGTCCCCTCCTGAGACTTCAGTCTCAGGTTTATCTCTTGGTCAAAGAAGTTGTGGTTGCCCCATCCCTGGGTGTGTCCAATGTCAGGTTGGATGGGGCTTAGAGCAACCTGATCCAGTGGAAGGTGTGTCTGCTTCTGACAGATCTGTCAGAACTGGGTGATCTTTAAGGTTCCTTCCAACCCAAACCATTTTATGATTCTATGATTCACTTTAAGGACAACTAAGGAATTGTATGGGCTGCCTGTGTATCTTGACTTTTTCCACAATAAGTACATATATATGTTTGTGATTTGTTGCTATGGAGAGGACAGTTCAGTGAAAAATAATGCACTGTGAGTGTATAAATCTTCTGGCAGAAGGTAAGATCTTCTGAGATACTTAGAAACAATTTAGTGTATATTTTTCACAATACAGAACTTCTTTGCCTCAACACTACAATTACAGCAGCTGTTAGTGTCATGAACTGAGACAAAAGCACTTTAGTTAAGACTAGCTTTTAGTTTTCTTCCAAACATGAAATAGCTCAATTATAAAAATTTCAATTTTTTATTTTTTGATACTTCTATACTAAACCAAATAGCCCCTTCTCCTCCATAAATTGCTCTAGGGGAACCATGGTTTCAAATATTGTATTAGCAATGAAAATACAAAACAAATGCAAGACCCATTTGGATGATTTAAAAGCACTTGGTCTAAAAAACAAGTTGCTGAATAAATAAATGGGTTCTTCAGACATTGTGTGCTTGTTAAAGCAGAAATCTTGGCAACAGCTGCGATTGCTGTTCAAAAAGTGTGAAGCTATCTTTAAATATACAGATAGCTTTATTTAAATCCCTGGGAATTTGCATGCATTCGAGTTAAATTCTGCTTAAGTATTGTGCTGAATTGAGGCCACAAGTAAGAAACACAATTTTTAAATTAAAGTATCAGATAGATATAAAATTTGAGGTAGACACAAATCATTCAGCAGCCCTTGTTATTCCAGCCATTAAGGTAGAACAGCAAACAAAATTGCATTTATGTGTGAGCTGAAACGAAGGGCTCCTTCTTGTTTATATCAAAGGCAGTCAAACCTCTCACTGAAATGGAGACTGGGCACAGAATAGGCATTGTAAATAACTCCCTTTTTGTTCAGTGCTAAATGGAATCCATTTACAAGTCAAATGAAAAATGGGTAAGTGACCATGTATGTCCGTGTAACATCTGTGTGCTCACTGGGAAATCAAGTGACCCTGTTGTTATTGTTCAGCCTTTTCGGTGTATGACATGTCAATCACATTAAGTGTTTAAGATGCTTCTAAGACTCTAAGACTATCTAACAAAATGTAGAAATGCTATTTCTTTGAGATATCCAGCTCTGATATAACCCTTAAAACGCTCAGCCCTGATCTGGGTAAAAATCCCAAGGTTGCCTTGCATTTTGAAGCTGTGAGACTCACCAGTTTTGCCAAACATCTCATGGGAAGTAACATCTCTTCTATGATATCAAGAATGTCCTGTTTGGGGTTTTCTGAACTAGGACTGCAGAGGGAATAGTCACGATTTCAGGATTTCAGCACCACAAGTGCCACAAGGAATTTGGAAACTTAGAGAATTTCAGCAATAAAATGTGATGGACAAAAGAGTTAACAAAACATTTTGTAAGTGTTGAAAAATAGAGCAGATTCCTTTTTATATTTCATTATTTAAAATATTCTTTCCCTAACCAATTTTTCATGAACTAGTTTAAAGACAGCTGTTGTCACTGTCCTATTCATATAATGTACATCTGTTAATCTGTTTTTGCAAATTTTAAATGTTTATACTTATCTTGAGGGCAAGCTAGTAAGAATTTTATATGCTCATGTGTGGAGGAAAAAAAATGTAGAATAAAAGAGTTCTGCTGCATTTACACAGGTAATTAACAGCATCTAAACTATTCATAGAGTAAGAGGTTCCCCGTCAAATATTTTCTTGCCCCTTGTTTTAGCAACAGCCTGAAAAAGATCCCTGAAGGTTAGGAGAGTAAGAGGCATGGATAGTAGTCTCCCTGCACTCCATTGAGGACAGTTTACAGCTTTCAGACTGTTCTGCAGTACTAGAAATAATAGAAGAGAGTCTCATACATACACATTGGAATATGTACAGTTGTCTCATGTATATGTTTTCATATACTTTAGAAATTGTAAAGTTAATATTCCCTAGTTTTCTATTTATAGATAGAAAAAACTTTTTTGTTTTTTGGAGTTCATATACCAATGAATCCAATGTCCAGCACAAAGCAGAATATTGTATTACAGTTCATATCTTCTTTACGTGCTTAAAACGTCTGAGATTCTTTTTGTTCATATATTGATGATGACAGTATGATTTTTTCAGTTAAAGTAATAATGAAATCTTATAAAGGGTTTGGTAATAATGGAAAATTTTCACAGTGACTGGTCTATTAAACCTATGCCAACAGCTCCCTCTATGTACCATATAAAGGATGCTAGCAAACACATTGCATGTAATATGGATTTCTCTTCCAGAGAAAGATATTATTAAGGAAAAAGAATAATTTGTGCATAATTTAATTTTGTCTACAGTGAAGATTAAAAAAAATTCAATAAAAAACATTACTTGGTGTTACCTGCGTAATTATAGTGATGTGTTTTCCTGTTAAAAATTTCCGTGATAATTTACTGAATAACTCCGGCTAATTCATTCAATTTCCTTCCTAATCCCATTTGACATGCATAGATTATTGTAATGCAGATAGTTCTTTGAGTACACAAAATGGAACAATGCAATAAAAGGACAGTAACTAATGTTATCTGTCTAAAGCTGGGAAAGGGAAGATGAGGGAGCATGGAGGATTATCTCTAATGAGAGCTGTACATCTGCTTGAAAAAGAGTGATACACTATTAAAAGAAGAGCAGCACTGTTAACAGGGGACAGCACTAGAGAAGAAATTAAAGGGTTTTATTCTCCTTTAACTTGTTGCTTGTTTTCTGTGTGACAGTAGACAGGTGCCTTCCTCTCTCTGTCTTGCCTCCCCTTCCTCCCTTTCCTGTTTAACTCCTGAAATATCAGAGTGGTGGGCTGAAATGTGTCTGTCACTATGGGCTGTGCTTGTTAAACATAATTTAGCTGATTACTGTGTGTTGGGCCAACTGAGATAATCTGTGCACAGGCCCGTAAAAATAATGAAAAATTGGATTTTTTTTTCATCTATTTCATAGCAGGTTATATCAGGTGACATTAACTTGCATTTTTCCATAGGCTGAAGGATGCTTACAGTCCCTGGTGCTCAGATGACTCGCAGGCAAGTTGTTAAACTGCAGACATTTGACTGTGACTCTAGCCATGGGTGGTGCCTGCACAAATTTGTCTTGATGGATGCTTTTTGCCACCAGCTTCCTAAAACTAACAGCAGAATTAGCAAGTCCTTTTAGACTTGAATTCAGATCGATTCCACTAAGTACTTTTTACTTAATTAACGGAAAGTGATCTGCTTGCGAATCAGGGAGAAAAATAAATGAAACTGGAAAACAAGCAACACCTCTTTTTCTTCTCTCTTCTCTCTCTCTCTTTTTTTTTTTTTTTTTTTTTTTTTTTTTTTTTTTTTTACATCTGTAGGTTTACAGTAGGTTATTGGGCACTGAGTATGTCTGCTTGCCAAATAATTTATCAAGTACATTAAAGAGTAAGAACAGAACAGAACATAATCACCATGTGGAAGTTATCTGGCAGAGTGGTTCAGGAGTGCACCACTGTTGTGCTGTTACAGTTTAAAATTAAACCTTAATTTTAAGGTGGAGTTGAGGGAACAGAAGGGAAAGAAGCAAGGCAAGACAAGACAAAGCCTTGAAAGATTAGGTTCACTCTGGATACTTTGTAGTTCTGAAAGGATATTTTAGAAATTTCACTTGGGATTTGACCTCCAAAATGTGTGTGTGACTGAGTTCACATATGAGCCCAGGATGATTTTCTGTACATTTTTTACATGTACTTGCACAGGTGGAAAAGGGATGAGCCAAAGGATCATCCCCTTCAGGGATCCCTTCCGAAGTACTGTTCCCACCTTTCCACTTTCCTTCTCAGTGTGTAGGCCCTTCCTTGTACTTGGATTCATAAACTAAGCAACTTCAGGACTGTCCCTTTAGGCAATTTGCTCTTCTCCTCCCTAAAGTTTGCAGGATATAAAGCTGGTACTCTCATCTATAATTATGTCTTTTAATTTACTGACTCCTAGACACTACTGTGAAAAATATCCTTCTTTCTTTTTCCCTCCTAATACTGTATTAAGATATCCACGTGCCTTAGAAAATTTTCAGTGCAACTGGGAGAATCAAAAAGGAAACAAAGAATTCCAGTCCCAGTAACTGAGGGATTCATGGTCCAGACCACCACAGCACCTTACTGTCAGCTGCCCCTTCTGTGAGAGAGGAGACTATGGCAGTTTTCACTGCAGCCAAACTCCTTCATCCCAGCCATCCTGCCAACACCTCTCATTTGGCTCTTTTTTCATCCTTTGCTGTCTCCTGTTCTCTTCAAACCAGTGCCCCTGTGTCACACACTCCCCCAAATGCCATCTGTGTGGTTTCTTTCAGACCACTAATGCAAAGCCCTTGGATAGCCCCCTATTTACTTGCTTGGGAGCTGCACTCAGAGGTCCCACTGCCTGAAACACTGCAATCAAGCTGACAACACAACCAATCAAGGTCTGACCTGCAGCCGTTTCCAAGGAAACTCAAGCCACTGCCACAGAAACAGATTGTACACAGTGGAAGGAAACATGTATTTTGGGTGAAGGGAAAAAAAAAATAAAAAAGAGCCATTTCAGATTTTTTTCCAGTACTTCTGACTTATTACAAAACACTTCTAAAATAATAGTAATGAAAAATGCTCTTCTTAAGAAAGATTGAGTGATGATGGTCATGTAAGTACTAAAAGCCAGGCAAAAAGCCTCCAAGAAAGACCATGAGCTAGAGCTGACTGAGTGGCTGTTCCTGCTTTGCTTCTGAGTCACTTCATAACCCTTGCAAAGCCTTTGCAGAAGATTTCCAAGTCGTTAAGTCCATAGCTCCAATGAACAAGTCCAGATCAAAACAGGATGAGCACCTGAAGAAGAAAACTTTGAAAAAAAACAAGATTATCATGGCCATACTGGAAACCCAGAAACAATAACCTAACAGGCAAGGCCACTTCTCCTTGAGGAAACACCACCGCCACATTTTACATAAGTGTGCTTAGTGGGCTTATTTATCAATAGGGAAAGCTATTATTTTTTCTTAGTGGAACAGTTTACTATCTATTGTGATTTAAAATTTATTTGTAAATCAAGGAAATTCAAATTTGTTTCTGAATCCATGTCCAGCTGTTTGACCACAGGGTGCATAAAGGAATAATCATATTCTTTGTAAGTATGGTTGATGGGTGTATGGAAAGTTGCCTGCTCTGAACTGGGAGCTCTCACTTCTAATACAATTATCAGTGCATTGAGGAAAATATCACCAGATGTTTTTCACCAGAAGGGAACTTTCCACTAGACCAGGTTGTTGAGAGACTTGCCCAACCTGGCCTTGAAAACTTCCAGTGATGGGGCAGCCATAGCTTCTCTGGGCAACCTGTACCAGGACCTCACTACCCTCACAGTAAAGAATTTCTTCCGAATATCCAATCTAAACCTAGTCTCACTCAGTTTAAAGCCATTCTCCCTTGTCCTATCACCACACACCCTTGTAAAAAATCCCCTCCAGATTTCTTGTAGGCTCCCTTCAAATACTGAAAGGCTTCAGTAGGGTTATCCCAGAGCCTTCTCTTCTCCAGGCAGAACAATCTGAATTTTCTAAGCCTATTTCTGGGTAGAGACCCTTATTTCCAGGATGTGGTTAGTTGCATCTCAGAGTTGACCAAATCGACCATGTTCTAAAGACAGGTCTTAATTTCCTCTTGTCCTGGAGGGACCCCAGAGTGCCTCACTCAGGGTTGGATGTCTAACTCCAGTTCTCTACATTTAGCTACATAATTCTCCAATCACTGACTGGGAAAGTGGAGCTTGGAAGAGGTCAGTCAACATCAAGGAGTAAGTAAATAAAGTCCTTTGTCATCCATGTTGGGCAGTTTGAGAAAAGAACTTTGGGAAAAAGGTGAGGTGGTTTTGTTGGGAATGAAAGTCTCCTTTTGTACTGTTGTTCTACTCTATAAAGAACTACCATGGAGGATATAGAAAACTGAGTTTTTTCTGACTTTTGGTGATGACTATGAGGAAGGAATCTCAGGAGGACAGAAAATGGAGCTAAGGACTTCCTATTGTGGTTTCACACTGACTCTGACAAATACAGCTGGACGTGCATGGCTGACTCATGGAACCCAAGCCAAACATCGGTACAAGAAGTATATAATAATTAAATAAATATTAATTAAAGTTCAACCTCAGTATATGCATGGTTTGTGACCCTGGGCAACTGTGTATGATCTGCACCCAGAAAAAAAAAAAAAACAACAAATACCAACAGAAACTAATATGAAGAGAAAGAGTTGTGTATTGGAGAGAAAACTGACTATAGCAAGCAATATTCAGAAGACCAGTCAATACTTGGACAACATCATAATTCTGAAATGTGGATTTTTTTTTTCCTGAGGAAGGAGTAGTTTTCTTCCTACCATAAGTTCCCAGTTCTCCTCCTTAAGTTCAATTCTCTGCCAGGCACTTCCTGCTTTCACAGTTCTGTTCTATCCTGAATTGTGTCTGTAGTGCAATATGTGACAATTAATAAGAACAGTGAATCAAAGCTTCCAGCTATGATGAGGCAGCAGATAGATTAATTAACAGAAAAAGAGCTTTTGGGCAGGGAGAGTTAAAGGAATCTCTGTCAGACTGCTCACATTCTAATGGTAATAAGCTAGTTTTAATAAGAACAGTCCTGAGTTTCTCATAGAGTTCTTCCTAAACCTCTGAATGTAACAGTTACCTTTTACGGTGGCCATAAGATACATCAAATGGATCTAGGGAAATAAGATCAATCTTTAGTTTTCAGCCATCCAGTTTTATTTTCCTTCATGGTGTCAACAGTACACCATCACACATGACTTTGTCTCAAATGGAAGACTTTATGCTTTGGATATCTTACAATGAAAACTCATTATTCTGCTTATGAAGAGTATGAAATGGCTTAGAATGCAATCTCTCTATGTCCATAATTTGAAGTCAAGCATGTTTTTCAGGCAGAATCGAAGGCAATGTGTTTGTGGTCCCCAGTGGCTGAGGAATAAGGGAGGAATTCAACTACATTGCAATTAGTGTAATCAAAAAATTATGGATTTGGTTTTAAATCAAGAGGCAGACAGAAGTTGCTTTTTATGGACTGAAAACATTGACTTCAGATTTAAGTTATATGAAATTTTCTAGGAGCCATTTAATAGTGGCTCTTTATGTGCTTGTCAGCAGAGTTTCCTCACTTTGCACAGATAATTTTTGGCAAATTATTTAAAATGCCCGTTTCTTTTGCACCATTGTAGAACTCTAGCAATGTCTCACTGCTCTGAATTTCCAGCAGTTCCTGTCAAGCCCTCTTAAGGAGAGGTTTCTTTTAGACAGTTGTATTAGTATGTGTCTGAAAGGCAAGGGAGACCTAGAGCTCCTTTTTGTGCCAAGGAAGCTGAAAGATGTGATTTGATTTCCTCTTTCTTTCAAGATTACTCACAGTAACATTTATAAATGTTTAAAAACAGTGATGTTGCCATGTACAATATGATTTAGCTGGATGCATTTATCACCCCAACTTTGTAGAGTTCAAAACTAAGCAGACACCTTAGACCTGGTTATTTTCAAGGTTTCTGGGGTATAGAGCTGCTGTCACTGTATCTGAATTTGGATTTGAACACTGGACCATGCAATTCATCAGCTCATCGACAGCATCACAACAGACAGGAAAATAGCAAATATAGGCTAAAAGGGCTGGGGGACTGACCATTAGTGATTGTAAATACCATGAGTGATTGTAACTGCTTCATTTTTTAAATGCAGACAGAAAAAAAAAAACAGAGATCTGGCTTCCATTCATGTGTGTGTGGGGATGTGTGTGTGAAAGCACTGAGTGCCTCTGCTTAGAAAAGAATGCAAAAAGTGAAAAGCCAAAGAAGACACGAAACCCAGCAGGTCTGATTAAGATATTTACCTAGAAGGAAAGTCCTGAGGCTTTTGTCATGCCTTTGATAATCAATCTGTAGAGCTGTTGGATGAAAATGGAAAGAGCACGGAAGCAGCAGTTCAAACCAGGACTGCCCACTTCTACATGACCACAGCTCAAAGTTTTGCTTTTCCTCCATTCCCTTCCACATGTTGGTTTCCTTTCCTTGATGGCTGCAGACTTAGGAGGAATTAGGAGTCTCATGTTAGGAGGAATAAGATCTCAGCTCATTCATTCTTCTGGTGTTCCATCAAATGCAGGAGTGGTTGGGGATTATGAGCTCCTGCCCCTTCTGAGGCCAATGAATTACCCAGGACATGCATTAATACATAAAAGATAGACAGAACTGTGTGCTTCTTCTCCAGTTGTGTTATGAGACACCTATTCCAGACTGAATTCCAGGTTCATGGGGAGTCTTCTCTGATGATCTGACTGAGATGCTCTGCTTCACACAGAGCTGAAGTTCAGATGCAATATGCAAATATGATCTTAACTTGTCCTACATAGCTCCTTATTTGATATCTTCTGATTAAGGTATGTGGCTCTTGCCCTGCAATAAACAAGGCTGTGTAATTTTGAACTTGGATTCTGTTTTTCAATCTATATCCCTTAAAGTTAGTCAATACAGATTGCATGCTTTGTTGGACCTGCCCCTTCATTTGTCAGGAGTTATGAACTATAAAACAGTGATAATTAGCATTTCCCAAACCTGCAGAAAATTATGAAGATAGTTACATTAAAGACTGAGAATTGCTCAAAGTCTGAGGTGACAAACAGAGCAGCATGGAAAGTAATTTTTTTTCCTGCCCTGTTAAAATTCTATAGAATACAATAGTGTATCTGCTCTGTGCTGAAATGCAAACATGAGAAAAATCTGTCCCACACTGATCAGGTCAGGCACTCACCAGGCTTCAGTTCTATTGCTACCTCAGTAATTTGAACCAGTCAGATCTTGCACTTTTTTCATATCTATGAGTTGCTTAGTGGCTACTCCAGAATGAGTCTCTTTCCAGTTTACCATAGGCCTCTGTTATATTTTGTATCTAAAGTGTTTCTTTGAGCACCTCTGGACAAAGTTGGGTTGTGCACAGTAGATCTTTAATGAACAGCCACTTAACTGAACATCTTACAAATTAGCTCTAGGAATTGTAGCCTGTCTGAAGATTTTTCCATTCATAAATATATTTTCTCTTTGAGAAATATTTTTTTTCCCCACAGGTAGAGAGTATTTTCTAGAATTTCTTTTACACTGAAAACCAGAAAAAACTTTCTCAAAGCTACCACCAGGTCTAGAAAGATAGACATTTACCAAAGCAGATGACAAAACATGTCTTTAATTTCAGCTTTCTTCTTAGCTCTGTCTTGGAGAAATATATTAACTGAATGTACAAAAACATAGCTAAGAATTCTTGCTCTTTGTTGAAATCCAGCCTCTTTTAGGAAGATAAACAGGAACAGATTGCATCAAATTTACAGAATAGAGAAGTAACAACACTCATTATGCCACCAACTCATTTCACTCCAACACCAGGGGTCTACCCACTGGACACATTATATTTTCTTAAACACATTGATTGAATACAGTGTGGGGTTTTGTTTGCTGGAATTCATTGCTTAGAATTGTTCCCAGGCTATTTGCTATTATTATGCCCTAACAATTTCTTTGGCTGTTTTGCTGTTTCTCTAGTTGATAACCCTGTTATTCCCCCATGCTTAATCCTCCCCTGGACTCTGCTGCTTGATTGTATGGGGGTGTTATCACCTCTGATTGACTGCCCATGTCTTTTAGTCCCTTTCTGTTTGTGTGGGTAGGGGGTTAGAGCACTGAAAAGAGGGATTAGAAGTAGGTTTACAGCCTGTAACTCTGCACTTAGGTGACTGATGTCATGGTAATTAGACTTTTCAAGTTCCCTGTAATGCCATTGCGTGGTTATCATTGCAATTTAAAATCCAAATGAGTTCTCTGCATCCTGTAGTTATGTCCAACATATTTTTATTTTGTTTGTCTCCTCACTGAGTTAAAAATCACTTCTACTTCTTTGAAGAGTTTGTGCTGCTCTTTGCCTACACCTGATTGTGTCTCAGTTGTTACAAAATTCCTCTCCTGGTTTGCACAATCATAGGTTTATTCCATTTTTTTTCTTCTTTTTCATCATAAATTCTTCTGTGTGGTGTCTAACCCGACTGAAAGAAAACCACCACATTACCTGCAAATGGGCTCAGCTGCTTTTGACACCAGGCAACTCTCAGATTGATTTTCAGCAATAGTTATTCACACACAAACCTTAACAGCCTGTCACCTGTGTATCTATCGACCCCTTTTGGTAGCCCTTGTTTCTGGCCATACCCCTGGGTCAAAGAACAAACGTCTGCTGTCGATTCCATCCATTTGCCAGCGTCTCTGGGGAATAAAGAGGGAGCACAGCTACAGAACCAAAGGTTAGGAAAATTCATTAAACAAAAATAATGAATCCCTCAGTTCCTAGGAACCAGTTCAGCAAAGATATTTAATTACTTGCTGGTCTTTACTCATATCCTCTTAGTGAGGTATGTGTTGTTTATGAACTTGTGGTAGATTGAAATCAAATAGAGTTTGAATTCAGCATTTAAGATTATAAAGGAAATGGAAAAGAAAAAGAAAGAAAAAAAATATTTTCCAGATTGAATTTCTGAAATTATTGTGACAATCTTTATGTAAAAAGGTTTCAACTATTTTTGTCATAACCATCTGATAATTTTGGTTTTATTTTATGAAGGGACAATTCCAGTTGATATCTAGCAGTGAGTTATGAATGCTTCTTTATCAACTGGAATAGCATATCTGTGCACATAAATTTGCCCAAGTGCATAGCTAATGAGTCCATCCTTCTGTCTACTCTTAAGCATTTTAAAGACAATTGCATTCTTATTTTGAGATAGCCTAGGAGGAACTTCCAAGGTTTGCAGCTCTGTTTATTTTTTTATATCTACTAAAAAATGCCTGTGTGAAGTCCTGGAAAGATGAGCAAAATGCAGCAACAGTTAAAAAATTTCCTCAAGAGACTTCTCCCTCCCGTCACCTTCTTTTATGTATTTAGGAATTTCCTAAGTGTGAATTTGTATCTTTGTCAATCCACAGTTCCTTCAGTCTTTGTCACAGAGTCTTGGAGTCACAGAATCACTGAATGGTTGGGGGTTGGAAGAGAACTTAAATATCATTCATTTCCAGCCCCCCTGCCATGGGCAGGGACTCTTTCCCCTAGATCAGGCTGCTCCAAGCCCAATCCAGTTTGGCCTTGAACATTTCCAGGGATGGCATATATGACACTTACAGAGAAAAAGAACAAGCAGAAAGAGAAGAAACTGAAACCTTTTAGGTCAATACCACCATTTAGTCAAATCTGGCTTTCTGGTGAGTGTGGTGTGCAGCTGTTTCACAAAATGTCTCAGCATTTTTAATCAAGGTTAAAACATCTAATCTTTTCCTGCTGATTGTCCTCATCTGAATGTCCCACACACTATTGGTTGACTGCCTTAGGAAAGGGCAAGTGGAGATAAAGGACATAAGAGTCATAACACATAATTTAAATGTCTTAACATTTATTTAAAGGTATTAAGATCTGAGAGATACTTGTGATCAGCTAGACTGGGGTTAAGTTTTTGGGTTTTGGTTTTTTTCCCCTCTAGAATGAAATTTTCCTTATTAGCTTTTTCATAGACAGAGAGTGAGTTATGACATAACTTATCTGCCAATATCTTTTCAATAGCACTGTGGGGGTTCAGTGGTTTATTGGACTGTAGGTCCATTGGGATCCAGGAAATGGAGGGTTTATTTCTGTCACTTGCTAATTACAAATTATCTCTATTTCTGTTTCGCAGTTTTTTTTTATTGTCATCCTGCAAAATGGAGACAAAGATGCTGCTTGCTTTGTAAGAGGTCTTCAAGATTCCTGGCATCCTGATATTTTTGAGCATCTAAGTTTTTAAAGACCCTAGTAAGTTTGTTGAAATAAGACACTTCAAAATTAATCATACTTGAAAAATCTGAATTCATTCTCTACTTGGCTGATTATTTCTGTGTTTTGGACAGTCCTGCGCTACTTCTGTCAACATGAAAAAGTTCCCTTGAAGCAACTTTGTTAATGCATCTAAGAAACAAAGCTCTGCTGTTCTCACATTTGATAGCATAAATCTCTTCTACTTCTCCAAAAACATCTCTGTCTGCTCCAGTAAGTGATTCTGGCATTCTTGTGCATCCTTTGATTGTTATTATGGGATGTTTCCAGCTGGTCCCTGTTTGGAATATAATATAAAGTTAGCACACTTCCCTCAGCACCAATCTTTCCAGATTCTTAGAAGATAACTCCTTCATAACTTGCTTTTGACCCAAGGATTTTGTTTGACAATGAAATAAAAAAGTTGATCCTCCTGATAATACCATGAATTTCCTGAAAAAAAAAAAAAAAACAACCTTTTTTTTCTTTTTCTCTTTTTCCTTCCATTTAGGTCTGGAAGAGGTTGTCTGACATCCATTACCTGACACAGGACAGATTTATAGGATGTTAATGCCCTTTACATTACTTTTCAGCTTGTCAGAGCTTAAACTCTGAGCCAAGTTCTCTCAAAAGGAGACCTATAAGAAACAAAAGTAATGACAAAAATAAATATTATGGACAGCCTCTTGAGATAATCTGTTCTTCCTTTATTTTTTCTATATTTCAGTTTTTCACCAATAAAACACAAAGGATAAGAAATATATCTGAGAGTCATGGAGCTTAGGGGACTCCAGTGAGTAATATCTACAAAATGAAGATGTTTTAGAGGTGCATCCTTGCCACAAAAGCACGGGGTAGCCCCTGCCTATCCCAGTGCCTGCTATTGCAATAGTTGCTGGTTGGAATCATCCTTTGAAGGTTGTTTTGTGACCTGTATGAAATGAATTTAGTGCTCACCAGCAATTACTGTGCTGACTGCTCTCTCCTTTATATAAAACCATATTGGCAGTGTTTTGGATCACCTCTGATGCCTCAGAGACAATATGTGCACAAGGAACTCTTTTACAGCTCCACTGCCAGTTTCTTTCCTGACATACCACAGCAGAGTGATGAGAAACCAGAAGTAAACTTGCACTGCTCTTCCTTACTGCCTGTTTGCTCTTGGGATGCCAAAACATTGGATACATAGGAGCTTTATCTATTCTATTAAATTTTAATGCTGTTTGGCACCAAGACCACCCTCTGTGCTATGACTCATTTTCACATTCTAAACCCTTTTCCTTCAATGATGGCACAGTTGCTCTCCAGTTGTCTATTGGAAATAGTCCCTGCTCTGTGCTAGACCTCAGCCTGTGTTTGGGAAATTCTAGGAGGATATTTGCTTCCTCTCTTGGAAATATTGCCAGGGATTGCTTTAACAGTCTAGTACCTTCAGGAGCACTTTCTGATATAATGTCATTTAGTCATATTGATGGAGACAGCCTGTCCTTGTGGCACTGGAAGTGAAATCCTTTTCTGAGAACATCACTGGATAATAATGCACAAAGATGTCTCAAGAAGGTCCATAAAATGATCATAATACTTATACCAACTTGTTTGCGTAACACATGAAATTTTAGGGACTACTATTGAAAATGTTGGCCTCAATTCTCAACTAGAACTTAAAAGGAGGGTTAAAGGAGAAAATTACTGTATTGGTTTTGGTTGGGCTAGTGTTCATTTTCTTCACAGTACCTGGTTCAGGGGCTGTGGTTTGAATTTGTGTTGAAAACTGCATTGATAACACAGGGATGTTTTGTTTATTGCTGGGAAGTGTTTACACACAGTCCAGGCTATTTCTGCTCCTCACCCCACCCCACCAGTGAGGAGTCTGGGGCTGCACAAGGAGTTGGAAGGGGACAGAGCCAGGACAGCTGACCCCAACTGACCCAAGGGATATTCCATAGCTTGTGGAACCACATGCAGCAATAACAGCTAGGGGAAGAAGAAGAAGGAAGTGAGGGACATTCAGAGTGATGGTGTTTGTCCCCAGGTCACTGTCATCCATGATGAAACCCTGCTTTCCTGGCTTTCCTGCCTGCCCATGGAAATCAGTGAATTAATTATACATATATATTTTGTTTATGTGTGCAGCTTTTGCCTTTCTTATTAAACTGTTTTTCTCTCAACCCACAAGTTTTCTCAGTCCAAGCCTGCTGAGTCACTCCCCCATCCAGCTGGGGAGGAGTGAGTGAGCAGCTGTTTGGGGCTGAGCTCCTGCCACAGCTAATCCACAGCACTAATTGACTGGTGTTAGGGGCTGGGATCTGTGAGATGCCCTACTAAGGCTTCTTGACCATGTCATGATGTGAAGAAGATAGAATTGCACTGGGTAGAATACCATGAAAGAGCAGAAAATGTTCTGATAGGGATTAAAGCCCCCTTGTTTTGTAAGACATTAGCCAATTTTGCTGACTGGTGGTAGAGAATATCTTCTGCATTGGGGCAGTAGTGCCACAAACACTTCCTTGTTAGAATAAAATCTCTTTATATTTGCACTTGCACACCTATTTTCATCAGCAACAGACAGGAGACTGTTTTTTCTCTACAGGATAGATGACCCTTTTGGGTGACATCTGAGGAGTGACAAAAGCCTACTTCAGGTAAGAACAGAGGTCTTTTTCAACTCTGACTCTGTTTCCCTGAATCTCCCAGTCCTAATGTGAAGAAAAACCATGTCCTGGAGAGACTCTACTAACAGCAAACTCTTTCCAGACTGGCAGCAAAAATCCACCTAATCAGAGAAAATACCAGATCAAGCAGTTAAAATTAAAAAAGTGAGCTATTTTCCTGTCTTAGAGATCCAGATTACCTAATGAAATGGCTGTGATCAGTAGTTAAAAGAGAAACAAAATAAGAAATGTCCAAATTAAATGGGGGAAAAAAAGATTTAAAAAAAAATCATTTATGAAGCAGACAGATAATTTCAAACAGCTTTCATACCAGGAATAGGGCACCATTACAATGAGAAAACCTTTAATTATGTTGTAAAGGTCTGATATTCCACTGAAATGTCATTTCAAAATAAACTTCTAACAGTTAATTATCAGTGATATTTAACTTGTGGGAAAATTAAATATCACCACATACTCCTGTGATCATTTTATTGCTTTTGTAGACATTTTAATATTTTAATGGTTTCCAAGTAACAATGAAAAAGGCATGCCACCAAGTATGTTTTCTTGGCTTTCTGTAGATAATCATACAACCTTTTCTTTGTCTTCTTCATACAAAACAGACCTCTGAGTCAGAGAGGGACAGGACTGAAAGGAAAAGCTTTGGGAATAAATATGGGAATAAACATTGCTCTGATTCCCTTAGCCAGCATGATTCCTGGGAAAGAAGTTTTATTAACTGCAGTAACTGGAAATACAATGCTGAATGAACAAATATTGAAACCCTATTAGCATTCAGCTAGAAAATCAGATGAATGTGCAGTGTTCCAGTTAGTGACCTGTGTATTATCCAAAGCTCATAAAACGTGCCGAGCAGTTGGACCCAAGGATGCAGCGACCCTGATCAGGCACAGACTGGAAGGCTGGAACAGGAAACCTCCTGTGCTCCTGTATAAATCAATACTCTACAAGCTAAAGGACTCAGATTGTCAGGAAAAGGTATGAATTTTAAGGCCAGACGTGACTATTATGTGAATGACTATTCAATCAGAGGTTTTGATTGAATTGGCTCTAGAAATGGATGGGTCCAACTCGCCTCAACTGGTTTGGTGTTATTAATCCTTCCCCAGGGTGAGCCAATGCAGCATGAATCATTAAAGGGGCTTGGCTCTAGATGGTTGGTTTGTCCCTCACTGCAACACTTATTTGCCAGCTTTTAGCTGTTGCTTCCAGTTTCAAATATTGTGCCACCAGGAGCTCCAGAATAAATACTATTATCTTAAAATATTCCAATCATCCTCAGATGAACATTGTAAACAAGAGTAGGAAAAGGATAAAAGAAAAATTGTAAGATCCTTATAGGTCTTACTCTTATGTTGAGCATTAGCTCAGATGCTCATCCAAATTCTGATTTCCAGGGGCTTTACGTAAATTTAACATCAATGGCAAAATATGACAAAAACCCTGGAAATGGAAGGTGATGGAATTTCTGACAATGTCGAAAATCTCTTGCATGGACTCACAAAATGAATAACTTTGCTTGTTCCTATCAACCCATCTTCTGAGGTACTGTGAGACTGAATCTTTCCATGGCAGTGGGAAATCGATCTAATATTTCTTCAGCGTGTGAAGAAAGCAAAAATTCCTCTAAACTAGAACTTACAGGACTATTGTTGACTCTTTTCATGTGAATAGACTTCTGCATTTTTCATCAAGTTGCATGGTCTCCTAAGGTCATATTGCTTAAATGCTCAAATGGTCTCCCAAGTTCTGTCCTTAGTTCCTGTTTTGTAAAATGACAAACACCCCTGAGCAACACCCTTATAAGAAAGATAGCAAAATAAAAACAGTGATGATGTTAGATACAAAGTTGACTTCTAAGCAGGAAGAGTAGCCAGACCCTTGGAAATTATGCTATGAGTAGAATAACAGAATCATAGAATGGCTTGGTTTGTAAGGGATCTTAAAGATCATCCAGCTCCAACCCTCCTGCCATGGTGGATTGGTACATCCTCATGCAAAAAATGAAGTTTTTCAGAATACAAGAAAAACTGCTTTAGGAAATGTTGTATTTGCCTTGGAGCTTCCTGGTAGTAAACCTTTTATGTTCACATGTTCTAAGGTCTGTTTAAAATCTGCTCCCATCAAAGCAGTTGGAGGTCTGTCAGATAATTCCACTTGTACGCGGGTGGCATCGCAGATAGCGTCACTGGCATTTGAGAATCTGGCTATTAAAATGAAGAGCTAACTCTGAAGAGAGAGGCAGAAGAAATTGCTAGAGAACTTTTTTTTTTTTTTTTTTTTTTTTGTAAAAAGTTCATGATAGTGTCCAGAGATCTGTTAGAATAACCACAGCATTTTCTCCTTTTTCTGAAATGCAGGTCTGCTTCCAGTGAGAGATTAAGACTCTGACAGCCTTAAGAGTTTGCTGGTTTGGACAGTTTCCAGCCCTAATGCCATCTCCTTTCCCTCCCCAGAGGCAGCCATAACATCTCTTTTCCTCCAAAAATCTTTTTTGTCCTTAGTTCTAAATGCCAGGTCTTAGCAGTAAGCCAGATATTGAAGGGGGTGTGAACTGGAGTCAATTGATCTGTGTGGATTTATCTCTGCTAAAGATTTCTTTTTTACCATTATTTCTTTTTTACCATTATTTGTCTCAGCACAAACAGAGTCTCAGCACTTTGTGGGGCAGAGGAGAAGCACAAACAATCTTGAGTGGAGGTGAAGTTGGGATTAATACCTAAACCATTTCATATTTGACACTGGACTATGCTACTACTTCATCAGAAAATTTCATTTTACATCCTTTGCAAAGATGTGTTTGACTATGCAAACTAATAGCTGTAGATAGAGAATTATACATTTATTTTCACAACCTTTTTATTTACCTCTTTTACCTCTGCAAAAGGTTGTAGACTCCTATCACTCCAAATTTTTACAAATTCACATCTCATGCTTTTAATTATTTGAGTCCCTGGAAAAATTCTGTTGCAAATATAAAGAGTAGCAGAATTAGATATGAAAGGCAAGGAAGAACCAGGCATTTACTGCATGGAGATGCTTCGGAATGTTTTGAGCTACCTTGTTCCATCAAGGTCAACCAGTTTAAATTTCCAGAGAATGTGGATGCCCAAAGAAAATCAACAATTGCTTTCAACCCATTTTGAAACACTTTCAACCCAAGCCTTAAAACCCACAGAGTTATGTTTCTTGTTAACTTTGTATTTTGAAAGGCATTAAACAAAACTTGAACTAAGATAAAAATTGTCTGATTTCTAAAGTAAAGAATAAATTGTTGCATGGGGAACAACATTTTTTGTGCATTTGTAGTATCTTTTTGAAGTGCAAATAATATTAATTGTGAGCTTATAAACATAAAAATTGTTGTACAAACATTAAGAAAATTCAAAAATATTGAATAGGATATGTTGGTTAAAACTCTGATTCTAGAGATAGTTAAAAATAACAATAAAAATAAACTCAGTTTAACTTTAAGTCATTTTCCCTGACTTTCTTGGAGTTTGAGAGAGTGGCAGTGAATGAGTCGAAGCTTAATTTCTGGTAATAGATGAGAAATTTTTCTGGGAGGGATTCTCAAATGGCTGAAGACTCTGAAAGTCCTATGGTTTCACTGAGAATACTTTATTTCAGAGCAACAAGAAGCTTTATGTGCAGAATTACTGGCTTGTCCGCAATTGTTGCCATCTCTGGAGTGAAATTTGCAGGAAACAGTGGAAAGAAAGCATACACAGTGGCTCAGAACAGAAACTATTTGGTGAAAAACATTGGCATGAATTGAGCGGAAGAGAAAATGCAATCAAAACTATCCATCCTAAAATCTCATGTCTAAAACAAGGTTTTATTACAGGTCCTTTATATTCACTACATTAATGCTCTTCAACCTTATACTTTTTTTTTTTTCTTTCTTTGATGTGATATTAAGGAGCACACCATAAGTTATTCCAAGTTAAATAGTGATTAGATGGGTTTTTTTTCCCACATTAGTAGAAGACAGAATATTCAGAAGTTTGGTACAATAAACTTAGTCCCTCTTTTCCCCAGTTTCTCCTCTCATGCCTTAGTTTACCCAGTTATTTGGGAAACCTCTGTAAAGGATGTTGTCGGATATTTACTCTTAAAGAGTAATGATTTAGAAAATTAAAACAGAGAAGAGAAATGGGTGCTACCACTGAAAATTCCTGAATATTCCTTTCCTTGCTAAAATTTACATATCACTAAAGACAGTGAAGACACATATTGGAGAAGAGAAGGTTTCAGAAAGACCTTATAGAAGACTTCCAGTACCTAACAGGGCCACAAGACAGATGGAGAGGGACTTTTGACTAGGGTATGTAGTGATAGGACAAGAGGAAGTAGTTTTAAGCAGAAGGAGGGTAGATTTAAGGTGGATCTTGGGAAGAAAATTATTACTGTGAGGGTGGTGAGGCCCTGGCAAAGATCGCCCAAAGAGGCTGTGGCTGCCCACCCATAGAAGTGTTCAAGGCCAGGTTGAACAGGGCTTGGAGCAATCTGGTCCAATAGAAGGTATTCCTGCCCATGACAGGGGTCAGAACTAAGGTTCTTTCCCACCCAAACCAGTCTAGAATTCTATAATTCTATATACACAGGCAAGTCTATGCATACTCACACACACACACAGACAGAACTGACGTCAGTGAGCCTCCATCCAATTATGCCACTTGTGGATCTCTTCATTATATCAGAATGTAATGATGCTGTCTTACATCACCCTCATTAATTCTGTCAGCAGCATAGAGCAGGATTTTAACTGGAGAAGCAACTCCCATTGATACTGAAAAAATACTGAAGAAAGCACAGTGGATTGCTTTTTTTCTAATCCTGTCAAATGAAAGGCTGAAGTAAAAGAAGCAGCTGGTTGCTCAAGAAACTTGGGCAACACTTTGGCCAGGCATGAATTGTATTGAAAAAAATCCAGTGGTTAACATCAGAAAGAGCAAACACAAACAATATTGGGAAAGGGGTAGGAGGTGCTCAGGAGTATAAACATTGTGAGGCATAACTGCAAGGCTCAAAGGACATGAAAGAACTGGTTTGACTTTTTGTCCTCCATCTGCCAGGATGAGCTCTTATGTACAATATAGGTTGCCATTTCCAGCACAGGTTTTGTGGTTCTAACCTTCTGGCAAACATAAAAATTCCATTAAAGTGCAAGCCAAACTCCTGTCAACAGCCCAAGGAGAAGGATATAGCTCTGGCTTCTCTAATTTTGCATACAACCCAGATGGAAGTACAAGCACTCCTATGTTGAAGTGCCAAATAACTCTCACAAGGCTTATATTATCTTTTCTTCGTCTTGCCTCAGACAAACTTCCCTGCTCCTGGGGACTCCGCAGCTGTGTGAACTCCAGCAAAAGGCTGTGCCTGGCAGCCAAGTCCTGGGGATTTGCTTTCCAGCTTCTGTAATGAGGCTTCCCTGGCCTCCCAGTCCCACCAAGGACTGTTCAACCAGGAAAAGCAGCTGCAGAATCTTCACAGGTTCTTTAAAGCAATATTTAAAGGCAAGGTGCCTCATTTTCTTGAATCAAGATGCATTGCAAACAAGAGCACACCAAAACAATAAGGGAATAACTGCCTAGGAGAAAAGTGAGGAAAATAATACGGGGAGGTTGTAGAAGGGGAATTGGAATTTAGCAGAGCTGATAGCTTTTAAACATGAACCTATGTTTTAATTCCCTTTCTTTAACCTTGCCTTTGGCATCCTTTCTTCTGAAGAACATACAGTTTGAGCTTCAAGTTCCTGTAAATCAGAGGATTAAGACACAAAAGTGGAGTATAGAACAATTGTTACACCAAAATCATTAACATCAAATACAGTCATGCTTATAAATAGTGCTTCATCAAATATACTTTGAGTAATATTGGCTAATATTATCCCTCACTTCCTCATAAAGCCAAATGTTGATTTAGGAAAAGAAGTGACCTCCAAGTAAAGACTATATCAACTAAATCCATCTTACTTTGGTGCTGGATATGCTTTTTTCCCCTTCTGAATAAGAATATAAGTATTCTTCATAATTTGACAGCATGATGACTGAGCTAGTAATATTCAAGCAATAGAGAAATAGGAAGGAGGTAATATAGATTTTTAGTTTGACCAGGCAGGTGTAAGAAAAAGAGTCTTGTTTGTAACTCATTCAATAATAGGAAGACATTTCTGATATATCAATCAATTCTATATATTAGGCTGTATAGACATTTTGCTTCCCACATTCAAAATCAAATTCTGCAAATCTTGGCCTCCCTTGAATGGCTAACTTCTGAGTAAAAATTCCTTTGGCCTCAAATATCATTGATTTGTATGTGAGAGAGAAAAGATGATCAACAGTCTTTGTGAACTCTGTGTTATTGTACAGAATGTGCCTTTTCCCCCATGACTTCAGGAATAAAAGAGCCACCTTTCTGTTCTGGGACACCTCTAGATCTTTTCCTAAGGAAGACTTAACTACAGGAAACTCTTCACACCTCAGCCCAAATGGGCCTGGGATCTTTAGACATCTCTCCTTGCTCCCATGTCAGAGAGAAGACAACCTGGGTTCTTCCTTGCAGAAAGGACAGCAGTAGTTCTTCCTAAAAGAACACTGATATAATTTGCTGCATTGGAATTCAGAGTCAGCCCTCAGCTCAGTCTACACACAAGTATTTGGAAAAAAGATGCCCAGGATTACAGCTGAGGCCATGAAGACTGTTGGGATTCAAGGAAGAGCTAAGATCATTTTTCAGTGTTACACTGTATTTCCAACAGTAGGAACCCTAAACATAAAATCAATAGCTTGTCCTACCATAAATTTCATCCATTCTCCTTAACAGGTTGCATAGAGTGTCTATATCTAGTGGTACATCTCAAACCAGGAATAAAAGAAACACTTTTTTTTTTTTTTCCCTCAGAAAGGTAATAACAATAAATTCATGAAAACTGTAAAGATGTTTAAACAGGCAACCATATGGAAGATATCTGTGCTTGTGTGGGTAAAAGGGCAACTTATTTTGATAATTTTTGGTTGCACTGAGTTGCACTGATGCCTTCTTAGGCATATGAGTGATATAATTTTATGCTATTCAATTTAGGTTGAGATACCTTGAAAAGTAGCTGATTTGAAATATGATACATAAATCTAAATAACAGTTCCTTGATGATGCATATGGTTTTTACAGTTAAATTATTTAGTTAACAGAGGAAAAAAAAAAAGAATGGCAGGGAATTTTCTGCTTCATTCCACCCTGGCTGCAATAATTAAGACTGTTATTAGTACCTGTCTCTAGAAGTTGTAGCATCATTTTCAAAGCCACTATATGTGTATAACAGGAATGTTAAACCAGAATCAATGAGCCTGGGAAACTCTTATGCATAATTTTGCCAAAAGTAAACTTTTTAAAAAATAATTTAGTGTTAAATTAATATTTTAGAATTTAGAGTGGCAACCGTATGGATTTCTATAGACAGCTATTTTTCTCACAAATAGATTTTTAATATTTCAATCTTAATTTATATTTGGACATTTCCTATTTGATTCCTACATCTGGTGACTACTCTGAGAGGAGTCACTTCAGCACAGCCCATCATTTCTGAGAAATCTCATTTTTTCCATTCTGTGCAAGCTGGCTGGCTACTATGACTTATTGCTAACTGAGGACAGGGTTCATGAGTAGCTGCTGGGGTGACCTGAAGGAATAAACCTCAAACCTCCAAAAGAAATAAAGTCTTTTACTGCCTGACTGATGGATGATAATAATCAGACACATTCATGCAGCACTATTATTTCAGCTATTATTATTTCAGCATGTAAGATAGGAATGAAATTTCAGGCTGGAATAAAAAATAATATTTTTTTAAATAAATAACATCTAGGAATAAGTATCACCCAAAAGATAAAAAATATCCTAGAATAGGAGTAACCAACCTGCATGTGCTCCAGATCCCAACAACCATTAAATCATTGGATTCAATTAGATAAATTTCAAAGAAAATCTATTGAATGATCAGAAGACTGAAGTCCCACAGAAAAGAAGCAAAGACTCTTTTAAAAGGGTCTAAGAGAAGAGCAGGAGCTGCGTACTTGATAAAAGTAAAAAGATGGGAAGAAGCTACAAAGTTAAGTTGAAAAATGTGTTTTTCTTGGCCACAGCAGTCAGGACATGTGCAATGGATGTTTAATTGCTAAAACAAAGACTAAAATAAAGAAAATTTAATGTTAACAAAAGGTTTTTGTGATAAGGTTAGTGAAGCACAAATTAAGTTTTCTCAATTGCTTATAGAGTGTTCACCTGCCTCTGTAAAAGGTTTTAAAAACAGGCCAGAAAAGGAACAGTGAGACATGATATAAGTATGGTTCATTTAATCTCAAGGAAATGAATTTTCTAGAAAGCCTTTTGCAATCCTTTCAAGACTGAAGAATCTGGGGCTGAGAAAGAAACATCAAATTAAGAAAAACTGGATTTCTTTCAGCACTTAGTGCCATTTCCGGTGGCTGACATTTGCCACCCTCAGCACAACCTCTGTCAAAAACCAAGTAAAAATTCAAAGAACATGTCCAGTCTTTCACCTACTATGCTTTTTATAGGTACCTCAGCAGCCAAAAAATGATGAGCTGTTTGAGAGGAAAACATTGAGAGGGAGAAGGAACTCACAGAGAGCTCACAGTTTACTGGGCTGTTAGACACATTACCTGTGACTGCAGGTTTACAGAGCAGATAATCAGTCAGCACAGGCTGTAATCTGGAACAAACCCTTTGTTTCACATTAGTCCTAATACAAACTCATATTACAGATAAGTGCTGCCCTCCCAAAGACCATACATAATCACAATTTTCTCAGTTTCTGCCGCAGCTTGTTTTGTGTATCACAGTCATCTTTGTTTTACTTTCTGCTCACCAGAGCTTGGTGCAAGGAATGTCACAGGCTATTTTGCAGCATGTAAGTGAGAAACTCAGACATGTCCCACATATTTGATTCTGTGTGCTGGCATCTGTGACTTTGTGTCAGGACAGAGAAGCAGTGAGTTCACTGCAATCTGATTTCTGAATGATAATGATTCAATGTTCCTAAAAATGCCAAATATCTCCTGATTCTCTCCCATGTTGGTCACAAACTGACAGTGTCATTTTCCATTTTTCTCAATCTTCCATTAAGACTCAACCCAGAATGGTGCTCAGTTTATGTTTTAAAGCAAAAACACCCATCAGGCTTTGTAATCTCTGCCTAACTAAGAGACCAAAACTCCAAAACTGCTATTCTTGTTCATACTTATTTAACATTTTTCAGATTTTACTAAATGGCTCCTCAATCACTTCCTGCAGCCCCAGGCTCCTTTCTGGAGAGTTAATCAATCATTCACAGTGTAAATAGTTTAAACTTTGTCGCTTTTAATTTCATCTGTGGTGGAGGTGGAGTGAGCTGTGTCTCCCAAAACAGTTCATAAATTCTGAAGGTTTATTTGAAAAAAAATGAACAGAAACTTTTTTTTTTTTAAATAATTTTCACTGTCAGAACTACAAAGAGAACTTGTAATTGAAGCCTGTTATCATATCACCTTCTGAAGGCAGACAGACTCCATTTACAGCAAGAAAAAGGTTGCATTTGACATTTTCTCTTTTCAGGGTGGCTCTGTACCAAAGCTGGTACAATTATCTGAGTTCAAAACTAATAGCAGCAAAACTTGACATACTGTACATTCGTTTTTGGAGGTGGGAGCATGACTGGCAGGAAAATAGCTGATGTTGCTGACCTCTGGGTTTTCATCATTAACCTTGAGAACGTATGAGCCGTTAAAAAGGAATAAAAGATTGCTGTCACCGTTCAACAGTTTGCATGTCTATGTGCTCTAAAAAAAGTCCTTCTCTTGACACTAAAATCCACTTTCTCATCCTACACTAACAACAGATTCTCTTACTGAGATGTAGCACTAGTCCTCCACCCACTGACCAACTGACTTCTCACTTTTTTGACATTCCTGAGACCAAGTTAATCTGGCTGATGGAGTTTTTACATAGAGAGGATTCAATCCAAAGTTCATGAAGTCGATGGAAGTCCTATTTACTTTAGTGGTTGTTGCACCAGAACAAATGTTCCTACTTCAAGTTATTCTGCATTAAAAGGAAAAAAAAAAACCTAACAAACAAAAAAAAACCCAACCAAAAAAAAAGCCCACAACAAGCAAAACAAAACAAAACAAAACAAAACAAAACAAAACAAAACAAAACAAAAAAAACAAAAAAAACCAAAAAAAAAAAAAAAAAAAAAAACAAAAAACAAAAAACAACAAAACCAAAACCAAAACAAAACAAAAAAACTTGGCCATGACATAAAGGAGAGGGCAATTTCAAAAATGCTCACCTGATGGGATTGCAGCAGCTTTCTCCTAACAAAATGACATTCACACTGTGCTAATAGTAGTCAAACACGCGGAAGACACATGTGACAGCCTGGTTTGACACTTCCCAGCAGGGTGGGAAATACTGAATTGGACCAGCTCAAGGCTCAGGACAGAGCTAAAACACAAGCAGAGAAACTGAAGAAACTGGTAAAACTAAAGCAGGTATCTACAAAACAAAAAACTGGGATATTGATTTTTCTGGTCCTCCTGTAACTAGAGCCTGGGAAGGGTGGAAACAGCAACATTTCCTGGTACAGGTTCAACCCACTCACCACAAAAACAATTATCCTGTTTTTGCTGAATGTCCTCATCCAGCACCATCAGTCACAGCATCTAACCTGATTTTCCTACACTGTTGCAAGGAAAGAGAAGTGTTCAGGAAGTTTTGCTGCTACCTCAGCAGCTCTGTTGCTTATCCCTAGAGCTGTCCATGGTACCTGCTATATAAAATTGCAGCAGTTTCAGAGATGTGTGATAACAACTGCTTTTGATTTCTTCAAGGAAACTGTTTCAGTGCTGTCTAACATACAGAGGTCACAGGGATGTCTCCAAAAATGCACGTAAACTCTGGGGAATGACACCTGAAACAAGAGAGGATTTTGAATTAACCTGTTGAGATAAAAAACCCCACAGTTCTCTTAAAAAAAAAAAAAAAAAAAAAAAAAAAAAGCCTCATCTTTGTACATTAAGAACATGTCTTAGTTTTCAAAATGGATTAAGGGAAAGATTTTTCATTGCTTTGAATGAAATTTCATAAGGAAAGATGTGGCTCATGTGTCAAAATGAATGACTCTTACAGATCTTCATGATTTTTCTTTTAACATTCAAATGTGTAAGTCAAAATATCATGGTACAAATTTGTATTCCTAAATACAGCTCTGATCTTTCTCTGCCTACACCACCTGCCATTTCAGATTTCTGGAATGGAACAAGAAAGAAAACACATAGAGAAGCTTCAGGTTAATCTCTCTACTATTATATTTTTTATATTACTGACTTCTTTCTTGTTGCCTTTCTATCCAACTTAATCAAGGCAAGTGTTCTGTTTATTCTCTTTCACAGAAACACTCCTCTCCACCACCTATGCTCCTTATCTTTTATGTTATCCTTTTTAGGATTTTTTTTTATTATTTCTTTCCCTTAGTTTTTAGACTAAAGTGATCAAGCTCAAATGCAGAACTCAGGGTGAGTGAATGCAATGTTACTCCTATAATAGCCCTAATATTTGGTAAGGGATTCTTCATGCAATTTTAATTTGTCCTTCAGTCTCACTTTTGTATAATCACTGCTAAATTTTGAGCCACTGTCCTTCACTAAGTGTCCTTGCAGCCTTTCCTCTCTCACATTCAGTTTTCTCATGTTCTTCCAGAAACACGTGTTTCTGTAGTAGCCCCCTGATTCAATAACATTAAAAATATTTAGGGAAAGCATGTCAGGTTTGACAAGAACTAACCCCAAAAGCATAAAAAGAGTGCCTTCCTTCCCAGGTCTAGAATGACCAAAAGTTTTACTGAGAAGTCTGCTTAGGTCTTGGTAAGTTGAGGTAAATTCCTAATTCTGCCTAAAATCAAATGTGATATTTTTAGCACTGACACCAATCTGTTATTATCACCTCAGTCACCAAATTGCACTTTGCCTCTCTCTTTTGATAAAAAAGCATCCTAAATTGTTAACAGAGTACAATGCAGGTGCTAAAAGCAGTAGACTTTCTGATTTTCATGGTGCAAGGAAGCTATCTTATACCTAACTTTATTAAAACTGCCACAGATTCTCTGGGATTGCATGTCCATGAAATCCTTCTGAACAAATGGAAGCTATATTTTGATTTCTTTTTATTGTTCTATATATGCAAGCTGAGCAGATGTCACCAATCTTATCTGGTTTCTTGTTATTCTCATCTCCAGTGAAATGTATTTTCACATGTAGTTGCAGGTGATTGAGACATTCTCCCTTTACAAGGAAAACAAACAAAACAATGTAAGAAATACTTTTTCATTTCTTTCAGAGATGCTGAAACCCTCCAGAATGTTTTCTTTTTAAAATCCACACACATATTATCACCTTCTAAGAGCATTGTACTTGACTAACAGGGCTACTTCTTGAAAAAAAACCATAAAGTGTTTGTGAATCATTTTGAGCCTGATAAGCCCATGTGAGAATGTTGTGTGTGGCACAGTTGACCTGCCATGAATCACAAAATTTAGGAGACAGCTTCTTCCTTTAACAGAAAAGGTGGTTCTGTTGACTATCAAAATCTTGCATCATCTTTTAGCTCAGCAATCAGATGCATGCAGGTTATTATATGATAAGACATGTCAATGCAAGTCGATAATGCTCTTTGTCTGGCCTTTGGTTGTTTTGGTTTGGTTTGGTTGGTTTTGTTTTGTTTTGTTTGTTTGAATTGATTTTGGAAAGGAAATTATAGTGAACAAAGATTTAGATTGAAAGCTCTCTCTTAGAGATGACCAGGATTTATGCCTTTAGACAAAACAGTTTCTTACTTCCACCTCTGTCATGGTGTGCCCCTTGGCACAGGAATACTCTCACTTTGTGGACTACACATGTGTTTGTCTTTGCTGTTGATGGACAGGAGATAAAAGGATGAGATTAAAGACCATCCCTATTTTCTGGCTTTCCATGAATTGTCCTCTGGATCACATAAAACATTGAGTAGTGTCCTGCAGTATTTCCAGATTGTTGTTGACTATTCAGAGTAGCAGTCCCCTTGAAAGCATGGCTAAGATCTTCTTCATCCAATTATCTAATTGCTTTTTTAAACTCCTGTATTACATAATCAAATGTAATTAAAATTAATGAACCTACAAAAATATGAGATGTACAGAGAGTTAGATTTCTGCTTTGTTTTATCAAGTTAGTCTCTTTATCCACTGGAAGCTAAGATGAAAAGTTGTGGGACAGGTTATTGTTGTCTATTGTGGATCAGTGTGGCTTCATTGACTTACATGTGCTGAGAGCTGACTACACCAACTCCTACAATAAAAATCTTTGCATCACTTGTGTATTCACATAGTTCTCTCTGTTTGTAGTCAGGGAAGGGAATATTGGCATGTGAAGTTCAGCACATTAGCAAACAATAATGAAATATTGTCATTCACTTGGTTAAGCACAGGATGGAACAAAGTCAAGGGCTTTATGAAGTTTTTAGAGTTCAGATGCTCAGCTGGAATAAATCAATATTGCTGTAATTAGGTCTGTTGAGTTTCATAATCTGCAAATCAGGTTCACTGCTAGGCTTTGTTTCCCCACCTACATCATAACAAATTGCTCTTTACTCTGATTTAATCCTGACTGATTTCATCATTGATAATGATGAATTTTTAAATCCTGATAAAGAAAGTAAGTTTAAAGATGGCATTTAAGTCCTTCATATTTTTGAGTAAAGAAGGGTGGTGATTGTGTGGCTCCTGATTTCATCTCTGTTTCATCCTCATTCCCCTTAGATGGATAAGTTATTCTGCTTTATTTATACATAAATGCCCTTTAAGGCTCTCTTTATTTCATTCTCTAGCCATATAGAAAATAATAAGGTCCCCAATGAAAGCATTAAGGGTCTCCTAAACAATCAGGGAGGAACAAATGGCTGATATGAACCCTTGTGAAAACAGCAATTTGTTCATTAATCATGGAAGTAAAGCCTCATCACTGGAGAATTAAGTCAGCCTTATTCCCTGGATAACAACGAAAACACCTTCAACATGAGCGAAGCATTCATCATGCTAAGCCTGTAAATTCCATGTAATGGCAATTATTAACCCTTTCCCTTTCTATTTTATGAAGATCTTTCTTGGTATGGTAATTATGACTGATCTAATACCTCCTTTCCACCCCATAAAAAAGAGGTGAATTAATGTAATGACCCTGGAAAGTGTGTTTAATCCTTTTCTACTAGCTTGGGGGTTTGAGCATTAAAGTTTCCTCCCATTATTAGCAACAGCTGAAATTACTTCACAACACTGCAAGTTATATAAAATATTTTTTGTGAGATGGAGCCAAACACTGGTACTTATTTAGGAACATACAGATTGTTGGAAACTCGGCCCACAGTTAGGAAAAGCACCATTAATGGCCTCAGTTATCACTTTCTCCTCACCAGTTCCCAGTGAAACATCCATCTTTTGCAGGATATGATTTTTAGTAGGTCTGATCCTTTAACAGGCTCACCAGCTGGTTACAGGGGCCCACGTAGGAAGGAGGGTGGGCAGCTGAAATTCAGTTTGCTTGGATTTAGGCTGGTGTAGAGCCATTTCCTTAAAGTAAATCACAGAAGTCTGTGTAATATATAACATAGTCTTATATCACGAAGTTAAAAATTGCCATTTAGAGTTCATGCTCTCGCACTTAACTATTGCCTTCAATGTTATTACATAATTACCTTGGATCTCATTATGATAGATAAATATGAAACATGGGGCTAGACCTAGGGATTTGTTTTGGAAGATACTGGGACAGCCTTTATTTCACAGGAGAGAATGCAGAAGTTCACATGAGAAAATTCACAATAATTTCAATTCTCTCTGTCTCCACATGCATACATTATGTACAGCTTGAAATAAAAAAAACCCATTGTGAAGAAAAATATTTTAACAGTAACAGTATGGAGTGAGTGGACATAAACAGAGAATACACAGGAGATGGAATCAGGCTTTTCATGGATGTGCACCACAAAAAAAACACCAAAGGAGGCAGTTAGAGGCTGTCAAAATGGAAATTCTCACCATGTAAAGGAAGATGATTTTGCAAGAAGGACAAGCTGGAATACACCCCTGAGAGGTTGTGGAGATCTCTCTTTAAACAATTTCTAAATTGCAGCTGGACACATCAGGGCAACATGCTAACCAAGCTGATTAAAGTTTGAAGTTAGTTTGTATTGTCTCCTTTTTTCTCTTTATTTATAGTAACAATTTTGCAAAATTTGCTTTTCTGGATTTTTTAAAATTTTTGTTGCATTATTAACCTCCAGAGGGTTTTGTTATACCGAGCCTATCTTTCCTTGAGATGCAAATAAATGAAAATTGTTGTAAACACCTCCTAACAGAAATATCAAAACATCTCTTTTGACCAAATCTTAGTCTTATTCTGCTGTGGTGTTCTGTCAACAGAAGAACAGGGCTGAACAGAGAAGAAACACAGGCAAAGGTCCAGTGGAACCTGTGGAAACCAAATCTGAATTGCCAAAAATTGTCTTCCACTTGCAATGTTATTAATAGATTTGCCACTGTACATAGGGTGGCTGACTGCATTCTCCTCTTCCCCTGCTATGAATTCTGTGAATATAATGATAGTTTGGAGGAAATGAGATGTTAGAGTGCTGTGCAGGCTCTTTTGTGTGCTCAACCTTACTTGTTCCTTTCAGGTCCTTTTTGTATTTCCCCTTCCTTTTCTGGATGAGATGCTGAGTAATGAGGCTTTGTGTTGGAAAGGTGACATATATATTATATATTACTGAAATTTTCATCTTGAATTATCTTCACAAGAATACAACTCTGAATATTTGCTTTTAATTTCCAATCTCAATTTGAATAGAAACTTTTAGAGATGTTGCTGAATTCACCTAGGAATAACAAATTTGACTCACAGTCAATTTTTCCTTTCGTTATGTGCTTGGGGGAAAAAAAAACCACATACACAGACTTTTTTATTTCATATAAGACAGTTTTATGGCACTACATGTTATATGAATTCTTCTGAACAAGAGCAGAAACAAGACACTGAGTTAAATAAGTGAGTATAGATGTTATCATCAACAACAAAAAACCTTATTTTGTTAGAGTTATACAAAATTTTTTATAAAAGTAGGTTTTTCCTTTATGTGTTCAAATAAAGATGATGTTAATTTTTTAAAAAAAATTATATTACTAAAAACCTTAGAAGAAACAAATTAAAATTTTTCCTCTATGAGGAAACCCTGACCCAGAATTTATTTTCTTAACAAGTAACACAGAGTGTGATGCACTACAGCATAAAAAACCCAACATCACTGCTGGTCAAAGTACAGATATTTTTAGTGCAGTCTCTCACAGAAAAAGATGAAGTCTGGTTTCATTATGCAATATCACTTAAATAAATGGTTACTTTGGGAAAGAGTGAAACTTCTATAGCTCCTTGACGTAACAAGACACTTCCATAAAGTTCAGCGGAACTTATTGATTGTACATAGATAATATTCCCTACAAGCTACAAAATTCACATGTCATTTAGCTTTAATTATAAATTGATAGCTCCAGATTTATTCCTTTGGCAAAGTGAAGTACTGAAAACATTTATGTTTGTGATACAGTGGTAGAATTTAAAACAAAAATGTCCAGGAAATACTGGTGTTAAGGAATTTGACTTTCCAAAACTGAATTAATCATTGCTTTTAAGTGACCTGTAGATTTAGTAAAACAAAACCAAAAAACCAAACCAACCAAAAAACCAAACCAACTAAGCAAGCAATGACCCAATCAGCCAACCAAAAACCCAAAACAAACAAACAAACAAAACCAAAAAAAAAACAAAATCAAACTAAACAAAAAAAAAAAAAAAAAAACCCACAAAAAAACCCCAAAACCAAAAAAAACCAGAAATAATGTCAAACTATTTTCTTTTCTAAATATTCATTTTACATCTTGAAATTATCATTTCAGAATACCAGCTGAAAAAGCCAGTTCAAAATCATGGAAATCAAAATCCCAACAGATCTCTGCCTAAAGTACCACATTCCTGCAAATCATTTCACTTTCAACAAATACAGTTTCTCTAGATGATATTTGTAAAAGGAAAATGTTTTCTTTTCAGAGGAGAACAGGCTGTGAGAGGCCAGAAAACGTTGAGTTAATCCAGCCATCTGCCCCTTCATGGGATCAGGTGTACTGTGTCACTTTAACTCCTGTTTTCCACTACGAAGTTTTTAGAAACTGTTAAATAATCTATTCTAGTACTTTGTCAGCCTGGCAGGAAATTTCTCCTATTGTATGAACCAGACTGTTTTTTTTTTCCCTGATGAAGTCTAACTTTTTGTTTGTGTGTTCACCCATCGTGAACATGGCAGACTGTTGTTTTCCAATCCTCCTTGCAGAATTATTTTCCTTATACGTGGGATAAAATATCTCAGTCTCTCACTTTACTGTGTTAAGCTTAAATAACTACATTTTCTTTCACTCTTTCTTCAGAGGTCATATTATCTAGATGACACAATCTTTTTTATTTGAAGTGTTTACACCATTTCTGTTATCATGGTGTTATCATGTTTTTAATCTCTTGGGCTATACTTCTAAAATACAGATAGATCTGAATCACCATCACCTGATTTATAGTGTTTTATTGTTTCCCTGATTCTTTTTTTCTTTATCCTTTTTTTTGAGCACCAACTTAAAGTTTCTTCTCAGAAAATCAACTTGAATTTCATTTGTCATGAATATAATTTCTGCACTGCTGTGTCTTCCAGCATGAGAATATTTATTATCAGCAGAAAGCTCTTTTTATGAAATGTGCATTTGTATTTGAAATCAAAAATATGAATTTAAAAACTGAACTTACTCTTAGTTAAACCAGTGCTAAAAATTCCATGGGAATTCAATAGAAGGGGAAAAACCCTTAAAGGAAATCAGGGCTGCAATTTTGTTGCCTACAATGGGCTTAAGGTAAGATCTGTAGTCAAAGAGGTAGAGAAGAGTTATGAATAAATTAGAACATCTGTAGTAGCACAAAACATTTCATTTTAATAACTGTAACATAAAAAAAAACCCAAACCAAACAAATTGCAGATATCATTTTTTCCATGGAAAAGCAAAAATTGCTGTGCCACAGAAGGTGAGAGTAGCAAATTTACTTCTTCACATGTAAGTTTCATGGCATACGCATTTTATAGAGAATCTTTCCCTACAGGTTATTCCAATCTCTCTTCCATGGAATTCATCACTATATGTCTGTCCTCGTCCTCACTCCAATCCTCATCTAGCTGAGTCTAATTAGTGGGGCTTTCTCTCATGAGTTACTGCAAACCTTGAAATACATGATGTTTTACTCACAGCCCTGACTGCAAAAGATGAGGATCAGATTCCATATTCAGATGCATAACACAGAAAAATTGCTTAAAATATCTGCTTTAAATTATTCCCAAAGTCTTAAAAATAAAGTAAAAAAATGGTTTAGGTCATGGTTTTAAAGTAATGATGTATGATATTACAGCTTTAGGGAGAGTCTGAGTACTTTTTGTTTTTTAAAATAATTTTTTCAGTATGCATAATTTGAGAAAAAAGGTTGCTTATGTTTCTCGTTCCTATAAAGACCCAAGTGAAGTCCTGGTCCAGTAAAGGAAATGACAGCCTTACTCTGCTTTCCACAAGCCCTGGATTTCACTGCGGTAAAATCCTGTGCCCTGCTAGCCTGGGCTATCTTTACACCTGCAACCTCAATTTTTGCATTTTCTGGGGTTTGATGGATTTATTGCAGGACACAATAGTACAGTGAAATATTTAGCAAGATGCACAGGATGGAAAATAAAGAAAATAACAATACAGGGAAAACAAGCTTTTGCTCCTCTGCACAAAGAACTTGTTTCTTACTTACTAGAGTATTTCTTAGTGACAAACAGGAAAGACTGGCAGACTCAAATTAGAGGTTAAGCAAAGGGTAGCTGAGAAGCACAAGAGTCAACTACCTTAGTTTAAAAATAGAAATAGAATGAAGCTAGCAACCGGAGGGAATTGACATGTAGCAGATTATGAGGAAATTGGGAAAGTTCCTTTATTACAGTTAAAACACAGAAGAAATGAAAAAAGTGCCTGCTATACTAGGTTCCAGTTCTGCCTTCAGCCAAGAAGAAAAGTTCATAGTAGTAAACTAATTAAGATTAAAATGAAACTTGTAGGCAAGATGGTCCATTCCATTTTATTGTGGTGTAACAGATGAGATATATCTCTTCCCCACAAGATGGCCTATTAAAAGGTTAATGTGCACTAAATTTTTTATAATTAAAGCAAGGCTAAGCAGGTTTTTCATTACAATTTACTTTAAAAGTTTGATTATTATTCAGATTAGACTCCCAGTTCAGCTTTTTCATTTGCAAACCAATTCTGATTGAATATTGACATCAAAGGAGGAGAAAGTATTCCAAGCACTAGGGAGGGGGAAAAACAGGAATCTTCACCTGCAGTTTAGGAGATGCTAAGGTGTTCACTTCATGGGTTGTATGCACTCATCTGTTCTGTTCTTGGTAAAGATTTAACAGAAATATTTATATACATTGCAGTACAGCTTAGCAAACTTCTGAAATTGGTAATTTCTAGATACAGTCAAACAACAGAATTCCTTCCTATGGAAAATTGCCTTTTTTGATGAAAGTCCTGAAGCTTTTGTTGTCTGATGCAATTTTAAAGTTTGAGGAAAGCTGACATTGTAGGGGTGTTTTTAATGAAAACACAAGTTCCTACACAAGAAATTTCACAGAAAATATTTGGCAGACCCTAATAATTTCTTTCTTGTCTTATTTCCTTCTTGTGACGCATTACTGAGAAAGATGTAAGCTGATAGGATCTGGAGTATTCTGATCCCCTTAATCCACCTGCGTCTATTCAGGACAAGGCATAGAATGCAGTTTTCAGTAGTTCATCACTTCTAGAAATAGAACCACAGAATCATATAATCATGGAAAAGTTTGAGTTGGAAGGGATATTAAAGATCATCTCATCTCCACACCTCAGCCATGGGCAGAGATAAATTCCACTACAGCAGGTTGCTCAATGCCCTGTCCAACCTGGTCTTGAACTCTTCCAGGAATGGGCAAAATATATAAATTCATATAATTTATAAAAGGATTTTTTTTTTTTTTGCACAAAGATTCCTAGTGTTTTCAGAAAAAAAAAAAAAAAAACCAAGTCCTTGTACTCTTAGTTTAATTTAGATATAGAAGAAACGTACTTCAGAACTGCTTTCAGAAAGGCCTTGACTGGAAGGGCTCAAGATGCAGTTACATGTCTTATATCTTTTCTCCTAATTAAAGAAATATTCAATATGAAAATATTCCATTCACATGATTGAAACTGGTTTCTGGCAAGGAATATAATGTCAGTATCTGGTTTCATTTTAAGAAATGGATTTTTACTCCATAATGATATTAATTTAAGGAAGATTATCTAAACTTTGAAGGTAGTTCTTTTCTCTAAACCGTTACTCAGTGCAACTGAACAGATGGCATGCTGAGTCAGTAATGGCCCATGTATAAGAACAAAGTCTAAGTGGCAATAATGCTACACAAAAAATGAGGTAAATCTGATAATGTGTTTAGGGGATAACGTCCAATGTACGTCCCCCAGCAGTTATCTTTTCCTTCACAGTGGAGTTCTAAATCAATTCCTAATGTATGAAATGCACAATCCCTTTAGTTTTCCTTAGTGCTGGTTTAATTGCTGTGATTCATTGGGGGAAAAATCACAAAATAACATAAGCAACCAAGAAAAATCAGTATTAAGGGAAGAACAGACAGAGTCAGAATTCCCATCTGAAATATAGATGTTGTTTAAGTCCAAAACCTGACTTGAATTTTACACCCAAAATCAAGAGCTAACACTTTTCTGTACTCCTATTTCATGTATAGAGAGGAATGAATATAGACTAATCTAAATTGCAATTTCATAGGTTGTTTATACTGCATAAATAAGGTACAGCAGCTGTTTGAAAGGCAAATTGAACTAAAAGGTCTCTGGATTGAATCCTAAAGTATTTATATTCAGTTTTTCACGTTGTGTTCTGTTTTCAAAACCACTGCTGAATTTGTTAAATCACCGTTGTGCTTGTTAAAGAAAACAATATTCCATGAATGCTGGCTACCCTTTGACTCTCTCCTTGAATCTAACCATTTGTAGCTAAATACAAAACCTCTGACATAGCTGTCTTTACTGAACCAAAACAAACTGCAGTGAATTCTTGTTTAAACTCCATCAGCCATGACGATTATACTGTATTTGTAATGAAGCAAGGCCTCCCAATAACACTACGAGGACACATTTCATAGTGTCTAATGGGTTTTACTGTATATATGATTTCACATGTCATTAGCCAGACTTTTTAAATGTGTTCCAAAGTAGCTTATAGAAAAAACACTAACATGCTGAAACAAGATTATTAGCAAAATCAATATCACTGAATGGGCAATTTATTTTTTCTTTTCCTACTTGCTGTTGGTAACTACTTTAGCAAGACCAGAAGACCAGCTTTAAACTGAAAGAGGGTAAATTTAGATTAGACATTAGGAAGAAATTCTTCCCTGTCTGGGTGATCAGACGCTGGCACAGGTTTCCCAGAGAATCTGTGGCTGTCCCATCCCTGGAAGTGTTCAGTGCCAGGTTGGATGGAGCTCTGAGCAATCTGGTCTAGTGGAAGGTGTGCCTGCCCATGGTAGGGAATTGGAATGAGATGATCTTTGAAGTCCCTTTCCATGCAAACCATTCTATGATTCTATGAATATAATATTAATATACTGTTGAAGAGCTGAAATAAAAATACCATTTTTTCTCAGAAGTATTTGCTATACTATGTTAGAACTTCATTGAAGTTTTATTCAAGTTTTTCTCCTTCATGTAAGAACGTTCACATAAAAATTTCTTATTCTTATTAGCCTGAGGACCATAGACTTTTAACAAGGAAGATAATGAATTAAGCTCGTGCATGGTCCCTGTCATCCTACCTTCTTTCCATCCCATGAAATCCCTGGCTTCATAGTGAATTCAAACAGACCAGGTTTGAATCTACCTTGTGAACTGTTCACTCTTTTTGAGCTATTTCCTTCCCATGCCCTAAATTTTCCAATCCCAATAGCTCAACAACATTATACGGTGTCCAATTCTTCTGCCTTTTCTTACTCTCTAGCTGCTCAGGAAAGACCCTTGAGTGGGAATGATTTGAGTATCCAAAGTGTGAGGGTGATTTAACATCTCATAAGGGTGTGAGGGTTTTATCCATCAGAGTATGGGCTAATATGAGGACTAGGATCCCTTGGGAAAAGTGGAGAGAGAGTGTGCTCTGGAATAAGAACATTGAGCTGTCTGGGGGTGGATTTCTGCAACTTCTCATTCTCATGACAGAGAAAATATAGCAAGAAAATCAAATCAGGCAGACCTTTGGTAATAATTTCCTGCCCTAAGGAAGCATTTCTTCTTAGTATTTTCATCTGTCTGTCTTTGAGGAAAGCAGAACTGAATTCTCAGAGGCTGCAGAGGTAGGAATTGGGAGAAGACAGGTAGGCAGGTAAGTAACACTTCTGGGGACAAGCAACTGGGTTAAGATGATTTAGGAAATCTGAGACCAGGAGAGAAACAAAAGCTGTGTTTATTCTTTTTGATAACCATTGTAAGATCACGAAGATCAGTGAAAATAAATAAGGAATTTGACTGCCAATGCTCACAGCTATTTATCTGATTATGTGCAATCTTTATTAGAAATAATGACATTAGATCTTCTGATAATTATCTATGAGTAAGCATTCAATTTTGTGATTGTATATGTGAGATGATAGAGTGCTGATGAATTTTCCACTTGGGGGACTGAAATGCTATTATTTAATGTTTGTTTATAAATATTCAGTCTTTACAGGTCCCTTAAATAATCTAATTAATTCCAGAAGATCTGGAACTTAAGTGTCTTTGCCTCCGTCTCCATTTGGATAGATATTAGTAATTAACTTCAGTAGTACAGGAAGACCATAAAAAGGGAGTTAGAAAAAACTTTGACTGAAAAGGATGCTGGCATGGTTATATCCTTGACTTGCAATAATTTATATTGCTGAATTTCATTCATAACAGCAATCCTACTTTTATGCTCACAGCAAAGAAATAAGATCAAGGTAATGTTTTATTATTTAAAAATTAAGGACTTGGAGTTGTTTTTAAAAGTTTTTTGTGTGCATGTGAAAAGAAAAATATCTAGAAGTAAAAGGTAAAAGCAGAGGGAAGAGGTTTTCATTTTTCCATCCAATTTATCTGGAGTAGCCAATTAAAAAACTGGAAAGTTTAAGAAAAAAGAAATAAAAGAAATTTTTTTTGCAGTTTTTCACAATAATAATGGTGTGGACATCACTTCTGATAAAAGTACTATCTCACCAAGCAAAAGTTTGAACAGCTTTGCTCTGACATATACTTTTTATCAGAATGATTATAGAAAGCAAAAGATATTGGTTTGAGTTTGGACATTTTGTGGGAACAAAAGTCCTTATGTAGTTATATAAAATTCATTTAATTTCAGACTTGTATTGCTCATTTACACTTTGGGGGTCAATATGGAAAGATGCTGCAAGATGGTTTATTTATTTCCTCAGGAACTGTCCTTGTTGCTCAGGGTAGGTATTAGCTCTGCACTATCTCTGCTCTATCCTCTATGAATACAAACATAAATAAAACTTAATAGCACATTATTAAATTTATTCTGAAAATATCTAGACCAGCAGTGGTGAATTGCTCTCTGAGGTTTTCTATTTCTTTCCAATGGCTACAGAGAAAGTCAAAAAATGAACTGTGACCAGACCTACTGTACATGTACTGATGGACTCTTTGGATCTCCAGTGGTCAGATATTAATCAGAGTTCACACCTCTGTATCTGGAAGGACACAGCTCTTTTACTGGGCCTGTCCATGAGCTTGACACATGCAACACCAGGGCATTTGCTTTGACCATCCTAAAATGTCCAGTTTTTCTTGCCAGCACTAGAAATTTGTTGAGCTGTGTGATACCTGCTAAATGTTTTATTCTGTTTTTTAAGCTGTAGTATTAATAGCAGGCATTTTTCTCAGGTTCTATCCTTTTTCATGTCGTTTGCATCCCTTTGACAGGATTATAAGAATGAATAAAAACTGTCTGGCTTGTAGCTGCATGCACAAATGGTCACTGCTTGGCTCAGTTTCCAAATTGTTTATGGCATTTGAAATGTCTGAGGTTATTTTACCTTTCCTGCAGCTCTTCATTATCTGTTTGTATTTGTCACCTCAGTGACAGTACATCAATATCCTAAGATGCCTCAAGTAGTTTTAGTTTTAATTTTCAGTTCTATACACCAAAATCAATCAGGTTGAGGGACATATACTTCTATATATCTGTGTCTAGAGGCTGACTCCTGGCTGTTCTGATTAGCTCTTCATTATCATGGAATCACAGAATCATAGAATATCCTGAGCTGGAAGAGAACCCACCAATTCCAGCCCATGACAGCTGATTTATCCCTGCAGAACTGCACGTCCATGACATCAGTATGGGCCCAGCAATCAGAACCCAAGACCTACAGGAAACTTGCATCAATCCAGCTGAGTTAAAAATCCACCTGCAGAAAAAGCCCCTAAATTCTAATACAATTTTTTTAGGTTGAAGTATTTCAAGAGGACTCCAAGAGAAGACATTTGTGGCAGCACATTTCTCACTCTCTCAGGATTTTTCACAGAGGTGCACAGAGAGAAAGAAAGAGAAAACAATTTCTATTTCTGCTCCTTCTCATGTGGAATGTGTTTGGAGAATTGTTTACCTGGGGTGATTGCTTGATTGGATTCTGGTGAGGATTGTTTGAGCCTGATGGCCAATCAGAGCCACCTGTGTCTGGACTCTGGCGAACAGGGTCAGGAGTTGTTAGTAGTTAGATATGATAGAGAAAGTAGATATGTGATTTTAGTATCTTCCTTTATATAGTATATTAAGGAATTATAGCGTAGTTATAATAAAGAAATCATCTGAATCATTCTGAATTGATGTTGGACATCATCATTTCTTCCCATTGGGTTCACCTGCATTTTACAATAGACATTTTGATGGAAAAGCAATCTATTGGTTTTTACAGGACCTGATATAGTCCTGTCCAGTACCTTCCAGTGTCTTAGCATTACCTGGATTTCCATACCTGACACTATGGAAATATCCAATCATCTTGATGGCAGGAATCAGGGATCTTCTGAAGAATATCCTTGGCCAGGCTTTGGTGCAATTCACTTATTTGGACGTGGGTGTCTATTTCCACCTAAACCAGTCCAAAGCAGGTGGGAACCTTTAGGGCTTCTCAAATGGAATGATGTGCCTACACCCAGGAAAAGGGATCACCTCCTCTAAGTCTTCAGGTAAATAAAATTAACAGTGAAAGAACTTAGAGACGGGAGAATTTTTAATTAATTCTGTTTATAACTTATGATTTAAATGTAGCTTAACAAGGCAAACAACGCAGAATGCCTCTCTTCCATTATCTTTTTATATTCTGGGAGAAAAAAGACAATGCACAAAAAGTGTCTAAAATTGAGCAGCTTATGGTTATGTTGCTATAGCTACAGGATGATCAGAGCCTTTGCTAAGCCAGAAAAAGAAATGAGCAGTTTCAAATAGTTTTGCACCTAGTCCCTGCAGATAGTGCTACATTTCCAAGTACACAGTTTTGATCTGCTTCACATTGGTGAAATGCAAAGAAGCCATTTGTCTCCTGAAATTTCTTATGAATAAAAAAAACCCTTTGCATTTTGCATCTGAGAAATCCCACGTATATTTCAAATAGGAAAAGCAGTTTCTATTAATAGACATGGTCAGAAAATATTTGTGTTTTTTTTCTCACAAAAATTCCTTTTATCTGCTTTTCTTTACAAAGTGAAGCACTTAACTTTTTAGTTAGCTGAAAATCAAAAAGTTCTGCTTTCAAGCCAAATCTCTTATCTATATACATAAATCTATAATATCCTTCAACTAAATACTTAAGTTACACAAGAATAAATACCCCCATTAAATGGTCAGCTCAAAATAGAGCTGAAATGGTCATCTCAAAATAGAAAAACAACACCAGATTTTTTTTTTGTAGAAAAAAAAGGTCATAAAAATATTAGCATTCTCCTTTAAAAAAAAATAATTTCAGTATAGCTTATGAGGAAAAATTCTCACTCAGAGATGTCATTGCTAGAGATTATAATAGAGCTTAGTAAATTATGTTGGTAATCTGTGTATAAAAAGATGAATTTGCACCAGTCTGGGCCTAAAATTTTATTCGCTTTTTAATAAAAACTCTGAAGTTTCCATTATGTTTTTCTGCACAAATGAAAAGATTTTGTACCTGAATATGATGACTACATAAGACTAAACATTAGCAAATAATTTTCCTTATTTTCCCAGCCCCTCTTAAATGCAGTCATTCAGGCAAAGAAATGCCTGCTGCTCCTAAACTTTCAGTGTATATTGAAGTGTGTGGTGCAAATCTTCTGTTATTTTTCTTTCGTTTATTCTATTGTAAGTGTATCCTACCACCCTCTAAAAAGACTCCACCCTAAATTAAAATTTGTACTCTTATAAAAATGTCTGCTTCATACTGAAATCAGTAGGGTTGCAAAGGGAGTCCATTCAGGCTTCAAAGAGCTTTATTTTAAAGTGAAGAAAGACTTGGCTTAAACCAAGAAGATTTGCTACAGGTCATCTATCAGGACATGTCCATTTAAAGCACCCCAAAAGAGATATGAAGGATGATTTTATTGCAGTTCACTGGCCCTTTCTACTTATCTCTTGGTATAGGCATTTTAGGCTTCTGCAGGCTGATGTTTTGAGCAGGGGGCTGGACTCAATGGCCTCCAGAGATCCCTTTTATCCAAATAATTCTGTGACTCATCCCACCTCTCAGATATCCCAGATCTTATGGGTCAGTATAAATCAAAATTCTTCTTTGTCTCTGAACTTGGAAGTTTTACTGACCTGTCCTACGAGCCAGTAGTGGGACTTGTGGGTAATCATTGATCACCTGAATCAGAACCAGCTACTTTTGAGGGAGCTGAACATGGCTTCAGATTTTCATTGACTAAAGAGAATCAAATTCTCAATCAGAGAGTTCAGACTCATTAATCACTTGTGAGAACTTAATTTATATGCATCTACCTGTAGATATCTCATCTGCAGATTGAAACACATGGTTATAGTTTCAATGTCAGTAAGAAGTTAATTACTCAATCTTTCCTTAAAAGTTGATAAAGATCTAAGATAAGATTAATTTCAACTCAGTGCAGACATATGAAGTAGTTCAGAAGAATAATTCCCTGGAAGTGATTCTATTACTCTCATAGGACACCTGGTTTTGTTTGAGATATCTCAGGGAAACCTGTGGAGTCTCCTGATGCTTCTCCAGAAAGCCACTGCTCCCCAGTGGGTCCAGTGTCAGATTCACTGGCCTTAGATACCCTGGGGGTCATAACTGCATTTAGTACATTTTGCTGCACAAATATAGGCCACTTCCTCTCCCAGGTTAGGAGTCCTACAAGATAAAGTACAGACATGCAAAACCAGGGCAATAGATGTTCAATTTTAGCCCCCTGCATGTCCCAAAGTGCTAAAGACAGAGACAGACAGAGACCAAAAGGAGAAGAGTAGCTGACGAATTTTCAGAGAAAATGCACAATGGTTTGCTGGTGTGGTAATCACTTACCCCACAGAGTTTCTAAAGACTTTTGAATGGAAAACTGATGCTTATTCATTATGCATGCATTGCAGACTTACCATTAGCCCAGTAATTTTTCTAGCATAGAAAAATATCTCCAAGGTAATTCATGTTTTAAAGAAACTCTGCAAGAGTCAACTAATGTGGGTTTAAGATGAGAGAAGAGAAAAGCTTGTCACCTTTTGGATAGAGGTTATTTGCTCCATGTAACTTAGATGTTTCAAGATATTTGCACAGATGTCTTAGCACAAAGAGAGTTAACTGTGATCTTTGCAATTATGTGATTTTGTCACACAAATGTTTTTCTGCATGAAAACCAATTCAATTTATTTTGTGTAACTTTGCTTTTTTATTAAACTGAGAAAAGAATAGAGGTGAAACAGAACTACTTAGGGTTACACACTGCCACTAGCAAATGAATTTTTACAGGACTGGGTTACAGTTATGATATTTCTTCTGAAGATAACTACTCAATTTAATCAAAGATTATATAAAAAAACACCACAATAATAATTTTGAAATAATAGATGTGTGTGTGCCATCCAAAATAATGCCCAGATTGTTCTGTTGGGCTGTAATTTCTTAGCAGCAGTTCTCCCATTTTGCAAACCTGTTATTTATAAGAGAATTAAACAGCATCATCAGATGGCTTAACTGACTCTGAAATTGTAGTATGAGAGAAAAAGTGGGAGGGAAGTGTCAGGCTATCAATTGAAATATTACTCTAGCAATGTCCGAGGTGATCAGAGAACAAATAAAAGCCCATACTCCCACCCAAAACTACCAATTAGGGAAGAACCACTCATCCATTATCATGAGCAAATTAGACTAGAAATTCCACTGGAGACTATTTGAAATAAGGTTTGTTTGTTTGTTTGTTTGTTTGTTTTTTCTGGCTGCAAGTTATTACATCGATGGAGTTTGTTTTTATTTTTTTTTTCTCCGTAGTTCTTCTTAAGTGAGCTCCAAAATACTGGACTAAAAAGATATGAAGTCACAAAGGTGTTTAGGCTCTTGATTCTAGTTAGGATTTTAGATACCAAAGACATCTAATGGCCCATAAAATCCATCCCTAAAAGCTCATGTTTCCTGATAGTTCTGCATCATTTTAATTATTGTGTGAAAAACAGTCCAGGCCCAAAAATTAGATGCATCAAAAATGAGAAATGAGCATTATAACTGATGCTCTGAGGAAGACCACACTTTTTAATTAAGAGCAGATAGCAGCAATCATATAACATGTGCTCTGTGTATTTGAAATTTATTTCATATAAATTATACATGTACAAGAATTAGGTTCTGCTTCTATGATCTACCCTCTGCTACCCTGGGCCAACCAAAACACATTAGGGTATGCCCAGCTCAACTGCCTCCCCTCATCCTCTCCTAATTTTGCTAGAAGTTACTCAGCCCTGCCCATGCCTTTGTTAAAACAAACACTAAAAATAAACCAAAACACCACAAAACCCCAATCTATATTTCTGCAAAATTGTGAGCTGACTATGCTCTGTTATACAGTATAATGACAAAATAACTCTGCTGGATTCTCTAACAAAATGTACCTTCACCAGCATAAAATTGACAGGCTAAGATACATTTATGGCAACTAATACTATAAAATCTGGACACTTCACATGTTTTACGATATCCCACAGAGGCAAAGAAGGAAGAGTTATTTGACAACTGGGAGTAAGAGGCACAGAAAGGCAAAATGTCTTATCTAGGATAACATAAAACACCTGTGACAGAGAAAGAAGCTAAACCTGTGTCCCCTCATTTCCAGGCTTATGCTCTAACCACTAGATAATCCTTCCTGCTCCAAGCCTGAAATCTTGGTGCTCTCATTGATTTTGCATATTATTTAAAGTAATATTTTCAGAAGTGCACAGTTTAGATGTTGGCTGGTGTCTGTCCACTGAAATGAAAGAAAAAAGTACAAAAAATTCAGCATGCACTGGTGAATGGGTTTGTTCCTCCCCATGTGCTGAACTTTTCACTCCCCTTTGCCAGACTTCATGACTTTCCTGCTGACCCATTTTTATAGCTTATTAAAAAGGTGATATAATCATCTCATCTGTCAGCCACTCTTTCCAGGTTTATACCATCTGCAGGCTGGCTGAGAATTCACTCTTGCCCATCATCCAGGTCACAAATTAAGGTATTAATTAAATTAAGGTATTAAAGAGTATTGGCCCAAATATTGAAGTTAGGAGCACATCACCAGACTAACATTTATTTTCAATTCTCATATAATTTTTTTTTTTTATTCCAGCCATCTGAAATGTTTTATCAAGAAGTGGTCCAAGTTTTCTGTAAAGCCACAGGAGAAGCAGAGGCAGAGGAAGATCTGTGTCATACTAAAAGAAAGGTCTCTGCCCTATGCAGTTATTTCTTTTCATTGGCTGTTGCTGTAGCCTTGATTACTATGGTTAGGAAGCTGGATTTTAGAAAATACAGCTGGATTAGATGAATGTCACCCTTTTTTAAAGAATTAAATTGAGCTATCACTAAAGGAATAGATTGAGAAGGGTCCACATCAAAATACCTCAGGAGTAAAGCACTCATCAGCATTTAACTCTGATTTGAAGTGTGCCATAATCAGCATCCACTCTGACTGGATTTCCACATGGAGTTTGGAAAGGCTTCCTAACAAAACTTCTTATGAAATTGACGCATTTGTCTGACAATTTTAAGAAAAAAAAAACCCAAAAAACAAAAACAAAAACCAAAAAGCAAAACAAAACCAAAAAAAAACCCAACCAACCAAACAAAAAAAAAAAAAATACCAACAATTCCCCAAAAGCCCTTCTTGTCAAAAAGTTACCACCTTCTAGGAAAATGTATTGCAAAGTATTCTGCTTGGCAAGTCAGTATTTTCAGCAGGAAACTCATAGTGACTGCTCCAGATGTCTTGCTCCTTGGCTGTGCACTGGCTGTATCACAAGTCAAGAATTCACATTTCAAAAGTGGCTTAATCCCTGTGAACCATCTCTTCATGGTTGCTAATAAGAATTGTGACCAGCAGCTCAAACAAAGGAGCATCCTTTTTGTTTGAAACACACTGCCTGAGACATTGCAGCAAAACCCACGTGTTCCTTGCACTATGCACAGTTTCATCTCTAAATAAACAAGCCAGAAATAAAACAAAATGAAAAACAAAGTCCAACCCAAATGGAATTTGAGAACATCCCAAAGAAATACTCTGGAAAGTTGGATATATTTGAAATAAACAGCAGATGGGCTTCTCAGGTGGTGTGAAAGATAAAACTGTGAATTTAGAAATGCTAAGAGTTTTGTTACTGAAGTAAAAGTGTTACTGTTGGAATACGGCAACAGATAGTCCAAATGCCTGTTTGCAGCTTTTGGGAGCACAGGTGCTTTACAACTTCTCATACTGTTTCAGTAGTAATTAAAAATTTTGCTTTGTCTTTAAAATAAATGCAAGCTTCTGCTGGTCAGAAAAGCTGTAAATATCCCTCACTGTGCATGGTTAAAGCACTGGTGAGGACTATGTTGTTTCCATGCAAAAAATAGAATTACATTGGGTTGCCTTCATTTGGAATCATCTTAGTATAAAACTACAGAAAAGTTAAGGTGTTTTTGAAGAGACCTCTTTTGTGCTTATCTCCGAGATTTTCTTATTTTCCTTGACAGGAAGGTCTTGCAGTTTAAAGGTGTGCTATAAAGAAAACCCAGCCATATGAGTTTCACAGCTGGAACTCAGTTTTGTGTCTAGTTTTAACCCCCTTGTGCTGCCAAACTGCATAAATAAAGTCCAAGATAACCTTACACAGTGTTTAGGATTTTCAGTTTCATTTTTGGAACAGTGTGGATCCTGATGCTTTCTTGCTATCCTCCCCTATGTTTTACTTCATGATGGTCAGAGAGAGGAGAAAAAAAGATTGGATTTCAGAGTTATTATGAACAGAATCACAACAAGGACTAAAGTCACCTGAATGTTCCTTCCTTGGGAGGACCAAAGAACTTTTTTTTTTTTTTTTTTTAGTTGCATAAATGAATCTGATTTCTATAATTTCTTTGCTCTGAATAATGCTGTAACAAAATAAGAGAGTAATAGATTGTTATGATTGGTTAATAAGAGCAGAGCACAATGGTCAGAGATACAGAAAATAGAAAAGGAGAACAGAATGACAAAATAATCTGGTTGTTTGCTGTTTCCTTTTTCTAATTTTTTTACCAGCTCAGGAAGCAAAAAAAAGTCTACTGTTGGGAGAATATGACTTCAGCTCACCTTCATAATTAGAAAGAAAACCCATGTGCATAAGAACAATAAGAGTCTTGATGACAGTTCAAGGAAAGATCAGAAAGAAAATGAGCCTGGAAGAAAAGCTTTAATTTTTTTTATTGTATTTTTCCTCATCTAATTTTGGATTTTTCCTCAGGTAACTAAATTAACCAGCAGGCTTTTGGGGCCCTTGTGAAGACTGAAGGGCATGGATGACATTCCCAGCTCAACTGGTGAGCTGCAACTACACAGTGATGGGGAGAAATGAGTGTTTTAGGGTGCGATTCCCCTGTTCAGATCAGAAGAATGAGATAAATAATGCTCTAGAAACAGGGTTTTTTTTTTCCCTATTGACTGTAAAAGAAATCCACTTTATTTAACTCAGAAAAAAGGGTGCTGACTTTCATAAAAATTTCAAAGAGGTTTATGTAGTTGGGGTGCTGGGACAGTGGTGGCCTAACTGAGGTCTGTGGGGTCTGTTACTGTGAAAGATGAGGAACAGGAGAGGTGTGCCTGTGGAATAATAATAATAATAATAATAATAATAATAATAATAATATATGAGCCTTAAGCCTCCTTTATGCATGGAAACTGAAGATAAACTAAATGTAAAGTGAGGAGAGTTCAGACAAGGAGAAGAGAGGCTATTGTCACAATGTAAAAAGGTTTACACATAAATATATATTCAATGTTTCTGTTATTGTGGTGGTCCATATTTCAAAGAGGGAAAACAAAAACATGCTGCTTCAGAGTTCCAGCATTAGGTAAGGTAAAAATCTGGACAGAACATCTAGTGTCCAAGAACTAAAAAAAAAAATTGATAGCTCTCAAGTGTCTTTGAGGAAAAACAAATATGCAAAAGAAAACCCCAAAGGAATCATCTGTCTATGTGTGCTAATGTTTAACAGATGCTGGCACTTACAGGAGTGTTATGAGAATTAATTAATGACTGCTGGTAAAAGGAAGCCAAGGAAGCAGATTTTTCCATATGATGAACATATTGGGAAAGAGGCAATTTTCCTTTTGTTGGCTTTCTAGTAGATAAGTGAAACACATTCTTGGTCATAAAGACAAGCAAAAGGCTTTAAAATATATTCACAATAAAATCTGAAAGTAATTTAGTCATAATTCATGAGTCATATAACATCCTGATTTTGAAGGGACACACAGGGATCATCAAAGTCCAACTCCTGGCCCTGTACAAGACAGCTCCAAGAAAAAAACAAAATAAAATTATCTCATGTATTTGTAAAGCATCTGTTGCTTAATGGCACCATTACTCCATGCGTGACAGAAGTGAGAATCTTCTGTTCTGTGCCTGGAACCCCCTGTCTCACAGAAGTCATGTGCTTTGTGGGGGTCACTTTGTTCTACCACAATATGAAGAATAATTGGCAACAGGTCTAAATTCACTGCTTCAATACTTAGATAATTTGGAAATATAAAACTCCCCAAAGACAAAAATCAGCTCTGAGACAAGAAATAGCTTAAGAATGTGCACATTCTAGTCTGTGTTGTGTTTGCACATGCTCTGTTTTGGCCATGAGCTTTAGCTTTAGTTGAAAACAGGAGTAATAGTGACATCTTTACAACTCTCCTTGTAACTTTCTGTCTACTCTAAAGATAGGGTGACACAATATAAAGAGACATCAATAATATTAATTTGGTGTTTATTTGACACATAATACCTATTTCCCAGACTTTTTTTCTGAATGACAGAATTATTAAGTCTGGAAGAGATCTCTAAGAGTATTGACCATCGAGTTCAACCATTAACCAAACCCACCACTGAGCCATGTCCCCTAGTGTCACATCTACTCAGTTTTTGAACACTTCCAAGGGATAGCAGTTCCATTGATGTCTCAGATTTTAGCTTTTATATTTTTCAGATTCTGTGCTGCTTTAGTGTGTACTTCTGAGCTTCATATTATGGGATGGTGAGCTCTCTTCACACAGTAGGGAGACAAAACAATTCCTTCTCTAGCTGGGGACCAAGGACAACCAATACAAATTTCAGGCTCAAGAGCATAAACAACATGGACTGAAGAGAGAAAAACAAGAAGGATGAGACTTCATAACCTAAAGTTATAATTGGACAATTAACTCCAATATGCAAATGGAGTAGAACTTATAAAAATGTGAGACCCTGTGACCGGTCATCCATTTTTGTGACCATTTTGGGTTCATCTTGGGTGCAGCCCTGGCTGGGCTCTTGTACTGCCCAAGGTGTAACAGTTGAGGCCTCTTAGTAAATCCCTACTTTATTCTTTGATTCAGTCTAGTCTCTGTTCTAGGTCAGCCTTCTCAAGACATCACCATCACTTCGCTGGTCAGCCTGACAACCACTTGAGTGAAGAAATTTTCCCTCATATCCAGTCTAAATCTCTCCTGGTGCAACTTGAGGCTGTTTCTTCTTTTGTCCTACCATTTGTTACCTGGTAGGAGGGTGACCCTCACAAAGTCGTCTCAGGGAGTTGTGCCGAGCAAGAAAGTCCCTCCGAGCCTCCTTTTTTTCCAGGCTGAGCCCCTTTCCCATCTCCTTCAGCTGCTCCTGGCATTCCAGACCCTTCCTCAGCTCTGCTGCTCTTCTCTGGACAGGCTCCAGCCCCTCAATGTCTGTCTTGTATAGAGGGGCCCAGTTCCAGACCCCAGTGGAAACCAAGAGATCAAGAGGGAGATGAAGCAACACCCTTGATTTTGGCACCCAGGCAGGAACTGCGCCAGTTTGCAACAGAGTGAACTGGGGATAACACCAATGCTTTTCACCCAACCCAAATTTGAAAAGTCTGTTTTGTGGAGCAATTAGCACTAACTTTATTTGCAGAATAAATGAATGTTTGGGCTCCAGAGAACAATTGATATAATTGCTTCTGAACATCCTCCACTTTCTGTTTTTATTCCCTTGGAAATTCAATGTGAAGTTTCATGGATGATGTACTGATCTAAGAGAAGTAATAAATTTTGGAATTGAGTCAAAGCTTTTACTTATCGTTAGGATTGCAGAGAGATTTCTTTTGCCATGGAATGTGATATATTTATAAATACATAAAATTACTTTTCCCAGTAGTGTTATTGCATGACCTTTTAACCATCTTTACACTGCATAAATATTCTTTTTACCATTAATGAATAACAAGAGTTGCTAAAGTCTTCCATGCAGTGACTTTTAATTCTCTTGCTGGTAAAAAAGTCTCCTAAGGAAATCCTCCTTTATTTAGATGCATGTAACACTTTAACCCTTCTTTCTGTCTTAAGGTCCCTAACAGCACCCTTAGAAGTGGTTCAAAAATCACACTTTGATTCCATTTAAAATCAAAAGAACTGCAAAGGCTTGTGATGAGTGGTCATTGCCAAATATGCGTTGTAATAAGAAATAACATACAAGAATCAAAGAGAATCAAGTACAAGTCTTGTTAATTCCTTAGTTCAAATGGAAGTTTAGTATCTTCTGTCATTTCTCACATTCTGTTTTTCTGACCAAATATTTAAAGCAACCTGCAACTGAGATTCCACATCTATGGAAATAAATAAGTTATTTCAGTGTTAGCCTTTCTAATTTTAAGGTTATTCCTTCACATTTAACCTGGATGACATTCAACATTCATCTTATTGTAAACTTTGTCCTTTTTTGTGGAGTCTAGAATGGACTATCCATTAAAAATCAAAACACAAAGCATTGTATTTTCTTTCCCTTTTCAACAATCTTTCATACATCCAAAGACACCTCTACTAAACAGATATTCTTTTCTTCAGTCTCTCCTCTTAGATTCTGTTTTCTAGATTTTTTTTTTTACATCTCATAGCTCCAGTAGATTTCCTTTTCAAGGTTTAATGTTCAGTTATGTACATGATAAATCATAGGAACATTATTTCCCTTTTATATTAAAAAAAGAAGAAATTATAATTGGTGATTTAGTTAAGCAAGAACCCAGATGTTAATGGAAAAACAATTCCATTTTGATGGGACTGAAAAGCACTGCTTCAGTTTTTTGCCTAAGCATCATATTTTTGAAGGTAGATTTTTTTGGAAGATTTGTGGGAATTTTGGAAACTCAGAATTTGTCTTGAAAGAAAAAATTAAGTCAGGAAATTTGCAGTGACTCTGAGCAATTTCAGGTACTCAAGAAATCAATTGACTAAATATAAAGAGACAAAAAGGCATAAGTCTGCTGAGAATGATCACAAAGGAAGTTGGACCCTGAAGGGAAATGTAGTTGCCTCTATGGTGTACATTATGATTTTAGTACTGGATTTGTGTTTCCAGGAACAAAGTTCTGCAACTTAGTTCCTGGCCAGCAATTCAGAACACTGAGCAAACAGAAAACTTTCTCATTGCAGTTTTCCCACCTCTACTGAGCTTATTCTCATTTTGCATCCCCACTTTCATATTAAAACATCACAATTTACAGCAATTTGCTATTATTTCCTGTCATATTCAGAACTTATTGTTCAGATTTCCTTCTGTCTTACAAGAGTGCACTTCTATTTATCTAAAAGCACAAGCCAGGGGCCTTAATAGCAATTAGGTTCCTTGAACATAAAGACAAATATGGTGCTAGCCCAGAAGAGTTTACAATATACAAGCCAATTCTATTTTCAGTTGAGCTGATGTGCTCTAAGAACAATGTTGCATGTGATAAAACTCCCCCAAGGACAAAAAAAAAAAAAAAAATCACAGAGGGCTTTGGATTTTGTGCTGTCCATATAATTGATTTTTCCTTCCATTAGTCAGCCAGCTGAATATTTCCTTTAACCTCTGCTACTGCTGTGTCTTGCATTGTTTGTTCTTTAAGGGGAATATTTCTGCACAAGGTTTGCACACAATAAATGCAGAAAAGTTGAGTATTTGTAAGCCTGCAGACTCCAGTAGAATGTTTAGAAACAAAGGAAAGTGTTAACAGCTGTGACAATGCTGAGTTTCTGCTTCAGTGAAAGGACTATTCCTGAGTTTGTAATTGTCAATGAAGCAATTAATAACAGGATTTTTTCTGATAAAGTTCTTCTAAAGAAATCTGTGCCCGGCATAAAAGTAAAGAACTGGGTAACCAGGAGTGTGGAGAAAGTACAAGGATGCAGAACATCACTTCTGTGTAGGATGCTGCTTGTTTATAGCTTTTATCTCTACATTACTCAAAGAAAGCTCTTTAGTGGATGTGGACTGTGTTTAAATAACACCTATGGAGGGCTGATCTTTCAGTAAATAGCTGTCACTATAATAATATGTTTGAAAATAGAAAAGGTTGCTCAGGTTAAGGGTTGGATAAGGCAGACACAGAAGTAAAAAGAAGGGGAGGCAGAAAATTTTTCCAGAATAAGGAAAAAAATCCTTTTGGATCAATGCACAGTACTGTATTTGAGGCAAAACTTCTGTAGGTGTGTTTGAGCTCTTATCCTCCTTTCTGTAAAAGTTTTACTCAAGAAAAGTATATTTTTATCCCATTGCATGCATTCTTTCCTTTCTCATCTGCAACCATACCCAGATTCTAACCATACAGGCAGGGGATTTCAGTTGTCCTAAACTTCATTTTCCACTGAAATTCCTATTAATTGAAAAAACCCCCAACTTTTTAAATTTAAAAAATTAACAATAATAATCACATTCATCTTTATTAACTGCCATCTTTAGATCCTCAGAGACTTGATCTCAGGTTCATGAGGCCCATGGTCTTGATGGGCTTGAAAAGGGATGCAGGAGGAAGTGGTCCATGGGAAGATTCCCTACACCTCCTGCACAGACAAATTCAAGAAGTGTGTTTAACCTCTTGTGCCAGTGGACATCTCCTGCTTAAAGGCTTCTCCCGTGTACAAAGGCCACAAAATCTGAGCTCTGATTTCATCATCTTCAGCCACCCCCAATTTCCAAGGACTACTCCTCTGAATAGCACATCCTTGCCCAAAGCTGCTGTTAAATCCTTGTGTGTCTGTAGGCATTCTCTGCCTGCAGTGACACAAAAAAAAAAATAAAATCCCAATTCTCTAAAATCCTTGCATTTCACACTTCATATTGATCTTTTTGATTATTTTTCCTTTCAGCTAAAAGAAAAGAGCTTGTCAAAATGCCAGAAGATTTTTTGTTTCTGGAGTGCAAAAGAGCTTTCTAGAATATAGGGCAGACTGACAGCTATCATTTCTTTTCCCTGCAGACAAGCAGATGATATTTCCCAGCATTTCTTGGTGCTAGAGTGATAAGGAAAAAAAATCACCACTGATTCCTGATAGCAACAAAAAGGCATGATTTAAGGAAGTTCTGATAATTTAAGTGGTGAACAGAGCAAACTGACAGGTTATCTTCAGAGAGCCAGCAAGGTGCATGGATATTATGAAGGAGTTTAACTTGCTTCAGTGTTTGAATGCAGGATGATCAGCAAATGAAGGGAATGAGACCCAAAATTCATTGTAACCTTCCTTATCTAGATGCCATAGTGGAAAGTAATATTAATTTGTTGCTTTTTTGCTGACTGCTCCCTAACAATTGCTAATCACTGCTACTAGGCTGATTTCTGGCCTTGACCTCTTTTTAATAAATTGAGATCTTTCCAGCACATCATCTTTTATCACAGTTCTGTTCTGAAACACTCTGTATCACCTGTCATTGGAGATTAGGTCTACTAAAAGAGAATTTACCTGTCCATTAAGACTATCAACAGTAGCTTTTCACATGAGGTCCTAGTAGAGGGCATATGAAAACAAAAGTCAGATTTTAGATTTTCTTTTTCCTGTTTTGGATATATATCCCTATTTAACCCAAATTCTGCCATTCTGGAAAAAAAAAAGAAAAAAAAAGAAAAAAAAAAGAAAAAAAAAATTATCAAATAGGACAAAAGGTTCAAGGCCAGGTTGGATGAGGCTTGGAGAAACCTGGGATAGTGGAAGGTGTCCCTGTCCATGGCAGGGGGTTGGAACTGGGTGATCTTTAAGGTTCCTTCCAAATCAAACCATTCTGTGATTCTGTGACTGCAGTTGTTAGTTTTCTCTGTGATCCTCTTCAGATTAAAAACACAGGCATTTCTGAATTAACTCATGTTTATTGTGCAGAATGGGGAATATTGCAGAACATCTACTTTCACTCCCCATCTGGTAACTAATATACATTTGTATTTTGACAACTGAATACCTGAGGGCCATTTCACAGTGGGAGTGAATGTACATTGCAAATAACTCCTGGTCATGGTCCAGGTTTTACACAGAAGCCATTGGATTGCATTTTCTTCCTGCTGCTCCTCCTAATTTCACCCAGATGTGAGACCCCAAGGTTTGTCCTAAAAGCCTGAGACATTTAAATTAACACATTTCATCCTTCATAGAATTTCCTAACCAAAAGACCCTGTGCGGGCTGTCTGACTGCTGCTGGCTCTGAGATACAATCAGGACAGTTTACACACCAGGTTTTGTCTGCTGAATTTAAGATATTTTTGCCCTTGGAAAGAACTATCCCAGCCTGTGCTGCTCAGACTGATGAGTTTCTTGCATCTTCACTGCAAAGCCAGAAGTTGCACTGGTACTGTCTCAAAGCTGTAGACTGAATGTGAACTTGTGCCAAGTTCATCCTGCCTGGAACAGAAATTCAGGGCAAAGTCAGTTTGCATGTGGGTGGTAAATCTGGCCACATGGAGAATCAGCAGGCATGAGGAATGTGTGCTGCAGGACTTCACTCTGCATGCCCAGAACCATCACATCTGGTACAAGATAGGCAAGAGTCTAATGGGATGAGCCTTCAGAAAAAATCAGAGCTTCTGCAGCCTGTGATCTGGGTTCCTTTTCCTGGTGGGCTGTCTGCAGTCTGTCCCACAGAACTTGAACACACAGAGCTTGTGACAAAGCTTTTTCAGGAGAGAATTCAGCAGGGCTTTGATGGGGTAAAGCAAACTGTAACACAGGCAGACATCAGCAAGGGGCAGCGTTTGCTTCAATCCAGAGGTAGTCTTGTTTTAGTGTAAGACTTGTCACTCTTAGGAGAACATATCTTTTTTTGTGGATAAACCAAAATTGACTTGCTGATCTTATAGACTTTTTCAATTTCAAAAAATTATGATTGCAAAATAAGACTAACAGTATTTACTGCTAACAAAATGATGCCTCTCAGAAACTTTCTGGTTTGGCAGCAAACAGAAGGGAGGGAAAATACACTGGAATAAAGCAACCCACTGCATTTGGTTTGCTGTGTATGTGAAACTTTGCAATCATAACAATGACAGATCCAAATTAGTAATCTTTGCTTAATATTTATTATGATTTTGTCTGCTTGTGCAGAGCAGAAATGAGTGGCTGAATAGACCTTGCTTGTAAGGATGCCCAGTTGCTCTGGAGCTTTCTTTAAGCACTACTCTATTGTTTATAAAATCTTGTTTTGGGTAATTTCCCCTCAGCAACAGCACAGCAATGAATCATAAAAGAATGAAGAAGTGACAGCTGATGCAGTGCTGAGGTTGAACCTTGATTTCCAGCTAAAGTTTCATTTTAGATACTAGTTTCCATCAAGAGGCTCTGTTGTTTACTTTTAGGCAATTTGTTTCATGTCTCTGTGCTCCTTTTCCTCTGTGTTGGTCAGGCTTGAATTTTCAGCAGTTGATCAACCCGTCTCAGAGGACTCTGGTGAGAGAATCTCTGCAATACTGGAAGGACACCAATAAATAAGTGTGTGCTAAACCAGAGCCTTGTTATCCTTTTCAGTGTTGATATGAAGGATAGGCTTAACTGATGAAAGGGAAAAATGCAGAGGTTGTGAGTCCTGGGGAGACCAGAGTGGAAGATTGCATTAAAAATTTGGAGAAACAGTTTGAATTTTGGTTTATGGGAAATTTCAATACTAATAAAAACCAGTATAAATTGCTACATTTCTGGGTAGGAAATTCATGTAACATAGAAGTAAATTACTAGACAGTACCATGAGAAAACAACATAGAAGTTGAAATTTTACAAGGATGAGGGTGAATGGCATAACCCTGGAGCAGAAAAGGGCACATTCCCTTCTGGGCTGTTTTAATGGGATGGTTGTGTCAGTCCTGGGGGGAACTGCTCTCATATGCTCAGCTGGAGCCTTGTTTACAGGGCATTGAATATAGAAGATGAAGATCAAGAGAAGGACAATGAAAGATCTAGAAAGTTACTGTGCATGTGCTAGGTTTGCTTTATCTGGAAAGGGGAATCTTGACTCAGTTGCCAAAATATGTCTGCCTAGAAAAACTGGAGTTGCCTTATGTCATTCCTATATCTGCAGTGGGCAGGCCAATGTGAAGCAAGTGGAGATGAGGCAAGATCACTGAGGCATCTGAAACACAGTGCCACATGTCACTATTTGGACAACTGGCCAGAAGATAGGAAGGAAATATCAGAATCTTTTAATAGCTAGGAGATAGCTGCTGCTTCTTCTTCTTCTGCTTTTTCTTCTTCTTCTCCTCCTCCTTCTCCTTCAATATTATTATTATTATTATTATTATTATTATTATTATTATTATTATTATTATTATTATTATTCAGTGGCACTAAAAGTCAACTGAATCCATCACTAGGCATCCAAGATTAAGCTGAACTGTTCTCCAGGATGTGTTCTCTAACTTGTTTAGATCTCTCCTGACTAAAAGGAGACCTCTGGATATCCATACAGAGACACCAAAACAGGGCTCTCTTGTTCTCAAGCTGATCTCCAGGCTGAGATCTCACTTCAGTTGCCTGAACCACTCGCTCTTCTGGTAGGGCATGGATCCCCCAGAGGTCCAGTGTTATTTCTGTCACCCTTATGAAATGTTTTTGACTACCTCAAAGCTTTTCATATGGCACTGGGTGCACGTGTATATGACGTTCACACAGATAAACATCACCTGGAGACTGAGCTGCACGTTTCCCTCCCTGCTAGGACTGTAAATGATGAAGGTTTTGCACTCCAAAAGGAGCATGACGCTCCTGGAAACAGAGAGCCTTCTAACGGCTTCCTAAATTGCCTTGTAGGTAGGCAGATCTCCAGCATACATGTGAAAATGTCTTGAATGTGTTTTAAGGTAAAAATTCCTTAGGAGGGTACCTCAAGATGGATGCGTGGTTCTCTGATGTTGGGGATTTCTTTGCAAACTGCAGATATGTTTCACAGAGTACTGGAATCATCAAAAGGGTTTGAAGAGATCTGAAAGATCTGGTTCCAAACCCCCACCTTTGTCTGGAACACCTCCCTCTAGACCAGGGTGCTCATTTCTTTAAAGGACACTTTCCCAGGAAGAGAATTTGTGCCAAAGCCACGATGAAAGCCAGAAATGGTTTCTCTACCCAAGATGAGAAAGGGAGCCAATCTGTCACATTAGGCATTCACCTACCTTCAGAGTATGAGCCTTTGGAATGACTAATAATGAATCAAATCCACCTGATAATGAACCACTCATTTACCCTTCACTGAGCCTGTTTCTCCACCCCAGTGCCACTAAACCGGTTTTCACAGCAGCAGCTCACACAGAGAATCTTTCAATCACCACTGGAGATAGTGTGGATTTGTATTGATCCAGGAGTTGCATGTGAGACTATATGTCAGGTAAGAGTTTTGATGAAAATATCAGAGCTGTTGTCACTCTGAACAGCACCAAAGGTTGGCCTGCTCATCTCTAATCAAAGTTTTTGGGTATGCTTCTGTGACAAAGCCAGTAATTCAGAGTGAAAGTTCTCCACGGGGGCCAGTGTCATATCAATCTTATTTAACATCTTCTTAAATGTTATTCCTGCTAGCTACAATCAGTACACAAGTTCAGCTGCTCAGACAGACTACATCTTGCCCCTCTTAGCTCCTTGATCATGTCAGTGAATTATTCCTGTCATTTTCCTCACCTTTTTTCTCTACCTTTACTCTTGTCTGTCTTTCGACTTTGACTGTGTCATATTGAATTTAGCTTGAATTCCAGCTAGTGACAAAAAAAAAAAAAGCAAGTTTGCTTTGTGAAATGCCTCACACAATTTCAGGGCGTCAAAGGGGAAAATCGACATTTGCTCGCCGAGAGTGAAATGCCTGCATGAAGACAACCCATCACTCCTGCCTTCACTCCCCGTTCTCCCCCTTATACTTCTCAAGAAAAGTGATACTTCCCAATAAATTTTGGCACCACAGAGTTTACTTGATAATTTCATTTCTGGGGAAAGTTTTCCCCAAGTGCAAAGATTAACATGAAGAGAAGGATGGAGTTTTGTACTAGGGGAGATGTGTTTATTGGCACTGCAAAGTGGAATGGAAAAGGTATGAGAATTGTGGTTTTCTTGCACAAGTAAAGGCAGTGGTGTGTGGCCCAAGAATATTTTCAAGGGACCTCAAATGGTCTGATTTAACAATTATTTGATTATCTACACCTGTGGCTTTAATGCAGGAGGAGGCTTTATAAAACTGCTTTTAAAATGTGAGTTATTGTCTCCAATAAATTGGCTAAAAAGAACCAATTCATTACATTGAATATTGTGATATGTCACAACTGCACTGGTGTCTTATTCAACGTGTACCAGACTAATATAAGGAAAGAATTTCAAGTAAATATTGAAACTTAAATTATGACCCCAGAGCTAACACAGCCTAATCCAGTAATTCAGTAAAACTACAGTCCCCCCTTCTTTTCCAGGAAGAGTTAAAGAAGCACATTTAACATTTGTTTCAACTTCTATGCTTTCATAGTTTTGTGTAGTCTGCCAAAAAAAAAAAAAATACAGAATATCAAACACGATAAAAAAGTCAATAAAATAACAACTTTTATTTTACTGTTTGTATGTAATGAGTAATCAGCTCTATAAATTCCCCCAACTCTGCTATTCTAGGTACTGACAGGTTTTGCATAGGCTGTACTGATCCTTATCAAGAGTGTGAATCCAAGTGAATATCTTGTTATTATCAGAGGTGTTGATTTTATTCAGACTCTGCAGTAGCAAGTTTTCAGGAAATTTGTTAAGGCTGCGTTTATGTTCAAAACTCTCATTTTTAGAATTCTGTCAATCCAAAAAATGTTTAAAAATCCATGTTAGTCATTTAATGTTAGTTCATCTCACCTAATATCTGGAAATCTAAAAAATAAATACCTATATCTCAGCAGGTCACCCTGACCTCTTTTGATAGTCAGTAATGAAAAATAGGCATTTTCAGAGGATGATTCATAAAATCTGTTTCATCTCCAGTTTTAGAATACAAGTTTACCCTTTATTATTCCCTTTTTCTATCCATTATGTCTTTCCCTTGTGCAGGTATAGAACATACTGTTAAGATGTCCCAGCTGCAGCAGGTGGATCCTAATTCTCAGCAATTTTTGAGTTACTAGGAAGTTTTACACATATAAGACCTAAACTTTGATCAGCAAGAACTTTAAGGGCTCCAAACCCTGTATCTCGACAGCAAAATCAACAGCAAAAAAAGGTGTCCAAAAAAATTATTCTACTTCCATCAAACACAGACTTCTGATGGATTAATAAATCATAGAGTAAGGATTTTGATTTTCTTCATTATAGAAGCACCCTGGCAAAGAAAATAAGGATGACTCCATAGACTCAATCTGTTGGTTTTGCAGTATTTCTGTGCTTGAATTGTGATGGAGTTTACAAACTGAAGTAATCAACAAGTCTCGGAATCTACTTTATATTATTCAAGATAGATTTAAACATTTCATACCAAATTAAAAAAAAAAAGTAAATTAAAACAGAAAAACAAACAAAAAGACATAGAGAAAACAACTCCCACTCTGTATTATATGAAATGCCAAGTAAATTGGTAGACCAATTTAAGAACCAAGTGATAAATACCTACCTTAGCAACTAAAAGTGAGGTATAAATAAAAACTTGGCTAATGGGTTATTTAAATTAGGCAAGTCAAAACTAAAGGTATGGTTTGTTTTTAAACACTGATTTTTTTCTTACAAACAGCTCAATTTCAAATTCCCAATCAATTTCAACTGTTCATGGATATGAGGCTTCAGACTGAGCCTTATAAATCTAGCAGTATTCATTAAATCCCAATGTATTCACAAATCCCAATGGCAGTGACTCCTCCCAGTATGAAGAAATTAAAAAGTAACAAAGCTATTTCTGAAATCCACCCTCTAATAATTATGCTGTGGGTTTGCCCTTGTACATTAATTAGAGAAACATAACACATAGTCACACACATTTTCTCAATTATTCTAATCACATTAGAGTTTTGCAAATAGTCCTGCAAAAAGTTTTCAGTGATCCACAGCAGCTGCTCCAAAGAATTTGGCAATTGCTATTTTAAACCAGTCAAGCCAGGGTATTGCATCAGTTTTAATAAAAAATCAAATATTTGATACTTTAAAGTGAATTTTAATGTCCTAATCTGCTTTTTATGAAGAGAGGAATATTTATTTCATAAACTTTTAGTGCAGCATAGTAGATTCAGTTGACTGATAAAAGCACACACAATTCAATTTTTCCTTCAGGATTTTTGGGTGGGTCATTGTAATTGAACATAAATTTATTAAATATTTTGACCTTTTGCAACAGTTTTAGAGTTAATGGAGAGTAATAAATTTGTTTTTGAGACGTTCTTTAAGAAAAAAATGTTAAAAGGTAAAAATGTATATGTATTTGTGGTTTTATTTGTATATGTATATATTTCCCTAACTTCTACCACTTCATGTTTAATTTGATAGTGACAGCTCTTCGTTTTCTCTTTCTCAGAAATGCCAGAACATGTGTATATAATTTAATTCTATTCTGTCCTAGCAAATTCTAGCTTTATATGATGAGATGTAATCAGTGAGAAATCACTAAGAAATACTGCTTTTGTTTAAATGTTACAAATATCTTTCTGTATTTATTGTCCCCTGAATTTACCTGTAGATGGTAGTTTCTGATATTTTAAAACTGTATAGTTGAGAATGTCTTCTTCACAAAAATTTGGATTCTCTTTCTTATACTCACAGTTATCTCCTCAGCCAAATATATCCTTCAATTAGGTGGGTTCTACTGAGAGATAATCAGCTGTCATCTATCTCATGAAGTATATTCAAGGTCAAATTAAAGGCAAATAGGCCTGAGCTTGCTGAATCTAATGGAAGGGCAGGCTAAAAGAAGAGTCAGAGTAATACTTCAAAATATTAAAAGAAAACATGAGGGCATTCAGTTGTTGAAGTTCAAAAGGGGAAAAAGCCACCTATGGAGATGTTATTTAATTTATATAAAAACAAAGGTAGCTAAAATTCTTCCGCTGTCTGCCCTCACATGGTATTTGTAAACATATTTTCTGCTTGAAATAATTTATGATTCCTTTGGTGGGATTCAGATGCCCAAACTTTGGCATTTAAACCCACCAGAGATGGCATAAATTATCAGAAACCCTTGTATAATGAATAACACCACTTAGAAGGGACCCACAGCTTCCCAGAGTGGACTTCTCACTGGACACCTGGCTTGAATTTTAATCCTCAGTGTGTCCTGGGAAAGATTCAATCAATTTTATTTGTTGATTTGAAGATTAATTTCTGTTGTTAAGTCCAGCTTGCAGCACTTGAGGGGAGATGATGCCACTGCCCACTTCAACAGCAGGAGAGGCAGGAATCTATTGACCCAGGAGAAGGGAGCCCCCTCTGTAAGGATCTAGTTATTAAGAGATGCCTCTGCCAGAATTAAAGTGCAAACAAGACCATAGGCTAAAGTTAATTGTACAGATTTTTTTTTAATAGTAAATGTAAGGTAGAGAGATAGAAATAGGGAGAGGTAAGGAAGGAGACAGAGAGGGTGAGTGAGACAGATTAAACAGAGATATCACCACCACATGGATTCCAGGAGCATCCCATTGGTCCTCTTCTTCTGGCCTTCCCAGTGGTGTGAGTCCCAGAGTGTTGTTCTGGAGGTACCACTTTTATAGAGTCCAAGTCCCAGACATCCACAGGGTGTAGGTGCCATTCCCACAACCTGTTCCGGCACATCTGTAAGGAGTTTCTTCCTTTCTCACAGTTTGCCATGGAGGGAATTTTTGTCTGGGTAGGGCACCCAGAGCTGACTCACCGGGCCTGGCTGCCTGTTGCTGCCATCTGCTCTCATCACAGGATCCCAAACCTTCACAGTGGAATCTTCTCTGCTGTGCTAATTCCAAACCCTCACCTCCATTTAGGCCTGGAATTAGCAGCTTCCTGTTGTGGTGCCTTATCTTAGGGGAGCTTCCTTCTCTGACAGTGTTTTGAGACATTTCACTGCATTCTCCAGGTGCTTCCACTTTCTATCTCAGGACCTTTGTCAGGTCCTCCAGCTTGAGAGAGGACAGGTAGATGGCACACTTTTCATGATGACATTTTGAATATATTAATGTCTGGAGGAGGAAAAATGCTGTCCAAGGATCAGCAGGCTATGTGGAAGAAAGGGAGGAAGGAAAGAAAAAGAAGAAATTATGTAAGGGGGACAGATGGGGAGTGAGGGAAGGGAAAAAAGGAAGGGAAGGAGGGAAGACTTCAGCTCTATCCAGACAGTAACATTTATAAAGCACAAGCTATTCAAAATTTGGACGTTTGAACAACATTTCTAGCTCAACTAAGCAAATATGCCTCAGCTCAATTTTACTTCTAGTATTATTATTGTTATTTTTCTCACACATGGTATTGCAAACTCCTTTTATACATTTTAATCCCGTTTTGTAGCTGTTCCTCTATTGCAGGCAATTTTGGGTTATTTCTTCCCTTCCTCTCTCGAGCCTGAAAATCATATATTTTCCCATCATATCTTCATGTTCTGTTGGTCCCTTTCCAGTGTGCCTCTGTCCTTGCTGGAGCTGACAGTAACTCTCAGTTTCACAGAGGTAGTGATTATGTTTAACTCATTGCTTCTCTCTCCTTCAGATCATTAATGAAGAAGTTAAGTAAGGCCAGGCCTTGTTTATATCCCAGCTGAAAGTCTTCCCAACCTTAAAATACTGTCCTTTATCATTGATAAATCCATAACTTGTGTTATGCAAATTGTAAATTATATCTTGAAATAACATAAAACTCCTCTCTGCCTGCAGTCCCAGTGACTGGTGAGTCATTTCAAATATCCACTCAATGTGGCTGTATAGATGTGGCTGTAACCAGCAGGGCAACTTCCACTGAGACCTTCTGAGAGCTGCCAAAAGAAATCTGGATTTTGGAGTCACTTGTAGATTCACCAGTTTGATCTGCATCACACAAGAGCCATGGGGACCATTTTCCATTATGCTGGAAACAAACAGTGCAATGACATCCAAGACTGGACTGGTTTAATTTAAATGAGAAATCAGAGGCTTCTGGGATCAGGAGTGCTTTATCTCCACAGATGTAGAGCACAGTTTCATTTTTTCATCAATCTGCTTACATTAAATTGAAGTAGCTGAAATTTGCAAGCATTTCATTCTCTTTGTAGAATCATTCAGTAGGATTTACCACACTTCTGACCAAAATATGTGTTTTTACTTGTATTACTTTTCTGCTACCATGGTCAGAGTTCCAAGAGAGAGATGTATTGCATTACACGTCTTCTGGTAATAGATTTCTCTGGCAAAAGAAACATGGGGTGTAACCATTTGTTTCTATGTGAAACTCTTTTAGATTATCATTTCCTCTAAAAGATTTTTTTGCTTCCAGGTGTATCATTCACCTATTTAGGAAAGTAGGATATTCAGGCAAGGATTTGTGGATGTGCTTTGGGTATGTGTTTTTTTTTAAACCCAGTCCCAGAAATAGTGTGAATACCCTGCATCACTGAACTCTGTGGAAATTGTAGTCTCTACTTAAAGCTTTTCTGCAAGAATTCAAGTCTGTGCCAATGAGCAAGAAGAATAAAATGCTTGCTAATTCCCATCTTAAATCTGATTCAAATACTATTAAATTCATGTTTTTTTCCCTAAGGAGCCAACAGTCCAAAGCCAGGTACCATTAAATGTCTTTAATCAGGTTCATGTTACAAGTGATCATTCCGCTTTCCCTGAGGATAATTAATAGGAGATGTGAAGCATTTAAAAGCACAAAAAATATAGATAATGCTTTTCAATGTGGTTCATGACATCTGCATAGATGTTTTTTTCTATACTTAGAATAGTAAGTCCTACATCTGCTTTCATATATAAAGGATTTATTTAGGATTAAGGCTATGTTACACTACAGTGTTGTAAGGCCAGAAGAAGAGTGTCTGTGCTCTCCATCTCCATACTTTAAGTGACAAATTAAATAAATAGGACAAAAACTGGAGCAGCTCAGCTCTTCATGGAGTAAGGACATAAGGGACCCACCATGATTGTTCTGCTCATTCTTGAAGGATATTACATGCTCTAAATCCTTGCTGAAACAACATTTCTTTGACTTTTGTATGACTACACAAACTCTGATGATTGAATCCAGCAGTCTGTAACTCTCAGCAGCTTTAGGATAGAAGGGGGGAGAAGAAAGGTTTGCTTAACAGCACAAGGAAGGTTTGGTAGCAAAGCCGAGGCAGCAGGCTCAGCTTGTGAGTATCCAGCCCTGCTCTGTGCACTTTGCAGCCTCTCCTCACTGGGGCTGGTCCTTCCTCTCACCTCTGCACTCTTCCTGGGTGTGGATGTGAGCAGCCTGACTGAACTTAATGACTGACCCTGCTCCTCCACAAAGCACTGAACCATCCTGGTGCCGACACTCCTACGCTTTATTTTCCTACACAGCAGTGCTAGCTTAGTGTTTAATTTGGTTTCATTAGAAGAAAATTATTTTTTAATTATAATTCATTATTTCTCTTAATATTTTCAAGACTAGTCCTGGCAGAGGCTTAACAGAATCCAATCCCTTTTTCAATAGAGAGCATTTCTTGCATTCTCCTCACATCTCCATTACGGGCTGTCACAGGCTTCATGCACAGCACTAATGGCCTGGGTAGGTGCTCATAAACATCCTGCTCATCTTAGGAGTGGTGTAATTGAGGGTAAACACAAATCAGTGGTGTTTGCCCACTCCTAACATGGGTATTGCAGGTCTGTCCCACATCTCCCTGTGTAATCTATGTGGCTTTTCCTGATTTAACACCAAACTGCTGCTCTGAGGGGCAGAAGAGGCTTGCTGAAATCACAGCAGTTCTCTGTCACTTCTTCTGTCCATACACAGCTGTCTTAGCTGAGGGTTTGTTTGCTCAAAAATCACATGAGTCATGCTTCTTACATTAATGGAATTTACCTAGAATTTGTCATTCAGTATCTTTTCAGGCTTCTTTTCTTTTCTTTTCTTTTCTTTTCTTTTCTTTTCTTTTCTTTTCTTTTCTTTTCTTTTCTTTTCTTTTCTTTTCTTTTCTTTTCTTTTCTTTTCTTTTCTTTTCTTTTCTTTTCTTTTCTTTTCTTTTCTTTTCTTTTCTTTTCTTTTTTTCTTTTCTTTTTTTTTTTTTTTTCCATGTGAGTATAATTATGTGTTTTTTCTGTGATCATGGTGGGCTGACCATGGATGAATGCCAGCTGCCCACCAAAACTACTCTGCCACCTCCCTCCTCAGCTGGAAAGGGGAGAGAAAATATACCAAAAGGCTTCTTGGTCGAGGTAAGGACAGGGAGGGATCACTCAGCAATTACTGTCACAGGCAGAACAGACTTGGGGAAAATAATTTAATGTATTACCAGTCAAATCAGAGTAGGATGATGAAAAATAAAAGCTAATCTTAAACCACCTTCCCCCTAACCCTCTCTTCCTAATGGGTTTAACTTTATTCTTGAATTCTTTACCTCCTCCTCTCCCACAGCAGTGCAGGGAGGCAGGGAATGGGGGCCATGGGTCTGTTGTGGATCTGGCTGGCCTTGGATCTGTAGGACACAGGGGAGACTTCCAGCAGCTTCTCAGAAGCCACCCTGGTAGCCCTGCCTGCCCTGCCATTGATAAAACCTTGGCATGCAAATCCTGTAGAGTGACATTGCTGCTGACACCAGCTTCTCACAGGTGCAATCCAGCTTTTGCTCTCTCAGGGAATTTTGTTCTCCTCCTTCCATTCTTTCTTCACCACATAATTTCGAATTATGAACTCCAGATTGACAGCAGAGCCTGGACCCTCTTTATTCTTTCTAGCATGCAGTGATATAGTTTCCATCTTGCTCCTAAGGGATGACATAGAAACTATATTTACCAAACAAAATTGGCCCAGCAGATGTAAAATAACTGAAATCACCAGCTCATAATTCACTGCACAGAGGCAGTCACTGGCTCAAAGGATAGTCTGCATGTGATAAACATCAGAGTGACTTGGTTAAATAAAGCACACAAGATTTGAGTTGAGGACAATTTCAGTCCAAAATGCTACAAATATTAGGGCAAATTCTTAAAAAATATTGTTTAGTAGAAAGCTTGTGCAGGAACAAATTTCCAGAAAGAAAAAATATATTTATATTTTCTTTTGTTTTAAATATAATTTATCCATTAATTCTCTCATTTTGGGATTTGTGTGTGATAAAATTTAGAGAACAATTCTATCAACAAATTCAAAATTTTCAATATGTCATGATAAAAACCTAGTGGATTTTTCAAACTAAAAAAAGGGACAATGATCTTAGTCACAGGGGCTATTAAGGAACTGTGGGTAATTTGGTAAGAACATTTTTTTTTTTTTTAAATCAGATTTGCTGTAATAGCTTTGTAAGGCACCTCTCTACCTGCAGGAGTAAAGCTGGCAATAATACATTTAGCAGGAGCTGCATCTTGACTTGTTCATTCCAATACTGAGAATTCTGGATTGTGAAATCATCTGTGCATAAGAGCACAGGGAACATCAGACCCTCAAGTATTCCTTGGAATTAAGGAAAACAAAGAACAGAATTGCTCTTCCTGCCTATTTCCCATTTTCCCCTTCCCCTCTCCCCACTGAAAGTAAGGGTAAGTGTCCAAAATCCTGTGAAGGTCTCTGAATCCATCTGCAGCAGGGAAGGATCTTTATTTTTTTGACTGTTTACTCTTTCTCAACTGCATTTCCTTATAATCTGTGAGGCCAGGAAAAAGACAATATCAATACTTTTGATACTAAATTTCCAGTGTGCCATTTCTTCCCTTACATCTCTAGGTAGCTTTGACTGGCATGGCAATGGTTAAACAACATGAACTCTCAAATTTGTTTTAAATAATTATACAATAGAAGGGTTACATCAAGAGGTGAATGCCTATAATTTGTGCTGTGCCAGTAGCTTTCAATTAAATCTCAATTTGATCTCTTGGAGCATCCTGGCCCAAATTTGCAGCTAATTCTATCTCAATCTTCAGAATTTAATCAAGTATTTAAGATTGAAGAAAATAATTTCTTAGGTGCTGCAATGACTTTGTAATCTTTCACAACGAGATACTGCAATGACAAACATGAGCAAAACTAAAAGCACATTTGGGGTGGGATGTCTGAGGGGGAATCATAGATCATACACATGTTCATTCTGTATGTGAACTACAGCAGGTGAAGGGGATTACCTGTCCTGTGAGGAAAGCCTGACAGAATTGGAAATACATTGATGTTTATGTAAAGCAGTTAGTGAAGATCAACTAAGGTGCAAAAAAGAAACCTCTACAAGATTAAAAACTTTGTCAGAAAAATAGCAAAGATGAAACAGTAGAAAGGCATTTCAAGATTGCAGTAGATCATTCTGAATTTTTAATGCCTCACAGGATTGATCGGTCTTTTTCCCTCTTAACCGAGGGTCAGTAGAAGTGTCAGCCACTGAGGACTGTGGGAATAATTAATTTAACTTATGGAACTATGATATGCAGTCTTGCCTGGACTCTACCTTCCCTGAGCAAAAGAAAACAACACTTCTGTACACCTTATACTTCCTTTATCCTGACTAGCAAGATGCAACAAGTCAACCTGAAGTGGCAATGTGAAACCATAGCATTTGTATTTGTGTGGCCTGGACTTGTGCTGCTTGCTCCTGTTTGTGAAGAGTGCCTCACATCAAAAATGAGCACCACCCAACCCTTAGGATTGCTGAGAATCTCAGTGTGTGATGAATGCACGAGTACTTCTCTGATTGTCTCTCTGTGAAATACATTGAAATATCACAACTAAATGAGGGGCATTTTCCCAACCAATTTGCTGACAGCGTGAAACTTGGTGCTAACAAGAGTTTTGCAATTTGAATGAGTTTTAATCAACCCTTAATGGAGAATTTCTCTGTGTGCTGAAGTTATTAGTCACATTCCCTCTGATCCCAATGGTTCAGGGTGGTACTATAAAGGTGCTGTATTATTTCTGAAACACAGAGAAATAAACAAGTTGCTGTTGCTATCTACAAGGTCCTGGTTTGCCATTCACTTGAATCCATTTCTTCTTACAAACACATGTATGCACATAATTTTGAGCCTACAATGTTTTCCAGTTAATGGGATACTTCTCATAAGGATTATAGCAGTGGCCAAGCTTTATATTAAATTGAATTAAACACTGAACACACTTATCCATTTGCTCTTGGGTGTCATTAACACAGAGTTAGGAATGATATTTTTCCCATAGAGTTAGGAGGCATATTTATTCCCTTACTCAACTCTTAAGGCAGGGAGGTTGTTTATTCAGCAATTATAACTCTCCTTTGTTGTGTTTTCTTTTGGTTACTTTATTCACCTTCCATTATCCCTTGTTTTGACACAATTCACTGCAAGAAATGGCCGGTCATCCTCTGTTTCAGTTTAAGTTTCTACTCTGTTCCAGTTCTTGTTACACTGAACTTCAGATATGTTGAGATATGAAGTAGGTATCAGGCAAGATGACCTTTGAGGAATCTGCTCAAAGTACCAGAAATTTCTTGGGACTGGACAGACCTCCAAAAGGTGTGTGTGAGAGACACAATTTTCCAGTCACCTTTGAGGGATTCCTCACAGAAGGAAAGATGACATTTGGATGTCATCCAAGACATTTGGATGAAACCCAGTGGATGAAGTAGTGGCTGTGAGCTTCGTGAGTATACATTTCCTACACAGATTCATCTTCAACATCTTGTCTATACAAACTCTGAGTAACCAAGGGAGACAGGCAATGAAATGCCTCAGTCCATGTCATTGTGGTTTGGAGAACTGAGAGGTCATCAGAGTCACAGAATTGCAGGATGGGTCAGGCTGGAAGGGACCTCAGTGGATCATCTAATCCCACCTCCCTGCTCAAGCAGGGTCATCCCAGAGCACATGGCTCAGGACTGAGTCCATTTGGTTCTTGAACCCTGCACTTGCCTTTGTTGCACTCCATTCAGTCCCTCTTTGCCCATCTCTCCAACCTGCTGAGTTCCTTCTGAAGGGCTGCACAGCACTCTGGGCTATTGGCCACTGTTCCCAGCTTTGTGTCACCAGTGACCTTGCTGAGGAGGCATCTACCCCATCACCCAAGCCATTCATGGACAAGTTAAACTTGGTTCTGGGCCCAAGCTAAAGAAGTGCCTGTCTTCCTAAAATTAAATCTGAGACCAGGATTCCATTCCTCATGTCTCCATGTACCAGCAAAGGCAGTCCAAACAATATCTGCAATAAATGCAGCTCATATTACAATCATTACATCCAGAAGGTTTGCTTTTCATTTAGCATCTTTCCTCTCCCCAGAAAAAGGTACTGAAGTTCTTTTCAAATTCACATATGACATGGAACTTTTTTAATGTAGAATTCACTGTTCCAGTGATATCTCCCAGTGCAGACATCCCCTCATCCAAAGACACTTCAATGAGCACATCCTACAGGTATTATGTAAAAGACATAAGGAGGGATGTGTTCAAGGTCTCCTGCTGACATTGCTCCATTTTATTAAAACCCTCATATTCTCCTAGAAAAATAGGCTAGAATGCAGGTGTCTGGCTTCTCAGAAGAATGAACTTGACACAAGGATGCTCAGATGTCATTCTTCCTCACTTCTTCCCGCTAGTGCTGTTCTACTTTGCATTTAATGTTCAAAAGTCTTTGGAGACAAAGAGAATTGGTCCTTATCAGAATAATCAGGCCATGTGCTCTAGAAGTGGGACACCTGGGTTTTTTTTTGTTTCAATGCTAATGAACATTTATTTAAATTTGCACATAGTAGGACACCAGTCATAGGTGAAACCAAAAAGGAAAAAAATCTTCCCACAAGTGCACAAAATACAACATAGTGGGCACTCAGACAGGAGGCTTGAGATGTTTCCTTCATCTCCCTAAAGGAAACGTGGACTTGCTGTTTCTTTCAGCAGGGTGACTGCCTTTGCCAGCAGCCAAAGTCTGCTGAAGTCATGATGAATAAGACTTCATTTAGCTTTCATTTTTGCAAGTATCTTAGTGATTTTTTTTTTTTTTTTTGCAGAGCAGTTACATAGTTCACATTTTTCTTCAATGGGAAACAATAAAAAACCCAAACTAAAACACACGTTTATGACTCTTGTCTGCCCTCCCCTTTCTCAGTTCACCAGTCACACCAAAAGGTCCCTACTTTGAGCAGGGATGATTAGATTCCCTCATGATTAGATTCCCAAAGAATGACTAAAGAGCTCCTGGAAATCATTCCTAAAATCACCACTGCCACTAAGGACTAATTCCGTTTGTATAGCTCTATGTACATCTTGAGCAGCGGGGTTTGTTTTGGGGTTTGTGTGTGAGCACAGCCTTAATGCGGATTCCACATATTTGTGATCTCCCCTGTAAGCTGCAAGGATGGGTTCCTTCACCTGAAAGCACACATAGGTAGGCATTCTTCATATGCAAAATGTCAGTTTATGACTACTAGAGAGGCATATTTATTGTTTGCATGCATTTTCCTAACTTCCTTCCTTACCATTCTTATCTGTAAGCAAAATCATTCAAAAGATAAGGAAAAAATGTCAAAAATCCAATATATTTTTTTTCAGAATTCTTCATTGTTATCTGAAAATACAACTCCTGATGTACATATTGGAGTGATAAAACCTTGGGCAAAATAAAAATAAAAATAAAAACAAAAAAGAAATTTAAAAGACATGAAAAGAAAATAATCATACTGACATTTCCTGGAAAATTGAATGTTCTTTTTGTGCAAACATCGAAGACTGGTTTCATTACTGAGTGTCACGAGTTCACTTAATAGCAAAAGCTCCTGTGTGTCACTCAATCTACACTTCAGCATTTTTCCAACAGGAACTTGCTTTGTGTAAGGGACAAAGTACTGGGGTAGGTGTAATGTTAAATGAATAATGAACTTATGAGACAGCTGTTAAGGTATTATAACACCTTTTTAATTGCATGGGCAATAGGATCAGGGTATGCCTGCTGAAACTTAAAAAAACACTACCTCTTGACAAATTTTAAAATATTTCACTGCCAATCAAACACTGGACTGCAGGACCCGAATCTACAAAAACATCATGGTCTTCTTGTTCTCCCCATCTGTGATGTTATCTTCACTGTAGGTCTGAAAAGGGGTTGTTAGACAAGTTGACAGTGTGGCATTACAGCCTCAATTTTGAAGTCTGGGAGATCAATCTCCAAGGTCCATTAACTTCAAATTCTAGGAAGACTATAATTACATGAGTGTTAGTTGTGCCTTGAAAGCCAGAATGGAGACTTCATGGCTTGAGTGGAGGAGAGGAAAACTTTATTCACATTTCTGCTCTTAGTTTCCTATTTGACTTTGGTCAACTTACTGCTCTGGGAAGTTATGTCTAAAAACCAGTTCATTACCTGTGGTTTTCTGCAGAGAATATTGAAATCTGTGTATGAAAAACATTCCAGAAAACCTCGTCTAACCATCTCTATTATTTGTTACTTTTCTGCCTCACTGCTTACAATCACCTTTGACATAATTTTACTCACAATGGACTCAAAAGATTTGTAAACAATTTTCCAAGGTATTATGTTCATTAAGTCTTCGTCATAGATTTATGTGCAAAGAGAGGTGTTTTTTTTATGGCATAGATATATATCTGACTCAAATACAGCCTAACTATTTTGCAGTTCCACCTGTGGGCATTACTCAATCATATTTTTTATTATTTTCAGTGCCCTGAGTTTCAGAAAAGTAAATGGCTTATTCGGAAGTGAATTAAAATTAATTGAAAGTAGAGGATTGAAGGCAATTTCCAAACAGGATAGGAATTAGCCAACACATGATATTATTTGCCAAATAAATAAAGGTCAACATGAATGTCTTGATGTTTGAATAGACTTGGGAAAATATTTTCAACCAAAAAAAACCAAGGCCAGGTGTTCTGTGTTGAATGAGATGTCCCTATTAGCAGAAATATCCTGTTCTTCACACTTTCCTGCTCACCATTGTCAATAACAGATCTGTGCTCTTTAGTGGAAAACACATTTCAAGCCAGCCAAGAGTGGAGCCAACCTTACCAATGTACTACTTAGAATCACAAAACATTTGAAACACACATCTGATATATAGCAGGGTGCCATCAGGGTGTTTAAAATCCTACTGAATTAATAATAATTAGGTCCCTTGCATAAAAGCTTGAGCTTGACATTCAGTTGTGGTCTGAGTTTATTTGAGTCTTTTTTACCACATCTTCACCATTATTTTTCTCTACCAGCCAGTTTTTGAAGCACATCCAGGGTTTGGTGTCAAAAATTCAATATATTTTTTTGGATGGAGTTGCTTGGGTGGCTCCCACCCCACTGTGTGAGGTGTTTGCTCACGCAGGCATTCTCAGGTGAGTCAACAAGAGCAGAAATTTTTTATCATTTTCAAATATTCCAGATTCTTCAGTTATTTGACTTATGAAATTTGATATCCAATTTGGGCTCCTCAAGTTAGAGAATATCAGTGTGAAAAAAACAGTAAGCCTACCAAACACAGAGAGAGATTTTTTTTTCCCCGCAAACATTTATGTTGTGCTTTCAAAGAAGAAATTAATGGTGGCAATTCAAACAAAGTCATAATACATTTTATGCACCTGTTCTAAATCTATCAGAACGTCAGTTTAAAAATGTGTCCATTGGCTTACATGAAACTGGCAAATTATTTTATATTTTCACAGACCTGTTATACTGATAAACTTTTATTTTACACCTTAAAACTCATTATTAATAAGAATTGAACCTATAACTGTTTGCCTCCCTCGCAACAAGTGCACTGCTGTTGTTTTATATATAATCTTTCCTTTTCCACTATGAACCACTTTGAAATATCAGTGGCTGTTCTGGCTGCTCCACGAGACTGTACAAAGTAAAACAGTCAGAAAGTAGCTGGGTGGGCAAACATAATGCCTAACAGAGGGATGAGTAATTAAAATAAAACTTTTGTGTTGTGTTATGTTAGCCTAACAGTGCTGCTTTGTCTTTTTATTATATTGGCATTTAGAGGGAAAAAGGAAATTCTAAGCAGTACTAAACTAAACATAGTTCATGAATACAAAGTGTTTCTGCCAACAAAGCAAAGATTGCAGTTTATACAATGCAAATGAAAAACTGTTACAAAATTATATTTTTCATGAATCTGGAAGGCTTTAGTATATCTGTGGGGATTATCTATTTTGTGTTTACATGGGCTTTCCTTCTCTTCTAACCCTTTTTTTTTTTTTTTTGGTTTGTTTTTGTTTTTGTTTTTGAGATACGTAAGTATGAGATTTACCTGGTTCAAAATCTGATCTGGGTGAAAACAGGAGTGTACAGACCTTTGCTGTAACCCCTAAACTCAAGGAAGAGAGGACAAACAAACAAACAAACAAAAAAGACACTATTTGCATATCATTTGAATTTCAGATGCTCCATTGCCTGGGGCTCACAGACCCTTCTTTGAATCTGATTTGGTTCCTTTTGAGGTTAAGCTCAATTTTCAACATTTTATGGTCTAATTTGTCAACTGGGGATAACTTAAATTAGTTAGGTTAGCATTTTAATCTTCCTCTTATATAATATGCAGTAATTTTTAAGTTGAGTTCTAATTCAGCTTATTTGTGGTTTGAAAAGTATAAAGTATGGACATTTCCACTGAATTTCAGGCCACTACCAAAGCATGGAAGAGTTTACACAGAGAGTTAGTATATTTAGTCTTAATCAAAATTGTTACAAATGGAGTTTAAAAAATGTAAAAAATAGCTACTACTTAAGAGCTATTTTTTCCCTCTTTTTAATCTTTTTTCTATAAATTTTCAGCTGTTGAAAGATATAATCTTTTGTATTTACAGAAACTAGAAAGCAAAATATTTAATTAATATATGAAAAATAATTTATCTTTTTATTAATAGTTGATTTTTAAAGGAAAAAAAATCCTTTTTTTTCCTCTAAATATATTTATTTGCTGAAAATGAAATTTGTAATCAGGGGAAAAAAAAGAGTGCTCCACCCTAGCAGAATTTTATCTATGTATATGAATGTTCTTCATTAATATCTCAATATAGGACTCTGCCATCCTCCTCACAGTTATACAGCACACACAGAATTAGTGTACATTATGCACTGGAACCAGGAATTCTACTGAGGATGAGTCAGTCCTGTGTCTTCATACTTGTTGGAAGAGTTGTACAGCATTTTTTTTAATCAAATAAAAAAAAATACATTGGAAAGATCATTAAAACTAAAATTTCCTTTATGAGAACACACCAATTTTGATTAGTAAAAAAGCTTGGGGTACATAATGGATTTATTTTGTTCCAAAAATAGCTGTGTTATCCCACTGTAGCTCCAGGGTTAGGTCACTCATGTGTGGAATTAAACTCATGGCACATCAGCTGTCATGCAGGTTTTGGATTTGAGGCAACCAAACCTTGCTGCTAATAGAGGTGGATGAAAAGGAACTTTAGTGATCTGATTCAACTCATCTGATGCAAAATTCTGCTTTGCAATAAGACCAGTCATACCCAGAAATCCTTTCTTTTGTCTATTCACAATAGATACGTTTAGGCAAATGTGTACATCAAATGTTAAAACTGGCAACACCACTTTATGTTTCCCCTGTATCCTAAAACAAATCAGGAATTTGAGCCAGATGCTCCTGCTGCATAGACACTGACCATAATGGAGGGATTATGAACATTTTCTTATGTGCTGCTCTATCCATGAAGGTAGTTAAAGTTATAAGAAACATTACTTGGACAGTGGTTTGGGTGTAAGAAAGGGAAAATAATTTCCCATCCTTGCTCATTGGGGAGTTTTTTACATGTGTAAAATTTAGACAAGAATGTTATATTTTTTTTTTTGCACATTATTCCTACAGCAACCTTAAATCAGAAATCTAAAAGAAAAACAAAATAAACACCTAAAAATTAAGTGTAGCTCAGAAAATCTCACATCTGTATGGGACAGTAAAGCCACATGTGAAAGAAGATTAAATTTCTGCTTTAACTGATCTTCTTTAAACTATTGTTCAGTCAGCACAAAAATACTGTTGCTGCATAGCCTGTTGACACCTTGCTAGGCTTTTATGCTTTCTGGTCCCTTTTCCTATTGTCCAGTTCTCCTCTATGCTCACCTTGACCTTCTCAGTTTCCCTTATTATTTATATGCCTACAGTCACATGAAAAGATTGCTCCACTAAAAATAGATGTTGTTTTTAATGTAATCCAGGATTTTCAGTCATTTGAAAAGTTGACTGTCCTAGAAAGAGGTTTACCTTTATTTTCATAGTGAGCAGGTACCCTGAGAATGCTTTATTTCAGAGCTGTTTGTATCCATGGCAAAATATTTTAATGTGCACTTTGTATCAGCCATTACAGAGCACTGGAACATGACAAATACATGAAACTATTTGAAAATATAGTAAGGAGGAGAATAAGACAAAAAAAAAAAAAAGGCACAAACCAAAGAAAATTCAGAAAACCATAGAGTTGCTGCAATACAATTAATTTCTTTGACAAGTCAAAAAAAAAACACCCCATTTGAAAAATATGCAGTACTGGAGCTGAAGTTGGCCAGGGATGCAAAAAATAATAAAAGGGGCTATTAATGGTTTGTCAGCCAGAACAGGGAGACCAAAGAAAGTTTTCCTTCCTGAAGAACAAGCCTGGCAAACAGGTGACAGCAGATAAGAGGAAGGTTGAGGTACTCAACAACCTTTTTGCCCCAATCTTCAATAGAAACATTCAAGGTCAGGTTGGAAAAAAACTCTGAGCAGACTGAACTAGCTGAAGATGTCCCTGCTCATTACAGGGAACTTGTACCAGTTGAACTTTAAGGGACCCTTCCATGATTCTACACTTCCAGGATGCATCTGGATTTGGGTCTCTTTATGCAGATTTACACTGTTCTTTGTAACATCAGGGATTGCCCCATACAAATAATATTTACTCAACTACCATGAAAAATTAATAAATGCCAGTAATATTGTATTTTCTATTGAGTAGTCAAGGCAAACAGGTTGTGCCAAAAGAGACTGTGACCTAGCAGACAGTGCAGTGGGCTGTGATTGCTCTGGTCTTGTGTTTATTGTGTTGTCTAATAGATGCCTCCAAGGACACTTTTCTGAAGTCACTTAATCCTTCCTGTGCCTGTTTTTGGTAGAAGTAATATGAATGGTAGGAATAATGACAGAAGTCTGTTTTTGTAAAGCACTGTGAGACTTACTGAGTTCTACGCAGGTGTTAGGAGACAACAATAATAAAACAAATAAACTTTTTTTGGGACCAAATATAGATTTAGCTATTAATTTTTTAAAAGTGAACCAATTTCATTGTGATAAATTTACAATTTTTTTTTTTTTTCATCTTCTTTTACTTGTGCAGTCAACTCTCTGCTATGAGTGTTGAGCCTGGTCCAAAGGACAGAAGTTTGAGCACATCAGGTGTGAGGTGGAGCTCATTTTCCACTTGAGTTTCATCCATGAAGTGTCCAGGTCATATAGCTGGACAAAACTCTACAGTTAAACCTCTGCATGATGAGATTCACTTTAAAACCTTACTTCTGATTTGTATTTGTTCCCTGCCCATGGTAGGGGGTTGGAACTAGACAGTCTTTTAGGACTTTTCCAACCCAAACCATTCTATGATCCCATGACTGCACAAAGCATTGAGTCACTAACTTGTGGTGACAATCTGACACCTTTTTCCTCTAGATCCATAGATATGACCTCTGTAGTCACATCACAAAACTCTGCTCCAGCTGATAACGTTTTCTAGAAACACTATGCTGCAGGAAATTCATGTAAATGAAAAATATGGAAAAGGAATTAATGGTCCACACACTGAGCTTTAATTGCATCAAAGAATGGGCAGAGCAGATGAATATCACTACTGCAAGCCCTGAACACACTGTATGTACAACCAAATTCCAGAATCCAAGCTTGACAGTCCACCAGTTTTCAAAATCCCTATTGCAATGGCACCAGCCAATAAAAAAGATCCAAGGCCAGAAACCATATGTGATGACCAGATGCTAAAGACATTGGCAGCAGCTGTAATTGGAGGAACCTACACACACAGAAATGCAGTGTGAGGCTGCTTTTGTTGCTTTCATCTATATTCTGAATGTCCTTTTTGTTCTGTGGAAGGACTGGGGGCTGTGAACAACTTTGAAGAAAATAATTTTAAATGAAGCAGCCAGTTTCTGCGGGCTGATGCAACACAACCAATTTATAGGGTTTTCTAAGGGGCTGAAGCAGAAAAGTTTCTGAAGGCCTGAAAAGTATATCTTGCTTGTTGCAAAAGTAAAGAAAATGAGAGAAAAGTCCATGAAGATTACCTACAGACATTTACTCAAATAACAATACCAATAATAATAATAACAACGATAATAATAATAATAGTAAAGTATCCTTATTATTCTAAAGAGTATTTTTTCAGTGTGTCTGAAGATTTCTTTTCTAATGTTTCCTTTTGTGCTATTTAGAACAGAGCTTTATTATTGTGACAGATGAGAGAATTTTTGGGATCTAAACCCACTTAAACAAGGATGCCAAATAGAACTGCAGAAGCAGCTTTTAATCCAGCATACCATTTCTCTGAATTTTGCCACATTAGATGCTTATTGTACAATACATCCAAGACTGCCATCTAATGCTGCTCAGTAAAATTCTTTGTTCAGTCTTATATTTTTGGCATAATATTACACCAGTAGGAACACTGCAGCAACATGAAAACATTCTTAGAAAATAATTTGCTCTAATCAAATAACATTTTGTTTTGCTACTGCTGTTTAATTCCCTGCCGGTTTGGATATTAGGCAGTAAGTAAAAGCATTTTTAAATGGTATAGCTGTGATGAAAAATCTATTAACAGAAAATTCTACAAAGTTGCTTTATGTAACACAATAAACATTGACCTATAAATTTTTATTTATGCATTGTCTGTACATTTAAATTTATCAGTAGGCTGAACATTCATGGCCCTTGCAAATTCTTATCTGAACTTGTTTCTAAGTGCCTGGGAAATAAAAGCTCCTGTAAATACTGTAGTTTGATCCAAAGCTATTGAACTAGATAAGATCAATAAGCTGATGGGCTTCAAATGGCTGTAAACCATGTACTTGAATAATACATCAGTTATCTTGGTTTTGCCGTGTTAGTACTTAGTCTTTTATTATTAAAAATAAAATTTATTTAATCTTGCTAAGAATGTCTGAAGATTATTGTGTAATACCAGGAAATAAATGCTTTTACAAGAGTAAATTACTCTCTTCCTTAAAGAAATATTTTAAGATTTATCAAATTGGTAGGTGATGGAGTACAAGAAAATAATATTGATTTCTTTCGAAAGTTTATGCTTCAATCCTGCCCCTCTAATCCAGCCCTTAGTGAGGCTGTATCTGGAGTGCTGTGTCCAGTTCTGGGCTCCTTAGGACAGGAGAGACATGTAACTCCTGAAGCAGGTCCAGCAGAGGGTGCAAAAATGAGGAAGGAACAGGAGCATCTCTTACGAGGAAGGACAGAGGCAGCTGGGTGTGTTCAGCCCTAAGAGACAACTGAGGGGAGATCACATCCATGTCCATCAGTATCTAAAGGGAGGAGTCAGAGGATGGATCCGGCTCTGCTCAGAGGTGACAAGGAATAGGACGAGACACAAAGGACAGAAACTGATGCCCAGGAAGTTCCACCTCAACATGAGGGAGAATTTCTGTCCTGAGCAGTGACCAAGCACTGGAACAGATTGTCCAGAGAGGCTTGGAGTCTCCCTCCCTGGAGATATTCCAGAAGTGTCTGACACATCCCTGTGCCCTGTGCTCTGGGATGGCTTTGTTTGAGCAGTTAATGTTAAAACCTATCCCTCTGCATTACTAGTGTGAAACACTGCTGCCTAATAGCCTACAGAATTTCATGTGTGATAGCAAATGTTCTCTGAATAACTACAAAATCCATAAAGTTAATCAGCAGTGCTGCACCTCACAGGCTTGGTTTTCTGGAATGTTTCATCCTGTATGTCACCACAAAATGGCAGAACGATTCACTTCACAATATTAGCAACAAAATCATCAGTACTTAGCATCTCCACTATGAGGGTGGGAGAGAGTTGATGTTTCTCAGGGATTTAGGATTTTGGTAAAATCAACTCTACATCGCTCAAATTTTGTGTACATTGAAAAGAGTCCTGCGCTGTAAGAATAATAAAAGGAAAATGTTAAAATGTCAGTACTGGAGAATAAAATATAGATTCCATGAAAAATGTCTACAACATGTCTGAACCCAATGGTTTAAGGACTGTAGTTTTCAAAATTATGTGTAAAGCATGTGATGAATAATTTGAGGGTGTATCTGTGACCAAATAAATTTCTTCAATTCCTGGTAGTATTTTGATGGGAACTTCATTCGTGCCATTAAAATCTGCCATTGAAATTCATCTATCAAGCTGTGCTGGTTGATTAGGTGTGGTCAGAATGAATAATACTGAAGGTCTTCTCTTTTAAGAATTTGTACATTTCTCCAGTTAAGTTCAAATTATGATGGATTTATCTAATTAAATGTAAACATATAAGGTCGGCTCAGTTTCTGATTGAACACATTGATGAAATCATCTGAAGTCTGTAGAATCTGTGGCATCATTACACAACACAAAATGAGTAGTACTATACTGATTATACCTCAAAACACATGCATAACTGCACTTTAAACTCATAAAATTAGGCAGACATAAAATCTTTCCATGATTCTTAGGCAGATCCAAGAGAACAAATACAAAATTTTCTTCTGTTTTTATGAACTGTCTAATTGAAAGCTTAGAAAATTTTCTAGAAGTTAAGCAATACAAAGATTTGAACACAATTAAATACATAGTTACCAAAATACATAGCAATAATCATCAAGTTTAAAAGTGAACTGAGTGCTGCAAACTAATGTCATTCATATGAGTGATAACTTGGGGAAAATAAATTTTCTGGAATTCAAGATTCATATTTAGAGATTCCTTGAGGCTACGCTTCAGAGATTTAGAACAAAAACAACCCAAGCTCTGGTGCTTAACATCCCTTCTTCTAAGTTTGAGAGGCATTTTGGCACTGACCTTAACAGCAGTGAGTTTAAACTTTTGGTCAACCTCAAACTGGTCAGCAGTTGTACTATATGACTGTTGCATATCCCTTCCAGCTGCAACTATTCTGTTCTAATATATTCTAATCTATGCTACTCTAATTTAGTTTGTGGGGAAAACCAGCATTGGTTTTAGCATCTTTGAGGAGATCTATACATTATTCCTTGATCTGGACCTAACAAAGGAGAGCACATCATTGTGAGGAAAATCCTCATGGGCAGTATTTGGCTTCCTTCTCTGTTTCTTTTCCTTTCAACTGGAAGAATTTTACCCTTTAGATTTTTGACATCATGTCAGCAACTTTTTGCTTGCTCATTCTCTCAAACATAGCCACAAGGCATATTGAGAATCAAAATTGCTTCAGCACTTGACAGTACAGGTTTTTTAAATCCCTTCTTATCCTTGAATTGTAGCAAGTCAGGATTTACAAGTGAAAGTGTTTGAGTTTTTCATTCGGGATTCATTGACTTAATTGGTGAAACTGTTTTGAGATTTGTAAGCATATAGTGGGACTCAGAAATACTTTGTGAGATTTGCAAAATGCAGAGACCTTCCAATGTCAATAACACACTCCTCAAAGCAGCTGAATATCAAACTAGTAGTTTATAACAAATTTGGTTAGTTTTTAACAATGCCTGTTCAGCTTTTCAGAGATCACAGACTCTGAGGCATCTCTGTTGCTGAGATTTAGGGCTTTGTAATACAGGTGCTGCTGTGAGCTGTTGTTTTTCTCCTGACAGATGGCAAAGAAGCAGACAGGCAGGTATCAGGTATTGGACAGCTGGAGAACAGGCAGGAAGAGGGCTCCTGGCATTGTTGGGAGATGTAGGGTCAGACCCTGTGCAAAGACCACTACTACACTTTTTTCTCAAGGTCACACCGTGGAGAGATTAAAAGTGGAAATGGTGTTTCTGTCACCTCTGCAAAGAAATCTGAAAAGGCCTCTGATGGCTGTTAGATGTTTTTCTTACTTTGGCCATTCTAATGGAAAAAACCTCACATTAAGCAAGTTTCTGGAGGAAAAGGACCTGCAATGGACCAACACTGCCATTTGTTAATACAGTGTATTCCTACAGGACTTGATCCAAATCTTCCTGGAATCAGTAGAGGATTTATGATTCACCATTTTAAGGATACAGAGAGTAATCCACCCATTGAATGGATTTCAAAATATAGCTTTGGCATATATTTAGAATAGAATAGAATAGAATAGATTTAATATTTCAGTTGGAGGGGATCTAAAAAATCATCTAATCTGCCTGCCTGACTAATTCAGGGCTGACCAAGTTAATGTTGCTAAGGTCATTGTCCAAATGACTCTCTAGGAATTCTGTTCCAGTGTTTTACCACCCCTTCAGTAAAGAAATTCTTCCTGTCCAATCCAAACCTCCCCAGGGGCAGCTTTGAACCATTCCCATGCATCCTACAACTAGATAACGGAGAAAAGAAATCAACACCTCCCTCTCCACTTCCTTCCTCATGAAGCTGCAGAAAATAATGATGTTGCCCCTCAGCCTCCTTTTGAAGGCCTTCAGCAATATCTATGATCCCAACAGCAAGAGATCCTGCTGTTATTTATGCAGCATGTCAGGACCATGGTCCTTGTCACTGCAGGTGCTTTAGAAACACACAGGAAGATAAAGCCCCTATTCTATCAAGCTAATAAGATAGTAGCTGACCATAAATAACAATAGCAGGAATGAAAGAAAGAAGGATGACAGCAGCAAGTATAGGAAGATTACACTGGTAGCTACTGAGCAAGCTGATGTCCTACTGAAGGCTATGACGTTCCTATTTACAAGCAAAAAAAAAATGAAATCAATGGCCCATGGCTGATTGAGAGCCAAACTGTCATGTGCTGGCCAATTCCTCATAGACATCACAGCACACACACCTCATCTGAAGATTACAAGGAGCAGGTAAGTGGGTAATGCACTGATTCCATGCTCAGTGCAAGACAAATCCTTTGTTGAAAATAAATGTGGTAAGTCTCATGTAGCCAGAAGTAAAACATATATATGATTTGAAGCCATAATAGATTTTTTAACAGTCAAAAAAAAAAAATAAATTAAATCCATGCTCAAAGGTTTCAGGGGTAAGAAATTTTGAATTATTTCTATGGGAAATAAAGGAATTATTCAGTGTACCGAAAGTTGTTGGTTGCCTCATGAAATAAGGCTATACATTCTGTGAACTGGTATAAACAACCAAAAAAAACATCTTCCAAATCAATTTTTGAATCTAATCTAAGTACAAGAGCTTCACAGCCACACCACATTTCATGACCAGACCTGTGGGGACCTGAACAGGCAAATTTTAGCTGGAAGGGGGAGGATCTGCCCAGAATTGTAGTCTCTTGCTTCAAACCACACCATTTACTCTGTAGATCCATTTACACATTTTTCCACTGAGTAGTGTGAACGCTCCAGCACTGAGACCTGAAATACAGGTCAGTGTACACCCCAGAGAAGGAAGACACAGGCCAGTGTCACCTCTTCACCATCCTTGCATATTTCATCAGTCAAAACAGATATATACACCTGATTTCCCTGATAAGAGAAAAAAAAAAAAAAAAAGCATAAAGACAGGAAATATAAAAAAAGTGTTAGAAATAAACCCAGATGAAACTTGGGAGCTCTTTATAAATAACTGAAGTACCTAAAATCTCATAAATGCACATCAAAAAGAGAGGACAACATTAGTTATAACCCTTCCAGGCTCAACAAAAGACTGGAGGACTTAGAAATTAAAAGGCAATATTTAGCAAACAGAAAAGGGAAGCAACAGCTATCAACCAGGAGGGGAAGTTATAGGGTGTAGAAAATTAAGGCAGTAAAAGAGCAAAATCTGACTAGCTGGAAGAAGGTAGGTTCTGAATAATAGCTATAATAAAATTCTGATGCTCAAGGGGGTGGCAGAACTTTTAATGAGATATATGTTTATTCAGTATTTCTGTTTTGTATCTGGAAAGAAACAGGAGGATGTATTTGAATCATATGAACATGATAAAGTATTTTCCAGTCCATTAGTAGCTGTGGAGGGTGTTAAACATCTCTCAGAGATAAATAATTTTAAATCAGCAGGCCAGGATACTTGCTTGGATGGATCCTGTGTGAGCTGATGGAGGACATTTCTAGTTCATGCTCTGAATTTTTAATAGACAGGATGAATAGACAGGGATAGAGGCAAAACAGCAGCAGGTTGGACAAATCCTAGCATTGTATTATGATTCAGAGAAGGCAAGAGTGTTTAGGATACTATGGACACAATTAGCCTACCTGCCACAGACAAAATCCAAGCAAAATCTGATTCTGGTATAAATTCATAAATTATCAGGCTGGGAAGATGATTAATGTCAGTCAATACTACTTTTTTTCACAGGAAAATCAATGCAATCAAACCAAAAATCCCCATATTTTTTGAAATGACAGGCTCAATAACTACAAACATCCTAAGACTTCAGAAGAGTGTGGGATTTAGTATAGCACTACCTTCTGGTTAAAAGTTGTCCAGAAAGAACATTAGATGAGTTGAGAACTCGATGACTGTCTATTCTCAGAAGGAGATTCAGTGGAAAGTTGTCAGCCTGGGGAGGAAGAACAGACAAAAAAGATTTTCAAGGACTCACCTAATGCCACTCAGTATTTTCCGAAGAAAATCAAAAGAAAAAAAAGAGGACATTACATCAGGACTGAAAGCCAAGGAAATTGTGAGGAAGTCAGAGTAGTTTGCAAGTGAATTGCATGTCCTTGTGAAAAGTTTTTCTCCAATCTTCATGTAAGCCCCCTTCAGGTACTGAAAGGGCTGCTACAAGGACTCTCTGGAGGCTTCTCATCTCCAGGCTGAACAGCTGAACTCTCTCAGCCTGTCTCCACAGCAGAGCAGCTCTACTGCTGTGATCAGCTCAGTGCTTCTCTGGACTCATTTCTTGTATTGGGTGTCACAGACCTGGATGCAGAGGTCTGGGTGGATTCTCACAGGAGCAGATCACAGGTGGAGAATCACCTGTGCTCACATCTCCTTTGATGCAGCCTCAACCTGCTGCTCACATCTCCTTTGATGCAGCCCAGGATGCAGTTGGCATATTGAGCTTTTTATCCACTCCCAAGTCCTTCTCCTCAGGGCTCTCAATCCATTCAGCTGTGGTTGTGCTGGGGGTTGCCCTGACCCAGGTTCAGGATGATGCACTTGGCCTTGTTGAACTTCATGAGGCTTACCAGGACCCTCTCTCAAGGCTGTCCATGTCCCTCTGGATGGCATCCCTTTTCTCCAGCGTGTCAGACACATCACACAGCTCAGGGTCATCAGCAAACCTGCTGAGGCTGCCCTCAATCCACTGTCCATGTTACTGACAATGATGTTAAACAATGCCAGTGTCAACACTGACCCCTGAGGAGCACATCTTGTCACTGGTGTCTACTTGGATATCAAGGTGTTGATCACAACTCTTTGAGTGCAATCCTCAAGCCAATCCTTATCCACCAAGTGGTCCATCTGTCAAACCCATCTCTCTCCAGTTTAGAGATAAGGGTGCCATGCAGGACAGTGTCAAATTCTTTGTACAAGTCCCGACAGGGGACGTCAATTGCTCTTCCCTCATCCACACAAACCTGTAACCCCTTCACAGAAGGCCACCAAATTTTTCAGGCACAATTTTCACTTAGTGAAACCCTGTTGCTGTCACCAATCACTCTCTCCTTTTCCATATATCTTAGAACAGTTTCCAGGATGATCTACTCCATCATCTTGCTAGACCCTGAGATAAGACTGAGCAGTCTGTAGGTCCCCAGGTCTTCCCTTTTATCCCTTTTAAAAATTGTTCTTCCCCATTTCCAGCCAGTGGGGTCTTCATGGGGCTGCTATGACCTTCCAACAGGATGGACTGTGGTTTAACCACTTTATCCACCACTTCCCTCAGGATCTGCAGTTGCATCTCATCAGGTCCCATGGGCTTGTACACCTTCTGGTTCCTTAGATTTTCTCAAATCTGATCTTCTTCTGAACAGGGACAGTTCTTCCTTCTCCCAGTCCCTGCCTTTGCCTTTTGTGATGTGGGCAGTGTCACTGAGGCACTTGTCAGTAAAGACTGACACAAAAGCTTTTTGAGTGCCTCAGCCTTCTCTGTATCCCAGGTGAAGTTCAACCCTTTCCACTTGGCCAGTGGACTGTCCCTCCCTCAGGAAGGGGCCTTCCCAAGTGCCCTCCTACACAAACACTAGAACCCCTGAGTTCAAAGATTCAACCAGATCAAACTGAATGAGAGTTAGACACTTTTTCCCAAGAGTGAGAATGTTTAATTACTGGAAAATAGTGGCAAGGGAAATACTCTGTCTCCTGACTGAGATATCTTGTTAGAAGGTTGACTCTAAAACAACAGTCAAGTTGTAAGGCATACTGGTAAGGTAGCAAGGACATAAAATAAAAGACACTATTTGTTTTAAATTTTAAACCCTAATATATTGTATAGTAATGAATCTTTCAGGAAAGGTTTGTCATCTAGAAAGTACTAACCCTTAGGCTAGTCTTGATCTTGGTGGCCACAAAGGCAAAATGCCTATTGATTTAAATGGAATAAGAATTAGCCAAGTCTTGTAAAATATCAGCCTAGATGCTGATCTGTGAGAACAAATCTAAAGTGATTTCTTCAAATTTTCATTCCAGTCAATAATTTTTGACTCCTTTGAAGTCCAACTCAGCTGTTTCCAGTCATCACCAGAGGTACCATTATCTCACAGATCTGCCAAGCCCCCAACACAATTAATAAATCTGCTTAGTTTTGCAAGACAAAAGACTTTGCAGCAAAAACAGAGAGATTAATTAATAGCACATAAACAGCACAGTTTATTTTTTCACATATCTGATTTCTGAAATCTCCTCCTTTATGTATTTTCAGTCACTATTATACCACAGCACAGATTTTTGTGTCAGACCCAGGAAGAGATTTCTAATCTGTGAGAAAGCAAATCAAGCAGTCAACCATGAACTGATAACGACTGAAAGAGAGAATGCAAATTCAGACTGTAAGCAGTTAGTACAATAATTAGTCAGGCGATTTATTCAGCGTGGGGGTAGCATTTGCACAAGCTACTTAGCATATGATGATAGCAAGTACAAAGTAGTTATCTAAGAGAACTTCCACTGAGCTATCTCCAGTGATCAACCCAATGTAAAAGAAAGTCAGCAAGGGATATCTGCAGAACAGATCTTTTCGTATTTGCAAGTTTGTATTCTCATTCCAATCAGCCACAGGCTAGTATAGTGACACAAATTGTTAATATCTGTATTAAAGTTCAGGCGTCATCTAGTGTAGCTCACAAATGGGTGGCCAGTTTGATGTGCACAAAGATCTTGCCCCTCTACAAGATTATCCACCAAGATCATTTTGACAGGATATGTTTGAAAAGTAAAAAAACTCATTAGCAAAAGTGTTCTAATGCATCAGGCTACAGCTGGTGGACTAAAAATATAATTAAATATATCTTAAAAAACACAGTATTGTCAGTAATCAGCAGGAGTAGAGCCAAAAAGTGTAGAATCTTTGAACAACTTGCTATTATTGTCTTTGTGTGTCCTTTTTTTTTTTTTTTTTTTTAAGGCAGACCTGGCAGCTAAATATTTTTACTCTGTCTGCAATAACCAGTCAGGCAGCTCAGAAAATGCAATGCCAGCTTGATAAGAAAAATGATATGTTCAGAGATATAAATAGTTCGAGCACACACTGCTATTCCATAGATTCAGAAAGGCTGGGAATTCATCTTACATAACAGGAAAAAATGGTTGAAAGTTACTGAGCATCCTGCAATATACATCTTAACCACAGGTTTTGTTGTTTTTTTTTTTTTTAAATGTGGGAAAAGAAGAGAAAGGGTTTTCTATGGGTTGATTTTCCTATAGGATGCATACTCAGAAGCTCTGCAAATTTTACATCCTCAAGAGAGTGAATCAGAAGCGCAAACAGAAGCTTAAGACTTGAGAGATGCAAAAGTGCTATAAATTGCTGTTAACATTGAATTTGATTGTGGCTTTGTCCCAGTCTCAAACAAGGACAAAAGGCATCAAAATCACAGAAAGATTTCCCCTGGCTCACTCTTCATTGTGTTTTAAATGCAATCTCCAGGCCAGGCTTGGGTCAGGACTGGCTGTCTATCTGGATCCTCATTTCACACATTCTTGTTTGGATTTGGTCTTGTCTTGAACCTACCAGGATACTGAGAGTGTTGCACAAGGAAGGATAAGGGAGGTCTCCACAGACAAAGTTGTATTCATGGGGTGTCTTGCTGATATCATACAATTACTCAAATGGTGAAGTCAGAAACAGAGCAAGACAAGGGGAGAATGGGGTAGTGAAAACTCTCCCCAGTGGCCAGCCAGGGAGAAAAACAATCTTCCAGTTGATGGTTTTTGCCTGTGATCCTACTAACACTCCCTTGAACAAGTTTTGTTTACACATTGCACACCAATTAACTATTAAGGTTTTTGCATATATACATGCCATTGGATAATAATTTAAATGGTTTTTATGTATTGAAGTAATTAAATAAGTCTACCTCTCCTCTATATATAGTCATACAGTTACAAAAAAAAAAGGCAGGAAAAGAGGGAGAGAGTTATTCCCACATCTGTGAAAATTTCTTACAGGAAACATTTGACTAAATCAATATATCTCAGGATTTACAAGCATGAAGTTATGAGAAGAACATGTGAGAACAGCACACAAGAAAAACAGCATGAGATATGAAGGTGTAAAACTGCCACAGCAGCTCCAGGGTGCACAGAGGAAGGTGGCAGAGTGGGAGAGTGGCATATCAAGAGAAATGGCTAATCCTCAGCATGAGAAAGGCTAAGGCACTCTGCAAGGTGAAGGATACTCCATTAAAAATGAAAAGTGTATGTCTGTCTTTATTGGTACAACAGACTTCATGATAAATAATAAACTTCTCTAAGAGTATGCTCTTAATGCCACCCAGCATCTGGAGGTTTGTGGTAAGGAACAACTTTGGGCTATAGGAGACTGTTTCAACAGAGGTCCTAGAAGGATGAAGGGAAGATTAGATGGAAACAACAACAGGAAAATGTTCATTTCTTGTTTCATCAAAAGTACTCTCTGTCAACAAATAACAAAATCTAACAATATTGTATTATATGTTATTAGCAAGCTCCTGGGAGACATTATCATTTTCACATTCCATTTTTAGAAAGGTTGAAGAAAAATATATCTTTGCTATTTGATATGTGAAGAAGGAAGCTTTGGTTTCTTTTTATGAGACCCAACAAGCATGAAACTTTGCAAATGATGTTTTTCACTTGTCCAATCATGGACAGTCATGCCACTGCTCAATCTATTTTAAAACTTGACCCTGATGAGGCAATGAAAACCACAGTGGTAAAAATACAATTCCAAACTGAGCTTGACCTACTTCTTTTAGCCACAGACATGAGGACTGAAAACTTGAAAGAGCTCAGCTCATGTGACAAATATTGTCCCTATTTTTACATTTGCTACAAAGAATATCTGAGGATAAAACAAAGACCTGTCAAGGGGAAATGAACCAGCTACCAAAACAAAGAAATCCTTTCCCAAATATATTAAAAGAACATTGGAGAAAAATCAATATGTGAAATGTATCTTATGAGAGCATCCATGTCTTTAGCACATTGACTATTTTATGTTACTAAAAATAAAGATTCATAAGAGAGCAACTTGACAGTAGTACTAAAAGGAAAATTATTTTCAGGATTCTGTACAAATATTGAAAAATCACAATTTTCCCATAGTCTTACTATGGGAAAATAGTGGCATTTTGTCACATGGCTTATGGCATGTTGAAAAAACATATTCAAGGTCAAGGGCACAGGGATATATGCCATTTACCAAAAATGAACTATGTGTTACTCTTTATAAAATTCATGGTTCTGGTCTAAACTCTTTCCCATGGATGTAATTAGCAACAGAGTCAAACTACTGAGTGCACTTGGGAAATCTACCTAGAGATACAAGTATAACACTGCAAAAGGTATTCCTGAAGTACAGAGAATGAGAAATTTTTGGCTTCCAACTGAAGGTTGTATTGTGTTGTTGGAAGTGCACATCTCACTGTGTGTCTAATCCCTGCTGAGGCTTTCTCTGAATGACCTACAGAGCACTTTGGCAAAAACAGCAATGCAGATTCATCAACCAAAAGCACCATTCTCCATTCTCCATGCAGTTAATTACTTGTACCTATCTTTTATGGAAAAAATACCACATCCCTGTTTTTAGGTGAACACTGCAGATTATCCACAGGACCCTACAGAAGCTGAAGAAAGTCTTTGCTGCATGGAACCCAAAACAGGTTTGAATTCCTGTAATAATGCCATAACCTTGGATCTCAGATGTATTTCTTGACAGATTCTGGAAAGGTTTAGTCCAGATGAGTCTACTGTCATTGTCAATTGCTCACTGATACCAGTTTATAGAAACAAAGCTGCAATGGGGATTGTGCTGAAGAAGCAGAGACACCTTGGGAAGCAGAATATAAATCAAGGTGCTTGTCTGAGAAGATGAAACAAAAACTATTGAACTAAAACTTCACAACTTAATGTTGTGAATGCTTGTGCACAAGCTGATTGTGATTGTGAAAATGTGAAAAGCGAAATTCTTATAAAAATAATAATTACAGCTTGGAAGGGAAGAAGGAAAACTGAGAAGAAATATTTTCTTATTAATAATCATTGCAGAGAAAACTCAGCTGAAACAAATGGAAAAATCTAACTTGACTTCATTGGACTCAGGATGTCACCTAAAGAGCTAAGTCCTGAGTAAACAAAATAATCTGTGCTGCTTTCCTCCAGAAGCTGAATAGACTGCAAACTCCACTGCCACGGTCTGCAGGCACCACAGTATGAAATGCAGCAGCAATTTCATAGAACTGAAAACTGAAAAACACCTCCAAATATAAACCAGAATTAATGGTATTCAAAGCAGAATTTAACAACATGGCAGGAACACCACAGGAAAAAATGTGAATATTAACAGAGGAACTTTAAACACACAGCCCACTCATGCACTGAAAGGGCCTGGAGTGACTGGTGAAAGATTTCTAAAAATGGGTGAGAGAGGGCACATGAAAGTATTTGAACAACAGGAAAAATAAGTTCTAAAATGGAAATGATTCCTGTAACCAAGAAAACAACAGGAAGAAGCATTTCCATTTTTATAAGTGTAAATTAGAGAACTTACAGCAACTCCTTGGAAATTACTCCATTACAAGTAAGCTGAAACTCTGTATGTGCACTATCAAACTGTAAGTTGGCCTGAGAATGGGCTTTTCTCCAAGACAGTTTCAGATGCGTCATTTTACATTGCAGCTATATCATTGTTTAATCATATTAAGATCTTAATTTGTACTTTTTCTTTTCTCCACAGTTTTGTAAAAATGAACCAAATAATTCCAAAGGAGAAATAGATATATCAGATTTTTACTACATAGGTAATTGAAACAGAACCCTTTGGGAGAATAAAGAAAACATTTAATAAAATTGAGAGAAAAAAATCTTTGTCCAAATCTCTCCAGAAACTTTTTCATTACTATTTCTTGTTCCTTTTTAGGATATGCAAGCTTCTAGGAAAGTGCTGATTCTTGACTTAAAACCACAAAATACTTTTCCAGGTATTTGTAAGGAAAACCTGTAAAAGATACAAGTAAGCAATCATTTGGCAGAGAGTTTGGCTGTGGGGATCACCCTTGTGCTGGCAAGTGGTTAAACAAGGTCCTGTCAAAATCTTATCCACCCCCCTGCCTGATTTTGTGATCTCCTTAGGGTGGAAGACAAGGCTTGCTCTTTCTCACAGTGACACACAATGATGGTGCCAGGCACATGAAGTTTGGCTGCCTGAACTCATCACATAAACCCATTTTAAACTGGTTTGTTGAGGATTCACATCAGCCCATCGGTGGTGGAAGATCAAGACTCTTCTATTCTTATACTCATCCATGCTCCTATTTATTTTTAAGAATGAGGGCTTCTTTTGAAAGCAGAAGAGACAAAATCTGTATTTTTAAGTTTTGTCAACTTTCAAAGCCAGATAAGCCTCTTCCTGTCTTCGTAGTCCATAATGAAAGTTTTTAACCATCCCTGCCTCCTTCTTGTTGTGTTGGGAGGACCCAGAATCTCACTAGAAATTTTCCTGATGAATGGAAAACTCCAATACTGCTTAAACCAGAACAAAGGTTTGAGAGTGTTTTCTGTCCAGTGGCTTTATTCCTGCGGTACTTGTTTTATTCTCATAAATCCAGGATTTCACAGCTGAAAAACCTTCCCCTTGCATAGTCTTCAGTCCTGCTTTTTTTAAAAGGGGTTGCATGTGAGGTTTGTTTTTCCCTGAAAAAGTAAAATAGCATATGTAAAACATTCTCATTGGTTTTCTGATTGGAGTTCTGATTCTGTGAAGCAAAGAGATAGCATGCAGATTGATTTTTTTAGCTCACAGAATTATCTCTCTTTCTGCAATATATTAAGTCTGAAGTATCTTATCCCCCATCCCATTCCTATTCCTTTTTCCTCCCACTGTTTCAATTCAGCTGCTATTTCAAAAGCACTCCCTGTTGTATTTGTTACATTAAATATCTGCAAGAAGCACTTACAGAAAAGCATTTGCTACTCTTAGGAAAAAAAAAAAAAAAAAAAAAAGCACTCCATCCCATTTCTATTAGGAGGTTTAAAACAACCTATTTAACTTTTCTGTCTCCAGGTTTTTTTTTTCCATATTCAGTTTGCCTGACATAACCTTTTCATTAGTGTATTAGCTACAGCAGCTCAACCTGGAGAGGCACACGAGATTCACATACACCCAGTGTCTGAGGGCTTTTATGCCCTCCAGGATGGAAATTCACTGTGGTAATTTCAGCCTAATCAATTGAAATACAAGATTGAAGCCACTGCTAATTGACTGAACAAAATTGAAATTTGGCAAATGTCATAATGTCAGTTTACTCATTCAAAAGTTTCTCGTTGACTGAGGAGGGAGGTCATTGGAGGAGGGTGCCAGAATGAGAGGTTGCTCAGGAGTGGGCAATCAGGGGGTAAAGGTAATGCATTCACGTGGGTCAAGCTGGCTCATACCCTGGTGCAAAGTATGTTGGTTATTTAGTTCTCAGAAAAAAAACCCCACATTTGTGGCTAAAAGAATTGCCTGGAAATATAAAGAAAGTCAGTGATAGTTGGGAGAACAGAACATAAATTTATTATCACCCATTCCTTTCCTGTTCCATTTGTATCTTTTACAGGAAAGTGAAAAGTTTTGTCCTGTGGTAGGAAAGTAGTGACTACTCTCTTCAAAGAAAAGGGCTGAAGATCAGAACATTACTTGTTGAAAAGGTTTTACAGCTTCTTGCTTTTGCTAATGACTACTTCAGCATCTACTAAATCTACCTTCATCATCAATCATCATCAAAGAACCTTATATTTCTCAGATTCTGATGCTCTTGATCAATCAAAATTCTACTGAAAGTCCTCAGGTTTGTTTGTGGGTGAGAATTAACTAACAAACAGATATTTAACACCAGCTAAATCCCAGCAAAGCACTAAGAGTATGTTAGGTGGGATATTAACTCTTGCAGTGGCTTTTTAGTGTAGTCAGGTGCAACTTTAAGCTAAACTTTGCTGTTTAAGACCAATTTTTGCAATGAATAGTAATGCAATGAAAAGACCTTTATGTAATGAAATATATTGAAATTATCTGGAATCATACCACTCTACCACCCAAGTTTTTATATCTCTGGATTAAATTAATAGTTAGCCTTGTTGCAGAAACTTTATGGTGCAAATCTTATAGGGAGAAGATTTTAATCTGTAGAGATATAGGTAGTAAAATTTTCTTATATTTCATCCAGCTAACATGCTCATAGAAGACAGAATAACTTCTGAGCACATGTTATTCTTTGTTCAGAGACCATCTGTTTTTTCCCAAATATATCAATGGATGTAGTAAGAGTGAATGCTTCTTCCTACCAGCTTGGTTTAGATATTCTCCAATAAGCATAAATATGGTATTTTAAGTTATTTGACAGTTTTATATTTACCCAGGAAGATTTTTCCTGTCTGCAGTTTTACCCTGACCACTAATGATGGTAGTCCTTGTAGATATTACCCTCCCCCTGCTGGAGACAGCTGAAGCAGGATCAGTGAAGTCCAATTTGGGCATCTAAATATAATAGCACTACAATTAATAAACTTATAAAGAGCCATTGGAATACTATTATTCTTGAAAGTTTGTTTTCTAATCTCCTTATGGTACAAGCTTGCTTTTTAATCTACAACTACAGAGAAAGACATGAAATTCTCTTTTTCTTCAATTAAGCCTCATAATTTCACCCCTCTGTCAATTAGTTCACATGAAATTAATAATTCTGCAGGAGTGGCATCCACAGCCTCTATACAGCTGCAGTACTCATTCTCTGGGATGAGCAATTAACAGGCTCAAATAGCCCTGCTAACATTTCTGAAAACATTCCTGGTTAAGGCTGTTATTAGAATAATAGAATCACAGAATTTTTTAGGTGGGAAGAGACCTCTAAATTCATCAAGTGCAATGTTAACCCAACACTGCCAAGCCTACCACTAAACTGTGTCCCCACGTGTCACATTTTCATGTATTTTAAATCCCTCCAGGGATGGTGACTCCACCACTGCCCTGGGAAGCCTGTGCCAGGGCTTGACAACCCTTGCAGTGAAGAGATTTTTCCAAATATCCAATCTGAACCTCCCCTGGTGCAACCTGAGGCTGTTTCCTCTTGTACTGTCACTTGTTTGGGAGAAGAGATCAATTCTTCCCAGCTGCATCCTGCTGTCAGGGAGTTGTAAAGAGCCATAAAGTCTCCCCTGAGCCTCCTTTTGTCCAGGCTGAGCCCCCCCAGCTCCCTCAGCTTCTCCTCATCAGATCTGTGTTCCAGACTCTTCACCAGTTTTGTTGGCAATTAATTTTGCTAAAGATAAGAATTCTGGCTCCATAATAGTGCCACTAAACACACTTACACAAAGTTTTCTTAATGAGGACTGAATTTTAAAGGGAATGAGGGAAGTTTATGGGGCATAAACAGCTTTATGGATTTTCTTAGCTCAGACTTCACCCTGTCTTTCAGCCTGTAAATGAGGAATGTACATATAATGGGACTGAAACTATACCTACTGCATACTCAGACCCAAATATAGAACCTCACCTAACTGTAGACCTCTCATGCATCTAAAGATGTGATAGACAAACTTTCTCTGGCAGTCAGCGAAACACAAGCAGGATATTTATTTGAATCTTGGACCTGAGTATAACCAAACAATTTCACATTTTTTAAACAATTTCATACTCTTTTTTTCTTTTAACTTCAAACAGGACATGTTTCTTTTAACATGCATAATTCTTGTCAAATCTGTCAAGAGAATACACAAAAATAAAGGTCTGCAATAGGGGCAATGCAGCAACTGATTGAAATGGGGTTGGCAATGCAGCTTCTGGACAGGAAGCTGTGTGATTAATTTAATTTTAAGTATAAATACAATTTCCACCATGACAGAACTCTGATTTGCATGGAAAGCAAAGCGGGGGATTCAATTTGTTTATACAAACAATTTAATTACTTTGTAAGAAAGAAAACAGCCACAAAAATTGAAAGGGTTGAGCTATCCAGTAGAGACTTGGTGCTGTAAAGACATTGAGATGAAACATCTCTAATCCATGCCCTACACAGGAAAAAAACGTGTGATAGGAGGCTGCAGCAGGGTGGAGGGAACAAGACCAGAACCAAACAATGGAAGCTGAAGCTTCACATTTTGTAGAAGTGGATGTGAGTAGAGAATAAAGCTTTAGTGAGAGAGTTGTTCTGATGGGATCAGTGTAAGGTCTGCAGGTAGAACTTGCTGGCCTGCAATTCAGAGGAAGAGAGAGCAGATGACCTAAAGGTTTCTTCTCTTCTCCTAAAGCCAGTGAATATCTCACTGAATGCCTCATACTCACAAGCACCACAGGCAGTGGGAGCAGAAGACCATAAATTTGAGAGGAGTAGAACACATTCTTGTACCAGGCCATCCTCATGTACACATGAAGGGATAGGCACCAGATCTGTGATTTTTGGCCACTTAGAACAGAGACATAAAATTGAACAAAATTTTGGTTTTTTTGGTTTGGTTTTTTTTTTGGTTTTTTTTTTTTTTTTTTTTTGGTAGATTCTTATGTAAAACAAAGGAATACATTTCACAGCAGATGGAGAGGAACAGCATACTCTGGATGAGAATTTGTGGACATCCCTGTGAACCACACATTAGCAGTAGGCTCTATTTTGTAGTTCATTGATGAAAATCCTTTTCTGAGCACTTGCTAGGATAGTTCATGTGACAGGATGAGTCTTTCTCCATCACCCACCCCAGTGTACAAACTTCTGGTAAAGACAGACATTCATCTCCAGGCAAAACAACACCTAGACTGCAGATAAACAGCTTTTATTGGTTTAAAAGTAGATTTACTGACCTATATTTGCCCAGACTACGTTTCCTCTGCTAAAACACATTCTGTTGGTTCCCTGGTAATGTGCCCTCACAACAGCTTTTTGATGGTTCTTGTACTGCTGCTTAGTCATATTAGTATTTAATTCTGATCCCTGGCTCTGATAGAAGATGAAGAGAAATACACAGGCTGAACACATTTGTTTAGCAATGACTTGAAAAGGGTTTTTATTAGCTGGAATTTTGAAAGTATCCCTTTTGTACAGTATTTTGGGTGTTAACTAGCAACTGTGGGACTGAGAACAGCTGTTGCCTGATTAGCTGCTCTGCATCAAGCACATCTTAGTTGGTGCTTTTTTCCTATGAACTGCCTAATAATCCTATAGATAGGTGTGTATGTAATTACTATAATTAATATGAGATAACTAATTAGCAGTGCTGTAGGAAGTACACAATCAAATTAATGTTCCTATGGTAATTTGGAAGAAAATGAAGATGTTCAGAGCAGGAAGATCATCATATTTTTCACCCCCAGTAGTGTTCTCCTATCACTTGGGCAGCTTGCAGGATGCTTTTCCCTGCAGACCCCCAAGGTCTGCTTTTCCAGACCTGGAACTTGGGTTGGGTTTTTTTCAGAACAAATATGAAGTGACTAATGCAGGGTGGAAATATGCTCAGATGTGCAAAATAGTTCTTTTTTTTTTTAATGTGTACATTTTGCTTATGAAAGCTTTTTAATTGGTTTAGCCTAGCTTTTAGTGCTCACTTCAAAATGATGCTGAAGCATCTCCTGGCACCTCTCTGCCTTCTTTGGAGTCATGGTAGGTGTATTTTCTCACTCTAATACAATCCCTGAATTAGAACATTGTGTCCAAACTACAGGATGTAAATAAGATTAAAAAGCCTTAAAAAAAAAAAAAAAAAAAAAAAAAAAAAAAGAAGAAAAAAAATATATATACTAGGGGATTGAGTGGCCAATATTTTCCCATTAAACATCTTTTTTCTTCCATCATGCTCTGCTGTTGTTTTCAGAGACAGAAGTAAAGCAGCAAATAGGAGATATAATTTTGTAAGTCTACCCAATAATATAGAAGTGAAGGCCAGGGCAATGAAAAATAGTTCCCATAATCCTAAAAGGTTAGCTCAGGCACAGTGAGATTAGTGTTAGATTGACCTTAAGTAAAACATTTCTGCCTGGCTGGTAAAATAAGACATTTTTTTTTGATCTTATTTTGATCTTATCATTGTTTTGAAGCATTCCCATAATCTTTTCCAAATCACAGTGAATTGGGGTAAGATTACTGAAGTTCCTTCAGGGGAAGTAAAACAATCTAGGTTTCCAAGGAAAATCTTCACGAACATGAAATAGCTTTCACTTGGTTTTTTTTTGTTTGTTTGTTTGTTTTGGTTTGTTTTTTTGTTTTTGTTTTATTTGTTTGTTTGTTTTTGTTTGGTTTTTTTTTTCTCTTTTCTTCAGAAAGGCAAGATAAAAACACATCAGATTCCTCAGTTCATTCCATTGCAGTGAACAATAATTTACATCCTTCTTTTACATCAGTGGTATTATACAAGTTCAGGAACAGACTTTGGAAAGTTTATGAGAACTTTACACCTTCCCATTTGTTCAATAACAGGCAGAAGACAGACATAATAATTTCCAAGTGGGAATAACACCAGATACAACATTGATGATTTGGTATCAATTATCGGTACAACATTTATGGTTTGGTATCAATTATTGGTACAGCTTTAATGATTCGTATTGATGCCCCCTCAGTGCAGTCAGCTCTGTCTTGCTCTGGTTTGGCTTTAAAACATGAGTGACACCAAATATTTTGGGTTCAGTCTCTGTTTTCCACCATCCTCATCAATGCTGTGTACATCAGAGAATGTCACTGGGACCTGAATGTCACCTACCACCTCTTCATATCTGGCACACAGGGTCCAAGATATCCAATCAAGAATCTAAGAGATGACCTTGGATGCATTTATCAAAATTTAAAGAAAACTTTAATAGTTCCACTGAAGCTTATAAAATTATCTTGATTTTTTCCCCCTGTAAATCCTGAGGACATGAATGAAATATCAAAACCTAGTTCCATCCTATGTGTAAATATAGTTTCATAATTGACATTTCTCCCTACAAATCATTACTGGTTTATTTGACTATGGAATTTTCCATAATAAAATCTATTTCCCTCATTCTCACATATTTGAAACTTCCAAACATTTATTTCTCTTGATAAAATATGCTACATGAAGACTGGGATCAAGAGCAAAAAATAACATTGCTGTAACACACCATTCAAACCGAAATGAGATGGAGAAATTGCTGGCCTTTAGCATCCAGCCAGCTCAGAGGGAAAATGGGAGAGGAGGGTGGAATGTTTCCTGAAACCAAAGCTGAGGTTGTAGGACAAAAATTGTTCAACATAACAATAATTACATCTTCATATTTCCTTCCAGATCATGTAGCAAAAAATGTATTTTGAGGGAACAAAACCAGAAAAAAGATGGAAATAAAGATAAAATAGTTCACTAATGGTAAACTGTCCCATCATGAGACCATGAAATGTTCTGTTTATTTCAATGATGAATTGGGGTCAAATTCCACAAAAACAAGAGAAGAGAAGCCCGCAGCCATCAAGTGCCTTTTTTTTTAAAAGGAAGTTCTTTATCACCATCTACTGGAAGGAAAGTCTCATTGCCCGGGAAAGATGTAAGCAAAATAAATATATTGGCTATTTTGAAGACATAGTGAGTTTCTGAAAACTCTGCACTCTGAACTGAAGTAGATCTCATCATGAATTTTCTTTAAAATAGTGCTACTATTCTGTTACCATCAGAAAGGTTAAAAAAATTCAAAATTTTTTATTAATTCTTATTCACAATATATTATGATTCATAATATTGTATACACAGTATGTGAAATATAAAATGTATTATAGTTGTAATATCAAAGTATAAAATAATAATCATTAAATGATTAATAATACTTTTTTTAATGCAACCAAAATGGATTCTCTACTCCAGTATACAGAAGTTAATTATCAGAGAAAAAATTTTGTCTGCTCTCATTCACACTTGGTTAATTATTCATCTTCCTGAACAGATGATGCTCCCAGAGTGGATGAGTATTTTGGAAAACCCAAGCCAAGAGAAATTCTAAAAACTATGCCCTAACTGTTGAGAAAGGCAAGATAGCATTATTTTTCTGAAATAAGTGTTGCTTCAAAATATGACTAAAAATGTTTCAAAGGCATAAAAAGTAATTTGTGCTCTGTGACCCCAAGGACTAGAAGAAGAAACAAGGAAGATCTAACTGACACAGCCGGATAAAGTTTTTGATGAGAAGTTAACCACAATAGGTTGTTGACAACTTCTATGAAATCTCCCTCACAGGGGGCTTTTAGATCATGTCAAACAATTCTCTGTAAAGAACTAGAGCACTGCTGTTGATGCTGGCAATATCTCAGATTATTTCCAGTCCTTCTGGGATATTACCCATATTGAAATCTGTCATGTCTAAAGGAAATGATCATATCAAAATCTCAAGTCACCACTCATCTCATAAACTGACTTCCTAAATTAAAATGCAGCCATTAAATTCAATATTTGTGTCTGTCAAAGTCAGCATTATCGTGGGAATACTGCAACCACCTGCACCCCAGGAATAGATGGAAATCATAGGTGTTATTTAGAGACAGGAAGATTACTTTGTGTAAGACAAGGAATGGAAACTAAAGTTTAAGTTACTCCAGCTCTAGATGACGTAAAGTCAACTGGATCTATCCTGAGAGAAGAAGAGCCTCCCTAATTCAGGAGAAAAATCTAGAACCCTGTGTTTCTTAATTCCAGAATACCATAAACTATTGAATAGGGTATATAAGGGATAGGATATTTGCAACTGCAGGATGACAGTAGAAAGGGCTGGATACTTTTTCTCTAGAAAAAGTTAAATCTGTACACTAAAAGTTGTTTCAGCACCACAACAAATCTTTGCCACATAGTCAACCATTTTGCGGCTAAAGTTATGTGAAAAATCTGATACAAAGTGATAGTTTCAAATGTGTCACAACTTATTTTCACTAAGAAAAAAACAATAGTAAAATCAAACAAACAAGCCCCACCAAAACCAAAACCCAAACCACACACAGAGACACAACTCCTCCTGCATTTAGGGACTCTTCCATGTTTACAAATTTATTTTTAATTCATTGCCTAAAGAGCACTTCAGTATAAAAGTATTTTAGTTATTGACTGAAATTTAGTGCACTAAAAACATTCAGCTATGCCAAAAGCATTTCTGGAGGAGTTTAAAACTGTGCATAATCAACTGGCAGAGAAAAGGTCAAGTAAAGAGTAATATAACAGTAGTACATCAACATCTTGTATTTAACATCAAAACAAACGGCTGTCTTCTTTATATGGAATACATTTCTATTAGAGATGAGGTGACCAATAAATTTAAGAAAGAGTTATTTGAAAAAAAATTATTAAAATTTTGCAGAAGCAGAGATGCTAACTGCTATGTGACTTCTTCAAAGCCTTTTCTCTCAGGATAACATAAAAATCCCTACAGATGATAATCAAAGAACTCTGTTCCTCACAGTAATTTTTATTGTGTCTTTTAGGAACATTATCACTGTCTAAATTTAAGCACCTAATTGAAATGCTGTCCCGGATTTGGTTGGGATAGAATTAATTTTGCTCTTAGTAGCCGTTGTTGGATTTAGTATAATATTGGTAACAGACTGATGTTTTAGTTGTTGCTAAGTAGTGCTTACTCTGAATCAAGGATTTTGCCTGAATGCAGCTGCTCACATGTGGAGGGTGTCTGAGAGTGCTGCCTCTAGCTCCTGCTCCAGGAGGGTTCCTGATTGCAAAGAGCCTCTGTCATCTGCCAAGTTGCACTTCTGAATCCCATAGGTTGTCTGATATGCTTACATTTCAACATTTCAGGGTTTTGGTCTCTACACACAGGAATTTCTACAGACAGTACCCGCAGTGGGGTAAACTGAGTCATTCCACAGGCTCCTCTGATGGTATTGATCAAATCTCCATAATCTAGAGTGGACACTGGACCCCCAGTAAACATCCATCCACACACAGATGCTAAAAGCAGCTGTCTAAAGAACTTGATCCAGTTGCCTACACAATACCCAGGTGAAATATCCCAGGGTGTTTTGCCTGGTGCTGGTGAATTGGTGAGCCCTGGTATCTCAAAGGCCAGTTATCACTTTGGTTACATTTTTGTGGATTCTCTCACTGACTGTGGCTTCTCAGGTGGCACTTGGGCATGAGTCTGTAATTTTGACTCAAATTCCACTGTAATTGACTCCAAAGTTAATTCACATATGTCGCCAGCCTATGTTCTTGTTGGACTCGACTCTAAAGGTCAAATCTGAGTAGTTCCAATGGGAAATACCTCCTAAAAATCCTGAACACCTTAAATAATCTCCTAAAACTGATTACACTGTTGGGATATTTATTTCCCTCCTTGGAGCAGAGGGGAAGGATCCCAGGAACATATTTCTTTACTGGCTCAGACAGTTCGTATTTCTCTAATATCTCATGGGCTACCCTGAATTCTACAGAAAACCTCAATTTGCCTCCTGTGAAGGATGTATTTAACTTTTTCCTGGTAATGTAATGGGAATTAAACCATCTCCAACCCTCTCCTTCTTTTCTTCCGCATGAATACAAGCATTTGTTTGGATCCCACTCCAAAAATGTGATATTTATCACATACTTGAGTGTCCTGGGATTTTCTAGTGGGCATCTACATGAAAACTGGTCTCTCACAGGTTTGTGTCCTGCATGAAAACCCATTCCTGCACCTCTAGATTATTTCAAATGGTGGTAGAACATGTGCTCAGGCAACTGGGTCAAACTCACACCTTTATTTTGTGGTTGTACCTACCAACACCTTTAAGAGTCAGTATTTAAATGCTACAGAACCTTTCTGAATTCCTTCTGTACAGACAGAAAGATGAAAATAAGGTAAAGATCCTGGACACAAACTGTGCACTGTGATTATGGGAAGAGGTGAGGTGAAGAAAAAAATTACAATTTAATTTTTTTTTTCCAAAGTTTCATCCACAAAAGTATATAGATCCCATATGGGAAAAAACATGTTGATTTAATCGCTTGCAAAAGGGAATGGTAACAGCACCTTCCTTTACCTGTAAATTTGTTCACAAGGGGAAAAACTAAATAATGTGTAGTTAGATTAAAGCAGACAAAAAGTTGAGCACTTGATAATATGTCCTCCTTGAGTTTCCTAAATAGGCAGTGAAGACTGTGTATTTTATGCAAGTCGTTGTTTCTGATGACTGCTACATATTATCATATTAAAAATTTCTCTTTGATTTATTGTTATAAACAACTCATACTCTTTATTCTGTGGAAGGCGCTGATACATAACAGTACAAACCACCTTGGTGACTAACAAAGATTTATACAAACAAGTTTTGGGCATCTCATATATATAACCACACCGAGGGTCATTGTGCTGTCTGTGCAGGAAAGCAGCAGGGGATTTTCTGAGTTCAGGGGATTTCTGCTTTATGAAGTAACCTTCCCCATTTTCTTTGAATTAGCAGAGGCCATATAACATTTTGGTTGACTCACAAGCTCTTCCCTGTAATGGACCACTATCTGTTTCTCATCTGTCTTCTGCTTTTCCTTGGCTGGCTGGCCCAACAAGGTGAGTGGAATGGTTGAAGAATATTCCTGGTACAATGTGGTAGATAGGGACAGGCGAACGGAAAATCTCGGGATGTGACGGAAAGCAAGACCCTTCCCCCCTCTCTTCCTGCTATAGGTAATCAATCACCCCTGAAGCATGCAGCCCCTCCTAAACTCAGTAGTTTTCCACTCCTTACTAACCCTAGCCAGACCCACCGTCCCCTTTTGACGTAGTGAAACCCCCTTGACTATTTAACCCCACGAGATGAGATAATAAACGCCATTTGACCATCCACCACATTGGTGTCTGTGCATGTCTGTGGCCCGAGTGACCCAGGGGAAGCCGGGTCGCCGTGCTGTGTCTTGGAACCAGGTCGCCAGCCTTCTCATCAGAAGGCGACAGTACAAAGCCTTGCTTTAAAACCCTTTGAGGTGAACTAAACCCATACAGAAACGCTTTGGTGGGTTGGGGAGATGGATGATGGATACCTGGGTTCATCAGCAAATACCCTTGTTTGCATGTGAATGCAGCTGTTTCCCATAATATTCTCCAATTATTTCTTTGCATGAGCAACAGTGCACAGAAGAATGAAAACCACAAAGCACCTGTGTGAAATCTGAATGCTAGTTTGCCAGAAATGTTTTCTTTAGTATTTACCCAATTCTACCCAGACTGAACAAATGCCAGTGAAATCATGTTGGGGGGCTGTTGGTTGAGGGGGTTTTATTTTTTCCACAAGTTTAAATAATCAATTTAAAGGATGAAAGGATTAAATTTTTTATATTTTTTTTTTTTGTGTTGCTTTTAGTTTTCCTTTATTTATTTATGTTCATGCAATGAAGTCGGTTCTTATGGCTCAGAGTACTGGAGCCTGGGAGAATTTTCTGGGAAAATATCACTTTATGATCCATCATCCTGGCTACACGCAGGACACAAGGTGTGGTACTGTGTGGGTGTTATAAACAACCCAGTCAACCCCTCTGTGTAAGGAGTGGCTGCTCTTTACCTTTGGCCACTGCTGGAGAGAAGATGGTTGGCTGGCAAGATCTCTGCTCTGACACATTCTTACTGTCATTATGCACAGGCATTTATTTTTCTTCAACAGCTAGCATACAAAAAAATAAAAACCTGCCTTGCATGCAAGCTCTTTTGTTATTATTTCATTTTAAAGTGTTTCTCCATTAAACACCAAGAAACATTTTCAAATTTTCACGCTTTCTTACCTAACATTGGGAAATCAAATTTTTATTAATTCCAGGTTGCATGTCAAGAGTTTGCAGACTAGGAGACCCAAAACAAACCTTCCCAGGCTGCTGGTTTAAATATCCCTTGCTTTTCCATAAATTGCTAAATACTCTGGGGACCTAGTTCATTGCATTCCTGTTGGGTTTTGCTGGCAAATTGAGGAGCCCTCAAGAAAATAAAAATTCCCATATCGGGACTTTATTTCTTAGGAATTTTCTGAAATCCACTGGTTTATGAACAACTATCATTATCTGCAGAGCAGGTACTGGTGGACTTGGTCAATACAAAAATTAAGTCTATTTTGCCACCATTTTTTGTATCCTTTGGTGAAACTCTACCTGGAAGTTGCAAAAAAATTAAATTTTGAGCATCAACCATAAAGCAAAGAAGAAAAAAGGGATAAATCTCAGGTCTATAGCTTCAAACACTTTGTATTTTTGCCACTACATTTGACAGCATGTGGTTACCTCAGATGGACTTATCCCCTGCATCACCAGAACATACCTTAGAAAGACTTCTCCAGGCACCGTGGTTTTTTCATCATTGTGCATTTACAAGGAGGTAGCGATGCCTTGTGAAGGCTGACCTAGGACAGAAACTAGATGGACTTAAAGAATAAAGTAGGGATTTATTAACACCTGGGCAGCACAAGAGCCCAGCCAAGGCTGCACCCAAGATGAGCCAAAATGGTCCCAAAATGCACGAGCGCTCCCGGGGGCTCTCACTGTGATCAGCTCTGCTCCATTTGCACCTTGGAGTTCATTGTCCCATTCCAGCTTTAGCCCAGGCACTCCCATCCTGCTTGTTTTTCTCTCTCCAGCCCACGCTGTTTGTGCTCCTGGGCCTGAGCTTTGGATCATTTGTCCTTGGTGCCTAGTTGAAGCAGGAATTGTTTTGTCTCCCTGCTCTGTGAAGAGAGCTCACCATCCCATAATATGAAGCTCAGATCCACACTCTAAAGCAACACAAAATCTGAAAAATATAAAAGCTAAAACCTGTAGCATCAGTAGGAGGTATTAAATCTGGAGGAAATTTAACAATTAAGAAATTTCAGCAGTCAAGGGATGATTATGGCCAGCAGATGCCACTGCTGCTCCACACCATCAGTGAATTGCTGCATGTACTAGGCTACTTAATTTTTGACTGAAATACAAGGTGTAGAGATAAATATTGAATAGGCTGAGAACTACATTTTTAGTGATGCATTTTAGTAATGCATTTTTGTAGCCTATGTGTTCAATACAGTGGCTCCTTCAGTTGCAGAGTTCTGCTCTTTTTGCTTAATGATATGCTTTTTTTACATACTTTCAGGGGGAAAGTGTAGGTTAGATCTTCTTGTTAGGCAGAAAAATAAAGAAAAGAGAATGAAAAAGAAGAAGTTTTAGAATCAGTCCTGTTGAGAATCACAGAGACTGTCTATATGCTGTGTTCCATAAAGTTAGCAGAAATGCAGCCACAAGTTGCAGTAAAAGCTGTTGAAAGCAACTACAGAGAGAGAAATATTAGGAGCACTGGATTTCTGCTGTGGGTGCATGTATATGTACACATGTATATGTGTACAGTTTTATAGGTATATTTCTATTTGTATATTCATACTCCACCTTTAGCCTGTGGTGTTCCTGGCACGAGGTTGGATCAGGATGATGTTTAAGGTTGCTTCCAACCCAAAACATTCTGTGATTCTATGATTCGGTGATTCTAGATTCCGTGATTCTATGAGATGAGATACTTATTGGTAATTTAATATATGTATGGAATGATCTGCTTTCTGAGTTCTGTAGATCTACTGAATTCCTCACTAAAGCAGTCCCTCCTGTTTTCTTTTCCCACAAGATGTCAGTGTTTCCTACCGTTTGTGACATGGTAAGCTTGCTGGCAATGATTATCGACCGTATCTTAAGAAGAATCCAGTTAATTAAAAATGAGACATTGTCAAACATGCAACTCAAAGCATTCCATAATTAAAGAGTTTGCTTTAACTGGGGGAAATGGAGCCATTGACTCTGCTTTTATAGCGAAAACTTGAAAGATTAACACACTAAACCCCAAATTTTATCCTCTTACTTTCTCTGATTGGACAAAAGATACATAAGAAAAAAGATACTACAAATGGTGAATAATGAGAGTGCTGCATGGAATGTTGTCTGAGATTCCTACACAAGATCAAACATTAAGATACCTAATATTTCAGAATATTATGTGTATAATGTTTGGTTAAACACTACTATGACAGCAAGCACTTCTTTAAATGCAGCAGATAAATAATGGTAATTTTCCTTGTGCCCACAGGATGTCAGAGTTCACTTTAGAATACAGTTGTGCAAAATTTAGAATGACAAATTCAATCTTTGTCATCAGGTTTGAAATATTTATAAATGCATGTTTTGACCAAAACCAGTGAAAACAAGCAGAGTGTCTGGTGCTCAATGTAATAAGCACATCAACATCCAGATTTGCAATCCAAGCAGGCATACTGATTTCATTTTTCTACATGGAAGAGCAGATTTTTCCTTAATTCAGTTTCCCATTCCTTCAGTGAGGTTTCACCCCTGGAAACACTGACTTCAGTAGAGTTCATGGCTCTCTGTCAGATATCCAAGGGGCAGCACTGTGTTACTTTCATTATCTGGATAGTTGCAGTGAGATTTTTAACACCAAAATATTGCAGATCAAACACTACTGTAACCATCTGCCTTCTAGCCCGGAGTGACTGCACAATCAATATTCCTGCCTTTCTGTGTCTAATCACAGCCATTCTTTTGTAATGATAAAATCGAAAATGCAATTTTTGAAGACAAAGGTTCATTGATTTCTTATTGGACCTCATTATTTAATATCATATCTGGATTTGTCAGACTGAGAAGCACATTGTACATTCTCCACCCAGCTAACTTTAAGGGGTATCTGTGATCCATCACACGTGTGCAAGCCAATATCTCTTGGAATAATCCTTCCCTCCTTACACCAGCAGACACAACCTCAGACATCGCTGCAGGCAGTGAAAGCTTTGTTTTCCTTAAGGCTACAGAATCCAAATTGTGATGAGAACATGGCAGGTACTTGTAGCAATTAATCCACTGGAGGACATGAGCTCTGTTTTGTTTGCAAGTTATCTGTGCACAAGGCTTATTGGAGGGTCTGTTTGCTCTTTCAGATGGCTTGAACTTTCATTTCAATACAGGGATTATTCGGCAGCCTTTGACTATCATTGAACACCTGGCAATTGGTAATTTGCTATGCAGGTGGCAGGTTCACCAGCTGGAGATTTTATAATTTATTTGATGGTATTTAGTGCATTTCTTCAAGCCTCTGCTTCTGGTGAGGGTCCCAGCTCAGGTGAAAACACTGAATGTCAGCTGAAAAATAAAAATTAATACCAATCTTCTTTTGTTTTGAGGAAATACAGTGATTTACCAATCTTTTTTCTGGACTAATTCCTCCAAATGTCAAAAGGGATGGTACCTCAGGGAGGTAACTCAGGCCATTTTACTCTGTTACATATTTGTGTTACAGTGCTGTGTATTAGTGCAATCATTTTCCCTGGTAAATCTAAAGGAATTTCTATTTACCTCATTTCCTAGTGCCAACTCCAGGTGAAATAATTCCCAAAATAAATACAAATGTGGATTTTTCTAGTTGTTCTAATTAAAAAAAAAAAAAAAAAGAAATAAAATTGAGAGAAGGCATGATGTATTTTTACTATGTTGTGCTGAAGGACCAAGGCTGGTATTAAGCATATCGTTTTTTGTTATTTTCTCATTTTATTCAGTGAGCCAAGAGCCCTAACTTTCCTTTAAGCAATCCCATGGAATGAATAACAGCCTGGAGAAGCACCTAGATAAACACTCATGAGCTACATATAAACATGGGACGCTGTCTCTCCTTTAAAATGCCTCTCAATGCATTGTTTACCCATGTGCTTATAGTCCACACCACCCTCTGATTTACAGTCTGCAGTGTTTGCTTCCTTACAGCAGCTTCTCTGGAAGGTTCATCAAGGCTGAGAGATGAAGAAAGGAGCTTTGAAATATGGTTATAAATACAAGAGACTCAAAACCTGTAAGTGCAGTGCAGAATTTCACTACCCACGACAGACTTAGTCTGCAAGAGGGTACTCAGATATCCTGGCACTCCACAGCAGAGACTGCAGATGACTTTGATTGAAAAGACTGCTGTCAAATTCAATAACCTTTTCTTGAACAAAACCACAGCTGATTTTAACTGTGTTGTACTTGGAAAAAAAAAAAAAAACAAACAAAAAAACCACAACAGAACATGGTCCATAATTCTTTGCCTTACATTTCTCATTCACCTGCTAGTTCCTTTTAGGAATCTATTTTATATTTGACTCATGGGGGACCTGACAAATGAATGATATCTCCTGTCTCAAAAGTCCTAATCTCAGTTGAACTATAGCTGTTTTCTCTACCTGGATATGTGGCATAAAGTATTTAAGGAAAGAAAAAAGATGATCCAGCCATTCATTCAGGGTAGTTATCCCAAAGCTGTAACTTCTATCCCCGTTACCATTGTGACCCTTTGGGACTCAGCTCTCTGAAAGTAAAATGCAATTTTGAGAAGAAAGAATTAAAAAAAAAAAAAAAAAAAAAAAAAAAAAAAAAAAAAAAAAAAATAGTCGGAATAAATACTCCAAAATTTCTGAGATCAGATACAATGATAATTTATATAATTGCTCCCTCCATTACCATTGGCAGCAAAGCCTAGAGCTGTGATCTTCTAGTTCTCGTCTGGCACATCTCTCATACTTCTGTTTTATAATTCAAAAGAGATCTTTATGTTTACAATTACTTAAGCTAGGCATAGGGCAAGGAATCATTAAATTCAAGGAATAGAATCTGCAAATTTAAGCAGTTGAGCCTATTCTTGTTGAGGCCAGTGACTTCTTGTTATTAATGAAACAGGGGACCAGCATCAAGTCCCCCCACCCCTTCCATTTTGCCCTTTCAAAGCTGGAGATAAAATGGAAGCAAATTCCCTTCACACACTCCTTTTGTCTTTGCTCACATCCCAGTGATATCGAACATTCCCTAAAGAATGAGTAAACAACTAATTTGGGTTGAGTAAAGTAGGAGCTTTAGAGGTGATCAAAGTCACGGTTTCAGTTTTTTAATTCACCATTTCTTTGTGACAACACATTATGTCAGCCCTGCTAGCTCATTTGTCTGCTGCAGTTCTACTTTATCAGCCTGGAGTAAAAAGAATTGATAAGTCTGGTTAGATAAAGTAAATGGAAACTCAGGACTCATTCCAATTTGCCGTACTTCGATATATTTCACAAACCTGAGAGTGCTGTGAGTAACACTAGGTGGTATTTGTATATAAATATTGCACATTAGAGGATCTCTTAAAATAATATTTATGTTTGTTTCTCCCCTTCCTGCCTCCCCTGGTTGTGTGCTTATTGGGATTCTGATTGGAAGACAAATGTCAGGCTTTCTCACTACATTCTTTTTCAGTCCAGGATGCTGTTCCCAACAAGAATCCATCTTCATTGGGAGCTTGCTATGCTGATAAAGCAGAAGGAGATATTTTTCCAGGAGCACTGGATACTAATGCAGCTGAAGCTTAGAACTACAATAAGTTATTCTATGCTGTGCAAGAAGAGTTCCTAAAGATATTTGATCATTGCCACCAGACAAATCTGTCTTTGTTGAAATTTTGTTGGCTAGAAATGCATTGTGGATGCCTTATAAATCAGGTCTTATTTATTAAAGTGTTTGCAGGATGGTCTAGTGTGAGGCTCCAGAATCAACAACAAAGTTAATTAAGTCTACTTTGCTTCTAGGTGATTAAAATCCATATTTTCCCACTTTCTGTATATGCCAATTTTTAGGCAAAAAAGTGTTTTGAAATGAAATATCAGGAAATTTACTTTTTAATATTGATGTCAGAGAAGTTAGATTTTTTAAAGGAAAGAATTAATTTAGAAAATATGACAGCATATACTGTGTAAATTCACTGGTGTTTTTGTTTGTTTGCTTGTTTGTTTATTTTGTTTTGGTTTGTTTGTTTGCTTTTTTCAGCTGATCTGGGTTTACAAATATTTTCTTGCATTTCAGATGGAAAGCTTGATCTCTCACCAGTTTACCTTTTGTTGAGGAAGAGCTTGAATTCAGAAACTCTTATCCACTGGGCAAGTTAAAGATCCTTTGGCAAGAAAGAAACCCTCATTTTAGCACCTAACAATGCATCAGTTGTTCTTTCTTCAATTGACATCTTGCCTAAATAAGAGCATTTACTGTAAAGTCTGAAATTGTAACCGTGTTGGAGGCAGCGTGGAGGAACATGAATCCAAAATATTGGCCATTAATACAAAGTAGCTCAGATATCAGGAAAAAGTGTGAAGGTGTTGAGGCAATGGAATAGGTTGCCCAGGGAAGTTGTGGATGCTCCACCCCTGGAAATGTTTGAGATCAGGCTGGATTGGAGCAACCTGGGATAGTGGAAGATGTCCTTGCCCATCCAGGGGGTTGGAAAGAGGTGATCTTTAAGGTCCCTTCCAACCCAAACCATTCTGTGATTCTGTGAAATAGCTTTGGGAGTGACTCTGTTACAGCACACAAACATGCCCCAATGCAAGCTGGAAGAATTATTTGTGTTTGTAGTATACCCTCTCTGAGACAAATTCTACTTCCCAATTACACCTGAGGAACCTTTTTGCACTCACTGGAACTGTAAACACAGAGCCAAGAAGACACCCGGAAAGAAGAATAATTTCAAACACAAACTGCCAGGTTGCTGTTTTATACCAGAGTCTTGAGTGAAAACAAGAACCGTGGCTGCCTTGTTCTGTGAGGAGCCTGACCTGATTCAGGGTCTGAGAATGCATCCTGGGATGTGCTCTGAAAGGCAGAGAGGCAGAGACCATGTCTATGACTCCTCCACAAATATCCTCCACAAATATGGGGGTTGGGATTTCAGGTGAAATCTCAGAAGCTTAGCAAAAATACCATAACCATCAGAAGAACAGGGACAGGTCCCCTATTGACATTTTTGATCCCTTTGGCTCTCTGAGAGGCTTTTTATTTATCTCTGACTTTTTGAAGTCGTGAGAATGACTAATATTTTTTCAAAAAGCCAAACATAAAAAAAATTTAAAATCATTACGTCGGATGAAATTCTAGTAAATTTAAGAGCAAAAACATTGCATATTCTGAGATGCGCTTTTTGGTGCTTTTAGGGGCATTTTTGGTGGTGGGAGATTGGACAAAACAAATCAATACAAATTTAGAAGAGAATTAATGTAAAAGATTCAGTGGTGTGAAATGAATTTTATCATATAAAAAAAAAAAATAATAAAATTAGCCAGTCTTGCAAACATCCCCCTTTAACAGACAGGAAAGCTGAAGTTTATAAGCTGCCCAAGGTACCATATCAGAGTGATTTTTCAACTCCACTAGAGAGCCCACATAACAGGACTTTGATTGAGATATTAACCCTCCTATAAATCTAAATTGTCTACTAAAAAGACATCAGATTTCTTCCATTTGTTTAATATTGACTGATTTTACAGAGCCACAGGAAAATATTACGTGCGATGCTTTTCAATTTTATTTTCTTTTATTGAAAAAGCTAGAAATTTATTTCAATTTCTTGGGGACACATACCAAAAAATCCTCAGTCTTCTAAAGAGTGACAAAGGGAAAAGAAAACTTTAAAACAGATTACAGAATTCTGAATTGATGGGAGGGGGATCAGTGGGCAACTGGGCAAGGAGGTTTCCACAGGAGTCAGTTGAACACTTTTCTGTAATATTTTCATCTCTTTCTCACTCTCCTGGTTTTATCCTAGGCCATGTTTCCCTTACATTTGTACAAAAAGAACACACAACAGAAGATAGTCCAGCCCTCCCTCTGCATACTGGTTTCACAAGAGGGGAATCTTCAAATTTATTCAACCATTCCACTAATTACCTGAGTTGATCATCTGCTCAGTCTGATTCAGTATCTACAGTAGTGAGTGATGAAAACACAATAAAAGCTTGCTAATAATTATACTTTTCTTTTTCTCATGGTCAATATGAAGTAACCTAAACACAGTCTTGGAAAATACAGATCAAAATTTGTCTATGTAATAGATGAGAAAATTTCACCAGAGAACTCTTTTTACTTGAGAGTATCCATGGAGAAGTTAAAAACTCAGGAGTACATCCAGTATTGATACAGGGACTTGTGACAAAGTTATTGCATGCCCATTGTAATTCCCATTGGAATTTTCCAACCAGTGAAATTCTGCAAGGATTTTGCAGCTTTCTCATAAGGACACTCTTAATTTTTTTTTTTTTTTTTTTTTTTTGTTTTTTTTTTTTTGTTTTTTAAGGTTTTTTAAGGTTTTTTAACATGAGAAGAAAGGTAGAACAAGCAAGCTGATACTTCATTTATCCAGCCATTTATCCAAACTGAACAAATCCCTGGCACACCTTCTCAAGGTGGGAGCAGCTGTGCTGTGAGCACATGCTCATGAGGGTCTGCATTTCAAAAGAAGTGGACAAGTACTGCAAAATCAAGGGTTTTCATCTCTATCTGAGATTTAATATAACAATAAGGGATGATAAAAATAGAATAGAGATGAAATTACCTCATCTTACTTCAGCTTTTATTTTTATATAAAGAGAGCCACACTTAGAAAACAAAGTAGAAAACTCAATCAGATGAGGCAGGTTATTGCTCTGTTTTTAAGGGGTTTTGTCTTTTTTTTTAGGTGGTTGGAATGGATGAAGTGGATAATGGAAGTTACCTGCAATATTCCCAGTTTCGGCAATCAGTCTCTCTAAGAGATAAATGGTTTGAGGAATATTATGGATTTCAAGAGTTTTGCACACTGTAGCTGTTGAATTTGCCATCTTTTTTTTTTTTCTCTAATTAAGTCTCCTTGTGTGGAACCTCATATGGAGTCTCTCTTACACACTGCCAGCTTCCATAAAACCTTGAGCCTCTCAACACACTTGATATTTTTACCTATTGAATTTGGCTGACTCTTTTAAGGCTAGACATTTTTGGAAGAAAAAGGTGAGGACGAATGGAAAGAGAGACAGGTATTTGATCAAATATCTCACTTCTTTAGGAACACAAGAAAAATAACTAGGGATTTAATTTTTTTATCTGCATGTCTCTACACAAAGATTATTCTTTCAGTGTAAAGAAGTCTGTGCTACATGAGAAGGTCCTCAAGTTCTCCTGATGCCAACAAGGCTGGTGCTGCACCATTTCACTGGCAGCTGGGAGAGCAATTTTACATAGCCTTGGAGAAGCCTCCTCGCCCCTTTCTGCACAGGAAGAGAACTTCCTCTCTCTCACTGATGAGCTGAAGGAACTGTGCTTCTCTGTGGCTACTCTATCATGGAGCCAAGCCTTCCCGTCCCTGACCCAGCATGTTCTGTGCATCTTCCTTCACTGCTTTTGCCTTAGCAAGAAGTTAATCACAGAATCACAGGATGAACTAGGCTGGAAAAGACCTTTGAGATCATAAAGTCCAACCTATGACCTAACAGCACCCCATCAACTAAACCTGAGTGCCATATCCAGTCTTTTTTCAAACATGTCCAGGGATGGTGACTCCACCACCTCCCTGGGCAGATGATTCCAGTGGTCAATCAGTCTTTCAGTGAAGAATTTTTAATGTCGCTGCTTAAGGAAAACAAATTTTCCCACTGCCTAGGAAGCACTTAGTTTGAAATTCAGTCAGGTATACTAAACTACTTTGAGGCATATATGCTATCAGACCTGAATATTGTCCTTAAAATTTTGTTTTGTATGGTCCTTGCAAGTCTCACTGACAAAACCGAGTGTTCTGGCTCCTGACAGATGACCAGCAATTTTGGGGCCACCCAGCCTGACTCCTGTCTAGCCCTCTGATGAATTTTCCCGATAACCACCACACTCTATGGATGTGTAATTCTTGTTGTTCCAGGAGCAGCTTAAGGTTTGTTGAAAGGTCATATGTTGGAAAATTGCCCTCTCCACTCAGTACTTCGAAATCAGATGAGAAGATCTAAAACAGAATCAGATCACACCAAATTAAACTGGCACAATCTGTTAATCTTCCTTTGGGTTCTTCCAGCCTCCTGGTAAACAATAGCCAACACTAGGCAAATAAGGTACCTTTATTAAGTCAGGAATGCATGAGAACAGAAAATTGGCATTTTGGTAATTTATTATCATCTTGGGAAACAGGAGGGAGAATCTTCAGCCTCAAAACTATTCACCAGCTTCAGTTAACAGGAAAAAAAAACCCAACCCCCTGTGTTAGAACATAATTGTTTTTGAGATGCCTGCAGATATGAGAGGAGACTCATCCAGAAAGGGCTGTGTAGGTCTGATCCAGAGCAAGAGAGAGGCAGTGGAAAATCAATCAGGGAGAGTATCCAGGCAAGCACATTGTTCCCATCCCTTTCAGCCCTTGGTGTTGCAACTTCCATTTTGCACCACGAACTCATCATCACCAGTGAGATCGGAACCAGTTCCACAGGTCTGTGTGCCCTCTCTCCCACATGTACAAAAGAGAGTCCAGTGCCATGATCACAGTGGTCAGTTGTGCTGGATTTGTTGGTTTTTTTCCGAGAAAGAAGGAAGAAAAGCAGATAAAGTTTGGTCTGAAAATCTAAAATTTTGTTCTTGAATTGATACTTGGTACTCAGCAAATACCTGGTTTATTTTTTTTAAAAATATAATTGATTTGATACCTGAGCTAAAATAAAGGAATCCTGTCATATTTCAGCCTAAGAATAACATATATATATATATATAATTATAAATTTTATATATTATATTATATTATATTATATTATATTATATTATATTATATTATATATCATATCATATCATATCATATCATATCATAATTATTATATTTATTATATTATATTTATTATATTATTATAAATTATATATGGGATCTATTAGTCATATAACATGTGTATTATACACATATTCAATTGATTATATTTAGGTTGATGATATTATTAAATGCAAATAAATTATAAAATAAAATTAAAATTAAATTAATTAAATTAAATTAAATGCTTTTCAGGTCTGTTCTTTAAAATATCACAAATTGAGTTGAATTTCCAAAAGCAAGTGTTGCTTTTATTCGCTTGAAAGTTGAAAAGTTACATTTTGGAAAAAAAAAAAAAAAAGATTTTATAAATTTCTTTTGCACATTTCCTGGTTTTGGAGAATAAAAGTGACTATCTGATTATATTCTTAATTGCACTTAAATGATGCAATTCATGTCCAAATTATAATTTTCAGATTTTCATGAAAACTAAGTTACTAAGTTTTACTCTTTCATAACAACTGTCTCTTGAAGTTTTATGCATTTTTATACATATATATATATATTCTGTAAGCAGAAAATGCTTTACTGACTTAAGGCTAATGATTATTTATATTAGGATCTTGAATCTAAATTCATTATCTTCCCTTATATTTGCAACATTTGAATATTGGCCTTAATCTGAAATCCCCTGAGTGATCTCAGTAATGATCCTGCAATGGCAAAGGTATGTTTGAAGTTATCCGAAATTGTTTGGGTTTGGCTTTTTTTAGCTCTTGGTCTTTTACTTCTCTGAACAATGTCCTGGATTTCCCAGAACTGGGAGGCATTCCAGAGAAGCAGAATAATCTTGCCAGTATAGATCCAGCTATAAAGGTATACATTACTTCTCAGCTCCATAAACTGTGAGCAGGCTGAGTTTTTTCCTAGCTCGTATATACCTATTTCTATGCTTTACTGCTCTGGTGGCAAATTTTAATTTATTTTTATTTCCAGTGTTTTATTATGTTTGCACTCAACTGAGGTAGAGACCAGAATGGATGATTGCTATACAGTAGTTTACTTTTAAAAGAAATAGGGCTTCTCAAGCAGCTAATACAGGAAGATGTATCACCAGCTTGAATAATTGTGACAACCATAGACGGTATCAGTGCCTGTTTGTTTGCACAATACCCTACTGCATTAAGAAAGCCATCCCAGCTGTCTTGGGCTCTGGAGTCACCCATTTCATCACTTGACACTGCAGCAGATGTTATGGATTGATAACAGACTTCACTTCATTCACTCCACATCTAAGATTACCTCTAGAAAAAAAAAAAATCAAATACATTATAACACTCCCGGCCATTTGTAAAAAAACAAAAAAAAACAAAAAAAAAAAAAACAAAAAAAAAAAAAAAAAACAAAAAAAAAAAAAAAAAAAAAAAAAGAAGAAAAAAAAAGAAAAAAATCTCAGCAATTTGTTCTCTCTCCTACAGTAATAAATGGCTCCTTTTGGGCTTTGAAAATATATTTGTTGTTTCTTTTCTTTGCTTAACACATTCACAATGTGTATATACATCTTACTACCTGCTGAAGGAGAGAAAGATGGAGATAATTTAATGATTTAAATATTTTAAGACTCAGACAGGTTTTAGGATTATGAGCTCTGGTCCCATTATATGAGATGCCTTATATTTTTAGTGATGGTGTGTTAATGCAGCTCATTTATTGTGTTAGTGGCAGAAATACCACACAAACCAAGCACTGCAATTTTTGGTCTAGTAGATGAATAGTAATGTTTGTATGTGCTCTCCCTTCCTTCTAGTGGTGCTGGACACTTTTGTTTGGTTGGGGTTTTTGGGGTTTTTTGGGGGTTTTTTTTTCTTATTTTCATTTGGGTTTTTTTTTTTGTTTGTTTGTTTGTTTGAGATGCAGTAGGTGAATGTGTAATTAAATGCTGTAGTGTCCCATAGATAAGTGACCAGAAAATGTGTGGTTTTGATAGGGCAGAATGTGCCCACTCACCTTTTTAAAGCACAGCTAATGGATTAACTGAATAAAATACACAGAGAGAATAAAAAACATGGTGGTATCCTGACATAACCTGCAACTTGAATTATTAAAGATGACAACAGTCATGAGTCTCCCTCTGCCTTCAAAGGGGCTGGGGCAGTGAGTGCCTTCTGTGGGACTGAGGTGTGCACTCAACTCTGCCTCCTGTGAAAGTCCAAGGGGTGCAAATGAAAGCACCAAGGCTTGTTTTCACCTCACTGCCTGGGCAATTCCATGAATCAGCTGGAATAGGAGCAGAGCCATCCTGTGCTCCTGGTGCCCAGCAGGCTGGATCACACCTGCAGAGGATCCCCCTCTGTTGGGATCAATCTTACACCCCTCTATCTCTCAGCATCTGCAGGGCAAGCAGGGTCTAGCTTGGCTCAGCCAGTGATGTGGCTGCAGATTTGTGGGAGAGAGGAAAGGTCGAGGAGGAGATTTCACTGAATTCTAAGGTAATGTGGTGGGTTTGACCTTGACTGACAATCAGATGGTCACCAAGCTGCCCTATCACTGCCCTTTCTTAATAAGACAGGGAGAGATAAAACAATGAAAAGCTTGTGGTTCAAGGTAAGGAGAGTGAGAGCACTCAGAAATTACTGTCACAGACAAAACAGATTTGACTTAGGGATATTCATATAGTTTATTGCCAATGAAAAAGGAGATTAATGAGAAATGAGAGCAAAACTAAAAATACCTTTCCCTCATCCCTCTGTTCTTCTCAGGCTCAGCTTCACTCCCAATTCTTCTACCCCTGGGAAGAGTGGGAATGGGGGTTGTGTTCAGCTCATGATGCTTCTCCTCTGCTGCACAGGCCTCCTCACACCCTTCACCTGCTCAGAGTGGGATCCTTTCTATCAAAGAGTCCTTAATGTATTTCTCCAGTGGGGGGTCCTCCCCATGGGCTGCACTTCTTCAATAAAAACCCTACCAGAACACCTGCTCCTGTGCGGGCTCCTCTCCACAGGTTGCAGTTCCTGCCAGGAATCTGCTAAAGTTTGACCTATAGCTTCATTCAGGGCACATCTACAAGCTCTGGTGTGGGCTCCTCCAGGGGCTGCAGGTGGATCTACGCTCCCCCATGGACCTCCATGGGCTGCAAGAGAACCTCTGCTCTGACCCCTTGAGCAGCTTCTGCCCCTCTTTCCTCACTGACATGGGTGTCTGCAGAGCTGTGACTCTCACATTTTGTCATTCTTATCTCCCCCTTAAATATGTTACCACAGAGGTGTTACCATGGCTGTGAAAGGCTCAGCTTTGGACAGCTCTGGGTCTGTCTTGGAACTGACTTTGTCCAACATTCAGGTAGCTTCTGGTGTCACCTCACAGGTGCCACTCCTGAAGCCTCCTCTGGTACTAAAGCCTTGCACATAAACCCCATGCAGAGAAACATTTTCAGAGTCTGCACTGATATTTGGTGTTATTTGGATGCTGATTTTTCCTGGATGCTTTGAAAGTCCTGATATTAAAAACCTGGTTTAAAATTGCTTTGAAATACCCAGCTTTTGGGTTTACAAAGGATATTGGCTTATCTAGATGAGCTGATAACAGTTACTGATTTCAAGGTGTCCAGCACTTCTGTGGAGGTTGATCTTGTTGTAAGGAAGTTTCTGACTCCTCATCATTTACAGCTTAGCAAGACAAATCAGATATTTTGAAGACAAGGGAGCCTAAACTAAGTGTCTGCTTGTTGGAGAACAAAAAACATATCTCTCACCTAAAAACAATTTTTATTACAATCTTCAAATCACAATACAAAAGTTCTTCTTATTGAAAAGTCCTTCTTATTTGAATTTTCATCTTGACAAACTGTGTGGGAATGATTTTACCATGAACAACTTCTTCCATCCCATTATTATTTATTTATTTAATAAAGTGCCCTATAAACCATTACTTCTGAACAATACAAATAGGTAATAAATACAACCATATAGATGCATTTAATTGTTTGTACTGGAGAGGAGTTTACTAAAAAGCCTGTAATTTGCAGAGTTTAAAAATATTTAGATCTTTTTTTCTGAGAAGAAGATGGTACATTTGTCAATGTGAGGAGCCATTATTATTTCTTAATATGAATAAAACCATGCAGAATTTGCCAAGTATAAATGAGGTTTAATTTACCATATTTTTATTCAACACTTGGTTCTTATTCTCTTCAAAATCCTCAGAGCATGACTCTGCAGTGATGGAAATTTAAGCAGAATCTTTTTTGTTTGGTTTGGTTTTGCTGGGGTTTTTTTCACACACATTTGCACAACTGCCAGGGCTGACGCAACACATTATCACCCTGGCATGTCCTAATGTGTCCCTGGTAGCACTAAAATAGCTGCTGATAGATATGATAGAAATCTGTACTGGGTCCTCAAGAAAAGGGTGACTTCTGGATACAGGCTCTGAACATCTGCAATTCTGTTTCACACGACTGCAGAAATACATGCTCTCGTCTGATAAAAGACTTGGCAGTGAAAAGCAGGTAGATTTCTCTCCCATCTCACATATAATGAAACACTAATATAAAGTCTCAATGAAGCTTCTCAACTGAGGAAAATACAGAAAATTTTCATTATATTAAGTCAAAGCCTCCCATTCATTTTGCCTGCAGTAAAACGACACGCAACAGTAACTTATTGTAGGCAACATTTCATAAGTTAATATCTAGATCATTATTCTTGTGTATGTTTCCTGGAAAGAATGTTAGATGTGGGTTTTTTTCCTATGAAATACATATTCAATTAGCTTATGAACTTTCTATTGTTGCCACTTGTATTCTTCCTATTGGACTATTCTGACACAGAAGTCAAACTCCCAAAGCTCACTAGAATTATTCTCATTGACTCCAATACTGTGGAAATTGGGATTAATCTCTCTCTTAGGCTACCTCTCTGCTATATTTTAGGTATAGGATCATCCAAAGATCTGCCCATTTATAGCAACACTTATACCCCTATAGCAAACCCTCACTTTACTGCCCAAAGCTTTCCATGCTGCTGTTGGTACCCCGGGCATTACAAACCCCTTCACCTGCCAGGCTGCTCCTCTGCAGGGCTAACAGTGTGGGCTGGTAAATCAACCACAACAACCTTTCATGAGGAAATACGGCAGCATCAACACCCCCCCACCTCAAATTTTCTGTTTTCTGGCCACTTCTATGTCAATCCTATTTCATATCTATACGTAAGGGAAGTGGGAAGTGGGCAGGAAAGCTGTCCTCAGACTGGTTATTGAAATGCAGGCTCTTCACTTTTATGACAGAAAATCCTAAAATGTGCGTACGAGCATTTCTGTAATAAAATTTGCAATAAAAAACAAAACTTAAATTATTCTTTGAAGAAGTTAGAAGGGCTTCTAAAGGGATTTCCTGCTGAAAAAGAAAATATTTATGCCCCTATTTGGAAAGCCATTTTAAGATTTTTAGGAAGATGATTATTGCATTTTTCCAAATTTTCAATATATTTAATGGAAAGAAAGGGCAGTTTTATATTGGACCATCTCAGATGGAAAATAATGCAGCTGTTATTAATTAGTTACATGTATTTATCCAAGCATACTGAACATATGAATCCTGTTTTGATTCTTATGACTGTAATACATATAATTGGCATTTTCTCAGTGAAAAATATTTTGCATGAAAAAGAATTTTCCTTATGACTTTATGTTCTAGTGTTTTTTGGGTTTTTTCTGCCAAGATGGTCTCTCTGTTCCTTTCACACTTGCCATGTGTAAGTTCCCAGTGATGATAAAAACAATGTTTCTGCTGCTTCACAGACTTGTGTGTATTTTGCTACTGGAAGGTCATTGAGAAACTCTTTCTCAGGCTATACAAGAAATCTGTGGAAAGACCAGAAGATGAAGAAAGCTATTCTAATGGTCATGTTAGCATTCAGATATGAAAATCTTTAACATCTTGACCCCATCTATCTTCTGCTTTTTTTTGCTCCTTTTTTTCTTTTTTTTTTTTTTTTTAATCCTATCAGGACCTTGGTAATAAACATACAATATCTGTATTGTATTTAAGCATTCTTCCCTATAGATGATAGATTCTAAATAGGTCACGGTTTATGATCGCCATCCATCCTTTTTTCTCTCTTAAATTAACTATTTCTGGCAAATTTATGGATTTTTTCCTTACATCTTTTTCTCTTGAACAGCTGATGCAGCCCAGAACATGAGAAAAGAAGCTGAAGATAAAAATTGTCAGATGAAGTTAACCTCATTAAAAGATGTGAAGCATAGCTTTCAAAACATGACAAAAAACCTGTGTAAATCTCTAATTATATTGTTCTGCTATCTTGTTAGGGAGCTGGGAAGACCCTGGTGTCTCTGCACAGTTTTGGGGTTTTTAAGCAAGAGAAGGTGATATTTTTGTCTCAGAAGATTCAGAAATACTGATTAAGTGCTACAATGGAACAGAAACTTCAACAGTAGCATATGGTGTGAGGTTACACAGAAGAAGGAGATCACATCACACATCTCTACAATCTCTCTGGAGCAAATTTAACGAAAATTAGATGATTTAGCACCAGTATTGTGGTGCACAGTTTGTTGTTTTTTTTAGCTAAATAACCAGAAACGAATGAAGACACTGAAAATGATGCTGAGCAGCACCAGCCATCAGAGCACTGCAGGCATGACAGGAACAGGATCCAGCTCCTTTCTTCTCAGCTTAGTTATTTTCCTGTCCTTCCAGTACGAGCAGTTCACTTTGACCCTTTTTCAACCTGAATACTAAAAAAGTGTTCTTTGAGAAACTGTAATATGTTCCATGAAATGTGAATCATTTGACCACTTTCTTAGGTGTTTTCACACACTTTTGCATGATTAAAATAAGGAGAGAGCAGGGATCATGCACTGACTGGGTGATCTTTATCTCCTTTGAGGCAACATGATTTCTGCTGGGTGATCAGGGCTTTCTGAGAAAATTACCTCAAGCCCACATATAAACAATGTACTGGGAGCTTCAGAAACAAGTTAAAGGAGAAACTGAAAATAAGTTCTCTTCAATATTGAGAATCTGAACAGTAAAAATGATTCTGTGCCTGATATACTGGAAGCACTCCCCACTATACAGACACTGTGCAGGACAGTCACATTACTTCCTGTTCTCAAGGATTTTTCTGTTTCCCCCACAGAGATTGGAAGGTCTGTAGAACAGGGAACTTCCTTCTTATTTGAATTTTCATAATCCCTCATGTATCACAACTTCATATGCCACTCCTCAATCATAATTGAAATGATATATGCAAGACAAATGTGAGACTTTCCTTGCTTATGTTAAATAAAATTGCTATAATTATACTTAACCCTGAGAGCTCTCGAGAAGCTCAAATAATTGATGTGATGGAAACTCCTTTGGAAGTCTTTTGAGCAAAAGCTGGGGAAAAGGAGAGATGGGAAATCAGATAACCCTTCTCTCCAAGCATTTGGGCTCACAGTAACAGCTAAAGGCACTATAAAGAGGACTTCAAGTCAGCACTATTTGACAATTTACATTTCAGAAAGGAAGCCGGTGCAGAACTTTAGAAAACTAAATGGATTTTACCAAATTTTGATTTTTCCAGGAATGGCACCTTTATCAAAGTGAAGATAAAATATATTTCTTTCATAAAAATAAATCAAAATAAAGAGGTTTATTCAATGAGCAGCTTAGTCCCCTTATTTATATATAATCTAATGATTCTAATAAGGTACAAGGATATTAATATTTAGCTGAGTGATATCACCATTAGGATTCACTTCAAAGAATTAGCTGATTTTCTTTTTCCTCAGTGGATTACTCTCCAGAGAATTTTGTTCTGCATGCTGCTCTATCGAGTAAAGGTCATGTACAGTAGAGTCACCCTCCTTCAGAAACTGCTTTCATACAGTGACAAATCCCAAAGCATAAAACAAAATAAATTTTTAAAAAATCACTTATCTTGGGCCAACATCTCTAAAAAATAGAGATAACCACAGCTAATGCTGATCACATCAGTAAATTCCTTGGCTCTGTGGGCCGAAGTTCTAACGAGAAGTGATTGCTCCCATATAATTTGCTTTGCAGCCTGCAGCACTGAAATCCCAAAGAGTAAATAAGGGCAGCACTCAAAGAACACTCTGTAGGTGTGAGAAGGACAGTGACTATCTGATAGTCAGGACTGGGATCCTGAATCATGGGAAAATGTAGGTAGGCTGTGTGAGATAAATGGACAAGAAAAACAGATGGGTTGGACTAAGGAAGATGATTTTTTTCTGTCCGTGCACTTAAACTCTGAGTTACTATGAGAAAGAAGAATCTCTGACCACACAGAAGTTTGCTTTAGCTATTCCATTGCAAATAACACTTCTGATATTTATCAGATGCTCAATTGTTTTTCATTATTATCATTGCTACTGAGTGAAGAATTCCTCTTCTAACATGTGGCAGGAAAAGCATTCACAGGGATGGAAATAAAGGAAAAAAAATAGGGAAACAATTTAAATATTTAAAATATTTTTCTATAATACTCTCTGAAATTCTCTAAAAAAATTTAGTGCCAGATATTTCATAAGCCTCCAGGTGCATGAGTGCATAAATTTTAATATCGTATCACTGTACTACTTATCTAGTTACATGGCTAATTCTACATGTACTGCACTGAAAAGTCTGTTTTCTCTGGTACCAGTGTCCCAAGGGGAAATCCAATTGCAAATGTAACTGTGCTTCCTCAGTATCCTTACCAGAAACCAGAATTACTTTGGAATCTCTGCTCTTGCATGCACCTTTGTGCATCAGGCTCTGCACATGTAGGAACAGCCTTCTTATCACATATCAAAGCATGTCTAGGATTTTGGATCTAAATTGGGATCTAAATTTAGGATCTAAAGGGGACTCTTTGCTACATTGTTTTGAAATGCTTTTGGATAAACTGCTGTTTAAAAAGATCAGAAACAACGCAATGAATTCTTCTCCTTTGCCATGTGGATCCACTAAGATGTGTGAAGAGGAATGTGACAAAAATCATGAAATAAAGTATTTTGTTATAATTAACTCTTCCCTTTTTAGAAAACAAGTGGTTAAAGAGAACACTTTTAGTAAGATAGTTAATTTCAATTAGATTGAAAAGCTTTTGAAAATACTTTTTGCAGAGTCCACTTATGTGTACACATGTTCTTATTTATTTAATCATTCTAAAATTGCATCAGATCTTTTTCCTCAAGGGTGAACATGCAGTATATTTTAAAAAAATTGCTCATTTTATTCTGTGATTCTATCCAGAAATATACAGCAATTGACAGGGTCCGAATGACTTTGTACATTTCTTTGACCTCTCTTTTAGTTGAGAAAAGATGAATATTATTGACACGGACTACCTCTGTTTGAAACCAATACAGTACATCTGGATTGGCAAATGCTAAATAATCAGTCTCAAGAATCTGACATACTGAAAAGTCTTGTCAGACTGCTCAGTTAATGGATAAAGGTATCATATGTGCCCTCTATCTGAGGCATTTACACATGACATGAGATCCCCTAACATGAAACAAAATCCCTGACCCTCATTTCTGACAGTAACAGTAGCTGCAAGTACTTAATATGTTGTGGAGCTGTAGTTGGGAAATCTCTCTTTCCTTATAAATATTCAGAGGTGCTGTAAAGAGTTTAACTTTGTGTCCCTCATGTCTCAAGTCGCAGTTTGAGATATGCTCTCAAAATTTCAGGAAGCCTTCACATTATGGAGCACTTCAAAACTTCTCAGGATCTTGAATATTAAACTTGGAAAGCGTTCTTTGAGAAAATCCTGCCACAGATTAAACGAGAGATCCCATCCTCCATTGATATAGATCAGATTAGTTGATTTTACCCACTTGAGGATTTGACCAAGGAACTGTATATTATTTGCATTTGATTTGTAGGAACACACTGAAGCTCATATATTTTCGATGATTAAAGTTTCACATTAATTCTGCAAGCATATCCAATAATCTTTGCTGCCTTTGATTTTCTGAGCTGAACTAAAATATCCCCATCCATGGAGTTAGTCAGATGAACAAAGGTTGTGTTACTTGGATGTAGAAAATTGTAGGGTACCAGTGGTCCTGTTCTCCCCAATCCTTCACCTCACTGCAGAGTTTCCAAAGCGACAAATAGGACCCTGAAAAAATAATGGAATGATGTTAGAATAAATGGTACTGCTCTGATTATGCATATTGTTTCATATCTGCATGGGTACATGCAGAAATCTGTGATTTTCTTATATTAATCCTTTACTAGATTTTCTTGTGGTTTTGATGCTCAAATCAATATACACTAATAGGGTTTTACCAAGTTCAGAGAATGGTTTGTATTGGAAAGGACCTAAACTATCATCTAAATCAAACAACCCTGCCATGAGCAGAATGTAAGTTACCCACACATATGTGTGTATATATATATATATATATATATATATATCCGCATACATATCTATATATATGATTCTTTAATAATTTTTTATTGGACTGACACCCTCAGACACCCACTAAAGCATTCTATAGTACCCAAACCAGTATTCTGGCATAAATCTTGGAATATACAATACATTTCAGAACTCTACAGATAGAACATTTACTGCAAAAGTGTTTTGCTTGGCAGGAAAGTAGCACGTATGCATATTTCTTATGCCACTGGCAACCACAAATTAAACAGCTAATTTTTTTTTTAAATATTAATTTCAGTTTGATGCAAATGAACTTCAGTGGGGACTCAGAAGGGACATGAGCATCAACTGCATTGGGAATGCTCTTCAAACATGGCTTGCCTACCAAAGCTGGATGCAGCTTAATATGCATCTGCATAGGTATCCTCCTGTTTGAAAATATATGCATTTACATGGGGATTTCGACTTTTCTTCAGATCCCTTTTCAAACAACCAATATGAAAGAAAAAGGACTTGAAAAAGCTGGCTTTTCAAGTAGAATAAAACTTGGCTTGTCATGCTGCTTCTAATATGTTTTTCCTCCGTCTGACCTTTGCTCTGAATTTTTACGATGGAAGTTTTAGGGTTGTAGGACCAGGAGGTAAATGTTTGTCAGCTTCATAAGCTTTTTTGGAGAGTACCCAGCTTCAGATCCAGCTTTATAAAGGGAAAAAAAAAAAAGAAAAAGAAAAAAAAAAAGTAAAGAAGTAAAGAAAGAAATATTTTTCATGCCGCTTCAATTAGGCCCCCGGGTGAAGATCATACAGCTTTGAAACTGTTCCGTTTTGACAAAGTTCCAAAGTGCTATGCACATTAGGGAAAACTAGAGTTTGCTGTAATGTAAACTGTTTAACATGCCCACAGAGGTCAAATCTAAATTTTCCCAAGCGTTTGGGTTTGTTTAAACATTAGAACATGGTTTGGTGTCAGTGAATAGGAAAACTTTAATGTTGTGGGTGGGAATCTACCCATCTTTCTTTGTTTAAGTTCCAAAGGCTACTGCAATAAAAATATTCATTTACCAAGGGGGCTATTGTGATAAGCATCCACAGACATTATGCATTGGTGTGAAAGAAGCTAGCAGGAATAGACATCAGCATTGTGGGTGAAAAGAAACAAGTCTTCCCTTCTATTTTTTCTTTTTTTTCGCTTTGTAGGAGTTCCAAAGTCCAATTTTAAATGAGTTTTTTTCAGGGTGGTCTGGTTATCTGTACGACCATATTTTTCTGTGTGAATATGAGAGAGCTTGAATAGCTGTGAGAGTTGCTAAGTTAAACAATAACTGTATATTTTCTTTCCGTTTATCAACCTTAAAATGGCCTTAAAGTCAATGTAGACTGTATTTACCTGTAGTGCCTGAATCACACACAGGAAACTGTCTGATGTAAATCAATATAGTATTTTTTAGGGCAGCATCACAAATTATGTAAATCAGGAATTGTACTGAAGTATTTTTTTTTTGTCAGCTAATACAGAATCTCAGACATTTAGCACTAAGCTAATATTGTTAATTAATCATTATGTTTTGCAGCAACAAAGAGTAGAGAAGCATCATCAATAGCACACTCCATTGATTTGGTTGTAAGGTCTGAGCCAGTGTAATACACATTTAATAGTTTTAGCAGATACTTTTGTACTTTAGAAGATAAACCTTATGCTTATTCATTTTTTACTCTTTTCTGATTTTTTTTAAACTAGGAATTAAAATTAGTTGGGTTTTTTTAGTTTATTATACCAAAAGTAAATTAAATAGTTTTTTTTTCCATAAATTGATCAAAATTCAGATGTCTACTAGCTGATAGAACACAGGAAAATGATAAATTCTCCATATTGTGTGGAATGCCAATCTGTGTGTTGAAACACATACAAAAGAAGGCTCTGTTAAGCTGGTACCTGCTCTGGTACCAAAAGGGCACATTCACAACATCTCAGCTTGAAGTACCAAATTATAGAATCACAGAATTGATGGGTTTGGAAGAGATCTTTGGAGATCATCCAGTCCAAACCCCCCAGCCAAGGCAGGGGGCAGGTGACACAGGAATGTGTCCAGGTGGGTTTGGAATGTTTCCAGAGAGGGAGACTCCAAGCTAAAGCACTCTACTGGAGGTATGCAAACTCACCTGGCCAGATTTACTTGTCTACCTTTCCTTTTGGCTCTCCATACGGAGGATGTAGAAAACTGAGGTTTTTCAGAGACAGCTCAGAGCATTTAGGAAAACTCCTTAAAAAAACATATTTCCTACCAGTGTGAGAATAGCCTAGATCTAAAAGTGCAATGTATAGTTACAGTTTTATAAGAATTATGATTCCTTACCCCAGTGCCCATTCCATGCAAATGTAGAGCTCATTGGCTCCATGTTTTCAGGTGATCATCACTGATGTTAAAAAAAAATAAAAAAAAATAAAAAAAAAAAGAAAAAGAGAAAAAAAGAACAGAAAAGCAGCCAAAACACACCTGAAATTCCCTGAAAAAGTCACCTCAGCAGTTGGGGGAAATCCCAATCCGAACTTGGTTTTGATATTTGCAGAGGCATTCTGGGATGATACTGAGGAAGGCAGAGAAAGTTTAATGTGCTCCCATAAGTCTGCACATAAATTATGGCTCATTGTTGACAACAGGTTTGGGAAATGTAACAAGTAGGAATGTTAAAGATTAGTGGCTTTTTTTTTTTTTTTTTTTTTTTTTTAATTACATTATATTTCCCAGTTCCCAGATTGCTGGCAGGAGTGTAGTGAACTTTGTTGTCTTTTCCCCACAAAGTTCTGGCCATGTGAGATACCTGGGGGTGCATTCCTGTATTCAGACCAATTCACCTGCCTGCACTCTCCTTGTAACCAGGGCTGTGAGACCCCAGTTCAGCACATAACAGGGAAATCCTAACCTAATGTGAATACAGAAAAAACTTGCAATATCCTTTACCTTATTGCATTTCTTAGTGGAAGAACAGGGCCACATACAGAACTAATTTCCATGACTAGTTTGGACAGAACCAGTGTGTTTCCTACATTGGTCTGAATTCTTTCCAAGTTATTAGCACCTGAAATCCACCACTATCCAAAACACAGCACAGAGGTCTGCTGGAGAAAAGCTTCTTCTTTCTTGTGTCTTTTGAATATTGTTTCTACATTGAACAATGAATGTTTTGCCTCCCAGGTAAATGCTGGCTTTCCAGATTTGTATGCATAAATGGAGTCTTGTCTCCAAAACATCTTTTATAGTACTGTCCTGATATTTTCTTGAAATGAAATTTGGATGATAAAAGTTCTCTATAAAATATGATAGCTTTTCATATGAATATAGGCTTTTAATTGATGGAGAGGGCACATAAATACTCTGATTATAACTGCAGAATCAGGAAAAGGAGAATAGCTGGGGCAAGTTTTGGTACATGTAAACAGAGCTCAGATGCACCTTGTGTAGCTTTCATTATAAAACATTTTTTCCCAGAAATGCAATGATTACATGGGAGTGTGTGGGCCTTTCCAGTAGTAATGTATTGATGCTCTTTTGGTCTCCTTCTCCAGATAAGAAATGGGGTATCAGTTTCTTCAGTGTAAAAGGAAATAATTTAAGCCTTTATTAGGAAATAGAAATATAAGGATGATCATCTCTGGAGAGCTTCACAGACATTCTTTGTTCTGCATCCATGTATCTGCCCTGTGATTCATAGATAGCATAGATTCAGATCTTGGTCCCCATGGAAAAAGAGAGCTCTTAGATACTATCCCCCGACACCATCAAAATGCAAAAGCCAGCTGATGATGGGAATGGTATCCAGATTGGAATTCTGAGGTTTAGCCCTGAATAAAGAGCATAGCTTTGACCAAGTTCCAAAATGTCTTCTGTGGCTCTGCTCACTTGCACATAAAATAGGCATAATATAACACTGTCTTACATTAGTGACAAATGGCATTCACTTGCTAATTGATTTTTAGCAGGACAAGACACAAAAGGATACTTTGGCATTTTTACACATATAAAAAGACAGATCATCATCAGAAAAATGCAAACCCAGAGTGCCCTGTGCTTTGAGACCTCTAGATGCAAAAGGTAAAAGTTAAATTCCAATGACCATCTCTTCACAAATGTATATTTGAGAGGTGGGGGAGAATTCAAAAGACAGCATATGTTCAAAATTAAGAACTCCTGTAGACTGAGGTTTGTTATCAGTAGGATGATGTAATGAATTAATGAGCTGCAGACACATGCAGATTCATTTTGTTATACAAAGTTCAGCTTCCAAAACCTGGGATTTAAGAAGCTGTGTCTCAGTTCTTGAAATAAGGGGTCTTATTTCTCTATGAGGTAACTATCAGGCAGCCAACTTGTCACAATGCACTTCTTGCAGAAAAGGGAATATTGCAGCTTTCTGCCCCTCCACTGCTGCCATCCATTTTGCTCAGACAAGCAATTGCCTCTTACCCAGTAAGTGGGAATACACTGCAGTGACTCACACAAGAGCTGCAGACTGACTGAAGAACACTTTGTAGAGCCCTTTTCAAGGCTGACTTATTGCCTACCTTTAGGCACATGTCCCTGAGTCCCAAACTCATGTGGGATTGTGTAAACATATCAACTTTCGTTCAAGAAATAAATAAAGATATTGCTTGTTCTGCTCATTGGCAAAAGACAGAAAGCTTGACCACATGAGTTATATAGAACCAGGGCATGGAAACTTCATGAATTTACAACAATTACAGGTTGGAGGCTTGGAGAAGAGTTGCCTCAGGGATATTGAGTACAGCGTACTTTGTTTGAGGTAGCTGGATTAGAACCTGTAGTGCCATGGAGTTCCAGAGAACATGGTATTCTGTTCTTAAAGATTCCAATTTTCAACAGAATGAAGTGTTTGTGTGTATAAAACGTGTCTGGGGAATCAGAAAACTTGGAACAAAGAAAAATTTAGCATCCTAATGGGTTAAAAGGTACAATGTCTTTTAAGAAAGCCACATCAACCCCTCACTTATTTCACATGAAAGGGAGTTAATTTCCATTAAATTCACAAGCACTATATGCAGTTCTGCAAATATATTTTCATTAAAATTGTAGTTAATGAGCCAAATTTATTTAGAATCTGAATTCTCTAGCATATTATACCTTGTCCAGAGCTCAGCTTCATGTCCGGGGTTGAAAACTCCCCCACATGATGCTGCAACACCAAGTTAAACAGAAATTTCTCCAGTCTGCACAGTCTGTGGGATTTTCCATGTCTTAAAAGAATGTTAATCGATGTCATAACTCTACCAGGAAGAAATACTAGAAAGTTTGCGTGATGGAAAGTATTTCTTATCTGGGAAGCTCCAATTGATTTCAGGAATATCTAGAAAGATTAAATCTCGTCTTCCCTATAAGTCTGATGGCGAAACACTGATCTTGATAACTGAGAAAAGACCAGTATCTAATATCTAGTTACATCATACCTTTACAGTGTTATTTTCATATTTTAAGATCTCTGGTCCATTCTTATTCTACCCCATGTACTGAAACAGTACTGAAGAGCATTTGTTTCCCAAGTTCTCTGTTTAAGCTCACTCATAATCAAGTACCTCATAAATCCAATTGAGATTTAGCTCCATCAACTCTACGTGAGGCTCCATTTTACGGCAGCTCCATTCAGCTGGACGGGCTGAATTAGTCAATGAACAAGTTTAATCTCGTTTAACAGAAGTCACTGTGTTTTCAGCTCTCCTTGCTGTTTTAATTTTTATCATCTGCAAAAAACTCTTAATGCATAGGTTTTCCTTTTCAACCTCCAGATGTGACACAAACAGAAGTTGGAGTGACACTCCTCATTTTCTGCTGTTGACGTTGCAAAGCAGATGTTTTTCTCTTGGTCAGATTAGCACGACTTACATATAAATAAGGAACTGGAGAAGAATGTTACGACTAAAAGTGAACCCTGCTATTCTTATCACCCTCATCTTCCTCCCAGCTACCCTCTCGTGATACCATGGCCTCCTACATTGATGAATACTGCAGGAGCAGAGAGGTGGGTCTTAAGGGTGTATGCTTAGCTTTTCTGAGGTCAAGGGCTGTTTTCACAACAACTTCAGTAGATCCAGAGTCATTTTGTGGAATAATTTGGCATCAGTCCTGCATATGGTTACAAACTAATATATCACGCCTCCCACTCAAATCCAATTAAGGTTGGTTCTGTATGACACAATCCCTTCCTCCAAACATCATCAAGGTCCTTTAAGCATAGATGTTACTCTGGATGGCAAGGACATGGGGAGGACTCTGCAGAGATCAAAGGGGAAATGAAGCAAATTCTCCTAGAAATTCATAGCTTTGTTTGAATAAATTGATAAAATTATTGAACTATCATCTTATATTTTATCCATAGTAACATGAATGAAGCCAATAGAAATTATTATCATCATCATCATCATCATCATTACTATTATATGTACAAAGTACTAACTCCAATATTAAAAAAAAAAAAAATGAGAGGAGAATTGGAGCTGCTTTCTTTTGCATTTTTTGACCCAAAAATCAAAGCTCTTCAGATTTCATCTTGCTTCCATCGTTAAAAATGAAAGAACATCTTTGGGTTTTTTGTTTGTTTGTTTTTTGATTTAGTTTTCATTTAAATTAAAGGTCTGTTAAATTAAGGGCCATAGACTTTAGCGCACCACTTATAATGTGAAAAGCCAACGCATGTTTACTGCATGATGTTGGTAATATTCATTAGAGAACAAAGGAGTCTCATTCCGTAGAGATATGGTGATATTGCCACGAGTAAAACCCTGCATGGAAATTACCAAATTTGGATATTAACAAAATAACAGCTCTCAAAAGAAGGGAAATTAATTTCTGCTATTTTTCACAAGATGGAGAAAAATCATTCTAAAATGTGAGCAAAGTGGATCTCACAGGGCATGTTTTCCTCTGTCCATAGTGCCAATTCAATAGCAGATTCAATAGCAACAGGGGCAGCAGACGCTACCCGGCCAACAGCAACTATGAGAACAAAAATGTGCATCAGTAAAACTACACAGAGCAAAGTAAAAAGCTATGTATACAATCATGTCCCAGTAAACATAAGGAAGACAGAATTTTAAAATTCCAATTCACCATGACATTAAAAATATAAAACATTTAGGTTTTTTCCTTTACAGTGCAGTTTTCTGATTGAGAAGGAACAATGTGTAGTGTTTTCCACAAAAGTAGTATCAGAGATAATGTCTCCATGTAAAAAGGAAGCACAGGGAAATAATTTGTTTCAAATACACAAATCTTCACCTCAAAATTTCAAAATTATTCACCTCATTAATTTTCACAAACATGTCCAATTATGTTATATGGATATCAGATTCTTGTATTCTTAATAAAAATTAATAAACCATGGCTATGCATTATCATGGAGACACTGGAGAGAGACAAACAGTGAGATTGGTCTAGGACTCATACTAACAGAACCCTTCTATCTGAAATCTTTATCCTGACTTTTTTCTCCCTCCAGCTGAGGCTACAGGATTATCATCATTTCTGCTAACAAAATAAATAAATAAATAAATTCTTGTTTATGCTGTTGTCTGCTGTTTTTACCTAGGAGAACTTGGGAGTGCTGGAAACTGCTTCAGGAAACTCGTGCCATCTGACCTTATTCCGTGTGTTCCCTCATGTGAGCTGGAACAAAGGAATGGGCTGGGTGGAATTAAAGAGGGGAATGTGTGAGTGTGTGTGTGTGTGTGTGTGTGTGCATGTGTGTGGTGCATGTGTGCCTGTGTGCCTGTGTGTATAAAGAAGTGGTGATCAGACGTTACTGATAAGAGAAGCCAGTGGTGCTTCTGGGTGATGTGTGTATTCAACTCCAGGCTGACTCCTCTTATGCTAATACAGCCAATTTCCTCTTTTATTTCATTTCTGGAGCCTGAATCTGTGATCTCTGATAAGGTTCCCAAGGATACCGCCTTCACTCACAAATGGGCAGGCAAAGGGGGGGCAGGTGACGGAGACGTGTAACTCGCAGAGAGCACCAGTGGATGAATAATTTAAAACTCCGCCCGGAGATTTGAGGCAAAACCGAGAGATAAGAGACACCACAGGGTCTTCTCTGTTTATTCAGAGCTTCATCTTCCAATGACAGGTGACCTCTGAGGTCAAGGGCATTGTGGGAAATGGAGCCAAGAGTGGGAAAAGGTACCACATCCCACAAGGAAGTCATGATTTACTTGGTGTCAAATGAAAAATTGATCCTTTTCCCTGCTCTTTGCTATTTTTCTCCCTCCTGGTTTTCACAGGGAAACTTTGGGCCTAGGGCTGACACAAGAGTAGAAAGAGCAGCAAGAGAAGATCCAGAGCAAAATGGCTGGTAGTGATGGGATTGCACCAGTGTGAAACTGGTGCAAGATAAGGATCAGAACCTTTGTCTGAGCAGCCTGCTGCCTGTGTCTGTACACAGGGAGTCTGCTTTGCTAGCAGTTCTATCAAATCAGATATGTATAAAGGCAATACCTCAGAAACATCACAGACGCAATCCACGCCATGTAAATTGTTGTTTTTCACTGGAGAGACATGAATCTGTATCCACTCAGAAGCGTCCTTCATGTTTTTAAACAAAACACTCCCTCCCAACAGTTTTAAACCTTTATTTCATTTACTTTATGTTGGTATGAAAGTATATACTGACACAGTTTTACCTGGTGTTTGGTAAAGATGCTGAAACAGCTGAAAAATTCTCAAGAAACACCTGTTTTTTCCTAGGCATTATGCAAAAGACAAGGCACATTCACAAACTCTGGCTCTTTTTTTAGCTTCTTCCATATGAGAAATCCTGAACTCAATGCCTCCTTTACAATTAGAAAAATCTGAAACTGTTCACTCTGGTCATATTCATATTGTTTGCTTTAGGATCTTACAAATTCTGACAATAAGAAGTATGCCCAGAAGAGCTCTGCTCTACATTATCAAAATCTTCTGTTCTTTGGTCATTACTATTTGCTTCAACGCAATGCATCCATGACCTTTACAGTGAAAAAAAAGAGGCAAAGTCAAACGTTTCTCAGTGCTGGTTTACATTTCCCTGCCTCTTAAACTGCTGTTTCTGCTTTCTTCTGTTTGAATGTTACCCATGTTTTCATTCCTGAGCAAGCACATACCTTTTATCTTTTTAGATAAACATGAAAACATACTAAGGTCACTGCCCGGTGAGAAGTTAAGGTTTTGCGTGACTGCCACCCATGTGTACCATGCACACGCATCCCTTCCAACTCCCCCACTCCCACTGCGAGCCAGTCCCACCTCAGAAATGTTTCTTGTAGGCTTTTAGAACTGTTTGGACAAGTCCTGGGGCTGACTCACATCACACCTCGCTCCCAAGTTAAGCCAAGCCAAGCAGGGCAATGTGCCGGGCGGCACAACCTGCCTGGACTCCCGGGGTGGCTCACGCCCAGCCATCTTGCCCACTCCTTTTCATGTCCTTGTTTTCAGACTCATAGCCTAATGAAACGAATGTGCTCATGAGCCCAAAGCTGAACATCTCACCCACAAAACCCACACCACTGGGAGGGCTTGAAAGCATTGGGTGAGCCGTACGAGTCTGCTGCTATTTATGTTCACAGCAGATGTTTGTCGTGGGGGTCCTCTGGGGTTCCTCCAGCTCAGCCACAGGCAGTTTTGCCTCCCATGTACCAGTCTGGCTGGGTGCAGTCATCCCAGTCTGAAATGGTACTGAACTGGGGCAAGTGAGATGGGAATCAGCCCTCCTGGTCTCACAAGGGTGTTTCTCCCTAACTATGAGTAATGGTGGTGGGTAAACAAAATATTCTCCTTCATGTTGCAAGTGAGAATAGGGAGATGAGAGATGCAGACACTGACTACATCTTAAATCATTGCACCTATTCAGGAACTGGGGTTTGCTCTGGATAGCACCTCCGAGACTAAATAGTCAAATATTATAATGGCCATCTAAGTGTACAGTTTCATGTCTCAAAACCAAAGTATGTGTTTGTACATGTGCATACTTATATATTGTCAAAGTTCAGAGTATTCTGAGATATTACACCTAATTAAGGTAGAAATGTGCACATATCCACATCATGTCTAAAGTAAATGTGTCCTGCTTCCAGGTGGGAGTCATATCCATAAAACCTATGTTGGTCTTTACTGCTTAAACTGTGCGAAATTGTGGGAAATTTCTCTCAAAGACAGAGTGGGGGTTGGTCCATTTTTTTTTGAGATGCAGTTATAGTTTATGTGCAAAAATTCACTCATCTTTCCATAGTAGAAAGCAATTAAAGAAAATGCACGTACATAATATGGGAGGAACCGGTCCAGTTCCTTCTCCTGTGTCAAAGGGTTCAAACACACACATATGGATCATTTTGGCTTAGTTAAATATTTGGGAAAAAGTTAAATGTCCTTCAAAGAGAAGAGGAAATGCATTTTATCCTCATTAGGTAGTTACCAAAAAAAAAAAAAAGAAAGGATCTCTAGCTGCTGAAGCAAGACTCAGAATTTTATCCACCTCCTCAAAAAAGTGTCCCGATGACTCTGAAGCTCCTCAACTATTTCTTATGTGGTTAAACCACTTCAAAAGGAGAGCTTGAATTGATGGAACCTGTCATCTGGAAGTTAAAGAATTTTTGAGAGAGGGATTATATGAACAGTCTATTATACAAAGCCATTTCTTGAAATGAGCTTAATTCCTGAGATTTTTTTTTTTTTTTTTTTTTTTTTTTTTTGAGAGAAAAAAATGATGCCACCATATTTTTTTAAGCAATGTCATGGTCAGTGCCATGTTTTACAGATTTGTTCTAAAGATGGTAGAAGAACATTTAAAATACTTCATTCCCTGGAGAATAGACAGGGTTTAGATGACAAATCCTAGCAGGACCAAGGCATGAACTAAAGAGGTTTTTAGAAGTGATATGAATAAAAAATTTTCTTTGGAGGACAAAAAACAAGATTCTGTGTTTGATGAAACAAAAGTTAGACTTGATACATCATAGTATGAACATTTTTTCAGCCTCTTTATTTTTTTCTTATTCTGATGATAAAATACTCTCTTAGTAAGGGTGCTTCAGTTTTAAAGCTGTGATTTGCTAGATATTAAGTAGTAACAGCTCTTCAAAAGGAAAGATAGTCTCTCTGTTTTGGACAGAGAAACACAGTGATATTACAGAATCTTGAATCAAATCTGAAATGATGCATTCAGAGTAGCATTCTTTGTAATTTGGGGGAAAGAAAGAAGCATTTATCATAACGCTTTTTCTTAGTTTTTCACAAACCAAAAAGAAAAAGAAAAAAAAAATAAGTGGAAAACTAGCAGTTTTCACACTAATCCAAGAGGTTTTTTTCCAAGAACTGACTTCTACTACCCTTTACTCCACTCCAACCTGACACTGATTGAATTACCTTATTAAAATTTAGAAAAAGGAAAAAAATATCATCATGCTGTTTAGAATCTGTCATTTACAATTTCCTCATTATCCACACACTCTAAACTTCAGAAAAATGTATTCTGATTCTGTTCTGAGCAGCAGCCAACAGGGAAAAAAAATGTTCCAGATGTTATTCAGTCCTGTTTGTTTTACCACACTGCAGTGCAGATTGATGTGGGACTTCCATTGCTGAATGAAAGGATGGATCAACCTGATAATAGGAAAAATGGAACTGAAGGAAATACAGAGAGTCTGGGTAATTTTTTTTTTTTTTTTAACTCTGGCTTTCTTTTAAATACCACCAAATATCCCCTTTTCTAGATTATGACTAGTACAGGAAATTAAAGTGTGAAGAGACTGGATACAAGACTGGACTGGGTTCAATGAGGTGATTCGTAGCTCTGTAATAAGTGTTGATGGCTAAATCTTGGACCCATTAAAATCAATGTCAGGCTCAGTGATGAACTCAATTGCTACAGTTTTCTGTCTCTGGCAATCATATTCTGCATTTCTTATAATGGAAAGAGGAAGAACTGTAGACATTAAATAACAGAAAGATGACTGAGCATCAACTTCACTATGGAGCAGGTAGGAGTAGGCTCCTGAACCCCACAGGCATGCTCCAGTCAGAAGACAGACTCAGTGTTTATTGCTGAACAGACCTTTCAGTCATACAAAATTGGTTCACTGAGGGGAGGAGACAATATATAAAATTAACGGCCCCAAAAGCAACATAAAAATGAAATTAAAGGTTATACCACATAGTAGTGGCTCCTTTTGAGTCCCTCTCCCGCAGAAGAACAGTAGCAGGAAATATGCTAAACACTTTTCTTTCTTTTACATTAGTTTTACACTGACCTAATATCATTCAGTTTGGTACAGCTACTCCTGATTTATGATGAGGTAGATGAAAGCAGAGTCAGACCCCAAAGGAACATAATATAGACCACCTGTTTTGAGAGAACAACTGTGTTAAGAAGTGACTTACAGACTGTACATATAAGAAGCATGTGAAAAGGGCATGGTGGGAGTAACAAAAGCCTACAATTATCCAGGCCTAGACTGGATTACATTAAGTGGAGGAAATAAGGTTGGCAGTATGTCTGTGGATCTGGGACAGGATTGCTTCCTAATTCAATATGTGCCACGACCAACCAGGAAGGAAACCATATTAAAGTTGTGATTAAACACTGAAGGGCCATGATTGAATACCGTCCCTCCCCTTCAGAGGTAGGGGACACTCAAAGATCATAAGCGTGAAAGCTCAAGAACAAACTAAACTGAAAAGCTGGAGTTAGGAAAAATGACCCAGTTGCTGAATTTGGGAAGATTAATATAGGAAATATTTGCTGCATACCGGTTTGTTAAACATGTGTGTTTGGCTTCTGTTGTCAAGGTGATTACACGCCTTGATACCACTAAAAACCACCTATTTCAAACTCATAGATTGTAGCAACATCTCCAGTTTGTTTATAATAAAAGTAAAATCTATAAAGGCTGAAAAGAAAAATAAAACAACTAAAATCTAATCTACATTCAACAGCTTTATAGGGAGAGCTGTACTAGCAACACTTTCTTTATGAGGACAGTGCTTATACTGGCAAAATTGACTTTTTGCTGGAATGGCTTATACTGGCTCAGCAAGTGCAATGAGCTAGGAAAGAAAAAAACAGTGTTTTTCTTCTTTAATATCTACCCTAGAAGAGAGACTGGCTTCCCTTAACTTTGTCTAACTGCTGTTTGGTCTCAGGCAGTTATCTTGGACACCCTGTAATCAACAGAAAGAGATAGGTATTTCCAGAATAGGACAATTCCCACTTCTGTTTAATACCAACTTCATGATGGGTTCAGTTTCCTCTAGGGTTTCTGGTTTTCACCGACCTCAGGAATACTGGTGGCCAGCACTAAGTGTGCTGTCTCCTGCCATCAAGTTGTTCAGGTAACTAAGCAGGGCCTCTAAAGGTGCCTAAATTACCTGTGTAGGAGCAGGCGTGGCAACACAGATTGGGTCTTACAAGTAGTAGGATTACATGGCTGTGGCTAGTTCCTGGGCTAGTTAACCTGTTCCTCTGGTGATATTTCATGACAATGTGGTTCCACTGCTGTGGGGTCCTGAATTGATCCTAATGTTAGGAACTCTCTGCATGGTACTGTTTAACACAGTTAGATCCTTCCAGCAGATAAACACCTAAACAGCAATGGAAAACATCCCTGTGGACAGGATGTTGTGAGGTTTCTTGTGAGGACCTGGCTTAAGCTGCTGATTGTGTGCTGGTATGGATTCAGCTGCCCCAGAGAGCAGGTTCAGAGATCAGGCCTCCATTCAGGAGCTGGGGGTTAGCCTTATGGATGCCAAAGATCAGCTAGAAACCCTCACCTTACCCCCTCCCTTCTTACAGACAGTTACTGCTTGGATTAGTGAAAAAGTAAATGTTGTGACTTGAAAGAACTGGACTGTGGACATCAGCTTGTGGTTTTGACAGGACTGTACTGTTTGGATAAATAAACAAGGAATATAGCTTTTTTCAGTGGTTGTGTTTTATGAGTAATTGTATCCTAGCCAAAATTTAATTTGAAAAGCTGCCTAATTTCCTTTCAAACTAGAATTTCAATAGGATAAGGTGACAAAGTTTCCAAGGGCTCTTAGAGGATTAAGAGGCACAGTTTCTTTTAAACTCAAGTCCAGGAGCAGAGTACACCTCAGTTTCCAATATGCTTTTAAACTCTTCTCCCAGTGTCCTTCCTTTCCTGTGTTATGTTATCCATGGTTTTACGCCACTCTTTTCCATATCACAGTGGCTCCATTAGTGAAATTTTCTTCTAATCGCCCAAATTCTCTGAGAACTGCTGCTCATTCTTGTAGTCACAGTAGGCCTTCAGATTTGGACTACAGACTCAAAATTGGGCAAGTATTGAGATGGTTAAGCTTCTCCTAAGGCAAGCCAGCATCACTACAATAACTTTGCTTTCAAAGTAAGATAAGGATTTCTGTCCCATCTGCAGCCCACGCATTAGTGCTGAGTTCCTTCTTTTCCTTTCGTTCCCAGATTTCACAAAGAAAATAAAGCGGCAGATTGGGACTATGAAAGATAGATGGGGGTGAACTGGAGGCAGTGAAGGGAGGAAGGATTAGTCAGTATGTCAGTACACAGAAGTGGAGAGCCATAAAAACCTTCCCAAAGAAGGCCAGAAGTAGTAGAGAGAATTGAAAAAAAAAAATAAAGAAAAACAATACGTAAAAGAGGCAGATAATTTGAAAGTGAGTCAGCAGGACTGCTAATGGACAAGTGTGGGAGAATCTGTGACAAACGAGATTGACTTTTGGTGAGAGTTTAAATTAATTCTCCACAACACAGAAAGATGTTAAAAATCAGATATCTGAGAATATCACACATGTCTTTAAAGGGCAGTAGTAGTAATTTGTCCCCTTACTAAGTACTTGTTAATCAAACATTTGGATTTGTTACACAAGCAACTAGATGAAATATGATAGTTTTAAAGGATGTGAAGTTGCATCATCTTATTGTCATTTCTGCTCTATAGTCTTTGTTTCTATCAACCTGAGGTTTTCAATGGCAGATACACTCATTAAGCATCAGTTCATTATCCTGTTTAACATGTCTCTCTCTTCAGTCTGGAAAACTGTATTGGTAACAACATCTTTAAGTGCTTGACCGCCTTTCTGAATTAGGTTGTGGACAGTATGCTTTAAAAATAAGGTGAGACGAAAGGCTTCAAAAGAAACATTGCACAGGCATAAATTGCTGTGTATGTTGAGACTTGGTGGCGTTTTAAGTAGTCTCTCGTGCCAGGAAAAGCTTTAGCCACAGTGTACATTATGTGTAGCACAAAATATCAATTACTGGAAGCTCTACGTTCCCTTCTCAGTGGGGAATTCAAGACACAAAAAATAATGAAAAATAGATTTTTCATTCCTTTGTTTCCTTGTACCTAAGAAACAAATATTCTTTACATGTTTTAGAAAATTGCCACTGTGGTTCCATAAGGGACACATCAACAACAAGAGTCCTCTGTAAAGGCTTATGACAAAGCCAGAAGGATGGATAGAATCATAGAATCATTAAAGCTTTAAAATACCTCTGAGATTGTCAAGTCCAAGCGTTAACACAACACTTCCAGGTCCACCACTGAGCCATGCCCTGAAGCACCAGATCCACATGGGTTTTGAATACTTCCAGGGATGGTGATTCTACCATTTCCCTTATAACTCCATGTGAGCACAGAGGAGTTGAGTTGCTTCTCCAGAAATGTTGTTGTCTGTGGTGCATCCAAAGTAGAAAGTGAAGCCTCTGATGCTTGATCTAGTACCATAAAATCCACACAACTCTTCCCATCCAACATGTATATTCATACATGGCTTCATATGTATAAATACTTCAGGTCAAACAATCTTGAAATTATACAAGATTTATGTGTGACAATTCATATATCCCATCAATATTTCCAAATAGAAACATAGCCAGGCCAAAAATATGTTCATTCCCATGTCTATTCACGTTCTATTGTCCTTGGACACATTTTATAATGAGAATGTCAGGCATTGCAGAAAGCAATATGTATAAATATAAATTAAATCCTAAAACCCCTAAGATGGGCTGATGAATCAGGAGTTGGGCATATGCTCCTATGCTCAGTTTTGTTTCATTTTACATGCCTTTTTCCTTCTCTACAGCTGATTCAAATGTAGCTCACAATGAACTGACATTTTTTTGCAAACTTCACTGTATCTGAAGACATCATGAAGGATTATATTATCTGTGACATATTTTTAAACTTGTAGCAAAACCACAAGGATGGGAGACTTGTGGGGGGTTTTTATTTATTTTAATGGAAATTCAAATTTCCACCTCCTTGTGTACTTCTGAAAATCAGGATTCACAACAGTTAAAAATCTGATAAGGTTAGCAAGACTAGAATAGAGTTATGCTGAGGTCTACTGCTTTGTTTCCTTGTATGTTCATTTCCATGCAATTATGGTGCATGGAGTTTTAAACCTCATTTTTCCTTTGAAAGGCAAAAAGGGATTATTTCAAAATTTAAACCCAAATGTAATCTATGCATAAAAATACACAGACATTCAAAGTGAAAATTGCTAAATTCCTCTATCCTTAGTCTTTACTGTTGTGAATTACAGGAAACTAATCACACATATCTGACTGATCTAGGAGCCAAATTGCTCAGATAAGGATGTCCTATACATCCTTAACATTAACACAAAAGCCATTAACACAAAAGTCTTTGATGAAGTATTTTAAGAACTGGGGACAAACCAAGACATCATGATTTTCTCTGGGAAAAAAAAAAAAAAGAGGCGAAAACCAGCTCTGGATGCTGCACCAATGTAGGATGTGCATAGCATACTAAAATATTTTAAAATATCTTGTAAAATGTCATTTTTGTTTCTCCCATCCATGATACAAATTTGATATTGATTTCATTACATCAACCCAATTTAAAATTGATTGTCTAGTTGAACTATGGCAGTGTTAGCAGACATAACAAAATATAGATCATATTTATACCTTCCTAATTGCACAGAGACCTGTCAAAATTCCTCTAGGGAATTTTGGTAATGGTATTAGTCATAAGCAGAAACTATCCCAGAGGTTATTCAAAATACTTGGTTCACCATGTTGTAGCTAGTATTGACCTGGTATTTTTAAAGTCTGTATTTTATCAGCCCAATCTCCCTTTCTATCAGTTGATCTATAGAACACATTTAGGCTATTTCTCACATTCAGTGTAGTTTCTTAAATTTCTTTCACTACCAATTGTGCAATGTATGTGTAATTAATGTGCTGCCTGTAATTCATTCTCAATCTCACCCTTTGCCTACAGGGAGGCAAATAATTGCCATAGAACATTCTGTTTTCATACAGACAGATGGGCATGTACAACTTTTTATTAGAGAAATCAAGTTGAGATGCACCTGGTTTGAACAGAAAAGAGAGAACTATTTGGGATAGTCTCTTGAACACCCCAGAGTATCTAAATTTTTTCCAGAGGAGCTCTGTGTGCTGTACAAACAAGCTTCTCTTATGGTTTCTGCAAAATGTTGCCAGAGGACAAACCCCACTGATCATAGCAAACAGGGGTGAGGTAGTACTGGACTCAAAGGTTCTCAATTTTTCTCATATTCACCAGAATAATTTTTCCCATTTCCTCAGAGGGTATAATATGTTTTTTTGGCGGACATTAAATGCCCATTTTATTTTTTTTTCTCAAGAGCAAACCAAAGCAAACCTACCTGGCTTTGAGTGTTGCAGAGGGTGGCCTGGACATGTATCAAAACCAAAACTCTCAAAACAGGAATAGCTGAGAAATAAAATATTTTCTAAATATTTAAACTACCATAATTTCTCACACAGGTAAGTGTTTATAAAACCATCATAAAGGCCTTGAAATATTTCTCCAACAACATGCTCATCCTGATTATTATGTCCATAATATAGAGTGTTTGTCTGGCAAGCATAGAGTGTATTATCAAGCTGGAGGTGCTCTCACTCCTCAGAGTTGATGCAGAAAGCTCTCATATCACCAGAAGTTCAGACCCACAATCACACCTAATTTAAGGCATTTAGTACCTGAATTAGCAGGTGTCACACCAAATTCCCTAGTAGTCTCTGGGGAAAATGGACAAACTTTAAGATTGTTCAGATTTCAATGAGATTCAGATTTCTTCTGCATGTGTTTACGGTTGTTGTTAATTTGCTTTTTCTCAGACAACTGCAAAACTAGGTAGCTCTACCAGAAATGTAACCTGAACCCTGTCTATAATTTATATTTTTGATCACTTTCCACACTATAAAGACCTCAGTCATTCCAAATACATGATCAGGAGGTAAATGCAGCTCCTAAACATCTGAAGCTGCATCATTTGGAAAGACATTATGACAGCAGAGCTGCTAAAATCAAATGAGCTCCCCAGTCCATATGGCATCCGGGGTCAAATTCATGAGCAGAACAATTCCATCTTAACCGATCTGGATGTTTCACAGCTGCTCTGCCTCCTTGCCACAAAGGAAGTAGAGTGCACCAGTGAATCTGATGCCAACTGTAAATCCTATAAATATGACATAGCCCAGAGGGTCAAATTCATCCCTGATTGAGACACATTAACCTTATTCATTGCTTGTGTCGCTTGTTTTATAATTTTGCAGTGGTGTCAGCTTTGGTGTAATGGTAGGAAAATGGTATGAAATGTGCTGATCTGTCAGATTTACAGGGGGTTTATGCCCACACGACTAGCAAGCAAGAGGGAAATCAAACTGCTAATGACTAAATTTTTTCTCCAGGAAACAACTTCTAGCTCACAATTTGTTCACTTACACTATGCAAAACACACCACAGCCAGCTACTTTATCCAGTGTCCTCCTGATTTAGTCATAACTTTTAATTGTCACATTGTAGGCTACTCCCCCCTTATTTCATATTCAGCTTTTTCTGTTCCTACAATGGGAAATAATTTTTTTCCTGTGTCTATTTGTGTTCCTTTTCCTAAGTGGAGATTTGTTTAATAATGGGCAAGGACTTGGATTCTTCATAAAAGCACTAAAATATATTAATCACTTCACTTTTGTCTGTGGAAGGAGAGGCAGGAAAGGGAGAAAGCTTTGTATGAAAATGATTAAATTGGGATTGTTTGAACTCATTATTGGAATTATTGAGCTTTCTGTTAACTTGAAAGAAAAGTTCAGATCAATTATATGCACTCACTACATGTTCTTATTTTTCTAATAGCCTTAAGATAGAAGTGGGATTTCTTGCATTCAATTGCAGTTGAGGCATAAAAGGCACATTTATTTCTACAGCAGAAGACAGCAGAAGGAAGAAGTCTGATTGCCATATCTCAGTTTTTCCATAGATGAGAAAAAAGTAAAAATCTTCAACCCAGCCCTATGTTGATGCCCCATTCAAGTCCTGAGCAATATTTCAGCTCTCTTAGACCCCTGAGGTGATGCTGTAGAAGTTTGGTTCCAGGGTGAGATGTGTTTTCTGTGATATGGTGCAAAGAAGGTTTTTCCATCCATATGCAGTAGCCCATGGTACCACTGGATGGCAATGGTTACATTTGTCACTGGCACTTTTAACTCTACTCCAGTCACTGTGATCTTCTGTACAAAAAAAAATTGCAACGCTGAGGATCTGGTTTTCTTCCAGCAAAGCTATTGAGAACTTTTCCATTGCTGTCTGCCAGAGCAAGATTAGACTTCATATCTTTTAAAGAATAGATAAGTACTGCCCAGTTTTCTCCCATGTTCTCACTCTTTGCAGTATAGGCAGAGACCCCTCACAAAATGGATTTTAGGTTCTTGAGCCTTGGCAACTTACCTCCTATATGTGAAGTGGAACACACCTTTGGGCTGCTTTAACATTGTGAGAGGGCAGGAGAGGAGAGCTTGCATGTCACTGTCACCTCCTGACATGTCTCACCAGCCACATACCCAGAATCTGGATCAGAGAATCACAGAATCATGGAGTGGTTTGGGTTGGAAAGGACCTTAGAGGTCATTCCAACACCCACTGCCATGGGGAGGGACACCTTCCACTAGACCAGACCTTTGAAGGATCTGCCTGTGCTGGTCTATGGCAGCAGCAGCAGCCTTCCTTCCTTGCCCACAACAGGAATTTGCCAGTGTCTGCTGTACATCCCACATGAGGAACACAAGAGGGAAGAGCTGTGTTCAACAGCTTGGTCTGTAGCCTATGCAGGAGAGAACTATCAACATCTTCCTTTTCCTTAATCTTTTCTTGCTGTTCAAAGGAGTGGACTCACCAATTAAATATCAGTTCTGCATGAAGATTTTTCCATGGCTTGTTCATTTTTCTTCTGAACTGTGCAGTGATACAGCCAATATGTTTGCAAACCAATGCGCTTAGTTTGGCACCAATAGGGTCAACAGTGCAGCTGCTGTGATGTACCTGAAATTTATCGAGTTTTTAGCTTAATGCAGCTGGCAAGCAGCAATCTGCAGACACCAGGGCAGAGGCAGAGATGCTCATAACAGTTTCATGTAGCAGTGGTGGGAGCTCAACCAACAGCTACTCTTACAAACCCCAGCATACCATGTTTATGGATGAGGTTTTTATTGTTTGCTACTGATGTCTCACTTGTGTCTAGTCACAAACAGATATTTGCATTTCTAATCAGGGACGTTCGGTGTTGTCACTTCAAAATTCAAAGAAAATTGATCATATATGAACATTATTCATCTTATTTTGCTATGATGGGGTTTTTGCTCTTCTGTTGTTAATTAGGGAGAATATCAGCTGTGAATTTCAACAGATCTGTTGAGAAATTTTTCAAATCTAAAAGTGCAATACCCACCTCCCTCAATGTGTCCTCACAGGGCAAGAGCACCAGCTCGTGACCATCCTGAAGGCCTTCTAACAAATTGCTCCAATCTATCAATGTCTGGCATTATTTTAAAACTGTACATTGGAAATAGTTTTCATGATGGAAACATGTTTCAGTTTTGACCTACATACCACTTTGAAGAACTGAGATGCTTCCTTGAATCCTTCATGTTTGGGGCTGAGCCTAAATCTGGGCTGAAGGCACAGACACTGAGTTTGTTTTTGCGTCCTGTGTGGAAATGTGAAACACTGAGGAAGTGGAAGCTGAGGAAGTGGAGCTATGAGGTAGCCTTTAAAATGAGAAAGGGAAAAAGGCTAAAGAAAGATGGTGTAATTCACCATTTTCTTAAATCAGCCGGAATCACCTTCCTGCACTGCTCAAATTGATGCCTCAAAGAAAATTCTGGGTACCATTCTGGAAACTGCAGATAAAACACTTCACTGCTGTGGAAATGAGCTCATCTCAGAAGTGGAAATGGTCACTGAGAGAAAATTGCTCACTGCTTTCACCTCTCACTCTCAGACAGAAAGTATGCACAATTTGTAGCTGAGGAAAATGTTAGACCTTCCATAGCTCACTAGGGAAGTCATATCATCTAAATTTAGGAGAATGCCTCATGAACTTCTTCATGTGAGTGGCTTATCTAAAACTCCCTGACTGTTAATGGGGAGATAAAGGCATCTAGGGGTATAGTTCATTTCATCCTGAGGTGAGAATTCAGGCATCATACTGTTAAGCCCACTCTGTAAAATCTTACACTTTTATTGTAGGGAGAGCAGGTGAGTACCTTTAGCATCTTAGAGGTTTTAAGGACTTTTAGCAGATACACAATTTAGTGCTAATTCATCTGCTCCATAAAATCAGGAGCTGCATGTACAGAAAAATAGAAGAGTGTGGGAACTGCATGAATATCAGAAATCAAGAGGAATAGAAAAGAGAAGTGAAAAGACAGGAGGAAAACCTTGATGATGGGAGGAATGAATAGAAAAGGTGTATGAGAAATAGACAAAAGTGGTACTTGACTATATCAGTGTCCTTCATTATTTCTTAATTTTGGGAATTTTTGTGGCTTTTTTTTAATGTGTTTCCTCTTAATCTAGATTTTGAAATGTTTTCCTTAAGTTGCATCAACAGTTGAATGCAACCTTCTGGTTGCAAACTCCTCCATGCACTCACTTTTCCCTCCCACACCCAGGATGCTTGACCTTTCACTGATATCAACCATAAATTAGCTGACCCAGGGCACAACTTAATCACGAGAGCAGTCTCTAAGGAAATGCATTGTTGGGCAGTATTGTGCAAGTTCAAATGTACCTTTTTTTGTTAGTTCACCCAAACATCATGAAAATGTAGCTTTATTTGAAGAAAAAGATTGTTTGCAACAATATCAGAGGGACTGAATTCCTTCCAGTTGGAGGAAGGGCCATGCCATGGGCTCATAGACTTTGTAGGCTGATTTTTGTCAGCCTCCAGCATGAGAGGAAGATACATTTGTGATAAACAATTTAAGTCCAGCAGATTGACCATGTAGATGGCTACTTTCAGGACTGGGTCTATTGAAGGTCTGGAAGTATAGAGGTGAATAAAATAATGTAGGTTAGGCACTCATCTACGATAATTTTGAATGCTATCCTTTCAGTGCTGTCCTCACAAGGCTCCATCAGCACTCACATGACCCTGCCATCATTTCTAGCAGGCTGTGCTCTGCTAGGTGAACTCTGGGCCTTCACTGTTGTGATCCTAACACAATAGACTAAAAGATGAAGAAATAATTTCTTTTATTTGTAAGAAAACATTAGAACTCGATTACAATTACTTCCCTAAGGTGATTTAGGAGGAAGATTTTAGCAAATGGCTCCTCAAGGCAGCCTAGTCTATTCCAGTGAGATTCCCATGACAGAACATACTATGTACACTTGGATAACAGCATCTGCCTAATTAACTTGCGAGGTTCTGGTCACAAACTACACTATGTTGTGCCAGTTTTTTTCTGCTAGAGAAGAAAGACCCATCCCTGGCAGTGTCCAAGGCCAGGTTGGATGGGGTCCTCAGCAACCTGGTCTATTGAATGATGTCCCTGTTCATGGCAGGGGTGTTAGGATGGTCTTGAAAGTCACTTCTAAGCCAAACCATTCTAAAATTTCATGATGCAGAGTCTGGAATACCATGTAATTAACATGAAACTCAGGCTGGGTTCGTTGTCTTCTCATTATCCCTTTTCCCAGTTCCAGCTGTCCACATTCCTTCTCCTGGGAGCTGGGTTGTGTATGCTGTAGAACTATCAGTGAAGGCATTAAACAAATGAGGGTTGCTCTGGAAATGAGGCCAGGTTGCTTTCCCAGAGTACTGACTATCTGTTATGAAATCCTACAGAGATTAGTCAGATCTTCTTGGTGCAGGAAATAGTGTTATCTTGGGCATCCCTTAAAGGGAAGATGGTCACTTATCTTTTTAGGTATCTCTGCTCATTGTAAAGTAATCTGACGAGAGCTGGGATTCATGTTTAGAGACAAGGAGTGGGTGAGGGATGAAAAGTAGGTTTCTTTGCTTTAAAAAAAAAAAAAAAACAAAATCAAAACAAAACAAAACAAAAACAACAACAACAACAACAACAACAACAAACTAAACAAACAAACAAAAAAAAAAAAAAAAGAAAAAAAACAACATAAAAACTTGAGCTAGAGAAAGCTGAGGAAATATATTATCCTTGCTCCCATGGAGATCATGTGTGGTATAGAAGAAGTAGAGATTTCATAAGAGTTGGTGTGCAGATCCAATGATCTAATATAACAGGGTTGGTTTAAACACTGTTTATGGAATTACTTTTTGAAGTGGAAAAAAACCAAATACATTTTACAGACAATTCCTTCTGCTTAACATGTCCATGATGAAAAAAGATAATTGTAAACAGAAGGTACTAGAAAGCAAAGGCCAATAGGTTATTTTTAAGTCCTGATCTTTTCAAAGAAGCCTCTTCACAGTCAAGTGTAGTGAGAATTTCAAGGTCCAAAAGTGAATATATCTCTTATTTCTGCTTAACATTCTACCAGCGTAAGTGTGTAAAGTATTTAGACAAGTTTCTGGGCACATATGTGGCACATAAATTAATATGTGGGCTACCAGAGTTAACCAAAATTGAACATGCAGCCTTTTGCACCAAGTTAATAAACTGTTACCACCTGAAGCAAAGGGAAAGGTTTTATAATTGAGCCTTGTGTTCCAGCTACATGTGTCCTGTTGCTTAGACATAGTAAATGCTATACAATAGAGAATAGAAAAATATATTTAAGTCATCACAGCAACTCTTAGGCCCTGTCCAGCAGACCTGATGTCAGAGGGCTTGTTGAATCTCCCCCTGATGGCATTTGTAGTGGTTATATTTAATGCTTGCACTTCTCAAAGAAAGGAAAAAACTAGGATGCAGACTAAAATCTCTCACATGCCTTCAATTACATCAACATTTACTACAGAAGCGCTTCTTATTCTCCATGCTTCTGAGTGATTGTTTGAATTCAGTCGGTGGAGTCTGGCCTTAACTTTGATGTTTCAAAAGCTTGTGGAGAAACTATGCAATCAGAAAAAATAATCTAATTAAAAGGAAAAATGATGAGATCTGAAAAATTGCACGAGTCAGAAGAGAGGGGGAGGGAGGTACATTTAAAGAGCTTGCTTTTAACTTTAGCAGAAGTTCCCCTTTAATGTAAAAATAAATAAACGAAAAGACTTTGTTTTTAAATTCATTTTTTAAACGATAGTGAAGCAAAATTTGTGCAACTACATAGAAAAATAGAAAAATTCCAATTTAGAATTCCATCATGAAACGACACCATTCTAATTTCTCCAGGCCACGGTTTGTTAATATTCCACAAAGTCCCAGGATGCAACTATAAGACAGCATTCAAATCTATGAACATGAGGCAATCATGCTCAGCAGAGTATAACAATAATTATAATAGAGATTAAATAAAAATAATTAGAAAAAGTTCATCTAGTTTTGATGTATTAATTATTCTGACCCTGTTCTATTCAGAGTCTAATTATCTGGTTCAGTGAAAATGCCAAGATTTCTACGACTCATAAAAATTACATTCCAGTAATTATGTCAGCAAACTAAACAGTATTCATTTACCATGCCTTTTTATGCACACATTTGAATATGCTTTTTTAACTGTTTTTGCTCTTTGTTCCTATTCATGGGAAATAATACCTGTAGAGAAATTTGAAAGTCAGTAGCACTCTAAACGTAATGTGCAATTCTTGCTGATATTTTTCCTTTGTGAGGCTTCTGTAAGTCTCACATAACCTTTGTTTAAAAAACATGAATTAAAGTTCACTCTTCAGTTGTTTCAAAGAAGCATTTTGAAGTCTGTGCTGTAAAAAAAAAAAGCAAAAAAAAAAAAAAAAAAAGAAGAAAGTTTAAAGTGGCAACACAAAGCAAAATTTCCTTTCTAATATGTTAGCCACAATAAAGATTACAAACCAGCCCACCTGCATGATGACCACGGTGAGTGTTTTTAGAGGGACAGATTCTCATCCTTGTATGTCCTCTTTTTCTGCTTTATGGGAATTCAAATAAAATGTACATCACCAACTACACTACATAAAATGATATAAATCACTGAACCTCAACAGGATGTGAAAAATTTGCAGTCGAGTGAGGATGTGGCCCTGATTTTCATGAGACTGAAGATGAGACTAAGGCTGTCTTTTTACACAGAAAAGAACTTTATCTCACCAGAGGGCTGTTGAGATCTAGTTGGTGTTATTTAATTTTCAACTATCTAATGTTACTTCAAGCTTCAGCCTTGTCCCAATGCTTATTAAACTGTTGACCTCTATGCAGAAGAAATGGTGGAGTAAATCAGCGTCACCCACCCAAGAGGCCAGTAAAATCACCCCTAGGTCAAGAAAAGGATGCAAATGGGTCACAGTAATTTACTATAGATAGTAGTATGGTTACTGTGTGGGGGGAAATAAAACAGGGACTAAAGCTTTCAGCAATAACGAAAAACCTTCATTATGTGAAATTTATTTGTACCCAAGGGAACAGTCTAATGATCAACAGACCTGACTGAATGCTACACAAGAAAAACTGTCCCAAACCAAAATGTTGTAAATATTCAGTTCATTTTATAAAAGGAAAGGTAATTCAGGTCATTTTCTGTGATTAAGATGCTTCCTCTTCCAATTGATATTGTTTCACCTGAACAGATCAGGGTTACAAATATATATATTTTTCAAATTTGATTTTGTTTGTATTTGGGCTTTTTGTTTTTTTTTTTATCAGGAGAAAAGGTGACAACAAACTGATATCCCTAAACTAATCCTTTATAGCTTTTAAAAGTGGAAATTCGCATCTGTTTCTTCATTATTTGTTGTGTTGACAAAATTTAAATTATATTTAAACTATATAAATGTATTACAGTTTTAATAGACTGCTGATGTTTTGTTTTAAGAAGGGTAAAATCATACAATATTCTAAAATTTCCCACTCTAGTTTACCTGCTGCTCCCTAAACAAGTGCCTTAGGAAATTTCAGCCTTTGGGACTTTTTAAAGGTATAAAAAGTTGTATAAACTTTTTCATTGTATAAATCCCATTCGAAGTGCACAGTTTTCTGATTCACAATATAAAAACTTCCAGCTGGCACGAGTCAGTTTAAATCTACTTTCTCAAATAACTATTTAGATATTTTCTGTTCAGTAACCAACCAAATAACCAAAACCAAATAACTGGGTTTAGGGTTTGGGGTTTTTTTTCTCTTAGCTTTCTGCTTTGTTGTAGGTTGAAAGACCTTGTAACATTGGCCAAACCAAAGGAACCATGAAAGAACATAAAGTATTACAAGGAAAAATATCATAAATACACAGCTTCTATTCAATTTCTTCAACTGCTACTTGTCTAATATGTTGGGTTGTTTTTGAAATGTGACAATGCTTTGTCATAATCATAAACTGTGTATTGCATAATCATAAACTACCTGGACAGTCCCTTCCACTGCTCAGGGCGGGAAAAATTAATTTCCTGAAATTTGGAATCCTGTTCTGGTTACGTGAGCTTTCAGGTAGGAAGGAATTCCTTTGGGAAGGAATGTTTTGGGGATAGTTAACACAAAAAATTGTGTCCTGGAAGACTAAAATGGTGCTGTTGTCACGTGTTGTAGGTGATGATGTCTCATATGGAATGACTTTCTGCCTTAATCAGCAAGATAAATTCTTAATATCCTGGAATCAGAATAAAACATGTACCTTTACACCATAGTCAACTTCTAAATTAAAGTATAACAGCTGATTTTATAAATAAAGATATCAAGTGTTTTAACAGATGAAATAACTTTCTCTTGCTGTCAGAACAACAGATGGATTGACATTCAGCTTTGATCACCAACATTACCAGCACCATTTGCTGCAAGTTTCTTGCTGCTCCTATGTATTCCCCAAAGGTTGTGCTACTATTGTGCATAGAAAATGTGAGAATACTAAGAAAGTGCTAGATATTTGATGTTCTTTGATATTTTTCATACAGTTTTGGGACAAAGAAGGGAAATAAAACCAGACCTGTTAGAATGTCTCTTGCAAAAGGCAAAACACAACAGATGAGAAGAAGAAATAATGTTAATATCAAATGTTAATATCAATGTTATCTCCTCTACAGGCAAATTTTGCTTACATTAATGTACTAAAAATCAATTAACAGTTCCCTACACTTCAGCAGAATAAGTCTTTTTTTAAAAAAGAAAAGAAAAGGAAACATCAAAACCACCCAAAAATGCTACAAAAAGACTCATTTTGTTGCAAAATATATCTATTTTGAAAGGCATAAAGTGTGATTCCTTATTATTCCAAAGAAAAGCTGATTTATTTGCCAACAAAATGGAAACTTTCCTTCCAAAAAATGACCAAAATAACAAACTAAGGTTTCTCCCTCTCTCTCTCTCCTGCTTTCCCCTCTGTCCTTTAGCTGGAAAGACTCAGATCATCTAGCAGTACCTATGTCAGACCACAGCATTTTGATTTAGTGTTGAGACGTCAACTTAAATTATTTCTATGGATCGTTCCCTTATGAGAGGAAAATTATCTCCATCAAAAAAATGTATCAGATGGGTGGGCTGCAGCTATCAATTACCCTCTGAGTACAAGCTTTGGCTGAATCTTGTTTGCTGCTTATTCCCTCGTGGGCCAGAGGTTAACCTGTTAAGTTGAGAACTGATCCCAAAGTAGACATTAACGTCTTAATGCATTTAGTGGCTGTGGATCTTTTTGGCGGCGGGCCCCTGGGATTGCATTGTTTCTCATACTTGACTAGGTCACCAATTGCAGAGGGCACCTGGAATGCTTGGAAAAATATGGCTCGGTTTACCCTCTTCCCCCAGTTATTATTTCAAAGCTGCATGTCTCTCTACTGTTCAAGAGGTTCATGTGTCATGAAATATTTTCCAAGGAACCAATAAGAATAATAAAGCCAGGCTTTGAAGTGACATGTCCCACCTTTCTTCTTGTTGTTTCAGGCACGTTATTGTAGTTTTGAAGAACTGTAATTTTTACAAAAGGAAATTATTTGTGTTTCACCTTTTTCTACATCACACTTCAGTATTGGAAATGAGTGAAAATGCTTAGACTGTTCACCATGGGTCAAACTCTGAGGTCTGGCTCTGGTTGTACCAGTCAAGACTTAACAGGATTTTTTTTGTTTTTCTTTTTTCCACTAATATTTACATTTAGGCATTCTTGGGCAAAATTTAAGGATGGAATGATAACATACAAGAATTAAGAACACAGAGGTGTTTAGCCTGATTTAAAGAACATGTAGGATTTCTTCAGCCACTGGTATAAATCTCATAATCATGAGTTCTCAGAGCTCATAAAATATTTCCACTGTAAAATACTCTCTATAGAGGTTTGGGAGATACTGTTGTGCAGTGTCAGACCTTTATCCCTTCCCAATCATAACTTTGAATAGAAGGACCCACAAGATGTTTTGTGAGTGCTGTAATTTGTACCTGCTGGCAAGGTTTTGCTCTTGGAGTCGCAGAATTAAAAAATATCCTGAGTAGAAAGGGACCCACAAGGATTTTTGAGTCCAGCTCTTTGGGGTGCTGTGTGGAGAATTAATTGGCTGGCCTTCCCAATCAGTGATACTTCTGCATACTTGATTTCATTGTTTCCGGCTGAAATTGAGCATTTACTGGGCTTATTATGACAAAAAAGACAGAGAGAGTTTTTCAAACTCTGTGCCAGATTTTCTAGGCCCACTGGATGTATGAAATTAAGAGAGAAAAACTCACACAATGATTTAACAACAAATTTCACAACTAGAACTACATCTATAGGTATTTTATATCAATTACAGTGGCTGCTGATGAAAGGAAATTGCAATTAAAAAAAAAATCAAACATGAAGGAAAACAGCAGTTGCAGGAAATAAATAACTGAGAGACAGTGTTTGCAAAAGCCCTGTAATAAGGGGCTTCTCTTCTAAAGAACCATGTTATCTCCCTGCAAAGTCCCAAGTTTCTGAGTCCTTTTAAAGGACTCAGCTGCTCATGGGTGATATCAACTTTTAGCTGGATGAGCCCCAAAATGAGCCACCCAAGGATTAGACCACACTGTTTGCAGCCAGGACTGTGCATGCATAGGCAATTACTCCAGGAGAAAGTGATGAGAGAAAATGTAATGTAAACTCTGCACTCAGCCAATAAATCTTACAGTAGCCTAATTTTTCTAGGACTGATGCCTCGAGCAATACCTGTGTGGGCCGGAAAGGAAGGAGAAAAAAAAAAAAAAAAAAAAGTCTTGAAGTTTCTAAAATTCCCTTATCCTGTTTATCAGACTACTGTTGCTTCTCTTAAATTGTGACCTTTCCCTTGGGGATTTTGCTCTCCAGATGAGACTTCAAAGCTTTTGGGTTACTGCAGGAGACGTCCTTGACCACGAGTAGACCAAAACCACGTATTATGACCAACTGCAACTAATTTCATGCTGTCAGAGTGGAGTGCAACCTCTGAGTCAGCAGTCACTGCCTGTTTTCAAGTGACTTTTGTAGCTCTAACCAATGTCAGCCGGCTGAAGATGAGAAACAGAATCTTTATTTGGTCATATTCTGGTCAAGTATTGCATATTCAAGATTCCAAGCAAGTAGCCAGCTCAGCTGCAAACTGCTTATGAACATTAGGTACTCAGTAAAGAAAGTTAGTTTCAGTCTTGAACCTTATATATTCCCCTTTCCTGCATCAGGGAGGAATATGTGGGATGATTTCACCTACCTCAGTCAATGAGGAACCATTGATTTTCAATAGTTACATCAGAGAGAGTAAAAAAGGGCAAGGTGAAGAAATAACAGCAATTCTTAAGGGTTGAGTTTGTTTGTGTTTTGTGGAGGAGAAATTGAACTGTGATTTGCTTAGTCCAAATTTCCCCACAGACTTTTTCCCCCTCACACCTGCTTTCTCAATTTTTTTTCTTTAAACAAAACATGAGGTCTTCAGTTATTGACTTAGCAGGCATCTGGTTCCAGTCAGTAAAAGAAAAAATTCAATTGTCATTTTAAGAAACTTTGAAGAAAGTATTTGCTAAGTGGATTTTAACATATATTTTGGTTTTGCTAGGTTTTTTTTCAGTTCCCTAGAGGGACTTTATCCAATTTAAATAAAGTTTTAATGTGGGGGGAATATCAAACAGGAAACAAGTCCCCCTAATTTATGTTAGGCTGTAATTTCCCCTAAAGAGACAACAAATGTCTTGCACCTCCTGCTAGAACATAAAGGATATGGTTTTTTTTTTAATAGACAATGCAGTCATTTCACATATGCATCATGTTTATTCTTACTGAAATATAAAGTTGAATGAGCAGAATTCTCTTCCCTGCATTAAGCCAAATTTTGCCTTTTTGTTGCAATTTTTTGCAACAGCTATTACAGCTGAAAATCACATTCAGGGACAGTTAAATCATAGGTCTGGTAACTTATTATGCAATGATAACCACTTATGAGTCTGAGCACAAACTTGCATAAATTAGCTACATTAAATTCATATGTTTAATTAATGGAACTGTGCCTACATGGGTAGTTATTGTGGTTTAAAAAAAAAACTACCCTGAGAATACTTAACCCTGTTTTGCTATTAGTAAAGTCAGAAAAGGGATGATTTTAACTGAGTCGTGTATATTGAGTAGGAAATGAAAAAATCCAAAGTTTTGATTAGCTGTAATTTTCATCCAGGAAGGTGAAAATTGTTTTCAGCCTTTTTTGAGGTTGTGACTTTATTGTAAATTACTCAACTTTTCCTCAACTATCATGAAATACCCTAGCTATTTAATGATTGTAGTATGTTTATTTGCCCCATTTTTTTCATATATTGAATATAAGGTGAATTAATTGTCAGACCATAAATATACATTCTTGGAGAATAGAAAACTTGAAATGCATTTTCAATCACCATGCTAGCAGCACAAAAATTAATTTGTAAAAACTAAAGTAAAACAATCTATTTCTGTTCGTGACAGTGGTGATCTTACCGTTCATGTTAATTTTTATTTCTTGCCCCTACCTAGCCTCATTCTTTTCTATCACATAATTGTGGTGTTACATGGTGAACAATCATATTTTATCCATTTTTGACATTTTTCATCGCTTTTGGTGACATTTTGACTGTTTATTTTCCAGCAGAATTGGTTGCTTGATCCAGCTTTACCCAGGGTCCCACATCAGTGCAAATTACAGGAAGACAAGGAAAAGCAGCGAGTAGGGAGGTGGCAAGGGAAGCTCCTCTCAAGCCTCACAGCCTCCAGCAGGAAGGTGGGTTTAACCATCCCCAGGAGTTTTATGCACCAGCAGGAAGGAGAAAGACAAGGCAGTGCCTGAGCTCCAACTTTGAAAATGTCATGGTGGATTTAGGTATGTAAATCCCTTTAATAGCCCATCCCTAAGTGATTTGACTGAGGTCATAGTGACATTTTACAAAAGATCAGGGAATGAAGCCCAGATGTGTAATGGCCCATACAGGCATCCTAACTCCTGTTCTAGGTTTCCTTTCTCCCTTTTCCCACTGTAACTTTTCCCTAACACCTTTAAGATGGTCAATACTTGCAGCCTCCATCTTTAGTGGTTTAAAGTATCAAGGACCATCATAAAATTACCATGGGGGACAGGATCTGAAACAACAACAACAACAACAACAACAGTGAGCATGCAGAGTTTTTTTCTCTATTTCACTCCCAAGGCGAGGAATTTTTACAATACCCTCTGGAGTTCCCCTGGCCTCAGCATCAAACATAGAGTGAAGCAGCCAAGAGCAGGCCCACACCCTGCACAACTTGCCAGCAATAATTAATTAACTAAGGAGCAAACAGCAGCAAATATTCCCTGCATAGGATCACACGGTTTCATCTGGTTACATTCCATGATTGGAGTGTCACTCCATCTCTTTGTTTTGCCTTTATTTTCCTCAGTGTGTGGGTGGTTTTCTTTTTTTTTTTTTTTTTTTTTTTTTCCATGTTGTTATTTTCCTTTAAATGAAAACTCAGAATCTGGTTTAATAACCTAAATCTCAGCACTGAGCCCCAGGAATAAAAATAGAAATTCAGAAGTTTAATCTTTCTTATACCTTGTTAAACTTGAAACCTCGGTGTCTCATCAACAGCCTTTCAAAATGATTACTGCTCCTGCATGGACAGGGCAGATACTTCTTGACAGTAAGAATCTGTTCCTGCCACAAGCACTGCTGGAACATCTCTGTCAAGTGATTCATACGGGACTTCAGCAGCTTGTTGTCAGCTTGTCTGGTGCTGCTGTAATAATGTTCTCCTGGAGCCACAGGTGTTCAGAAATGCCTCTTTCAGAAGCACCACCTCACCAAGACTTTGGAAATTGGTTTGTCTACCAGTCCTAACCCAGGAAGATAAATATAAATGATTTGTTTTCCTACCTGCTCACAGGAGTCCATCGGGGACATTGTTTGAGAGCACAAAGCATAACTGCCAAATTAGGGGTAGGTACTGCAGCCCCATTTGCTATAAGGACTCCCCAGCTAAATGAGCCCCACTGTTAAGAACTTACATTCATTTCTGTCCCCACTTGATGCTGGAGACTCGTGGAACCCCAGAATCATAGAAGGTTTTGGGCTGGAAGGGACTGTTAAAGGTGACCTGGACAATTAGCAGAGAAATCTTCAACTAGACCAGGTAGCTTAGAGCTCCATCCAACCTGACCCTTAAAGTTTCGAGGTATGGGGCCCATCCACCACCTCTGTGGGCAAACTAGGTGTTTTACCACCACCTTTGTAAAAAGTTTCTTCCTTGTAGCTAATCTAAATTGACCCTGTTTCTTTCAAACCATTCTCCCTTGTCCTATCACGATAGATCTTGTTAAAAACTTTGTTCTTATTTTCTCATAGGCTCCTCAGTCTCTCATTTAACAGGTGAGACACCTTAACCAGGAGGTTTCAGGAGCTCCTCCTTTCAGAGGGTTCACACCTCTTGCAGAACTCAGAGGATGACACTCTGCAGCTCACATCACTGTCCTGGGAGCATGGTGTAATTAATCAATAATGATGGATTTCAAGCTAACTGCAGGATGAATTTCTCATGGATTTCTAGGGGCATGGAAGACCTCAAACCTCTTTGCTGAAGCCATTACAGTTTGCAGGGAATAATTCAATATTTCTTAAGCCCAAAATCAAAGTGCAGGAGGGAAGCAGCTGTTGCTGTGCACATATGAGTTACTCCTGTAGTTTCCTTTTTCCTTGTCTCTCCAAGGTACATGTTGTGTGTGGATCTTGGCTATGAAGAGATCTTGATATGTCACTGGGCTGCTTCATAACCTATTAAAGGCCTTCACCTGGCTTGTGGGGAGGGGGAGTTTGGATTCTAGCCTGGAGGCCACTAAATATTTCAATACCTGCTATAAAGTATTCAATGCAGTGGGAACTCGAGTCTCTTCAGTAATTAAAGTATAGATCTGTATTAAAATGTGCTTTTCCTTCAACTGAACTGGTGGAGTGAAGTAGACTTGACCAGAAAGTTTATGGCAACTTCCTCCTGCCCTTCACAACCCAGGACAGGGTTGAATATGGGTTAAAGGAGTTCTAAAGAGTTAAGAGATTCAGCCAGAATTCATACTTTTTCAATAAATAGACTCTATTTTGAAGTTTTTTTAAAAGATTGATGCATCTGTTTAACCTATCTTTGGAAGGAAAAGATCTGAGTGTCTAATTTAGAAATGTTCTGGGATATACAACTTCAGAGCTGGAAGGCTTGAAACCCTCAGGAATGTGTAGGAAATAAACAAACTTTCATCTCAGTCATTTCTTTCTGACAGAATTAGGCAAGTTTTTGCTGAATATGATGAGTTTTGTTGCCTCTATTGACAAGTAATTAGAAATCCAGCTTGCAGGTAGCTGCATGAAAATTGGCCACCACACTGCTTGACACTGTGATACCCAAGTACCCTTCATGGATTGTCCTTCATGAATTAAGAGGAACATAATGAAGGAAAGACACATGTGTTTTGTCTTTTTGGATGTAGCTGTTATGAAGGAAGGAAAAAAGGCCTGTGATCACTTCCTTGTCAGTTCACACCATGTGTGTTGGGCAGGTGGGAACCTGGGGCTGGAGCACTGGGATCTTCTCAGGTCTTACTTTTCTGTGGGTCCTCCAGCCCAGGTATGTACACAGCAGCTTCTTTAGATATGTTTCTAAAATTGCACCCTTTTTTCAGCAATCCTTTTGCATGTCTAAGGCTTTCAAATGTCATATTATTCCTCCAGAGAGGCTACAGACTCATTGGCATGGTCCCCATTGCCTGGACCTGCCCTTTGCATAATTGCTCCCATCTAGGAAAAGCAGTTGTAAAACCGTCAACAGTTCTAGAAAACTCAAGTCTGCTACATTATTCAGCTCCCAAATTTGGCCTTTCTTTTATTGGATAAATTTATCTGTTAATGAACACAAACCAGATATCCACTCCTCTTAAAACACTCATTGGGCCAACTCATATTTAAATGTGTGTTATAATATATAGCTTGTTTCATCTTGACCAGATTTTTAAACACAGGAGAACTAAGCAAATGAAAGTGATTTTTGTTGTGTGCTGATAGGCTGAAGAAAGCCTTAGTCACATAATGAAAGTGGTCAGAATTTACCCAATGAGATGTTCTCAGGAATCATTCAGCAGTTGCAAGTGTAGCATTTGAAAGCCCAACTCTTGTGGTTGCACTTTAATAAACTGTTTCCTATCTGTGCAGAGTGATTGTTAGTTTTGGAGAAGAGGGTGAAACAGTCTTTCATTCTCAGTAAAAATTAGTCAGGGGGGCTCTTACTCTGTTTTCATCCCAGTTCCTTCTCTGTGTTCACAATTATTCTCCTTCATTACTCCTGAGTTAAATTTCAAATGATGGCACATAGGGAAGATTTGCCAGACCTGACTTATCAGGAATTGTGTGTGTAAGGAATTTCAGAGCAACCCAAGGACTCATCATTCCAGTACAGGAAACAAAGAAAAGAAAGAAAAACATTGAGACCTGTTTTCAGTGCCATTCGTTGCATATGGGGGAAAAGTTTGGCAGCCAAATGGCAAACTTCTTTCAATTAAAAGGTGAATGATAAAGAGAGTGAAAAAGAAAATGAAAAAAAAAAAAAAAACAAAAAAAAAAACACCAAAAACTAGGGCGGATAGAGTTTTCTGGAAAGGAAAGCAGCAGGCTATAGTATTTCCTTTTGCTTTTGCTGGGCTCTTTATTTACTTATTTATCATCAATTAATTAGCAGCACTGCAGAAACACTAGTTCCCAAGCAGCTTGCCACTTGTGCTCAGAGTAAATACCCAGTACACGCAAGGTAATTAAAAATGTAAATAATACTATCATCAAATGCGAGCTTACGTGTCAGCAGAAAGGACACTGCAGGACTCGGGAGAAGGGGTAACAAGAGTGATCTGAGGGCTACAGATCTGCTCATTGTGTGTTGACCATGGGGTAGCATATGGGTCTAATCTATTTACTCATCGTGGTGGTACCTCATTATTGATCACCATCAATATGCACACTGAGCACCAGCCAAAAAGAGAGCAGCCACTGTTGTCATGGTGATGTTGTGAAAAGAGGAAGGAAAAAAAACCTCATCCATTTACAGGAGGGGTGGCTGGGGGTTTGGGAAATGGGGGTTGGAGTCCCTCCCTTGTCACAGGGATTTGAATAGGATGCTGGCAGCTCTGTCACTGGCTTGAGAGCCATTCATTTCATTGAAACAGTGTTTAAATCCTTCTGAGAGTCCTGCCTCAGTTCCCCATCTTTACTACTCCACTATTCAGTGGCATCTTTACTACTTTGGTGTCTACAGGTGCTTATATTTTCCTGGGGTTCACTTATATGTAACATCTCATGCCCTTGTTAATAATGTTTAATTTCTAACTAACAAGATCTTTCCTTTGAATGGCAGGATTTTTATCCACTACCTTCCCTTAGTGATCTTGGATAATTTATCACAAGTGAATATTCTTGCAAGATCTAAGCCATTGTTGTAAAAATATTTTGAGGGACATACTCTGACAGACACATATAAACATTACAGAGATTCCCTATTTCCACTCAAAAAAAACAAACAAACTAGAACAAAACAAATGAAAAATAAACAAACAGAACAGGTTAAAAAAGGGAGGAAATGGGTCTCTCAAATTACAGTCACTATAAGTGAGAATCGATGAAATCTCATTGCAATTAAGGAAACAATCATAGACTCAAACAATCATGGAAATAGAAGAGTTAGAGTTGGAAGGGACCTGAAAGATCATCTAATTCCACCTCCCTGCTGTGAGCATGGACCTTTTCCATTCATTTAGGTTGCCTAGGGCCCAATCCAACCTGGCCTTGAACACTTCCCATGCTGTGGAAGCTTGATTTTGGTAATAGTTGAGATCAACAGGAAGCCTGAGAGTGTAAGTACAATGTGAGCCCTTGCCAAATGTAGAATAAAAATATATTGTGATTCCAGCATCAACACTCATCATTTATCAAAGGATGAGAGTACCATGAGTTTTTTTGACTTCTGCCTTGCACTAGCCCTGCTGTAGGTGTGGATCCTACCCACTGCTTCTCCTCAGTTTCTTGGAAAAGGAACTGTCTTTGTCATTTCCTCCAGAACTCAGGCCTTAAAGAGAAGCAGTTGCCATTTCTGTAAACTCACTGCCTCAGGAAAAAAGTATTTAAGGACTTATGCATGTGGATATACATGCATGCATGTGTCATAATATATGTATATATATATAATATTTAATCCAGTGCATTCAGTCTCTGATTAGGGATACTAATTGCAAATACTGTTTTTAATAAGAATAGTATTAATAATAATATTGGTATTGATATTGATCATGGTGATAATAATAACAACAATAGCTAATCTAGGCTATAGAGAAGAAATACAAAAAGAGCTTTGAAGTGAAGTCTGCAAGATTAACAAAAACACTTTTTTTCATTCCTTAATGCAATCTGAGTTTAATATTCTGATCAGGAATGAAGAAGGAGTTGTGCAAAAAGCTTTGCTTGGTTTATGCAGGGGCTTTACATTGTTAGCATTATTCCTTCATAGTAATATTTCCTAAACTGAGGGCACTGGATTTGTGTTCTTTTAGCATAGAACACTGAAGGGTTCCTACTGCTTTAACATGTTTGTGGTAGCTGCCTTAACAAATGAAAGATATCTTTGAAAATCTCAGATTTTTTAATACCTATATATCATTGTATTGATAAAAAAATGTTGCTCGTGATTAATTCTAGATACTGGCCAATTTAAAAACCAGGTATTATGATGTTTGTCTTGGCTTATTCTACACATGAATAGGAAAAATCAAATTATGGTCGCTGCACAGGGCTTTTCCATGATTTCTTAAAATTTTAATAATTAAATAAAGAAAGCCTAAGATGACTTTGAGGTGTAGTTCTTTGTAGACTGCTCCCTGAGATATGTTGTTTGAATATTGATTTCTTATTTTCTTTTTAAGGAAGCAGCAGAAAGATTTGTTATATTTCTTGTTGAAAAATAAAATGGTATGTTCAGTCACTTATATGCATGTAAAGCTTTTCTTCTTCCCCTTTGACACTAGTATTCTTACTTTTCCCTTCAGTTTTTTTTTCTCCTCGTGCTGTTTATATGCCATATTACACTCTCTAATTTCCTTTTATCTTTTCTTTATTTTGCAATGTCTCAGTACATGTCTCTTTAAGACAAGTTAATTTAGTCAATTACTCCAGTTTGGTTTCAGATAAAATCTTTAATTTATCCAGGCCCCTCTTTATTCTTTCTAAGATCCTCTTTCCATTAATTTCATGAAACATTCTAATTCTCCATTTTAGGAAAAAGCTAATTTCACCCACTTGCACAGAATTCCTCAGTCTTTTTCCTCTATTGCATGTTTTACTTAAACAGTACTATGCGGGGATTGGTGATGTTCTTACCTACTAGAGAAGCTTTCCTTTCCTGCTCGGCCTGGAAAACTGACACAGATCCACTTGCCTTCTCCTGCATCTCTGCACAAGATAGAAAATGATGCATTCCCAAAAGGATGAGGAAGTTTTCCTGCTCAATCACAGGAGAACATCTATGCCACAGTCACCAAGTCCCCGCCGTGTCTTGCAAAAGGGTTGTCAAGCCTTGGAGCAGGCTGCCCATGGAAGTGGTAGAATCAACAAGCCTGGAATTGTTCAAAAAATGTGGGGATATGGCACTTGATAACATGGTTTAATGATGGGCATGGTGGTGGTGCTGGGTTGACAGCTGGACTTGATGATCCTAGAGACCCGATGATTCCAACCTTACCGATGTTGTGATTCCAGATTCTGTACCCCTGGGTGGTGGGTGTGGGGGATTTTTATTTGGGATTGGCTGGAACACCAGTGGGACAATGCTGGGGCTGCCCGTAGGTCAGCAGGTAGACACAGGTGTGCTGTGCAGTCATGCTGGAGTTTCCCTTCACTGGTTCTGGAATTTCCCTCCATAGAGTTGGAAATGGAGACTGCAACTCTCTTAAAACCTCTCCCTCTCCTCTCACCTTGGATTTTGTTTTCCATGAGTATTTCACATCCTGGCAGTTCCCCAGGATTGTTTTGCCTCATCCAGCAAGTTGCTCTCATTTTCCTCATTTAAGAAATGGGAAAGATAAACCCACTGCAAAACAGCTTGACCACCAATAGCCCCAGAGGGCATGAAGCAATGAGAAGGCAGAGATTGGTTGCTACTGTAAATAATTGCATTGCTTCAGAAACAGCTTTCCTTGCTTAATAATTTTCTTGTTCATCTGCACTCCTTGCTTCACTTAACAGGTCTTAGAGACGGGGCTTGACATGTGACAAGTCCATGACAATAATCAGTCCTCTTGTACTATCCCACTAAAAAATGTGCTACTGAATTTGGGCAGAAGAAGAGTGCTTCCTGCTTTTCCATGCAGAGGCACAGACAACAGGATCAGGAAACTGAGTTTGCTGAAACTCCACCAAAAAAAAAAAAAAAAAAAAAAAAAAAAAAAAAAAAAAAAAAAGGAAAGAGACTAAAAACAACAAAAAAAAAGGAACATGGGGTTTATGTGGCTTGTTAAGATTTTTGGGTGGCTTGTCAAGCTGACCACAAATCTCATCCTGAATACAACAAGATGGAAGTAGCTTAGTGGCCAGAGTGCTCAAAACTTGGGAGACGTGGAGGACTTTTATTGTTAGCAAAAGTGGGGATTAAAAATATATCCTTTAAATAAGTTAATACCAAAAATCTATAGCATTCAGCAAAATGGACATGTTTTATTAAGAATGAGTTTACTACATTTGAAGCATGTTAAAAAAAAAAAATCACAAGGGGTAAAAAAAATCCTAAACAAAGCCAAACTCAAAAAGAACTGGGTACATTTTGAAACGTCAGCATGTTAGCCCATAGGAGATGTATTTTGGAGATCTGCTCCTTGTCTTTATAAATTAGTCTGATGAGTCTAATTAGTTAAATTATCTTCCTTCTTTGTATTGGACTATGTCAGAACCCCAAAATATATTGCAAAAGATTATACAACTCTAACTCTGCAAAGTATTAGAAAATGTGATCCAGACCCTCAGCTGTAGGGTAGCAGGGTATTTTAGAATAAATGCATTGGTTCAGTTGAGCAGTGTTTACATACACAAAATTTCTATATTTCTGTGCAGCATTTTGACCTGAACTCCCCTAAAATAAACCCATTTTTGCAAAGGCACTTCAAAAAGCACCCTCTTTATAGAATGCCACCAATGTGAACTACATTTGCAGAGATAACCCCATCACAGTGGACTCACATTTGAAATAATATTTACATATTCAATTTTTTCTATCATGAAATGCTCTATCAACTGTTACATTCCAATAACCATGAACGTAAATGAGTGCAGACTTCAAATGGACAATCATTAACCTATGCTGTAATGATTATACAACATCCTTCAAACACTGAATATTTTGAATGCGATCGAGTGATTTTTTCTTGTTATTTTGACTTTCATACTAATTATTAAACTTTAATTACCCATTATGGGTAATTATTAATATTTATTGTGCATTATTGTCATTGTTCATGGGCTTTTATAAAGAGAACTATACTTGATATAGAGAAAAACATCGTTAAATTAAATATTCATTTACATGGTTTTGCAGCAACCTATTTTTAAAACAAATGGGTATGAGCCTGTTTTTCTATTAGCTGTTATGTTTATAAATATTGATTTACTGCCCATTATTCTTCTTGACTACATTTCTGTGACTTTCTATACCTTTATGTTTTCTCTATAAGCATTTTCTCCCTTGTTAAGATTACAAATGTGAACAGAATAAAAAAGAAAGTTAGAAAAGCAAGCAAATAAAAAGTTTCTACCAGTTACATTAGCAGTATAAATTATTGCCAGTGTTGGTACCTGGGGTAAGACAGAAGCAAGAAATGCAATCACAATGTGCTTAAAATAAAATTAGGTAAAAAAAAAAAATAATGTATTACTTTCTCTAGAAATTGAGATGGAATAAAGCCAACTGACTTTAGAGCAGCACACAGAGCTTAACTCATTTTAAATGTGCTTAAACACGGTAAGGGGCCTAGTAGGATTTTCAAAAGTCTCTGTGTCTGGACCAAAAATACAAGTGCTGCTATAGTCCAGGGTTGGTTTTAAATTTAAATGGGCAAAGTGTGCCTTCACAGATGTCCCAGGCCACAAAGTAAGATAAGCACATAGGGTCTAAAATAAACTTGGCCATCAGTTTCCTTGAAAAATCTACAAATTTGAGCTGAATTCTCTGAGATCTTTTATTCAAAAGCATTCCTTAAAATATAACTGCTGATTGCTTTTGGCCTTCAGCAGTTTACGGAGGCAGTCTCCACCTGAATTTTGACAAAGTTCAGTGCCACCAACCTGGTGTCATGGAATTACAGAATGGTTTGGGTTGGGAGGGAGCTTAAAGGTCACTCAGTTCCATGCCCTGCCATGGGCAGGGATATCTTCTACTAGACCAGGTTGCTCCATGGCCCATCCAACCTGGCCTTGTACATTTCTAGGTGTGAGGCATTCACTGCTTCTCTGAGCAACCTGTGACAATGTGTTACCACTATCACAGTAAAGAATTTCTTCCTAATACCCAATCTAAAGCCACCCATTTTCAGTCGTCAGTGTTTAATGGGTGTGCGTGGTACCTAGCAGGACTGAGCTCAGGACATGCATTTGCCCAGGACATTCAAACACTCAGTGCAAACAAATTCATTCCCTCAGTACAAATTCACAGCTCAGTCTCAGCCACAGACATGGCCACCATGCACTTGCTGAAAACATTCCCAGGAGTAAAAGTCAAATATGAATATTTATAAAAGGTGAGCACAAAACGTGTGTGTGTGTGTGCGTGCGTGCTCCATTTAAATGAATTTTACAGATGATCTGGACTAATAATATAAAAAAAAAAAATAATTTGCAACATCTCCCCTTATACATGCTATTTTTTTTAGAAATTTATCACACATTCATTTCCGTGAGTCTCATGTGACTTTATACCCAATTAAAACAAGCCATACATATGTAAAATCTTCACCACCTAAAAAAATTTGACCCATATTGGGAACAATGTGTGATACAGGACTGTATCATCATCTGTGGTTTTATTTAAACCTCACATAATCAAATGCCATATTTAGGTTTGAAAAGCCTTGCTTTTCTGTGCATATCTGGCTAGCTCCTAGTCCCCCAGAAGCCCATAAGAACATTGATTTGAAGCAAAGCCCACTCAGCATGCAAGGAGGCAGGAGCAGCAGCTGGTTTATGCATACTTACATGCATACCAATATCATTCTTACAGGTTCATGTAAAAATAATCTCAGGATTTATTTCCAAATAGTCCAAATCCCTCTTTCCCTTTATGATAGGCTCCACTGTGCTTGTTCGGATTTCCAGGTGTCATTTAAGAATGTGAAGTGCTCGTTAAACAGGAGGCAGAGCAGCTAAACCTGCTTCTGAAACAGATGACCCCATCTCCACTGCACATCTGAGCTGGCTGGTGGATTGACCTGGATGTGTATTCACCTGTTTTCTGGGGGCAGAGGGGCCATTCTTTTATTGGGATTTGTTGTTTTCTTTGAATATAATTCTGATTGAAATCTGAGTAAAATGCATTAAAAATAATGAATGCGTGTTGCCAAAAAAATACTGCAGAGGTGTAATCTTTGACCTGGTTTCCCTGAAAATGTGTGAGAGAAATTTAGACATTTCCATGAGCACAGCAGGATTTTTACAGCTCACATTTCTGCTCTGTGGTGCTCTCAGAGGGGCAAACTGCATAGAAAAACATTAGATGCTCGATTAGATAATAGCATTAGCATTTAAGATAAACTTTCCTTTCTTCACAAAGATAAACTCTCATTATTTAAAACGTGTTTCATCCTCTGGTTCCTCCATAGGAGATACTCATGCAAGCTACCTGCCAATAGCAATTAAAGCTTAGTTTGCAAGGAAAGTGGGTTTAATTGCCAAAGCACTATTTATAGGAAGTCCCCCATGAGGATTACTGAGCTGCAAGAATGCAGATTAAGCAGAATGAGGGCAGCAGGGAGTGTGATGCACTTTGGCTAAACAGCTCTGTCAAGCTCAATAGGTGTGGGAGCCGCAGGAGCGCTGGTGACAGCCCGACACCGCTTCCCCCACGAAGAGCTGGGTGCTGGAGACACTGCAGTGTGACAGCATGTCCTCAGACATTTCATAGCAAAGCATCCTCTCTCTCTCCAGGTATTTATACCCTCCCCTCGCCACCCAATAACCATCACAGCTGGCAAAATCAGCCCTGGGGGGTTGCCGTCTTTGTGAGTTGGGGGATTGTGGTTGTGCCTGTTCCCGAAGGATGCACAGGGGAGCCACAGTTCTGCCCCTAATGGGGCTGGAATACTTCAGGCAAGGTAATTAGTCCTGCATTTCACTCCATGCCTTGCAGCTGCAAATGAGTGAGTTTATCTCCTGCCTTAGCATTGTCCAGAAAACAAAGAATACTAGGACAGGTAATGAGAGACAGCCACAGTGAACCCAGGGGTAATAGGGCTACTGTAACTGTAGTTGGGACAGGTGATTTCCTGTCATTTCCTGCCTTCCTCATGATCTACACCTGCCTAGTGAAGGGACAAAATTAACCTGTGTAAAAGGGGGATCACTGAACTATTTTGGTTTGAAAGAACTTTTAAAGGTCATCTAGTGCATCCCCTTGCAATGAGCGGGGACACTTTCAAGCAGATCAGGTTGCTCAGGGCCCTGTCCAACCGGACTTTGCATGTTTCCAGGGATGGGGCATTCACCAGCTCTCTGGGCCACTTGTGTCAGTGTTTCACTATCATCAAAATTAAATTTTCTTCCTTACGTATAGTCTAAATCTTCCCTCTTTTAATTAAAAACCATCTCTTTTCCTATTGCAATGAACATGCTAAATGCCCTCTCTGCCTTTGTCTCCAAGACTCTTCATTTGCCCCTTGGTATGTTCACAGTTCACCTGCCCCATTTGCCTTCTCAAACATCTCCCCTCAGGCAAGAGACAAACTGCTGTAAAAATGGGAAATTTTATGCTTTCCTGTTAATTCTTCATAATCTTTTTATCATCATCATCAAGCTCAGCAAGAGCATAAATGTTGGGATATTTGGGCAAAGGAGTGACTGAAAATAAATATATCACAGCCTAACTTTGATTAAGATCAAATGCTTCACTAAGCTTTAATATGATTTCTAATTGTTTAAATACATTTTTAAACAATCTTAGCTAAAATTTCATGACAGTTAATCATAAAATGGTAAAATATTTTATTTTTCCAAGATATTTTCAGCTATGTTTAATGAATAAATTAGCTCATCTGACAGAAATGCACAGGCAAAATAGATGTTGTCAAATCTACAGTTTCACCGAAGGGGTTCCAGCTGAAAAATTACATCCTTCTCTGATTAAATCCCTCATTAAGATTCAGGCCTGTTCTGTCAGTAAATCAGTAATCTGGTAAAAAAGGATAATATCATCATATTCCTTGTTGGCTTGTCCATGTCCATCTTATCCCACCTTCTTTATACTCTAAACTCTTTGCAACAGGGATTGTGTCCGTCACACAATCCACAATTTGCCAAGATCCCAGAGTTCTGTCATTGCCTATTAACTCTTGCACTCCCTGAGCTGCAATTATTTTTACACTGATGATAATACAAGAAAAACATGAGATTTAATCTCTTTGCAGGCTTCAGCACTGCTCAAGCATATGCCCAGATCTAGGCTAAATTTTCAAAATTTCTCTCCGACTGTGAAATTTTGACAGCTCTGTTTGCACTCATTTTTAAGGAAAATTTAATTATCTCTCATAACATCTTGATGGTTGGAGTCAGAGCTTTAGGAAAACACATAGAGAAGGAATTTGACTGAAGGACAGGTAGTCTGCAGTAGGACCAGCTTTTGTTATAGTCCATGGAGATGATGGTCTCTTGAAAGTCAGCAAGACCAACAGCAGAACCCTATGAGGCCATGCCACTTAAGGATAAGTTCCATAATTTCCACACTGCTTTTTTTTACTTGCTCAGATAGAACACCTTATGAGGATGACTGTCATCATGTGATTCATTTGTCAGTGTCCACAAGAAACAGCTCTTGCAAAACAGACCCTTGCATGTCATGTGGAATGGGACAATAAACGACCTGGATTTACCTCAACCTGAAGCCACCCATTTGAAAGCTGAGAGAATTGGGATTGTTCAGGCTGGAGAAGAAAAGACTTCGGGGCAGCCTAATTTTGGCCTTCCTTTCATGAAGGGAGCCCACAAGAAAGATGGAAAAAGAGACTTTCAGCAAGTATGTGTAGTGATAGGAAAAAAGGGAATGGTTTTAAAGTGAAAGAGGGCAGGATTGAATTAGATATTAGGAAAAAATTCCTGACTGTGAGGGTGATGAGGCCCTGGCACAGGGTGCCCAGAGAAGCTGTGGCTGCCCCATCTCTGGAAGTGTCCAAGGCCAGGCTGGACAGGGCTTGGAGCAACCTGGTCAATTGGAAGGTGTCCCTGCCCATGGCACAGGGGGTGGAAAGGTCTTTAAGGTGCTTTCCAACTCAAACTATTCTGCTATTCTACAATTCAATGATCCCTCCTAACAGGGCAGGAGCAAAACCCTAAAGAGTGAAAGTTACTGGAAAATTCCAGTGCTAATCTGGACAGATATTTAATGACCTAGATTCTGAGGAACAAAACAATGGCTCTCAGAAGCCAAAATCTTAGAAGAGTGAACAACTCTTCTGTTTTTCTCTGGGGCAATCTGGACAATGAAGTATGTATATGCTCATGAAATTAAGCAAGGACTGAGTGTCTGTTAGTGAGAGGAGAATACTGGGTCTTGCATCACTCAGCATTTCAAAAGCCAAAAGTGTGACACTGTTTTTCACAAACATTCATTCTCCTCCTTTTTTTTCTCTATTTCTTCCCTCTTTTTAGACCTACACTCTCACAGAGATCAATGATCCCAGTGACTCTGTGACTTTAAATCTGAGTTCAGAAACAGATGAGCCTGCACTGAATCCATGAGTGTCCTAACTTTGAGGCTTGAAGATATCCAGATCTGATCAAGGCTTGGCTCCTCCTCATGCAGAATAGTAATGCATTTTCCCATCCTTTTGACTGGATCTTTGTTCTTAGCTGGCAGAGGGACAACGCGGTGATACACAGCTGAACCACATTCCCCAAACAGAAGGCCAACAAAAAACAGGGTCTGCCTCTACAGCTGACTCACAAACACCAGGCACAAACAGTAACATGAAGGTTTGAGGGGGAGCATCCTGCTTAGAACCCTATGAACTGTGCTCTCTGCTGGGTATGTTCCTGCAAAGATTGTCACTTCTGATTAGTCTTAGGCAGAAGGAAAACTATCTTTTAAAGGAACCTCAGAAATTATTATTTTTAAGGCTGGTAATCTATGCTAACCAGTTATTGGTGCCATGTTCAGAAGCTCAGACAGAGTTAAATTATGCTTCAGATTAATGTATTGAGCAGTTCAGGGGTTAGACAAACAGCTGTTTCTCAAGCAGGCACACTACAAAGCTTAACTGTTCACTAGAAGAGCAGATACAGTCTAGCTGAAGTCCCAGTGGGCCAACTTTTATTTGTTTCTGATTGGGAGATATCCAAAGCTGACTCCATGCTACTGATGACCTCCCTTAGCAGGGGCAGAAAGTTGAACCTCTGGAGCCAGTGTGATTTTACCAGTCTCTGGGAAAAAAAACACAACAAATCTTCAATGACTCTGAGATAATCTGCAAAATGTTGCACTTCCACTAATGAGCTTTAAAAATTCTGAGGGTAAAAAAATAGATATGCAAATAGAGAGAGACTACAGGGGAAAACCATATAAAATCCCTGAAACAAATATTACTTGTGACATTTTGCAGAGGTGTTAGTTAACCAAGCATGTTAGTTAATGAAGTATATTCTAAACACCAAATTACTCAATGGGAAAAGCCCAACACAGATTGTTTAGTTATCTGATATCACTTTAAATATTTCAGCAAAGCACTGAGTTCCTTATTCAGAGCAGCAGCTACCTAGTTTAGGGTAATGATGAAATGCTTACTCTGTGTAAAAGACCTGGTAATAAGGAAAAAAACATCCCAACCTAGAATGGAACATCCTTGGAAAAAAAAAAAAAAAAAAGCAACAAGAAAACAAAATCCAGAATTAATAGATTCAATGTCAAAAGTCCTATTAGATTCAGTGGCAGAAGTCCTGTTAGTTTTTGATACAGATCTGCTTGCCAATCTTCAAGACACATAGATGTTGCATGTGGGGACATGGTTTAGTGTTGCACCTGGCAGAGCTGGGTTAATGGTTGGACTTGACAACCTTAGAGGTCTTTTCCAGCATAAATAATTTAATCATTCTAAGTGTGGTCATTCACTGTTTTGTCAGGGAAAAAAGTAGGCTAAACTGGGTAGGCCAAACAATCTCAATAATAACTGTAGAGTTTTCTGGATCTTCATGGGTGCACACTCAGAAGAGTTCAGGAATGTGTTTTCTGTGACCTGTAGTGGTTTTTCTGACAGTTCCAAACTCCCTGTGGACCCCAGTGTCTGCCTTTCAGACCTTGCTCCAGCAGGTAGAGCACTTGCAAGTCTCACTGGTGGCCAGATATATGACCAGAGGGAATGGCCTGAAGTTTTGTCAGGGAGGTTTAGGCTGGATATTGGGAAAAGGTTCACCATCAGAGGGTGATTAGGAACAGGGAAATGGTCACAGCACTGGCCCTGACAGAAGTCAAGAAGCATTTGGACAGCTCTCTCAGGTAGGACTCTTGGAGCTGACCTGTTCAGGGCCAGGAGTTGGACTTCAATGTTCCTTGTCCCTTCCAACTCAAGATATTCTATGATTTTATGATCAATTATAGTCAAATTAACTGTGCAAGCTCAAACCCACCAAAACTGACAAATCTTAAAGAATCCAACATGTTTTATGGACATGAGGAGTGTACAAGTTCTGAATGCAGGCTGTCTTTAGTCAGAATAATGGACCATCAAGGAGCACCATAGTGATGTTAGATGTGTGTCTGCAGCCTCCTTTCCATCAGGAGGTCACCAAGAGGTCTAATGGGTGGTTTGATATTACCATATGACTCTGCTGAAGTGGCTTAGAAATCTGTCTTGTAGATTAAAAGCAAGTAACACAGAGACAATTCATACTGAGAGATCCAGGGGGAATAACTGGTTATTAGTTCAGTTCTTGTGGGCAGTATGGAAGAAGTGAGTCATTACAAAGGATAAACTCAAATTGCAACCGGCTTTACTTTTATATTGATAACATCTATTGCTAAATTATAACAATAACAGTGACGTTATCTTGAGAAAAGGGGCTTCAAAGCACCACTTCCCATCTTATTTGTGCTCTCTACCTAGAGGAACACTAGTTGCTTAGCTAAAGAACAGAAGAGACGCGGGTCTGATTCCTGGTCATGCTAAAGGTTTCCTGTCTTGCCTTGGGCAAGTCCCTAAATCTGCCTGAGTCTCATTTCCACCTCTGTGAAATGGGGATCATAGAACAGTGTGCCTTTCATCCACCTCGATTTAGAAGGTAAAACCTTTGTGTCACAGACTGCTTTAACACGTGAACTTTGCCATGTTTACATGCACAGAAAGAGAGGAGAGGGCTTAAAACAAGACTTGCATTTTTGAGGGGTCTCATGAGTACTGAAAACACTGATAGAAGAGTTTCATTTAGAATGTACAACACAAGCAGAGTGGAGTTCTTCTAAACAAATATTCATGTTTCCACCTGAGCTTGTAGTTCAGAATCACAGCCAATAGGGAGGACGAGACCCTTCTTCCCCAAAAGTATCCTGGGCTGCATCACAAGAAGCTTGGCCAGCAAGTTAAGAGAGGGGATTCTGCCCCCATTCTCTGCGCTTGTGAGAGCCCTCCTGAAGTTCTGTGTCCAAATATGGGGTCCTCAGCACAAGAAAGATTAGGATTTGTTAGAGCAAGTCCAAATGAGGGCCACAAAAATGGTCAGAGGGCTGAAACGCCTATTCTATAAAGATAGGCTGAGACAGCTGGAGTTGTTCAGCCTGGAGAAGGCCCTGGGAAGACTTTGTTGTGTCCTTTAAATACCTAAAAGGGTTTGTGCAAAGACAGAGAGACACTTTTTACCCAGAACAAGTGGCAGCAGTTTTAAAGTGCAAGAGAGTAGGTTTGTAGGTTTAGATTAGACATTAGAAAGAAATTATTTACTGGGACAGTGGTGAGGCCCTGGCACAGGTTGCCCAGAGAAGCTGCGGCTGCCACATCTCTGGAAGTGTCCAAGGATAACTTGGATGGTGCTTGGAGTAACCTGGTTCAGTGAAAGATGTCCCTGCCCATGGCAAGGGAGTGGATTAGATTATATTTAAAAGTTTCTTAAAGCCCAAAACATATTGTGATTCTCATTCTGTGGATGTAAAAGTAGATATTGTGAACTGTTCAGTATAAAGTACTTTATTTCTTTTCACTACTATAAAGGAATATTTTCCATCACAAGTTATGTGAAATATCCCCCCTTTCAGCAGTGTGGTTCTTTTTTTGCATATGGCAACATCACTGGAGACCATTACAGAGCACGTTCCAGGCCCAGGGGGTAATGGTTGTTTGGTGCAAGTCAGCAAAGAGAATTGTAACACAAAAAGGTTGAAAGCTCTGGCTAAAAACAATATTTTCATTTGGCAAAGCTTTGTTTCCATTAGTAACATGAAATGGGCAGGGAGAACCCCTCACCTCCAGTGCTGTGCCTCTGACAAAGTCAGTACTGCCATGCTAATCAGAAGACAGTGGGAAAACCTGGAAGCAGGTAGATTCCTGCAACTTACAACCTGCCACATCCCCAAAAGCTGGAGAGGATGCTAAATCCTGCAATTCATAGTTTTTAAGCCTTTATAATCATGACACATTGTTAGTTTTACTGTAAACCAAGACATTTCCTTGAACTCTTGAATCCAATTGCTTGTGAAGATCTTGGCCCAGTGTTACTTAAAAGCCAAGTTGGACTTGACTCTATCTGCTTATCAACATTAGTTGAAATCACAGTCAGCTCCCCAGGTGTGTTTTAAAGCTGCTCTGAACAAATTTCACTACTGCCACTGATGGCAGCTGTTCCAGGGACTGTTTTTCTTTAGCTTGTGTCTTAAGAACTAGTAAAAAAGGAGGAATTTTGTGATTTTTCTCACATGTCATTGCATCTGTTTTTTCAAGTTTACTTTTTTGCAGTCTCCAGGTTCCTGACGTTCACCACAGCTAAACAAAACCAGAAAATAATAGAAAAATCATGGAGCCATGGCTCATCATCTGACTAATGTAATGCTGTTGTATTGTTTTTCACTAAAATTTGATTAAATCCTTTTGCAGAAGGAAAAATATTCTCTTGCCCATTCTTGAGTTTCCAATCAAACTGCAAACAACATACACCTGAAATGACAAGAATCAGAACCCTCATATTCACTCTGAGTTATAAAACATTATTGTAATTAACAGTCAGCAGGCTGGTTATGAATAGAAGTGTCCCTTCAGGGCAAACCAGTGGACCATCTAGCTGAAGAACCCTCTCTCAATGATGTCAAGTCAGGATGAGCACAAGATCCCAGCCACTTTGTGCAGTCCATTATTCCAAATCACATTTTTGAAAGTGCTTGAAGAGTGAATAGCCCTGAGACCAGGCTTTAAAATGATTTGGTCAAGATCAAGCAGAGACTCCCAAGAACATTTTCCAAGGTTAGATGCAAGCTCTGTACCAGACAGGTGCATTTCTCCACGTTTTCCTTCAAGCTAATATTTCACCCAAGAAAAGGGAAAATTTAATTGTGTTATCAGAATTTAATCACGTTATGATCTCCAATGTTACCCATTCATGTACTTTTCTTTCAGCTGCAATGAGAGCAGAGTCATGGATTGGCCCGATACTTTCCCTAGAAAAAGAAAACAGGACCTATAATAATGGTACAGTGTGAAATTGTCCTTCCCTAGGCCTCATTTCTTAAGATTGGCCTCTGCAATTACAACGGACACCCAGCCCTGATGACTGTGGACTGCAGAACCCTGCAGGTCTTAGCAAGAGGATGACTTGCCCTTTCTTGCTCTGTGACCATGAGCTCCCTCTTGGATTAGAGAAGGGTGGATGGAGATGGAATTTAGTACACTTTTTCCTCACTCTGAAATTATGCAATGAGTGATGAAGCAATGTCTGACCCATTAAGTTGGCACAAATTATTTTCCCATGAGACCAAATGGAGGGCCAGGAATGGAATTTTATAAAAATAATCAGTAAAATTTATTGTACTTTTACGGATGAGGCTTGAGTTGTCTCAGATTCCCTTCCCTTCCCTTCCCTTCCCCTTCCCTTCCCTTCCCTTCCCTTCCCTTCCCTTCCCTTCCCTTCCCTTCCCTTCCCTTCCCTTCCCTTCCCTTCCCTTCCCTTCCCTTCCCTTCCCTTCCCTTCCCTTCCCTTCCCTTCCCTTCCCTTCCCTTCCCTTCCCTTCCCTTCCCTTCCCTTCCCTTCCCTTCCCTTCCCTTCCCTTCCCTTCCCTTCCCTTCCCTTCCCTTCCCTTCCCTTCCCTTCCCTTCCCCTTCCCTTCCCTTCCCTTCCCTTCCCTTCCCACTTCCCTTCCCTTCCCTTCCCTTCCCTTCCCTTCCCTTCCCTTCCCTTCCCTTCCCTTCCCTTCCCTTCCCTTCCCTTCCCTTCCCACTTCCCTGAACTTCCCTGAACTTCCCTTCCCTTCCCTGAACTTCCCTTCCCTTCCCTTCCCTTCTTCTTTTTTCTTATTCTTTCTTCTTTTTTCTTTTTCTTTTTCTTTTTCTTTTTCTTTTTCTTTTTCTTTTTCTTTTTCTTTTTCTTTTTCTTTTTCTTTTTCTTTTTCTTTGATGAGGAAGACTCATTTGTGGTTGCAACCTGTCCTGTGTTTTGTTTTTTTTTTTTTTGTTTGAAAAAACCCCATTTCATGACCAATACACAGCTAGTAAATAAAAAAATCCTGTTTCTACAGGTTCATGGAAAACAAGGAATCATTCATCCCCAACTCTGTAACTTTGAAGCAAATAAACAAGCAAATAAATTGAATGCATTTCTGGTTTGTTGTTTAGGGGGAAAAGTTCATTACTAGGATCACACTGGGGGGAAAAACACAACTTGCTTATGAAAATAATGAATTCAAGCCTGGGGCAAATGCATGACAATTCTTCATTTACCTGAGAAAGAGAAATAGATCTGAGAGATATTGCAACCAAGGAAAATCCCAGTTCCTATGTATTTCCATAACTTCTTTGCCATAAAGCAAATATATTTTAATTAAAATATTGGACTGAACTTGACTGTTTTTATAAGCAGCCTCCTGTCATTGATCAAAACCACTTTCTCTTCTTTGAATGTTTTGTCTTATAAAAAATTAACCAGTGCAGGTTTTTCCCCTCTGTCTTGCCTGAAGCAAAACAGAAAGTTTACCTGCCAAAGGCAACCATTTTTGAATTTGCTTTCTTATGAAAAGGAGGCACCAGTGTTCAAAGCAATGAACACAAGCTTTTTTTCCCTTGAAATGTTTTTCTAAGCAGAAAAACAGATCCACTTGACATCTGGAAAACTCCACCTGTTCAGTTCACTAGCTCATCACCATGAGATGTATTGAAAGTAAATAAGTAGATTGAAGTAAAGATGTGAATGTGCATTAGGTTGCATGTGTGAGCAAAAGAGAATTGAGAGAAAACACTGTAAAGAGCAAGGGCCAAAGCTTTATCAAAGAATTTGAATTAGAATATTTTTTTAAATTATCAGTTGCCAGCAAAACAAACAGTTGAGAATGAGGATGCTAAAAGTTTTCCAGTCCATTTATTTGAAGTTAGATGAAGTTAAAGGGATGCCTTACTAATTCATTAAGTCTGTGACCAGTTCGGAATGTTCAGATCCAAGTATTGCATGTTTTCCATTTCTCTTACTTTTTCCCATTTCTTATGTCTTAATATCATACTGAAAAAATTAAGTTGTGCTGAATAGTCAAATATACTGCAGTGCTAGCACTGCACCCACAGACCTGATTTTTTTCCCTGAATTTTAGTTAAAGGCATAGTAGATCAGTTCTGAACAGTGAAATGGGCTTTACTGAAATAATCTGGTGGTTTTTTTGTTTGTTTTGGGGGTTTTTTGGGTTTTTTTTGTTTTTTTGTTTTTTTTGTCTTTTCCTGCTGTATGGCTAGGTTCTCTGCAATGAGGTCTAGTAACTCACCTAATGTCTTTGGGGAGAATAAAAGCTCCTGGATCTGATGAAATGCTGAAAATTAAAAGTAGCATAGTAATTCATCTAATCAACAAGTATAGCTGCAGTAAAATACCTTTTTAGGATTGACAGCATACCAGGATCAGAGCAAATGTAGGAAATAAGTACCACAAGAAATCTGGGAAGCAAACAGTCAGCATAGACTGTCTGATTAACTCACAACACAGCGGTGATTTGAGCTGACAAAATGTTATTGGAGGGATCACTCACTTCAGCACTGTTTGCTTTGGGAAGTCAGGGAGAGATTTATTATGGCTGAAAGCCTTTACAGCTGTCAGATATAAGTGCTAGTTAAAAGAAGAGAATATAGAGGCTTGAATTAACAGTGGGAGCTTAGGTCTGAATACACGTGAGAGCATAAGGTTTAATCTGAGTGAGGGTATCATCAAAATCTTGCTTGGAAATGCATTACTTTTAGATCATCTTACATACTGGCAAGGTGTGTTTACTTTTCATGTATTGTGCCTTTATTGAAATACTTATCCATGATAAAGAAGTAATGTTGCCATCAGACTAAAAGCTCCTAATGAGATCCCCAATCTCTGTCTTTTAACAGCATAGCTTCTTCACCATTGACTTTAAAAAGACTGAAGGACATGGATAAACACACACCACTAAAACACTGTTCCTGAATGTTACCTGAAGGATCATTTAAATATAGATACTTCTGCTTAATGCTGATTAATTTTTTGGGCCGGGCCAGAGGAGCAAATATTTTTGGGTAAATGTAACATATTCAAAGTCACAGAGCTTGTCTTTATATAAATTCAGCTGCAAAATGTATAGCTTTGTATTTGCTTTGGGAAAAGCATAAGTCCACACATAAGTAAACTCTGAAACTTGAAGCTGTATTATAAAGGGAAGTGGATGAAGGAAAGGGGTAAGTCTCAGTTAATATTTTAATGGTCCATAGGCTCTAAATATATCTAAAGACCTGGTCATCAATCCTTCTGAGAATATATTCAAGTTTCTCAGCAATTTGATTTCTTTCCTTAGTCATTCTCCCTTACTCAGGTGTGTTACTCCAGACTAGCCAAATGTAATGACCAGACCTCTCTTCAGACAAAAAAAAATCATAAGAATGAGAGGGTGGGATACAGAAGGACTCCAGAAGATGACCCAGAGAATCTCAGTTATGGATAAAGATGTCCTTTTAGTATGATACAATTATTTAGGTTGAAAAAAGCTGCTGGAGGTTTGAACTTATCCCTCTCTCAAAAAAAGCAGATGGCATTAATTTATTGCATCCCAAAATAAACTCAATATCTTAACAACTTAAATGTATGAGTGTGTGACTATTAGTTTGACTTGTTTTAGCTGCTGTGTGTGCTGCAGAACCAAGGGAGAGCTGTCTTTTCTCACAGAAACAGAGTTTGGCTAAGGTTGGCATGGGCCTCTGGAGATCATCTTGTCTAACACCCCTGCTCAAGTAGGGCCACCCAGAACAGGCTGTCCAGAATCACATCCAAAAGACCTTTAAACATATCAGTCAAAAAGCAGGAGAGAGGAAGAGCAAAAAAAATGATGAGCCCTATACTCACTGTGTCACATCATAGTAATATGATTAGAAAGAAATTCAAAGTCTATCAAAAATCAAGGTATTTGTAAGCAAACTGCATTAAAATCCTCTTTTTAAAAAAAACAATATTCATCACACCAGATTATCCAGCATTAGAAGTTCCCTTTTATAAAGCCTATTTCTCTTCCATCATACTTATTAACACTTCCAAGAAATAAGAGGGCCCTGAAGTCTGCAGCAAAGCGATGCTTTAGAGCTCATGAAACGTCTGCACGTTCTTTATTATTAGAAGTGACACCATTGTGCCGTCCAAATGGAGGACTGCCAGAACATGCTGCCAGTCACATTCAGAGCAGCATTGAAAACTCTAACAAAATGCTCTCCTCTTGCAAGTGCTCTCCCAGTTCAGCTCACAAAAATAATTTAGCGAGAACAAGGGTTGTGTGAATTATTAGTGCGCTGTTGAGCAGAAAAAGATAGCTTATAGTTGCAGCTGGCATCGCAAGCTTTTGAGGTCATGCAGCAAGTTGCTCTCCCCATACAAGCCTGCTTAATGTGCTGGGTTTGTTTTATGGCAAAAGTCCATTTTTAATAATATAGACATTATTACAGATTTTATATGGGAGAAGGTGTGTGGTCTAATGAGTTGAAAGCTTTGGCACAGATTTCCTGTGTGACCAGGCAATGTGCCTATGCCCAAAGATTGCCAGCTCTTGGGTGAGGAGGGAATAGCTTCTCATTTTGCATTTATATAGTGCCTATCACAATGGGAGCTCTATCCCCTGACAGCTAGTAATAAAAAACCCAGTCTGCTTCTTACTCTGGGAGTCCAATCAAAGGAGCTGCCAGCCAATCATATATTTGTTTTCTGTTAACATATGATATATATGATTGTCATTTTCACTTGCACAATGCCTGCTTATGTTTCCCCAGATTTCTCCCTAAAAAAACAGTACTGTGACCATTATTTGAAGTGCTGCTCACAACCAGCCAAAAGGCGAGGTGATACAGCAATACCATTGCATGTGTGAGGCTGTGTTATTTTGCAGCTTGGCTCAAAACACATTGGCTAGAATTAATTTGGGTTGTGGTAGATGGCAGTAGATTCAGTCTAGTTGGTGGCCTCCAGTTGCAAAAGTACTAGAAACAGTAATAAAGCTGGGCTGTGAAGGGTTGGGTGCTTCTCCCACCTACTGAGGACTGGGAGGTTAATAGTGTAAAATCTTGGTGTACTTTCTTATTTCTCATTTTAATAGAGAGGAGGCTGGGAAATCCAGTGCAGAATCAGAACCCCACTAGACAGGGGATGCCATAAACAAGTGAGAGAAGACAGTCCCCGAGTTGGCAGCTTTACCATCTCCATGCCAGACAGGATGCAACAGTGGATATTAAATGGACAAGTGGGGGCTGGCCTGGGAGTATGGGGAATGAAGCAACAATAAACCCAAGTTAATTTAGTGGGATAGAAGAGGTCTGGACTTGTTGCTTGTCTGACCTGAGAACTGCTTATGTGCTGGGAACAGCTTGTGAGCTCTGTTGCAGAGTAAGGATTTGCAGGCTCATGGTGGGTAGAGCTGCAGGTTCCCCAGTCCAGTGCAAAGATAGGCAGAGATTTTCCAAGTGTGCTCAAGATTCACAGGGTACTGAATAAGGCATTTTGCTAAAGTATCTCATGTTCAAAAGTGTCTAGCAACTCTCAAATAATCCTAATGCATGACTAGCTTAAAGCTGGGTGTGACCCAATTTACATTATTTTAGCCCTAGATTTAACCAAAGAGAGAGGCTAATTCTCTTACCCCATGAAATGGATATTTAAGTTGTTCAATACTTAAGACTTTATAGCAGTGGTGAAAATTTTGGATACTCTGGAGACAGGTAGCTGCATTTGCATGGTAAATTTGTTCCACTTTATTACATATGTAAATATTTGTTATTTGTGTCTGGTGCACATTCATAAAGTCCTTTGAAAAAGATGTATTTAAACTCAGGAAAGCAAATAGCTCCTTTGTATTGATAAGATGCTTGGCAGGGTAAGGAATAGGACAGTTTTGACCTTATATGTGAGTAAAGATGGGAAATAGCAGAAGGAAGAGTTTTAGAGCAGTGTAACCAGTGCACCAAAGGGCACCAATATTCATTTTGCTGTGGTGACAAGAGCTGCTGGTTTTTATTTCAATCAAAACTCAGGGCAATGGTTTGGGTACTGTGGTAGAAGTCAGTCACAAGCACTTCCTAGAAGATTTGAGTCCAAATTACCTCACAGAAGGGAGTTTTCTCCATTTATCTCCTTTTCTATCATAGATGAGTAGACACTGGTGATTTTTTTATCTACTATGCCCCTGAAAACAGAGAAGATTGAGCCCAAATGTATTCCAAAGAGAAGTGGTTTTGAGAAATGTTCCAGTTCAAGTTCATCTTGCCTTTAGCAGCAATCCTGGTGTTGCACAATCCTCCTTCAATTTGTTATTAATTCAGTTCATTTTCATTCAGTTCTTTCTACAATTTCTGATAAGATGGCAAAATAACTGTTTTGTTTAATGAAAATAATGACATACATGCCCACACACACACGTACAATCAATCACATTTTAAGTATATTAAATAGTGGTGCCTTAAATACTGTGGGAAGTAAGTGGGTTTAGAAAGCATAACCTTAGAACAGCTGTGAAACAATTTGCTGCTGACAACATTTTCTTTAAAAGGAGCAAGTCTGGATTTATTGTAGTTAAATGGTCCATTGGGAAACATTCACTATTTTCAATGTCACATACAGGAAACCCACCACATATCTTATTAAGAGAAAATGTGTCCTTTCAGATTGTAGATTTTGAGTGAAACATTGCTCATGTGTCTTTTGAAAATAACTTTATTTATAGCAACAGAGATTTATTTTAACATTTATATATTAATAGATATTTGTGATTGAGGACCAAAATTTCTAAAACTGTGTTTTCTACCATTACTCCAAAGTAGGGAACAGAAAGCTGAGCTATGCTAGAAACAGACCTCAAATCATAGCAGTGTCTCCAAAGATGAATATGGACAGATGGGATCTTTTCCCCTCCTGCTGAGAGCTCGCCAGGTGGACACCAGCTGTGGTCTGGAAAAGCTGTACAGCTGTGTGAGCTGGAGAAGCTGCACAGCTGCATGAGCCCACATCACTTCTGAACTGAAGTGGGCTCACCTGCAGCCAGGTGGGGCTTTGCTTTTACAAACACTTGGCACAGGACTGGAGCAGCTCTCCAAAAGTTGGTTCCTGTTTGCATGAAGATTAGAGTTATTGAATCACAGAGGTTGGAAGTGACCTCCAAGATCATCAAGTCCAGCCTTTGACTGAACACCACCATATTAACTAAACCATACACCAAGTGCAGTCATTTCCTGAACACTTCCAGAACTGGTGACTCCACCACTTCCCTTGTCAGCCTGTTTTAATGCTTGACCACCCTTTAAGTGAAGAAAGGGTGACAATAATTTTCCAAATATCCAGCCTGAACATCTTCAGCACAACTTCATGATATTTCCCCTTGTCCTGTTGTCTGTGGGAAGCGACCAAGCCTTACCTGGCTAAAACCTCATTTCAGGTAGTTCACAGAATTGAAGAGAGCACTAAGATCTCCCAGAGCCTCCTTTTCTCCAGGCTAAACAAATATGTAGGAAAAAGGTCTGATGGTTTATTCAGAGTTTGAAATAGCAATTTTAGGTGTTAAACCACCAAATTCTGCTCTCTCTGGGAGTCCTTGGGGCAGTGCCTGTGCCATGGAACCACAGGTCCCAGGATGGAGTGAAGGGCTGTGGTCTGCTCCATCCCTCCATCACCATGCTCCATGGCACAGATCTGGGCTGGGACAGCTAAAACTCACCCAGGGAATGTTCAGGCATAATTGGAATGATAGACAAGACAATCATTGTTCTCAATAGGCTATTTGGATGTAGCCACCCTGCTGGGGTTTTTTGGGAGGGAGAGTTAGGCATGTGGACATGAGTCAGGCTGCACCACTCAGCCTCAGGGCCAAGGCACGAGGCTCACCTGTGTGGTTCTGCACTAGTGAGGTGCTGCAGGAGAACTTCCATCTCTCAGGCCTCCAGATGTAAAATGGGGATCACAGTTTCTTGCTAAGAATGAAAGCTCTGGAAATAAGTGTATTAAAAAATAAAGTACACAGATTTGTGGGGAAAGTGTATTTTACTTGTGATTTAAAAGCATAAGATAGTGCACTTTCCAAAAGCAGATAAACAATTTTATTCTCTTTATCTTATACTGTTTTGCAAAAATGTTTATCTGAAACCAAAATGTAAAACCAATATAATTACCATATTTGGAAGTTTAATGTATTTTCATTTCTTAATTATACTCTTAAAATAACAAACTCATGAAATTGATGTTGAAAATCCTATCTTTCTAATCCTCTGGCATACATGAGAAATCTAGTCATCTGCAAATATTCTGAATTCAATGGAACTGGTCTTTTTTAAATTAAAAATTATTTCACAGTCAATTTTGCAGACAAAGATTTTTAAGCATTTTCAAGATGAAAGCAAATTGGCGACAAACACATGAGAATTATGAATTCATTTTTCCGTTCTTATTTTCAAAGTTCACACCAAAAAAATAGTGAGAAAAGAAAGAAAGAAAGAAAGAAAGAAAGAAAGAAAGAAAGAAAGAAAGAAAGAAAGAAAGAAAGAAAGAAAGAAAGAGAAAGAAAGAAAGAAAGAAAGAAAGAAAGAAAGAAAGAAAGAAAGAAAGAAAGAAAGAAAGAAAGAAAGAAAGAAAGAAAGAAAGAAAGAAAGAAAGAAAGAAAGAAAGAAAGAAAGAAAGAAAGAAAGAAAGAGAAAGAAAGAAAGAAAAGAGAACTCAAGGAAGGAAGAGAAAAAAAGAGAAATGTTAAGTAAAAGAAAGATATATCTATCACATAAGTAGGGAGAGAAAATACATGTTTAATTAGATGTTTTTAGAGTATCTTATGCTGAGGCTTCAGTTGCTGAAGGACACTATGTCTCCCTGCCTCAAGTAGGATAGTTGGGTGTTTGACTGTATGTGAAAATTGGGGGGAATTAGTAACTCTTTTTATGTGTATTTGCTCCATGTTACAAAACAAATGTCATTATTTGGTATAAAAGGTGGAAAAGCAGAGAAGGAGAACAGAAAGCCAAACCTGCATGGTAATGAGCAGTGGAACTGGCAGGAGCAATTACTTTACATTCTCCTTGCCTAAAATTATCTATTTCCATTCTATAGCATCTTTGTTTGTCATTCCCCTGCCTATGTGATTATACATAGACTTCCTTTGTCTTTAAATCCAAAACCATTATCATGTTACCTTTAAAGTTTGGCATCCAGCAACACAGGGGTCACCAGTGCCACTTTGTACATGGCTTGTATGACTTCATTAGCTAAATAGAACTGTGGGAAAAGAGTCTGAGTGATCCTCAAGCCACAGAGAACTGTGGGTTTTTTTTTTTTTTAATGTTCCAAAGACACCCAAAATGTTCTTTCAGTGGAGTTCTCAGTGCTTATAGAGACCCAGATTTGATGGGAATATAGGATATATCTGCTTTATAGAGAAGGCCAAATTCTGCCCCACTGTGGATGTCTCTGAGGATATTGTAAAGAATGACAAGTTCCCTGAAATGCACAGATTTCATTTTGTCTTGATCACTGTCACCAGAAATGCTGGTTTTTATTCACAGAGTTTACCTAAGGAACCAAACCATTTTTTCTCAGCATTTTGAAATCAGATTTTGTACCTGGTACCTCCTTCCCATAGAGCTCTGCATGAGTCTCACGCATAGTCACATGTTTTTGAAATCAAATCTCCTTTAATGAAGGGAGGCTTGGAAGCAGGAGGAAAAGATGGGAGGACCTGATATTTTTTCTAACCATGGGAACCCATGGATTTTTTTCTGAGACAGAGGCCAGGCTGCACCATCACTGGGTCTTTGGGACTTTCACACGGTGTTTTAGATACTTGGTGGTTTTTGTGCCAAATTATTAGTCTCATTACAGTTCAGCTTCTATTACACAGAACATGGTGCACAGAACAGAAGGAATTGCAATCTGTCGATTACTGAAATACTGAACTGTCAGCATTCATTTCATGGGTGCCTTTACTTGGGGAATATCACAGACTCACAGGATGGTTTGAGATAGAAAGGACCTTACAGAGATCCAAGTTCCAAGTCCCCTGCCACAGGAAGGGACACCTTCCACTATAACAGAATATACTGGAATTTTACCAGAAACTTCAACATGGCTAGGATTTAACCTGTTGGACTCATCACAAGGAAAAAGAGAACCATTTTAAACTTTATATCACATCATTTCTCTACACCTGTTCACTAAATATTTTACAGTAGGTACTTCCTTCAGTAGTGCACCTATATTAGGAATAGCCATCTGGGTCCTGATGGATTTTCTGCTCTTTAGTTTTCATCCCAAGCCTTTGGCATGTGCTGCCAAAGACCCTTGCCCCATGGACAGGCACTAATGACACATTGCTGTACCTGAAGTTATTACCCAACATACTTCAGCTGCTGGGCAAAATTCTTATTCCCCCACATGTTTCTCCAACTTTATTTTATTTTACTACATTAAAGCCCATCCTTACTGACATCATTAATGGCCTACATAAAATCAAATGTGTAGGAGATCAAGTGGAGGAATCAGTGTTTATATTTGGATGTTATTGTTTAAAGCAAAGCCAAATCATTAGATCAGCAAACAGTACTTTACTAGAAACTTGGTCAGATGATAAGCACATAGTTTATTATTAGATAGTACTTTATTATACTTTCAAAGACAAACTAGATTAACGGGGTGAAATTATCATTTTCCATTAATAATTAAAGTGATGCAATATCTTTGGAGCTAAACTATGATGAATTTTTTAAGGGAACCGGATTAGAATTTCAACATAGGGCTGGATCCAGACTTTTATGGGAAGGCTCATTTTTATACTGTTCACATGGAGCTTCACAGCGTACTTCAAAAGTCTTCTAATCCCAAACCAATGTCTGTTTAAATGATCTTTATTTGAAAACAATATTTGGCTTGGGTTAAATAAAAGTCTGTCTCTTTTAACCTAGCACAAATCATGATAAATCCACTCAAGTCAATAGTCAGATCACAGTGTTGAGGTCCAGGTCTTTCAGAGGGTTAAAAAAGGCAGAAATAAGAAAGGAAAGTAAACAAGATTTCCAAAGATTCTTGATTAGATGTTCAGTGTGTTCATATCTCTCCCTAATGCCTACACACGAATGAGGGCCCAGAGGAGGATCTCAGCCTCCCACTCTGACTTTTGATGCAAGTAGATACTGACATGAATGTTTGGGGCTGAGCCAAACTAAGAGGTTTGGATTTTGGTTCAGATCCAAAAGTGATAGAATTTTCTCTTCTGGATTTGTTATACAGTTTTACCTCAGCAAAACAAATGAAGAGATTTCTAGGTTGTCTCTGGGATGAACCTAAACCCAAAACAAAAGCTGTATTTTGTCTTTATGCATTTCTGTTTGTTACCTTCTGGCCTATCTCTGTTCAGTAGGAAAACCCATAGTATCAGAGGATTTGGGATATTCTGTCACTGCAAACACATCTACTGCATCACTTGGGCTATTCACTGACTCCAGCTGCCTTTGAAGCATTTGTCGAAAAAAATATGAAATCTCTACCTTGGTCTCTTGTGTGTGGTATGTCAAGCTATGAATTAAAGTCCCAAAGTTATGCATAAGTTACTGATGTGTTAATTTGGTTAAAGCTAGAGGTGAGCAGCTCATCTTTGTGACTGACAGATACAGTATTAGCACCTGTGTCTGCCTTGCTTGGCTTCTCTCTCTTTCCTTTGTAATTGCATCTAAAATCCATACACGGAAAGACTCCGAGTTACTTGTCAGAGTTCGCCTCTCCTGGAGAAATGGCAACAAGAGCTTTTGCTTTCAATTATTACTCAAAAAAAAAGGTGGGGGGGGGGGTTTATTCTTGTGCTGATCTGTTGCTGGTGGCAGACAGTAAGTAAGTTTAGCAATATTTACTATTTTTAAGGTGTCAGCTATTTCTTATTTAGTTTGATATGTTGAGGTTCACTATTGCAGGACTTGGGACAATTTCCCACTCTCTTTTTGCTGATCTTTCAAAGGATTCCATTCAGAACCCAAATTTTGCAGCCTCTCAACTGACTGTCAGTTTAATACATAATCCTGCACAGTTCATCCATCTTTTATCCATGCATGCAGGCATCTCTTCCAGTGCAGGTCAACTCCTCAAACTCACATCATCTCCATCAAATTCTCTGTAGAGGGTGGGCTGCTTCCAGCAGGACTGAGGGGCCACCGTGTAATTCATGCTGGATTTTTGCCATTTATGAGAATTTATCTATCTTCTGCTCCTGAAATAATTCTGAATGCATTTCAGATTACTTCATAGTGTTTAATCTTCACATAAGGCTCACTGAAGGAAAACTGGAGGTGCAGAAGGTGTACATGATGGAGCATAAGAGCTTTGAACTGTAGGATGAAAAGAGAAGAATAATTTTTGGTTGTTGTTTTATTGGTTTTCTCTTCTTAATCAAGAGAGTTGTATATTTTACTTCATACAATTTTTAGTTGTGTCTGTACAGCAACTCAGATTGATCTGTGTACAAACAAGGAGACCATTCATATATATATATATGTATGTATGTATTTATTTATTTGTCTGAACGTTACTATTCTAAATTAAAAAAAAACAACTTTTCCTCATTTCCTCTTAAAAGTACTCATGGAAACATTAGATAGCTATCAGGAGCTTCCTTAAGCACAGAAATGTCATCCTCATCCATTTGACCTGCTAAGAAATTAATCTCACATCATTGTAAGTTTGAGAGAGTTTTTAAGAAGGTAAATGCCTTTTTTTTTTTTTTTTTTTCATTTTCTCCCTTTTAATAGCAAATACTATCAAGAATGTTTGAAAACTTTTAGAATTCCCATCCAAGTTAATCCTTTTAAACCTAGCTATGCTTATTAGCTTTCTTTGAACAGATAAGGCTTAAACAGATGTGTCATTTGAAGAACTGAAGTCAATTTAATAGCAAAGAAGGATACAAAATAGTGGCTACAGAAGGTGAAATGTGGCATTTGATGAAATAGTGGTGATACATTTTTAAATCTCTTCTAAAACTATATTGTTGAAATGACAGAAATTACTAGTGAGCTGTTATGGTTTTAGGAATTATAGGCATCAACCTATTTAGTGGTGCTAAGAAGCAGCTTGAATCCCTGGCTGTCTCTCTCAAGTCATTTCTGATGGCATGGCAGCTTCTGCAGTTCTCTCTATCTGCAACAAGAAGTGCCTTGAATTTATCAGCCGGTGGGTTGAAATGTAAAGATAGGAAACCTCTTTATCCATCTTTAGGAGCAGAAGGAAATTCTTAAGTCATCTGAATTAAAATGGCAATTTTAATTGGGTTCCTGCCTGTATCTCATTGTGCATCCCCCCCAGACGGTGGCAGCTGAGACACACCACATCACCTCATTTGGATTGTCCTATTGTGCCAGGGGATGTGTCTGCTGGGGCTGGGCAGGGTGGTTTAACAGGGATGTGTATAGCAAGTGTCTGCAGAGTTGAAAGACATTTCATTAGACATATCTGCAGCATACACAGACGGGAGAACTTTACTGTAAGGGCATACGGTGCTGCACCGTCAAGGAAGAGTCAAAGGAAATTTTTCCACTTTGCCATACAAAGCTTATCTTGGAAGGTTATTTACAGTTAATATTCCAAACAGGAGCTTTTGAGTCTCAGAGCCATCTCTGAAAGCATGCTCTGGGAATTTAAAGCAGAGTTTTGTAAACAGGAGGTGCAGAAAGTTCAGGGAGGGAGCTGCTGGCTGCACAGCTTTCATCTTCTGCCTCCATTTTAACAGATATTTGGGGCCTGACTCCTTAAGACAGCAGCCCACTCACCCTGAGAGAAATCTCAGTGGGTGCAACAATGTATCTCCATTTTGGGGTCCCTCAGGAGCTCTCCAGTAGGATACAGAAGCCTTACTCTAAACATTAATTAAGTTCCTTGGTAGCAATCCCTGCAGTTATAAACCATCACAAATTGCTTTAACATCTCTTTCCCTTCTGCACTTGCTGTAATCAAAAAACCAAGTTCTTGTGTCTATTTTTCCAGTATTGCTGTCTCTGAGGAAAATTAATGCAAACCTAAATTTCAAGGAGACCCTCTTTGCAAATCATCCCAGAGGTAACCAGGGGGTTGGGGAAGGGTTAACACCTGTATCCAGGCTGAACACTGTCCTGGGATGATCAGTTCAACAGATGAGGTAACAAAGTTTTGCTGAGACAGAGGAAAGGGATGGCTTAATGAGAGATGAACCAGAGCTGGAGCCAAATTTAAATTAATTGACTTCAGCTAGACTGAAATTCTATTGTGAAAAGTCAATGACTGGGGCTAGTGAGCAAACTTGGAAACACCAGGCTGGGAAGAGAGTAAAATAATGAGTGTGGATCTCACAGAGACACTGATAACAAAGCTTTCAGTGGTTTGCAGCTGCTGTGACTTGCCAGAGCTGTCTCTGGGCCCATCTCTGCGTGACCAGTGTTGCCAAGTCCTGAGTGGTAACTACACACTTCCCTTTGCAAATTCAGCTTCAGAACTGGACAGGTCAGAAGCCTTAGATCCTTGTTTTATGAAATCCCCACCTTCTGGAATAAATTTATTATAAGGCCACTGCAGCTGCTTTACAGTATTTCTATCTTGCCTTTTTTCTGTATTTCAGGGAAGAGGGGGTAGGGGAGTAAAACCTAAATACAAAATGCTTCAGACATAAACACAATCCTGTCATTCATTTATTTTGCAATTTAATTTTTTTAAGCCAACCTCCTGATTTTGAGTGTATGAAATTCACAACACTGTCGTGTGACAAAAGCTAACTTAAATAAGCAAGCTCTCCATGACTGAATCTTTTAATATTAATGCTTTTGCTCATATTCAGTAAAGAAAATCCTGGGCCAGATCCTCAGCTATTGCCAATGGGGGAGGTACCACCAAAAAGAATCTTCATAGAAGTCAGTCATACTGTTCCACAGTCTGGCTCTGTAATTTTAAATTTTTTTAAAATATTTAAATTTTATTTAAAGGCTTTTTAAAATTTTATTTAAAAAATAATTAAATGTGGAGGCAACATTAATTTCTCTAATTTAATTTATCTAATTTTAATTCATCAAAAAGTCACATATGATTGCATGTTTTGGGCCCCATGGGTAGCTAATGGAGAGATCATCATCCTTTCAAAGACCTCAGTGGTCTTTGGAGATGTCACCTTCTCAAGAAGTTTTGCAGAGGCAACCTGAAGAATGGACTTAGAAAGATTTGGGCTGAACAGAAAAAGTGGAAAAATTCCTAAGAGAAGTGTAGACAAGAAAGAAAACTACAAATTTGGGATGGTCTCTTGTCTTTGGTTCTGATTCAACAAAGTAATCTAAATCCAGTACATGAGATAAAGTGTTGAGTATGTGTGTTTGTGCTTTGCTGATCAGTATTGAGACAAAGGTGTGGATGGTAACTGTTTAGCTGAGCCAGGCTTCATAATGTTTGTTGCTATTTTACCATTAAACATCATTTTGAGGTCTGTTAATAATATAAGCAGAAGGGGTCAATTGGGCAGCAAGGACTGACAGCAGCAGCTCAAAGCTGCTGTGACACAGGCCCACTGATGTAGAATAGAACCCTTCCATTGTGCTCCTGCTCTCTCCTTTAACAGACTAAACACACCACACGTGTCCCTCTAGCCACTTAGAAAAAGATGTTATGAAATGGCTTTAGTCACAAATGGAGTTTTAAATGGTTTTAACGTAATATGGCAATGTGTTTACAAATCCTGATGTGTTTACAAAACATATCCTTGCTGCCTAATACGTTTATTTTAACACTTTATTCAGGCTTAAATGCCATTTTCACATGCTGGGTTTGTTTGGATTTTGCATAAGGTCGTACCACTTATTCAGGAATGTTGGACAATAATGCAGCATTGGGAAAGAGTTCAACTTTTGTTTGGGTTGAATCCCATTCAACTTCTGTTATTCACCATTTGGGGCCTGAGTCATCCAATAACAGTTAGAACTGTTTAGTTTCTGTTCTCAGACAGAACAGGTGACCTTCTCATTGGCATGACCACAGGCAACAGAAGTTAATCTCACCTGGACAGAGCAGGACAGAGGTTAAGTGATTTCCAACATAATCAAGTATTTTTCCATAGTGGAGTTTCACTCAGTTAGGAGCAATTATCCAGAGCTTTCCAGATCAACATGCAGGTTTGAAACATAGTTGGATTCTTCCCCACTTCTGTAGCTCTTGTTGGTAGGTACACAGTTTGCTTTTTATCCCTGCTTTCAGTAGGTGAGGGAATTCTTTTCTTTTTAGGTGAACAATTACATGGCATGGGTTATGTTGTTCCTTTCCCAGGATGTTTTCAGCACACCTCATACCTGTGCTTCACACTGTGCACCTTGCAAATGCTCCAAACATTCTGAATGTCCAATTCTGGGCCCCTCACCTCAAGACAGACATTGAGGTGCTGGAGCATGTCCAGAGAAGGGCAGTGAAGCTGGGGAAGAATCTGGAGAGGAAATCCTCTGAGGAGAGGCTGAGGGAGCTGGGGTGGTTAGCCTGGAGAAAAGGAGGCTCAGGAAAGAGCTTATTGATTTCTACAACTCCCTGAAAGGAGATGGCCGCAGGGTGGGGTTCAGCCTCCTCTTTCAAGTAGCAAGTTATAGGAGGAGAGGAATGTACTGAAGATGTACCAAGACAGGTTCAGGTTGGACATCAGGAAGAATTACTTCACTGAAAAGGTGGTGAAACATTGGAGCAGGCTGCCCAGGGATGTGGTGGAGTTACCATCCCTGGAGGTGCTTGAGAAACAGCTGGACATGGCACTTGGTGTTGTGGTTCAGCTGACGTGGTGGTATTCAGCCAAAGATTGGGCTTGATGACCTTGGTGGTCTTTTCCAGACTCCTTTATTCTATGATTCTATACCATAAGCTACCAGATGACATCTCTTCAGCCACAAACATGATCATTCTTCCACGATGTACAAGACACAGTAACAATTCAGAAACAGAATTCCTTCCTCCGCAAAGTATTCAAGAGCCAGCATATCAGAAGGATACCAAAACTGTGGAATGAAGATCATATGAACATTTTGTTTCTTTGAGATAATGAACTTCTAGAGAAAGGTTACCAGCTACCTTGTGCTGGACAATGACCACCAATCACATGTCTGGCTCTCAAAGGCTTTGTTGAAAGATAATATTATCCTTTCCTCATATAATTAATTTCTTGACTGTCCACTCTACTAAGCAGAATTAACACGTATTTATTTATTTATTTATTTATTTACTTTCACAAGAAAGTCTGCCAATATAGATCAACTTTTTGAAGGAGAAATTGTAAGTGGAATTAGTTAGAAAAAAGGACTTTGCAGTCCATACCACTTTCTAGGCCATAGGCAATATGTATTATAGTTGAAATGGTCTATATCAAATAAAAAGGTTGTGTTGTGAATCTGTTGTTGTGGATAATTTAAATAATGTATTTTCATTGCTGGTGAGGACTTTAGCTTTGATACTATTCACTGGTGGGGATTTAACCTTCCTTTTGTCGTGTTTTCCTACCAGCTATTATCATAAACTCCAAACTTACACCCTATATAAAGAACTCAATAATAATAATAGGACATGACTTTTGGTTTGGTTTTGGGGGTTTTTTGGCATTTAAGATGAGGGAGTTTCAGAGGAATTTCATTGGAGTTTTAGTTTTCTCCAAATTCCACCTAACCCAAGTCAGCCTGCCCATCAATGATGCTAACATGGATTCAGTCAAACAAGGCAGCAGCAGACCACACCACATATGCCACAGTGTATTATTCTTTCTAATCAAAAGGTTTGCTTTGGTTTTCAAAGTGTGGGAAACCTGACACAAGATGCCTGTCGCAGATAGGGAAGGATCCTCTGCTCTTCAGCTCAGGGTAATAATAACAACAACAATAACTTTGATTTTGTTTCAAGACTTCTCACTTGGGATCCTGCAGAGGTTCTAATATCCCGCCATGCCAGCATATTATTTTTGGATTGAATGACTGGATGAGCTTGATTTACATCTTATCTCGCTCCATAGCCCATAATGTGTTTTTAAATCATGTCTAAACAATTTACCACAAAAGCAAAATTGGAGGCAGGCAGTGGGAAGCATCTTGGATAAGTCAAGCATCAAAGAGAGAAACCTCAGAGGATGAAGAGGGGTTTATTTGCAGCTGGCTGAGTCATGTTTCATGTGGGGTATGGTCCCTTGCTAATAATAAGCAAACTGCTAAAATACTATTCCACACTTTATTAACTTGCTTGGTGAGTTAGGATGTCCTGTGCAGACATGTTCACTGGTTACTTCTTTTCTCTAAGAACTTTTCCCCTGATAGCCTTTCAGATAACTTTAGAAAATAGCTTTTTTCCTATGTTTTCCCTGTCTTATGTCACACTGCCAAGCCTCTGAAGAGGCTTCTGTTGTGATGTGATGCAGCCTGCAAGGCCTGTACACCCTGAATCTATAGCAGAGTCTTCAAAGGAAAGTGGCAGTCATGGCAAGTGAATGGCTGCATTTAAAAAATAATATTGATGGAGATTTTTAAGATTGTCAGTTACTACTGTTTCAGCATCAAAAGTGGGCATTTGGGGGGAAAAACAGTTTTTGGCAAAGATTTTCTTTTTTTTGGAAAGTTCATCTTTTCATTGCTTTTCTTACAGGATGATTTTGTTTTGATGAGGCTATGATTATCATTATTATTTCATTTTTAATATATTATTTTCCCTCTTTCTCTTTTTTTTTTTTTGGTCAAAGAGGACAGAAAGGAGAACAATGCTAGAGAATATTGACTTATGCTAACTTAGTTTGAGACCTAGTTTTCAGGAACAAATTCAATTTTTGAGATAGCTGTCACTAAATTCTCAAACATGTGGGTACATGGAATTATTGGTTACATTAGGCAAAAACTGATCAATCCTTTAACTAGTCAGGCAAACACCAGGATGGGGGACAATGGATGACCAGAGCTGTACTGTGGCCTCTCTTGCCACAGCTGAGTCCCACAGCAGGTTTTGTGTAGCACTCTAGAAATGACTGTCTTTATTATGCAGTGCTTGTGTTGAACAGTGGCAGATTTAAAACAACAATATTATGACTCTTCAGAGATCACAATCAGTGTTTTAAACACACTGACTCTGAGACTGTGCTTTATCTTAACATAGGTCATGGTTGTCCTGAATAAAATTTAAAATTACAGGGTATAAAAATGCAAGACCTGGTGAAGGACAGAAGAAAAACAGAATTAGAAAGAAAATGAAAATTTTATTTGTGTTAAAATTGAGAGATACTCCTCATGCTGTCAGCTTTACTCTTAATATAACCAGTAGTCCTGTATTTGGAGCATCGTGGTTGGGATGGAGGAGGTGAAAGCTCCTGTACTTAATCAGGCAGAAAAATGATTTTTCCCTTGGTCTTCCCTGTCAAATGCAGTTTTCTTACCCTGTGGATCCTGGTGGATGATCCTGGAAGGATGATACATACTTTGATAAACAATCCCATCCTTGGTGGGAAAACATTTCCTCTATTGTCCACCTTTGTAGGCTGTGGTGTCTTCAGATACCAAATACACAATGTTTTCTGTTAAAAACAAAACAAAACAAAACAAAAAACAATAAGCCAGAAACATTTGAAAAGCCTTTATTTATGTCTTATTTAATCCCAGAAGGAAAAAAAAATAATAAAAAACCAGCACCAACCAACCAAAACAACCTTCCCCCTTGAGCAATAAGACACTCAAGTTCTTTTAAACAATTTTTAGATGCTTGTTCACTGGTTTATGGGGTTTCTTCCACAAGAGCTTCTCACCTCCAGAACATGTGGGGTCTCCTGAGCCAAAGTCATGCTGCCTTTCAGGAGGGGACCTGAGGACCCTCATCTGCAGTCCTCAGTTGTAGAAATGTTATCCCTTCTCCTCAGAGGGTCAGCACTAGAGGGCAATACAGCCACACAGACACACACCAGTGATTTTTAGTGGACAGTGTTTGCTTCGCTGACATAAAAAAAGGGAGGGTGGAGATGAGTTGTCAAAACCGTGAGTCAGAGAGTAAATTGGTCCCACCTTAACCACAGTCCTCTGCCATACAGCAATTCCCCTTATCAGATTGCTATCAGAAATTAACACTGGGCAAATCTGCAAGATAAATATCATTAGTTCCATTATTAGAGATAGATGATAAAATGCAGAGAAGTTTCACAACGAGGTGGAAATTAATAACTGGAATTGCATGTATGTTATAAGCAACCAGCAAATACAGCTTTATTCTGATTAATTTTTTTAAAATGGTTTCGAGACTGGCAAAAAGCATTTAAATCCAGCTGGATTAACAGCAGCAAAAAATGTCCTCAGACAAATAAGTAAAAGTGATATTATTAATTCCAATCTCTGCTCAGGGTGCTATTCTGAACTTGGCCTTGCCCTCTACTTTACTGAAACTCTATATGAAATGAAGAGATGGCTGATACAGGACAGGCTAAAAAGTTCAATCTGTTGGGACCAGGATTCATTTCAACCCATCAGGGTTCATTATTCCACTAAGTGGTGACATAATTACAGAGCTGGGCTCTCCAGGGACTCTCTTGGAGCTGGCTCCAATTTGCAGGCCACCCTGCAGGAGAATGTCAACCCTGCTTATGCCAAGCAGGGGGTTTGTAGGGTAATTGGGCAAGTCCATGACATACTGAACATGAATTCCTTCCTGGAAATCTGTCGCTGTCTCCCTGATAAGACTGATTTTGAAACACAGAGAAGACTGAAGAGAGTTGAAATAAATGCTACCCAGCCTGTGCTAATGCATGGTCCTGCATTTCCCCCTCTCCACCACAGTCATGCTTATTTCATCTATCATTATCACCTACTTTTCATGGAAACCACCTTGAAGGCTGGTGAACACCCTTATCTGCTTATATTTTGGCATTGCAATCTTCTTGGTTTAGCAGGCACAAATCTTGTATTTACATAGAAACCAAGAATGGAAATTTTACTCCATGGATGGATCTACCGGAGTATTTTATATATGTTCACACTCATGAGCTCATTATGGCCCAAGACCTTATAGTCACTAGCAAAACAACTGGTGTTAGGGACCTACATAAATGTAGATTTTTGACATTTTTTCCATATTTACACAGTGGAACAGGTCAAGGTTTGATGCATCTTTACAACCAGGCTGGGATTGGTACCTAAACATGTCTAGATCCATCAGCATATCCTACACAAAGAGGAAAAATATAAAATAACCCTTCCCTTTGATTTTAGCCCCTCCAGACATTTGTTTTATGATACAGTACTTCTCCAGCTCCCTGCTGGCTTTAAGTTGTTTGCAGCTTGACTTCAGCACAAATCTATGTAATGATTTCAAGTTAACAGAAACTCATCAAGGCCCAAAAGGTCATGGAAAGCAAGATGCAGCTCAAGTATGCACATCCTGAAAACCTACAGTTTAAAGGACTCCATATAACTGAAGGAGAGAGAATACATTAAGCCAATATGGAAGAAACTTAGCTGTGTCAAAATGGGATTAGGTTGGATATTAGGAGAGGTTCTTCACCCGGAGGGTGGCTGGGCACTGGAAAAGGCTCCCCAGGGCAGTGGTCACAGCACCAAGCCTGGCAGAGTTCAAGAAGTGTTTGGACAATGCTCACGGACACACGGTGTGAGTCTTGAGGTGTCCTGTCCAGGGCCACAAGTTGGACTCAATAATCCTTGTGGGTCCCTTCCATCTCAGCACATTCTGTGGTTCTATAACATATCAAGGCAAATCATTGCCTAGGGAGATATGTACTGACAATTCTCTAACACATCCCCAGATAAGTCCAGAATATTTGGAGCAACACACTGGCAATAGGCAATTGCACATTACCAATTAGACAGTTACTTTTAGGCAAGGCTGACTGAGCATTGACATATGCTGTCAAAGAAAGTGGAGCATGTTTTTTGAATGCACATTCTGAGAGATGTGCTTTATAAGGAGGAAGTCCTGATTTAGTCAAACAAGCTGCAACACTTTTTGCAGAGGTAGCTGAATGACATGTAAGGGCTTGCTTTGTATAGAAGGTCAGACTAGCTGATCCAATAGTCCATTCAGAGCTTAAAGTCTCTGGGAGCCTATAGTCTGAGCTATAAACTTAAGCCTCTTACTGGGAGTTGAAACAGTTTTTGTATTGTCCCTTGATCATGTATTGAGGAGAAAGCAGACCAGACAGTGAGCAGTGGGCTGCATGCGCCAGGGAAGATGCAATTTGAAAAGGAATCCATCTTTATACTGAGTCATAACAGAAGTTTTGTTATTACCTCTCCATGTGTGGGTATAACACCTTATTTAAAGTTGGAAATACAAACTGACTCTGAAGTAAGGATTACAGAGTAGAAAGGCTTGAGAGTGGTTAACAAGGTCTGACAATACACATCGCCCTATGCCAGAAGATGAAAGGAGAAAAACAGAAATATAAACACTTAAAAGTCCTTATTGTTGTTTTTAAATCTGCCCATCCTCAATGAATATTTAAGGCCAGGGTGGTTATGCTGCCTTGTGTTTGCTCATCCCTGGTCTTCCTCAGCTCGTCTATTGCTTAGGTGTATTAGAAGCAAATAGCACCTTAAAAAAAAAAAAAAAAAAAAAAACCTCTGATTTGTATCAAATCAAAGGAGTTTGTAGCTATCTGAAGTTTTACAAGTGGGGACTTCACTTCAGTGATGAAGTTTCAATGGCTTATTTCCTGGTACTTACAGGAGATTTGTGCTACACCAGTAGCTTGTTAAGCTGTTACCCTGTTTTGTAGGTACTAATTTCTTTTAATGTGAGTTTACTTTGTCTTGCTTTGTTTGCTGTTATTTCTTGAGTGGGTTTAGTTATCTCCTCCTTAAAAGGAGATTTCAGACTGATAGTATTTACCTAAGAGAGCCATGGAGATTATCTTAACCATTAATGCATCTGTCACTATTTGGGAGGACATACTTTCTACTGAATTTAAGTAAATGTTTCTGAGTTAATCTGTGAAAGTGAACAACTTATTAAAAATTGCATGCAATCATAAAGGCCAATATCATCATGCTAAATATTTTATAATTAATTTTATGAGAAGAGGAAAGTTAAAATAGTAGATTGACAGACTTATGTGGTATGTGGGTTTTTTTCTCCCTGTTTGCTCCAAAGATCAATAAAGCTAAGAAAAGATCCTCTTTCATTCTGTTAATTGGGTCCCATAAAAACCAAAATGGTTGTGTATTTACTACTGTATTTATAAAACAGATAAAACAAGTAATGTGTCTCTAAAAGCATAAGCAGGGCAACAGCAGGTTCCAGATGCCTTTGAAAGCCCAAGAACTGCACATAAACCAAAAGCACTGATCTGAATGCCCAGATCACTCTTTGGCTGGTCCCAGTTTTCACTGAGAAACCAAAGGTAAGATTTGGAGAAAGGTGAAAGGAACCTTGTAAGGATTTAATGAGACTTTTCGATGTCAGCTTTTGGTGTGAGAGTTTGGAGGGAGCTGCTGGCCACCCAATAAAGAGGTGACTTTAATAAATGCATCCCTCATCAACTCAATTTATACAATCATTCTGGCAAAGGTCCTACACTTTTTAAAGTAAAATATAAAAATCTGGGAGCAGAGATCAAAGCCTAAAACTCCCTTCTACCAGTTAAATATCCCCTCAGCCCTCTATATACTAGCATCTCTTGGTGGTTTGACACAGCATGACTTTATCAACAGAAGTGGAAATTACAAGAGCCAGCCAATTCAGGCCAAATAAGAAACACCAGCCAACCTTCATCTGATATCTGAATTTCCATAAAGAGTTGAAAAAACACTCTCTTTTCTTTCTTCTTTTTTGGTCTATTTTTCTTGTTTTAGCACTCACGCATTTCCTCCCCTTCCTCCCCAGTTCCCCATTATCCCTTTTTTCATCACTTTTAGTGGTTTTCACACCTGAAGTGTGAAAGAACCCAAAGACAGCTCAATTAGTAAATTTTTGTACAACTTTTGACTGGGCAGAGCATCCGAGGTTCTAAAATTAGATCACACCATGTTTCAATTTCAAAGTATTTGTAATTACTACAAAAAATTCCCTTACTGAAGAAGATTTGGAAATTCTTGGTTTTTTCATTATTATTTAAATCTCAGGTGCATAAAAGAAGTATTGAACAATTCCAGCCAAAATCATGAGCATGTTCCAGCCTTTCTCATCATTTTACTGCCTCTGCTAATCACTGTTGTAGACTCAAGAGTTAGTCTTCCTTCTTTCCCTCGGAGAGCTTAGGGTCAAAACAAGCAAAAATGTTAACAGGCAGAAATTGAATAGAAGAAAACAGCAGAGGTTCAGCAGTTTTCCTGAAGTCACACTGGAAGTCCACTAACAAATCAAAGACTCGAACCTGGACCACACATCCCATTTTACAACTCAAATATTTAGGTTAAATGTTTATTTTATCCACATATTTTAAATGCAACAGCAATGGTTTAAAGTGCAAAACCATTCTAGACAGGTTGTTCCTGGCTCAGATGCAATTTCTTTCATATTGGAAGCTCAAGATTTTAATTAATTTGTGATTATTATTATTATTTATTACGGTAAACTGGATTATGTGACACTGTCTGAGATTGCCTTATCATAATGAACCTGACTACAACACCCACAATCCCTCCTACACAAGGGAACGAAAAATTTCTAAGAATCAGATTTCTAAGTACGATCTTTGGTGAATACCAAAGAAATATGAATCATTTGTCACAAGTCACATGAAAATGTTACAAGGCATAAAACAAAAGCTGTTCACGTGAAACATTTTGCATGAGAAAAGGTGGCCAGCTGACTAGGTCAGCAAACTGGCTGCAGGACCTGTGAGTTTCCACTGAAATGTTTTTATTTTTACATGTGTGAAAAAAAATAAAGATCTCCTTTCTTGATGACACTGTTGCAGTAGGAAATGAGAATTACAAACAGCTGAATTTAAACCCAAGCCCAACAAAAAAAAAAAGTCCACTGTTGTCAAGACCACAAGTTTCTAAGGGATGTGAGAAGCAGGTTGATCTGAAAACAAAGCTATTTAATAACAGGTTTTCTATTGCTCATACCACATTAATGCCATAGATTTGGTGCCTGAAAGACAAGCAATGTACCTGTCTTTAACCCTCTCCTTATTACATGATTCACTGTTGTGTCTGCTCTCTATTTTGGCTGTAGCTGGGCTCATTTTGCAGTGGGTCTCAGCGTGGTCTGAGCTGCGTGAGAGGCTGCTCCTGGCACCTACGTCAGGCACGACAGAGACAGCTTGGGAATCTCCACTGAAACCACAGATCCTTTGGTGCAGACGTGCCCAGAACATTTCTTTGTGGATTTATTCACATCATCTGCCTGTAAGAGAGAGCATTAATATCTTCTGTCAGCCCTGTTTTGGAGATGATAAACAGCTGCCTGGTGAAGTGGTGGGGCTTGCCCACACTCAAACAGAGAGTCTGGGGAAGAGCAAGGAGCTGGCCCCAAATTATCTCAATCTTGCTCAAAAAAAGTGCTTCACTGCCATAGCATCCTTGTCCCTGAATGAACAACAATTCCACGTTAGCTCTGGAAATATTTTAGTTCTTAACTTTTGTATCAGGACTCTTTAAAAGGTGAAATTTGAAATGAAAGATTACTAATCAATGTGGGTGAACGTTTGGGTCATCAAGGGCAGAGTCTGATTTCACTGTTTGACAGGTGACACAAACACTAGATAAAGGCAACAGACGTGGTTTTGATTGTCTTGGAAGTTAGGGAAAACATGCAGCATGACTGCAGAAATGGTACCTGACCTGGTGGTTTCCTGGCAAATGAAACAGGAGAAAGAACAGGGAGGACAAGACAAATACAACCAGGTGCACTCACGGCTACCATGAAAAGAAAGGAGTTTGTCCCCAGAAAACTTTTAGGATAGCTGATGCTGCTCCAATAACGTTGACGGAAGTGTAAGAACATGGCAAAAAATGTAAAATAGTTTTTCAAAGCATCCATTTTTATCCCCACTACAATGTTTACTTCTCCTTTAATATACTGAAAAGAAAAGATTTCCATCCCAGAGGAACGTTCTGGACATGCTGTATTATACAGTAACATTATGCTCCAGCGTTTCAGTCATCTAAATATTGTTTTTGGGATTACTCATGGAAACTTCACAGTGGAAGAGGAAAGGGGAGGGGAAGTTGCATGGAGAAGGGAGGGGGGAAACATCCTCTATTAAAGCTCCATTAGCTCCAGAAAGGAACTCTGTGAAGTGCATGAAAAATATTATGGATTATTCAAAGACATCTATAATTTGAGTGTCTGTTTTCAATGTCAAGTTTCCTCCTAACCTCTACCACTTTTTTCCTCTTTTGAAATTTTTAAAAAAAAATTATTTATTTTATTTCTGCAGAGGAGGATAATGATTATTACAGAAGTAAGTGGGGAAAAGATGGATTGTCTTTATATGAAATGTAAGTGTTGGGTAAAGCAATTAAGCGGAACAGAAAATAACTAGGATTAAAAGCCTTTTTTAGATCCTGCCAGGGCTGAAATTGTTGTCACAGGGAAGATGTGTTTAAGCTCCAGCAAAGTTTGGGTAAGGCAATTGTGAAGATGACGGTCTAATGACTGTAAAACCTTCAAAATGGCAAAGAGAGGAGAAGGCTTCCCACAAAGGAAGGACACCTTCTCTTCCCCTCCTTCTCCCCCCCCTCCCGGGGCTTTTTAATGTCAGATGTGAACTGCACACCTGTGATAAATATAACCCCACAGCTGTCACTGGGGGCTGGGAGCGTGGGCAGGGGTGGGCTGGGGGACAGGATCTCCCCTGGTCCCCACACAGGCTCCTTTCAGCTGGGGTTTCAGCTGGCAGTTCCAGAGAAAGCAGGTGGTGAAGCCGGGGTGAATCACTGAGCTGGCAACTTTTGAGTCAAGGCTGAGGAAAGGGTTATTACACAACTTTCACCTTTGGGGTGGAGAGTGCTGAGAGCTCAGGAAAGAGCAAACCCACACCAATTCATTGGCAGCTGGGGAAAGCAGGAGCCTTGATGCTTTGCTCTCCCCCTTTGCCCTCCCAAAGCTCGCAGGGAAGCAATTCACAGGGGAGGCTGAAGGTAAAACAATATGTGAAATTACACTGTACTTGGTGTCGTGCTGATCATCCCTCAGCATCACACCAGGCTTCTTTGCTTTGGACAGCCAGTTTTAGTAGGCTTCAAGCCATGTGGAGTGAGAAAAATCGGAAAAAATAAACAACCCTTGGTACAGAGGCACGGAGGGAGGAAGCAGATTTGAGAAACCCCTCCCATCTGAAACAGGGCACAAGCTGCTGCCAGAGTGGTTTCCCCTCCAGCAGCCTCAAAACAGCTCCATTTTGCAACCTCAGGAGCCAGATCCCTGGATCCTGCAGCCTTCATGCCTGCACCAGGCACCAGCTCACCCCCAGCCTCCCTGCTGGGTCAGGATGACAGATCTAAATAACAGGAGTAATGACAGCTGATGGTATAATTAGAGCAGTGAATTAAGTGTGGGAGTCCTGCAATTTGAGAGGTAGCTCTTGTGACCTCTGGGCTGTATCCATCGTTGATGTGTGCCCTGGGACACCCCTCTGCAATCAGTGGGATGGCACAGGCATTTGAGATGGCAGCTGAGGGCACATTTCATCCCATTTTTTGGCCAAAAACCTGTTATGTAAGAAAAAGAAACACCACACTCAACCTGCTCCACAGTTTGGACAAGACAGTGAAATTTGTGGTGTGCTGAGAAATTCTTGCTCTACTCAGAAATAATCTGCTTTGGTATTTATGTTTAATAGTAGCAGCGTGTAATGTTTCTAAATTGCTTGTACTCCAAGTTGTGTGATCAGGCACTAATGGACCTCACTGCAACCTTGTTCTCCCCAAGCAGCAGCCTGAACTCACAGACTGGCTTCTGGTTCTTAAGCTCATCACTGCTGTACACATCACCTCTGCAGCTGGAGAGATCAAAAAGTTGTTCTTCCCTGGTGCTACACAGTGAAATTTCAGACCCAGAACTTTCTGGCATTTGCTTCTGAGGAGAAAGTGGGGAAATTAATCTCTTCTGTTTGTTCTGGCTTAAATATGGAAACATCTGTTAAACTGTCTCCTATTGCCTCCTGGCTGCATTAAAGTGATGACAAATTTTGCCACTGATTACTGAGTATATTTAACTTTTTTTTTTTTTTTACATGTAAGTTCTGTGCAATGCTTAGGACTGCTGTACCTGGTGGTTTGGCTGCCTGCAAAATGGTAGGGACTGGATCTGCATTTCAGCGTCACATGTTGTATTGATGAGCTGCCCCACAGCTATACAACAGTGCAGAATTTTGTCAATTTTCCAGGAAGGTTCCAAATATCTATCTATTTCTACTCTATTAAATATATGTACAATATCTATACACAGTCCACACACACATATATGTATAAAATCTATTTTAATATATGTATTTATATATATACATGCATATCTATGCTTGTACCTTGCCTCTGGCTTGGCTTTCTGACCAGAAATTGATTTGAGAAATGGAAAGGATTTGAGCAGAAATCCTATTGCTGAACACTACACATCAGTGCTAAGTAAAGAGTTCAAAGTGGGGATGGAGAAATAATTTCTCAACCAGGGAACCCTGGCAGGGACTGCTCAGTGCTTTCCTGGGAAGATGGGCCGAGTTCAAGCAATGGTCACCTTTCTACCAGGAATCAGAAGATAAACCATAGGCCAAACATATCCTACAAGGCCAGAAAGTAATCAAAGGAGAGGGGAACACTCTAAGGGAGCAAAAAAAAGAAAAAAAAAATTCTTTCAGATGTTTCTGTGTTAAGGAAAAAAGCTCCTGAGTATCTGAGTGTAGAAGAGAGAAAAGCATCTATAAAAGGATGAACAGAGGAAATAAAGAACTGGGAGGTTTGGGTCCTACTCAGAAGTTTGGTTCAATACCCAGTGCCCTCAGGAAAGGGCAGTGATGAGCTTTTTGGGATGCCTGTAATCCTTCCTCAGATGCTGAGGCAACCCCAGATTGCAGAGAGCATTTAAGTGGGCTGAGTGTAATTACCTGATTGGCATTTAGTAACAGTGTAATTAGCACTTTTTGGCACCTCTTCCTTTGAACATATGGTGTTCAATTCTTCTGTAAATAAGATACTTATATGACACTCCCAGCAATACACTTAATCATGACTTTAAAGGTTATTTTCCACATTTTCCAGAAGTAACACTTAAAGTAGGTGTGCTGGATACAGGGAATTTCTGGTGAACCAAGAGATGGAGTTAATGGGATAAATTCTGCTGACTGGTGTAAACTGTGGCAAGCATCAAGAACTTTAGGGAGAAAACATTTGAGGCTGTGATGGTAGAAGATAATGCATTCTCATCAAGAAAACTCCTTTTTACATGTGGAACCTGGGGAATTCCTTACTGCACAACAAAACTAAAGCAAGACACAGGAGAATGGCTCAGGATTTTTGGGAGAAATTATTTTAACCCAAACTGTTGGACATTCAAAATGAATCCACAAAGGAGCTGAATTCTGTAGCTCTCTGCTTGGATCTAAGAACTTAATCCAAAGTTTCATGAAGTGAACACCATAGATAAACAGCCTCAATGCATTTTCTGCAATTAGTCTCTGGTAAAATAGAATCCCAAATCATCACCAAAGGTTCCCATCTGCTGACGAGATGAAAAAAGTAAAAATCTCATCATATTATGATTATTAATATTGTATGAACCCCCTACTATTTTTAACTGAGATTTTTTGCATAGATACACATTGCTATCTCTGCTTATAACTGACAGAGGGTAAGAGGAAAATTTCTCATGGGTTGCTTAATCCCGCGTTTTCTGCAGGGTTTCTTGTACATTCTTTAGTAATGGTGATTCAGATCTTGTATTGAATCAAGCTTCCTTACTGGAGGATTAGGAAATGTGATGGTTTGTTCCAAGAGAAATGAATGCTTTAGACATTTGGCAGAACCCTGTGGCTGACCATGAATCACAACTTTTGGTCAATCACTGCTCAATACCTGTCTACAAAATGCTGGGGGAGGAGGGGGTCAGAAATGTAATAACTCTGTGCTTTCTCTGCAAAATTAAATTATTGCAGTGAGCTTTGGATGACGTTATTAAAGTGACACAGTGAGAAATACAACTTTTTTCCCTTTATTGCCTTGAGTCAGTTGATAATTCACAGCGGTGAACAAAAGAAAGCCAGTGGATAACACATGTTAGCAAGGTCTCTGCAAAATTACCTTCCGTATTAGACTTTTTCTTTATCACTGAGATCCACTGCCAGTTCACATTAAAATTCAGAGTGCTGACAAATGCATTTCTCTTAACAAGATCACCATTATATTTTTCTTTTTGCTAGGCAGGAGCAGGGCACAGACTGGTAAGCCTGACACCCCTGAAGGTTGTTTGTTGAGTGGGAAGGATCTTATCATTTCAGTTCAGCTACATCCAGCTCACGGGGTCTGAAAGTCATGTAACCATCAACGGGAAGAATTTACTTCTGGCCCCTTGTACAACTGCAGAAGAGGAGGCAGCATCTCATGCACTGAAACAGCATCTCATTACAGCATCTTCCTCATCTTCCCCCCTTTCCTTCTTCCCCTTCACTCCTGGCACTGCTGCCCACCACATGAGTGCTTGGAAGGGAATTATTGTCATGGCTTTGCACCTGGAAGTTCAAAGAGATCAGGCCCCCACAGCAATGGAGATTGTCACATGGATTGTCACAGGGAGTTTCTGCTTTAGCTGAACTCCAGCTCAAAAGCATTGCCTGATGGTCACCAGAAAAAGTCAAAGAAAGATTTTTCTATTATTCTTTTTATTGTTATTATTATTAATATTAATATTAGTATTATATTTGAAAAGTTTTCATGGCCCAACAAGAAGCTGAAATTGCCACTCATTGCAGCTGGTTTCTTGTGGGAAAGTTTTAATATTTTCCCGTGCCTCTCTCCTGACCCTCAGCTGTCACTGTGTCCCCAAGCAATGAGCTCAGGTACCAAGCTGCACATATCTGGCTTTTACACCAAAATGTTTTGCTGTACTAGACTCAAAGTACATTAAAAAAAAAAAAAATAAAAAAAAATAGAGAAATCTTTATCAGGGACACACATGGGGAATCAGCACAGATTATCAGTTTTGCAAGATGGTCAGAATGAGTCTCACCTTCTGATCAAAGCTATCACTTCTCCTTTTGATAATAAAACCTTCACAGAAGCAACTTGTCCCTGATTTGGGGCAAGAAATCTCCTACCTGTTTGTAAGCACTGGAACTGTCAAATCTGACAACACAGTGTTCCTGCTGTAAAATCTGTGCCCGTAATCAGTGTCTTGATCTCCAAAGATCTGGATGCCTTCAGCAGATCATCTGACCTCTCCAATAAAAATATCCAAGCTGATCAAATCCTCTCAAACCTTGCTAGCCATTTAGGAATCACACACATCCTGCCAGAGTGCTGATGCTGATAAAAATTTAACCCAGAGATCATTGTTAAGACAAGAATCTGGGTGGATGCTGAGGCCCAAAGTCTCCTCTGAGTGTGGTCATCATGAGTTTCTCATAATGGAGAACAATCCAGAGCTGATGTGATGTTCAAATCTTTTTGCTGGGCTTGCAATCTCAGTTTTTATTTTTCATTGACAAAATCTGAGAGGAAGAATAACCAAAATCAAAAACCCATCCAAAAAATCCTAAACAAACCCCCCACCATGAAACCTCAAAACAGAAGAAAATTACCAAATTGGATGTCCTCTCACAAGTCAGGGCTATTGGAATTAGAAGATCTTTAATATCCCTTCCAACAGAAAACCTTCTATGATTTTTTTTATTCTTGACAGCTGTTCCGTGCACCAGCGAGCTTTTGGTATTTTTTCCTTTATTTCCCCCCCCACCCCCGAAATCTGGAGAATTAATGTTCAGTTATGGGAAAAGGAAAAACCCAGGCTCTGCACACACCATATTTTGTGTATTCCCCAGCTAAGTTTCAGACTCACGATATTTAGCTGAAAGCTAGAATTCTTCTGAGACACTTCTAGTTTTCCAGAGGAAAAGAGATTAAATCTGAACTACTGAGTCTTTTTCAGTTTCACTGATGGTTGATGAGAGAAGACCTGAAACTCTTGCTCTACGCTCACCATTGACTGTACATAGCCAGGCTCCAAATAGGTAATTAAGAGTCATTTTGCTGTTTACTTAATATGATAGCCATGTCTCTAATCTCGAGTTTTAAAGTGTATATTGCAAGGCAAGAGCATAAACATTGTGGGAAGTTTCTTTTGTGATTTCTTGGTGCACTAGATGGCACTAAAGCATGGCTTATATATACATGAGGAAAATATCCCCACAAAAATTGATATGTAGGTTCAGTAAACCTGAACTATTTTGGTCAGGTATATTTTATGAAAGTTCTTTGATATATTATTTGTAATTTTTCATTTTAATTTTCAGATCATCAGAAACAGAATTAATTACACCCACTTTGATATTAAAAGAATTTCAAATTGAAAATAAATAATGTTGGGAAGTTGAAAAAAAAAACCCTGAAGAAACTAATTTACCCCAGGCTAGATGCAAAATTATTCTAATGTTCAAAGATTAGGGGGCTTGATGCAAGTGAAAAAAAAAGTTCTGTACCAATTACATGGCTTTTTCATGAACTTTAGATATCAAAAACATTAAAGTCACAAAAAATGTAAAACATCTTCAGGTTTTCTATATAGAAAAAACATTCTTAATATATAAGCGAATAGATAGCTCCACACTGTCTCCCAGGCATACCATGTTCAAAACATCAGGTAGAACCAACCTGCAAGAACAGGGCATTTTTTCTCCCACATAAGTATCAAGAAAACAAAATTAAATTTTAATTTTTCTTTACTTCTTCCCCTCCCTTCAAATGAGGAGCTACAGCTCAGCTTATTCGAAGTTTCTTTTAAGGCATTCTTCTGTGTTGTATACAGCAACCTTTGCTGTCTTATATGATCATAATAAACAACAACAAAGGAACTATGAAGGGTGGATCCCTTGTAAAACTCAGCCTTCTAGACAAAACCAAAAAGAAATATGTCTTAGTTCATCTTGGGTATTTTGGACTTGTAATGCTGAGGGTGCTTACAGAGACATTTCAAGTCAAGTCTTTATGATGTTTTGATGATTCCAGAGTTATTCACTGAGTGTTTCAGTAAGAAAGGAAGCAGGAAGAAAAGAACAAGGAGTTAAAAGAAGAATGAAAGAGCAGTGAGGTGTGGACTGAGTGTGAGCTCACTCCTGCACCAGCAGTGATCCTGCAGCCCTGCATTTCCAACAGCTCTGAAGCGAAAAGGAAGTGGCTCCATTTAATGCTTCAGTCAGAGGTTAGATGTGAAGTCCAGGGTGTAAATATGTGTAAATACAGGCAATATACAGCCTGAGCCTGGGCTATAAACCAAACAGGCTGCAGAGGTTGTGGTTTCATGCTCAGGTTTCAGAAGCAGCCATTTACCTGCAGTTCTCCCACTAAGATATGCAGCTTCATTTAAGCTTCCAGTTAAGGGTCTGATCCATCAAGCACTGGCTCTGCCAAGAGCAGAGCTACTTTATTTTGGGTGAAGAGACCTGAGAATTTGTCCTGATGTTTATAACAAAGCCCATATATATGTACTATTGGATTTATTAATTTTTTGTCAACTGAGTCAAAGCCTGCATCTCAAGAAGTATTTTGTACAAAAAACCTAAAATGCCCACATGAAACTATTAAATATGACCGAAGAGCACAGAAGTCCTTAAATTACAGAGTTTGCAGCAGTCAGCTCATGCTGTTCTGAGGGTCAGTATTTTTAGCACCTCTACAGAAAATAAATTCCTGTAGAATCAGAAGTGAAGCAGTTGCAGCAAGCTTGTTCTTAGCCTTTTCCACACTGCAAATGCACAACTATGGGGAAGGAGAAGAGGAGAAATACATGGTTTCAATAAATTTTTTTTAAAAGTATATATTTGTCTGACAACTTCACCAAGAATAAAAAAACAAAGGAGATATGAGTTGCATCCTCACTAATGCCAATTGGTATGATTTCACCACAGAGCTTGAATTTTACTGTTTTAAATATGATACATGACCTTGCCCGTTTAATGAGGATACTATTGATCTAAAATGAACATCTTAAAAAAATTAATTACTGACATTATCGATAACACTTCAGGTTATTAAAAATGAAAGAATGCTAAACTTCCAATTTACTTTTCACTGTGCTGCACGCGCTTCATTCAGTCTAGACAATTTCACCTTCTTTCTCATTTGGTTTCAGCTGTTGATCCTACTGTGATAAGGTTGCAGCCACCAAAGGGGACTTTTCAAAAAAATAAAGTATCTTAACAAGAAGAAGAAAAAAAAAAAAATTAAAAGCAACTCGCTTGTCCTGGTTCTCTTCCCCCTTGCTTTTATGACATGTTTGGTTCCCACACAAGGGAAATTACAGCAGGTAATTCTCTTACACTCACAACCCTCCCAAGTGCTCGGCCTCCAAGTCACCCCTGTCACTGCTTTGGCTGCAGGGTTGGGTAGTGAAGGTCCTCTGCCAAGCTCAGAAGTTTAGATCTTCATTCCACCTACTATCATGGAGTGACCTTAAAGACCTCCTGGTTCCAACCCCCTGCCATGGGCAGGGATACTTTCTACTAGACCTACTTGCCCCAAGCCCTGTCCAACCTGGCCTTGAACACTTGCAGGGATAGAAGTTGCCTCTTTAGGAGCAACAGTCAAACTAATTATCTAACATGAGTTCACATAATTTCCACACCTGCTGCACACTGGTGGCACCTTTTTTCTCCTGCAAGCTCCCAGGGCCATCTGTGAACACTCTAAGCAGAAGAGAATCAAGCCCAAAATTGTTCCTGGCCCCTGGGTGTGGAATATCAAATGTAAGAGCATTGCAGACCCCTCTCCTTGAAGCTGAGCCACGGGAGCTGTGGTGTCAGGAGAACACTTGGGTGGCTGATGGGATGAAATATTTCTGATGTTGTTTTATCTTTCTGTATTGACTTGGGAGCAAGACTTGAAAGTCATTTAGTCAACTAACTTAAATCCCACATAGACTAGTCCCCAGTTCAGTGAGCAGTTAAGGACATTATGTGCATGATTATTTAAGCACACAGTGTTGATTAGTGACTGTCTGACACATTGCTGCAGCATTTGTATAACTTCAGGCATTTACCTGGCAGGTTACTGTAGTGTTTCAGAAAAAAAATATATATATTTTCCCATAAAAAAATACTTTCATCTTTTTTTTTAAACAACTAAACTGTTTTTTGTAATGATTCTTCCCAATTTGTATCTATTGAGATTTTTTTCATATTTTTTCTTCCTCCTTCTTTCTTCTTTTTCAACAAATAAGAAAACAAAGGAAGGAAAAGTAGAGCAGGACATCTGAGCTAAAGTATTAGCAAAAAATATTTCAGAGCTTGGTTTAATGCTTTATTTTTTTTCCCCATAGGTAATTCACACACAAATAAATTATTTTATTTAAGCAGTTATATGCTAACACAGTCAGCTGCTGAGGTCTTAAATAATTGCTAAATACGGGTTTAATTTTTCTGTTTAGAAAAAAGGTAAAACAGCATCACTGCCAAGATGCCTGCGCAATTTAAAACAAACTTCAGTTTTCTTTGACATTTAGGTGGGTATTAAAAATTTAACATGCAGATCAGACCAAGGAATAGAGACATCTTTTCTTTGCACTTCCATTTTAGGTTGACGAAATTAAAGTGGTATAAAAAACTAATGAACCCCTTCAGAGAACTAAGTTCACTGGAGCCCCATCACATTAATGTAATATTCTGATATTTTTTTTCCTTAAGTCATGTTTTTACTAGTGCTCTCACTACTTAGTGGGGAATATTATTAAAAGAGGAAACACTTCTAGATATCTAATGCTGATCCAACCTAACTCTTCAAAGGGAGGGACGCAAACGAATAAAATTTAGAGAAAAATCAATGCAGCATAAGAGGTTGTTTTATTTAAATATTTTCAGCATGCTCCATCCATAGCTGACAGGATGCAGTGTAAGAATTACTGCATGCTATTCTGAGTTTCGTGTTTGCAGAAGATTTGGTTGTATCACAACCATCGCCTGTGACCTTAGAGCCCATGAATCAGTGAGAGGAAAAATGGTGAGCTCCAGGGAAAGAACTGGGCAGCCTGCAAACATCAGGGTAAGGGGATTCTGCTGCGTGGGAGATTTTTATAGACATTCTTCAATGCGTACATGTGGGTCTGTACGTGTCAGAGTATATCTATAAAATAAAAGTTGGTTACAATAGATGCTCTTATCTGACCTACTTAAAATTGTACATGAAAGCACAGTTAATTTCATCTCCTATCTGTCAGATTGATACAAATCTCCTGTTCTGTATTAATTATTGTATGCATGAATATTCTTCATTTTTGGGGGAGACCTGATGATTAAAGCTACTGCCGACAGAAATCCTGAGCTCATTAAAATTCCCTCCCCCAGCCTCACTGAATGTGCATGCAACTTTTGAGTCAGGATTCATCCCCTTTCTGGCTGTCATGCAGTCTTTTGCATCATTGGTTAAGGGGTGTAAAATGCTGCCTCTGTGAACAATTCAAGCTTTTAAACTCAGTTTATATTCATTGCACAGTGAAGCAAATCAGAGCAAAGTGGTCTCGATTTTCATCTGAGCCTCACCTAAATGCTCAGAGCTCATTTTTCTTTGGTTTCTGCTTTTAAATCCTCCAAAGAAGCTAGGCCCCGATAATTTAGGAGGTGATGCAGGGTGTTAATGGCATTTTTGTTCTCTTTTAATAAAATAATATGTCCCTGTTTAAAATCATGTCAGAGAAGAAACCAGAAATTCAAAGCTAAGGTTAATCAGCCACAGAAGTGTTTGACAAACAAATCCCGAACAAAAACTTGCTGTACATCTGGGTCTCTGTTTATGGCTTTAAACCTCATAGATTGGGGTTGCCTTCTGCCTGGAAGAGTCTTCTATTATGAAGTCCCTGATGCTCTCCTAAGCTGATGCTTCCAAATGTCAGTAGGAGTCTCACAGACTTCTGTCAATTCTGAAAAAGATCTGCCCTTCATGGGATCCAGAATCTGAACCAGATCAACAGCTAACACTGTCCAATTAGGGTGTTTGGGGAAAGGAGTAATAAATTGTGTTTTAATGGTCAGATTTTAGTTATCTGCCTTGTATGTGTTTTTTTCACGGGGACAAATGTATTTGAATGAAGAACAGGGCCAACAGAACATAGAGGAGGCTGCAGAAAAAGAATCCAGTTTCACTCAGAAATGCTGAGAGATTAATAAACTGTTTTCATTAGAAACTTTAAATTAGCATCATAAAAAATCCCTAATCAGACACCATACCCCTCCAAACTAAGAAAAACACATCTCAGGATAGTCAATCAACTCATAATTACATATTCAGCCAAGGTGCCTGAAAATCTGGTTAAGCTCCTTGGTCTGTGAGAGCTGACAACAGAACTGTTCTGACGTGTTGAGTCCTGAAGTTACTGGATAGTTCTGGCTATGACTAATATACTGAAAACAGCATTATTAACAATGATTTTTTTTTTTCAACTATTATTAGGGTTTGATTGTTTTTCTTAAACATGCTGCCCAGGAAAGTGGCGGGATCACTGTCCCTGCAAACTTTCAAAAACTGTGTAGATGTGGGACTTGGGGACATGGCTCAGTGGTGGCCCTGGCAGTGCTGGGTTAATAGTTGGACTCGATCTTAAAGGTCTTTTCCAACCTTGATGATTCTATGGTTTTACAAGGATGAATTCGTCAGAAGCAGAAGAGATCCACAAATAGCACTGAACAGAAATCTTTGCATCTGCAATGTTTCTCTGTGGTACACTTAGGACTGAAACAAAAATAATAATTAAAAGAGTGATGAAGAATACATCAGCCTGTTGTGCTAACACTGAGAAAATGTGCACTTTACTCTTAGGTAGTTCTAGGTACCTTTGAGTGGCTTCTTTATTCTCACAGCCAGGTGCCTTTGAGAAATATTTGGTAAATAGTCTCTTGTGCTGTAATCAACAACCCTCATGCCACCATTTCCAGTGGGAAAAGTACCTTTGCAGTGGCCAGCTCATAATGTTTGGTTTAAAAAGTACTTGGTCAGCACAAAGCATCTTTACTGAACCAGGCATGCCTGTCAGGGTCAGATTTGAAGGTGAGATTTTGAAGGAAAAAACCAGAACAGCAGATGAAGGACAACATAAACTGGTTTAATCTAGATATTTACTCTCTAATCTTGCAAACATCTATGGTTTTCCTTAACTCTACGTGAACCTTTGCACAGTGTGTTTAGCTGCATACTGCACTGTTTCTTTCAAAGTCCTCTTGCTTGAGAGGAAAAAAGAAAGAAAAAAATGCCTCTCATTTTAGAGTCGTTCTACAGACCATTTATTCTTCAGAAATAATTGTGGTCAGACGTTTAGCTGAGAATGCTGGTATTTGTCCTAATGTTCTGTAAATGTTTATACCAAACTTAAATGAATGTAAATACCCCATCTCTGAGCTCTGTGGTAAATCATTTGTTCTGCACAGGGAGCATTTGGCGGGGAAGTTATGCTACAACCCATTCCTACTGAAATAGTTGACACCAATGGCAACTCGCCATCTAATCCCTGAGCTCAAATGTAAATACTTTGCTCCACAAGCAAAGCTAAGAAAAAAAAAAAAACAAAAAAAACAAGCCAAATTTTGGTCAGTTTTGTGCCAGAGCAAAAATAATTTGCACCGACCCTCTTCCTGACACAACTTATTTGTCTCTGTGTGCTGCTGAGCTCTGCAGCCTGATGTGTTAGAAGTCAAGTCTGTGCTCTTCTGCACCTCCCTCCATCTCAGAGCTCTGGCATTTGCTTGTTTCCCCATGTTTTAGCTCATGATTCAAAGGGATGAGTAGACGGCAAAAGTTTCAGTTGGCTCTGGGTGAAACCTCGAGCGTTTGTTTTCACTGCAGGGATAACTCCCATTGATTTCAAAGGGAAGCAGGACTGCAGGCGTGTGCTTCCCCTCTGAAAATCAGAGCTCCCAGATGCAAATTGAAGGCTCGCAATAGACAGGTATCAGTTCCGCTAATTAAGTCTCATTTATCTTAACCATTTCACTGCTTTATCAGATAGCGTGGTGATAAGACGCTATAAAAATATATGACAGATAGTCAAGGTCTAGACTTCTCTAATGTGGCAATTTTTTATATTATGATCTTCCTTTGTATATGCAGATGAACTGCTCTTTTATTAACTTCCCTTTGTAAGCATTTCACATGCCAAAAAATCAGATAGGGCTTTGAAAAAAAAACGCTTTCCAAAGTGATGAGAATGAATTAGCCCATAATTGGACTGATTGGTAAAAGTTCAGTACAATGCAATAAAAGTGCACCATTATCAGGATTTAAACTTGCTATGGGGAATTTTTATTGCTGTTCATTTAAAAAATATCATCTTTGTCTGTGCTCTGCAGGGACTTACCAGTGTTGGAGCAAGTGAAGAAATCTGTAGGGGAAAAGGGCCTCTCATACAAATATAAGTAGAGCAAACATTTAGCTGTTAATATGTATATTACTGGAATTACACTGATTTTCATGGGCTATCATCTGTGGTTGCAGAGAGGAATAAAATCAGAGGATTGTCAAGAATGGAAAAGACCTCCAAAATCATCAAGTCCAACCTTTGAGTGAATACCACCATATCAACTATATGTACTAAAGAACAGTACATAGGATCTCTCCTCATAGGATGCCTCTGTTACAAACCTCAGCAGCAGTCCAAGGACCTCAGCATGTTTTCTCAGTTAAAGTAATAGAGGAGTAATACGCAAGAGTTCCACTCAATACAGCAAAGATGACATGATTTAATGCCTAGAAACAGAAGCTGGGCACCAGCCTGGCAAGAAATCCACCACATATTTTCATGTTGGAAGCAGATCAATACAAATTATGTTGAAATCTTTAATTTAAAACAGGGAGTGTTTCTCACCCCATTGTTTCATCTCATTCAAACAAGGCCAGAGAAAGTGTAGGACTTCTGCTTTGCAGATGATCAGATGCTCTTCGTTTATCTCACAATCCTCTTACTTACAAATGTCTGGATATTTCTCAATGGGGAGGTATCCTATGATCACAGCTCCAGAAAAGATATTTCCTTCATAAACTTATCTTGTTTCCTTTGGGGGCCTTCACAATATCTTGTGATCTTGATGGATGCCAAGAACCCTTCAGGATCTCATAATTCATTTCTAAAATTTTGCCATTTTTCAATACCTTAATTCCCTCCCAGACTCTTGAGGAAAGAGATGCTCAGCGTGACTTGAAGGTTATCTCATTGGGAATATCTCAGAGGAGAGGAAAAGTAAATTCAAAGTGCACATAGCAAACATATTAACTCATTCTTATTAATGCCAACAGAGCCTCAGTTAGCCCATATTGGTGTCACTAAGAAGAGTGATGGAAAGATTATTGGAATTGTTGATTTTACACATCTTTTCCAACCTTAATTATTCTATAAGAAGCAACATTTGGAATAAACAAGTAGAACATAAGGGAGCTGCCCAAGAGGAAAATTAACATCTTGATCTAGAAACTTCTGGTTCTCATGGAAAAGTCTACTCACAAGTTAAACAAAAGCAAAAAATGAGGTCCTAAGCACAAAAACCAAACAACCCAAGGGCTGATCACAAAATGCTTAGTAAGGAAGGAAATACACAGAATAACCATAAATTTAAAGGTCCCTTTTGATGATCAGTAACTCCTACAAGCATCCGAATGGTGATGAAACTACTGAGCTGTGTGATCCCACTATCAGAACCGCATCTCTTGTTCAAGGAAAATTGCCACAGCTTCTCTGTGTCTTTCAGGCTGCTGAGTCTGACCTTTGTGGGGCTAACAGAGGCAAAAAAGAGAATTGCAAGGCTTTCAAATATTTTTGCAGTACAAAAGTATCTCTGTCTTACACAAACATTTTATTTTGACAATTCAAGTCCAGAGTTCTCCATTCACAGCACAAATAGACCTTCTGGACTGATATTGTAACTTTTGCTTTCCTACAAAATGGGGAGATTTCAAAAAAAAAAAAAAAAAATGCTGCAAGAAGTTGTTTACTGTTAAATTTTAAGAATGTCCAGCCTTCTCGCAGACTGACTTTATCCTGAGCCTTGGTGCTGTTGTGCAGGAGAAGGAGTAACAGGGTGAAGTATCACAGCTTTGTGCAATATTAGCTTATTGGAAAGGACAGGTTGAAATATCTGATCTGAGTTTTAAAAGGAAAAAAAAAAAGGGATTTACTTGTTTATAATCTATTCTGTAATGTTCAAATTCACCAACTGAGATTTCAAGGAATTTTAGAATGGTTTGGGTTACAAGGGACTGTAAAGATCATTTCATTGGTGAGTGAACTATTTAGATGTATCATAACTCATATTAACATTGGTTTAAAATCCATTTTCTAATAGCAATCAGTGACCATAGCACATAATTCCCTTTTGAGATTTGGAATACCTGGCGTAGTTCATAAGTTTGTACTTAATGAAGTCATACAGACCAATAAAAAATTAATTTTTTATGACAGTAAGGCTTTAGACCTTAGGACTGTAAAGAGAGATTTTTATTGCTAAATCTCAAACACAGGAAAACAAAAGAAAATGCTTAAATACAGGAAAGTACCCTAAATTTCCTGTCTTTCCCACTATTAAATCTCTTGATTCTGTGGCTCACCTACCAACTTGAGAATGAGGTGACTTATGAATATTGAAAGAGTGAATAATTAAAATTTCAACAGCAAAGAAAGACCCTCTTAGATCTTGATGAACTAAGTCATGCTTTTTAACTGTGCTTTGTAGGGTATTTTTATTAAAATTATGATGATTTATGATTAATTGACCCATACCAGAGAAATGTAATAAAAAAATTGGAATTTTGCACACTTTTTCTTCCTCTTCTTATTTCTTGACATTTATGTCTTTAACTGGGAAGCTATTTTTTTCTTTGTCTGACAATCTCCAACTTATATTGGAAACATATTTGAATAGCCTATGCCTGTTTCTTTGAGATTGCATTAGGCTATTGATGACAGTTAAACCAGAATGTATTTTTAAACTGAAATTCAGAGCGTGTCAGAACAGAAACTGAAGTCTCTTAGGTGTTTGAATAGATTATCAAGATGATATTTTATCAGCATTAGGGATATTATAAATGTATTTTTTATTGCAGGAAAATAGATTCTAAGGCATTTACCACAAAAGATACATTATACTGATTTCTACCAATCCCTCAGAAATTCCATTCAGTAATACTTTTTGTCCTGTGGTTCTAAAACAATGTAAGTTGTGAGGAGATAAGGCTACTGCAGTTCTAATTGCCCTTTCTAAAAGGGAAATTACTCTGCACAACCCTCCACCTGGTCATTTGTTTTCTGAATGCTTTTGGAGCAGAAGCCTGTACTGAAATATTCACACATGCTGAAATTTTGTTATCTTCATCTTATTAGAGAACAGCTGGGCAGATGTGGTAGAGACACCCCTTTCTCTCTGCCTTATTCTCATGCAGATTAAATTATATACCCTTTTGGTTTTTTTTCTAAACACAGAGAATCAAAGAACAAAGCGACTGCAAGACATTTGGGATAATTTAATTTATTTTTCTCTCCACTTTGTTTTTCCTCTGCCAATAGTTACTCTCCCAGAAACCAAATCTTGTCACTGGAACTTCAACAGTTGCACGTTGGTGAGATATGGGAGCCAGAATCCACTGGATGCCTTTCCACCAGTGTTAAACATAGATCCTCATTTTCTTTCTGCTTCTGGTGGCTTCGGTGTCCAAACTTCTTGGAAGTTATTTGGCTCTTGGCTTCTCTTTGGGTATGAATCAGCTCCTGTGCAGGATTAAACACAACTAAAGTTCTAGGGACAGCAAGTGAAACATTGTGAGGGACAAATTGGTCTGGTTTTGGTTTGTTTTGCCTTATGCATTCCTCCAGCACTGCTCCTGGGATCTTTCTGCCCTCACACACCTCTCTCAATATATTAGCACTGGTCAGCTACAGAACACATATTTTCAGGTTCTGCTACAAAAATAATGCATTGATGGACTTCAGCATAGTCCCTGACTTATTTCAGAAACTTTAAAAATAAATAAGAAACACACACAAAAAAAGAGAAAAAAGCCCAAAAATAGTATTTTATGACTACAAAGCACCTCTTGGGAACCAAATCTTTACAGATGAGAACATGGCATGGCACTATGCTGCAGTGGCCATGTGGTGAGCTCCAAGCTCTGTCAAACCAGACATTTTGCTCAGGGTTGATTTATGTTTGCATTTTTTATAGCCTATCTTTGCTATGATCTTGTCCTGGAAGGGGAAGGAGTTATGGAGTTGTGGAAAGGGTGACCCTGGATACGCCCAAAGCAGCCAGGTCCATAGGAGGTGATGACCACAGTGAATTTGCCATGAGCAGCAAATCTATTTGTAGGCTCCTAAAAGAAAGAATTGCACGACCCCTTCCCTTGAGGACAGCACAGTTACTCAGAGCAGCCCTGCCATTGCTCAGCCCGAGATCAAGGGGTGTGAAGGGAATAGCCCTCACAGATACTGAGTTTACAAATAAAAGTAAATGACTGTTTCTGATACTTGCTGTCAGGAGCTCAGAGAATATTGGGGTTTTTTCTGCCTACAGTCCTGTTTCTCCCCTTGGAAATCCCTTACAGGCCAATGTACACTCTCTGGATGATGGCATCCTCTTAAGTCAGGTGTTCTTAATCCATCCTCCATCTTAATCTATCTTCCCAAAGCCCCTAACTTTAAATAAGTGCTTCATTTTAGACTGTATGGACAAACTGCACCCTGTTTCCCTAAGTTATGAAGAAGAAAAATGTTGTTGAAGTGAAAGAGTTTGTATTTTTTAAGAAAAATTAATATTAAAAAAGGGTTTTAAGGAAATTCAGAAAATTATTTCTGTTTTGCAGCTGAGTAATCAAAAATACTAGAAGACTTAAATAATCCAGGCTCAGTAGCAGGTTAGAAAGGAAGGGAACCTAATTTTGCTAATGTGAGCCTGCTGTCTCTCACTGTCACGCCACTCTCACCAGTAAAGCTATCACAGAACCACTCTTCCTTCCTCTCTCATGCTTTGCATGAAATGACAAATGGCAAAACATCTTCTTGCCATAGACATCAGTGAAATTAATCTAAATGTTTTTGTAGGTGGGCCATTTAGCTTGGTTTCTTTGGGTTTTGACACTGTATGCACACATAAAAATATTCTAGGCCTTGGAGGGACCACTTGAAAAGGAATTTCCCAAGCATGCTTTTTAACAGAAAATTGGACGAGCAGGAGCCAATCTTCCTATTTCCTTTCATTGGGTTTTTGTCTACTGCATCTGCATGTAAAGTTATTTTGTAAGCTGAAATGAATGAACCAAAGATCATAGCCAGGAGCTAATCTCCACATTTTAGAAATATTTATTAAGTAAACTTGATTACACAAGTGAGAATAGCCGACCTGAATTTTGGCAGGGAATCTTGTCCCTCACTTCCCTCTGGTGGAAGCACCAGCACCATGTTGCCCTTCCAAGGATGCACAACGGGCTGGGAGAGTACCTACAAACCTCTGGGAGTGACCAGGCAGAACTGAAGCTCCCAAGGCTGGAAAACAGGCACACATAGGACACAAGACCATCCCACAACAGCAGGAGTTGGCAAGGTCTCCTCGAAAGGAATGGACAAGGCACTTTATTACAAATATTCTGTCCTTATGTGACAAAATTCCCACAGCTTCAGGACTGGTAACATTTGTGTACTATCTGAAAGCCTCACAGGATGGGCTTGGGGCATTGTCCTCCTGCCTCAGTTTCCTTTTCCCTCTGGCAGAATAAAAATGCTGACCACTGTTTGCAACCACCAACACAACATCTACAACCATCAATGTAGATCTATTTTAAAAAGAAACAGAATATGAAATTTTATGAACATGAAGACTTGTTGAAGGATGCAGTTGACTGGTACAGCTACAGTGCATCCAGTGGAACATCCCAGGCTAACACCAAGTTGCTGAACATTCCCCTGCTTATACATAAGAACTAAGGATTTGACCCCCTGGGCTACTGTGGGACAACTACAGAGTGTTCCCTTGTGGCAGATGTTGCAGTGTTTTCTAGTTCTTCTTTCCCTCCTGCTATGAATGCTGTGAAGAGATAAAGAGCAAAGGAAACAGAGATGAGCTGATGGGCTTCCTCCTTCTATGCAACAAACCAAGGTTAATTTATCAAGAGGAACTGCTGCAGATTTCATGAGATACATAAAGCTTTAAGCCCAAGTAATCATCATTGCCAAACTAGTCTGCTCAATGGGATAAAATGTCTTCCCCGTGCCCACTGAGTGAGAAATCTGTTGATCAGAGGCATTTTCACCACCAAAAAGTGTTTTTGCATGCTGCCTCTAAGATGACCTTTTATAAATCCCACCAAATCCTAGCTGGTTTCCCACTATGTTGCTAATAGTTTGATCTGTGACCTGCTAATGAGGTACATATTGCTTCACCTCCAGTAAAGGTATTAGGATGTCGACTCGGTTCTGCAGCACCCCGGAGATTATAGTTGCTTGTGCCAGGAGGAAAAGGAATTTCCAGGGCATAAGTCATCATTTACAGTTATTAACAAAGGGATTTATTATGTTGCTGTGTTTCAAACAGTGGTGTGCACAATGCCTAGAGCATGCCAGAGTGCAGCTCCCTACCACATAATGTCCTAATGAATCACCACGGGCTGGAGGAGCTGTAGAACCTCAACATTCAATCTCCCCTTTCTCCCCCCCACATGCCAAATTGACAAATAAAGACATAGTGGCTTTGCACTTTTATCAGGTAAAAGTGATCTCAGGAAGATGAGTACATTGAAACCGCATCGAGAAGAATGTGGGGTGGGGGGGAAATCCACTTTTGGGAAAAAAAAATAAAAGAGAAAAAGACTTGGTGTAGCAAAACAGCTTTACTGCAAAGTTAAGTGTTAACCCACAGGCACAGGGGGGCTGTGTCTGTGCCCACACAGTCAATGGGATCTTTAACCATGACTTCAGGGCTTGCACAGTCAAGTCCTATTGTAAAAAGAACCTTGCTTTCCAGAGTTGGGAACACGAGGCTGACTAAAGGCTATTGAATCCCGCCTGTCCACGCTTGCCCTCTCTGTAATTTATTGTAATTGAAGGCCAAAGGCTCTCTCCTCTAAAACAAGCAGTTAAGAAATAATTACTGGACCAGGTTTCTGTGAGTTTTAATTAAGCAAAGTTTAGAGTACATAAGGAGTTCTCTGGGTGGCAGGAGAGACAAATTATTATTTATTTGCTTTTGCTCATTTTATTTTCATTTTCAGGCTTAAAGGCTAAAAGAACTATGTCTTGTTCTGATTTTGCTTTCAGTAAGGTGCCATAAATTTTATTATTTATTCCATATGGAAGCAGACTCAATTAATATTTATTTGTCTGTGGTTAATAGCTCAAATAATCTCTGAAATGCCACAGTCCTCTCTGGTTGAGTTTTGGGAGAGGTGGAAAAAAATCTCAAACATATCATTAAGCTCTGTTTGATGACTGAGGAATTGTTAGCATTTTCCAACACTGTTTTCATTTCAGATTCTCACTAATATATTTTTTTTTTAATGGACAAATTTTCCCCTGGGAAAACCTTCTTTCACCCTTATGAAAGCAAGTTGCTTTATCTTGGAAGAGAGCCAGCCTTTAAATGGACTGAGAAACAAGTTCATCTCCCTCCACAGAGTCCTTCATCCACTTCCTCCCTCTCTCTTCCTCTCCCAACCATACCCTGTGTTAAGCAGTGGGGTTGAAACAAGTCTTATAGGCAAGTTTGGCAGATTTCAGTACTCCTCCTGCTTCCATTTATTGATCCTTCCAGCTCATAAGTTATTGGCATGTGAACTTTTAGCTTTTTGATTATTGGCTCCTTTTGATAGTTTACAAGGTAGGAGGCTGATGGCATCACAAGCAATGATTTTTAGGACCATTTAGCATCTCAAAAGAAAGAGTTTCTACGAGAGATGTGACAGAGGTACCTTCTACTTTTAAAGCAAAGCATGGGTCAAATTCTGCTTCCACTGAACTCTGTGGCGCAGCTCTCACAGCTCGTGTTAGGAAGAAGCTTGGGCCCAGGGGATGATGAAGCCAGTGATTATACAGCACATTATGCTGAAGAAAAATTAAATCAAATGCAGCTGCTTTTATATAATTCAAAGAGAGGACTCAGTGTTTTCTTAAATTCTTTTTGGTTTCTTTTCCCCTCTCCCCTCTCTGCACACTGATTTCTTGCCTACAAAGAAAAACTTCAAAGAACATAAGCAAATCCAAACCTTTTATTTAAATTTTGGTTTTTTACCCTGTTTTTTATCCATTAAAAAAAAAAAATTAAGGGAAGTCTCTTCCACTTGATTGTGATGCAAAAAATCTTGCTTCTTAATTCCTTTGGTGATGCCTTTATGGTGTTAGGGGTCCCAAAACAGCTTTAATGGGGGACAAGCTGTTGTCTCAACCTCAGCTTTTGAAACATTCCACCATCCTCTTCAGTCAAACAAGGGTTTCAATGCCTATTCAGAAAGACTTGTTTTCAAACTACAATCTACAAGCTGCTGCTTACTGGAGCCTAACCTATCTAAAAAGGTAGATCAGAAACCCCCAGTGGGTTTGATAAAAACTGCATAAACCAAGCTTGAAATTCACTGTTTTCTACTAGGTGGAAAAAAGTAATCAAGTTAAGAAGAACAAGGTTTTAATGTAAACAGACACATAGCAAAGTGCAGAATACTTTATCTCTTCCAAGAGGGAAGTCTTTAGCTGGAAAAATTTGAGTTTTTATTTAGTCATTGATATGATTCTACATTCTACAGTTAAGGGCATTTTCTTATTGCTGTTCAGGTGCTGATTCATCATACTTCTGGAGCCCACATGAAACCTGGGCATATTTGTGGTTCCACTGAGTTCAACAGGAGCACAATTACATGAATAAAGGGAGATATGTGAGTGTCTTTCTGAAACAGGGTCCTGTGCCAATAAGAAAACTTTCATTAGCAATATCTACCATCAAATAATTTCCACTAGAAGATAATGTTTGCTTTACTAAGTAGATTGACATTTGGTTCTGCATTTGACTATAAGCAGACATCATTATTAGCAGGTCCTTGACAACCAGTGTTTGTGGAAATAACCTTGCTGATATAATCCTGATAAATGTTAAGGTTTGTACACTACTTTACACCCATCAAGAAAAAATTGCAACCACATAAGCAAATTCCCCTCAGAGCTGGAAGAAGAATGTTTCTGATGTAACCCTATTATTTTTAATTATTTTTGAGATGTGTTCAATTGCTCTGAGAGGATCTGAGTTTGCGACCAAGTAGATAATTTTACACAAAATGAGATGAAAAATTTAGCCCATGTATTTTGGAGAATACATTTTTTTTTTTTTCCAGGGACAGGAGGTGTGATAAAACTGGCAAGGGGAATAAAAAAAAAAGAATGAGAAACAACTATTTTAATGAAATTGTTAGGGAAATGGCACACTATCCGGGTGCATACATTCATTTTGCACATATAATGTACTTTGTCCTAGAAGAAATGTTCATAAAAGCCTCTAAATTCAGGCATTTGACAGATGAGATCTGTTCTTGATGTCAGTCACTGAGTTACATGCCTCTTCTTCTATTTTGCTGCTGTGATTCTTATTCCGTTTATCTTTGTGCCCACACAGTATATCAGTATAAATTTATATGTGTGTGTGCATATTCCATACATACAGACTATCTTTATTATGCAGATGATAGCAGTGTTAAGCTTGCTGCAGAGGGCATCTCTTTCATATTTCAGAGGAATGCTGGGCAAGGAGATCTATTCTTGAAGCCCACAATGTTAGAATAAGAATGAAATCATTTTCATAGCCATGCAGTGGAGGAAAAAACAGGACAACTCTGCAAACAATAAATGCAGAGCCCTTTTTTATGACATGCAGAAAAACAAAACCTTGTGTTGAAAATATTTAGAGCAACCTCAGCACTCAGGAATGGAGTTACTGAGGTTGGTTCAACAGCATCAGAGAGCAAAGTGGGTGGAAATCATTACTGTCCTCCATCCTGCCACGGGCTGCTTCTACTCCCACCTCACTTGGTATAAATGAGCACAAACACAGTGCAGTGGAAACATGCAGCCAAGGTTCTGTGCAAAACAGCAGATTCTCTGTGCTTTTTAAATATTTTTCTATTTTTTTAATATGTTTTTAAATTGATGCTAGTGCTGCCATTATTATCAAATTAAAACTGACACATCCGTTTTATGGGCTCAAGTTTCTGTTTTCTACTGCATATGTAAAAAAAAAGCTTATTAAGCAAGTTCTACAACTTGTGAAATTACTGAAGTATCTTTCTGAAGATTTTCAGTGTAGGTTTCCCTCAGGCTGGACATTAACTGTTGTCTTCCATGACCTCTCTGGCACCAAGTCATACTGAGGCCTTTCTCTAAGTCCAGACTAATTAGGACTTTCTCATTACTCAGACACCTATTTTTAAAGAATTCCTCTGGATTAAATATCTTCAGAACTTCAACTCTTTGGATGAATTTTGTTTAAATCAATCACCAATATTTAAAAACAAAAAAACAAAAAAAAAAAAACCAGAACATCTGAAGGAGATATGAACAGCAAACAACCAATCACAATTAATCATTGTGATTGCCTCCAAATTTTTTTTTTTTTTTTGACAAAAACAGATTTTTTGGGGCTTTTTTAAAAAAAAAAAAAAATTTTTTTGGCTTTTTTATTGATATCCCCAGAAGGGAGGATTCTTCTGTTTTGGCCTTAGTGCCTGTTTAGGCACCTCTTTGGAAACTGGCATCTGGGGTGGTATTCTGGATAACATTTAAAAGTTGCTTCCAACTCAAAACACATGATTTTATGTTCTAGGACGAATGGACATGCAGGGGGAGAAGGTGTCTTGAGATATATACTTCAAGCAAACACAAGCAACAGATCATATACATATGTACCTCTAAGAACCTACTTAGACATGATGCAATGGCAAATGTTTTCTGAGTCCCGGGTCCTAATTTTACCACAAGAGTGTCTACTTCCACTTGTTGAAGTATAGCTGGTTTTAGATTGGATTCACAAATGTCAGCTGAAAATGCTACACAAATTTTACCTTTGGTTCTTTGAAACTATGCACGATCCATCCTCAGAAAACCTAAAAATCAAAGAATTGCAAAATGTGATGCCTCATAGAACAAGCCTTGGTTCAGATTGCACATATCCATGCAAAAAGGGAGCTGGAAAAACGGCCTCCTTTTTGTGGTAATTTTTTTTCATTAAAAATAATCTGTGTAATTAATTAACAATGCATTTGTGAATGATTAAGTGCAGAGAAAAGCTGTTGAGAAAGGATTTTAAAAGCTGCGCTACTGTAAATCACTGCAGTGTAAGACTTACTTCTACACAGATAATGCATTCCCAAATGCCTTTGAAATTCTGCAATAAGTGAGAGGAATAGAAAATGAAGGGTAAGAGATACTGTAAGCAAACTGCTTCTTAACATCTCTATCAAGGCAATACATTTTACCTCAGTGCGTTAAAAATGCAAACAGAATCTTTAACTCCTAAGATCAATTGCAAGCACACAGAAACTCTGGGTTTAGCAAAAGCATTCTGTCTTGTCAAGCTCACCTTATCATCATGGAAGAATAAACAGCGTAATTATTCTCACCTTTTTGTTTGTTTTCTAATTGGATCATTTATTACTTTCGGGAAATTCAAGTCCACATCAGATTTATAGCATGAGGATTCTGAAATATTGCTTTGGTTATAGAAATGTCAAAGCTGGCAGGTAAGCTGTCTTGTTGCCTCAGGAGTCTTTTGCATGAGCAAAAATTATGGAAAAGGCCTTTAGAATTAAATAAGTTCAACAATTTGTTTCTGTGTTCTGCATGGTTGAAAACTCTGTTCTTTTACCGATATTTGAGGTCCATTTATCAGCCTATGGTTTATAACATTGGTGTGCCTGAATCAAATACACAAAGGATAGGATTGTAACTGCTCTGTTTTGCAGGATGTATTCTATTTCTAGGTTGGCTAAAACAGGATTTGGGTGATTCTTAACACAATTCTTCTGGTTAGTTACCAAATATCTACCAATGTGAACCATGAGTGATCTTGAAATGGCTCCTCTGCATTCCCTGTAAACACTGAAGTGCTCAGACTGTTTCTTATTTAGCTGAATGAAGTTTGTTTTCTCTGCTGCTCAGCAACACAAGTTTCTGCAGTGTCTTTCACTAAAAAATGCAAAGCAAGGCCTGAAACACCATCATCTCAAACATGTACCATAGGAAATTTGGTTTAACTCTTTATCTTTTAATTTCAGGAAGTTTACTCATGGGTTCATCACATCATTTTGTGAGTAAACCCTAACAGATAGCACATAGTATTTCTTCAGCTATAGAATCAGAAAATCACAGAAGGGTTTGGGTTGGAAGAGACCTTAGAGATCATCTACTTCCAATCTCCTGCCATGGGCAAGGACAGCTTCCACTAGACCAGCATGCTCAAACCCCCTCCTAGCCTGGCCATGCATATCCTGCCAATTAGGCATTTTGTATGTTAAAGGGATTGATTTTCTCTGTTCAGCAAAACATCTCAGACAACAAGGAGCTCAAGGCATTTGATCTAAATCTCACTTGAAGTCACTGGGAAAAAAAAAAAAAACAAAAAACCCAGGTTTGAAGTCAGCCACCAGCCTAATAAGCTGCCATGACATAAAGAAAATTCTGGCCACAGCTGATGACGTCCCTACAGGTAAGAATCTCCCATCAGTTCAAAGTGGTGGTGCATGGATGTGGCTTTCTGTCTGATAAGCTTTATCTCTACCACAACAGGAAGAAGCAGTTGAGGGGGATATGACTGTGTGTGCACATGAACACTGTGCTGGTCCCCCTGGGCACCTTTTACAACCAGCAAAGGCAAATGGATGTTTTTAGGACTTGGTTCATCTAACTTCATTTAGAGGCTAAATTTTTAAAAAAGCAACATTGACTAAGCAGTAGGAGAGCTCATTTGTCTTCTTGGTCTACACTGGAAGAATAATTTGGGAGTAGATATCCATAGAGGGGATGGCCAGAACACTCAGGCAGTTCATACTCCCATGAACATTCAAATATTCCCTAAAACAAAACAGACTTACACAGCAGGGACCTGAAAAAATTACAGGGAGATAGGGGAGAGCAGAAATAAAAGAAAGTAGGAGGATTCTGATCCTTTATTAAAAAAAAAAAAAAAAAAAAAAAAAAAAAAAGAGGTTTTTGTAAGAGTCACGCTTTAGAACTGGTGATAAATCAGGAAGATTAGTGCTTTTTCTTTATTTTTCTTTATTCAAACATATATATGCAGTTCCTAAAGACTGTAGAGTTTTATGAGATAACAAGCAAAGGAACCAAAACAGAAAATAACTAATCATGTATAAACCTCTCCTTAGAGTCTTTACTAAGATTACATTTTTAATATGGTGAAGGAAAAAGTAATCCAATCCTTACATATAGGACTAATGAATTTTGTAATTTTCTTATTTCTCAAGCAAGACCAAATACTGTTCAAAAGTTGTTCAAACTCAGTTTCTAGTGAGAAGAGGAAAACATACAAAAATTTCAGTTTCACTGAACTTAAGTAAAAACATTTAGTTTTTCCTAGTGACTTATTTCAGAAATGTGTCATTATTCAGCAAAAATTAGTTACTATTCAGTATATTTGGTATAAAAATATTTCTGTGGGATAATGTGAAAATATTTCTGAGGCAAAATGTCAGTCCAAGGTATACGGGACCATTTTTAATTAAGACATTAACTGCTATTAGGCATCAGGAATTGGGGTGTTATCAGTGTGTTTCTCTTAAGAAAGCCCCATGCTAAACCTTCAAAAATAGAAAGCAAAATTTGAAAACCCCTAAACAACTGTAGAAAAAGAAGTCGTAGAAAATACATGAAGAGCAAGAAAACAAATTACAGATTAGCCACAGGGGATTTTTAAGGAAATTATAACAAAAATTGAGAGTTTGTCACATATTTCCACAGATAGTACAGAAAGCTAAGATGATCAATCACAGATAAAAACATGGGATAGCATGGCAAAAGTCAGTAGTTTCATGTGCTAAGATAAAATTTCTGTAAGTATGTAAATTATTTTTAAACGAAGCATGACAGCAGAACTCCTCTGCCCCTGAGTATCTGGACAATATTGCAGGAGAGGAATAAATTCATTCTAAAGTCCTGAATCTCTGTTGCTGCAAACACAAATATATACAACAGTAAGTGCACAAAAACAAACAGACTCTTTAAACAACAACAAGTTTTGTATGTTTATGAATTTATTCTTTTATTTTGACAGCTCAAGGCCAAAGTTTTTTGTCGTGGTCAGGAATCAGCATGTAGAACATATCCTACTGCTGATGAGATTCATTAAGGTTTTATGTCACATTTAGATCCATGATAAGAAATCCCCCTAAATGTAACAAGAATGAGGATTGATTCTTTGCTTTAGCTTTTATTCAATTACTTGTCTAAATGACAAGCAAGAACCCTGAGCCCAGGTGGGACCTGCTGCAGTTCAGTTATTAAAGCCAAAGATTAGTAGTCATATCACCTTGAGCTTAATCCTCTTTTTTTTTTTTCCTGACTCATAGTAACCTTAGGCAAAATGGATTCTTTTTCCTTTATTCACCTGCAAAACAACAGCTTGTAATAATTTTGAGCTGCCTCTGGGTTGCTTCCTCATGTATTTTTTTAAACATAATAAATACATTAAAAATGCTTTCAAATGATAACTGCAAAGAACAATATTACAAAGTACTATCACCATTATGACCTACAGAGCTTTGTCTAGCAATTGAACAAGCCCTTGATGACAAAGAAAGCCTGTGGAAGGCTGTTACATCAAATGACTTGATGTAAACTGGTGTAGTTCAGTGATATCTGCTCTTGGAAACCAGATTATCCCAAGTGAGGATGTGACCCAAATCCTTTTCTTCCCAGAAATTTGAGCCTGTGGGGAATCTTTATTATCTTATTGTTTGTTCAGGGCAGAGTGTGAAGCAGCATGGCTGGGCTGAGCTGGGATTGCTCCAACACTGCCCAAAGGGTCGGTTCCCCATGAACAGAGAGTTGCACTTTGCCGGGGCACCCCATGGTGTGGACATGGAATTTTCTAGACAGACATGGTGACCAATTTATGCTCTGAAACACTAAAATATCTGAGTACAGAATGAAAACAGTGACCAGTTTGTGGCCTGTGTCTGGCAGCCACGTTCTTTCCCTATGCAAATCAAACCACTCACAGAGAAAAGGCCCTTCTGGTCCAGTTTCTTACAGGAAAGAAAACCCAGCTTTTTACCGACATGGGTCAGAAAAAATGAAATATTCAAATTTCATAAAAGGAAAAAGAAAAAAAAAATTGGCAGTGGTTTTCACAGAATTTCTTTTAGCCCTTTTCAAAGTATTCTTTTAAATAGATCTTTCCTTTTCTCAACTTTTTTTCCTGTAAAATACATATTTTGTTTGCTATCTTTTTCCATACACATCTTTTGTTCTAAACAGAGAGAAAACATTTATTAAACAAAGCAGACTTTGTCTTAATTCATTTAAGGTCTTGCTCTTTTTCTCATTACAAGATGAGTTAAGCAAAATTATTAATTCATTTTCTTAATGTTTTTGAACTTACCTTGATTTTTCTCTTTCCCTCCTCTAATGGGAAATGCTGTTATTCATTCTCAGTCCATCTGCCTAATAGAAACTAGCTTCTGAAAATTAAAGTGCTAGCATGTAAGTTCTTGAATGACATACCCCTATCTGAAGATTAATTTGTGCAATTCATGACTGATGAGATGCATTATTATCTGCAAACTTATCACCTCTCTTACCCAAGTTCCAGCTCAATCTGATCTTTGTTAAAGCTAAATGAGAACAAATGCAGTTCTTCAGAACAATGGAAAAAGGTGCAAAATGCAGTACATTTAGTTTAAATCATTTTTAGAGACACTGTCTGTGGGTGTTAGTATAGTTATGAATCATTTTATAACCAAACATGAAACAAAATAAATAAAAAAAACAGAAAAGAAACTTGTTCTTAGAGAACAAACAGTCCATCAAAATGTTTCCCATCTTAGCACCAAAAAGGGCAGAAAAATTGAGCTTCAAAGGATTTGAAACTGCAAAATTATGTTTAGGGAACATAGAGTCAAGCAAACGCTCACTGACATTTGGATAGGGGTTGTTTTCATTCTAAAGAATATTCCTGCATTCACTCAATCTCCTTTGTGAGTAGTCATGAAAGCCTTCCACACCTTATCTTCAAGAGTTTCTTCTAAGAAGACTAAAGATGATGGTTTATTTTCGGGGCTTGTGTGAGTGACTTGCTGGGTTTGGTGTTGCTCCCACAGCACTGGCACGAAGGCTGTCCCAAAGTCACCGTTGTGACACAACGGCAGATTTGAGCACCTTGAGACAGAGCAATGGAATCAGGATCACCACTTCAGCCCCACCTGCTATGATCCATGGTCAATCTCACAGTCCAAGCAACACACACACACTATTTAGTATTTTCTACCTCCTGCCCCACCCTTGTATTTGGCAGTGGAGGCCTTAGCTTGCAACTGGGGAGTGTTGCATGAACATAATCACAGCTGCAAGGTCTGAATTTCAGTTCCATGTCTTAGAATTGCAGAATTATATAATTGTTTAGGTTGGACAATTCCTCTAAGATAGAGTCAAACCATTAGCGTACCACTTCCAAGTACACCATGTTCCTAAGTGTCACATTTATCTGCATTTTTAATGCCTTCAGGGACTGTGACCCCTACAGTTCCCTGGAGAGTTGTTACAATGCCTGGCAACCTTTGTGGGGAAGAAATTTTTCCTAATATTTAATCCAAACCACTGGCGCAACTTGAGGCCATTTCCTCTTGTTCTATCCATCTTCTATGGACCTGCCTTGCAGGGTGGTTATTTCACCTCTTTTGGCATCTATTCCCCCCAGCCCTCCTACACCTGCCGGGTCAATTTAGGCTGCAATCTCTCTGAGCCTCTCTGTTTTTTTAGTGTGAGGCGCTGATTTCTAAAGAGCCTCTCAGTATTATCACAATAAAACCAAATGACTATGTCCAGGAGACACCAGGGGTTGAAATCTGGTCTCACATGCCCTGAGAAATGCAGACAGAGTCATTCATACCAAATGAGATGTCACATCATTAGATTTGAGCTTCTCTTACTAAGCACTGTAGTAGGATGATACTTTCTACTGATAGAAAACTGCTCTGGTTTTGGATAGAGCAAAACCTCCAGTTTCTGTGGCTCTGTCTCAGGACATGTGACTTCTATAGCCCTTCAACCCAACTGTCCAGGCCACAGAAAAAGGTTGGAATGAGCAAAACTTTAAAGTAAATAGCAGAAGGAATCTGAGGACTGCTCAGTATTGAGAACATATAGATGGCTTGCTAAAAAAATTAAAACCAAACAAAACCCAGGAGCCTTTACATGGGTTTCAGGGAGCTTTGGAGGAAGACCTCAAACAGCTCTGATACATAGTTCTGGTTTAATTCTTACCTCAATGTGAAGAAAACCTCTGTAACATATAAACAGCACTGCCAAGGGCAACGGTTTGTTTTTAAGATCACAGGGGAGTGAAAGGGCTGGGAGGGGAAGAGAAGCCTAAAACTTCTTAAAGACTCTTGCAATGACTTTTCCTTCCTGTTCTGTGCATTGATCTCTTTTGCTCAGATTAAAACCTCCAGCATCTGAAAGACACCCACAACTGACACCTATTCCACTAGACTGAAAACCATTTAAAAATTATGCTGTACTGTGGGTTTTTTACAGTCACACAGTGATCAGAGTGGAATAGATTTAAGACAAGGTTATTTACATTAAAAAAATTTGATCGCTTGTCTAACAGCAAAACACTGTTATGTCATTAAATGATAAGCACTGTATATGGCACAAGGATATCTTTTCTTTTCATAACACTGAACACATTTCTTATCCTCCTGACATTACAGTAATTTAACTTTGCAAAGTTATATTCAGATGCTGCTAGTTTTAAATGCTCCTGTACATGCTTATACAATTCATATTATGATGTCCATTCTCAAAATAACTGTCAAAGCCTCCTGCTTTAAAGAAGACACAGTATATTGCCCTGAAACACTGTATACTGCAGAACCAGAGCAAGAAGATTGTTAAAGAATGTTAGAACAGTGATGTGGATTATTATTTCCTTGCATGGTAGAATTGTCATTTATCAAAATCTCATTTGGCAAATTGCATTTCAAAAGAGATCCTACCCAGCACAGGACTGAGGCCTTAGCTTGTTTCAGGAATGGGGTAGTTTGAAGTTTTTTTTTTTATTATTATTATTTTGTTTTGTTTTGTTTTAATCATATTTCATGTCTAGGAACATGGGTGATGTCCCTGGATATCTGCAAAATGAACACTGCATTCAGCCCTTGTTCAGCTTGGTTGAGAGGAAGTACAAGGCTGAATCCTAAAAAGCAGCACTGTGTTCATAATCTATTCAGTAACTCTCAGGCTATGATTCAGCTCCTTTGGGTTTCCCAACCACTGAGTCACCTTGATCAGGATCCTGATTGCTGATGGTTCCCCTTGTAGTCAGTGGGGAAAGAAAAGCTCTCATGGAGACTCATGGTAGAAAGCCTGAATCACCCTGGGGCATGACATCAGCCAAATGGAATAACCCATGCCCAAGAGGCACATCGCTGCAGACCACCGCCTGGACATAAAATTCAGGAAGGGAAATTAATTTTGCTACTACTTCCTTTTCTTAATGAGCAAATATGTTTCTTTTGGAAGGGCAAAGCAGAGAAATAGTTGTCGTGTGTAGAGCAAAGCAGAGGGAAGTGAAGCAGATGCACTTCAGAGAGCTCTTTCATGGCAGGAAAGGGAAATGGTTTAAAGATCATAGAGCAGTACAGTAGGTTTGCTCACCTTTCACTTCAAAGGTTCACTCATCTTCTGTTCCATTTTGGGCAGTGGGATGAGTTCATGGGTTATGCTCTTTGCTTGACCATATTTAAAGTAGCCTTCCCATACCAGACTTGGCTGTCTAACACCCACCATGGTCAGCAACCCACTTGCTGTAGTACTCTTGGCCAAGATTTCTTGAGGTGGCACAAAGTACAGGAAACATCTAAAATAGCCTGAGCTGAAGACAAAAATTAAAATAAGTACACTAATATCAATCCTTTTGATTTCACAGGAAAATGCTGTGGCAGGAGTGATCTAGGACATTGAAGATTTGAATAGGACCTTCAAACACCACCCCTATTTATTACAGTGAGTGTTTGGGGATCCTCAGTGGTATTCCTCAGTGGTGGTCCTCAGGGATCCATCTTGGGCAGGGTGCTGTTTAACACCTTTTTTTGCAACATGGACAGTGGGATTGAGCGCACTCTCAGCAGCTTTGCAGATGACACCAAACTGTGTGGTTGACACACTGGAGGGAAGGGATGTCATCCAGAGGGACCTGGACAGGCTTGAGAGGTGGGACCATGAAGCTAATGAAGGCCAACAAGGCCAAGTGCAATGTCCTGAACCTGGGGTGGGGCAATCCCAAGCTCAAACATGGGCAGAGAATGGATTGAGAGCAGCCCAGAGGAAAAGGCCAGGTGTTGAGGAGAAGCTGCCAGGGTTGGGACATGCACCCGAGCTGGGTTAATGACATTTATGCCAAGACCTCATTTTAAACATTCTTTCATTTTGAAAGGTTGTAAGATACTTTTCCATTGCTGATTAGATGATAGGTTAAAGAACCTGTTAAATTCTACTTACCCTTACCAGACACATCAACTTCATTGGTCAATTTGCAGATCCAGGAATTGTCCCAAACAGTCAGGTGGGGGAAACGAAGGACAACTCTGTGTTCATTGCATCTACAGATGCTGATGAATAAAGAAGACTTGGCAAATTCTAGTTGTACATGGTTAACTGAAATCTAGGGCATAATCAAATTTGCCGTCCTCTTCTTTTCCTGCCTAATGACTATAATGCATTTTGGGGCAAAAGCTAGATAAACAGATAAAATAGGCATTTTCCATTTCTCTAAATCCTGTGTTCTTGGAATTCATGTACACAGTCAAATATCCATGTCATTTCAATGTTAGTTTTCCTGTCAAAATCACTATCTTCATCACTGTTGACCACAAGTGCAACAGTATGGGGTCGCCTCGTGTTAAATACTGATGATCTGTTGAGTTGCCTTTTCAATTCTAGGGTGCATCCTCTGTTAGGTAAACAAAGCAACATCAAAATGGTTAAGAGGAAAATATTTTGCAAAGATCTTGACAAGCAGAGGGAGTTACACATTGGTTAGAAATGCTCACAGCAGAATCAAGTTGTACACAAGTCCCCAGCCATGGCTGAGGAGTTTTGGGCTCTGCCAGTGAGCAGTGCCAGGATACTGGAGTGTGAACAGTAAATTGTCAAAAACATCCTGGGAAACGCAAAAGAAATAGGCTGAATTCTGCCCCATGAATCACCAGGCCAAATTAATCAGAGGCTGCTTGACAAGTCATGAAAGACAGATTCTGTGACAAGGAGAGAGAAAAAAAGAGTAATCAGAATCTGTCATTGTGCCAAATCAATCAGAATTTGTAGACTGGATCCTGAAACTCACTTGTTAAAATATGTTAAAAAAACAAAAACAAAAACTAAAACACTAAACTGGGATAAAACTTTGGACTCTGCCAGTATACTAATTCACTGGTCAAAACTGATAAAAATGGATAAAGCAATCTGAATATAAGTTGTGGCATTAAAATATGGGACTTAAGACTGAAATCTGATGCTCTGAAAGTCATAAACATGGGCATGTTTTAAGGCAAACACAAGGATTTTTTTCACATTTATCAAACACCAAAAAAATGCTCTCTAATGAGCTGCTGCTATCAGACCTACAGCTTCAGGAAATGGTGCTGATGATAAGAATGTTGATCAGCATATCTACATCCAGTGCAAAATAGATATATCCCTCTCCTACTTCTGCACAAAAATCATAGAATGCCATAGTTTCATACTGATTTGCTAGAGGTAAAAAAAATTAAAAACCCTTTGTAATTCTGTTTCCTGAAAAAAAGAAGTTGGAATATCTATCACTGAGAAGATAGAAATTGTAGCACTTCAGATTAAACTTTCAGAATTAACTCTTTTACCACTCATTTTATCAGTTCACACAACAAAAAATAATATGAACAGCAACACCTTTTACAAATTCCTGTCATGCTTCCTATTCAAACTGCTGCCATTTTAAACTATCTCAGACTATGGGAAATACTGAAATGTTTAGGATGCAGCTGTTGTGTTTCTCCTAAATTGGATGCAAGTGATGAGTTCAGGCATATATGATTTTAGACTCAGTCGTCCGGTTTCCTTTAAACTTGATTTCTTTTGTAGATCTCATTGAGACTTGAGGAAAATTGTTTCAGTGCTTCCAGTCTTTCAGCTGCTTAAATTTGGAAATATATAGATTAAAGTGAGATTAAGTTAATAAAAGAACAACTGGGAAATGGCAATAAAATAAAACAAAATATTTTTTTAAAAAAGGGAAATAAAATTTCCTTTGCATGTGTTTTAATAAAAATATCTAGGAAATAAACCTATGTTTTTCATATTCCTTCAGCATTTTCCTGCACATTTCACTTGATAATTAGGTTACTACATGAAAAGCAAAGAATGGTCCTCAATTTTAAAATACCTGAGCACATCCTCAACTTTCTGCATAAAACTACAGCCACGTGAAGCCTTCAAAACAAATAAGACTTCTCCCTAATATAAATGCATGTGGGCATGTTCACAGGTCTGTGTTTCAAGGTTTGACTGTTAATCATTTTTTTATTTGTCCTAATTACATTTTTAATTGAAACATACAAGAAAAAATGTGTTAGGTTCACTCTTGACTAATTCACACTCAATCATTTAAACACAAAAAAAAATAATATAAAACTCCAAACATTTGTCTTTCAGTTGAATCCAAGCATGGATAGTCCCAGCCCCTCAAATTTATTTTGAGAAAGTTATGACTGTCTGAGAAGAAAGGGGAGGGAATAGGCTGGAACTGACTTATGAATGCCATATTGTGTAGCTAAATCTTGTTTCCCTCTGTTATTACAGAGTGTTGCTCCTTCCCTGCAGATTAACAAATAAAGAAAAATATATACTAGAAAGATTCCAGTCTTTCCAAACTATGTATTATAGACACTGCTTATGACTGCTTTGATCTTTTCAATTTCAAAACTGTAAGTCTATTAAAGGTTTAGGATACTAAGTATCAGGAGCTAATCTTACATTAAAGTGATTTGACTCATAATAGTGTGAAATGTTGATACAACCATATATGCTATTTATTTAGATGCCACACAAAGGCCTCTTAAATGATGGTCTCACTTTTCAGTAGCTTGAGGGAACACACCTGAGTCTGGTTCCTTCCTTCTGTAAAGAAGCCACCAGGCTTCAGACCTGAGGAAAAAACTTCATGAGATGTCCATGTCCATCACTCTCATTGCAGTTAGCTTGGCCTGTTACAGAAACTCCATAGAAACAGAGAATAAAACTAGCAAAGTAAATCCAACTGAAGCTAGTATACACTGGGAGCTGTCAGTGTCGTGTTCTTGGTAAATTAATCTGGTTTCTGTGTGCACAAGAGGTATCACGTGAGTAATAACAGCTTTTCAGTGCTCTTTTTAAAATCCCTTCTAAAGGCCAGATCAACTCTTCTATCATCCATAAGATGAAAATGTCTCAGTTCATGTGCCTGAAATGACTGCAGAAATAACATGACTTCAGAAATAACATGTCTGTAGAAATCACATAACTTGGTTAATGATAACTTATTTGATTATAACAGATCATATAGTTTGCTGCGGGAGTCAAAAGCCCTGATGTCAATCATTCATGTTAATTGGAGAGTGAAATAATTTTCTGCAGAGTGTGTTGTCTGGTTTTCACTGATGAATGGTGAACCTAAGTGTTTTATGGCTTCTAGGTATAGGATTTAGGATTTAAACACACAAGGTCTTGAGCAGACCAGTTCTGTTCCTAAAGTGTCTTAAACATATATGTAAGTGCTTTGCTGGGTCTCTCCCAGATGAGTCAGCACCTTCTAGGGACAAACCTTCAGTGCTAACTGAAGAAAAAATAAAAATTTCATCTTCCGCTCTTGTAGCCTCAGATTCCAACCCCAACTGCTAACATACAGTGAATTCATGACACCAGCTCAATTTCACTCTCTTTCCTCTGATGAGGTGTGTTCATCGGGGTGATGAAAAGCAAACAAAGCTTTCAGACTTCCTAAACTCAGCCTTCCCAAGCAACCACAAACATTTGTAGAGGTGAAGATGCCACAGCCATCATAGTGGAAAACTGGGCTTGTCCTCCCTGTGCAGAGGTAACAGTGAGAGAATCCCAGTAACACACTCTCATGGTGAATTCCCTTCAGCTTGGTTCCCCTGAGCACCACATAGGAAAGGAGGCTTGAAAAATAGCTGAAAATCCCATGGTGAAGTTATAAATATTCTGCCTTTCCTTATTATATTCTAATGTATATATTTGATAAAGGAGCCATTTTCTAATACTTCTTTATTTTAACAGATGATATTAAATACATGGGAAAAGAGGGTCCTTTTGCTTGATTGGTTTGGGGATTTTTTCAGATTTAGAAGTATCAAATAAGAGTTGGTCTTTAATAAACCTCTTTATGATCACTTGGCATGTGACAAATATTATGACATCATTGAGTCTTGAAGAAGCAAGCATTCATCATCATCTATTTTGTGTGATTAAAAGACTAACAATCTTTAAGCATGATATGGGGTCTGAATATCTCTGAAACTCAGTTACAGCAATTTTTTTATGAAATAACACAATCATTACTACGTAACTTGAAAAATACCTTTGTTTTACAGATTTGTGGTTTCAAATCATTCAGGAAAAGCACCTCCTTTGCATTTTTCCTGACTAGATAAAAGCCTTATCCATTACCTGGCTTTGTTGCTAGTCTTTCAATATCATAAACAAATAAATAATAATTTAATGTAACTCTGAAGGGATAGATTTGGCATGTAAGGAATTGGTTTTCAGCTCTTAAAATAATAATGGCTAAAAGTGTTGCTTTGAACACAAACCTGAAATCCTCAGTCTAAAAAAGTATTCATCATGGTAATGATGTTGTGCTAAAACAACTTATTCCTTTATTTTATGTCAAGTGCAGCATGAATATTCCTGCTGTTCAAATGAAAAATACAAAGTTCACTTTGTCAATTTGCATTATTAACTTTCTTCTAAAAATCAGTATCTGAGCATCACATGTAGAGAAAAAACTGAAATCACCCAGAGACAAAGCTACATAATATACATTAGTTTCAAACTGGGAACATATCTGTACAGATTTTTCAAAACAACTGACCTTTTCAAAACTACTTAAAAAAGAAAAAAAATATTGTATTTAAATGGTCTGGAGGACTGTTGCTACAAAGAATGTGAGATTCATACAGAAGGTTCTAAAGGAATTACTCAATAAGAATGAGGAAACAGTAGTAGAGGAATCATTTTATTTTAGGGTTGTTAAGTAGCAGAAGTTTATATAAGAGTGAAATCTCCTTCCTCCAACTCCTACATCTACACACTGCAGGTCCTTTCAAGGTCTCAGTGGGACAAAGGCATGGAACTCCATTGAAGTTCTTTCCATGACCTGATATATTTTTATAGAAAATTATTGGGAAATGAAAGATGGTTCTGAGATATATTTCACTGTTATGAGTTTCTAATCTACAAAATTTTGGAAAGATTATTTTTCCACTTTCTGCCTGGCTTTCAAAGCTGGTGAGATTTTTATATCTTTTTTTTCAACATTCCAATTTTTTTAAATGAAAATCTCCAGCCAAACCTCTTCAGATGCCTTCCTTATTACTAAAAAAATATTATGTTTAAAGCAGAACAAATTAAAAAGTTGAATTGCAATATAAAAATAATTAAGCAGAGAATTCTAAGCTAAAACCTGATTCAAATTTTTCAGAATGTTAAAAAAGGAGGATATGCCAATGTAAGAAAACTTTGTGACTAATCTGCTCTTGCACCCAGGGCTGTTGCAGAGGTGAGGGGGCTCCCTTCACAGGGTGGGGAGATGAACATCCAGTGTTCATCTTTGTCTGTTGGATGACTTAGATAAATTGTAGGTGACTATGAAAATGCAGAATTCACAATACCATAGAATCATGAAACCGTGTAATCATAGAATATCCTGAGATTGAAGAGATATACAAAGATCATCAAACTCCATCTCCTGGCCCTGCACAAGACTCCTTGATCTCCAAGGTCCTTTCCAAACCCTTAACATTCTATAATTCTATGGTTACTCCTGAATTCTTGCAGTAGAGTGCCTTAAGATGAAAATATGTTGCACACACACAAGCTAAGTATGTAAGGACATACTTTTAATAGGAATTTTTTCAAGTACAATACAGATTCAGAACATTCCCTATTTCATCTAGTATGTCTGATGAGTCATTTGAGTTTAGCTTTTGGAGACAAGTATAGCTGGCATTGGAGTTGGGTTGCTGCAGCCAAGCCCAGCCTGTGTCTGCATTTCCTTGCAAAAGCATTGATCCTTATGATGCTGTAGAGTCAGGCATCACTCCCAATAACCTATATATGACACCAGCAGATGTGATTCCTCTTCCAAATTTCACCTCCAGTCCTGACCTGCCTATACATTCAAGTATAAAACTTTTTGAAATGACTGCTAGAAACCACAGGTCATGACCTAAAGATTCCACTTCTAATAAAAATGAAAACACCAACCCAGCAACAGCTGATGTTAACAGGTTTCAGATGCCCACTTGCAGCTCTGCAAGGGAGTAGATCTGATTTAGACTAATGGCAGCAGCTTTCTTTATCAAACAACATCAACAGAACTTTTCTCAGAGCCCTGGTGGTTTTCACAGCTACATGCCCTTGATCCTAGGATAATTTTTTTTTTTTGCCCAAACATTTAGTTAAGGTTCATTAAAAAACAGAGAAAACTCCAAAGAATCCATTCTAGGTTATATACAAAATTCAATAAGTCCTGAATAATGGAAGTGTCATAAAACTCACAGTAGAGGCTGAAGACCTTGGATGAGTGAAAATATCAGGAAACATGGAAATATGCTTTTGAGGTAAAAGGTTTCTGATAAGATTTAAATCCCAGGCCGAGTTGTTTCTCCTCCTTAGTGAGGTACTGTTGTGTTACTGCTCTCTTCCTGTAGGCAGAATCCTGTGAGGAGATCCCAGTCTGATGCAAGGTGAACCTGCTGCCACATCTCATCTGATGAATTCTCTGATGAAATTTCCAGCTTCTAAAGTTTCAGCTATGAAGTAGAACCAAGTAAGAAAACCCAGCTTTGCTGGGCAACAGAGATGTAACAAAACAGTTTGAGAACAAACCTTGTCCCCTTCTTACCATGTCAAATCCTTTTCCCCCTGCTACCTAACTGCAGGCTCCTTATTATGCCACATGACACCTTCTGTGTGGCCACTGCTGTGCAGGGAAATGATAAAAAATGAATAAAATATTTTATTGTATTGCAAATAGTTTTGCATTCCCTGAGAGTGATGAAAGGTGTACGTAGTGTATTTTCAACAGACCAATGGCTGTATGAAAGAGCTTATATAGGACCTCAAAAAGAACATCTCTCCCCAGACACCAGCACCTTCTTGCTGACCTGCAGTGTGAAGAGTCTAAATTCTGATTGAATTCAGACTTTTATCATTGATTTGAGATAAGGATTGGGACTGAAAATTTTCAGAGAACCTGGGAAGGCAGAGGTGAGTTTTTTTCATGTGCTGGTGAAAAAACAGCTCCATTTTCCATTTCTGAACAACCCCAACCCTCTCAGCCTGTCTTCATAGGATAGCTGATCAACTTAGTGGCTCTTCTCAATACTTGTGCCAACAGGTTGCTGGTGTTGGGGGCCCAGAGCTGGACACAGCCCTTCAGGTGAGTTTCACAAGAAAGGAGTAGAGGAGGGGAACCACCTCCCTTGACTTGCTGCTCATGATACTTTTAGTGCAGCTATCCAATTAAGTTACTCAATTGATTATGAATTGGAGCATGATCAAGCACTTATTCTTTTATGGATTACACTGCAGTGGGGCATAGAAATATTATAGTAATGTGTAGATTGCAGAGTACAGTGAGAAAATCGTAAGAATATCATAAGAAAATAAGTTAAAAACCGAATTACTAGATATTTTTCACTTTCCACACAGCCCTAAAGTACACAGCGAACAGAGGTCTGCATTCCCACTGCTTTGGTGAATGAGGACATTTCTGAAGGTCTGAGTCACTTTCATGCTGTGTAATGTCTGGGGGTGGCTCACAGGACACCACTTTGCACTTATTGCTTGGTTCAGATCAGCACTGCTGAACCTGTCCCAGAGGGTTTCAGAATCATTCATGATCCCAAATCTTCAAAGCTGAACAGTGAATGAAAGTTGAACTCATTGAACACTCTTGAAAGGGAAAGTTTGATGACAATTTAGCATTTTTTATTTTTCCAAGAAAAGGATGAAGCTTTCTTCTCTCTACCCTGCCTCAGACTAACTGAATAAATTTAGTAAAAGAATAAATTAATTCTCTGCACATGTTTATGCTATACTGAATTCCCTCTTTCGACATTCTTCTTTTCTCTTGAGTACTGGTTTGCCCTGAAACATGCAATATGCTTACCATGTTTTAACATAAATCCTTCTTATTTAAAGCAACTTTTGCCATCTATAACAGATCTTATTAATGACAACATAATCCCAGCTCTGGTAATGAGTCACTTGGGTCACGAGACAGGCAGCTCCAGAGTGCGATTCCTCCTAGTTTGAGAAAAATGGTCCAAAATAGATAGGTTGACATGTCTTTGGAAATGCCTGTGCTTGTGCGACAATATTCAAATCTCTTTTCCCCAGTTAAGCCATTTTAACTCTGGAATTATTATGCTGCTTTGCTTCACAAGACTGTCACTCAGATCGTTCACAAACTGCTTTGAAGGTGGAAAGTGTTGTTGTGACTCAGAACATGTAATTGTGGCCTCCCTGTAACGACAATGGATACCAGTTTTGGTTGAAGTGCTAAATAGGAAATAAAGACATAATGCAAAGTTTGCAATGTGTTTGTTAGGCTGTAAACATCAAGTACCCTCCATCAGATGGGTAATATTTATTTCTTCATACTTGTGTAAAATTGCAAAGATACATGCCTGAAAATAATGTACCATTTTATTTGTGAACTTGTATGACGTATTTGCAAGAACCATTTTGTATCTGCTTACAGCTGAAGGTTAAAATTGAAACTTACTTCTTTATAAAAAATGGATATATAATCTTAGGCTTCACACTGCAAGAAAACAGTTTCCTATTGAGAAGTCAAACTCTCCACTGAACTACTTCCCCTTTTCAACTGTTACAGACCATTTTTATCTCAATTTAGAATTATGTCACAAAAATAAAAATTCTTGGAGAAATAGTTGCTTTTCAAGCAGTTGTAATGAAATCAGGTGTTTTAAAGAAAACTGTATCCAGTGCCAGTATCAAAGTACAAGGAATTAATATAGATAATTTTATACAGAACTAGGGGGAAGATGGACTTTAAATGAGAGAAATAAAGAAATAATAAATATAGAAAGAATGAATAAGGAAAAAAGAGATATAGTGTTACCTCATTTACAGACTAACAAAGAAAACCCACACCAAAGGTCACTTTTCAATTATCTTGTTGTTGAAAGAGGGAGAGTTATGGAAAAAAAAAAAAAAAGAAACAGAGAAGTCTCAAACAGCAGAATCATAGACTGATAGAATCACAGAATGGTCTGGGTTGGAAGAGACATTAAAGATCATCCAGTTCCAGCCCTCCTGCCATCAGCAGCGACAACTGTCACTATCCCAGGTTGCTCCAAGTTGTGCTCAACCTGGCCTTGGACACTTCCAGGGATAAGACATCCAGAGCTTCTTTGGGCAACCTGCTCCTTCCAATTCTCATTGCAAAGGATTTCTTCCATTTGTCTGATCTAAATCTACCCTCTTTCAGTTTAAAACCGTTGCTCCTTCTCCTGTCACTACAAACATCTGTAAAAGTCTCTCTCGTAACACCCTTTTGAATATTTAAAGGTTGCAATAAGGTCTCCTCCGAGCCTTCTCTTCCCCATGCTGACAATTGATAACAATCACAACTAACTTTAGTTTTGAACAGAAATAATGAAAACCTGAAGAGCAAAGAAAATTTAATTTAGTATTCTTCAGCCTTTGGGACAATTCAAATTTGTCACACACACAGATACCCCCTCCTCTTCACATTTGTTTAAAGGAAGGTTAAGGTAGCACCTTAACCTTTGCCTGTCTTTATTTCTGTATAAACGATTCATAATAATGTGTATACATAGCAAATTCAGATTATGTGGGAATGAAAATGCATGTTCTTGCTAAAGGAGTGAGATAATCAATGGTGTTTGGCATTAGCACTTGTAGACAGGAGTACAGATAGAAAGAGGTGGGCGGCCTTGTGGTAACAGAAGGAGGGAAAATTAAGTTCTAAGAAATAAGAAGGGGTGAGTAGTTACATGGAAAAATGGTTATTTTTAGATTTAAGGAGCACACAGTGTTAATATGAATGTTTAAGCCTTGAGCATTGCTTTGCTGCAAAAGGTCAAGTTCTCAAATCCCATTTTTCAGATTGACTTCTTATGTTCATAAAAAGTTGTAATAATATAAGAAAGACAATATTAATTCAGGTGTAATAATTTAATTTGTTATGTAGGGTTAAATTGAATTTTGTTGTTTTAGCTCCATTAATTCCATATTAATGCAGACCATTGCATTAAGGTATGTGACACATAAACAACAAGCAGAACAAAAAATCCTTTCTTCACCATCCATTCTTGATAGGTGACTCTAAAATTGATGTATCATTCTACACCACCTATCACTGATTTTCCTGTTTTCAGACTGCACTGTGCCAGCCATTAAAGGGGTGTGGGAATGTGGGGAGTGGAGCAAGAAGAAAAAAACTCTCAGTAGGCCCCAGCTATAAGCTCTCTCCTCTTTCAGGACAGATGACTGATTTCCTAAAGTACCTCTGTGGCACAGGGAGAGTTGTTCACTCAATTTAATCAATGAGCACTACACTACCAGAGTGAAGGACAGTCATTACATCCTATTACAGTATTTTCATGGGACACAATGTGACAACCACTCAGAGGGGCAGAGATAGAATTGTAGAATTATGGGGTCATGAAAGTTGGAAAAGACCTTCAGCTCCAACTGTCAACTCCAAGCAGCACCACCAAGTTGAGCTCTGAACCTCATCAAGTGCCATAACCACATTTGTTGAACATTTCCAGGGATGGTGACTCTACCACCTGGGCAGCCTGTTTCAATGTTTTACATCCCTTTCCATGAAGAAATTTTTCCTAATATCCAATCTAAACCTCACCTGATGCAACTCGAGGCCTTTTACTCTCATCCTGTCATTTATCACATGGGAGAAGAGACTGACCTGCACCTCACTACAACCGGCTTTCAGGGAGTTGTAGAACATAATAATGTTTTCCTTTCAGCCTCCTTCTCCAGGATAAATGACTGCAGCATCCTCAGCTGCTCCTCATAAGATATAGGGGAACAAAGGACCCTCGGTGCTGGAAAAAAATTCCAAAAATATCTCCACAAAGAGATACACTTTGGGCCAATAAACCTATTTCAGAAATATCCCTGCTGTAGGGACACCTGTAATCATTACCTCAGTCACAAGCAGGGGTTTGTATTGCTCAGAGGGTACCAACAACACTCAGACATGCCCAGTTGACTATTTTTTGCTTATGCCAAGCTTTGCATATAATATTGCACAGACTGTAGGGATCTAATTGCATTACAACCTGATTGGTTGCACTGGCCAATCTATGAGATGGAGGTACCCAGTGCAGATAAGTCAAACTCTTTACCTGCAGCTCATGGAGCCGTGGGTGATATCAGTATGAATTAGATGGCAGTGTTGCTCTCACTGCACTGAATTCTCACCACAACGCTGCAATGTTTCTGTTTTATGTGTGGGGACACATGAACAACTTTTTCCTATGAAATGGTATTCAGAGAGATGTGGGTGATCAAGCTGACCGAGGAGAGTTGAGCTCTTACATTCTAACTTAGGTCATATTTGGTGTTGAGTTTAAGCGAGAGAGTGACAGAGATATTTAATTTCACCTGAAAATGCTTAAATTAATCATGTTCATGAGATGCCTATTCCTGACCTTTGAATTGATAGAGAACCTGTCATTCACTTACTTACACTAAATGTCAAATGAGAATTAAATCTTTCCAACATAGAATAAAAATAAGCCAATAAAGAGATTTGGATAGGCAAAAAAAAAAAAAAAGCAATTAGGAGTTTTAAGGTGTCATATCAGTTGCTCCTCACGAAGGAAGACCATGCCATTCACAAGTACACCTCAGTCTTTGTCTGGAGTATTATGCACAAGGCTGACTATGAATTATACAAGAAAATTAGTTTTAAATAGAAAAGCAAAGCTGTAAGGGGGCATAAGGCTGAGAATGAGTACAGCAGTCTACAAATACATGTGGGACGTGAATGCAAAAGAGAGAGAATATAAACCACAAGGTTATCATGAATAAGGATGATATAAAATGTCCATTTGCACATTTAGCCTGGAAATAAGGATATGATCATATGTTTTAGCAAGTGGCTGACCTATATAAAGCAGGATTCACCATCCAATTCCATGTGTCTGTGATACAGCCTGTGCAATCTCCTTAGCTATTCATGTCTCATTATACATGACACATCCTTCTTGATTCACATTAGCCACAGAATGCTGGTTTTTGCTGACTGCATCTTTCTCTTAAAAGACATTAAAAGGGGGTGAGGAGAGCGAGAAGAAAACCCTTAACTGTGAAAGTAGGAAAAGAGAAAAAGAAGCTTAGTGCAGTGTGTGCATGTGTGTACTCATTTGCAGATGTCCTTAACACTAAACACAGCTTCAAACGTATAGCCAGAAATGTATTAAGATCTCTGTCTGGAACTGAATTTTTTTTTTTTTTTTTTTTTTTTTTTTATCTGTCTCACAGTTCTTAGTGGATTTGAGATTTCTTAGCTTATGAATTATCTCAGAAAATTCAGTGAACACTGAAACAAAACCTAGAGTTTGCCATGTGGCCTGGTAGCAACCTTGTCCAAGAGCTGTGACCACAGACATGTGCATAGAAGTAATTTGCCTCTTGCTGAAACACAGAACAGGTAGATGCTGGGCAAGGTCTCAGAAAGGGTTCATTTGTTAGGCTTAGTGGCTCCAGCTTGGGACAAGGTATTGAATTTCTAGACCACGAAGACCAAGCACTTAGTCTTTGACCTAGTGACTAATCCAGTTACTCCTTGGGAGAACATCCCACCCAGAGGCATATCTTGAAAGGCAGAGTCCATGCTAATCAGTGCAACACCATGACCTACATCCTACCACAAAAATCCATGTATGTGAAGTATCCCTGTGAGGCCTGGGGCACTCCAGAGGTTAAAATAAGAAACATATTTACTTAATAGTTAGCTAAAGCCTTACCAAAAGCTCTTATAATTATAAAAGCTCCTAACCTCTTTTCCATCCCCCTTTCTTCCTCCTTCCTCTGAAACTACAAAGAGAACACACACCAAACTGCTGGTTTAGGGCACAGAAAGGCATCCAGTCAGAACTTTCTGGGTTATGTCAGGAGATGCAAAGGTCAGAAAGTATGAGGAAAAATTAATCAAAAGACCTAGTGAGAAGCCAATCAAATTTCATCAGCAGAGCAGAGGCTTTTGCAGATGTGATTAAGGAAAAGCACTGATAACTTCCCAGAGCAGGATAGAAGTCCAAAACCTCTTCAGTTCACTCTGGTGTCAGTGCCAAGTCTGGGTAAGGGGAGCAAGGGTCAGACAAACAGGCATTGATTATAGGCAAATGCCACACAAACTGCTTCTATATATAGAAAGACCCAGCTCTGTTTTCCCCACAGACTACCTTTGAATTGCAGTATTTTATCAAGACGAAGACAAGTTTTAACTGCTGAACCTACAGAGAAAGCATATGGAGGACCTTTTTTCTCAACAGGCATAGTGTATTTTTAAAGAAAAATATGTAAAAAAATAAAGAAAAGCAAATCTGCAAAATACTAAGTTTGTGCTGCTGCCAATACAAAGAAGATAAGGTGGCAGTCGTAGTTGGGGAAGGTGCATCCTAGGACTTGCTCCAGACACCAGTGTGCTCTTCCCATGCTATTCCAAATATTTCTCCCAAAAAAAAAAAAAATCCAGCATCTGTCCTGAGTGCACTCATGGAGAGATTTTCAAGGGCCAGTTGTGTGTGAGCTAATGTTAGGCTTCCCTGTCTCCAAACTGGAGCACACTAAGAACTTTATTATTTTACCATCTCTGAAAGACAGGAAGGGCAGTGTTGTTGTGATAAAATTGAAAATACACCAAAAATTTGAAAATACACCAAAATTTGTCACCAAAATGTGAAACCAAACCCACAGCCAAGATAGTAGTCTTCCTTATTCTTTTCATTGACTTTGTTCCTTTATGATCTCAAAATATAACCTAATCCTGAAATATAGAACCCATGCGGTAACAAACTACACCTGAGTACTTTTTACATATCCACATATATAAATAAATAATAAAAAATTATGCAAATATTTACTGCATCAAAGCATGATTTTAGTGCCTAAAAGGGAACTGAACACTCTGTGTCAGCACTTTATATTTTGTTTTCATATAGTGGACATCTTTCTTTCTTTGTCCATCTGTGGAAAAGTTAATGGAGTTGATGCTGAACAGGGAAGAGTTAGAAACATTCATGACACTGACCCTGAGAAATTAGAATCACAAGTAGAGTATATCAGCATGGGATTAAGACTGGGTAAATGGCAACTCCCTTTAAATCTGGTGTTCATTATTAAAAATAAAAAAGAAAATATCAGAAGAAACCTAAACCTTAAATTATTGTACTTTGTCATCCTTGTCTTCAACTGTTTTCATGCTTAATTTTTTTCCCTTATTCATGGAACATCTCATGCCTTCATTACTTTTCATATAAAACCATCTTCTCCAGGGGACATGAAAATTGTGAACATTTCAAAATAAAAATCAAGTTTTTAAGGGACTCTGCTGATTTTATCTTAAAATTTGAACAAATTTTTTTTTTTTTTTTTCCTTTTAATATCATAAGACAGTAGATATGCAGAGATAAGTCATGGGAAAGAAAGCAAGAGAAGTTGTGGATGCCCCATCCTTGGAAATGTTCAAGTCCAGGCTGGAAGGGGCTTTGAGCAATCTGGTCTAGTGAAAGGTGTCCCTGCCCAGGGCAGGGGATTGGAACTGGATGGTCTTTAAGATCCCTTCCAACCCAAACTGTGATTCCATGAAAACATAAAAGGAGGAGAATTACAGGGAGGCAGATGGACATTGCCTGGCAAAGCCCTCTTATACTGCAGTAGAAGAGTTTATGTGACAAGCAGATTTTGGAGGGTTTATCTGGACCATGATCTGAAGCCAGGGTGTGTTGAAAACCCCATTGGAATCAGCAGGAAGTTGTCCATTGATTTCAACTATTGATGAACCCTAAATCCAGCATGCTTCAAAACATGAATAGAGAGACAAAGGTGCCCATAAATTTTTCCAGACTTTAAGTCTATCCTGTAATTCACACATAGAAACTTTGAGGGTATTTCATCCATGCTGAGTCATTTTGCATGCTGTAGTATGAATAACAGCTAAACCTCTCCTCCCTCTTCCTGAAAACAGACATTTTCCTGCAATTCTAGTACACCCTTTGTCATTTAACATTATTTCAGGTGAGCTCTCTGCTATTCAATCATGCAAGATAACCAGGAAGATGAATGCTTTTGGGGACAGCAAAGAACAGCAGTATTTTTATGTGTTTCTCTCTTCTTCTTTCTTCTTTCTTCGTTGTTTTTTTTTTTTTTTTTTTTTTCTAATTTTAATTCCCCCCTTTAAAGTTTACTTGACAACAGCATTTATTTAATGTTGCAGTTGCTACAGGTTAACACTATTGTTTTATCAGGAAACATTTATCTTCGGGAAGAAAGTTATCCTAATACAGGACATATCTTATCCAAGGGCAAATAGAAAGGGGAACATTTCCAGAGGGTAATGTTAATGTTCCTAATGCTATAAAAATAAATGAAATCTGATTAACACCCCTATGAAGAAGTAAATCATAGCTTGTATATAAAATATAGTTGCCTTGATTTGGAGCATTATTTTTGGCAGTTTAAGGCAGTGCATTAAAAAATGTGATGGCACTAAAAACATGAAAAATATCTTAGTGCTTTGGCATTATAAAGAGCTTGAAATCTATAAAAATGGAGAGCTTTTAAAGTCAGCTTTTCTCTAGTGAGTAACACACTGCACATCTTTCCTTAGGTTTCTGACATGGAAAATTACACTTGCACTGTGGTGAAAGTATGTTTGTATGGAAATGGGAACTTGATTCACCCATTTGCCTCCTCCAAATGCTGCTAGATTTTAGAGCAGTCTCTCTGCTCAAAGGTGCCCAAAGGTGAACATTCAGACCTGCCAGACTCTCGTTAAATCAGGATGAACTTCTAACCAGAGACAAAAATCTAAGATGTGAAGTCAGCCAGGGACAACAGATCTGTCAGAAGTGCCACCTTGGTAGAAGATCCCAATGGCTGTTACCATCCTACTGACTGAAGAATGGCAGGACAAAGGAGGATGAAAGTTACAGAAGATTGTGCTCAAGCACTCATTTTCTGGAGATTTCAGGTCATTTTACCTCTCTACCAGAGATATAAAAACTAGCAATGACCAACCAAAGTAACCACCAAACAACCAAAGTAATAACCAGGATGGCAAACAATTTGATCTGCTGGTGAATCTCTCCCAATTTTATCCATCATTATTAAATTTCAGAAAGGAAAAAAACTTGTATATCCAAAATACTGAATAACAACCATCACCAAGAAGGAACAAAACAAATAATTCTTCTTCAGAACACCAAGATCATGTTTCTTGCCTTCTTGTCTTGCCCTCTGGTTTACAACTCACTAATGGGGAGAATAAGCAACAGGAGTTGAGATGTGCACACCTGCAGGGTGTTGATCTTATTGGCATCACAGAGGCATGGTGGAGTGTTGGAATGGAAGGATGCAGGCTCTTTAGGAAGGATGGGCAGGTGAGATGAGGAGGAGGGGGGGTTGTTGTCAGTGACCAGCTGGAGTGTGTGGAGCTCCACCTGGGATAGATGAGGAGCCAAACAAGAGCTTATGGGAGGGGAGGGACTTGGAAACCAGATCATTAAAGTTTCTGGACACCAGCAGCTTCCAGGGCTATCTGAAAGAAATTTCATCAGGCACAAAACTGAAATTTTGGTGTCAGATACAGGTGCAGTTTTTAGATTCAGACAAACTAAGATGAATTCTACTTGAAATAAGCTGGGAGCTTCTCCACTTCTGAGCTGGCAGCATAAAAGTAATTTTGTCCTTCTATTGCATCTCGCTGTTAGTTGATAATCATTAGTATGAAACCTAGGAGGAATTAAACAGGAATAAATACAACATTCCTGTTGTTTCCTGTAATATCAGTTTCAGGATACAACATTTTGAGGTAAGCTGGTTGGGATCTCAAAGTTCTCTACTAAGGATGTTTGTGTTGTGATTGATTTAAATTTGTAAATGATGTAAACATAAAAGAATCCTCTCCTTTTCTGTCCCCTGAAGCAAATAAATTCATGGGCCAGATTCTGATCTGGTTTTTATATCCCATAACCAGTCCTGTGGTTCCTGTTGTAGAATTAAATAGGATTAAAGATTTTGCATTGGCTGTTCTGACACTTATACAAAGAGAAGATGGGCATGGACACAGGGATCTGGCCAAGAAGTCAGTACCTGCTTTGGATCTAGGCTGTAGGTATTACAAAAAGGAAGCTTCCTTAAACATCTGAATATCCTATATGCTCAACACAAAGAAATTAGGTGCTTTGAAAACCTTCAGAGGCAGGGCTCTTAAGGATTTTAAGAAATTAAAACAGATAAATGAGAGCTGACTTTGAAAATCTTCAGGGCTTTGTTTCTTGCGACATTGTACAGAGGAATATTGTTGTAAGCACCAAAACTGTCAATATTCCCAAACTATACAATGAGGAAGACTATGTCCAACACTGCATGAGCATCTGCGGACTGCAAATGGAAAGGTACATTTTCAAATCAGAATTACAAGTGCAGGAAATTCTGGTTTTCTGCAGAAGTAAAGTTTCTCTGAAATTCATGTAATCATCAAGTTTTTTTCACTTGCAAGTGTCACTTAAAGGAAAATTCAAATCTCCACGCAAATATATGCCTGATCTTAGAAAAGGATGGAATTTAAAATAAAGGTTTTCCTTCTCCAATTGCCTGGTCTACAAGAAACATTTGCAGTGACAGAAAATTTACTTTCAACTCCCTGCTCTGTGTATCCAGACCAGAATGGAGGTATTCTGGGTGACTTATCCAGTAGGTCATTGGTTTTACATCAAAACAACTGCTGTGAATTTCTAGAGAAAATTCTGTGTATTCTGGAATTACATTTTTTTGTTGACATAAACCATTTGAGGCAATATGAAGCAAAGAAACCAAATTAGTTTAGGACCTATTCCTGTTTTATTTGTTTTTTTTCTCCCTGTGCCTCTATATTGCAATGATAAAATGATGCAATACTCCCTTCATGAACACATCTTGAGTACTCTATAAAATCTTTATATCAAAGATTTTACGCCTTAGACAGGAACTACATCAACTTGTTTATAGAAATGGGAATAATTTTAGCAGTATAAGTTATCTTTATGACAGCTCATTGCTTTAAGGATCACAGTTTAACTGATGTTAAGTGAGAAACAGTTATTTCCCTGTGAGAAGAGGAAAAACCATCTACTCTCTAAGGAAGATATATTGCTTCATCTTTATTTATTACATTCATATGCACTTTGGCATATTGTGGGGTTCCAGAATTAAGCTGAATTAAACTTGCAAGACTGTGGGGTCAACATTGAAAATGTTGGCTCCAGCTGAATTTTAATAGTACTATGAGCCAGTGGCAGACACAGCCTTAATCTGATTGGTGAGGTTCTGATGTTGCAGGTGTGCAGCTGGAATCGTTTGAAACATAAAACACAGGGAGGACACTCTCACTTGTGGAAAAAGCCTGGAGTCTCCCCAGTAAATCCACACAAGCATTCAGCTGCAGTGAGCAGAAGGAAAGATATGAACAGACCCAAGGGGAAATTTCAAAAACTGACATACTGAACACTTTGAGGAAAGACTGGCTTTTGTTTCACATCCATTCCTGTTGCCACAAAGTACACAAGACAAATTGTTTTCAGAAAAGGGAGAGATCCAGGGCCATGTCATTTCCCACCACTTAATTCATTTACTTAAGAATTAATATCTTCATATTTCCATTATGTCAAATTTCCAAGTTAGCAAAGCCTGTGAGATTTTGCTATTAAGCTTGTCCATACTTCAACATTTACATTTGCATCTCTTTTTCTGGTACATTATTCATTAGCTTATTTATCTATCTTTTTAATTTTTATGCCCATCTGCTTAATTATCTTCTTAGAGAGATTATCAATGCCTTCCATTTTCTTTGATGTCAATTTGAAAAGGGACAATGAGCTTAGAGACAACCATCATTTCAGCCATTTTGATGACATGCCTTGTCCTTTGACCAGGTTGGCAATCATCTGACCCCCCTCATGACCTTTGCATAATTACCTATCCAATTTCCTTATCACCATTCTCCCTTTCAGTTCCTAAAAGCAATATAGCTGTGGTCACTGTCAAAGTCACGGTGACCTTGTCAGGAATCTTTCTATTGCCCTAATGAGATAACCAATTAATCACTTATTCCTTTATCTCAATCTCAAGTAATTTCTAAAACTCCTGTTATGTCTTCTTTTTTTGTTTTGACTAAATGTTAATTAACTTGACCAACTTTACCTCTTTTGCATTCACACTTAAAACAATAAAATGTATCTGAATAGATTTATTCCTACATTTCCTCCAAGTGTTCAGAAAGATCAGTTACTTTCCAGATTAATTTTCTTCCTCTACTGTGTACTCCTTAAATAAGCATAAAGTCTCAGGAAATTTTGTGGAAGCAAATTCTGTGAGGCTAATTCACAAATAATTCATAATAATAAATACCAAAGTTTTTTCTGAAAAAAATATGCTTCAGCTTGCTTTCAAGCTAAAGTTGGAGGATATTCTACCTGTCTTCCCTGCTGATTTCCTAAGTCTTTCAAAAACTCCAGGAGAAACAGATGGACAACTCCTGGAGACCACTTGAGAAAACAATAATGGTCAAAAACCCCTTCCTCTGTTTCTTAAACTTGCAGAATTATGTTCCATACTTCTCAGAGGAATTTGCCTCCATACAAACACTGCCCCAATTTAAATGTATTAAGGACCAGTGCAGAATGGAGGCAGGAAATATCCACAGAGCCATAGATTTATAAAATTATTTGAGTTAGAAGGGTTAGAGACCAACAAGTTCCAATTCCCTGCCAAGGGCAAGGATGTCTCTCACTAGCCCAGGTTGCTCAGAGCTCCATCCAACCTGGACTTGGACACTTCCAAGGATCCAGGGACAGCCACAGTTTCTTTGGGAAACATGTGCCAGTGCTTCACCACCAGTGTAGTAAAAAATCTCTTCCTAATATCTTACCTAAACTCAAATTTTAAAACCATTTCCCCTTGTCCTGTCACTATCCCTCCACATAAAAAGCCACTCTCCCTCCTTTTTATAACCCCTGTTAAGGTACTGGAAAGCCACAGTGATGTCCCCCCAAAGCCTTCTCTTAATGCTCAACAGCTCCAGCCCTCTAAGTTTGTGTTCCAGCCATAAATAATGGACTGAAAAAAAAAAAAAAAATCTGTCTCATCCATACAAATGCAACAGAGTGGGTTAAGGTGATCTTCATGCCAAGACAATCCCAGCTGTTGCTGTGCAGCATCAGTCCAGGTATCTGTAGGCACAGCCGTGTTTGTGCTGTTTTCAGCCTGAGTTGATGAGCTTTAAATGCACACATATAAAGTCAGCTCAGCTGTCCCTGGCCTGTACCTCCTCTCAGGTCTGATTCCAGGAGTAACTTGTGAGGAGCCAGCTCAGGTGTATGCAGCCACAGGATATGCATTCCTCAGGAGAAGTTGAATCAAGGCTGAGAGTACAGGACCCAGCATGTTGTTAGGGATATCAGGCAAGCTGGCTTTCAGAGAAAAGACACTCATGGAAAGGAATATCTTCCAGGAGATGTCAGGTGAGACAGGCATTCCGTACTCTTTTCATCTGAGTCCCAGACAAGTAATTACAATAAAAAAAATGACGTGAAACCTTTTGATAGATAGATATATATATGAACATTTTGAAGTCAAAAAGGACTATTCAGATTCTTCACTCTGATCTATGAATAACAGTGCTGTGGGCTCTTACTACACCCCCATCAAACTCTTTGCCATCCCAGAAAAAGCAGAAAAGTCTCATCAACAAAATTTCTCTGCAGCAAGTACTCTTAATTTTGCCATGAATCTCTCCAAAACTGCACATAAACAAAGTCAACAGATGTTAAATGTATGATCAATAGGAAAAGGCTGTAACTGAACAGCATTCATCTCTCCTTCAAAACTGACATATTCGTGGAGGGAAACAGTGCCAAAACAAATACAAGCAAAGCAATAGCCTGGAAATACTTTAAACATATTATTTGAATTCTCAGAAGTATCATTTTTAACTTAAAGTAAACATTGGCATGCAAACCTAACAGTCTGCGTAATCCAGTCTTGAAGTGTAACTTTATTTGTTATGGGGATTTGCTCAAGGAAAGGAGGAGGGAGGGCGAGGTGGGAAAATAAAATAAAAACACCCCTCTTTCCAAAAAAAATCTCCTCCTACTACAAAGAGGAACCAGTTGTTTCTGCAGTGCTGCAGACATTTCACAAGGTCACAGAAGCGGCTGTTTCAAGCTGCTTTAGCAATTTGGGAGGGAGCAGGGATTGAATTGTTTTGCACTTGGATGTTCACTTGGCACACCGGGATGGGGAGCCTTTGTCACTGTTTTAATAGGAGTCAGAGGCTGGGATGTGCCAGCCAGATTCCCACCCTCAGGAGCACAGGAGCTGGGTTCTGTGGGATTACTCTTATGTGAGGAGGAAGGGCCACAACCCTCCTTCTTTGGGAGCCTCTGGTGTCATGCTGCGGCCCACCGGCTTTTCCTGAAATACTGCTGGCTTCTGGCAATCTCCAAATAAAGTCTTCAATTAACAGGGAAACAAAAGCCTCTGAGGACTCTAGCCAGGATGTGCTATTAAATGGGAGATGTTGCAGGCACCTTTTCCAGCTGAGAGAGAAATAAGGAGAAACATACTCAAAATATTTTAACAGCGGAAAACTGGCAGAACAGCCCTCCCTTGCTGGGGATCAATTGTATGCACTAGGGGAAAAACCAGAAATCTTTATACAATAATAGAGCCATTAAGGTAGGAAAAGACCCCTCAGATCAAGGAGTCCAACCACTAACCCAAGACTGTCTAGTCCACCACTAAGCTATTGTGTCCCTAAGTGCCACATCTACCCATTTTTCAAGTGCCTCCAGAGCTGGTGACTAAATTTTCCTGATCAGACTCTTCCAATGTTTGACAATGCTTTCCATGAAGAATTTTTTTCCTAATATTCAGTCTAAATCTCGCCTGACATAGCTTGAGGCCGTTTATGATTTTTTCCCATCTGCATACTAGCCAATAATGTGAATTAACTAACAGAGTGGATGAGTCTTCTTGGCTCTATATGCATTAATTCTTCATCTCAATAAAGTTATCTGACTTTCAGGACTCAATCTTTCTTGATTTTACTTTGCTTTGACTGTATCATCTTTACTGCAAAGCTAAAATTTTATTTTATTATTAATTAATGTTGTGGCTGTTGGCATACTCTCGTAAACCATTTATACTCACTACCTGAAAAATAGAGGTTTCACTTTATATATCTAAGATTGAAATGCTTCATTAAAGCTTATTATCTAAATTATGTCTCTGGACAGAGAACTGGAGACAAAATATGAAAAAATTCATTCTGTCTTGAGGTATTTTAATAAAAAGAGAGGCAGCCACTGCTTAGGGACTGGCTGGGCGTCAGTCAGCAGATGGTGGCAACTGCATTGTGTATCACTTCTTTTCTATATTCTCTTATAATTATTGTTATTTCCCCTCCCTTTTCTATTGTATTAAATTTTATTTCAGGCCATGAGTTTTACCTTTTTTCCAATTCTCTCCCCCATCCCACAAAGGGGGAGTGAGTGAGCAGCTCTGTGGTGTTCAGCTGCCTGCTGGTTTAAACCACAACACTGCTCCATACAGAAAATCAAGGAGAATTTGTCTCCAATTAATATTAAGTAATTAAATATTCATTGGAACAAAGAGACGAATTGGTTAAGTAGTTAATGCTTCTGTATAGATCACATGCAAGATCATATTTTAAGCCTCTGCCTTAATGACTTAATTATTTATAGAAAATGGAAGCACTTCAATGCAAGTTCAGAGAGACACCTGCCTCCATACTGTCACTGTCACAGGAAATCAGCCAATTCCCTGGTTTTGTGGTTCTTATCTGGACTGTGGAAATATGAGGCTGAGTTCTAGATCTCACAAGAAGATGACTTGAAGTTGGATTCTTTCCATTCTTGGTGAGTCCCAGAAGGCATCATACATCTGCAGATGGACATGGACATTTTTCCTCCAAATTTCAAAGCAATTGTCCCAATGTAGAATAGAGAAGAGAGTGTGGGGGGAAAATCAAAACCAAAAATGAACCTTATATCCAGTGTTTTCAAATCTTGGCACCTCCTGGTTTCAGTTTTCACATGAGATTCTCAGCACTACTTTCAAACAGCAACATATTTTCATAAGGTGAATGCAAGCCTCACAAACTACTGAGTGACCAAAAGCATTTGCTATGATTAAAAGAATATGACAGAAAATTATTTAAAGAAAAAGGGAAAAATATTTTATATCCCACCCCTTCTCCTCTTCCTCACTTTCTTTAAAAAAAAAATAATTAGAAGGGAAGTAAAGAAAAACTCAGCCTAAGTGAAAGCCAAGTCATCTCAGGAAAACAATTTGGCATCAGCCTTTATCAACAGCTGCACTTCACTGCAGCACCTGTGTGTATCATTGCAAGTGATGAATGACTGGGGAGGCTGTTTTGTGTTAGTGAAACACGTTGTGGCAAAGATTGTATTTATATTTACAGGATAAGCTTGAGTTGGACCTGTCTTATGAGAGAGACTCAGATCATGGTGGTAAAGGTGGGATGTATTGGCTGCTTACATATTGTTAAACTCAGGAATGCCTCCAGATTTTAAGGTCTGAGTAGCTACATCGGCCATGTCCCAACTTGGTGTTAGGATGAGACTGTCTCCACCCTACCCCAAAGTTCTGGTTTCATTGAACACAATGATTTTGATAAACAGTCAAGTGTGGGGGTCTATGCAAAAAAAAAATGGAGAAAATATATGGGAAGTAATAATCTCACTGAATAGGACAAACTTCTGTAGAATCAAAAGTAATCATGTTGTTTGATACAAATTTAAAAATAACTTCAGGGAAGATAAGGTGGGGAGTGGAAAAGGAACTGAAAGGAAAAAGTAAAGTAAATCATCTTATTATTGTATTTCAAAATGGCATTTTCACAAAGGGATTAACTTGCATCAGGGAAGAATCTTAAAAGGAGGATAAATAATAAACAAGCCAAACATAAGGCATTGGACAAAACACTTGTCCACCAAAACTATAGAATTGTTTCACACACAAAAAGAAAAGAAATTCTTTTGGATTAATCCAAGCTGAAAATACTTTTTCTGGAGATTTTTGTTTTTCTCATTAAATTGAAAGCTCTTCGTATTTGTACTGCTTTAAGATATTTATTTCCAGAAGCTTACTTCAAATCCCATTGAGATCAACAAAAGACTATCAGGTGACATTAGTTATTGTTCATTTGAAGTCCATGAAATTAAACCTTTTCTTTTTTCTTCTGCAACTTTGTGAAAGTTCTGTGCTGTCAAAGCCAGAGAATCTTCTACATCTGGCTCTTCTTTTTCCTTTCTTTATTGCATTTTGGAGAGATTATAAATGTTAATAGTTTCAAATGACTTACAAAAAACAAGACAAAACACACAAAGCTTTCTTCTCTTCTCACAGTAATACTTATTTTGGGGATATATTTGACTTAACATTATCATAATGCTGGAATTATGGATTCTTGGCTGGTGGAAATTGCAAAAATCTAATTGATGGATCAGCAACATTTAATGCTCTTTACAGTCTATTTCACCATTTCTTCCAAGTCAGATTGTCATAGAACACAGACTAGGCTGCAACAAGACTGAATAATATTCACTTATCTAATGTGCAATAATTCCAAAATACAGGAATGAATTTGCTGTGCATCAGTTCTGTTACCCAAACTTTTCCTCAGGCACCAATATTTAGATTTTTTTTTTTTAATGTTTCCACCAACATTTTTGGTGGAAATAATGTGATCGCATATTAACAGGTATTTATTTTCATTTTTCTATCTATTGATGAGGGCTTCAGTTGGTAAATATTGTTCATCAGCACATGATAATACACCCATGATAATTACTTTTTTCTCAACTCCTGACCATTATTTAAAATAATTAATTATGTTATCAAGTACTAATAAAAAAATCCTGAAATCTAAAATCCAGCAGGAAGTGCAATTTTTACACTAAGCTATCCCAAACACATCTTGACCTCCACTTATCTTCCAATTTACTCATCTGAGTGGTTCAAATGCTCAACTGAGTTTGTCACAGTTAAAATCTTATGCATATAAGGACATCTTTTTCTGTCATTAGAATTATTTCTCCAACTTGCTCTTCATATGTACACACACACACACACACATACACACACACAGGTATTTTAACTTGAAGGTTAATTAAGTTCTTTTAAATAAGGAATAAATTTCTTTTTCTGAACTGTAAAGAAAAACTCCCAGGCAAAAAATACATTTTAAGCTGATCAAAATTTGATGTTTCAACTCTCTTTTACACTGTATACTTACAGTATACATATTGACAAGAAATTAAAAATTAAAATTAAAAAAAAAGGAAAAAATATTTTATTCAGGAATTATAAAATTCAATTGTTTATATTTACAGAAAAAACCACTTAATTTAAAAATTAATTTCTGATGAATGTTGCTCTAGTCTATAAATCAATTTTCACAATGAAGTTCTCATGATGGAGTTACTGTTATCAAACAGTTGAATCCCAAGACCTAATTTTTGTCATTGTAATTTAAGTTTGTATTTCAAAAATAAAATAGAATATATTATTACTAATAATGGAGACCACACTACTATTTTTACAAATGATCTTCCATTTTTCAAGGTAATCCTTGTGTTACACAAATAATTCCTTAGGAGGATGAGATAAATTTGTCTAATTACTACAGGTGTGATATTCACAAATGAAGTGATTGCTTTAAAACAAGTCTGATACCTGCCATTGGTGTCAAGGGAATTATCTGTTTGCCTGGATCTAATTATGTTGAAGGGAATCTCAAACTCAATTAGCTGTTTCTCCCTCTTTTGTACAAGAGAAAATGAGCTGCTTAATTAAGAATGAATGCTTCTCGATTTTACCAATGAAAACTAAAAGCATGTGTTGGTGCTTTAAATAATTATGATATTTCAGGTTTGGAAGTTTGTTTGCTTGCAGAATTTGTATTTGTATTTGTTTTTATTAAAAGTCCATGTGCAATACTTGAGAGGGAGATCATCTTCCCCAAGCATGAGCAATTTAGTCCCAGCCACTCATCAGACACAGTCTTTGGTTTTCAGGGAAGACAGGCAGGAATGCACCAGGTCAGTGGCTTCTGTGCTCTGCTTACAGGACACACATGGAATAATACTTGAGTTAGTGGTGAATTAAATAGGCTTGAGACCAATTTGGATACATTGCTTTCAGAATCTGAACTTGAGTTTTAGCTGACTATGGTAGTTCTGCCTAGTCAGACATGAGGGACCAATGTGCTCCCCAACCATTCAGTATCTGAGCATCTTCTGTGGGCCAAACCACAGGTCAGCAGGGTTGTGATTTCTGCTTTATTGCAGGCTCAGAAATTGGAATTCACATGACACAAACCATGTAAATCCTTCTCTGGAAAAGAATGAAACCTGGTAAGACTGATTTGCACCTGGAAGAGCAGTACAGATATAGAAGGAACCACTCAACTCTTCTTCTGTGACTTTTTTTGAAACGGTCACGTGCATGGCTGCTCACAACAACTCCCTGAGAAAGCAGACAAGACAATGATAATATAATTTTGTCCAAAATAAACCCTATTTTTGAGCACCAATTTACAGGAATTTCTTCCTGTGTGTTCTTCCTTGGGACTGATAATGATCTGCCACAGCCCATTTCTATCCATCACCTAAATTTCTCTGTATTTCTCTGCATGTGCTTTCTCATAGTGATTCTCTTTGAAACATACACATTTATGCATTATTAACTTATACTTTGCAATTATTAACCCTTCTTGTCTTACACTGGAAATTTGCTTTGTTTTCAAGCTGTCAAGATGTTTCAAGCTGTTCAGATGCCAAGACATCCTGTCACCTTTTAAATAAAAATCATGACATCTGTCTCCTGCAGCATCACCACTTTGCAATCTCATATAAGCAGTACTTTCACTGGGCTGTTCTTGATGAGGAGGTAAAAGGCCTTCATGGTTGGTTGCAGGGTTCTCAGCCATGATTATCTATTTATTCTTTTATCCTTTTTTTTTTTTTTTTCTTAAACATGTCCAGGATTTACCAAATTCATATAGATTTAGCATATTTGTCTCTGACTTTAATTATGTGTCTCTCACTGCTGCAATAATTATTTAAAACAAGAACATATCACTATCTGATACAATTACCAGATCTTCTAATGAAACTAAATTTCTATAAAATAAATAGAAGAATCAGATACAAAAATCAATCTTGCTATATATATAGATATATAGATATATGGTATGTATCATGTAAATATTTTCCTATTACAATTTTTCTCTCCTGCTTCATCTGCTTCATCCTCACTCCAATCCCTTTTGTATAAATTTTGGATTTGTTTCACTCTGTATCCTTCTCTCTCTGTCCTCTTACTTATTTCATTCTTAATGATCAAACTATATTCAACTTTAAGTATATATACATTCATGGTATATATATATCCTTTTTATAGATCCTTTAAGGCTGCATAAGATGTTAAAGAAGACAAAACAAGATTCTTTGCTATTATTACAAAACCCTTACTTTACTGCTTCTTTTGAGGATGTTTGCCATATGACATAAACATTAATCTATTATTATTTTACTTTCTAAGCACATCTTCTATCAAGGCTCTTTTCTTATCCACGAGGCAAACTGCAAATAGGTACAACTCAAGATGGTAAAACCAGTCAATGTTCTTTGGGACACTATAGCTGGTTACAGAAAACTTTTTTAAAATCCTCCATACCCCGGAGGTAGAATTTGTCAAGATGCTCACATAATTGAAATTTTCTATGGCTGTTAAGAACTAAGAGAATAGCAGTTCTTCCCTCCAAATGAAATCTCACTGCCAGATTTGTATGACATTTCATGATCCAAGCTTAATTTGTTATACATTGTTCCCAGAAGGTGAGATGAGATTACATGGAGCCATACATTAGTTAGAAGATTTATTTTACACTTACCCACTCAAAGTTCCTTTCTAGTTATTCAAGCAGAATAGAGCGATCTTGATTAGTTAATCTCTCTACATCAGCGTTTTTTCCACAGAGCACTTCACAGAAATGTTTTAAAATTTCACAATTAAAAAAGCAATTAAAAAGGATTATCAAAATCAAAGTTGATCTTTAATTACTGCCTATATCTAGATCTTTATTCCATGATATACCAGATAAAATACTCTTAAAAATGCTTTGTTAATAGCTTTTTATTACTGAGAACATAGGAAATTTCAGTCTTTTGAGGCGCGGCCCTTTTTAGATCAACTTCATTTTCAGGTTGTCATCTGAAACTTTATTTCCATCAATCTTGTCTTGCTCTAGCTGAGTAAGGCATTCCTTTATCTTTTGCCCACTAAGAATTTGCCACCTTGCAATGACTTGGGAGTGTGGTCAAAGTACTGCTGTAATTTCTCCAGTAAAAAATTGCTTTCTATCTCCACCTTAGTGAGCAAATCTCTGCATCTGTTCAATCAGGTCTGCCTCTGTGAATGCAATCAATTTTTGGACATTTAGACTTCTAGAAATATTCAGGGAAATATTCAACTGCTCTTTTTCCTCATACCAGTGCTGGTATAATGGTTTGCTGATATTCTTTGCAGTTTTACAGTTCTTGCTGAAAAATAGCTGTTGTTAAGCAGAAGCAATAGCAGAATAGTAAAGGTTCTCCAAAGATGATTTCAGCTTGATTAGCTGTAGCATTCAAATGAAAGGAAGGAAGAGAATTGAAAATTTGGGTACTCAGGACAGCTCTGTGTTTGAACATGTTTAAGAATATTCTGATTAAGAAAGGAAGGATTTTTTTTAAACTGAAAAAAAAATAAAAAGAAGAACATATATATAAATACAGATATCACTGGATTGAAAATCTCACCATCGTGAAATTCCTGCTTGATTCAATCAACATTTTTTTTCTCTTGCTAACCTCAGATTGCCAGTGAATTATGGCTTCTCAAAAAGGACCCCATTTCACATAGCTTTAATGTGAAAAACAGTGAGGACGAGGCTCAGATCTCCAAATTTCAGCAATATGAAAACTGCATCCTTTCTAATCCAGTCACCTAAGGCTTGATTGACACACCTCACAGTGTTCAGGGTCACCTGAGGTGTGCTTGGAATCCAGTATCTATTTGGTCTCCAATTGCCTCTCCAAAGGGAGTCTTTTCCAACCTCATGTGAATACCTCAGATTTATGGAGGGGCTTTCAAACAGTACTGAACACTTTCTTCAAGCAACCTGAAAGCAGACTTGGTTTCCAAAGTGTGGCACCAAAGATGCAAAATTATGAGTAATTTTATCTAATTTGGGTATCTTAATCTACATGTCAGAGCCCCCAGATTTTGGATTTCTATAAATAGGTGTCTGGATTTGAGTTGGGGTTTGAGGTCAGCAAAGAGTATAACAAATGTCAGGAAAAACAAGAAAATGAGGTCAGCATATAAAAATAAGGATTTATATATATATACATATATATATAATGAAAGTTTTCTCAAGTTGTTCAGGGTGGAAAAGAGAAAGAAAAGAATAATTCTCAAATCCCCTCCTCCCATGTTGAGACACCAGAGAACACCCTGAATCATTGCATTATACTACATCCTACTATATAGATCAAAAGCTCAACTTTTGCCCTTCTGCCCTTAGAGTTTGTGGGACCCTGAACCCAACTTGTTTGGACTATTGCAAATTGATACATCAAAATCAATATACCCCTTGCTGGCCTCTTTAACTCCATCTGAACTCCTTCAGGTCCCAGCCACACTGAGCTCCTAAAAAGACACTAAAAGCACAAGGCAATCAAATCTTAGGGCCAGGTGAGGCTTTTCTGAAGTGACAGCTGAGTGAGGACCTTGTCAAAGAACTTTATTAAAGTCACTCTCCTCTCCAGCACAGGCATTAGGCCATCAGGCAATGTTTTCAGATTCTCCCTCACATGGGAATTTTATGCTGTAGTAAGACATGAAATCCCAATGTTCTCAAAATCTTTCCTTTTTAATATCTGGATTCTTTCCTAATTATTTTCAGATTAATTCCCAGCTAATACATAAGGATGAAATTTGGTGCATGACCTATAACCCTAAGCATGCTGTAATTCTGTTACCAATCTCCTGATTTCATGGGGGGCTTAACAAGCCCCATATGTGACACAGTGTGTTCCTGTGCATTACTGCAGCCTCATGATCCGGGGAATCCCTGGCACTATCCTGCCTTGCACTGTCAGCAGCTGAACAATGGCAACACCAAGGTCTGATGAAATTATTTTTTCCAATATCTATGTCCTCAAGGCTAAAAATTACTCTCATTAACCCCACAGTGTGGCTGTGCTAACCAGTGTGGGATTTGGTTTGTTTGCCTCTGGTTGGTGCCACTCCTCAGGTGCTGAACAAGGTCAATGCCATTTTCCCCCCAACACTTGTTGGGGGAAATACATATACACATGCTGTTCAACTCAGACACAACTAACCAAGGATGCAAGAGCAACAAAATTCCCTGGACTGTGTTAAAAAGATTCACACCGAAGGAGAATTCCTGGGGTTACTTTGGAAGAACAAGCTGGCTCAGGCCTGAGAGAGGAATTGTTAATAGTACTAATGAAGAGGTCAACAAACAATATCATGTCAAATCAAAAGGTAGAAAGGATTTGGCATCTTAGCAGCCAAGTCAGAAAAGGGGCCAGCATTCAGAGATAAACTCTCTACTGATCCAAGTGCATCCCTGGACACACATTCTTGACTCCAAGCCCAAAGACATCTATGGGAGAATTTCTACCAGCTTCAGTGGGATGTTTGGATTGCATCTGATGGGCATGGCACATTTCTTGCTGCTGGAAGAAAGTTTGGCTTCATGCAGTAAAATCACAGGCTGTTAAATCACAGGCTGTTCCCCCTCTGAATCACAACAGAATCATAGAGCAGCTTGGGTTGGAAGGGACCTTAAAGACCATCTAGTCCAGCCCCCTGCCATGGGCGGGAGTGCCACCCACTAGAGAAGATTAAAGTGTCCCTCAGCCCTATCCTGGACCTGTTCCCTCCTTCAGGAAGGACTCCATTTTCCACTCTTGCTTCAGAGACGCTGTTCCTCCTTTCCTCTTTCTCTGTTTGCCATACATTCTCCTCCTGACACCATCTCCTGTTCCTGACACCAACCCATAAAATCTTGCAACACTAACTACACTATTAATCCTTTCTTAAACCTATATATGCAATGGCTCTTATAAACCACTGTGGATCTTGTGTATTGTCTGAAAATGAGCTTCAAATCTAAAGGTTTTCAGGCCTGTGGGGGAGAAAACCCATTACGTGTGATAGCTCTCTGCAAATGTGGGCAATTACAGACAGAAAATCCTCCCTACCACCGCTGAAACTCTCTGTGATCAGCTGCATTTACAATTGCAACCTATGGACTGTAGGACTGAAAAGGCTTCACTAATGATTTCTACATTGGACCAAATGATATCCTTGACAATAAGGTAATCCCAGGAACCTTTGCTCACTTCCAGCTGTCACCATCAGGGCCACAGGCTGGCACAGATGAGCCAATGTGCTCCTCCAGACCTGCACTTATGTTTCAATAATAAAAGACCAAATGCAGAATGTTTTCTTCTCCCTCTCCTCCCTCCCAAATGCTACTGATCGTCCTATTACCATGGCAACCAACTCCTGCTGGCATGATCAAGAAAAAACCTGATTTGGGATTTTAATTAATTGCTTGGAAATGGAAATGTAACAGTGACTGGCAGTTCAACTAAGCACGTTTGCAAAGTGAATAAAAATAGAGTTTCTGAAATACTTGAAATTGTTTCACTGGATATAACCCACATTTTTTACGAGACACCTTAATTTATTCTACTTCATAAAATAAATCTGCCAAATGTACTAAGCCATTTTGTCAACACAAATCATTTTGGCAAATACTTTAATCCTTCTTCTTAACAAAATGTATTGTATTAAGAAAAAAAAATCTAACCCATCAGTATAAACCCATAGGTTTGATCTGAATGGATGCCTTTTTCACCAGTAGGTCATATTTATAAACGGCTTTCATCTTGCCTTCACAAAAGAGGATGTTCTTCTTCTGATGCACGTGATCACTCATTAACATTGATGGCAGCTACACCCCCATATTCAGCAGAGAATGGAAGAAAAATGGCTTTTGGTTGATTTTTATGACCCCCAGCCTCCCTGTTTTCAAGGAAAATAGAGTTGTCATTGTCTGGGTATGGCACTGCCCTCTCCTGCATGCTGCTAGTGCTGCTGAGGTGGTGTCATACGTCCTGCATTGCTCAGCCAAGAAAAAGCCCATTTCTCTCCAGATTGTTAGGAACAAGAGGATTCGGATATCCCTGTTGCCTCTATGCAGGTCTGGGTACCCACAGTTTCCAGCATCATGCTAATTTTGTAGGCCTTGTAGTTTCACATTATTCATTATATATATATATATATATATATATATATATAAAACTTTTTCCTTAAGAAATTAGAGGAGGTTGTGAAGAATTCAGAAGCCCATCACACCTGAAACTGGAAGTAATCTTCATCAACTCCATTAAATCCTCCAGTTACCGCTCCTGAAAATAATAGTGTGATGGGGGTCAGTCTCTACCTCCACGTAACAAGTGATAGGACAAGTGGAAATTGCCTCACAGGTTTGCCAGGGGAGGTTTAGATTGGGTGCTACAAAATATTCACTGAAAGGGTGGTCAGGTATTGGAATAGGCAGCCTAGGGAAGCAGTGGACGAAGTTTTCAGAAAACACATAAGTGATGTATTTAGAGACAGAGTTTAGTTGTGAACCTGGGTTAATGGTTAGACTTGGTGATCTTAGAAGCCTTTTCTAACCTTGATTCTTTCCTTCCTACATGATTCTTTGATTCTCCACCTGGAGATGTTGGCCTAATGGGAAAGCTGAAACATGGTTGTATTGTAAACATGTCATGGACACCTCTCAGTGACAGCACGATAATACAGTGCCACATGGAGACAAAAATTTCCAAATTACTGCTAAAGGACTTCCTTATTCACAAGCAAGAGTCAGGGAACCTGAGTGGAATCAGGAACCTTCACTACCAATCCCTGCCTTACCTTCCTCCTTTGGGATTTTATCTTTCCACATATTTTTATTCTTTACAGGCCAGTGGCCTCCCTTACAATTAAAGCTAAGAATAATTCTACATTAACTCACTCATTTTCACAAATTTACTGATTTTCCTCCAAGCAGATTTTGACAGTCTTCCAGATGTAAAATACCCTGCAGCTCTCACTGCCAGAGTATTAATTCACATCACAGGATCACATGGCTGACCCAGAAGTCGCTAAACTTTCTTAGTGACTTAATTATATCTGAGAGGTGACTGGTTCTTGCCAGATTTCACACATTGACAATGTTGCTCTTCAGCGAACACTATTCTCTCATCCCCTGAAGTCTACTCCAGCTCATGGTAGACAACCTCAGTGGGCAGATTTTACTTAATTATATGAGTTGAGTTTAATCAACTATTTATAAAGATTACACATAAAGGGTTGGAAGAGGGTCTGGAGAGGTCATTTTGTTTTCAAAATTTTATTATATTTAATATATTTATTAAATAATTTTTTTTTAATATTTATTCACCATTCCTCACCACTTTTCCTTTCTCTATGACATCTTTAAAATACAGGTAATAATTTCCATGATTGGAACATCTCTTAGAACCTAAATATCATAAAGCCAGTAGAAACTGTGAGACAAAATGAAAACACAAGAAATCTGGTGATTATCTATCTCATGTGCTCTCTATCATCTATTGGCATTTCTAAGACAACTATCTTTGTGTTATCTAAGCACTGTAATATAATACAATCACTTGCAAGTTGTATCTAAGTGCAGTGGGTTTTACTTATTAATAACGTAGCACTTATCTTCAAAGTGCTTCACAAACTAATTAATTCTCCCAGCACCTTCTCCCTGTCAGGCAGGTGAGACAACTATTCTTCCCATTAAACATATCATTCTGATTATTACTTGAGGAAATAAGGTTAAGTTACTCCTCCTATCGCCCAGAATAGACAGTGAGTGCTTGAAAGAGTACCTGAGCTCAATTATTAAGGAACAGGGGTTTTGACCTGATTTGAGACCACCCCAAAATCCCTCATGCCTGGCCAACATCACTGGCAACAAAATTATTATGTGCTTCTTTAAAAATTAGCATGGCAAAGCACGATGGGATTCTTTGTCTGAGATTGACTATTTTTTGTTTGTTTGTTTTTAAAAAGGGGCCGGACCAACCAGCTCCAATCTGCTGTGTGAGTCATCCACATGCATAGGGCTTGTGAAATGACTTACACTGACTTGGCTGCTTCAGTTTTATGTGCTCCATTATGTTGGCATTATTTCTCAGCCAAGCAATTCCTGCATTCAAGTTTCTGCATCTTCCAGGTAAGGAAAATACATGGGAAAGATATTTTACAACCATGAGAAAAAAAAAGAAATTATAATAATAAGGCCTACCTGTTAAATCATTCTAATTCCTTGATTGCTTAAAAGCATTTCTGCCTCATCAGACTGTTTACAGCTCTATCACTTTGTTTTATCTGAAGGATATCTCAGGCCATGTGAATACATTTAAGAACTAATTCCACTCCTCAGAGCTTCAATGGCTAGCTTGGAATTAGGATCTTGCCATGGGATATTGCATAACTATTGGCAATAGCTAATGACATTCATCAGAGGAGGTAGTTCCAGGAGGTAAACAAAGATAAAGGCATAACAGTTGCCCAAGTGAAGGAGGTCTTATATTAATCACCCCCATACAACACAGCAGCCTCATCAAGCTGTAGGGTGGCCTAAAAGCTCCTTAAGCTCCCATTCATTGTGTAAGGATGGCACAGTGGGCAGAAATCCACCAGCTGCCTGCTTGCAGGACAGTACTTTCCTCAGGGTCCCTGCCAACAGAAATATTATGAAGCAGGACTAAAATATGTTTTAATTATTTGCTGAAGGTCAGCACGACAGTGTAGCCATTAAGTATATACAGACACATACAGACACACATAACTTTATTCCTATAGAATTAAAAACATGAGAAATTGGATATTGGCACACCTGTGTTCTATAAGGATGAAGAGGGAACTTCAAAAGGCTGGTTTGAGTTTCAGGAAAACACTCCAAGCCTTTGAGGTAAAATTCATCTGCCCTAACTTGGACGTCTTAAAACTAAACAACTGAGTCTGAGCTCATCAGTCCAAGCTCCCTTCGTGGGGAGAAATGGGCATCTGCAGAGTGTAATTCATCTTATCCCATCACAGGTGTCTGAGAGAGACTGGATGAGCCACTCCCTGGAAGTCCCCATGTGTCTCTGCTGCCTCTGAGGAGAGCCCAGCTCAGATTTAGACATTTAACTTTTTGATACATAACATTGTGTGAAATTAATTCCACCCTTATATGCTCCTCTCAGGCTTGGTTCCAGCCCCTTCACAGGCAGTTGGTGTTGACATGGAAAATGTAGAACATGGTGAGTTCAGTGAGTACCTGGGGTTTTCTGCTCCTTTTCCCTCTAGAAGGACAGAGTTCCAGAAATAAAGTGGCACAAGACTAAGAAGGAAAACAACAACTTCTTCCTCCCAAAAACCAGGCAAAATCTGTGACATCCTGTAATTTATTAAATAGGGGACTTGCTGGCAGGACCTTCTCCATTTGATATTTCCTCACTGAACCTCAATTCACAGACTCTGTTTTAGCAGGTGAGTAATGTCTTTGACTCCAGGAAGATCACAGGGCCAGTGAAAGTTGAGTACGTACATAAATGTTTTCAGGATCAGGCACATATAAATTAATTAGAATTACGTATTTAAATAGCTTTGTGGATCTTGGCCTTTGTTCCTAACCTTCATCATCTGAGGCCTGAGTCTGCAACCTTCATAGAACACAATACCAGACATTCATTTTGTGTTTGGAAGGGTGATGCTGAGGAGGAAGGGGAGAAGGAAGCAAGACACTTTTACAGTTTTGACTGGACATTTTGATCATGATTTCAGTGACAAGACTTTTAGATTGTGCCTGAGATGTTTCTATTTATGTAAAAATGCTGGAAACCTTATTTCAGGGGGCAAAAAAAAAAAGGAAAAGTGTTTGCCAGAGGAGGTCTGAGCTTTGAAAGGAGATGAGGGTACTCTTTGCATTTCTATGCATTTATTTGCATAAATACACAGAAACTGGGGGGAACACATGGCAAATTTCAGCCTATTTCTAGTCAAGCTGTTAAGTCACTCATGAATCTGCTTTAACTGTAATAAATTTTAACTCTATAGAATTAACTTTGCATGGACTTCTTGTGTAAATACTATTTCTGTTCTGTTTGCACAGCACTTAGAACAAAAAAAAATAACAAAAGCAAAAGCACACGTACACATAAAAAAATTATTTTCTGTGCCCAAATCAATGGAAAATAGAGAAACCACAATAATTCACCCACTTTAATCTCACAGAAAACTCATTTCTCCACATTTCAGAAAAGTTAGGTCTTGCAATGAGTCCCTCTCTACCACTTTCCTATGTCTCAATTTAAAATGAGAACATCAAGGTCAGTGGAAACAGTAACATAAAAGCACCCAATTCTTGTTAATGCTGCCTGGAATAGTGGGTGGGCTGTCTCTCAGGTGAGAAAAGGCAAGCTGCAAAGCAAATACCTGAGGTGACTTCTCCTTGTTTGAGTCTGCTACCCTTAGGGCTGTGTTCTTTTGGCTGGGGATATCTGTTGATCTTACCTCTTAACAGTAATTATGCCAGACAGCTTTTTGGCTTTCAGTTCTGCTCCATAGGTAACATAAATCATACAAATTATTACCACAATGCTAAGCTGTAATTACCCACAGACCCTGACATGCTAAAAGGTGTATTAATTTGATAATATAATAAATACGTTACTGCATAAAACTATAATTATTACTTCAAAATTGACACTTATACCAGCTTGACTTTTTTTCCCCCCCAGCAGGCAACTCAATTGTACATTGACCAATACCAGAAATGCTATTTGAATTCAGTGAGACATATTGAAGTGTAATTTGGTAACATGTGGGAGGCCTCTCTTAAAGGAAAATGTCACTAGAATTAGTTTGGGTTTTGAAAGTTATAATTCCATGAAGCAATAAATTACTCTGTAGTTCAAGAGGAAATATATGACAAATAGCCCAGGAAATGGGAATAATATCAACATATCTATCAAATAGCCCAGGAAATGGGGACAATATCAACAAAATACCTAAAATGTTACCAATGGGGAAAATAATTCACATAATAATGTAAATAAACACCCTTATTTATGTTGCTTCAAATGCTGCTGGGGGAAAAAAAAGTGACTGACACTATAGGAGGAAATTCTACTTTTTTTTGCATGGAAAAACTGACAAACACATCTGTGGGAAAGACCGAGGTCCCAATTCTGCAACTGTTTGGGTGTGGACAACCTCTGGCACAGCTCCCAGGTTTATTTTATTCAGTGACTGCCTAATGTAAAATGCATAAACAAGCCTGGGAACAGAGGTTGTAATCCAGACCTGCTCCTGCTCAGCTCAGCAGCCCAACTGCTGTAACACCAACTCAGGATCCTGTTTTCCATTTTCTTTATATTTTGTGTCTTCCACATGGGCAATATAGACTTTTAGGAAGTGACTCTTATATGTTCAAGCCTTCTTAAACTCAGGCTAAAAATGAGCTCATTTCTTGCTCCTGGTTGACCCCTTTAACTGCTGGTGAATGTGCAGGAAGCAGTCATACACACCTCTGCTGGGATATATGGAATTGATATTTATACACTGAGTGGTTTCTGTGACAGTTTCTCTTTGAGTTTCTTATTGTTATTGGGATCTTAAAACGTGTAGCTAAAGGAAATCTTCAAAAGTATTTGATCCCAAGTTTTCTTTAACAGTCTGAATACTGGTGATTTTTCAAGTCCTTCTCTCATGTTTTATCCCCATTTATACATTGGCTTGCAAAAGGAGGGAGAAAAAAGTTTCAAAGGAGAAGAGAATATGAAGTTTATTTCAAGTTTTTATTTCTGGGTGGTATTGCTATCATTTAACTTTATGTATTTACATTTACACCAGTTGCCATAGGCATACTCTGTATTCAAAGGACAGCTATAGGCATCTTTGGAAGAGCTAAATCAGAAGCTCTTCTTTCTGCAGGTGTTTCCATTACAACAAAAGTGAGACTGATGATTAACTCAGTAAGCCCCATCCAAAGTTCCTAGGTTTTTTTCATTACCAATATAGAAATAAAGGTAGGGGGAAAATTGTTCACAAGGAAAAAGAGAAAATTGGAGGAGAAATTAAGAAAAAAAATACTAGAATATTAATATATACAACAAAATACAACAAAACTATATATATAACAGAATATAACCAAAGTACTTAAAAAGAAAACGACAAAGAAAGAGGTTTGTCTCTTTTCTTTGATGAAGGAAATATGTAAATGAGTTTGTTGAAAGACTTTAAAATGTCCCCCATTTACATTTTTTTTAGAATAGTTGAAAAAAATAAAATCCAATAAAAATGTATAGAGGGAAGGTTAGTTCGGTATTAAAAACATTTGCCGCAGAAGCAAAAAACCTAATTTCAGTACCCTTGACCTCTGTTAAGAAGGGATTTATTCTCTACCTACTTGTAAGACAAGTATATTTCCAAATGTGAGGGATGGTGGGAAGATACCTATTTTGAAAAATATTCATTAGGATGCTTGAGACCATACAAAGGAGTGAAAAGGCCCTGATTCTCTATATGTAAGTATCTGTTCAACTTTTGTGTAAATAATCTTAACAAGGTGAGTTCCTGGGTTGCACTTAAGGGTCAGTGAAAATGAATGTTGTGCAGCTTTATCATTACCTTTAGTTGTTGCTCCTCCACTGACCAGGTTGAATGATGCAAACAGGTCACTGAAACTGCTTGGCAGACACTCTTCACCTGGTTTAGTGCATGTATTATATAGGGCTTTATTGACATGGTTCTCCTCAAATGCCACTTTGGAATGTATCAATAGCTTTGGCAGAGCTTCTGGTGACTTTCATCCAGTTGGAACAAAAGGTGAACTGTGCGGGGAGAGCAGGAAGAGAAGATTTCCTCAGTATCATCACTATTTTCAATGAAACATGAGATGAAAAACCACCATGTTGGTGCTGAGACCTGGGTAGAATTATTGGCCAAAACTGAAAAAAAAACACTGGGGCAAAAGGAAAAATAGTGAAAAAATAGTAAAAAAAAAAAAAATCCATAAAAGTATATGGTAGTTTGGTACAGAAGACACGAAACAGGCTGTTGGAAGTTGCCTAACTTGAAAAAATATGAGGATTTAAGCCTGGAGGTATAAAGGCTATCTGTGTTAACTTCTTAGAGAACAGCTGCTGCATGCTGGAGCCTGGAGAATCCTGGAATCACAGAATCAATTAGGTTGAAAAAGCCTAAGAGCCCAATCATTAACCCAGCATTGCCAAGCCCACAGTGTCCCCAGGTGTCACATCTACATGTCTTAAACACCTCTGGGGATGGTGACTAAACTGCTTCCCTGGACAAACAGTTCCAATGCCTGACAACCCTTTGGGTGAAGAAATTATCCCCATTATCCAGTATAAACCTCCCCTGGCACTACTTGGGGCCAATTAGTCTTATGGCTTTTTTTTTTTTGGGAGAAGAGCCTGACCCCCATGTGTCTACAGCCTCCTGTCAGGCAGTTGTAGAGAGCAAGAAAGTTCCCCAGACCTCCTTCGCTCCAGGCTAAACAAAGTGAATTCTAATATTTTTCCAAATTGCAGGGTATATGAATGTGGCTTTTTGACTAAATTTTTATTCCTGCTGCTTACAGATATTTTGGTCTCGGCAGATTTGTTGTTTGAATGCACATGCTCAGAGTAAATATGATGTTACAGAAAGCCCCAAACATATTTACCTGTCTTAGGTTTTTCCTATGTAAGTGATCATTGCAATCATTTTGATGAATCATGTTGTTTGATAGAAATAACAGCTTACATACGCAACTGGAATTTCCTTTTTCTCTTACAGCACTTTGGGGGAAGGAGGGAAGAAATAAAAAGGTAGTTGTCATTACTTAAATCTATCTTTTTAATAATGTAGTAGACAGTCAGCAATGATGATGTGATTCATTACTTGCCTATAATGTTAATTATGCATTATTAGCAGTTTCACTCTATGATAGCTGGCAATCGGTGATATGATTCATGAAGTGCTATTGTTAAGCCAATCTGAAAATCTGTTTGATTTAGGTTAAAAGAAAGGGCGATAGGTCATAAGAAGTTGAAAAAAAAAAGAGAAAGAGAGAATAAAGAGAAGACACCGACATAATTTGCGGTTCTATTTTTATATGAACAACAAGGTTTACAGTGAAGAGCTGTTGGATACAGTTTCGGTGAGCAAGGATTTTGCAGAGAGATTAGATCAGTTACAAATTGCTAAATCTGATGACTTAGATAAAAATTTAACCAGAGGCTTTGAAAGAGGTAGAACATGTTTCTGTGGAGAAGTGATTGCCCCGTATTTCTGAGATAGAGCTAATCAGAGAAGGCCGCACTGGCTGTATCACCAGTAAAAACTGAACAGGGAAGAAATTGTTCATTTGAGAATGGAGATGATTTCTAGGCTGAAAACTGCACTTCACCCTCCAAATGCACCCTATATTTTGGGGAACTCCCAGAAGGCAGTCCTGCATCTGTACTACAACATGTTCCCTTCCAATGCATCTCTCTCAGAGCTGTGTTACCAACTGAATAAACTGAATAAAACAATTGTTCCCTCCTCCACATTCTTTGTAAGATTCCAAAACCCTTTCCCATTTCCACAGAAAAACCACCAGCTTTAACCAACCACTTAAAAACCCCAAAGAAAACAGATTTTACCCACAGATATCAAATACTCCCAAGGTTAAACATTCATTCCAGACTGGTTCATATCTGCACTTTATCTGAGCTAGCAAGGGGAATTGAAGCCTCATCCTTCTTGCTCCAGCAGGCACCAGCTCAGGCAGAGTAGACCTCATCTTTTCTCTCATGTAAGTCAAAAGTGAGTTATAGATCTGAGCTTCTGCTTCCCAGTGAGGGCACTGTCCATAAAGGCCCATCTCACAAACAGATTTCAGCTGGAGTAAATACTACCTGGTTAGGAACAATTTGTTAAAAAAAGTAATAAATCCACTACAAAAAAAAAAAAAAAAAAAAAAAAAAAACCCAAAAAAAAAAAAAAAAACCCAAAAAAAAAAAAAATTAAACAATCAAAGTCATAAAACAATTCAAATAAGTATTTTTTCTTCATTCATTTTAATATCCCTTTAAGTCTCAGGGGAAAGAGTTAAGATGAATGTTATATCACATTGTTCTCAAAGGGATTTATGTCTGCTCTTATCCCTGATAACGCTCCTAAGGAATGAGATAAATCACACTGACCACACAATTCTCTCATCCATTTCCTCACATACCCAGCTCTACTGTGCAGCAACAACCCTTAAAACAATCTTTTCAGAGCAGGGAAGTGCTGTGTTTCCAGAACTTCAATTCCATTAAAATACAGGACCTAGAAATGCTTCATGGAAACTTTTAAGACTATTTGCTGCTATTAAGGCAATAGTTTTGTGGTACAAAGATAGGCCTGGGAGCTAGGAATTCCTGAGTACTGTCTCCAGCACGGTCTTGACTGTCTATTGCCTACATATCACAGTGATTGTGTGATTTATTTATAAAACATAGATTAGATTAACCCAAACAAGATTAAATTAGATAGAACAAGTCACTTAAACTCTCACTGACTATTTCCTCATCTGTAAACCAGTGATATCTGTATTTACCTATTACATGGTGACTGTGAGGATTACTTAATCTCCCTAAAGAATTATCATGATTATCATTAATCTGGAACACACAAAACAAGTCCCGATAAGGAAACAAGCTAGTGAATCAGCTGAGGTGGTGTAAAGGTACCACAGCAATTCTTCTGTTGATCTGATAGTCAAGCATTCTTGATAAAGGTTTTGGGATGGCTTCATTTCATGTTAGGCATCTAAAATATAATGTTTAATATAAGATAGTTGTCTAAATTCCCTCTGTAGTCCAAATGTGGATGTAGATGGACGTCATGCATTACATGAGTCAATAATGTCATAATTCTGGGATGAATCACCTAATGGATTTCTCTTCATTATCTGTAGAGGGAGCCTGGACAATTAGACAAAATATATTTTAGATAATTAATGTTATGTGAGACCAAACTGAAGGGTTTAATAACTTGCTTGAAGGACTACAGCCACATGACACGTTCTGCCCACATAAGAGCAAAGTAATAATCAATACCAGTTTACTCCTAAATTCTTATCATCACATTCCTGCATCCTAAAAATTCACCATCCCTTTTGTAGTCCACAAGACCTCATGGCAGTTTTGAGAAATACAAATTTAAAATTTCTGTTAATTAAGGTAAAGTATCAAAATGTTGTCCCATAGTACAACATGGTTAAATATTTTGTACAGGGAGCCCTTCTATTTGGGGGCAGGGAGGGCAGAGGGGAACAGTTTGGAGTAAATTGTGTTTCCTAGCTGATCTGTTCTTTTGGGAAGGGGCAAGAGTTGCTCTGGAAGAAGTCACTCCCTTTTGGAGTCTTACACACAGAGATGATTAAGAATAATTTCTTCCCTCTGGAATTCCTTTTCTGCTCCACAAAGAAGTGCAGGTCCTCCTATAAGACTTTCCACCCCATCTCTTCTCTTCTGAAGACTAAAGCCCCATCCCTCTTGTGAGAACAGCTCGGGTTTGTTCCAGGGTTAACCCAAGAGCAGAACATCCTGCCTCTGTCAGAAAGAAAGAACGAACATCTCCCACTTTGGCTCCTGCTCTAAAAGAGAGACCAAAGGACATAGAAGCAAAGGCAGAGGATGTGAGGCTGCAGTGGGGACAGGCAGGGAGTGGGGCTGAGAGGAGCCTGGTTGCACAGGCTGAGGCAGAGCTGGGCTCGGGTTGGTGTCACAAACTCTGCAGTTACACCAGAGCTGAATTGCTCATGGGTAGTTTGGTTTCACACAAACATAGAGCTGCAGCAGTGTCAGGGTGCAGCTACATCACCTCCCAGGTCTGCTCAAAAGCAAGAAGGAATTTCTCCTCCAGAGCACTTTAACAAAGCCTGATCAAGCAGCTGCTGCCCTGATGGCACGTTTTGTATGTGTTTGTTGGGGGCCAGAAGTGAGAAATACCTTCCCAGCAAGGCTAGGGGCTGGAAGAAAACAATGAATATAAGCAGGTGGGAACAGGCTAAGATTTACCTCCCCTTAGCAAGGCTCAGCTGCAGAAAGGCTTTTAGGTCAGATCTAAAGCTTTTCTGAGTCAAGAGGAAAGCTGCTGTTGATGTAAAGCAAAATACGTGGGTGAAGGTTATAGGAATGTTCCTTGTGAAGAAAAACATAATGCAAAAACCTACACATGCAGTGAGAAGCTCTTTAAAAGCCAGTGTTTCTTCTTAAGAACAATGGCAAAAAGAGCAATAGGATTGAGCAGACTTTTAGAAGTTTTAGAAGTCAAAACAGGGCTAGCCTTTAATTTGTTATAATCTTAGAATAGGGGAGGAAGAAATCTTTCTAAGCCTAAACTGTCTCTTTGTTTTTCTTAGGAAAAGGAAAACTATTTCAGATAAAATAGAAACCACTCTGAAAAGCCATCTGGAATTTGAAATTAATCCAGACTACCTGTGAGTAAGATGTGCAAGGAAGGATCTGCTTTCAGTCGTGTCTTGTACTGAACTAAGAATGCTGTCAGCACTTAATAATGTTAGTAGTAACAGTTCTTCTCACACACCTTTTCACTTCTTGGTGTTGGCTGGGACTGGAAAGAGCAGAGGCTTTCCAAATGGAAACAGAGAGCACTAAAAATTACATTTTAAAAACAAAAATAAAAGAAAACCAAACAAACTGAAGCTATGCTGAAGTTTTCAGTCCTTCAGTCCAACTTTGAAAACTCATTAGTGGTAGATAGTTCAGATAAGGTATGAATCCAGATGTTCCTCTGTTTATCTACAGCAAAACCGAGTTCAAAATTTTATTGAAAAAAAAAAAAATGGCTGGGCTCCTAAATCTGAAATTAAACATGTAAGAAAATGCCTTGATGGGTAAGAGCATGAAGACATGCAGCTTTTCTTGACCTTAATGAGATGTTCAAGGTACTTAACACTTTTGAAAATCAGGCCACAATTCAGCAAAGCATTTCAACATGTGTTTAACATTAAACACATATTTAATCAGATTAAAGCATATACTTAAGCACATTCCTGAACCAGGATCAATTTAAACATGTGCTTATGATCTTTGCTAAATAAGGTTCTCACTTAAGTTTCTAAATAAAGTTTTGAGAGCCTAAATTTAGTTTTTTGATTTTATAAAAACTTCAGTCTGTTTTGTATGAAATAAAAAATTAAGTGAAGAGGAAAAATTTTAATGCCCCTATTTGTTTTGCTAATCATGTTTATCAGTGCTTGACAGACACCAGAAGAAAAAATTTGAGTCATTAAGGAGAAGTAAAATATATATTGTAGGAAAATGTGGATTTTTTACATGTAATCCAATTTTGACTCCTTAAAAGTTCTTCATATCAGATATATTTTCACCCAATATTAGCCAAAGTTAGAGACCAAAATTAATTTTCACTGTGTTTTCTCTAATTTTATCCATAGTGTGTCTATTGTTAATATTGCTGTAAGGAACAAAAGAATTATTTCTCTCTCTTTATTTAATTTCCTTTCTATTTTTAACTTCCCTCTTTCTTTACTTATTTTTTCTTGCTCTTGTAGCAGAACAAGCCACATTCCATCCCTTTCTGTTAACACCCCTGCATACATTTGAGTTTCCATCAACCTCCTGTCAGTCTACCAGTTGTGCAATTACTTGTGTTAAGACAAAAGCAGTGTTGATGGCCACAATTTTGATTAGGGTAGGAGTGACTCACTGGGACAGCAGCAATCCAGAGCGTGTCCATGCACACGTTTGCATGGATGCTGCGAGGCAGCCAAGGCAGCACACAGACACACAAATAGGATTGGGCAAGAAGGGTGAATTTGAAGTTTGATAGCAGTTAGACACACACCATCCAAGCTGGATGGTGGCCAACCCTGCTCCATCCTCTCTGGTATTCCTGCAAGGTAGAGGACTGCAGTCCAAGCTATGGGATAGTCCTAAATACATTCCCTTTTTCTCCCATTCTCATTGGAAATATACCAAGTCCTGACTGCTTCAGAGGCTGGATGGGGCTCTGAGCAAACTGGTCTAGTGGAAGGTATCCCTGCCCGTGGCAGAAGGATTGGAACAGAATAATCTTGAAGGCTCCTTCCAAACCAAAACCACTCCATGATCTTATGATTTAACACGTGCAAGTTTTCACCCTGTTTTAAACAGGGTGGTATTTGCAGGTAGTTTATCTCTGGATTAAAATTAAGTTTTTTGGAGAGGAGGTGCTCAGGGTTAAGTGCAGAGCAGGTACTGCTTAATCATTTGCAAGCTGTAAATTCATTTTCTATCTTATGCCACGATAACTTGTGTTCAAATTCATAGCCTTGCTTAAACTAGAGCAAATCCCTATGTGGACACACTAATTTCAGTTTTAGAGTGGCTTATCTCAGTTTATCGTAAACTTGTTCTGAATCATCTTATGGCGAACTGGAATAAGCTTAATTTAAAATTGAAATAAAAGGATTAGGATAAATGAAATTGGTGTAAAATCACACCTTTACTTAACCCAATACAAATCTGTATGCAGATAAAAACCTAGGACTTGTGTTTATTTAAAAGTGAGTGCTAAAGAAAATAGAAAAATATAACGAATAGGGTAAATATTTCCAAACCCTGTTGAGAGAATATTAGAACAACTAAGAGTTAAAAATAATGCAATTTGAAAAGAACAATTCTAAAATTGCATAATCTCCATGGTTCAGAGCCTCTCCCATTCAGCCACATTAGACAGCAAGACCCTGCAGGCACTTAATATTACTTTTATATAGTAGCACTTTACATTTTCTGTGCTGTAAAAGCATTAACTAATTAATCTTCACAACAACCATCTGAGGTTGAGAAGTGAGGACCAATATCCCTTCCTTAAAGATAGAGAAGATAAAATACCAGGCATGTCAAGGGCCCCTGTTCCTGACTATTGTGTGTTTTGTTTTGCAAGTGAGAAGGCCTCTGACACCAAATATGATGGGATAAAGTTGGATAGCCAGAGCTGGAGTCTCCCTCCCTCCCTCCCTCCCTCCCCCATGACAGGCTGCTGTTGAAAATTTGGCTTCAGGAGATATATTTTTCAGACTCCAAGCCAGGAAGGCCCTTAAGCATATGCTTAACATGAATCACAAATAACATGGGAAAGCCAGTGTTCTCCTGTGAAAAAATATGTGTGTATCTCAGTGCTTTGGTGGCTCAAGTCCAGCGACACGGATTTCTAAAGCAGCTTAAATGCCTAAGTCCCACTGGGGAGATGGAGAGTCAAAATCCCAAACTCCTGGGCCTTGATTTCCAGAACCTGACTAGAAACTCGGAAGATCCTGGTTCATATTTTAGTTTCAGAATTTGAATCCTATGAACTCACATGGGGGATGAGGCATTCACAAAAGCCCCTGGTCTCCTAGAAAGGGCAGGCCCTCTAAGGCAATGAAGGTATTCTTTATCACCTCGAGGGATTCTGCCCTGAACCATCCTCTGGCCCAAATTGGTCATTCAGCCTAAGCCACACAGTCTCATAAATATAGAATCATAGAAGCATTAAGCTTGGAAAAGACCCCCAAGATCATCAAGTCCAACCTTCTCTTGGAAGACATATGCAGTTGCATAAAATGGTGAATTTTCTCAAGCAAGTGGATGACATTTCTTTATTTCTTTACATAGATATTTCCCTAAGCTCCCTGGGAGGGCACATCTATGTGTGTGTTTGTTCTTCACTGCAGGGAATGGAATAGTCTCACCATGAGACTGCATTTGTCTCAAAATTTAAGAGCTGATTTTTCATAACTGCACCTTCCTGAAGGTGCTGGATGGAGCTCTGAGCAAGCTGCTCTAGGTACAGGTGTCCCTGCCCAATGCAAAAGGAACAAGATCATTTTTAAGGTCACCTCCAACCCAAACCATTCTATGATTCTATGCTATGATTCTATGATTCCATTAGCTCAGCTTCAAAAGTAAGCATATTGAATCCCAGAGATTTTGTGATGGATGCACCTTAGAATCTTAGAGTGGTTTGTGTTGGAAGGTGTCCCTCTCTCTGTCTCTCACCTGTAGAGGGACTTTGGATAGTTAGTTTAGATTAAATATCCAAATTTAAGATAGCTAAAATTAGATCAGGCAAATATGGGTGTGGGTTGTATGTTATTCTATTTTACAGGAGACTGAAAAATTATTCCTGATCAACGTACATGATGGTTTCTAGTGATGGTAAATGGTTACATGGTAAAGTATTTTCCAATATCAGCTGGAGTACAACTGACTTGAAGCCTTGCTCTCCTTGGAAATAGGCACATACCCCAGCCTCAGTTTAATCCTGGTGTACTATTTCCTCTTCAGTATTTATTTTAAAGCATAACTTAGATACAATCCTCCTTTTTTTACCATTAGTTGAATACAATAGGAGAACCTTGTCCAGCAAAGCAAAGGTGGCTGCAAGGAGAGCTCTGATCACGTTCTAGCATGCCAAGTTGAGATTTTGGCTGGCACTAACCAGCATTGCAACATTCATTAATTCATTACTTGGGAAATTGTCTCACCCAATTTCTTTAGGCTGCACCTCACTCATTGCTACACGTTTGGAGAATAAGTTAAAGATGCCTCATGTTATTTCAAAGTCTTAGTCACTGTTGTTTGGGTGTGGGCACTCCTTAACCTGGGCTTCAGAAATTGAAAATAAATGAGAGGTGGAGGTACAGAAACTATTCTCATCAAAACCAGAGGGAAATGAAGAAGCAGAAAGACGAACCCTCAAGTAATTAAAAAAAAAAAGATATTAAAAAATGAAGCTGTGTCCTTAATTCAAAAGGTATAAAAGAATCTATGTTGGATACTGGAAATCCCGAATAAGTGATATTCTGGGTGACCCAGAATATTCTATGTTACTGAAATATAGAGCAGCACAGTGCATGTGTTATCTGAAGAACATCACATCAGGTAATCTGATATGCATCAGTATTTTGGCATTCTTTTCAATGTATAAAAAATGCCAATGGAAAACAAATAGGTGGTTAGTTAGGCAGACTAGGCCTTCAAATTGATGTAGACAATTTAATTTTTCTGATGTTTTTCTGGTGTGTCTTCTTTTACCAGAGTCCTACAGATTTGGGAATATTTTATCCAAACAACTACTTATTTCTGAATGTCTGCAAGCGTTTTTAGGGTTCACAGTCTAGACTCACAAATGGTAAGATCTTAACTTAGGACAGATAAAGAGGAAATTCTTCCCTGTGAGGAACTGGCACATGTTGCCCAGAGTAGCTGTGGATGTGAACATGAAAAAAGTGCCATATGGACAGATATGAACTAGATCCACTGAAATAGTTTCAAATCCTATCCCCTCAGCTGTAAGTTCAAGTCTTCCCTTGTCCCTTCCCTGGGTTTTAAACTTCAGAAGATTGAGATTCCTTACTGTTATCACAATTATAAGACTCAGTATAAAAATAGCCAAGGAAAACTTAATAGTCTGTATTACACAGAACATCAGTATAACATCCTGTTCTCAGTTCCACATTGTCCTTAATGTTTAATGAACCTTTAGGAGTTTTTTTAAATGTGATTTTGCAATATCAAGAAAATTTTGGGAGTCTGCTAGCAAACTAAATTGAGCATGTGCAGTATTCTAAAAAAACAACCTTAACAGGTTAAAACATAAGAATAACTAAACTGGCTTTCTTTAGACAAACAATGGAGTATGTAAATTGCAAATCTAGACTTAGTCTAAGCTAGTTCATATTAAAAATAAATTGAAAAACATTGCAGACATTGTTAATTTAGCATGAAGGCAAAAACATTGCTGAAAGATTACTGTAATGGAGTATAGTTAATTCCATTCAATTCTTTTTCATGGTTCTTAAGGATAGGTCAGAATAAATATTAAATCCACAGGAGATTTATTGCTTCCTTGGAAAATCAATATGCCGTGAATCAACATTAACATGAACTTTGGACATTCTGTGTGTTTTCTTTCCTGGGAAATTTTTGGTAAGCCTGGCTGAATCCATGGATATTCTCACCACGACTCACGAAAAACTGTATGCAGCATCTTGCCAGCTAACTGTAATTAATACATGGATTTAGCTGGGTTTGAGGCTGGTGAGATCTGAGAACATTCTTAAGGAAGGTGGAGAATCGAGAGCTAAGCCTTGAACGCAACTGAGCTTGGTTAAAACTTACTTGAAGTCACGGTCAACATTGTGCAAGTGACTCAGACTTCACCAACATGTTAAACACAGCCAACATTTGTAATGGATACTGCCCCACCTGCCCAGCCTTTGCTAATATGGCACATAATTATATGTCATCAATATTACCAGCCTCCTTTTCTGGTATCACCCTTTCCATCTACTCTTTCTGTCTGTTGCCATCGCTGATTAAAATTTTGCTTAGCTGCTACTGGAATATAGGTTGGGTTTGTGTTCAACTCCCCAGCACTTTGTACAAGGTTGGCATACCCTGGCAAACTGTTTGGACCAAAAGTCAGGAATCTGGGCCACTATTTCATCTTGAGTACTATCTGCCTAACTGAAGTGTACCGAAATTTGATTTTGGTTTTATTTGGTTGTTGGGTTTTTTGCCCTGCAAAATCTTCTGTCAGAGGTCAGTTCAGCACAAGGCTGATGTTATTCAGCTTTAGATTCAGACACCTAAATTTAGAGGTATAATTACACGAATATAGACTTGACTCAGTTGTCCACACAGGCATTTAGTGCCACTTTAGAAACCATGACATATCTGATATGCTTGTAGACCTTACACATTTAACTTGGGATTTATTAAGAGACCCTCAGGCCTTCTCTGACCCTTCCTGGTACCCCAGGGTATCACAAATGCCAGAAAGAGCCTGTGGCTAGGAAGGTGGACCACACACATTTGGTCAGTTGAATCTCTCTCATGTGGACAAAAATAGGAGTTTAAACACCAGCTGATACAGCCACCTAAATGGAGACAACTAATTTGGGTAAGGGAGCCAGGAGTCAAGATATTCTTGACCTGGGCTGGTTTCTGTTACTTAAATAAAAAGGTCACACTGGCACTTTCCTACCCCTCAGCCTTCCCCATCTTTTCCTAGCCCATACAGCCTCCATCCCTAGTCCTACACCACAAGGCTGGGCAGCTTTGCAGACCTTGAGCAAGGCTGATGTAGCCCACAGGCTTTTTGATCACGCTGCAGGTGAGAGTTCTGCAAATTGTCTCCAGTGGTAAGAGGCTGGATCTTTGATTCTTGTTATCAGAGATAATGCACTGAAACCCAGCATGCCTGATGAGATTCCTGAAATAATCTCACTGTTGTATCTTGTTATACAGAAATGAATCATGTTTGGGAACAGATTTACTTGCAGGTGAAGCGAATAAGGAGGAAAGGAGAGCTGTGAGATATTTAGCTCTTTTAAGCGACATCTCTTACTCCACCACCAGGACATTTGCTAACACTCGTGTTCCTAATCCAGTGTAGCACCAAACTTTCAGTTGCCCTCACATAGCTACAGGGAGCAAGGGAAAAACGTCTCATACAGCAAATGCAAAGGATCTGTCAGGGGAGATGGAGTTTCTACCTTGGTCCCCCACCTGAAACCTTGGCCATCTTTTTCCACCCCCTGAAACACTCCTCTTTCTATATGTTTTACTTTTTAATTGTGAAATTTATCAAACTCATTCGGGGTTAACAATGGTTGACTTCAGGGTTGACTATGAAACAGGTATTGGCTTGAATGGGAACTAAATAGAAACAGTTTCTATTTAAATTACAGTGGAATTTAAAAATACTTTGCTAAACTCTCTGGGGCAGGGTTTACCTCTTACCACTAAAATGAGAAGTCATACAGCAATCGGCCTTCAAGGTGTGTCCACATTGCAAGTAATGGTAAAAATAATAAATACAATCATGCTGATGCTGTTGACAATATAATAATGATAATAGAAGAAACTATTGTATTAATTGAGGAGACCTACTGCCTGAAAGTACAGAGAATGACATTCCAGTATAATTTTTATTTTTTAATATAACTTAATATTTTTATAATTACTAATGGCTTTTTGGTTGTCCATCAGCACATGGTGGGTGGAAATAATTTGGGGTGTAACTGATGAAGCTAGTTGTTCTTTTTTTTTTCTTTCTTTTCTTTTCTTTTTTTCCTTGCTGAATTTCTTGATGTGTATGCTTTTCCACACAGATGGCACCTTTGGCAACAGTCTACCTGGCAGGATTTCAGGGCACCATTAATCTATCAAAGCAATGCTAATGAATTTGGACTCTTAACAGTTTACTCACCATCTGCTTCTAACCGTCATCCTTCCCTGTGCTGTCCCTAATGCTCCTCTTGTGGAGGATGGGAACTCTGATCAGCACTGATTAATGTGTTTTACTGGTACAGCTACTGGCTTCATGCTTTTGCTGAAAAACAGTGTTAAAAAGTCAAAGCCACAGGTTTTGAAAAATTTTGAAGAAGCCAAAGATGAAGTTTTAGACCCTCAAATTTTGCCTGACCCTGTAGACACCTAGGTTTCCTTAAGTTTATGTCTTTCCTTTCAAGTAGATTACACAACAAAAGTTATTAAATTTATACTAGCATAGAATACCATAGTTTGTTATTAACATGAAATATTTCTGAGTTTGTTGCACGCCTGAAAAAAAAAAAATGTTTGGGGCTCATTTGTCTAAAACACCTACCTAATTTTTCCAGTGATATTACTTGGTCTAAATAAAGCCACTGACTGTCCACAAACCTCATCTCACATTATATCTCCAGACCAAAAGAGTTACCACAGCCAACATTCTTCCAGTAAAACACTGTTCTGCAATAGGCTCATGTTGCCAAGGTGTTCCACACCTATTCTCATTCCACTATGGACTGGATTTGCAAAATAGGTGGTTTCCCTGCCTATCTGGCTCGCAGGACCTAAGCCAGAAACATTCTCAGAGCACAGAGAAACTCATCCAAGAAAAGGAGATTTATAACCCTCTTGCTGACTCCTTTATATTCAAAAGTCTCATGGCTTCACCTGGAACAGGCCAGTGCCAGGTGCAAGTTTCTCTTTCTCCTGAGGGGGTTTGAAACGACATCTCTATTTCTCTACCTCCCAGGAGAATACCCTAACCACCAAGAGATAGTCCAGGAGATTGTGGGTCTCACAATCTCTTCCAGTAAATCTGTTCCTCTTTAATTAAATATTCCTTGTGCTTTTGGAAGAGATAGTAACTCCAGACACAGGCAGAATGGGAAAACTTGGGTTTCTAATCCCATATCTAACAGATATGCTCAGCATGATGCACTGGGTTTGTTAAACTAATTTTAGGAGTCGTATGCCTCATTCCATGAGTTTGCCCAGCGAGAGCACAGACTCCCTTTGAAGATTCATACCCAACCAGCAGCCAAAGTCAGACACTGCAGCAATGAGCAAAGTTCTAGTCTTTCTGCATCTCTAGTGGCTAATACATCACTACCAGAATTATTTGCTTTTCATTTGGAAAAGGAAAATAATAAAACAACTCCCCAATGTTGTAATTGTAGACACAGAGTGATTTAATAACAACAATTGCTGCAAACACATGGGCTAAGCAACTTAGAGCAGTGAGTAAAACCATCAATTATAACTGCTGCAACATTTATAGGACTAGCCAATGACAGTGACATTACAATTTATGTGATTATCAATAAAATGATGGGAAAAATAGTGGAATTCTGAGCCTAACTTACTGTCACCATCAAAGCAGAGGAAAGCAAGGACTTGGCCATGAAGACTAGAAAAGTCTGAGGCACCAAAAACTGCTTATAATGAAAAATAGACCAGGAAAATAAGAAGATAAACAAACATGAGGGATGTGATAGAGATCATGGAATTGGTTGTTCGCAATTACCCCGTTTCATAATACAAGAATAATGAAGCATCCTATGGAATGGGATGGCAAGACATGGAGAGAGGATAAAGGGGAAGACATTTTTTCACAATAGATAATTGACCTGTGGAACTGATTGCCACATGATAGCTGCAAGTCCAAGAGCTTAGCAGGTTTTAAAAAGGATTAAACATGTATAGGGATAATTAGTTCATCCATTATTAAACAAGATAAGTTTTATTAGTCACTAGTTATATTAAACAAGATAAAGACCTTGTAGGAAACTTTAATTCTTACCCAGTGAAAAATTCTTGAATATCAACTTCCAACAGAATTTTCCAAAAAATAAATATTTTTCTACCTTATTTTATGAGAAATTTTGAATTTTAGTTTCACAAAAGCCAGCATGCCTCTGCCTAATATAATTAACAAATAATGTGATTTCATCGTTTTCTTAAAGATGGATTAGCACTGACGTGTCCTGGCTAATAATTGGTATCTGCACTGAAGTAACTCCTGTAAGATGAAATGGATATCAAGGTTTTTCTGTAGAAAAGCAAGGAGAGCTCAAATATCTTTTCAAAGTGTTCCCAACAGAGATTAATTTTATTTTCTAGAAGGCATTTCTACCCAAAGAAAATCACATCCTGTATACGTTTAAGGTAATTGGATACCTTGCATTTTAGAGTGACAGTGCTTACCTGAGGACTCCACCTATGTGCAATCAACCACTTTTCTTTGTCACTCATTCTGAAAATATTCCTTTTTCTTGTCTCAGGTTCTATCATATTCTGGAATTTACCAGAAGCATCTGCAGGAAGATGTTCCTCCTTAGCATTCCAGTCAGTGGAGAGAGTGGCTACATCCAGATGGTGGTTTCAAGAATCATGGGACCACACAGACACTTAGGCTAGAAGGGGCTTTTGGAGGTCATCAAATCACAGCAGAGCTCACAGTGAAACTAGACCAGGCTTTGAAGGGCTTTTTAACTTCTGAATCACTCTATGGACGTGGGTATCTCTCTGCCTGCAGGAAACTCTGGTAACAATAGAAGGAACCCAGAAGAGACCTAAATGAACAGCTCAATGTAATTGGGGAGAACCCAGACCATTCTCAGATTTTCACTTCTCTCCCATATGTCGTATCCTTTCCACACTCCTTGCTCGCTCATCCAAATTTGTCATTAACCCCTAAATGGGCATTTTATAATAGTTACAACAAAAGCTGTGTCATGAAATGACTGCTCTATTCCTTTCTGGCTCTATTCCCTGTTAACTTCACAAATAGATTTCAGCTCATTCCTGAAATACATCTTGTGTCTTGTACGTCTTTTCTCTCTCGTTCTTACTCACCTGATCACATTTCCCTCCCTTTATTTTACACAGTCTATTGCTCATAACTGGGGCTATAACAGGTTTGGAAACAACCTGTACCAAAGAATGTTCCTTTAAGAAGCAAGCTATAAATTGAGGAACCATATTATCTCTGGTGCTTTTCCTACTAAAGTAATACTTTTGTCCACAATTTTTCACCTTGGTAATACCTTGCTTAGAGCTCTGTGTTGAAGTGTTTAGGTCAGTACTCTGCTTAAATCTAACACAGGTATCTCAACACTCTGCTTGCAACTAAAGTGGAGACATACCTTACACACAGATCTTGATGGCAATCTTGATGTCAACCATTAATGTAAAAGAAACCAGAATCCTGTTCCAAGAATTCATGAGATTGACATCAAATTGTTTCCTTCACTTGGCTTTTGATTATTGTGCCCTTAGGGTTATTCAGGTACAGGCACATCATCAAACTTCATTTCATTTGTCCTGTGTTAATAATTTTTTTATGGTAGTCAAGTATGCCATGGATTATTGGAGCACTGCATGTTTTTGAATGTATTTATCTTCACATCACTCTTATGAGGAAATCAAGTACACTCATTCTCATTTCACAGATTAGGAACTGAACCACAGAAAGGAAAAAAACAACTAGCTGAACAATTGTGTCCATGGCAGAGCAAGGACTCCAAAAACCAAACCCGCTTTTCACTTAGGGGATTAATTTCTACTGTACTGAAATTCGATATCATTCCATAATCACATGCTTCCAGAAGCTGAGACAAAGCACAAACTATAATAAAAACTACCCTGAAAATCTAAGAATTTAGGTTTCTGTAGGTTTCTATAGAAAACTATAGACTGGGACACTTCAATTCTCTTTTTGGTCCAACTCAGTATTTCCTTTTAAGAACCAAATGGTCCACATCTGTTCTCAAGACACCAACAACAAAAGGTAGATTTTACTCTAAAAAATGGCTGCGTACCTCAAAGTGCCACCTTTCCCTCACCTTTCAGTTCTTAGTCTGACACCCCATTTTCACAGAACCCTCTTGTTCATCCTTATTCCTTTATTCTAAACAACCTCAACACCCACCTCATTCCTAGTGCTCATTTTCCCATTCCACTCCTTTTCTTTGTCCCCCCTCCCTGCCCCATAAATCATTCTGTTGTACTTGTAAGGTTTTGTTTTTAAACTCACACTGCTGTGGGTTATTCCCACAAGCTCTGGAAAAATCAGTCCTACATTACAGGATGTGTGAACAAACTGGCCAGGTTACAGAGCAGCAGCTCGAGGTTAAGTCACAATGTGTTCCCAAAACACCTGCTAGAGCTCTCCAAAACATTTCACTTGCAACAACTTGCTGCAACACATGGAGACATTTCCAGAAACACGTTCACCTGGGAACTTCCTGGTGCTGGTGCTGTGGCTCTCTCTGCAATGCTAAACTTTATCTCTGAATGTTTCGACAATGATGTAATATACTAAAAATAAAAAAAAAAAAAAAAAAGACTAAAAAAAGGCTGGATTCTGTTATTTAGTTTTAATTTATTTTTTACTATAGATGGGCTGTGGATAGGTGGGTTAATCTGGAGATATCTCCAGGCAGTTGGTAATACCAATTTAACATGTCTCTGTCTGCATTTTATCTCAGCTGAGATGCTAAATTAAACATGCATTTAAAAATAATGGCATCTGAACAGGGTGTCTCATTCCATTTTAGCTGGCTGCAGTATTTTGTTATGTTTGCATGTTGCTCTGTAAATGTTTGTGTTCCTTATCCTGATTACAGATGCAATTTTACAGCCTGTTTATTGATTTTAAAACTTTAGAATACCATTGACATTAGCCATAAGGAACCTCATTTGTCTGGCAAGAGATTGCAGAAGGAATTTTAGACCTGATTAATTTGGTCTTGTGTCGCTTTTCCACTTGAACTTGTAATAGGAAGGCTACATATTCATTGTATTCTTTGTATTTGTAAAAAGCCAATGCATCACATTGGGGTATTTAAACACATGCAAGATTTTTGTCCTTTCTTATTCATTTTTGTTATCTTGTATAAACAGTTTGAAATAAATAAGTGTACACATGAAAATAGATAAGAATTCACAAGGTTCTGTTAAGGAAACACACACGGCTCAATATGTATTTCTCTCTGTAAATAACAAGTCTAAATAATAGTGTATTTTTGATATTCAGTCATAACCAGAGGAGTTAAGTCACTTTAAATTTTACCTGAGTAAAGGGTTCATGATCTGACCTAAGAATTAACATAATATTTAGCACTAACAGCACAAAGAAGAAAACAAAAAAAAAAAAAAAAAAGACTTCTTCAAGGACACCTCTCAGGCTGGAGTCTAAGCCAAGAATAACAACTGACTTAGACTTCACAGCAATCCTGTGGACTAAGAATCATCCCACTTTACCGAGAAAGTGGGAAACACAAAACCCCACAGTTAGAAACTCCCTTGCCCAACACCTACAAATTCATTGTTACCATTGAATGGATGAATAGTTCACAAATTCTTTACAGGAGCCACAAAAGCAGCAAACAGCACATCGTGCTCAAGGACATTGGTCCAATGTTAAATTGTCATTGCAGGGTATTTGATACAATAAGTGACAAATAAATATTTATCTGGAAAACTTTTATGTTGTTTTAAGCACGTTATTCTCCAAACCACAGTCTGGACTGCAGTACTACTATAGGTAAATAGAGATGGAAATTCATGAGGTCAGGGGGTGCCTGTGAGGTGCAACATCTCTTGGCTACCTAATGCTAGATAAATTCTCCTGTGGCTGAATACATCTTTCTTCGTAGTTCACTGCTTATGCCCTGGAAACCCCATTACTGGAAAAATATAAGGGATTAGATCTTTTTCCAACTTTTCTTAGACACAACTGACTGTTTTTTAAGGATTTCATATTCACCCTAGACAAGCTTGCCAACTGACTTGTCCAGGGCCGACAAAAAAAAAAAAAAATCATTTCAAGAACGAACATTATTAAATGATTTACAATATTTTCAATTAGCGTTACCTAGAAATGTTTAAAATTTTCATATTAAAACTGACTGATATGTCAGTTATTATTAAGAGAAACAAAACTTTTCTGAAGAGAAGAAAACAAGGGAGATTAAAATTATTTCAGAAGCTGAATTTGTTGTAGAAATTACTGTAAAACTTAAAAAAAAAAATTCCCCTTTTATCTGAAAGTAATCATAATTTATGCAATATCATTCCTGAATTCAGTCTGAAATAGAATGGTATTTGTAAGAAAAATTAAAATTTCCTCTATTATTCTGTAAACTGAGTGTGTTTTCTTTGATTACAGCAAAGAGATAGGATTCCATCTTAGCATGGTCTTAAAAAGCTGAAAGTCACTCTGTTGAGCAGCAGTCCAACGTGCCTGGTTTTCAAAGATGAGATAAGCCACACCTTGGCCATTTTAGGACATGTTTTGAAAATCATCTTATCTGATGAAATCCTTACCTAGTGAGCCTTCCATGAAGTCCAGTTGGACACCAAAAAGGCTGAGGTGGTCAGCTCTGTGCAAAGAGAGCTCACAGATTGAGGAGTCTTCTGCTCCCCAGGGCCCAAGCGTGCAACCTGATATAGCAGCAAATACAGCACTGTGCATTGATTTTCTGTTGCCTTCTTAATTGGCAGCTTTAACAAAGGTTATAATGTGAAAACTCAGGGGTAGTTGAAAGCCAATATTCTCATTTTGTCAACAATTTCTGTTTCTGGAAAGATTAATGTATCAACTTCACCTTGAGCAAAGAAGATCCTTTTGAGTAATCTCAGAAATCATCAGGCTCTGAAAAAGGGGCAGTGAGATGCTACCAAGCAAAACAGGAAAAATTACTGAGAAGCAAGGGCAGAGTACCACAGAGAGTGAGGGGAAATAATAAAATGATAAATAGCAGGGAGAAGGATATCCTAGTGCTGAACACTGAGCTGAAAGCTCTCTTGCATAAAGCACTGGGCAGAGTAGAGCAGTAAGCAGAGGAATCCTCCATAATTTGGAGTATTTCTACAAGCCTAGAAAATGGTCTACACCAGCAGAAAGATTAAAAATTTGGGTTAAGGTCACATGTGGTCGAAAACAGATAAAAGTCAAAAGGGATCCAATGGTTGTGGAGTCTTCATCTTTGGAGAGAGTCAAAACCTGACAGGACACAGTCCTCAGCAACCTGCTCTGAGCTTGAAGTTGGATGGGAGATTTCCAGAGGTTGTCTCCAACCACCTTGGACTTTTGTGATTGACCTGATAACTCGGCACGTGCTACTTTTGTTTTGTTTCCCATCAAGACCATTCTCTCCACACTGAAGACCTGCATTTCCTTTGGACAGGGATGTCCATCTACCTTTAATCGTGTGGCCAGGAGAGGTGAAGTTCCTTTAAAAGTCCAGCGGCTCTGGCAGCACTTATGTAGAAGCACATTTTTCATGAATATGGGCTCTGGAATTAGATCAAGATAATCTGGAGGCAGGCTTGGCTTCATTCTGCTCTGCAAATGGTATAAGTGACACCAGTAGATAAGTATCAGGCCTGGCATATTTTCAAACACTCTGATAGTGATAATAAGAACAACCCAAACCTCCTGGTATAACCTCACTGAAATCAATGAGATATATAATACAGACACAATCCTGTGAGGGGGAGCCTCAAATCTGAAACATAACATTCCTGACATCAGAATCAAAAGAAATGGGTCCCTTTTCCCAGAGCTTCATAGGCAGAGCTTCCCCATCACAACCACAGAGGATGCTTCACTGAAGATGATGTTGGACACCACCCACCAAAATGCTCATGTTCTATAATCATGGCTCAGATTTCAAATGAGACACAAAATAATGTTGCTGTCACCATGTATTTCCTGTCGTGGCATTCAAACATCAGATCCTTTCAAAAAGGAGATACTGCTACATTCCACATGATGGCAGGAGATCTGTTTTTCTTACTGCAAAACCAGAGCTTGCAGTTTAAGATTGTCCTATTAAACATAGCAAGATAAGCAATCTCCCATATTCTCCAAGCTGTTTTATAATAATGTGTTCTCAAGACATACTCAAAAGGAACAATTTTTCTTTGTATATTAAAAAATAAACAACCAAACATGCTGAAATAATTTTGCAAAGTTTACCTAAATTATTAAATAAGTGCTTTGTAAAATAATACTTACAAGTCAACTGGTATTTCTGGGCAAATTTACAATGCTTACCTTGTTTTTGCTGTACATAATTAGATTAACTCACTATAGGATTTTCTATATATTGTTCTTTATACTGTCCTTGTTTTTATTAAGAAAGAGGAACTTTCAGGAGCAATTTAGTAGAACTGATTTTAGATTTTTTTTTTAATAAAAGAATTTTCTGCTTATTTTTTTAACTCAAGAAATGCTGGAAACACTAGGATTGCTTTTTCCTGGAGGTTGATGGGCTTTAGTATGACTTTTCTGGAGTGCTTTAATTAAAACATTGAACATGGTGTTTTGTTATAAATATATAACAAAGATGTTCAAGTGTTTAGTAGGCAGTGGAATGCCAAGAAACACTCTTTAAAACATTAATTTAAAGTGTTTATCCTTAACTTTCTTGAGTTGGATTATGTTATTATTATTTTTTATTGTCTATCATCCATCTTCTGTTTACACATATGAAAAATAAGGACAAAATCAAAACCAAAATTTTATATTTAACAGCACGCTTCATTGTTTGCTTATATATTGCAACAAACAAAGCAGGAAAAAAATCTCACATGATTTCTTGTTTTTCTCTTGTATGCAGCTCATCTTTAAGCAATATACATGAATCATTAAATAATTATGCAAGAGTATGTTCTGCTAAAAAAGTGCATCAGGTTCATCCTGTGTTTTTCTCTACCAGGGAATGCCCAATTCTTTTGGCACATTCCTCTTTATTAACTTGATTTTAGGGCCAGAAAATAATCATAATATGATATCTTGATATCACTTTATGCTTCCATTACCTGTATGAAGTTTTTTACAAGATTTTGTTTGTTTACAAGACTGGTTAATGAGACAACAAAGTCAGATGATGGGCAGCCATTGGCAGAAGTTATCTAGACATTAAAGACACTTGAGAGATGGGTTAAATGCATAATTCCATCCTTTTCATGTAAGAAATGAATTTTCATGGACTTTTCTTCTGCTTCAAATACCAGCCCCATATGTGGCTGAGCTGAAACTGTGGGTGCAGCAGAAGCACTGGTGGTTCCACAACTCCTCCTGACACAATGAGGGGGAGGAGCAAGTGTTCAGCAAGTTTCCAGGTGAAACACTCAGAACCAGTGTCAGCAGCAGTTTGGACAGGGTGACATCCCCCCATCACACAGAGGAAACCAGGAGACAGACCCCAGCCTGGGAACTCTGCTCTGCTTGTGTTGGTCAGGAGCTGCACAATGATCACTCCTTCCCTCTTGTATCCCCAGATTTCAGGCTATGGAAATATACAGAGTTCTGGGGATTATTTGATGCTTGGGAAAACATAGAGCCAGCATTCTTAAAATTTACCTTTAATGGCTCTAAACCTATCCTCTCAAATCCAACAAAAGAGGAGATATTCCCCTTTGGTTTTATAATGCAGCCAGCAGAGAGTGAAGCACAGTGCTTAAAATATAAGTCCATCAAAGGCTGGCACCTCCTTGCTTAATGAACCTTTCTATTTGTGTATTTGACTCATATTTGATCATTTTAACTGCATTTGAGTACTGTTAGCTCTGGGGAGACAACTCAGCTTTTGGCTCAGAGATCAGGAACGGAACTGTAGGATAATTTTCAATTATAATATCTCTTGTATTGATGATGAATGATACTCAAGAAAGAAAACAAAGACCTGAGCATGATAGCATAGTTTTAACTTGTAACCTGAACAGATGCAGTCTGTGAACTTTGAGACTTAATAGCAATGGAATGCCACATTATTAGTTTCCAATACTTTCTGAAGAAGAATTTCCCTGAATGAGTGCTGATGACAATTTAGAAAAACATTTTTGGACTGATCATTTTTGGACTCTAAAATGCAGTATCAGCTAGCCAAGCACATTCACTTTGCAACTCTTCCTTGTTTGGTGCTCTGCAGCTTTCTTTCAGCACATCGTCTGATCTGGGAGAAGAAACAATGATTATTTTCATAGAAGATTCTAGTCTGTTTCATGTCCCTTCACTCAGGAACTACTACAAAATTTCTGTGATTAACTTGTAAGAACTTGAAGGTAATTTTTAAGTTTGAACTCCTTTTATCCCCTCATCTCCTTTGTTTTATATATCTTTACTTGATTTGGCTTTTGAAAAATCAAACTCAAAGAAAGAACAAAAAAAAAAATTAAAAAAAAAAAAAAAAAACCAAAAAAAAAAAAAAACAAAACCCAAAATAACCCCCCCAAAAAAACCAACCTAAATTTTGAGCAAAAATAGTCCCAGCCGTGTCCCTTTAGTAAAAATGAGAGTGAATTTTGGAGAAACTGGAGCAGCTGTTTCTTTCTTCAGGACAAATGTGGTCTGGAAAATCCACAAATCAAAATGCTTATCTTGTGTTGGTGCCAGCACATAACACATGACTCCTTGGTAGATGAATGTCTACTGTAGGATGCATTATTAGTCTATTCAGCCTCATGTGCTGTGCTGACCTACTTTAACTTATTCTTCATAATGCACAGCACTGAAGCAACATTGACTCATATACTCATTTCTCATATACAATGAGGCATTAATAATACATTGGATTTTTTTTTTTCCTCCAAAGCAAAGATATGGTTAAATCAAATGGATCCTGATGTGAACATCAACAAATGAAACAGATTGGCCCTTGTACAAGCAAAATGATGTTTTATAGGGAAGGCATTCCATCCTGCTTCCCCTGACAGATGTTTCCTTAAATATGCTACCGCTATTTTTATGCTGGGCAAGGTGAGGTTTCTGGTTTTGATGGGTTTTGCTATAACTTTTCATGATAGTTTTTCTTACCTGCAACTAGAAAACAAAACAGAATACAACAGAAAAATTGAGCATGTTTTAAAATGCATTGAAAAATCCTTCCAGAAAAACACAACCTACAAAAATCCCTTGAAATAAATATTGTTAAAAAAGTATTTGTAACAAACAGGAACCAATTCCGAGCCAGTAAAAGCAAAAATCAACATAATTTAAGTAAAATGAAAAATTTACTCCAAGGAGCTTGTTACCTCTTGAGTCTAATGAGACCAAATTCCTGATGAGGGAAACTAAAGAGATAAATAAACATCATAGAAAATTTTTCTTTGTATTTATGGCAAACTAGAGGACAAATATTTTTCTACAAACAAATCTTGTAAGTTGCTTATTTGGTTGAATCATTTTTAAAAGTTCCCTGTCCCTTGCTATACTGCTTTTCACTTTTTTTATTTTCTAGGGTAAACCAGCAGATTCTGGTCCATGGCTGGACAGACTGCAGTGCTGAAATGCAAGAACTCAAAGAGTTTCTACTTTCCTTTTGTATCAGGGTAACCTGCATCTAAAAAGCAACAACAATACAAGCCATCAGTCCCTGGACAGACAAAACTAAATTCAGAAGTTTAAAATATAGCATTTTACTTATGGTGTTTTAATTTCAAAGCAGGCTGTGCTTGTTTTGAAGATATAGACTGAAAATTACAGTAGCTGCTCTTCTTGCAAAATGAAACTCAGATGTAAGAAGCTGTATTAGCATTCTTACCTCCTATCTGTTTTATTATTTTTATAATTTTAAAATCCAATGCACTCAGGTAAAAGAAGAGTATTAGACTAGCTTCAAATAAGGGAGCTTGGGATAAGAATCAACTCAGATAACATAAGTTTATATTGACATATTTCAAAAGACATTGCTTTATATAGTTAATTAAAGGGTGCAACAGTTCTGCTGTACTGAAATAATTAAAAAGCTCAGTTAAGTGCTAGTAATTTGGCCTTTTTTAATGAATGAAACCTTCTCCAACTTTCCAGCTTTAAGCTTTGGATAATACTTCAATTTGCTGTAGAGTTTCAAGAAAATTAGCTAATTAGTTTTTCAGAGATCTAATCAGTTGGATATTGGCCTTCAAAAATGTTTGTACATGTACTATCATGACTTTTCAATCTCTATCAGTTTTAAAAGCCATCAGTAGCAGAAAATAATTTCTTTTTTCAAATACCAGAATCAATTGTTCTTACTGAAGAGTGGGAATATTTTGTCAATATGCAACCAAGAAACAATATTTCTTATATTATGTGAATATAAACTTATAAACTTCTTAAATAAAGGGAAAATACTTTGGCAGTTTTCTCTGGCATAGTATTGAGAAATGTTCTGAATGTTTCAAAAGGATTTTTTTTTTTTTTCTTTTTTTTTTTTTTTTTTTTTTTTTTTTTTTTTATGATTTGCAGGAACTTCCAAAGGATAGGACAGGGTCTTTATCAGTTATACTTTATTTGATAAGCTGTACCTCTGATTTAAATGCCCAGTTGCTGAAGTAATGGCACAAATACCTCGAGGCAGCTGTGATTGCACATCCTTGCCAATGGCATCTAATGAGTCAGATGAGTGGCCACTCTCTGATTCACTCAGGAGAAAACACTCAGGAGCTGGAAGTCTCCTTGAGATTCCATGGCCTTCTTCTGGTGCCCCATCTCCTTCCTCAGTGAACCCAAACGTCAATAAAATGTGTGAATGTTCCTGGGTCCCAAGGAAGGTCTGTCTTGGGGGACTTATACCTGGATGGGGGACTGGGATGGTCCCAACAGGAACAGGAGAAGCTGTTAAAGGGCAGGGGAGGTGGGTTAAATGAGGATTTTGGTCATCTTTTAGCCTCCAAAGGAAAATTATGCCTGGCTCTACATTAATTGTGGGGTATAACAATACTACCTGTAGGATGCTTCTACCTGCACATGCTCAAAGTAATGAATTATAGAAATTATAGAAAGCATCTCTCTCTAATGTCATGTGAAAAATATTTGCAATATTGGAGCGGGGGCGGGGAGGGGGAAGCAGGGAAGAGGTTGTGTTTTATTCCACAACAGAAGTGTTCAGTTTCTGTCTCTTTCCCAAAAAAAGCAATTGAAAGGCCTGAATCTATTCTGGTTTTAGAAAGCTGCATCCCTGTGTGATTCAGAGCAGGGACTCAAAAAAGCTTCTTCCCAGTATATGGTTGCGAACAGCATGTGATCGACATTGTCTTTGCCCTACTCCATCTTCCCTTAGACTAATAATTCCTTAGACAAAAATAACTCCTTAGGAAGGAAAAAAAAAAAAAAAAAAAAAGCACTCACATGAGTTGGCACTTTTTTGCACCGTGAAATATCCTACAGGAAAAATTCCTAAGCTGCTCCCCCTGTAGATGTTCATGCTATCAGTGCGTGGATACAGTTTATTTCATTGTACCATTATTGACATTGACACAGAATTTCTTATCTCTAGCTTCTAAAGATCAAGCAGACATCAACAAGGTTTCTCTCTAATGAGGCATGTTAGCACATGATGAAGTTAGTTTGCACATTGAGAGTTCATTAAAGGTGCTGTTCCAAGAAAGATACATAGCCAGGATTTTGCCAGCTAACAAATGACCTTGGATTTTTTACTTATTGTATATTACATTTGGAATTGCTGCATAAATTGTGAGGACCTGTTTTCATAAGGTTTAAGCATGTGCACTCTTGTTCTCTGTTTCTAGCAGACAATATCTCCAGGTCATGCTATGTTACAGGATCTCACAGTCTCAATATTCTTTGAGATCAATACAATCTTTACCTTCCCCATCAACATGTGCAGTAGCCAACACAGGATTTGCTGACCTGGGTTTTCACAAACCAAAGGGTATGGAAAAGGTATTGACAAAGAAGGGTTTTAAGTATCAGGATCAGACCCATTTTTGTCCATACTGTAAATTGGTGTGCTAAGAATGGATTTAACTGGATGTGGGGAAGACCATATGGGTTATTACCACACCACATGTCCCATGGCACATGCAGTGCCCTTTTCCTCCCCAACAATCTGAACCTGAATTTGCATAGTCTTCTAAAACAAAACAAAAACAAAAAAAACAAAAACAAACAAAAAAAAATTACTGACATTGAAAGAACCATCCATACTTTTACTGCTGTAATATAAATATTGTGAGTTCTACCTACAGCTCAATCTCATAATGATCAGGAAAATCTTCCAGTTTAACGACTACATTCATTTTTCATTCCTTGAACTAAATGCACAGTTATTAAACCCAGAAGGATCACTGGCAGTTTCTCCCAGCTTTCACTGTAAGCTGAAAATGGCATTCTCATCACAGAATTAATTAATGTTCTTGATGCAACGAGATAGAGAATAGATTTACGTTCCACACGTTATTGAATAACTCCCACACATAATATTGCTTTGGCACGTTTTATGTTCCTGGAGTTAAAGTGCACATCAATAGCTCAATGCATCGATAACCTGAGTGTCAGTGCAGCTATAAAACCTGATTCTCCTTGAATTTTGCAGTTTTCAGTACACCAGTCTCCTGGAAAGGGGTCCATGTTGCTGCTGTGGAAGTGGCACACAGATTAAAGAAGCTGAATTATATAAACCAGAATTTTTGGGGTTTGTTTTTTTTTTTTTTTTTTTGTTTTGTTTTTTGTTAGCCTAATTTCATCTTGCTGAAGAAGTGTCTTCAGAAGGATTAAAAATTACACTTCGCTTTCATTTTTCCACTGCTTGGAGCATGCCCCTTCTTGGGTGAGACAGCCACTTCCCAACTCAATTCAGGTCTTTATGGGGCTCAGTGAGACATCATTGCTTTTAAGGCATAATATTAATTACTGGAAATGAAGTTTTTGATTAGAATAGAATAGAATAGTTCCGTAGAAAAGGACCTACAATGAACATTGAGTCCAAGTGCTGTTACTTCCTCTGTTTTGGTTCAAAAGGCTAGAAAAAGTGCAATGATTATTGCACAACCGTTCGAGTGAGGATTTTTTCACTAAAGTGATAAATGCTTTGGACAGCACAAAAAAGGCATGTGAAGGCATTTGGAGGTGCCAGATTTGTTGGGCTTTTGTCAAAGCATTACATAGGACAGATGGAGAGGGTTGAATGTGGTTTCGACATTGCTTGCTTAATCTCACAGCAATTTTATATAAACAGGTTTAAAGTTAATTATTTCCTTTACTCTCTTTATTTCCTTCTTTCCATGCAAACTGGAAGCTATTTTACCACTCAACAAGCTCTCAAATAGGCTTCATGCTTTTTCTGGAGAAAGAACAAAGATGTGAATGTGCATCTAGCTCTAGTTACGTGGTGAGATCATACCAGCAGAATCTCCATTCAAATTTTTGAGCTAAATGCAGTAAAACTGGTGTGTCATCAGACTCAGTTCCACACTTAATCAGCCTGCTCTCCTGGTAAGATATGATCTAATATAATTTGAAAAGAGATAGCATCAACTGGGAGGAAAGTTTGTGTCAATAAGCTTAGAAGGGGTTTTTATTGTCCTAGTAGCTCATAATTTTACTTGATATTTGATTTATAAAGTCAAATAGACTAAAGTATATACTGTGGTTTCGTAGCAAAAAAAAAAAAAAAAAAAAAAAAAATTACAATATAGTATTTTCCAAGAAGTGAACATCACAGTGGTACAGCCATATGGATAGCTCCTTTTTACACCTGAGACACTGAAGAATAGAAAATATAATATAATTAATTTCAGTAGATTTCAGGCATTCCTATGCATTTTAGACATCTTTAATTGGACCCTTCTGCTCTGGTCCTCTTTGCAGTTAGGAGAGAAAAACAGGCACTTTCTAGGCATGCTTCATATGACCTAATTGAGAGGAATGTTTGAGAATGAGATAAATAGTTCTGAGCTTCACAGGATATATCAGCCAGATTTCCCCTGATGTAAAGAGAAAATGGATTGATTTTCATAGATGTAGATGCATTTTTTGTAACAAATATCTTTGTTAAGGTGCATCCTACCCTTTTTGAGAGACAGCTCAGGAAGTCTGCGATGGAACAGCATTTCTCCAGGGTGAAAATCATGACCACCTCTCAGAAACTTGAAAATCAGGTTCTGTCAAATGCACTGCTGGTATAACTCTCCCTTCATACCTCCCAGCCTTTATCCCAAGCTATCCTACTAATCACATGGCCTTCAGCAGAGTTCCTAAAAAAATAAATGTGTGCTGGCCTGCAAACTTTGCATTATTTGCTTCCTAAGCAAAAGTTGCTGCACCACTCTGTTTAACAATCAAAAGACCAACAAAGCCCACTGCCAGAGTCCTTATGCTAAAAGCTGAGGACAAAAAGGGTGTAAAAAACAACTCCAGATCATCTCAGATCCTTCCTCTACATGAACTTAATCTCTTTTGGAATCAGCCTGACTCATTGTTATGCATTTAGTCCATGATGTGCATGAAGCAACAGACAAGGATGTCCAAGCTGTGGCTCTTGAGTCACAAGCAGCTCATCCATGACAGTTGTCACGTTATGCCAGGTCAGTGTCATAGCTGAAGGACAATTTGCACCTTGAGCAGGAGTTTAAAAGCTAAGCCAAATTCTTGGATAAGGGAGGAAGTCAGGCAGGGCTGCTAAGACAGGATCCACCCCCCATCCACTGGGCAACGGTGTGAGTTTGACAAAACCAGTGTCTGTCCCTAGACTGTGGAACATGGCAGGAATTCCCTCCATGGTTGCCACCCCGTGTTCTCTGCCTCTCTCCCCCTCACAGAAATTTTGGAAGGTGACCCACAGAACTGGGGAGGTGGGAGGAGAACAACGGTGTCCAAAGAACATGGATAATTGCTTATAATTAATACTGACAATTGCACAATCACATGTGAAAGAGTTACATTACACAATCTCTTACATAACACCTAATCTTAACCTAATTCTGCTCCACTGCATATGCCTTGTACTAAAATACTGTTGTCATTTAGAAGGAAGAATATCCTCATTTAAGTAATATTTAAAAGTGGATGTCACAGCTCTTGAATTATTCAAAAATCTGATGAAAAAGCAAGATTTTGGGTTTTACTGAGGTTTATTTTATTTAAGACATTTTTGCCATAATATCGTTTGCTATCTTAACTCCTGGGAAATTGATGTAGATTATTAAATTGTGCCAGAAGTAATTTTGAATGGTTCTAAAAGAAGGCAAAAAATGAGCTTCTTAACAGAAAATGACAGTACATTTCCCCTTCCCTACTCTTTGATTTTCTTTTTCAATATATTCCCAAATGGCTTAAAGCCATTTTATATTTCAACAGGCACTTTTCCCAGTTTCAGCAACCCCAAGGGTTATCCTACCCCTGTTAAGGAATGTACCTCATTTTTGAGTCTTTTCATGAGCCCCAAATTCTGTGTCCATGAAATATAACTGGATGTTAAAAAATAAAAAAATCAAGAAAATATATATATGCCTGGACTGGATACTAGTTGCTGTTATTATTACTAGTACTGAGTGTAACTGTTAAAGTGCATTATTGCACACATTTCATGAGCATTCATCCCATAAGATCTGGAACCACTGGTTTCTTTTTAATGTGCATCATGTTTTCTAATGGAAACCAAGGTCTGCTCTAACTTCAGGGGGCAAATTATCCAAGGTTATGAGGAAGAGAGGTGGACGCCTTAAGAAATTGCCCACATGTATCACTAGAGAGGGAGCTGTTGAAACAGATTTATACACGGTCAGACTTGGCTGAACTTCTGCTGGAAAGTCAGTTTGTAACTGTGGTCTGTAGAATTTTACCCCATGTCCTACAAAATGCAACCCCAAGGAATACTAGAGCATTCTCCTGAAGGGTCATGCAATATCCAACTTCTGCTCCAGAGCTCAGAGGAGGCTCCAAGAGGGACGCTGGGTTTCTGTAACCCAGAATATGGCAAACAGTCCTTTAAATGCTCTTGTCATGGGACAATGAGCATGAAGGCTCAGGATAACAGTCTCAGTGTTTGGTAGGCTGGATGTTGATTGCTCTAACGAGTTAAACTTCTCCCTGGCTATCATTAGATATAATTTGGCCTGGAAGTGATTACAAGGTAGGTCTTTGTGGCTGCAGCACCCTCTTCCTTACAGTTATTGAAAGATAACTCTGTTGTCAGCTTAGGCTGGAAGATTTAAGGAAGTATGAAAGCAAATATGAATCTGTCTTGGAAAACAATCTGCTGATGATAATTGTGAATTGTATACTTATGAATTGTATGTTCCTGTAACAATATTTTTTTTCTATTGCTATAGAACTTATTCCTGCGGGATGTTTTAAAGGCAAAAGAGATAAATTAATCAAATTAGCAGAATAGTCTATCAAAGTTACCACACATTATGCTCCAAATAGTTTCAGCTGACATGATGTAAATCACTGATTATCAAAGCATTAATTATTCTTATTCTCTTTTCCTCAAAATCTTTTATCATTCACTGTTAAAACAGGATTCTGGGGAAAGATTCATTTTGATCTGATCCTGGATGTTGGACTTATGTTCCAGCGCTTTAAAACACTACCATCATCTAAGATGACAGCAAAAAGAAAGGGGTCCTATGTCCTGGAGAATAAGATCACAAATTCATAGACTCAAAGAATGGTTTGGTTTGAAATGGGGCCTTAAAGATCCTCTTGTTCCACCCCCTTCCACATCTTCCACTATCTCAGGTTACTCCAGAGCCCCATTCAACCTGGCCTTGGACACTTCCAGGAGTGGAGCAGCCACAGCTTCTCTGGGCAATCTGTGCCAGTGCCTCAACACCCTCACAAGGAAAAATTTCTTCTTATCCAAATCTACTCTCTTTCAGTTTGATTCTTCTTCAAGGGACAGTGCACCTCTAAAGAAATACAGCAACCTTCCATTTTTGACTTGAATTTAAAAAAGGAGATGTAAGCCTGGAATGCTGAAATGGTTTTTATTGTGGAAAAGTAGTCTTATATGAAATGTGACAAGTGAATATTGCTCAGCCCTTTCCAGCTGAGAGTGTGCTAAAGGACTACCAGGTCTTCAAAGTTCCATGCTTGCCATCATCACTTCCATCATAATTATATGACCGCAGTTGTCATTTTCATAAGCATCCTACAATATCTGCCAGAGATCCTCACACTCTCCTGAGCTAAGAATTGCTGAAAAGGAGCATTAAGAATTCCTGTATCAATATCAATATTTTACCAGTGACAGAGTTATCATTGGAGGGCTGAAAATTATGCTGGACATTTCTTGGTTAAATGTATGTTCCATGACTTATGTGAATATACGTTTATTTAGTTTCACTCTGTGTGGATTTATGTCACTCAGTTACAGGACTAACACAGGCTTTGGTTAAGAAAAAAAAGCATTGGGACAGCAGCTATTAAAAGGCACACACACTATCTCTGTGCCTTGTAGATTTTTCTGATGTAAAGGCAAACTTCAATTAGCTCAACATGATATTCAGACCAGAACAGTCATAATGAAAAGATGAATCATTTTCCATTTCAGGGAGAGGGTAACAAAAAGAGTCTATAATCAGTGACGTAAGTTCAACTTGTTGATATATTGAGAAGGACTTTCATTTGAATTGTTTAGGTTTCAATCAGCTTTATTATTTTATTAATCAGACTAAATCAATGTTATTACCCTACCTTTTTAATCACTGCTATTCTCATGGTACCTGTTGACAGGGGCCATGCAGGAGGCAGAAGGGTGATAATTACAATAATTTTTTTTCAGTCACAATGAGTCCTGAAATTATTCAAGCCTGTTGCCAAGCTCTGGAAATTTGAATTCCCAATTCTTCAAGAAACAACCACCCTGTTTCACTGTTGTACAACTGTATGAGGACACTTTCTATCACTCAGAAGTTTACCCCATTTGGCAATAGAGCAATCATGTACCATTCTCTTTACACCAGTAGAGGAAAGGGTGATATGTTGCAAATCTGAATTAAACCCAGAGCTTCCCTTTGTGAAGGCAAGCAGAAAAATGCTCCTCTTCAGCATGCAGAAAAGCTCCTCTTGCACTGAGATGCTTCACCTGTCACTTGTGATTAATTTTCCATTCTGCCCAATGTCTCACTGTGATTATTAATGATAATGCTTTGATGGATGATGGGTGTCTGCTAAATACTTTATTGCCAAACAGGCAACAATGCTCTTGTTCAAACAGATACATGGTGGAGGGGACCAGCACAACAGGCAGATGAGCCCATATCCTCTTGGGAAAGGGCTTGAATCCAGCTCATGCCAGGATCTTTACCTCCCAGCAGATGACTTTGGTGGTACCTTTGGAATGAGCTACAAATTCCTGACAATAAGCAGAAATGACAACCATAAAAGAGCTCATCTTCAAAGTCAACGTGTGTGGTAAAGTCCACAAAATATCCGACCAAGGAAACAGCTGATAGCCTTCCTCTCATCCCTTCTTGAAACACTCCAGCATTGTTACCAGTGAATAGCTAACACATGTTAATTTTCCCACCACAAGGCACTGGTGGGACCAGGCATTGCAATTTTATCTGTTGCTAACCAAGGTGAGGTCAACCCTGGGCTGGAGGGAAGGGAGGGGAGAAAGCTTAAAGTGCTGACCTCATTTAACTACTTTGCAGAAAAAACAACAGGTGTCTACTTTCCAATCAGATTTTACACTAAGATCATTATCACACATTAAGTATATCATTACTAAAAAATAAAATGCACTTTAAAGGCTCCTATCCGAAAACTAATCAGTATCTTACTATTGCCTCTGCTTATCTCTGATGTTCATTACATTCTTAACTCTTATTTTTGCAGAAGAGCCTAGAAGCTTAAACTGGGTCGTACTAAGGCATTTTACAACATACACAAAGTAAACAACGTACCATCCCCAAACAACTTGCAATCTAGAAGGCAAGATGCAACAGGTGGGTGAAGCAAAGAAGCAGGTGGGAGTGTAGAAATCATAATGACAGGATGTGTTAACACTTGTACAGTTCATAGATGATTCATCAAAATAGTTGAATTACAGCTGTCTTTCCTTTCTGTCACGTAAGACAAATATTGGAATTAGCATTCAGTCTTGTTTTGGGTTTTATTCAGAAAAATATCCTGTACTGGTCAAGAGTAGATTGATTTAAATGAGGTCTAAGCCTGTTCACAGAACAATAAATTGAATACTTGTAATGGATAGGCAAGTCCATAAGACATATTTCCACAACTTCCTAATTCATCTGCCCTCATACAAGGATTCTCACAGCTGATTAATTATTCAGTATGAGTTTGGTGAAGAGCTGTGCGCTGATCTAAGGTGAAAACCTGCAACAATGGTGAAAACACAGATCACAGCAACTCTTAGAGGAGAGGGAATCCAACTGTCCATGTTTGAGCATCAGACATATATCAATTTCATTAATTATTGCTGCTGATGAGATATAGAGGACTCCAATTCAGTGTGACTAGGAAATAGAGAGAAGAAGGTTCACAATGAATACAGAGCTCTAAAAAATGGGGAAATGTCAGGGAGAAGGGAAAGGAGCCTTGGCAACTGAAGCAGCTCTAAGAGTGAAAGGATCCTGCTGAACCTTGAGAATGTGGAAGGAATCTGATAAGGGAATTGTGTTGATGTCAAAATATGACCCTTCAGAGAGAGATCTGAACACACAAAGGAAACATTTGGTAGTCTTACACCATGTTTTCTCCGCACAGGAGAAGAATTCAGTGCCTTCAGCTCCCTTCCATCACCTGGGTAGGATGATCCTCATGCCAAGACCTTTTATAGGCACTGAAGAGAAACAAATGCCTAAAAGCCAGTTACCCTGTTTATTTAACCCTAACTGCAGTGTGCCACTCACCACATCTAAGTGTAGTTAATCCCTTAATGTTGCAGAGTCTTCGTTGCTCAAAGTCTATGAATCAAGACGTAAAAGGATCTGAAATAAACTTCCCTTTGACACAGTTACAGGATGAATTCTCCAGCTCATGCCACATGCAGGGTAAAATCTGTTAGTCGTCAGCAGGTGTTTTTTGACACTTTGTGATGTAGGAATACAATCTGTTCCCATAAATAAACACTGAGCTTCAATGACTCCAAACTGATGCTTGTTTCTGTATTTTGTGTCATACAGTTCTGAGTTATCAAGCAATGCCCAACAAATAAACCACTTAAAAAATGCTTAAATTAAACCTTACCACATCCCAGCTAAACAGTTACAGTGTGGAACAGGGAAGAATTTGGGCTGAAATTAAAATGAGTATCCTTTGGGAAAATAGGGTCAGAACACCTCTGCAAAGGAAAGAAATCCCTATCATATCACCTGGACAAAACCCTTTTAATTGTGCTGTGGCAAATGATGTCTCTGTGGGAATCAGATGTCCCATCTTTGGGTTTTCATCTTTTACAATGAACATGTCCAGTGTGAGAAAGCTGTAGGTTTATGGGCATGCATGACAGACATATTAGAATTGTAAAGAGCTGTAATGAATGACAGACATATTAGAATTAAAAAATTAGTGCCCCAAAACACTCAGTGAACCAGAGAAATGCACAGATACATTTAGTAAACAAGTCTTTTGTAGTTATGCGTTGCCATAGAAGGAAACTACACATGTCATCAGAATTTATAAATGCAGTGTTCAGAAACGGGTTGTAAGATTTGAGATAAATTTTGCATCTCAGAGGAAAATAAATTCTTTGAAACTAACCCACAACTTAGTCCTACCCTGATATTCATATTTTATCGACAATCTCACTTGACGTACATGTTTTTGCTTGGGATTTTGACAAAGATAGTTATCATTCTTGCAGCAGGCTTTGTAGACCTTAGTGGGTTTAATCTCAGTTTGGCATCTTGTGCATTGAGCACATATTTTTCTTTTTTTTTTTTTTTTTGGGTCTGAATAACCATGTGTCTCAGAAGCAAAGCTGTAAGAACTGTGGACATTTTGGGGCCAAATGAGGTTGTATTAGTAATTAAAGGTTAACCTGACTGAAAGTTTACGTGAAGAATTTTAAGGAAGCAAGGCAGATAAACTCTGTCACATCATATAATTAAATTACTGTCATCCTAGATATTATTGATAAGCTTTCATTGTTGCATTTCATAATTCAAGAGTTAAGTTCCAAATACCTCAAAATAATGAGGGGTTTTGGTAAAGCCTTGCAATATCCCAAAGAGACACAATGTGATTGGTCTCTTGTCAGAGCTGCCAAAAGTACTGATTGGGGTGTCAGAGGCAGGAAGAGCACAAGGAAAAAAATCACTGTATGGATGGCTAAAAAGAAACAAGAAAAGCTGAAAAATTGCCACTGTAAACTAAGGAAAAAGTAAAAACCTGCATAAGGATATTACTAGTAACTAAATTTAAAAATATGAATATCATAATAACCTGTTATGAACATTTAACAGTGATCACTGGGAGAACCTGCAGGAATTTTTGGTCCCACATGAGAAATGGTCAAGTGAAATCAAAAATTCTGGTATTTCCTGGCTGCTTACTCCTGCTATTAGTACAAAACCCTCTAGTCCAAAGACTGCTCCAGCTTCTCTGCTGCTGAGGCCTGTGGTGATGGATGGAACTGAGCACCAGGGAGGGATCTCTGAGAGCCAAGGCTACCTCCATAATCAGGCTGAAAACAAGCAAAACACAGGAATAGCCTCCCCAGCTTGCTTCTTAAGATATTAGGGTGTATTGAGAGTTTTTCTAAACACATCAGAGGAAAATGTTTATGTTTGTTTGATACACTGAAAAGTCTAATTAAAAACTAACAATGCGAACCAAACCCAAAGTGGATCTGTCTTTGAAAGCCAAACATTCTGGCTGAAAAGTGAAGAAAATGTATTTTCATATTAAAATGAGGTGTTTCTCTTTAAAGATATTGCCTCATTGTAAGTAAGTTTTCACATCCAAGCTCATTTTGACAGAAAAAATATTAGCCAAGTTGCAACTTAGAAAATACTTCAGTATACTGAGGCATAAGTCCTAAAAATCAAATGAGACAATTAAAATCACAAAGCTTCACTTTTTTTCAGAGCATGGTCTTTCACCTCTCAGCACTTTCATCATAACTTTTGAATAAGCTGTAGCCTGGACAGCCAATCTTTGTGGCCTTTCTGTACATCAAAATCATCACATTGCCAAAGGCCACCCCAGATAGGTCAGGGAGGAACAGCCTGGAGGTAACAACAGCTCCCAAGGATCCCACCTCTTCCTCCACTGTGGGATAGGACACGAACAGGCAGTTTGGTGCATCCTGGGACACCTCATACTCATCAATTCTGGCTGATCACTCTCTTGTTTGCAGAGCTCAGCCAAAGCCTGTGCATCAGAGAACATATAAATAAAGGACCTGTGTTCAACTGCATGGATTCCAATGTAATGCTCATACTAAAGACATTGCAAAAAACAAGTGTGCTTTTACTCTTTCAATAGATTTCTATGAAATACATACCAATAAAAGAAGTACCAGTATAGCAGCTATTTGGTTTTAAAGTAAAAAAGGCAGTGTTTGTGGACAGGTTTATATTTTGGACACAAAACAGCCTCCATATAAGCTGGCTACATTAGGATTAGAACTCTCAGACATAAGCTTTGTCAAGTGCAGAGGACAGCATAAATGACTGTTGATTCATATTCTTTTAGGCCTGTAAAGTTATAACTATGTAATATGAACACAGGCTCTTTAGGGTAGTTTAGAGCCAACCTGGAACCCTTCCAGCCTGCATTGAAGGATTTAATGGCATAGTTTTTATTTTCTGCTTAGTGCAGTGTACCATTAATTGAAGGTAATTGTCAAGAGGAGACTGGTTTTCAAAAACTACATAGCTCTCGACTGTTCTGGTGCAGAATGGATGCCCTGAGTTTAGGATCACATTTCCCCTGTGCTCCACATTACATTTGTCTTGTCACACAATTGTGTGATTGTGTTCAACTAAATAGTTATTCGGTGCTATTACGGCATTTGAAAATGAGGACTCAAGTAACACTGCAGGGAAAGACAGAGAGAGGGGGAGAGCCAGGTTTGTGCTGGGATGAGGACTTGTCTGCTTGAACTAAACAAAAACCTGAAAGGTATCACAGGTCTGAAGCATTTAATGGAGCAGCTCGTTTGATTTCCTGAAGAAGGAAGTAGTTTGTGGCAGAATACGTTAAAAGGAAGAATTAGCTTGTTTGCAGTCACAAAATGTGCTCGTCTAGCAGGGTTTCCCTGCTCCTAGAGTGACATGTGAACTTGAGCCATTTCTCTACACCCTCTGCTTTTCTCTGCTTGAGGAAAGGAGAAAGTCAGAATGAGCTCCACCATGTTCTCCAGCTTGGAAAGTCAGAAGAGCACTGTACAATACATGCACAAATTTGGCCTGCTGACCCCAACCCTACTGCTGTGTGTGAAGGGTTTACCATCATTCATTTAAGGGATGCAATACTGCTTTTTATTATCTTTACTGCAGCAATCCCCAGGAATGTCAGGCATGATCCATGAACCACATCATGCCAGGCACGGCACAAATGAAAAGCCCTTGCCCCAGACTGGAGGCCATTTGTATCTCAGGGTGTAACCTGGCCCCAGACCTAGAACTTAATTAACATTGATGTTGATGAGGTGTGAGGGAGAATGGAATCTGGTCCATCCTTCCACAGCTGCATCGGCTTTGCAATGTGAAAATCCAAGATGAGCCAAAAGTGATTAAGAAATTATTTTTGAAACTGGAGTCAGCACATGTAACCACAGTTAGACAACAGGGATCAGCAGATCTGCAATGTAAGGAGGTTTGAGTCTTACAAAGCTGCTTTAAAAGTAATGTTCCCCTGTGAAAGTCCCTCCAGGTTTTATCAGCAAATTTATCAGCAGCATCAGCTGAGGAGTGTGATCAGCCATGGGGGAAGATCTGCTCTCTTGTATCTCTTTTCTTAGAAATCATTTATTTGGGTTTTGTAAAAAGCATGTTGTTTCTCAGAGGCATTCTTTGGATGAATATAGGGATAGTCATTTGATTACAGATAGTATAAATGCACCTGTTTCTAGCAGGAATGACACATACCATAATTTAACTAAAAATATGAGTGATCTCCATTAAAAATCTCACTGTGTGAGCTTCATAGGTGGTCTCTGTGCTTGTGCATGTACAGGTGGTTAAATCCTGAATAAGATCAAAATGGAAATTCCAGTTGATACTTTAAACACTACCTAAGTGAGCAATTGCTCTCTATATGTTCAAACTTCTTAAACATATGGTGAAACAGTGTTTTTCTGTGTGTGTATGTATATATATATATATATATATATCTTTATGTATACATAATTAATTTCAAGGGACTCATATACAGATGCTGCACAATCTGTTATTCATTAGTGAATAACCTCTCAAAATTTCTGAGCCACTAGTGATAGAAGTAATACTTTACCTGGTCAGGGCTATCCAGAATAGAAAGAACCTTTTTTTATATATTGTTGAAAGGAAGAAAAAAATTGAGTTATGCTTGGTGAAGTATAAGACTTCCCTGTGATAGTTTTGTTGTTCCCTTCACTAGACTCACAATCTCCCTCTCATTTCCAAAATGAAAATGAGACCGCCCAGGGGTCGCCCAAAACCCATTACTGATCAAGTATGTAGAGCCTATGCATGCAAAAAAAAAAAAACTAAAGGGACATTTGCAATCACATATCCCACCCAACAAACACAGGACACTCATCAGCTTCAGAAGGATTTCATCTGCCTTGGGTGAACTGTTGGACTCAATGGAGCAGGGCCTGAAACGTTTTTTCGTTTTTTTGGTTTTTTTGTTTTGTTTTGTTTTGTTTTTTTGGTTTTTTTTTTGTTTTTTTTTTTTTTTTGTTTTTGTTTTTTTTTTGTTTTTGTTTTTGTTTTTTTGTTTTGTTTTGTTTTGTTGTTTTTTTTTTTGACATCCTAAAGCTACAGCTCTCAATCACTTTTACTTGTATTGGACCTTAATGGTCATATTCAGGCAGGATGTGCCAATGCTTTCATCACTTGAACACACAGAGATAGTGCTGGGACCAAGCAGAAAGTTCAGTGGAGCTTCACACAGCGCTGATCTCCTTAAACACAATATGAAAGAAGATTTTTATATGATTGTGTGTGTTCTCTCACACATAGGAAACAATATTGCACTTTGTGTACATGTATGTGTTTACATATAAAATTATCACCACCAATATATTTTCTATACACATTCTGTGCTATTCTGAAAACTCTTGGATAAAATGGCACCTTCAGAACTGTTCTGACCACCTTACTCCCATGAGACTGAAGGACTCTGTGTAAAACCAGCTCACCTCTATAATGCATTATATAATACAGCTTCATAAGTCATCAGTGATTGAAAGATTTTGAACTGATTCTGGTATATTTTTAAACAAATTACAAAAACAAATCTCCATTCCCTTCTGGTGCCCTCAACCAAAACAAATGGTGCCAACCAGTAGCTTTTAGTAATGTTTAGAGCTGCCTATCATTTGGGCTCTTTGTGTGATTAATTGAACATACAGAAGTAGGTAAACACAGTGCTATTAGCTTGTCTCCTATTCTGATATAGACCAAGCTTTGCATAACCCAAAGGACATGAAACTCTTAAAAGTTCAGTGTTTGGGAATTTAAGACATTGAGGAAAGTAATAGCTCTAATGCATTTTGCCACTTGCCATGTACTTTTGGGGAAAACATATTGACAGTCTGGAAGAATCCTCAGAAGAAAAAAATGTTAGAATTTGCACTGAGGAGAAAAAAAGGACAGGAGAGAAAGGGGTTATTTTATAAGGATAATAGACACCATAAGTTTTTATTTCTATAATGAAAAGAAAAAAAATAGTGGTAAAATGATTTAGCAAAATGTTGCAACTCCATTCTGACTTGCTCATCTGCTGCATTTATGAGTTTATAAAACATACATGTTATGAAAATAGAAACTCTCTTGTACATCTTTATAGATGATTCATTTACTGTTTCTGAAGAAACTGCAATTTATTTGCAGATTATGTAGTTCATTTACACAATGTTTCCACATTTGTCACCTACCAGCCTCTTTCTCTGAAAAGCAATAATGGAAATGGAAATGTAAAAAGAACCAGTTAAAATCAATTGAGTGGAATCAGAAAAAAATGTCTGTAAATGTATTGAAATAAGAAACAGAGAAGACACATGTTTATCAGTTTAGCTGGAAAGAAACAGATATATACATATATGTTTGTGTGTGCATATATATATATATGTGAATAAACATTTCTTTATTACATTTTTTTTAAATGAAACAGACTGGAGACATCCAGAGACTTGTGCCAATATGTCAGTTTTGCTGATGTTTCCTTTCAAGACACTACTTATAAGTTCAAATATGGACTGAACACCTTCCTTTCTATTGGTGTGCACATGATCAACCCTGGGCCAGCTTTTTGAAGAACTGGGCTCTATCTTCAGCTCTAATCCTTTGTGAACATGGAGAAGCCTCTTCAAACACCAACATCTCTACTTTCCATGGTAAAATTTATAGGTTCTCTTGGATTAATCTCTAAACTTTTTGGACTGTGTGTGCCCGTGAAGCAGAATTCTGCTTTAGTGGACTGTTATCTGGGCTTTCTGTTTGTTGACTGAATGCAAAAATGAGGAGAGCAAAACAAGTCCTTCATTCTCCCTCATATCTTACACTTCCCAAACTCCAGATTATTGTCTGTACCCCAGGTAAGCATTTTAAAAAGATTTCTTTTGACATTTACTGCAATATATTACAAAAAAACTGTAATTATCACATGCTGGTAAGCTGATGAGATGCAATCCAGTAAAAGAAGAAAATAAAATTGAAGGAACTGTGTGGCAAGCACATTTCTCTCTCTCTCAGGATTTTTTCATTGAGGTGCACAGACAGAAATGAAAGAGAAAACAATTTCTATTTCTGCTCCTTGTTTTTCTCTTGTGGAATGTGTTTGAAGAATTGTTTACCTAGAGCGAATGCTCTGTTGGATTATGGTATATTCATGTTTTATAGCATAATTATAATAAAGAAATCATTCAGCCTTCTGGAGTTAGACATCATCATTCTTCCCACTGTGTTCGCCGACATCTACAACAGAACTGGAACAAAAGAGAAATAGTGGAATAAAATCAATATAATGTTATAAATTGTATGTAAATTAATTAACCTGTGAAAATTAATGGTGATCTTCCTGGCCTAGGTCAAAGACTGCAGGAAATTATGCTCATGCTTTAGCATTTTGCTGTTTGTATCCCAACATTCCCGATATGGTTGGTAGTGTGAATATATGAAACAAACATTCTCAAATGCATTGCTGAATTGGACTGAATTTAATGAAGTGTGGGGAAACTGTAGCAATGATAAAACTGACTCAATAACTAACATAATCAAAAAGACAGACAAAAATAAATAAATATCTAGATGTAGGGTTTCCGTTCACTTCATTCTCAGAAAAGATGGAACACCCGTACTAAAGCAAAATTCTTTGAATTTTGACATGAGATCTATTGTAGGGCTGATCCATAGTTAATTGTGGCAAGTAGGAGCTTTTCCACTGGTTTATGTAGTTTTTGGAATGTAGAATGAAGTATTGCTAAGGCAAAATTTTTGGTGTCCAAGAAAACAATTGATAGAATGGAAAGGCTAGCTAAGAAATTATATACCTGGCCAAAAAAAAAGACTGTACCTCGATATGAAAAATATAATTGAAAGGGTCCCTGAAGAGATTTTCAAGCTGCTCTAAAAAACAGCAATTAAGTTTGTGCAGGATTTCCAATGAGATATATTCTTTTAAAGAAAATAAAAACGTGGTATATTTCTGATATTACAGTTATACTTGAATAAAATTATTATGAATCAGGGCCTGTTCTCAACTTAATGTGAATATATGACTCCCATTGGTGACAAAAGGAACTTCACATGCATTCCAGAAGGAAATCAATGGCTCTTACAGCTATGAAATATGAAATATGAAATATGAAATATGAAACCCTCTGAGTCCATGCAACAGAATAAATACATGGAAAAAATGTCTTTTGTGATATCATTAGCTCAAAAATATCTTAGTAGATTGGATGAAAAATTTTCGGAGTTATTAATAAGGACTTGAATTAATAGAGTATCTGAAATGTGTATTTATCTGTAAGAAGAAAGTACACTGGGAGAAAGAATTGATAAGTATCATAACATCTCTTTGTATGGGAAATACTCATCAATTATTCTTCAGGTACCACAGCTGTTGCTAAAAATAGAGTTAAAATGTGTTGTGTTTTAAGAATGGTATTCCCCAATTTAGTGTTCCCACTGAAACACATCAAACCATGTTCTGCTTGCTCACTGCCCCCTCACCTTCACCCTCCACCTGTGGCAGGACGGGGAGGAGAATTGGAGGTACAAAAGGTAAAGATCATTATATGAGGTGACAATTTTCTGGAAAGAGCAATGAGATAAGAAAACGAGCAGTGACAGCAACAATACCAATGATTCAAGAAATGAACAAGTTGCATGCGACTGCTCATCCCTGACAATTCCCAACCACTCCCTCTGAGATCCCTCCAACCCCATCTTATGAGTGTAAAACAATTCTCTGCTCTCCAGCTGATTAAAACTAAGAAATAAATTTCAAAAATGTTTATGAAAAGTTCATCTGAGCCCAAACCAAAACTCCAAAATAATCTTGGACATGAGAACATGAATACAAAATATTTGTTTCCAAACACTACTTTTCATTTTTTCTCCTAAGAATGATAGAAATCTTATCTGTTTTGTAGCTTCTTTTTCTATTCCAATGTTCCTGCAGGCAGAAAATTCAACACATGCAAGCAAGAGTTAGATGGATATTATCAAAACATATTCTGCTCATTCAAGGACAAATCTAAGCTGGTATCCAACCTAATATATTTTGTGATCTTTTTCACACACTTTCTTTTTTTCTTTTTCTCTTTTTTTTTTTTTTTTTTTTTTTTTTGACAGAGACTGTGCTCCTAGTCATAGCTGTGCTTCAAACCTACCAGAAAAATCTTTCCCTCACTGTTCAGCATCTCTTCTGGGAATTCAAAAGAATGGCAAAATTCCTTCCAGAAGGGAAACTGCATGGAGACTTGCTGCTTGAGAACAAGGAAAGATGATCACTCATAAAATGCAGGTAGGAAATGAAACAGGAAAGCTATCAGATCCAGACTTCCTCCATGAATAGAGGTTACCAAAACAAGAACTCCAAAATAAAAAAGGAAATCATTGACATTTGGTCAATCGGGACTGAACTGGCTGGAGTTGTTCCGGACAGAGACTGAATTGCTGTGACTCAGACAACCAGGCAGGAAAGTTTCTGAGGGCCAAATGCCAGCAAAAACATGGGAAATGTGTTACTCCACCAACGTTAAAGCAACTTCCCACCCTTGCTCCCCTTTACCACTCCCCTCTTCCTGGTGAAACTAGACTTGGGCAAAGCTCTTCAGATGGTTCTTACTGAAGGCCTGAATTTTCCCTCCCTCCTCGCTGTCCCTCCCTGTCTTGCCAGCCTTACTCCTTCCTTCAAAACCACACTTTTTAGAAAGCACATCTGCTTTCCACCGTGCGCCTGTGGAGCAAATCCTGCCTTACCACCCTTTCTCAAATCTAGCACACAACTGAATTGGTGTTTCTAAGACTCCTTGATGGAACAAATGAGTCAAAAATGTTTTCAGAAGCCAGGCCAGGGTGAGGGGTTCACCTGAACACATTAATACCCACAAGGTCTATTATCACCAAATCATCTGACTCCTGCCTGATGCTGTCTATGGAATTTAAGCAGTGATAAGTATACTGAGCCCCCCTGAATTGTCCTGAAGCTTGAGGGTATTTTTCACAATGATATTTAGCCCACATTTTACAAGTAAAAAGGGCTGAGACTCTACTTCTCTTGATATGCTTCAAAGATTATTAACTACTCACATGTAAAAAGAAAAAAAAAAAAATAGAAACTCTACACACACCCTCGCATTAGGCTTATAGGAGGAATTTTGCAGTTTAGAAATTCATCTGAGGTCATTCCTGTGTAACTCCCTTAGTCTTAAGAAACATTTTTGGATTATTTTAAATCTTTTTGTTTCCAGAGTCCAGCTTTTATTTCATGCTTAAATTCCTTCTCATAGGTATTAATTTTTTTTATGATATAGAGTTTGAGTTCTGAGTTGTGAGACTACAGTTTTATATAATCAACACTAGGCATTGACAGACCACTTACATCCCCACATTCTTACTACACAGCTCTTTTAATTGAAGTTATGGTATTATTAATGTCTTTTAAATTATATAATAATGCAATAAATTAATGTAATGTTTGTGATGTTTCTATACTAGTTATGATAAAGGAGCTTTGACTGAGCTAGTCTCAGGAGAAAAAACAGAAATGTAAAGTAAAATGTATTTTGATACAGATACAGTGCAATATTGACAAATCTGAATCTGGAATACTTCACTGAAACTGATTCAGATATGAAAGCATGCACACCAGAGTTAGAAGGTATAAGTAGCTGATAGAAAGAGAACACTTTTAATCTTCTCTGTAACTATGATTTTAACATAGTCATTGACTCACACTTTCCTATGTATGTATTTAAGATCCTAATCCTTAAATGTAGAATGCAACCAGAGACGGGAATAAGGTGAAATGTGTGTATTGCTATTCTGGGCATGGACTGTGCATAAGAGTATTCATAATAAAGGGAGTATACAAGTTTGAGATAGATAGATACATAGATACACAAACTGATAAAAAGTGGATTCTCATTTGCAGAACTCCTCAAATAGCTGCATTATTTAGTTTTTTTTAATCTATTCAGATATCTCTCTTCAAAAATTGCCTAGGAATTAATTTCCTTGGAAAGTTTAACTCTTTCTCAAAACTTATCCAATGAGGTGAAATTTGCTGAAAGGTTCACAGGTTACTCTGGGCATCTCACAGATACATAGTGGGGGCTCACAGAGACGTCATGGCTTTTCAAAGTCAGACTTCAAAGGCCACATTTGTAAATCTTTCTACAAAGATGACTCAAACATGGATGGAGCAGAGATCAAGGAGAGTTTCATGATCCAAAGAGTAACTCCAGATTTTAAGGTTAAAGTAAGAGATGTGAACATGCTGTGGATCTTTTTCTCTCTATTTACCATGGGGATCTGACCATACTTTTTTCCTGTCCCTGACAGGACAGGACATTGTGGTTTTTCCCCAGAACAGAGCTCTCTGAACAAGACATGACATGGATGCTATCATGTCTGCCACACTCCTCCACATAAAGTCATAGAACTTCAGCATCAGTCAAGCTTCAAATAACCTTTGGAGATCTCCACTTCAATCTCTTGCTTCCACAGTAGGTTGCTCAGAGCCTTGCCCATAAAAGTTTTTTGAATCCCTAAGAATTTAAGAAGATCCCACAGCCTCTCCAAGGAGACTTCCAGCCCTTAGCCACAATAAACATAGTCCTTGTGTTAAAGGTCCTGTCTTACAACATCAGCACTGCCTCTGGATTTATTTTAGGACACATTTGGCAAGAGTCTGGGCTCATCTTTCCATACCATCCCTTAGGCAGTGGAAGACGGTTTAACCAATCTGCCCCTTCTCTTAAAGTTTTTTTCTCTTTAGTTTTGTGAGAACCTACATGTAAGGTTACAAGATAGAAACACAGGGCAAACATCACAGAAGAGGCTTGTCTGACCATGTTTGAGGCAGTCATGGGGAGTGCTAATCCCTTGATAGAGGAGAAGAGGCCATCCATCAAGCTGTACATGGGGAGTGCCCTTTCTAATGGGGTTCCTCCCAATGCAGGATCCCACTATGTGCTGTTGCACCCACTTTTGAAGCCAAGAGTCCTCATTCCTCATGACCAGATCATGAGAAAATACAATATACACATTAAATCACTCTCCTCTAATGCAAATTGTCACAACAGGGACCTATGTGACTCTGAAGGGGTGTAAAAGGCACCTAAGTAAGCTGATCACTTGGAACTCTCTAATATTAAAAGGGAGAAAGAAGCATGTGCAGAGGATGACCCAGATCATTGCAAAGCAGGCATCTGAGCTGGGCCACAGATTTTTCCCGCTAAAAATATTTTCTCATTTCCACTCAGAGACTGATGTGATTAAAACAAGTGCAGAGAAAAATTCAAAGTGTTCATGAGTTTGTCTTCGTGTGAAGACATTTTCTGCATCATAAGGAAGTTCAAGATTATTGAGTCAGGAGGACTGATTTCTGTACCTCATCAGAAAGTCAGCTTTGGCAGTGGCTGATCTGTTCTGTCAAAACACCAACAGCAGCTTCTCCCAGTACTTTGTACATTTGCTGTAAAATATTTGCTGCATATCCTTTTTAAGCAACATTTTGTTTCTGACTAAATTCTGTTACCTTATTGTCCAGGATTGAATCTTTTGCTGTGCAATGAATGTTTCAAAAGGAAAATATTTAAGTAACATGCAAAAAAAAGCCCACCTCTGATACAGCATTAGCAAGAAATAAACGTGCCCATGAAAATAATAAAGAAAAATAGGAAGTGTTTGAAGCAAATTTGGGGCTAAATTATTTCTATGTAGTTAAGCTCTGTAAATACTCAAAGCTTGCTAAAAAGTCTGACTTTTCTTTCTGAAAATGGAAAAAGAACGATTTTTTTTTTAAATAAAGTAGTTCTTCTGAAAAGATGTTGAGATGGGCTTTTAAGAACCAGAAGCTTTGAAGATTTTAAGAAAAAAAACTCTTGAAACTTCAAGGTTTTGTCCTATCCTGAATTCCTGATATGTTTGAGGTTCATCACTGACTGAACGTAGAGGTGGCTCTTCTCTAATCACAGTCCTTGAACTGGACAGAAATCCAGGATCTCTTTGAAACAATGAGCATCATATTATTGAGGTATGCAAGAGCTGAAATGATTCAAAGAGGCCACATCACCCAGTGCTCAGCTCAGAACTTTGCAAAGCAAGTCCATAAATCAGGAGCTGACAGTAAATTTTTAACAGTGGATATACACTGCCATGAGCAAGAGCCCAGTTTATTTTACAGGCATGATGATAGCAGTGAAGAATGCTGCAGTGACATGGATAATGTGGTGGCACCACTGTAACCTCCAGGTTACAGGTTCTCTGAAGAGAGAAGTGTTTGCACTTCATCATTCCAGGAAGAAAAAACACCCAGACCTCCTGAAACAACACACCCTAAACGGAGCCTTACTGTCCCAAGGAAAAAAAAAAAAAAAAACATAATGTACAAAGTATACCTTGTCAATGTTATTCTCAGTGATTATATGCTTCCATGGTATGTAGAAGTTTTATAGAGCAATTACATCCATTGTGACTTTGTAATTACAGTATTGGGAGGTAACAGACAGAGAAACTTTGCCACCTCTATTGATTTTCAAGGCTAGCCTGAACAGGATATAGATTTTTCTCTGGACTTGTAAGTTTTCAATATGTACACAGAAGTGCTGTACACTCAGGAGGTGAGCACTGGCAAGTGATGTTCATGCCAGCCATGGGCCAGAGTCTGATCTCTAGTACTCTTTCAACATAAATCTGCATGATCACCTTGGAAAAAAGCTGTCTTTGTGGAAATAAGTAATTACAGAGAAGTTCTAGAGATTGGAGGAAATAGTTCAAAGCCATTTAGCAACTAATATCAACTTTCCTGACTACCAGCATGGTTTGGATTGTGTTTCCAGACTGCAGCTATTTACTTTTTGATTTTCTGACATTTTTAACTATTTGCTTTTTGAACCATCCATCCTACAGCAAAAATTCCATTCTGGACAATAATGTAACAGAAGAGCTGATTGATTTTTTAAGCTCTACAGTGCAGTTTCACTAGAGAAGAAAAGCTAAGAAAGAAAGAGTTTTTATCAAGTAAGGGACAAAATTACTTGAGTTATTGAACTGAATAAAGTTGAACTGATCTTACTTAAGTAGATAAGAGCTGTGATCACAGAGCATGGTGGATCCCTACCACACCATTATTTGTAAGAATAACGGGAAACCTCACCCATTCCACAGAGCACACATTCCTTAGTATAAATTTAGGCACAGAGCTTCTTGTCAGAATGGGTACCTGCAAAATTAATTTTCTGAAAAATGATAAAATTTGTTTAAACAAAAATTGTGGGTGTTGGTGGGATTTTGTTGCTGTTGTTGTTTGGTTGGTTTTGTGGGTTTTTTTCCCAGGGTATTCAAACAAAATTAAATTTCTTATAAAGAAATTTAATTAAAAAAAAAAAAAAAAAAAAAACAGGGACTTCAGAATGCCTCCCACTCATTTGAATACAACACATCCTAGATTTCTTTCAAGCATGAAAGATTTCTTCATCATGATGTCTTTAATAAATATGCAGAACATTTATAGAAAAAAAAAATAAGGTCTCTGAAAAGAACATTTCGATAGAAAATATTGAAATGTAGTGCTCTACTAATGTAATCATAGGCCAAGAGGTAATGGCTTTAGGCTGAAAGAGGGCAGGTTTAGATCAGATATTAGGAAGACTAGAATATCCTTTATTGTGAAGGTAGTGAGGCCCTGGTACAGGTCGCCCAGAGCAGCTGTGGCTGCCCCTGGATCCCTGGAAGTGTCCAAGGCCAGGCTGGATGGGGCTTGGTGCAACCTGAGATAGTGGAAGGTGTCCCTGCCCATGGCAGGCTGGTTGGAATGAGATGATCTTTAAGGTCCCTTCCAACCCAAACCAATCTATAATTCTATTATGGAATTTCTGTCTTATTAATCACAATCCTTTTTTTTTTTTTTTTGTCAATTAAGTGAAAATTTGGCAAACTGTAGGTGGCACCATTGAACATTTTGGTACAACTGACTGCTTTTTCCACTGAAAAAGTTAGACACTCCAAAAGGTTAAAAAATAGCAGTGTTAAGATGTCATAATGTCCCAACACCTACTGAGAAACATTTAACAGCCTTTTGAACCTCCTTCACAACATGCTTATGAAAAGTCTATACTTTTTAAAATTCAATTTGAGATTTTTTTGATTGGTGAAATGAGGATCAATCTCCCTTTAGTTTCCTATTGGCTTCTCATTCTGGCACGTGCATACTCTAGATAGATCTGAAAATTCCTTCTGCCTAAAATCTAACCCATACAAATGAATTTTGATGTTGTTTGGAAAAGATGAATTACTTTCAAGGAACAGAAATATCACAATGAATATAATGAATAAATTAAATTTCCTTATTTAAGACAGCAGAGTTTGGGAGAGAAGCCTTAACAGTGGACAAGACTGCCTTTTACACCAGGGTTACTGAGCACTGCTCAGTGTAATATAATGGGGATGTTAAATAAGGGTAAGTGTAATTAATACATAACATTAGTAAGAGTCAATTTTCTTTCTCTTCTTGAGGCCGACTGGCATTATCATTATTTTATTTTTTAATTTCCTGGTGATATCGCCTTCTTTACCAGCCTTCTCATATGACTGAGATAAGCTGTTGCACGTTTTGATTTGAAAGCAAGAGGAATGGTAATTAAGTAATTTGAAAATGAAAAGGGCTTAATCCAAGGGCCTTGTACAGTATGAAGCTGTGCAGAACCTCCATCTACCTTTGAGAGAGACCCTTCTTCAAAATCTCTCCTGGCAAAACAACCACATCTTGATCCAGGTCTCATTTATTTCAAGAGGAAAGCCTTCACTGATATGTCTAACATGACACCTCAAAATATCATTATTTCAAGGGGTGAAATTTGGTTTTAAATGGATGATTTAGGGCTTGGAATACCAAAGAAGCTCAAGTGACTCTGAATCCAAGGTGTGGATTAGATCTACAGGGCTTCCCAGGCACACCAGGTTGCTCTCTGAGTTGGTCACACCACTCACATCATCCAGTGTGATTCTGTGATTCTGTGATCATAACAAAAAAGGCTCCAGTGACACTCAGCAACAGCAAAAAAAAAAAAAAAAAAAGCAGTAGCAATACGAAAACAAAATAGGGGAAATTGCATTCTGGTTTTAACACCAAAGAGTTTGCCCACCCCATAACTTGCAAAATAATAAATAATATTAAACCGTGAACCAAAACTCAAGACTGTTTCCTTTTATTTGAATGTCACAGCTCCTGAGCCACAGACACAGAGAATCACAGAGTCCTCTTAGCATGAACCCCCAACTCTATTCTCCACAGCAAAAACCCCACTGCTTTTTTTGAGTTCTGATATAACCCAGTGATTGGCAATGCCTGTGGACAAAAGATGATGGAAGTCCAAAGACCCTGTGCATAAAGAAAAAATGACATTTGGGTCATCCACACACTGGACAAACAAGCCTGTACACATAATGCCTAGATAAGGGAGAAAAGAACCAGGTCATGTGTTTCCTTTACAGCTAATATACATGTGTATGTGTGTGCAGTGAGATGCAGATTGCCATGGCCATTTTTCTCTACAGATTATGGTAATGATTAAATGAGCATGAATACGGACTTCTAAAAATGATAACAAGTAGGGGAAATTCCATCCTGTTTTGTATCTCTATCTTTTCTGTGAACATTACTTTGTTATCTGCAATATGCAAGTCTTTGAATAGGTGCTATTAATTTAATATGCATTTATTCTTTCTGATCTCTCTTTAATTTTAAATTAAGTGAAGTCAATGATCAAAGAAAGGCCAGAATAATAACCCTGTAGGATGATTTTTTTTTTATATTTTTATCTTTTCTTTTGGTCACAGAAAGCACTGTCTGTTTTTTCTAGGCCAGTTCTGCAATATGTACCTAGGTGACAATGTGGCCTGCAGTAACACCAAAAGTACATGGGAGTCACCCAAATAAACAACTGCCAAGTAGAGCAAAGGCCTAGGATCAAGCTCGAAACACCCTTATTTACCTTTTGTGTTTCAGCAGTTGCTAAGAGCCACAAGCTTATTGCTCCAAGCCATTAAACTTGGAGCATAAAGACTATCCCTGCCCCAAAGAATTGCAGTAATATGTTGTTTAACCCTGTATAACTTAATCTGCTTATGAGTGAAAGACATATACTCACACACCCAAACTCTTTTCAGAGAGCAGCAGAATATTTAACTATGCTTTTTAAAAACACAGCAAAGATTAGAACCATCCCCCAGCTACCACATTTCTTTGTCATTCTGCAGAAAATAAAGTCATGTCCACAACAGAATCAATACCTAAACATTTCTTGGGAGCAAGTGGGCTGAGAATTTACCAATTTATTTCCTATAAACCATGACTAAAGCAAATTATTTTCAGAGACCCCTCTAACATGACTACAGTTTTATACAGAAAGATAAGCTCTGCAGAGAAGATAGAGTTTTTGTTAGACCAACCAGCATTGCTGGGGAACAAAAACAACAAAAAAATACAAGCTCTGAGGCACAATGGAGCTTCATCCTGCTGAGAGGTTTGTGCATCAAAACTACAGGGGATATATTTAACCCCTTTAAGCCCTTTTTTCCTCATTTAATTTCATCATCTGTTTGTTCAAAACTTTTCTTACATCCATAGAAAATATCAGTCAACAATTCAGTGAGCTGTAAGATGACCAGTTGCAGGACAAAGCTCAAAATTGAGTCATGCCTTTGAACACAAGTTCTTCCTTGGCACCAGGAGTTAAGCTCTGGACTACAAAGACCAGAAGTGTGTTTAGAAGTTTTTTTGATTTTTCCCTACTCTTCACTTGCCGTTAACCTGGCAGTTAAAGACACTAAATAGCAAGTCCTAAGGTTTTGAGTCTTTGTTCGAGCAGCTGAGGAGGCCAAAGGAGCTCCTTATCCAATTTGGACATTTTTGGGGGAAATGTTAAATGCATAGCAAAGCTTTGGAACTTTCTTTTTTTCCCCCACATTTTGAGTTGTGATCTGTATTAACCAACCATGTCCAGTTCCAGTTTGATATATTGGTCTGAAGATTGAGACATCAAAATTTTGTTGAATTCCTTATGGGCTTTAGTGACTAAAAGAAACCTTTAGCACGAAAAATTATGTTTCAAAAATTTAAGGAAGTATTATCTCTGGGCAACTTTTGCTCTTTGGCTTGCACCTACTGTGGTCAGAATTAGTTGTCTCTACACTGGACCAGCAAAACCTGCATTAGCATTCAGTTCAATCAGCCTCTGGTAGCAACTCTACTACTATCAGCAGGTTTTTTAAACTTAGTGTCTGAAATAATTAAACGATTGTGTAATACTTGTGTTGCTTTCCATTCATTCTTTTCCCAAGTAGTTTTTTTTTTTTTAATTAGTGTGTTAAACCACCAGGGTGAAAGTTTGGTGGTTTGGATTATGTCACAGGTATTCTTGGTAAGGCTTCAGAGCAATATCTTCTCTGTTAAAGAACTGGGAGGGTGGAGAGAGACCTCTTCACGTGGCCTCCTCTTCTTCTACCATACAAGGAGAATTCCAGGGAGTGATCCAGCTGCAGAACCGAGCCCAGGTCCTGTTACTCTTTGGGAATTTTTGCATTTTTAATCTGAGGCCACTTAGCTGTTTAGCAGAAAATAGGATTTTCTTACAATTCAGAAGACTTAATTCCATATTATACAATATGGAAGCAGAACTTAGATGCTGCTAGATTTAGAGATATATCAGTTTTATATCAGAGATAAATTGTTTTTATCCCTCCTCACTTAAATGCATCTATTTCTGTGGTGGATTCTGGCAATTGCTCATTCCACTGGTACACAAGTTAAGATGGGAAGCCCAGGTTACTGTTCACAGCCCCTTGAAGGGAAGACCTGGGCAAGTACAAATTCAAGCACAAATTTCCATTTCTGGAAAGCACCATTACCATATGGAAAAGTTTGTTTGTTAAATCACACACAATGTACAGATAAACATCACATCTTGACATCAGTGGAAATTATCCCCGCTATCAACAATAAGAGCAATTACTTATGGAGAGAATCACCTCACCTAAATGTAGTTATCTACTAGTCAGGCATCTAATCTAAGGTAACCACCTAAGCTCCCTCTGTGATGAGCAGAAATAGGCAGTGGGAGAGAAGGAAACTCGTCCTGTTCCAAGATAAATGTCCTGAGATAGGTAGACTGAATCACCTTCCAGAGCTGCTTATCTCTCTTTATTGACTACAGAAGCAACACAGATAATTAGCCATGACTAGACACCTAATTTTTAGATACCTAGACACCTAAACTTTGGCAAGATGAATCAGAGCCGAGTGATTCCCACTAGATAAATTTCCTCCTTCCCATTCCTCAGTGAGAGAATGTCTGACGCCTGAAATATAAAGCTTGGATTGTTTCCAAAATCATCCCTTTCCTTTTCATTTAGAATTTTTTAAAATTCTTTTCTTTATTGCTTTACCTCATATTACCTCATTATGTGGATATTCAATTTGCTGCTGTTAGACAGTGCACAAACTGCTATTTTTATTTGAATATCTACAACAATGCACTTTCAGAAAGGAAAATGACAATATGTGATACATATTTTAAAACGTTATAAAAGAATCATCTCTATTTTATTTGCTTTCCTTCTAAATCTGGTGTAATTTTATGTACAGCTTCTATTTCCCACAGGATTTTAAAAAATTACAGCTTTTTAAGCAGATCTGTGCTTACAAAAATCCAGCTTCATTTTATTGCAGTGTTTGATATAATTTGTAAAAGTTACAGCCTAATAAAAGATAGGGGAGCAAACTTCAAGCCACATCATCTGTTGTTTCCCCCAGTAAAGATATAAAATTATATTTGTTCTGGTTCTTTTTGCGTGGTTCATCAGATTAGGAAATTTTATTAGGCCTCCTACTTCAGGCTTGTAACAATAAGATCCTTCCTATGCCAATAAGTTAAGCTTAGAGAAATTCTGATGTGCTTATAGGCAAAGTGAAAAATATAGGCTGGAAAGGCATATTCATTTATTTAAGCACATACTTAGTACAAGATTAAAGTTATTTGCTTACATGCTGTCCTTAATATGGATAGGCTTAAAGGCATTTCCATGTATTTTCCTGAATGGGGAACACATTCTCAGATGTGCAATGAATTTTCATTATTGTTTATTTGATGTTAAGTATCTGAACGTTAGATGTGCAAATGCAAATAAAAATGGAGGTAGACCCTGGTAAGAAAAGTTCACAGGGTAAAACGTAGGGGCAAAAGGGCTGAATAATGGATGAATAAAAAAGCCATACCTTTGGGCTGAAATTTCCATGTAAAATTTCGCTCACATTTCAAATGTGAACAGCACATACTTGTTACTCTGGATTTTAGAACATTTTGCCTTATCCCAGGCTATACTTGGCAAAAGAGATGTTTAGTAGGAGCACATGTGTTTTTCAGCACCAACATTTCTCTAAGATTCACTGGCTGGCATAGGAAGCCATATGCCCTCATAGGTCTAGACTAATGTTTTCCAAGCCTTGTGAGTGGAAGTGATTTTCTTTAAAGGAAGTCTGGATAAATTAAGAGACTCAACAGCAATGTAGGGCTTGCACTGTGCAAATTGACAGCTCAGCCACAGGTGGGGAGGAGTCAAGAAGAAATTTTACCACTAGCCAATTAAAATAATTTAACCCCTGGGACAATTCACAAAGGGAGACTTTAATGGAATACCATATTTGAAATTATCATAGACCTAATGGAGCTAGTTTCTGTCCTGCCAGCTCTGAGAACAGTGAAACCAAACTATGAAATCACTACTATAAAACAAGGTGAGCTTTCTGTTACAGACAGGTGGTTATTATTTTCCTGTTTCTGAAAGGCCTGAAATCTTTTCTTTCACAGAGAGAGAAAAAAAAAAAAAAAAGAAAAAAAAAAAGTGGTTTTGTGGTTAAGGCACTGAATTCAGGCTAGGCAGTGCTGGATTCTTGTCACAGCTTTACTTTAGCATGAGGCTGGGAAAGCCTTTTACTTTTCAAACCTGCACACCTGGAGCTAACCAATCCAAAGATCACAGAATCATGGAATGGTTTGGGTGAGAAAGAATCTTAAAGTTCATCAAGTTACAATCCCCCTACTGTGGGCAGGAACACCTCCCCCTAGACCAGTTTGCTCAGATCTCCATCCAACGTGGCCTTGAAAAGATCCTGTAGGTCATCCCAGTTAGTGGGATGCAGGACCAAGACCATAATTTCTCTGTGACCCTTTCACATGAGTAAATTTAAGTCTAATATACTTCCTTTGTTTTCTGTCTCTATTTGCTCTCTATATTTAAATGAAACCCCTGAACCAGCCCTTCGGTTCTGCTTGGCTTAATTTGAAATGCAGTTTTCAGTATTGAGGAAATTGATTTAAAAAAGAGGTGACACAGGCAAGCATCTGGACAAACAATAACATAAATGGCACAGTGCTGGAGCAAAGACAGCAAAACAGGGGCTTGTTGAAGGTTGAGAAGGGAAGAAATACAATATAAAATCATGGAATCTAGGAATGGTAAGGATGGGAAAGAACATTAAAGATTATCTAATTCCAGCCTCCCAGCCATGGAGGTTTGGAACTATTATTCACCTGCTAATTAAAAAAAAAAAAAAAAAAAAAAAAAAAAAGATAGATGAAAAAGGTAATCTGTTCTCTGTTCCCATCTGCACTTATCAGCAGGACAGGGAAGGATGAGTTTCACTGCACGACCCTGCCACAGTCTCTTCCAGCCCTATTGTCTGTGTTTTCTAAGACTGCAAATTTTGTCTGGATACAGGATGTTATCACAGTTGGTCCTGAGCTTCATGCACACCTCCAGCACTACTGCAGGACAGAAAAACTGGGCACAAACAAACACCTTTGTGTCACGGTGCCTTTTGGCCAGAGTTTATAAGAAGCCATCCATCAAAGAGCAAGAATGCTTACAAGTTTTGAGTTGAGAAAGTGCAGCAGCAAGCTTTTGGGGGGATTTCACAATACTGATTTCTTGGTTTGAAGCAAAATATATTTACAAGAGCATCTGCTGGTGTGAGTCTCTTAAATATGGCATATACTCCGTGTTACTGCTTCATCATCATGTATAATTGGCAATAAACCTATTTAGAATTCAAGATGCATAAAACTGAAAGTCTTTGAAGGGAATAGCTGCTGAGATTATATTTATTGTGCTTTCCCACAATATTTTTCTATGCATAATGTGATAAACCTCCAAGGTGGTTGTAGGCAAAGCTGAAATATTCACAAGTATGCAGTTATTATGAATTTAGACAGGTTGTAAGACATTTTGATATCAAACTCTTAATGAATGGCAGTAAACATATTCTACATTACTTTATTAAAATGCCTATTAAAACATACACATCCACAGAATGATCACTGGATGTGTTTACTTGCGAGCAAAAAGGCCATGAAGAAAACAGCATGGAAATAAATTTTCTTTTCCTGCACCACTATGATAAGAATTAGGGCATGCATTTAAAGTTCATATTATTTTCAGGGTGTTCACAGCACATCCAGATAATCAGATATTCAAAGGAGGATTCCCAGTCGGTTCCAATATGCCACGACTCAGTAAATCGAGTTGTGTAAATGATAGCTCCATATCCAACAATGTTGTTTTGAGATTTCAGAAAAACTGCTACACTCCAGAACAACAAAAAAAACACAGCCAAAGAACAAATAGTCAACAAATATATTCTTATTATCTTGGTGATTTTCAAATAACATTTGTCGATGGTTTCTTTCTATTTGGCTAAAGTTATGTTAGCAAAAATTTAAAACTAAATGTCCTGTTGAGCTAGAATATGGGGAATTTTTTTCTTTTTAACATTTCTCAGTACACAGTCTGAGGGGAGGAAAAATTCAAATTATGAGTTGAAAACATATGGAAATTTATTCTTTCTGAGTAAAATTTTTATTTTCTTCGCAAAGTCCTGATCAACACCCGTGACAAACACAAAAATATAAGTCTCCTGTAACATCTAACAGCAATTCCATTGCTCCATACCATGCTGTTAATCCGCAGCACATCTTAAGGGGATTGACTATACCAAACTTTCTGTAGCAGTGGATAGGAACCTACCTCCTGATGGAAATACCTCTGTGGGACACATCCCTGTCCCAGTGTGAAGTATCAGCTAGGAAAGAGCTATTAAGCCATAAATTCACCCCAAAAATGGCTTTAAGGTGAAGTGTGTGTTGGATCACGCCCAGGGACTGTAGAGCTGGAAGTGGAGTGGGGAAAGGCACCGTGAAGCAGTTAATGTCTCCCTTAGGATAGACTGAGCAAAAATTAATGCCTGGAGCTTTTTGCCTGCTACCAGAAAAAGAGAAAATATCTTTAAATGTTGGTGTCTTCCTGATATATGCCACTTCTGTAGTTATTTGCTCTGAAAATACTGGTGTGACCTGGTTGTGAGAAGCTCTGTGTGCTCACAAGCACAGCCAGCTGCTGGATTCTGGGGGGTCATGCCTGGGATCTCTGCATAAATGATAATAAAAGTGGGATGAAACCTTGGCACAACAAAAACCAGCACTCACACATCTCTCCTCTTTGTCAGTGCAGCTATCTTGCTCTTCCTAGAACAAGGGAGAATGTCTCTAAGCTTAAAAAAAGAGTGGGAATAGATTAGATGTTAGGAGTAAATTCTTCCCTGTGAGGGTGGTGAGGCCCTGGCACAGGGTGCCCAGAGCAGCTGTGGCTGCCCCTGGATCCCTGGAAGTGTCCAAGGCCAAGTTGGACAGGGCTTGGAGCAACCTGGGCTAGTGGAAGGAGTCCCTGCCCGTGGCAGGGTTTTGGAACAAGATGGTCTTTATGGTTCCTTGCAACCCAAGAAATTCTATGATCCTGACATTTAGCAGTCCTCAAGAGAATGCAGATTCCTTTTATAGGGAAACTGAGTCTCAGCATGCTGAATTAACAATGGGAGAGGCTTGCAAATTAAGGACCTTTATTGGTCTCCTTGCCTTTGCCCAGCAGAACTCCATGGAAATAACTTGTACAACACTGAAAAAGTACCCTGAGGGAGTTTACTATTTTTCTGTGTCATAAGTATAGAAAAGCACATTTCCACCTGCCTGTTGGAAGTATTTTCTCATTCAGAAGTGAATTTTTAAGAATGTAGAACAGCTACATACCATACAAAACTCCTATTTATACAGCACTGCTGTTATTATAAGAACTGTTTATACAAATAAGTAACAGAACCTACAGTGCAATATATTTCATTTGCCTAATGTACTTTTTGACATTTGATGAGGAACTGCAAGCCTTAATCCCCAAGCACAGGTTAAAATGACGGAGCAATGTCCCATCCAAATGAAAGGCTGTCATTGTTCTTGCTGGAAATAGACACATTTATTTCCACGTCTGGCAATAATATTGTTTTAAAGCAAACTGTGAAGAAGTTATCCAAGCCGAGTCAAAAGCTGGAATATGCATTTAAGCATCCTATTAATAGGGCTGGAAGAGCATATTTGTTAAATTCAAAATTGCTTTATGAGGAACTCTTTTCTCTGAGGAAAATCTACTCAACATGTCTTTATTCACTGTTCAAGTCATAATACAATATTATAGCCCCACAGATATCACTGATAAAGGTATTATAGGATGCCAGATGGACAAAGAACAGAGTAAGAATGGAGAAAGAAAGGGAAAATAAAGAAGCAACAATTTCACGTCACTCTGTTTGACACGCTGGGAGGTCAGCAGCCTCCCTGCCAAGAGGGGTGTTTTTATTCTCAGTGCATCACGAAAAAGGACATTATCAGGAAGGGGTTGAAAGGAGAATATGTGACAATATGAGTGCAGGTGTTTCCCCTAAGCACAGGCACAGGCACAATGGTGCTACAGAAGAAACAAGGAGGATGGAGGAGATGTGTGAACAGTGAATGAGAAGAGATAAGCAGATACTGCTTGCATGGAGCCATAAGAAGCCACGAGTCGACTCTGCTCTCTGTGCCCCCCTTGGTTGCTCCACTTCTGCATGCAAAACTCCCAAAACTTCCCAAAATTCCCAAAATTCCCAAATCCCCAAAAATCTACACAGTAACAGTACAAACCCAGCAACTGCTTTTAAGAATTTCTCAAGGCAGCTCAAATTTATATTCTTTTAGAGACATCACAAAGTTTGTTGCATCCTAGTGCATTTACATTAAAGCAAAATTTTTTTATTCCCCAGGAATGGGGAAAAAGAGCAAACTCTTCCCAGTGTCCCCATCAGTTACATATTTCCCCTCTTCTTTCTGCCCTTCCCCCATGTCTCCAGCACTGCTGCTCAAAGGAGAACGTAAGAAAGATATTTGAGATTATAAAGGGTTTTGGATGAGCGAACCTGGAGTGAGTAAAGCTCTTAGAAAAGAATTTAAAGGATCACAGTGGCATGCAGTCATGTTATATAAACATATTCTGAATGGTACCATCATACGCCCAGCCCTGGCGCCACAATTGCATTAAGTGAAATTTTATACAGAAATTGTGAAAGTGCACCAGGGTTGGCTGATTATCTGCTCTTTCTGTTCCCTTTCAGACATGAAGCAAAAAGCCAAGGTGCTGGAGAAGAATGTGGACAGTGCCAAGAAGTCCCTGACCTAATTTAAGGAAAAGGTTTTCTTTCTTTTCTTTGTTTTTTGTTGTTTTGGTTTTTTTCATCTTTCCTTCTCTATTTTGGTTTCCTCCACAGGGTTCAAAGCTGTCATTCCTTAGAAATAACCACCTGAAATTGACTGTTACTGGGATTTAAAATTTTCAAACACCTAAGGAAAGAGAGAGAAGAAGTTGAAATAATGTCATGGCGTAAAAGCTACTTCCTGAAGTGTCAAATGAATATTTCCCTTATGTATCTTGACAGGTTTGAAATGTATGTGGAGGGAGGGAATTTACAATACTATTCAGGAATTGTTTATCTTTGCCAAAATAAGTTAATTAAAATGAGGCTCTGATTAAAATGAAAGGGTCTGGCTCATTTGAAGTATTAATTTAGGCCTCTATTTCTGCAATCTGCCTGCAAGGGTCTCTGTGCGAGAGCAGGGCTGTGTTTGTTAAGCAGTAAAGCATTGTTGCAAGGAAAGCCAACCTTTAATTTGTTTTTAATATTGTCTGATCTCTTTCCCTGAATTGGCTTGGGTCTGTTGACCTTTGGGGCAAACTGCAAAGCCTCACTTTTACTTGCACTAAGGATGAGTTTATGGTTTGTGCTTGAAGGGGGAAAGGGAGTTGGGAGAAATCCGTTGTGTGGGTTTGAGGTACACATTTTTGGAGGTTGTCTTTCCTACTGATGCTCTTACTGAGCCCTGGTACTCCCACTCATGTAGGATTCCCCCTCATTAATTTGTGTTACTGACAGACACAGCTCTAGCAATGAGACAAGAGACAGCCTCTACCCAGCACATAGAAACTGGACTGAAACATGTAAAATAAGGAATGTTGATATAATTTCTAAGACTTCTCCCTTTTTCCTCAAAAGATAATTTAAATATATTTTTCCATATAAAATTACCAGTCCCTGAGATATTCTGAGGACATTCTGTGCCATTCTGAATTAAACCCTTTTCTGACTTCTTACACATATAAATAAAAAAAAAAATTAATAAAAGAAAATATGCCTCTCCTTACTTTATCAGCTCTGAGTATAAATATTATAAGTAGCAATTATAAATATATAAACAATATAAATTATATTAGAAATAATAGTATAAATATCGAACCTATGTTCCTCTCTAGACAAGGAATTATGTGCTATAACATATCCCAAACAACAGAAGAATCCAGAATGTTTGGTCAGGGCTAATGTCACAACCCTCTGTCTGTGTAAAATTTCCAGGAAACCTGGGAAACTCCTTCACCCAAATCCCATCTGAGGCATTATGGACCAACTGCAGAAACTGGTTCTTCATATGCAGGAACTTAAAAAATCCACCAGCCATGTGAAATAATGCCTGTTTTACTACAAAATGAGCAGATTCATGGCATAAAATTCCGTGCAAATCCTGTTGTTTTACTGGCTATACTGACACTAAACCAACCAGCAGAGAATCTCTTCATTTCCACTGGACAACCCTGGGTAATGCTGGTGGTGCAGTGCATTTCAGAATTCTGGAGTGTGTCCCATTGTTTCTATCCTCATCCAACAGTATCTGCTGCACTGCAGATCCCAATAGGAAGGGGGAAGTTTCCATTTGCTCTGCTGCAGTCACTGACCCAGAGGAAGCTCGGGTATTGGATTATTGAACATTGCTAACATTTCTATTTGCCTGCTGACCTGAGAAGCTCAGACAGACTTTAAATCAGGCTGTAAGGAGATGCCCTGGCACAGTAAAGAAGTAGGTTTCTAGAAATAGAGATTAGCACACATTAAAAACTGGTGTTGCCAAAATATTTGTGGATTGAAAATATTTTATTCAAACAGCCATTGGGTTAAAGCACACCCACAACAACAAGGGGTTGCCTAAACTGTCTTCCTCTCTTCCACTCTGTGTGCCCCATCAGAGCTTGAGTGAGGATGCCACAAAAAGTGTCCTTGCTCCAGTCCCATTTAAGGGTGGGAATCCTGTGGAATGGCACAGTGCACAAACTGAGCAGGCTGCAAACCAAGGCACCTTAGTACTGTTTCCCTGCATTTTACACCTCTGCAACTCCTTTGCTGCTCAACTTCTCACTCCTCACCATCACCATGCTACGCTCCCTGCAAGCCAGGGCAGAGGTGCAGGTTGAGTTTGTGCTGCAGAGAATGATATTTTCTACTGATCTGTCTCTATACCAGTAAGTGTTCTGTCCTGATCAAGGCATCTTGATATTTTGTTTGGTTGGTTTGCGTTGTTTTGGTTTGGTTTCCTCCACAGACACACATAATGAGTGGAAGATTATCACAAGGTGTGAAGACTGTGCTCCTGCTCATCTAAGAGAGTGCAGCCTGAACAGAGGCTCTTTGCTTCTCTTTTCAGGAGGAAGAGGGCCCCAGAGTGAATGGAGCTCTCAGGTTAGAGCTTTGCAAAGAGAAACAGCCTGTAGGAAAGGTTTCAGTTCAAGACCAAGATATGTACAGAAAAATTTCCAGGGAAATTTAGCACAGGGAAAATCTAGTCTGTCATCACCAGTCAAGAGATATGTTCGGTTTATCTGCTCCCACCCTGACATTTGCTACATTTGAGAAGCCCTCAAGGGTACCCATTTGAGAAGTGTATTGAGACATAAATTAAAGGTCCCAAGCAGACCATATGACCTGCTAAATATGTCTAAGTCCTTCACACAAAAATTTTGTTGAGTGATTTCCTCTGAGAACTCTGTTCAGTTATCCAGTTATCAATATCTATGGCCTCAATATTTAGTTATCTACATCAAAACACTCTACACACTGGTGTGTCCACCCCAGCCTGAATCCCAGCCTTGTATTTCAGTCAAGTTTACTTAGGGGTTGAGTCCTAGAAGCCTCTATCAAGACCACAGTGATATTTCTACATTTTTAGGAGGTCACTGCGTAGGCCTGGAGCCATGTAGCATTTTCCACAACAATTACCAGTCATGGTCTGGGACTCAGCACAGACCGGGGACCAGTCCCAGTTATCAATTTAGATGCAATTAGCCTGTTTTGAAGGGTGAGATTTATGCAACCTGGATGTGAGCCACACCATCTTCATCAGCCTCTGTGCCACAGAAAGATCCCACAATGTGCTCCTACACTCTGACCCTTGCCTGGTGTGGCTGAAGGCCAGCTAAATGGGATTTACTGGGATTACAGGTCTAGGTTTAGGTTCCAAAATCTCACTTTATTTTTTTTTAACACTTAGACCTTAATTAGAGTTGGAGAAATAAATCAGGCTGTGATAGTTAAAGAATAAAATTAAATGCCTATCAGAAAATATTTGCCTGATTTATTTTGGGGAATATTACTTTAAAATTCCATTATGTCATTTAATATTTCTGTGAAATTCTTCTATTTAGACTTCTGTTAATAAGAGTACTGGGAGCAGTGGAGACCCCAGGGCTGGCAGAATTTCTTGGGTCAGATAAGATATTATTTATATATAGGTTTATATGTAGATCTGATACCCAAACATCTGGTTGGAAATGAAAATTCCCCCTGTGCTTTCAAAGTTTTTCATTCCACCTTCAAGTGAATTTCCAGGGAAAGTTAGGGCTTCATCTTCCTCCTTTTGGCATCCCAAATGCAGGAGCTGAGCACGAAACAGGAAGGAGCAAAGTCCCTCTCCTGAGTCTAGCTCAGCTCACCTGCTTGGCCTCCATAAAATATGTATTCCCTTATCTATATTTCCCTTCTGAGAATGTTTATATTTATTTTCCTTATACAAAACATCCCCACTCAGTCCATACTTGCACTCCATCCCCATTGGTGTGGATCTTTCCTTCTATTACAGTACAGGCATTTGGCAAAACAAGATAACAGCAGAGAGCTTTGTTACAACCCAAAGGCTAAAACTGAAAAGCCTGTTAGTGGGAGTGTTTTTCTGATGGAAAGTGAGGCACCAGCTGCTTTTCAGGGCTAAAACCTTTCCCTGAACCAGCATCTCTGTGCTTGTGTTATGTGGTTCCTCTCCTTATATCTCTTTTAATTTTCATTTACATCAAGATTGTTTTCTTAGAGTTGTCTCACATAGCGAAGAGGAAGGAAAGCATGAATAGACTATTGATGGTTCCAGCTTCATATATAATGTATATGGCACTCTTATCTGTGGAAAATATTATCTTTATAGCAGAATATATTTAAGAGGTCAGAGTACTCTGTTTTGGCTGGAGAGAGGTTTCAGGGTGACTGGCCACATCTAGCAGCAACCTAAGAGTCAAGATGCTCGAGTTGTGTTTTCCCCTCTTCCTGTGTTACCTTAAGAAGCTACAGGGGTCTTCCCTGCTTATGAATGTTAAATATCTGTCTCCAGAGCTGCAGCAGCATGTTGCAGCACTCCCTCAGAGCAGCCTGTTTTCCTCCCACAAGCCCATGTGGATGCCTCTCCTCTGGTTTCACAGGAGGAAAGAGGGAGGGAGCGTTTAGCAGCCTCACAGTGCAGCCATTTTATCTCAAGCTTGTAGCTCCTTCTGCCAGCTTTCCCACCAACATTTTAACCTCTTCCAGGTGCCTTTGCTATCACACGGCTGGCTCTGCCCTAGATATGGGCTTCATTCAGAGGTGAAAGAACAGTGGAGAAGGTGCTGTTTTCTCCTTGTACGGGGACCAAAAAGAAGAGGTCAGGCAGTCCCACAACACAGTTATGGGGGAGAGTTTGGGATAATCCCTCCGTCCCCAGACTTGCCTGCCTCCCAGTACACAGCAATGCTCCTTTGCTTAAATTCTGTCAAATCCTTTGAAATCAGCAGATGAAAGATATAATGAAACTGCACTGTTCTGAGTCTGTGTGACTACAAAGGAGTAGGATTCTCTTCACAGAACATTAGATTTGTTGATCCCCCCCCCCCCCCCCCTATTAATGTGAATTTCTGAAATCCATGGAGTAGAATCTGTTTTGGTGGTGTGCTGAGGAGTGTTGAGCCAAACATCTTGAGAGAATTTATCCTATCCATATAAATGCATGCAAACAGAGGAAGGTAGAGAAGAGAAAACCTACTCCTTCCTGCTTCACATGCATTGTCCTAAGAGCAATAAGTGAGACAAAAAGAAACATTCTGAGGTCCAGCTGGGACTGGAGTCCAACCATGACAAATAGAAGTGGTTCCTGAATGAAAATGCAATCCCTGACGAGGCTCACAGCCTAAACCAGGAGCACCATCAAGCAGGAAGGGAACCGAGGCAGAGATCTGCAGATTACACAGTGATCTGTTGGAGGGCATGTCAGTCATTTCCAAAATTGAGTATGAGTAACCTGAACCTCTGTTCAAACACAGGACCATGGCTGTTCTTAGTACTGACAGAAAGACTCAGTTTGGCTAAATGAGGAAAATTATCCCTCTTCATCTCTCGTATGTGTTGAAACACAGTCCTTCAGACCAAACCAGTATGGTTATTGACACTAAGCTGTTTAGATTCCCAGAAGAAATGAATTTTCAGTACAGAGTGCTGGCATAGCCACACACAGATGAAGGATAAATTCACCGTAGCTACTCACCTGATATGCAGGATATGCAATTTAGCAGGTTTGTGTACATCTCCAGCAGCTTGATGATCTTCAGCAGGGTGCTCACTTTGAAATGCTTGAGCAGTGGTGCTCGTCCCCAGCATTGTATCCTGCACAACAGGAGCTTTGGTACTGGCAAAGGAAGGAGAGGGGAAGCACATGGCTGCTTGAGCTCCCTTCCCCAGAAGGAGATTCACAAGCCCATTTTGCACAACGTGGCGTATTCCAAGGACAAAGGCAAAACAGCTCTTCAGAAATTTCTTCATGAGCTGGAGATAAAAGTAATCCCTGCTAGGGATGGTTTAGCACTATGCATATATGGGGGAGGAATTTCAGAGGAAGGGAAATACCCCTCCACCCCATCCTGAGTTTTCAGCAATACTTTGTAGTTCTGCCCAGTTTTGAAGTAGCTTAAAAGAAATGGAAGTATTTGGAATGTTTTTATACGAGAAATACTTCCTTTTGTATAATTAAAATTATTGTGGTTGGCTCCTAGAGTGAGAGGCTCATACATTTGTTTCCAGTAGCAATCAGTGTAGTTAATACCCATCCTATCAAACTGAGTTAACTCGTGTTCATTTTGGGCCTCATCCAGAGCTTATTGATGTCAGAGGAAAGAAACTATTGACTTTAACAGGCTTTGGAGTAGACCCTACAAGGTGAAAAAAACAGATAATCTGGTCATTTCTGCCACAAAGAAAAGAGATATCCAGTGAAAATAAATAGGTAAAAGTCAAAATAAAATAATAATCAATTTAAAAAAATATATTAAAAACCAGACAAAATAATACCATGAGCAATGTGTTTCGTGTGACTCAGAGTTGTTACAGGGAGAGGCAGAGAACCTCATGATGCAGAGGGTGACCACAACCATTCTCAGAAATCTGGAGATTTAGTGAGATGAAAAAAATTTGCCTTTCATATCTGAAAGTATAGAATGAAAACCTGACCAGGGTGAGTAGTACACGAGATAACATTAGGCTTTATGTGTTCTGGCCAAACCTGTGATATCAGGTTTTGAAGTTTTCAAATTAAAAATAGAGATCACAAAAATTACATGAGACAAAGATCCTGAAGGACACACAAACCTAGGGAAGGTTATAAAGAATCCAGTGGTGTTTCTGGCCAAGCTGGATGAATTATCAAAAGCTATGAGGATCTCTGAAATGAGTTCAGTACCCAGCAGGTTTCCCATGAGAACAGGCATCTGCAATGCAAATTCTGTGCCCAAGCCCTTGAGCATGATTGCCAGATCCAAGCATAAGAGTGATGAATAAATCCCTTTTTCACTCCCCATACAAATAATGATAATATAAGGAATAAAAAATTTGAAGCATTTTTTATTGGCCTGATGGTTTGAGGAATTTGAGTGCTGCTGGCACTCCAAAAACTCATCTTTCCAACAATGAGAAATTATTATCTAAACTAAGGATGGGATATTCACTTCTCTACAGGTCTTTACTTAGGCTCCCATTTAACTTGTCTCCTTCCTGTTTCCATATTCTTTCTTTTATTTCTTTCCTCCAGACCATATTTCCCAAAACATCCTGGAGGTGAACTTTTTCCCTACAGTGAAACCAGTAGTAAAATACCTGTTGAATTCAAGAGGGTCAAGAGGGTGTCAGTGACAACTGACTTCATTTCTTATTTTGCAATTCTATTTAACTGTAAATATATCATTCTGTGAAGTTCTGTGCTCTGAAAATTTCCCCAGCGTTAAGACACATGGATCTCCTGTGGTCAGGATGCCACAGCTCCCCTGTGCAATTTCCTCACCCAAAGTCAAACAGCATTTTTTGTTAGATGTCCCTATAATGTCATTCTTATCCCAGTTATAGCTGCAGTGACTCTGTTTAATATTGTGCACATGGCCTTGGATATTAATTCTGACTCATCACCTTGCATTTACTTTGGTGTGTTCTTTTCATAAGGCCAAGATCATGCTTTACATATTGGCTTTGTGTTCAGTAGATTTTAAATAGATACAGAGAACAGTGCCATTCAAATGTGAGTTTTACTAACCCAAAAGATCAGCTTAAATCTCCAAAGAAAAAGAGCTGACATAAAAGTCTAGTCTTCCAAAATCTTTCACAAATCTGTGAAATTCCTGTTAGGCAACCTGATAAGTCACTTGACATTTCCATACTTTGATATCTCCAGTTCTGAAGTGAGGTAACACTCTTATCTTTTTGAAGGTAACATGAAACTAACTTTTCCATTGACAGATTATTCTGGGGACTACTGCCAAGGCAAAACTTTACTGAAACCTTTCAATGAATATATGTCTAGAGGAAAAACAATGTAGAGACATGGAAACAAGAGAATACCATAAAGGGTCTAACCTCAGTCGAGCATTGTCATTGTATATTTATGCAATTTCCTTGTTGCAAGATAAAATCCTTAATTTGTGTTTACTGATCTGGGTCAAAGCACAACAGTGTTGAAAGAGGTATTACAGGTTTTGCATCTGTGTGCATTTTTAAGGCAATATCTCCTTAATTCTACACAAAGCAACACCCTTTTCTATTACCAATGTAAAGGGTGATGCGTGGTTGTTATAGATGAAGGAGGAAAATTGCAACTACTTGAGAAAGCAAATAGAAAGCTGGTTTAGTCATCACATTAGGGTTAAAAAAAATACAATATGATTTGGCTATATGGCAGTGTAGATGCAAATGGAGTAATCATGTTTACACATATTACTCTGAAGGAAGATTTCCTGTTCATTTGCATAGGGGAGAAATCCTTTCATTCCTGCATTCAAAAGGGAGGGAAGAGGCCCCATCTACAAGCAAAATTACAAGAAACAAAAAGAGAAGTGAGTGTATGTTCAAGTACTTGGAGAAATGTGTTGGATTTATTCCAAAAACCCAGTACTATTACTGGAGCTGATATGCCTCCCCAAAACTGTGTAACTAATTCCCTTGATCAGAAAAAGGGTCTGGTGCTGCAAAAACTCTGTCAGGGCTGTTGAAATACAAGGTTTTGAGTAAAAAATTTTCCTGTACAGTAAGGAGCAGATATATCCTGGGTAGAGAGACGCCAAAGAACTTGTACAGAGGTTTCCAGATAAGAAATGTTTAGCTTGGAGGAAATACATGTTTGCAGTTTAAAAGTTTTCACACACACACAGAGAAAATAAAACCAAAACACTAAAAAAAAAAAAACAAAAAAACAAAGACACAACAAAACAAAAAAAAAAAAAAAAAAACAAAAAAAAAAACAACAACAAAACAAAGAAACAAACAAAAATAAGCACCACACAAAAAACCCAAAAAAACCCACTTTTTTTTTTTAATTGGTAGAATGGGAAAAAAAATTAAAAGCCAATAAAATTTCCAATTCTTGTACCAAGACAATAAGAAATAATTAATTTTGACTGCTCATATTAACCCAGGCCTTACCAGCCAATCTCACCAGACAGGAATATCTTTCTGGTTTTGCTAAGTAGTCTAGAATGAAGCTGGATTTATGATTAAAAGGCTATCTGACAATAAAAATATGTGATCTACTTCCTGTATTTGACTTGAAATTAATTTCTGTGTAATAATAAGACACTAATTATATCATTGCCTCTTCAACATTAATTTGCAAAAATTCACTTTTTTTTTTCCAGAAAGGTTTTGACATAATAAAAATTTAGCAGGCCAATTGATCTCATTAACCAAAAGACTAAATAATATTTTTTAGTATGTGCTCAGGTTGTTCTGGCAAATGATCCTCACTTGGGCTGTCATTGCATTGTCTTAGTTCTCATATTAGGTGTATCTTTGTCACCTTTGTTTGTATAGACAATCAAGTTGAGTTCTCCTATCTTCAGCTGGAAAAAGTTCAGTTAGTTAAGAATTTTGAAGTCAACAGCCAGTGCCTCCACCTGAGGTAGTCTGAAACGGGTGTCTCAAAAAGATGGGATGAATCATGTCAAAAATAATTGTGTTCTCCATGGTCTGCAAAGGGAATTAAGAAGTTAGCTCAGATGCAGTCTTCTCACTGAGATAATTTGTATCCCCTGGTCCACCAGAGAAAAGAAGTGGGACATCAGCTGGACCACTCATCTTGTCCTAAAATAGGCAGCACCAATTTTCTTCTGAAGCTGCAGATTTACCTCTCTTCATAAAACATAAAGTGAGCTTTGATGCCTTACCTTTAGCCAACTAAAGTGAGGGAATATAAATCCCAACCACAATATGTAAAACAAGAAGTCTGTGACCCCAAAGTGCACTTTTTTGCATTTACAGTAGTGCAAATAATGAAAGCAATACAAACTCACTATAACAAGCTATTAAACCTTTCAGGATAAATATATCCTTCCAGCTTCTGTTGATATTAATATTTTTCTATACCAGACCAAAAGATAAAATTTTGGACTGTATTTGCCAAAGAGCATCCAGACAAGCCAGAGACCAACCAGCACAAATACAAATTTTTAATCCCTATTTGTGAATTTGCTGTTCTGAACACACAATTCTGTATTTCTTTAAAAGAACTACATCAGACATAGCAGCAAATATAATATTAAAGAAATTTAACCCAAAGCTTGTTCTAAAGTTACTCAAAGACACCCATTTCTTATCAACCAAATCACTCAAAACCAAGATTATCACCAGATATAGCAACATTAACATCCGCATTTACCTCAACTCATATCACAACACAAATGTGAGAACACCCAAAAAACTCAACTCCAGAGCAAGCTCCCTCCCACTGCCAGTGCACAACTGACCACAAAAGTCATCAAAATGACCTCCCTGATTCCTCCCTGGGGTTGTTCTTTAGCTTAACCCTTTTATTTGTAGAAATAGGGAAATACATAGGTCTGAGCAGAGGAAAGATGAATCCCCACATTTCCATCCTGTCTGCTCAGTGGGTTGCATGAGAAAATAGGAAAAGTTGCTCTTTTTTTTGGGTGCCAGATGCCTACAGAAGGCAATGTGGCCCCTTTAACCCTCCCTGCAGCCAAATCAAGTGAACCAAGGGTTATAGATGGGAGATGCACCCTGGGCAAAGATGTGACTTGAAACATGTAAAGCAAAAGACCTCTCAGAAACTCCCCTGGGAAAAGTCTTGCTTGCCTGACAATGGAAGGAGTCTTAGAAGGTCTAAGATTTCCTAAAGTACATCAATAATAAAAAAATACAGCTCAATATAAAACTTGACTACTCCAATAAATCACCTTCTCTTGGACATTTCTGTTTTTAAGTATATTCACACATCTGTGAAAGGTGAAAGAAAGGAAGAAAGAAAGAAAGAAAGGAAGAAATGGCTACTTTTGTTTAGTAAATGAGCTACTGAAAAACAAATAAGATTTGTCACCAACCTAAGATGAAACATCTAAAAATCTTTTGAAAGAAGAACTTTTAGGTTTCAAGAGCTAGTCAGTGTTTTAAGAAGGCAGCTTTATACCATTTCCACAAGCCCAATTGTTATTAAAATGTTTTGCAAGATCTGGATGCACAAAAGTACTGAGACACTGGCATGCAGCTTTTCAGTCTGTAACTGCTCAGATGAGACACAAACCTTTTGCTTATGTTTATGAAGAGATACCCTCATGTTTTAAAGATTCCAAACCTGGGCACTAAAAGGAAAGTAAGAAAAACTATTGAAAAGAGAACGGAAAGAAAACCCCTCATTTGCCTTCCATAATGGAGTAGAATTCTGTCAGGCCACTTATCCTGGACATGGGAACAGATTCACTGCTCCCACCTGTGCATCCATGCACACATCATGGTAGAAAGGGCTTTATTTGGAAACCTACGGGCTAATTTCTGGTGGACTGAGCAATGGGGAGATGATGATTGATCTCTCTTTACAAACAGAAAAAAGCAAGCAAACAAACAAAACCCCAACAAAAACCCATAAGATTAATTGAGCAACAACATAAGGGTATGATTTAATAGCCCAGCAACTACACAGGTTACCTGTGATCATAAAGCAGCCTAGAAGCCAGTGCATACTCCCTCTGGAACAGTCAGCAGACAACAGTCAGCAGAAAGCAGTCTCCAGCCCAGGAACTGAGATGTAGGACTCTTCCCATCTAACTGAGCTCCTAATCATTAAAGGGGGAATTTTCCTTCTGGCTTTCTTCTCAAAAGAATGGCAGATTATTTTTTAGACATGTTTCTATGGAGAGAACAGAGCACCCTAAACTCTACAAAGCAGAGATTTAGATTAGATATTAGGAAGAAATTCTTTATTGCAAGGGTGGTGAGTCACTGGAGTAGGTTTTCCAAAGGAACTGTGGCTGCTCCATGCTTGGAAGAATCAAAGGCCAGTTTGAATGGGGCTTTGAGATGCCTGGTCTAGTGGAAGGTGTCCCTGCCCATGGCATGGGGATAGGAACGAGATGATCTTCCAACCCAAACCACACTGGGCTTCTATGATTCTTGATTAATAACTTTTTCAGGGAAATGAAAGCTTGGATTGTGCCTCAGCAGGAACCGAGCACACGTTTAGAAGTGATGTAAGCACTTCTTTTTTGTTTGACTTGTCTGCTTAGCTACTGAAAGGGAATGTGCTCATCCCACTGCATTTGTTGGCCAGGCAGTGGGAAGTGAATAAACTCTCTGTTTCCTAAATCCTAGGTGATCCATATTTACCCTTATTCATCTTTCACTGCATCAACACCGGATGGACAATCTGTTCCCTTTGCTTTGACAAGCAAGGACAGACTTGGGGTCATGACTGGATGGGACAGTGAGAAGTCAATCATGTTCAGGTTTTGAAACAGTAGAATGCAAAGCAAAAACTTAGTATTTCATAATATTTTAGTGAAGGCAACTACCCAGATCCCATTCTGTGGCAGGACTTCATAAAACACATACAGAATTTTTATGTTGCATATGGAACTCAAATGGCTTAATGCACTCTCAAAAAGTCCTCACATGTTTAAGTAGTAGGGGAATAGAGGCACTATATAAATATAATAAATAAAACTATACTTAGTCCAGGATCTGTAGAATACAGTAACAGAAAATAGCTCAATTTCTTTAGAAATCCATTGTGGCTCTCATTTATGTTAGTGTAGAGACTCTGAATTCAAGTGGAAATAATAATGAGCCGCTGGTTTGAAAACAGAGCAGAGTGAAGGCATTTTGTTTAAAGCTTCTGCATGATCGTGAATTAACACTGTAGAGGGCTAAATATAGTTGCAGTTTCAGGACAGATGCAGGGGAAGAAGTTTCCAGCCAATGTAAAGCAACAAGCATTCTGGAAAATGAGATTCCAAAAATTTTCCCTGCTGTTGTGAACTGAGTTAAACTGATATGCAGTAGGAGAGGACATTGCATTTCTCCTGGAAAATGAGAAGCACATGGGAAATAAAATTGTCAGAGTTTTCGCTTGGAATTGAAAATTGTTGAAGGCTGAAGTCTTTAATGTAGGGGGTTTATCAACAGAAGCAGAATCTGTGGTTTCTATCTGAGTAGCAGTGAGGTCTGCAAAAGGTACTTCCTGCTGATGAAATTATATAGTTAGAGATTTCGGTCCAGATTTTGTACTCAGGAAGCCCTTGAAAACTTGTTTGCCGCTGTCGAGCTGTGGGAATTAATAGATTTAAAATTAACTACTGACATATTTTTGAGGCAGTCCAAACCTGTTGCTGCAAAGATCCTAGTGCAAGTGAGATGGACAAGTATCCTCCTGTGTCACAGTGGGCAGGAGAATGGGCAGTGCTGCAAGCAGCAGCTGACCAGGCTGTTTTCCCTAGGCTGGAAGGCAATTTACATTCCAAGATGTCACAGCCCTCTTTGCATCACCATATCCTTACCCTCCAAGAGGATAGGTTACAGGCAGCTCGCCACTGTGATCACAATTTTCCAACATCTCTCTTAATTTTCAGTGTCCACACCAGTGAGGCATCTCAAAAACATCCAGTTATCAAATTCTGGGGACTAAAACACAAATAATTCCCTTTTGCAATGGCTTAGCAGCAACATCAAGTAAAGAAGGAGCCCCAAATCATACATTCTGCAAAGAAATATCCAAATTTCTACTTTTAGGGTTTTCTTCATGAAGATGATGAATATTGTGCTGCTGTTACTTAATGGTCAAAACCTTACAAGTAATTTAAACTGTGCAACTTATATATAGGCAGAAATTTTCTCTTTTTCACCACTGTAGAAGGAAGGGGAAGATTTAAATACAGTAAAAAGTAATGTAAAGGAAACTAAATCAGAAGTGCTAAAATGAATGATGACCTTGAACAAATAGTTGTGGGAACAAAAGCAGTAAAAGCATTTAACAACATTAGAATGCCACAACAACATGAACGTCAGCTGTGATGCTACAGTCTGAAGTGGACAACTATTTCCAGTGCCCATCACCTCTATGGAGAGTGGTAAAAATGTTTCACCTCCCCACATGCATCTAACTGGGGTCTGAGGACCAACAATCAATATGAGAGGCTGGGAAAGACAAGATTTGACAGGGGAAAAAAGATCCGCAGAAAGCGTGACTCCTGTGAATCAAAGAGCAGCTCCCCCTCCTTCATAGGCGGCATAAAGCAGCATGAGAAACATGAAGGAAACATCTTTGAAAACATAATCCTAATGCTGGGTGGAATTTTTCAGTTCCCAAAATAGCCTGAGTTGCTACAAGTGCAGGTAGGAGTTTCTGCTTCCAGGAAATTGCTTTGCCTTTCTGAATAGCACGAACATTTCTCCAACAAGTAGCCTATGAAGAAGTAGAGTGCTCCTTCAGGGCATGTTTCTGTCCTGAGGAAATCAATGAGAGCGTTGCTATTAACTGTTTTGGGAGCAGGATATGGCCCATAATCTGATTAACAGATGCTTTGAGTCTGTGTAGACTGAGTTTTCAAAGACATACACAGATAAAAGACTTTTACTTTCATGTCACACTTATCTTTCTTTGTTGTAGCGTAAAAGTCTGTAAAATGTTACCTTACTTTTAACTCATAATACAGCTGTTTTACTTATGCTCAAAATATTTCATCCTGCCAGGGCCATCATGGTGGATAATCTAATTATATAGTTAATTCCACACATGCATTGTGGCCTTCAGGGAAATGACAATTTGGGACTAGATGTTTCACTTCAAGCATGGCTAAGTGCTGACAGAGAAGTGGAGCAGCAACATCCCTCCTGAGCAGCAACAATATCAGCCTGACACTTTTGCTATTCCATTGAGATTTAGGCAATCTGCTGAGAAGGGAAGGCTGTGGTTTATCTCTCTGGGCCGAAGAGAGTGAAATCCTTGGCGAGGAGATGGACAATCAGTCCTTATTGGATTTGCCTGGCCAGGTTTTGCTACCAGGGGAGCTCCAAGGGTGGCCTCTGTGAGAAGCCGTTGAAAGTTTCCTCCATGTCCAGCAGAGACAATTCCAAACAGCTCCAAGACTGGGCTGGTCAAGGCTGGGCCAGTCAGAAATGCTGGTAACACTGCTGTAATAACATATTCATAAAGGGATAGAAAAGTTATTGCACAGAAGTAATTGCAGCCAGAGGTAAGAATATGTGAGAGGAACAGCTCTGCAGACACCGAGGTCAGTGGAAAAGGAAGAACAAGAGGTGCTCCAGGTGCTGGAGCTCAGATTCCCCTGCAGCCCCTGGTGCAGCCCACGGTGAGGCAGCTGTGCCCTGCAGCACATGGAGGGCACAGGGATTCAGAGATCCACCTGCAACCCATGGAAGAGCCCCACACCAGAGCAGGTGGATCCCCAAAGGAAGCTGTGACCCCAAAGGAAGCTGTGACCTGTGCTGGAGCAGGGTACTGGCAGGGTCCTGTGGACCTGTGGAGGAGGAACCCACTCTGAAGCAGATTTCCTCAGTTACTGCTCTTTAAAAGTTCTTTCTCCTCCTGTGAAAGATGTTGAAGCAATGGTAAGGAGAGAGGAACAAACTGATTTCCCTTGTGTCTAGGTTTAGGCTCCTCTTCATAGTTGCCCAGCAGGTGTGTCAAAGGGCCCAGCTTACCCAGCAATGCATTAAAAATCCTTTCCAAACCTTAAAAATGCAAGCCCCATTTCTTTAGAGCTGCAGTTTTTCTCTCTATTCGATAAAATTGATTTTGCTCAGAAACCATGCTTCTTACCTTTATATCTAAGCCCAACAGGTCTCAGACCCCAGCTCTCTCCTTGCAGCTGCTGTGAGTTTTTCTTCTCTCTCCTGACACTCATGGTCTTGTTCACAGTCCATCAGGTTTGGATCTCAGTCACGGAGCCTTAAACTACACCTAGAAATATGTGGAAATTGAAAAAATCAGGCAACTTGGTGTGTGCCAAAAATAAAAAAGGAACTTTCAACCTAGAGGTTGACAAATTCCATTTACCCTGAATTTACTCCTTTACGGCACTGTGATGTTGGATTAAGGATTTCTTCTCTTCATTGGAAAGGTGGGTTGAGATTGTTCTAAGGTGAAGGTGAAACATGTCTTTTTTAAGTGGCCAACGTGACCTTAAGTGGTTGACAGCTGGCACCCACCCTAACCCCTGCAAAACCCCTCTGCAGATATTTTTTTTTCCCTTTCTGCTTCCCAAAAAATCGACATACACTTCAAAGAGCAACAAAGTTCACTCCCTACAAGAGGCATACAAGAGGAAAAAGTCTCAAGCTGCACCAGGTTTAGAGATTGGATATTAGGCAAAATTACTTCGCTGAAAGAGTAGTCAGGCATTGGAACAGGCTGCTCAGGACAGTGATGGGGTCACCATCCCTGGAAGTTTAAAAAAAAAAAGTATAGATATTGTGCTCAGAGACATGCTTTAGTGCTGGACTTGGCGTTGCTGGGTTAATGGTTGGACTTGATGACCTTACAGGGCTTTTCCAACCTTAGCGATTCCATGATTCTAAAAAAAATGGTATGGAGAGGGTTGTTACTGCTCCAAGGGCTGTTGCAAACTACAGCTGATGCTCCACCATAGGAACAGCTCCCGACTTTGCCCATGAGCAATTGCAGAGGATGCTGAGGCTTCACAAACATGCATGTTATTCATGTGTGTCTCGAGTGCTTGGACTGAAGTCCATCGGTGTTGTTCCTGTGCAATTTCCTGTCTATTTCCAAAACCAACATGGGACATCTTGCTGTTTCCTGATAGATCATCTCATTTATCATTGGTTCTGCTACAACAGTGGGCAAAAAACAAAAAAAACCAAAAAAAACCACAAAACCTATATAACCCTTGGCTGATCACAGGAGCTTGAGTTTTCAAACTCATTCAGTGTTGAGATAAGTTTGTTCCCAGTGATGTCAGAAACTTCAATGGCCAACAGCAGTGTGGAGACTGGTGTGCATCTCCATGCAGTCATTCAGGCAGGCAGAATGAAAGAAATTTGTATTCCCAAATCCCAAACTGACATCCTAAAATCTCCCTAACGTCAGGAGTCACTCAGCCTCACCTCACTTATTTTGGTTTAGAGTTGTCCAGGCACTTAAGGCTGGATGTGCACTGAACTTCTTTTCTCCTGGCAAGGCAGGGTGGAACCACCCTGCCTGCTGTCTAGACAGCTTCACAGTCTACGAGGAGTTGCTCCTCTTCCTGGGTCTCATGGAGAGGCCAGACTGTCAGGCATCATCAGAGCATTCCTGGCATGCATCAACAGGCTCCAAAGCCCTGGAAGAAGCTCTGCTGACTACTGCTTTGTGACTGGCAGAGTTACCTTGGCATTTATACCACAACCTTTAGGCTACATCACTTGTCTAGGCACTGGAAAACTTAAGTGTTCATTTCCTAATTTAGCTTGTTGCTACTTCCATCTCCTAGAAAATTTTTCTGTAATACACAGACCAGAAGATATTTGGCAAAGAAATACTCTGCCCTTCCTCCTGATGTTGGGCAACACCTGCAACAGCAAGGTCAAGCTGAAAGAAAAGTCTTGATCATGGTGCAGGGCTCGTGGCATTCACCTGGGAGAAACATGCTGAGTCCTGTTCCAAAGTCTCTTTCCAATATCACCTATGACATTTAGCACTGATGATCATTTGCTTGAGGACAAAAACTGTTCAGTATGCATGAAGCTGCTATTAGGAGTCCCAGTTTTTTCTCAGAGTGCTGTAATTATGGTACTGGAAATTTAGGTTCTTCCAGGTTTATTCTTTATTTCAGTTCCTTTCTCCAACATTTCAATTTTTTTTCCTCTCCGTCTCTCTGCACAGTCTAACCACACTTCCTCTACAGGATAGGAGGGCTTCTTTCTCACAAAAAGAGATGCACACAATAACTGGAAAAACTTCAGGAAGGGAGGGGACTTTTTCCTTGCATAAAGTGGTACATATAATTACCTTGGGCATCTTTAATCTAGATTTCTCCCTCTGGGCCAGTTTCCTCAAACTCCATTGACAAACAATGGAGTTAAGTGGTTTATTTTTGCAGCTACATTTGGATGTGAAAAATTATGCCCAAATACTTCCTTTATATTTTCTCTACTTGACAGTAAAGGCAGCTGAGGGAGCCTGGCTTGTGTGGATGTGAACACTACTGATATTTAAACCTTGGTGCATCTCACCCTTCACATTTTGCAGGACCTTATTTAATAGAACTATTTGCAGTGACCCAAGGCAATCAACTGATGTACCTCTGAACTGAGGAAAAATTGGATTCAAGAAGAGATCAAACTTTGTACTCTGATGTAATTTCTAATCTTTAGATGTATTTTCTCATTTTCTTCTAGGAAGCCTAGTCAAGATATCCCTCTTGCTGTTTCTGCTGGTGAGAGACTAAGGCATGATTATGATTGATGACTCTCTCCCCCAAAGAAGTGGAATTGCATCTGCTGAGCTCCTGCTCAGAGGAGGACAAAGCTCATAACTGGCTGAAGGCTTCTTCAGGAATGCTGACACATACTACACTAATTCACAAGAATGTGAAAGCAATCTCCTGGACATGACAATTCAGTGACTGGCTGCAGTTAGCAAGTGATTTGGAACATGATCTAAAACCCCAGCCTCTCATTTATCTCAGGCTAAGTGTTGACAAAACACTTTTCACACTCTATGAAAAGCAGACATGTTGCACAGTCATTTAGGCAGGAATTTCTTGGCTTTAGCCCTTGGACAACCTTGTAGTTGAATAGTTAAGGAAAAGTGGTCATAGAAATTAATAGCATTACTTTTGGCCACACATGTCTCTGTGTGTGTGTGTGTAGAGAAAAAGATAAATATGGTTTTAATCTGATAGTCTTATGTCAATTTAGCTACATACACCACAGTTTGGAGTTTCGGGTGACTTTGCTTTTACCCAAGCCCACTCTGCTAAAATTGGTTGCTTGGCCATGATGGCTTCACAGAAATAGAGAATCATAGAATTTGTTTAGGTTGGAAAAAACCCTGGAAATTATCAATCCAATCATTAACTCAGCACTGTGAAGTTCCCCACTAAACCACGTCCCCTAAACCACATCCTGATGTTTCATGAACACTTTAAGGGATGGTGATTCCAACACTTCCCTGGCTAGCCTGTTCTAGTGCTTGACCACCCTTTCAGTGAAGAAATTGTTTCTAATCTCCAATCTAAATTTTCCCTGGTTGTAAAAGATCCTTTGGGAAAGTTAACACAGGTTTAGTAAAACATCTTATAGTTTCTGTGATCTGATAAGCAAAGACGAAACTGCTGGCACAAGAAAGGAGAAGGTCAAGTGCCTCTCAGCATCCCCCATGAAGGTTTTACTCCAAATTTTGAATGCTCCTGACACACCCCTGCTGAGGCTGCACCTGAGCAGGAGGTGAGACCATGGGATACTACAGCCAAACCACTTCATCTTCTTGTTCATCAGCCTTTAAATAAGTCACTGCTTGTCAAACTGTATTTTCAGCAGCACTAAGGGAAAAGTTTTTAGGGCTTACAGGTTAAGCTGTGTTTATAAGACTCCCCTATATCTGCAGTTCACCCAAGATTTAAGAGTTGGTTGCTACCTTATTTTACCTCCATGTAAAAAAAGAGTGAAGAATCAATTCCTCCAGGGTAAACTAAGGAGGGAAAGATATAATTTTGAACTGGAAAATGCTGTAGACCAGTAATTTCTAAGAATAAAACATGAGTTCATTTACTATAATATCTTCCACAGAAATCTATCAGGAGTTCTGTTTGATTTGAGTTATTTGATGGTAAAATCAACAATTTAAAAAAAATAAATAAATATAAGGAATTCAGGAAATAAAGCTTATTCTGAATCATAAAACTTCTTCTACATGTACATTTGTACCCAGGAAACCTGGCAAAATTATTTTGGTGCGTGACCCAGAACACAGTAATTTCAATCAAATGGAGAAGGACAATGATGTCATATTAAAGATGTCTTTTCATTTTTTTTGGCCCATAGGTTCTCTCTCCATACCATCCCTGGGTTTTCTTTCTCCACCTTCTTCCTCCTTTCATTTTCCCATGTCTTGGCAGGATAGCCCAAGGGCTGTTCTAACCAGTGCCAAGTTGTTATTCTTATTTGCACAGGAGAGGAGCTAATCCGGCAGAGCTTCTTGATAAAAATTAAAATGAAAGCTTTGTGCTAATCATTTCCTTCATGAGCAGACCTTAGCTCCACATGGGATATTTTTCCATTCAAAGATTTAAAGTAGTTTTGAAGTTTGAACCTTTAAGAGCAGTTCAGTATCTGATCTCATAGACAGAAAAGATGTAGTCCAAACCCTCCCCTCAAATTCAACTTGGATTTAGCTGTTAGCAATTTACAATCAATTCCCTGGCTTGAGTTGGTTGCCTTCTCTGATTAAACAAAATAAATAATAAAATAAACAAAATAAATCTCTCTAAAGCTAGAAGAACATTTTATATTCTTCTAATATAAAATGGTACATTTAAAATATAAAAGGTAAATGATAAATATGTCCTTCAACACTTATTCTGATGACAATAAAACAAAGTCAAAGGTTTCAAACAAAACTTTCTGAAAACTCATTTACAACACAATGATTTCTACAAAAATCAAGGGTACAAAGTACAATCTAAGCAAAGTCTTTCACTTAGCAACTTGCTTCATTTCCATATGTTCTTATTCCAAATAGCAGCATTTATTGACATTTAGACATGCAGGAAATAGCTAGTTTTGAATAGAGGTCTTGAGTGTGGATGAAACTTAGTGACATTGGCACATACTACTTGGGTTAAGATCTTGAGCATCAGAGACATAAAAATGGGATGAAAATAAGAGATCAAGCCCTGATCTTTTCAAGACACTCCACTCAAAGACTGTCTGTAGTAAAAAATACACAAAACATGTCCATCAGTTATAACTCTAAGTGATTCCCTCCTCAAAGCAGACTTTCCTGAAAAATTGTCAGAAAAATTCCTGGGGTATGAGTGTCAAAGGAGTGGGCTTTGATTTTTGAAGGATGTAGTTCAAATTTGACCTCATTTTTCAGGTGAGGCTCAGGCCATTATCTCAGCCAGTGGCAAAACAAGATAGTCCTATATGCAACTTTTTGTATGGTTATAGGATAATTCAACTGGCAATGATCTAGTCCAACATGCTGGTTGAAGTAGGGAGCAGGGCCAGCTATGAACCTCCTTTATCTGTATAATTTCCAAGTTCTGAAAGTAGACAAATCACCAAACCATTTCACTATAAACTTTCCTATTTCTTCTGTCTCGATCCTCAGGTTCATGCCAAATCATGAACTGCGCAGGAAAAATATTTGCTTAAGCAAATGACATAAAAACTTGGTGCCAAAACTTGACACATGTTGAGCAATTCCTTACAAAGTCTGCTGATGCTAATTGGTTATGAAGATCCTTTACAAATCCCTAGCCCACTCTTATTTCAGCTCCTATTTCTCTGGGATTCTTAATCACACAGAATCACAGAATTGGTAAGGTTTGTAGGGACCACTGGATGTCATCTACTTCAAATTCCCTGTTCAATCAGGAGTGCTGCCCCAGAAATGTTACTCAGAATTGCGTCCTGATGGCTGTTGAATATCTCTCGAGAAGTTGATTCCATAACCTCTCTGTGCAAACGCATCCAAAGGTTTCCTTTCCAGGCAAATGTAATAGTTGTTCACACTGTGAGGCTCTGAGACCCTCAGGAAAATCTAATAATTAAAGAATGGGACAGAAAACAGAATCAAAATATTTTTTTTCCACTGGTCTTGTCCTAGAACTAGAACCACTGAGTGCACTAGACCCAGACCACACTGCAAAATATAAAAGCAGTAGGTTTTGGGAGATGAGGTTGGATTGGTTTTGGTTTTTTTTCTGGCAGCTAAGTGCATTGTTTTCTTTTGTTTTCCAAGTTGTATACACTGTCATCTACAATATCCTTCGATGGCTGAATGAGCTTGTAGGCTAAGCAGTTTGTAGCTTGCTTTGCTTTTCAAAAGGAATCTCACATGTACACCATACAAGTTGGTTATTTTCCTCCCCTTTTCTTTGTACTGGTTTTTTGTTTTGTTTTGTTGGTTTTTTTCTTTTTTTGTTTTGTTTTTTTTTTGTTTTTTTTTTTTTGTAAACACTATTGTAATTCAGAGGGGCTGATCTATTATTTCTGTACAATATTCTGAAACCATTAAAAAGCCTGCATGTTACCAACTGCTCAGTAATTCTATCTCGTTTTCCTCCCCCTGCTAACAGGTTATCATCTTGCCATGCTCTGTGCTTCAGATGCAGTCATTGCTGGCGTGCAAGGAAAGCCTGCAGCAACCAAGCAGGGCATTCCTTCAATCTGTGTTTAACAGTTAATTGCAAACCTGTTCCTTGAAGTACTGCCACAATTCCTTGCTTCACTGCAAAGTCTTTGATATCAACCTACTGCCTTTGGAAAGATTACAACCTGTGCACTCGGTTACCCTGGTCAGATGTGCACAAGAACATCAAGTATGAAAATAAAATTGCTCTCCCCAGTGCGTGTGAACCCAACAAACCTCTCAATTGCTGTGTTAGATATGCTTCAAACCAGTGCAACCCTGCAGGGCAGGTGTTTTGGGAGAATGGAAATTTCCAATCAGGGAGCTGAATTTCTGGGTGAGAAGGGAGGGATGAAATGGAGAGGGGACACATAACATGAGGTATTTCTCACATATTTTGCCAGAATTTTGTTCACACCAAATAAAGATCTGTTGGCCCCACCAGTAGCTTAACATTGAGTGTTATTCTCCTTTCCAGTAATTAAGTCCAGAATGGCACCCTAACAGTGCCTTCAACAGGATTTTAATCCAGATTTACAACATCTCTTGGGGAAGAGACATGACACACATTGAACAGAAAATTAAAATTAATTAACTTTCCAACTAAGTTGCTCTAACTAATAACCTATCAACAGTGGGTTAAGCCCAGAGCACAGAGTACACAGAACAAAAAGCTGTCCATCACTTAGGCACAGGAGAGATGTGCTGAAGCGTATAACTTGGACTCATACGGATACTTTGGGTTGAAAGAGATTTTTGAAAGTCACCTATTTCCCCCACCCTCTAAAAAGCAGGAACATCTTCCATTTGATCAGATTGGTCAGAACCTCATCCAGCCTGGATGAGTCACCCACCTCCTCTCTGGATAACCTGTGTAAGTATCTCACCCCTCACTGTAAAAACATTTCTTCCTTGCATCTAATCCAAATTGAACCTCTTTTACTTTAAACCCATTACTCCTTGTCTTATCACTATAGGCTCTGCCAAAAGGTCTGTTACACTTGCTACATTGTGCTAATATTTGGAGTCCACTTAAAATTATTGATCTTTTTTGCAGTCAGATTTGTGTAATTTGAATGTCCTCAATACCTCTAGCACTTCACAAATATTTTAGTGGAGTCCATGTCAATGCTAATGCTTTGCCACAAGTGTGTCTATTGTCTGACATCAGAGATTTGTGCATAAATGCATAAACTAACTAGGTATTGATTTGCTCTTTCTTTTGTGGAAACAAGAGCTTGAGCAGAGTGGGATCAGGAATTGCTGATTGTATTGGAGTTTTGGAAATATCTTTGGCTCCAGGCAGTCTTACCTGGGTATAGTCCAGGATTTGCACTGGCTGCAGATGTCAGTCCATGGTGATTTACTTTTTTTGAAGACTCATCTATAACTTTGAATACTGTTTGACTAGGAGGACCTCCTTATAAGTTTGCAACTTCTCCATGTCCTCCGAGTGTTGCACCATTTCTTGTGCAGACTGGGAAATCTTCTGTCCATCCACAGAGTTCACCTCCTGCTCACATGTGCTTATATGATAAAGTCCAGTAATTTTTTTATTCTAGCATAGACATGCAAAATCCATCTTCAGCCTGGAAATCAAGGCCCATGGCAGGGCGTTGGACCTAATGATCCTTCAGGTCCCTTCTAACCTGAGCCATACTATGATATGATGTGATATGGTGTGATTGTTATATGATATATGATATATTATACTCCTCAACTCCAAACAGACCTGTGCACATAATCACCATCTCTGGGTTATATTGGCAGGGTTAGGGATAAGCCATGGCTTTGGGAACTGTCAGTGAGTTAACAGGCTTGTCAAACCACTTTTCTGTCTCCATCTAAGTGGGATCAGGAATTATATGAAGACTTTCTGGGCTGAGATTCAGAACAGAAGGCAAATGAAAAATTCTTGCAGATTTTAGAAGAAGCAGCTGGCAAGATTTTCCTCATATATCTGTACTAGAAGAACAAATGTCAGACTAAATTATCAACAGCAGTGTATATATAAAAAAAAAAATTAATCACTGAAGAGGCTGCTACCATCACCTTGCAGGAGTGTTTTCTGCAGAAAGTCTAAAGAATTTAACCAGTGAGTGGACATTTTTGGTTTGGAACTTGAATTCAAATTATTCTGGAGTTAACAACATTTTTCAATTTGTCTATAGCCTGGTTTAATTATGAATACCAGAAAGTCACATATTATTTCAATATCAGCCTTAGTAGTGTCATATATCTGAAAAACATCACCTTCTGCGTGGTAGGATTGTATCCTGCATTTTAGGAACTTTTGCAGGAAAAAAATGGTCTCATGCAGAAAATAATCTTCATTTGGGTTTGAAGTCTTTTCTAAACCATCACTTTCCAGAATGCCTATGGACTGTGTTTATTATGCATACATTGGTGAATGCACTGTGCACCTAAACATCTCTTGAACCTCATATCAATGGAACTCAGTTCCAGATATATAGGATTTTCTTACCTGTCTGTTAACCATGATTTCTTCTTACACTTAAACACCCTTTCCTGAGATGTTTCAATTGGATTAAGCACATGTATTACCAAAGCTTCATGAAAATGCTCTGAGTAATAAACCTGCAAACTCTCAGCAATTCTCCCAATAGCAGCTTACATCACTTGAAGAACTCACTCAGGTTTTTTTTTTTTTTTTTCCTTACACAAGTGAATTATTTATTTAAAGACATAAGATTCCAACAGCTGCTTTAGTAAAATGAAGCTGAGCTCCACAAGCAATGATTCAAACAGAGCTGAGTAATTTTTGCAGTGTTTGGGGTAATATTTACATGACTAGTGGTACTTGCTGCAGCGCAAGCAAAGGATAATATTTCTTCATTGCTTCTTATTCTCACATATGAAACTGCAAATTGGAGAAAGACCAAAGAATGTTTTCATAGAGTTGCATGCGCATTAATCATTTTAGAGACTTCAAACAATTGCATGTACAACATTATAAAACTGAGAATAGAAAGACGTGAACTAAAATCTTGGAACTGAACAAGCTGAAGTGTTGAGAGTGTGTTAAATCAAAAACTGGATCCAGATCTGAAATTTTCAAATAGCATCAGTCTGGCTCCCCAGCAAGCATAACCTAAACCCTAGTAACAAGTTAAGCCTGATTTAGGGAAGTTCACATGCCACCTTTAAATTTGAGGGTTTGGCTCATTTCAAGGTGGATACTACAGGTTAAAGAATTTTACCTTTGACTTCAACAGAAGCAGTATTGTTGCCAAAGCACCTTTGCTGTTGGCAGTATTACTACAAGTATAGAAACCAACTTATCAGCTATGGGTTTGAAAGTTCAACTTAAAATCATATAGTCCTGAGCTTGCCTTTTGTCTCAGGATGTAAAAAGGAAAAGATCTCTTCCATTATTCCCCACAGAATAATGGTTTGTTTCTGTAGAAGAACTGACTTTCCAATTTTCCACATCAGGACCTTATTCTCTTTGCTGCCGAGTTTACCATAAAAGTCACAAACATATTCATTTCTCTTTTGCTAGCAATTAGTTCTTCAAGACATAGGCAGATGTTACTCTTTAGCTGTAGCCTAAATATATGAGTTCCTATTTGCCATAAGATGTAATAGATCATGTTCCACATACAATTGTCAAATGACTTCAAGCCTTAATCATAATAAAGACTCAAGAGTTAACGTTCCTTTCATCTACAGATTATTACTGAAAATTTCTAATAATCTAGTTAAGTTGTATGAAAAGCACATAAAGAGACATGAAACAGATTTCTCTTCTCATTTTCTTCAATACCAAGGTAAAGAAAAAGACAAATCCAACAATAACACATTTCTTCTTTCCCTTTTTGCTTTCACACAGAGTGATTTTCTATAAAAGAAAATATGCTGGAAGCAGCCAGGAAAGCTATTAAATGTTGTTCTTGTATTTCACCTGTGGAATACCACACAGAGATTTTAATCTTTGCTTCAGTGTTTTTTTCCCTGAATTAATTCATTTACATGGAACTAAAATTCCTTTGATAAAAAAAAAATGAAAGCTACAGCCACAGTTTATTTAAGGTTCATTTTATGCCTTTAAATAATAACTGTACCTTTAAAAGGTGTGAGTTCATTGACAGGCTGGTAATATGCCTCGGTAATTGCATGATACTAGTCAATAATTACCATTGCCAGAGACACTTGCACATCCTTTCCCAAGAACAGGTGGGGGAGAGAAAAAGGAAGATGTGAGCCAGGTGTAAGGGTAAAGAGGAGAGAGAGAGGTGGAATGTGATTCCCAGCAGGTAGGAGGTTGTGCAAGAATTTTTTTTTTTTTTTTTTTTTCCAAATTCAAGCTGCAACAGTATTTGTCCCTCCTGCTGTTCTCATTTCAGATCAGGTGGCACAGGCCAACAGGTTGGATGTTGGCTCACTGATGAAGAAACTGATCCTTGAGCTGGGTTCATGAGAAATGTGGTTGTGGCCAAAAACTCCTGAAGAAATGTTAGACAAAAAGCCACAACTCCTTTGATTTTGATAGCTGGGAGTAACTGCAAGCCAAAGTGACGCAAATACCTTTCAACATTTTTACCAAAGCACTCATGAGTTTCTTTTTTTTTTCCCAAAATATGGCATTTTGTCTCAAACTGACTGCAAATATATGTTGACAGAGTGGGAATTTCACTGTGTAGAAATTCCAGCTTTGGTTGTGACATTCTATAATTGGCCAGAGTCACCAGACTTTCCTTAGCTATTTAACATTGTTTATATTCAAGATGACCTTTCCAAACAAGTATGAAAACATTTGGTCTCTGTTATTCAGGCTTTGCATCATGTTATAACTTAAATACTTATTTCATTTTAACTGCTTACATGCATAAAAATTATACTGATGCTTAGAAAATGGAAGTGTTTGCCCTCATCTATGCTGAATATACAAATGGCTATGAAATATTTTATTATTTTATGCTATTTTATTTTATTTCATTCAAAATTTTGGAGGAAGAGGACAGATAAATTGAGATGGATACCATCCTTGAGAAAGATTTAACTGGGAAATTTTCAGAATTCTGAAAAAGACCCAAAGGAAAACAAGACTGAAAAAGTGACTGATAGATCACAATTAATTAAATTCTACAACAGTAGCAAAAAAAAAAAAAAAAAAAAAAAAAAGGAAACAGTTGTGCATTCTACTTCAAATCAGCTTAATTATGTCATTTGGACTCCAGGATATCTGACCTGTGGGAATCTGGGTGTCATAAATAAAAAAGTGAAATTTCTTTCATTTTGCCTCAGTTTCCCCATTTGCAAAACTGGGGAAATGTATCTGGTGTGCTGTGCAGGGTGTGTAGAAAGCCTTTGAGAATAAAAAGCAATAATAATTTTATCGCTCTAATTTTTTTTTTCTCAAAAAGCTGCCATTCCTAGATCTTGGTGTGCTTTTCAAGTGCCTGACTAAATCCTCTGCCCTCTCCACTCTCTGCTCTACAAGCAGAGTTTTGTTTCTGCCAGCTCTTTTCACAACTGAATTCCTCCGTCAGTGTGAGCTCTTTAAAAAGTCTCTTTTCTTTTGACCAACCCATTTAAATGAAGGTATGGGTTAATTAGCCCTTTTCTGGACTAATGTTTAGGAGCAGATCCTGCCCTTCCTTAGGAAAACTCTTTAGAAATCAGGCAAGCAGTCACCATCACCCAGAGTGGGACTCTCACTGGACCCCCTCATCTCCCTTGCTTGCTCAAAAATCCACATTTCTCCATAGCTTTGCTCCATGGATTGGAAAACCTGAATCTTAATGGCCTTTCATTGCAAGCTTCCTTTCAGCACACAGCCCAGCAATTAGTCCCCAGCCATGCTTCACGACCTCTGGCTGCCTCTCTGTGAGCTTTGATCACAACTTTGCTCGCTGACACACATCTAATAACCCACCATGGCACCAGCTAAGCTATCAGGTCCTAATTTATGCCTCACCCCGCATCCTAGGCCAAATAGGGGGTGTAATTAGCTATTATACCAGCCAGAAGATTGACCTGACCTCCTGTTCTGAAGTCAAGCAGGGAAAAGAAAAGAGGAAAGCTACTGGAAATGAGTTTCATGGGTCTGCAAAAAAAAAAAAAAAAAGATATTATCCATCCCTTTGTAGAGGAGCCTGGGCTGGTTTACAGATTTCTACCTATCACCATCAGAAGAAGAAACTGCTTAATGTCTACCCATTACCTGGAAGTATCACTCTCATTTTAATAGAATATGGTTCCTGTAAAATCAGGCACTTCACAGACGTGAGTACAGTCAAACACAGAAAGACTTTTTTGGGTCCCACCATTTCTGAATTTCAGAGTTAATGTTTTTATACTATTTGTGATTTTTTAAAGTGACATAAAAATGATAGGTGACAGCAAGTTGAACAGGAGCAAAGGCAGTTTTATTTCAAGTCTATTTTTTTCAGGCTGAAATGAAATATTGCAGTGCTGAACCCTTGGAAAGGATGTTTATTCTACTCTAAATAAAACTGAAGTATATTTTTACATGAAACATCACCTCAAATTACTTTGAAAGCATCCAAATAAAAAACATTTACATTTTTTCCAAAACCCCTTTCCCATTTTCCTACTGCTTTTTTTTTTTTTTCCCTTCTCAATTGAAACAAATCTCTTTGATCAGCATAAATCCACAAAACATTCCAGTCAACCCACTTGTATAATTCCAGTGGGAAAAATTCTTGTTTGGATCAACCTTTCTGTCCAGTGCAGCCACTGCTCCAGAGACAGAGAGAGAGCAGAGCCTGGCAGAGCTGAGTGGATTTTCCTGCTGCCAAGGATGCAGGAGAACAGTGTGGAACACACTCTCATCTGGCACACACCCCAGTGCACAGACAGCCACTGGCCAGAGCAGGCAGAAGAAGGTTCAGGATGTCTCTTATCCCATTTGGAGCAGGATGAATGCTCTGTGAGCACCCAGCCTCATCGTGCCTTTGCTTCAAATTAGGACAACCTCCGTATGCCTCTTGTAAAAGAGCAAAGTGACCTTCTACATCCAAAACCCACAGAGCAAAGTCCTTTTGGCACCAAGTGTGGGACCCCTGGCATGGACAGAAAAAGGTAGGAAAAGCTGGATGGGTTTTTAGTATCTTTAAGCATGGTGAAGAAGCAAGAAATAAGGAGCATCATCAGCGGGTCAGCTGTTTTGAGTTAACCAGCAGGTGCTGAAGTTTAGAGTGGTTTTATTCCAGTCACGTTGCAGATGACCGTGATTTTTATGAGATTTAGTCAAATTGAACTGCTGAAGAGTTTACTTGACCACTTCTCTGTCATATGATGAAGGAATGAAAACAACTGTCTTATATATTTTCATAAAACTCTGGTCACAACAGTTATCTTTCCATTTGTGCTGCCAACTCAGAGAAACCACCGTGGGTTTTTGCCCTAGAATAGTCTAAAATAATCTAAGTTACATATCAATGACACACAGAGGCTTCTATTGGGGCTGTCCTTCTTTTAAGGAATCAATTCATAGTTTTTTGGGGATTTTAAACATGTGTCTTACAGGTTTTTTTTAATTTCCTTATAGTATAGGTGAGACAAAAAAAAGATAGCAAAAAATAATTAAAAAGGAAATCATGGGCACAAATGTGAAAAATGTTTTATTCTGTACAACTGATATTTGGTGCTATATTCTACATTTCATTTGATTTGAAAAAACTCTGATGGTCAGATATGAACTTTTATACACTGGGAGGACGTCAGGTTTTGGAGTTCATTCCAGTCCCTATCTGCAATGAGCCATCAAGGACCTGGTCTCATAACCCCAGCTGACCTAAAACTGGTCCCATCTACTCCCTGGAAACTCTTCAGAGAGCAACGTGGGACCTCTTCCAGGACCTCTTTGACACTGGTGTTCCATGTCTTGGACCTTGAAACACCGTGGGCATACTGCTCCTGACATCCTGAGGAATACACAGGCAGTTTTTGTTGCAAGAGCTCTGACCACATGAAATCCAAATTATGTCCTCAGAACATTGCAGTTCAAATAAATGTCCCCTTTGTTTCCCTTTCTTGCATTAAGCAGTATTTCCTCAGGTCCCTTTTCTGAGAATGGACATTCCCTAGATGGAACAGGAAATCATTCAAGATCCAGTTCACACAGGAGGCCAAAGTTTCCAGACAAAAGGTATTCTTCTGCCTTGATGAAGATGAATTCAGTCATGCAATACCCCCAGAAGGAGCAGACAGCTGATCTTCAGGAAATACCTCTGCCAGCGCTGACGGACTCGCTGTCTCTGGACAGCAGCAGCATTTCTCTTTCAGGGGAGATTAAACAGTCCAAACAAGAGGGCAAGGTAAACAGAACACTGTTAAGGATTGTAAATTTTAGATTTCTGGGCTAGACCAGTGTTATTTGTCCAGGACTAATTTGGTTGGGGAAGAGATGTGGAATCTGGAACACTCCATGGCTTGGCTTTGGAGAGGAGAAGTGTAATGAGGCACAATGCAGAAGCCCTTTGTCTGCTGTGCAGAGGTGACTGGAGCAGTTTAATTGCTAAAAAGCATCATTTATAAGCACTGTGGGCCTGAGATGATTATTTGACATCACACTTCCAAGAAACCTTTAAGTCAGTGCTGATAAAAATAAAGTGATGGTACAAAGACTACAAGAGAAGTGAAAAATGAAAAAGAGCAAATTATTAAATGAATCATCTGACAGGGACCTGAGCAAGCAGGATGCTACACTTCACCCAAAAACAGATGATGGACAAGGAGGGGGATAATTATTCTACCAGAAATGGGTACAAAATGGTCTGAAAGGTAGAAGTGGAAACTAAAACAAACATGGACTGGAACAAATGAGAGTAATTAAATATTGGGACAACAAATTTTGGCACCAGCCCCTTGCAAATCTAGACTGATCTGTGCTGCAAAGTCAGACTCTAGTAAAGATTAAAGCAAGAATAACTTCAGAGAAGTCCCTTTGCCTTTAGCTGCTGATAGGTCAAACAAGATGACAAAATAAGCCCTTTTGGGTTTAAAAATTGCTGAGCTGATAGTCTTACCAAGACATTAACTGTTCTAGACATTTGATGAGCAACACAGCCACCGTGAAAAGGATTAAATGTCTTTTTATTTTTTTTAAGAAAGCATATAATTAACTTATGGAATGTGTTGCCATGGGATGTAAAGGGAGCAAGTATCTCAGATTCATGTTAAGTACTACACACCTATTTGTATAACCACTAGTTAAATGAAGATCCAGACAAATTTCCCTGTATCAGAGCATTTGATTAGGTAAACTTAATATGGTTCTCTTTTTAAGCATTAATTATTTTCCTCTTGATGGACAGAGAATATCTGGTTCCCATTGCTCTGCTGGGAGATGATAATTGCTAATTTCTGTTTCATCATGCCAGATGTTATTGCAATTTTCACAGCTCCATTTAGAGGCTATTTCTTTTCTCCAAATGGTTTGGTCTCCAAGGAGGATGCCTCAGGCCAAAGGTACCGAGTAAAAATGTTTGAAGGGATCATTTCTTTAAAGATGTTTCTGTTCCATTATACAGAACAAATGTTGACCTGGTATATGAAAAGTATCTAGATTCAAGGCAAGATCTAACCTGCAACTGCTACAATTGTTCAGAAATATAATTTCAATTTTTCAAAAAATATTGCCAAAAATTAAGCGGGATTGCATGTTTACCTTTGCTCTGGGTCTTAATTTATTTTTGGCTATTGAAGGACAACTTACTTAAGTAGCAGTGATTACAGCTCTTGGAACAATCTGCTTTGAAAAGAATCACCATATAATATTAATTACAGGCTTCTTCCTGCCACCTCATAATCAAAGCCCTGGGAGAATCCATATTGTGAAGTGTGCATCTTATATTTAATAGGTATTTAATTTGAATATTAGTATGGTTGTGTTTCAGGGAAGGCCTTTGCTTAATACTTCTTAGTGACATCTTACACAATCCAATTTCAAAACCTCTCCTTCCTTTTCAGTGTTATTTGCCCTCAGTTCTTTTCTGTCAGACTCATTCATGGTCTGAACAGCTATTTCACCCTGTATCATGTACTAAAACTAAATTTTAAAAAATACATTTCAAAGGGCAGTTATCTACCTAAATAAAATTAATCTTTTCTTATCAGGAAAAACATGAGCCTGACTCTTTTTTTTATTAAAAAGTTATTTATGTTAAGAATTGCTTGATTTTAAATAAGATACTTATAAATGAAACATTTCTTTTTGAACTGATGTTTCAGAGCATTCAAATTAGGTTGTGGGGTTCTGTTGGGGTGTTGAGGTTTTTTTTTGCATTTGAGGAAAAATGAGGTTTAAAAAGCAGAATTACATGGAGGAGAGATGCTGTTTCCTAGAGCATGGAAAAGATTTTCTAAGATGGAAGGACAAAAAGCATTATCTTGGAGCAAACAAATTCTTTTCTATTGAGACTAAGCAGTCAATTTTTTAAGTATGTCTTAAAAATCAGATTTTTATTTTATTCTTGCGCACAGTACTGAACTCCTGATACTGTGTTTCTCAGTGAAACTCTGCATGACAGCACTGAAAGGTTGTCACATTTATTTTGGGCACATACATCTGGGATGCATGTGGGGCTACTTTAACACAAGGTCTATATATCTGCTTGCTTTGATTTCTCTCTCAACACACATGGAGAAGTCTGAAATTACATTTCAGATTTAGTGATGTGTCATTCCAAGTGCTGCCCCATTTCCTTCTCCATCTGAAACAAAAACTTTACAGGGAAGGAAAGTGTCACCTTATTCTGGTGCCCTATTGCCTATACACTAGTTCAGCTCCATCATCTTTATCACAGTGATCTTTAGTGTACATTTATCATGGAATCATAGAATGGTTTGGGTTGGAAGAGACCTTAAAGCTCATCTTGTTCCAGCATCCAAGTCAAGGGCAGAGACACCCTCCACTAGACCAGGCACGAGCACTTTTAGGGATGGGGCATCCACAGCCTCTCTGGGCAGCCTGTTCCCAGGCTGTGTCAGGTGATGTCAATTATTTATACAAGTAATGACTAAGATGTGCTGGGATGTGAACTTTCCACACATCAGCTGCACCCTGAGCACTGGCTGCCATGCAAACAAAAAACAAAAAAAAAAAAAGTGGAGCAACTAAACTCATTTTAAGAGGGATGAGATTCCTTGCATGTGCAGAAAGACACAGACATGTCAGAGGAGTGATACACACTGGATTTATGTCTGTTCTTCTCTGTGAGCCTGGACTCTGATTCTGCCCCAATGAAGCACTGGGTATTCCTGGATAAAACAGAATATTTGTCAATTCATAAAAAAATAAAAATATCAGTAAACCAGTAATAAAATCAGATATTATTTTATAAATTACCACAATTTAGGGGGGAAATCTAGTGATTCGAACACTGATTTATGAAACATTACATTTACAAGGACAACAGACTCCAAAATCTTTTCTATGGTCTAATTTGAGCTTGCCCTGAGAGCAGAAGCAATCTTGCTGCTGGTATCAAAATCCTGCTGCAGCAGGAAGGTGCCTGATGCAGGCAAAGATGTGATTATCCATAGGAAGGAGAGATCTTACAGCTGTGGTCATGCTGGGGCAGTGTGCTGACTCAACATAACATCCCCTATGAATGTGACAGCTGCATGGTTTGCAGTTTTGGGAATCCAAGCATCTTTCTGGGTATTAGTCTGGAGGCTGTGGAAAAGAAAGAAGCTGCAGAGCAGTGGATGAGGGATTAGCAAGTGCACAGAGGTCACAGCATTAAACAATATATGAACGTCACAATTTAGGTCCTGCTCTGCTAAACAGGGTTAGGAGTTGACCAGGGTTTTTTTTCCTCAGCCTATGGCTGTCCTGGTGTCAGTGTAGCAAATAGAATTTGTTTGCTGACAGCAGGATCCTGTGATCAGAAATTTGTTTTGTAAATACCTCTGTGTCAGAGGCAGGTTACAAAAGAGCTCATGAGCTAAAAGCAGGCAGAGGTGGTGAGCACAGGCAGACGTGACACAGGTCACCTCTTCAACTGGCCTGAGTTTTGGGGAGAGGAAAACAGGTCTAATACTCTCTCTTTCTATACTCATTCCTCACCTTGAATCAGTGCCCAATTAATTTAAGATATAGGGAGGCCAGCTTTGCATATTTAGTTGAAGTTGATTAAGGAGTTACTGCTTGCTACAAGTTTTTGGTGCAGGCTTCTGTGGCTGCTGCTGAAGGACAGAGTGAGTGCCCTAAGTGCACTTCAGGGCAAAATAATCGTGGTCTAAGCAAATCCATCTGGGAGCTTAAATTCCAGCTGTTTCTCTGCTGATGCTACTCTTACTGTCACAGAGAGAAGACCTGAGGCACAGAGGGCTCAGACTTGCCATCATGTCACAACTGTTTAGTACAGAAACAGGTAAAATGAAGCAGTTTTACACTTTGCCATTGCTGAAAGTTGCCTGGTGTGTGGAGCTCTGACTCACAATTCAAGTGAAATTTATCTGCATCCAAATAGACCAGCACACTCTACACAAGCAGGTCCCTCTCAGTTCCTTTCCAAGTTAACTCTGAAATAGCTGATCTCTTTGGGCCTTTAACTTCTGTGTAAGATAAAACACATTACCGAATTTTCAACATCTGGCCAGTGGTTATGAAGGGAATCCAGCCAGCCACATCCTAGCTGGATTGCAGGCATCTCCATGTGTCCCTTCTTTCACTTTTTCCCCACTATGCTGCTGGGTAGTTTGGTGAGTGCAAAAATGTGGCAACACAGAAGGGCAAATGCAAAACCTTCTGAAAGCTTTTCCTTCTCCAACCAGTTTATTGCAACCTGCATCTCCTCGCTGACCGAGCTGGATTAAGTCTCCATGACAGGAAGTCAGGAATGTAGATTTATTCAGACTTGTTGAAGTGGTGGCACACGTCCCAAGGAAGACAAATAGCCTTTTGTGAGATAATTTGCTAACATTGTTCCACCCTCACATGCATCTGTCCTGTTATCGCATGACTAATATGGACATAACCCTGCACACTTCTATCTGACATGCATGAATATGTCATCCTGATTTGTGTCTCGCTTGCTTGGGTGAAGAAGCCAATGGACTTGTGCCCAAGCAAAACTTGCTGAACTGAGATCAAAATCTGGTGTGTGTTTTTAATTCGCTGCTCGTGCCTGTTTGCAAGGAGTGGCTTCAGCTCACAGGAACGTTTGCAGAAAGGCTGTTTTTCATCTGCTCCTGTCTTTAACCATGTGTAGAAGAATACACAGAATAAAAGTATTTGTCATTCACTCTCAACACTGCATTGATTTCTGTTAGTCATATTATTTTGGTGAAAAGGATGGTGGGCATCTATTCAGGAAGAAACCTGCCCTGTGAGTAATTCTACACACTGAGTAATGGGTAGTTGATTAATCTTGTTCTTTTACAGCATTTTAATGAGCACTGTAAAATTCTGCAGCATTTAATGACTAACTCGATGTAAATAAGAATCTGATGTAAATAGGATATTACTCATCCTGCAGATAGGGAAATTGAGGTATGGGGCAAGTAATTTCTGTGTGAGAAGTCCTGGATCCCAATTCAGCAAAACTTATGCTAAGCTTAAACAGAAGGCAAAGAGCCCTTCCCACATCTGTACTAAGAGGTGGTTCAGTAGATTTAATTCCACCTGTGCCTCCTCAGCAAGTTTTCTGTGTAAATTCATCTTCTTCCAGTGAACAGAAGGAATTGATGTTGCCTTTACAAACCACCTGCTGAGCTTGTAAGAGCTTCAGGGATTGGAATGATTCTTTCTTGGACATGTAGAATCTTAGAATATCCAGAGTTGGAAGGCACCCACCAAGATTATCAAAATCCAACCCCTGGATTTGAATAACTCTTACCGTAAGCAGGACTTTCTCCTAACTCTGCCACCAATGACATTGGTAAGGAAGAATGATTCCAAATAAATTTCAGGCTGGAATGTTGCTTTTTTGTTTCCTTCAAAATATCTGACCTTCACAAAATAAGCCCCATTGATAGCTGAATGCTTTCTCTTTCTGGCTCACACCTGAAAACTTTTGACTGTGAATTTTTTTGAATTTTCCTCCATAAAAGCGGCACATATCATGACTTCACTGCAGTGAAATCCAGCCCCAAAAAGCATTAATTAACATCCCAACTGACAGATAAACAACCAGCTCCAACTACATCCTGGACACAATTTCCAAAAGTACCTCATTTCTTCAAAGCAAAACAAACCAAGATATCCAACTAATATTTAGCAGTGTTTGTGTCTTACCAAGAGGTATTTGGGTTGTTTGGTGTTGCTTTGCTGTTTATCCACATGAGGACAGGCAGATTCACACCAGTTTTGCAATACCACCCCTCAGAAAATGTTGGTTTTCCTTTTACACCAGGATGACTCAACTCTTACAGGACAGTTTCTCTGAATTTACTTTGCTGGAGCTGGTGGCAAAGTTCTGTGTAGGAACTGGCTCTGTCCTTTGGCTTGTAAAGCTGAAACTGTACAAACAACTCTTGTTTTTCCCGATTAATAAATAAAAGCTGTGAAACTATTATGGTGCTACAAAATAAAGACAAATACATTGTTAGAAAACAGATCCTTGACAAAAGCAATGAAGCAACTACTCAAAAGCATTGACTTCTTCTAAACATTTAAAAAAAGGTAAATCCAGCATGTCTTTTCATGAAGTTTCATAGGGAATAAATCCAGATTAAACACATGTTTTAGAAACTACTCTCCAGCAGAGACCCATGAGTCTCTGCTTTCCCCAGGCAAAGATGAAGTCAGCTTAAAACTCTTCCATTCTGCCATCTTCTTCCCCTATCACAAAATGCTGTAATCAGAATAGAAGCTTTGAATACAATTATATGGAATTGTAACTATTTTCACTAGGAAAAAAAAAAAAAAGTTTTATTGTTCTGTAATATTTTCAATTGGTTTCAAAGTAACTTTGAAACTAATTTTGCACAATAAGTATTTTGAAGGAAAAAGAAGAAAAAATATTAAACTGAAATTCAATTGTTTGATTGACCTGTGTCTTTTATCATTATTTCATTTCAGTTCCTGGAAAAATCTGAGAGAGAAACTGCTTTGTTGTGATTCAGAACAAGGACTAATTTCCAAATGCTGGAATTTCCCTGAGAGTGGAAACTGCAATCACAGGACAGCTTTAATCACAGTTTTCCACTCAAGGCCTCTGCAAATGTAGTTGCAGTGAAAGTTGTAGATGCTACATGGAGATTCAATGCAGAATCATTCTCGTCCTGTTACACAGATTCCACTCCCATGGCAATCCCTGGGTTTTCCACCCTCTTATTCCAAGGTGCTTTCCATTTTGTTTGCTGTGTGACACCACAGTCTGCAATATTCACGTGCTCTAAGTGCTCTAATATTAGTTCCTAGTGAGTAAGTAGTCTCTCTACTTTTTAACAATGACAACTGCAAATATATTGAGAAAAATAATAATATTTAATAAGGTGACTTACAAAATATTTTTTAAAGCCACAGATGTTTTTCATTTTTGAACTCCAAAATGCATTTTCTTATCATTGCAGCTATTTTCTCCCTATGAGACCACTTTTAACATTACAATCAATATTTTTAAACCCCCTTTTATATCTGCTTATGTTCCAGTTGAATGAAAGAGGAAATCAAAGTTTGTCATTTTAATATCCAGTGTATTTTAATATCTACTCTAGCTCAGGTGAGTTTTTTTCCTGGAAGAGGAAGCTTGATGCTCACTCAGCAGTACAAATCCAAAGCAACCTTTCTGGTGGTCATAAGACCTCATTCACCCTGAGATATAAATCAAGACTCTGTATAAAATAAAACAAATAAAATAATAATAAAATAAAATCAGTGGCATTATGGCTTGAAGAAGAACTAATCCTGCTGAGTCTACATTACTGCATAATTTGGCAGCAGTGACTGCTTTCCCTGCTCATGAAGAAATTTGTTAACAAGGCTGAGCCCAAGTGCTTATTTTTGGCATAATGTAAATCAGAAAATTACTCCTTCCAAACACCATTCCCACCTTCCAGCTACTCTGCACTAGAACAAACCATGGGAATTTTCACCATTCATGATGAATCATTCTAGGAAGACAGTAAGATGGCTGGGATGGGGGAGCACGGAGGAAAATGCCAATTAATAGCTGGATTACTGTGAAATAAGTACTTTTAGTGGGTTGGCTTTGATGTAGTGAGTAGACTCAAGTGCAGAGAAGTGGATTTAATTGAAGTGTATGGATTAAGGTAGAGATGAAGAACAGATTTGCTCTATGTAAAGTAACTTCTGTTAGTTTATTTCTGGTATATTTTCATTTTAGATTTTTTTTTGGCTCTTCAACATGTACATATATACATATACATATATATAAAAATACATATATACACACAGGTAATATATAGACATTTCTCCTTGATGCTTCTAGAAACCAAGTGCAAAATATTGCTTGGGGAATGTCAGAGCACCTGGAACACAAATGTACAGTCTAACCCAGATGAATTATTGTAAATAAACCCATGATATAAATTAACACAGCTGATGATCATGTTCTGGTCATCAGCTCTACTGCTATGACCAAGTAACCACCCTAATATTACAACTTACTATTGGAGTAAATTCTCTTTCCTTATTTTTAGATGTCAACATTCCACCTCATCTTCTTGAGATCCCTTTATAATCAAGAGATTTGATTCGTACAGCCTTTAGTACTTGTTTATTTTATGATAAGGTGAACTTCTTAATAAAAGTAGCTCTTTTCCTCCACCAGTCAGTCACAAAGGAAATGTAGCTCAGACACAGATTTTGGTTACTGATGGGTATAGAGAACAGACACCTTCTCAGTACCTCCCATCTGATTCCCATTTAGCTGCCACAGCTGAAGCCACCCCATGCCCAGCTGTCCTCCAGGCTCTGCAGCTGATGATTAACTCTCTGAGACAGGAGCAAGAGAGGATTAGATCTTTGGATGTCACAGCCTGGTAGCCCTAAATGGGAATTCAGATCCCCCTGACTTCAGGCTATGAAACAGCAGAACAAATGGGAAGATTGGTTGTCTCTGTGGAAGACAACATCTGGCAGACAGGTGAGGCAGAGGAGAGGGAACGATGACAGAAGCAATGTCATCAGTCTTATCAAAATCCAAAAGGACTGTGAGTCATAACCCCATTTAGGAGATAAAAATGCTCTTGGTGGGATCTAGAGCAGCTTTTGAGTTGCTACAAGCTACATAGGGAATCCACTATCATTCCTAGCCTGCTGAAGAATGACAGGTGCAAAGTCATCTTAGACCACCTCTCTGATCAGGTGTCATGCCCACTCTTGGCCCAGTGTGATGCAACCACTAAAGCTCAAGAAAATCAGCAGTGAAAAGTGCTGAGTGCAATTCTGGGTCACGTACTTGTACATGATCTGGAAAAGGAGGATGTGAACTCCAGCTCAGGGAAGAACAGGTGGAGGGAAGAAGCCTGTAGGTACATTTGGTTATGATATTTTGCAAAAGGCACTTGCCTCAGAGCTGCTGGCAGTGTTTGTTCAGCGCTTAGGGGTGCAGTACTCAGGGTATGACCATGCACCACTTTAGCTCTGACAGCATTTCTTTGTGTGGGAAATTCCCCTGATTTTGTGTTTTTAGTGTGAAACAAAGGATGAAATAGCCTTGAGGAAAGTTTTTTTCTTCTTACAGAATTTATGAAGCCCTCTGAAGAAAAGGTCTTTCCCTGCAGGCTTTTCCACATCTAACTTTGGAGTAAGTGGGAGTGAGTTATAGCCATGTGCTGTAGGAAGTAGCAAAAAAAAAATGTCAAAAGAGGCAGCAACAATTAGCTGCACTAAACCCATAAATATGATGCACTAATGTGGGAAATCTGATTAAGGACCGCTGCACTCCTGATCCCCATCACACTTCTCAGTCTGCTCCTCTATTTCTTGTCTCTCACTCACAACCATTTACCTGATTCATTCAGTCTGCCCCTGATATAGGTATTATAATAATGTGACTGTGACCACCCTCAGTTCATACCAAAACCATGGCTGAATCCACCAGGTAACCACAGGGTCTCGCTGGAGCCTCTTGTCCAAGGCAAAACATTAAATGGAAATTAAAATACATCAAACTCTACCTAAGCTTAGGTTTTCATCTATTTTTTTGCATATGCACACAATATATGTATACTGATAGACATATATAGTATAGTATATAAAATATGTATTTTTATATATTATATATTGTGTATCGTTGCCCAGAGAAGTGGCTGCTTCATCCCTGGAAATGTTCAAGGCCAGACTGGACAGGGCTTGGAGCAACCTGGGTTAGTGGAAGGTGCTCCTGCCCATGGCAGGGTCTTGGAATGAGATGATCACAGATCCCTGGATGAGCTTTAAAGTCCCTTCCAACCCAAACCATTCTGTGATTCTATGATTCCATAATATCATATATGATATTATATATTAAGAATATGTATTTTGGTATTCAAAATTATAGTTATTATAATAATGCATTTATATAACATTAGATAGATAGATAGATAGATAGATAGATAGATAGATAGATAGATAGATAACATATGTTGGAATTATATATGGTTTATATAAAATTGGCCAACTGACAAGCATACAAGCACTTGAAAATCTTGACCTGTTAAAGGGTGAGTGAAGCACAAACACACATAAACAAACCCACATGGACAGACGGATATGTCACAGTGCATAGTGGTGCCTAAACATTTACACACACACACACATGTCCACATGTATTTTAGGAGCAAAATATTCATGATATTTACATATTTGCTCTCATCACTTTTGTTTGCCAGAAAACCTCCTCTGGAAGGTAGGACTGTTAATTTAGGGCTGCGGATGAGTTTAGTGACAAAGCATCAACAAAAGCTGTGAGATTTTAGCAAACATAAAAAAGTGTCATCTAATAGTCCATCAAACAGCTCTTGTCACACAGATAAACCTTTTATCTCTCCCTCCCAGATTCTAATCAAGGGTACAGTTTGCATGTTTCTTATATCACTGCAGCAACCAATTCAGCTGGGACCCCCTATGCCCTGGGAAATAAACTAATTTTGACACAAATGAGCATTTCAGGGTCTTGTTTTATCTTTTCCCATTAACATGTTGGTTATTATTTGTTAGTCAAGGCAACAAGACTGCATTTTCTCACCAAAGGGATGTGTTACACAGCAGACTGTATCTATTTATTTGGAGAGTTCTGTATGCAGAAGAAAACCCAAATAATTTATGGTAAATGTGGTTGCAAGATAAAGTTTTAATTGTGGTTAAAAAAACATTTGAAATATACTGGAATCTTAAGTCTAAAGAGTAAAACTCCAATATTTTTATTATTTAACAATTCAGTGTATGTTTTCCAGAATATTTTCTATTATCCAAATATAGTAATGCCAGTCTAAAATAATTTTTTAATTTTCTCATTCTATCATATTCTTACAATATTTGCATGGTGTAACAAATTGTGTGTTTGAGTTTGGCTGTGCACAATCAGTCTGTCCTCGGTTTGCACTCATAATTAATTACTCACATTGAAGATAGAAACTAAGTGACAAAAGTATCATTGTCTCAAGGCTTAAGCCTGAAAATACAGAAATAAAATACAGAAATTTTTAAAAAGTCTTGTTTTTATTGTAAATCATGGTTCTTGATATGGCTCTTATGGTTCAACAGTCTTGGGGTTTGCAATTGTTTACTTCAGTTTTCATTCAGCTGATTCTAATTTCTAGCTTAGATGTTGACAAATAGTTTAAAAACTGAAGATCTTGGGCTATGTCTGTACTCATAAACTGAGTTAGGCTTGGGTTTAAAGCTTGGGCTGGTTCCTGGATGATTTTTACCCAGACAACACCTCTGCTTTGGGCTATTTCTCTTGCTAATATTTCCCCATTTATAATTTTCAGCATTTCTTATTTCCTCTGGGGTATCTGGATGTTTGGGCATACACTATTAAGCAAAAGAAGCAGAAATTGGTGGAAAAGGATGAGTGGTTGGATGTCACCTGCTGAGTGATGTCCCCAGAGCACTCACCTGGTTGTCCTCACTTCTGCTTGTACACAAGGGAGAAAGGGGAACTTTTTGGCAAGTTTGTGACATGGTGTGTGATATTTTTGATGTATTTTCACTTTTACTCCCAGATGAGAAGATGCCTGGTGACATCTCCCTCATCCAACAGAGGAAGGTTAAGGCTGCCCAAGTTGGATGTGTCATGGAGCTCTTTACCTTTCCTTACCACAAAAGGGGATTTCCCTTCCGTCCTCTCCAATTGACTGAAGAGGTTTTCTAGGAATTTTCTTTTCCTTAAGCATTGTTCTTATTAAGAATAGTTAACCACCTTTGGCCATAAAATAAATTCTCTTCTGGTCAGGCCTCCTGCCTCAAGCAACTAAATAAATAGCATCTGTTTGATGTAGCAAATGTGAAAGCTGAATGTTTATTTCTTCACTTTGAAAAAAAAAAAAAGAATAGTACCTACAATTTTCTTCCCCAAGGTTCATGTTGCTGTAAAATAAACAGATGTTTGGGGGAGGGGAGAAATTTATACATTATAAGTGTTTAAAATACTCCCAGTCACCGTGATTAACAAGCATAACAGAGAGTGATAAGGAAACAGAAGATATCAAAAGTTGCTGGCTTTGGTTTTGTTTTATATTTTCTGCTGTAAAATATCTGGCATTGCCAAAAAAGTGAAAGCTGCTTTGAAAGCAAGGCATCTGTTTTCAGAGCTTTTGAGACTGCAGGCATGAAATGTAGGAAATATATAAGAAAAGACCCCAGCAAAGAGTCTCGTCCCCCCTTCTCAGAACATGAAAAGCTATAAAAAAACAAATCAAAATAAATATGGAAAACCATTTTATGAACCAAAGAAGTTCCTTTTTAAAGCCAATAGTTTATGTGGAATATAAGTGGCCCTCAGTTTTCAAACCTGAGCTCCTTCACAGCACTTCTCAAAGCCCCTTCTTGAGGAAATCCCAGCTCAGCACCTCCTTCTAGAGCTGCACAAAATTAAAGTCAGCTGTTGTGTAATGATGTTTCTGTGCCACTGACCTATCTAAGCATCACATAGTGGGGGATTACCTGGAGTGATTAAGATTGCTCACCTTGTTTGCCCTCTCCTTCTCTCCTACTCTGAGGAAGTAGAAATGAAGAGTGAGGACTGAGCATCCCAGTGCAGATACTGATTCTTTCCAGTCTTATCCAACAAAACAAATCCATTAGAAACTCATATCTGGTACCCAGGTGGATCTGCAGCCAGTGGGATTGACCCATGGATGACCACCCACAGCCCCATGGATGATCATAGATAGTGATCATCTCTCAAAAGGAAAATCAGCCACAGCTGTGCTGGCCATTTAATTAATTTGGACACCTTTCATGAGCGTTGGGATTACTTGGATGGATCTTTGAGGACCTGGTGCAAAAATCCCACCGGAGTCCGCAGGTTGCCACTAACTTTGAAACAAGAGCCAAGGCAGTTTCACACTCCTGTGACCAGTTAGTGGCATTTTTGTCACACATGCATTCATTCAGTCTTTTCCTAAGTTGCTGTTTCAATACACACGGGCTTGAATTGTTGCATTTCTTACACTGGAATTAATTTTTTGCTTGATTTTCCTCCCTTGAGTAGATCCAACTTATGCGTGGCTTTGCTAACATGAAACTTTGCAGACATTAAATATGTGGACACTACCTTTTTATTCTACAGAACAAACATACAGGTCAGGAGAGCTGAACATTTTTCAGGACACAGGTACAATTCAGTTTTTTACTTTTAGCCTTATTGCTCCCTTAAACCATTACACTGTTTAACTGAATAGTAAATATTTTACCAGCTTTTATATTTTACATGCCACTTCAGTGATATGGCTGGCTTTAGTTTTAATATTTAATGTATAATTATCTAGTTATTATATTAAAAAGTTTTGCTTTTCTGGAGGATTCAGCTTTGACTAAACAAAAGTGAAACATTATTCATTTATTAGCAAAGGGTGAGCTGCAGCTGAAAATATTTCCGTTGTAAACCATGATTATTCAGAATTTTTTAACATATTCTGTGAAAATCTCAGAAAACTTTGAAACCCTACTGTTTCCTGCTGTCTGTTTTCACCATTTATCAACAACCATGGATTTTGAATGTCCTGTGCTGACAAGAGGACAGGAACGTGCATACGGAGAATTTATACTTTATAGCACAAGACCAGAATAATTAAAGGAGAAATAGAAATTACTGGAGGGGAGGTGAGTGAGGATGTTGGAACAGAAAATCCTTAAGGTTAGACCTATCCTGCTTCCTTATACAAACAGAAGAAACATAAATCTGGCACCTGTCTCCCAGAGGGGCTTGGAGGAAGCACAGTACAGACTGCAGGTCAGCCAGAAGCAGAGATGATACCTCTGCTGAATGTAGAGGTTTTGATGATCTTAAATTGCAGAGGTCCTGGAAAAGCTACTGATTCACCCTTACAGAAACCAGGGAGACTGCAGTTAAGATTCTTAATTTATATAAATTGCACACATAGTTTTATGATGACTTGTGCTCCCCAAATTCTGACACAATCATTTGGTAGCCAGTAAAAGATTATCTGTTGTATTAAAAGGTTCCTTCTTGGGATTCCCCTCCTTTACCTTAACTGATAGAAAATGTATATTACCTATTCTTATAAAAACATAAGCTAAATTCATAAAAACCAAAATTGGGATATTTTTACTTTAAAAATACCTACCTTTGCAAATTGGAAAGGCATACATACATGTGCAATATCACATATTTAAAATTTGCTAAAAATGTGATTTCCACATGCATGATTAATTGTTTTCAAGTGGAAATCTACCTCCAGTAAGTAGTTTAGGGTTAGAAAACCAGGCTTCAAAGGAATCTGGTATGCCTTCTTCACCTTTGAGATTCAAACACTGGAGCCAGGATTGAAAACCAAGGTATTTCAGGTGTCTGCATTTAAAAGACTTTGTTTATGTTAAGGCTTAGGTCACCTTAGCAGGTATGTTTTAATGAAAACATTACCTCTCTGTGACCTTTGGGATTTGAAGGTTAAAATGCAGTCACTGGAAAAAGGAATCCACATTGTCATGGATGAAATCTTTGGCATTAAAACATCGTTTCTCATCCTTGTGAGTGACTTACTGCAACAATAAAGTTTGCTCTCTTCAGAGAAGAGGTAACATGGAGGCACCTGATTTGTCTTCTTCCCCAAAAAATACAATTCTGAAACATTAACAAAATTAAGGAATAGGCTTGAAAATATTTGAAGACAGATTCTTAAAATGGTCATGCTAAATTTTTCTCTAGATAACTGAGCCTCTTTGAGCCTTGCACTTCTCAAATATGTATAGAATTTGAATATTAATAGAATCTATGCTGATACCTGTGTTTTACAGGACTTTACCTAGTTATTGATGACTTATTTTCTTCCTTGTTGCTCAAGAAATTATATCCATTCATTAAAACAAAATAAGGTACAGCAATAACACACTTTCTATAGGCGTAGTAATTTATAAACTATGTCAGACATCTGGGAAAGAGGTCCTTTATGTCAAATATTAAATCTATTTAGCAGTTTATTTGTAACATATTTGAAACTTCAAAAAGAAAAGAAGAAAGGAAACAGAGAGGGGGTTTTCCTACTTTTTTACATTAATGAAGTTAACAGCCCTTGTGCATTTGCAATAAGTCAATTGAAGTAAATGACTTTTTATGACCATTATTAACTTCACTTGTCATTGGAATGTCATCAACAAGTCATTCATTGCATTTCCAACTGGATTTTTAAGTACAATAACATCAGAATTGCTGAAATCCTAACCTTCATTTTTTTTTTGCAGAGAACAGGAAGGGTGGAAAGGATCTGTCGGTTCCCTAAATTCAGGTCAAGGCAAAGTAGTAGGAAAAAAAAAAAGATAATGTTTCAAAATCATCATTTTACACTAGTTTAAAAGCCTGAGTGATGAGCGAAATACATCATATTTCCACTTAAGTCCTGAGAAAGATGGGTTTGTGAGCCTTTCTCCTGTTAGTTATCTACAACAAAATCCAAAACAAAACAGGACTCAGCAACACCTATCTTGTGGCATGTGAGGGAGCCCTGATGTGGGAGGTGAGCAAACAGAGACTGCATTTCTCTCTGAACCCAGCTCGTGCTGTCCAGGCATTTCCCAACTTGGAGAGCAGCCAGCCCTAGGCTGAAAGTGACACAGACCCATTAGTGCTGTTGAAAGGCAAAATGTAGACACCAGGAATACATGTCTGTGTCATCAAACTCACAGCTCCCCTGGGAAAAGCCTCAGGAGAGCTCTCTCCAAGACCTGCTGTCTATAAAGAGTATGGGTTAAGGTCATACCAGCTTTGCATGATTCCTTTCCAACACAATTCCAGTGTCTCCAGCCTGCTGGCATCACCGTAGAATCATAGAATTATAAAGTTTGAAAAAACCTCTAAGATACATTGAGTCCAATTATTAACCCATGACTTCCATGTGCACCACTAAAACATGCTCCTAAACACATCTGTGTGGTTTTTGAATGCTTCCAGGGATGGTGATTCCATCTCTGCCCTGGGCAGCCTGTTCCAATATCTGGCCACACTTAGGATGAATATTGCATAATATCTAATCCAAACCTCCCGTAGCACTTGAATTTGAGGCCATTTGTTCTTGTCCTGTCACTTGTTACCTGAGAAAGAAGACTGACCCCACCTGGCTGCACCCTCCTGTCAGGGAGTTGTCGAGAGTGATAAGGTCACCCCTGAGCCTCCTTTTCTCCAGGCTGAGCTGCCCCAGCTCCCTCAGCTGCTCCTCTTCAGACTTATGCTCCAGACCCTTCCCCAGCTGCATTGCCCTTCTCTGGACCTCTCCAGCACCTCAATGTCTTTCTTGTATGAAGGCCCCAGAACTGTGGGAATTCGATGTCACTTTCTACACTAAATATAGTGTTAATAGCAGAGCTCTGTGGAGTTCTTCACTAACACAAACTTGAAGCCATTGGTATCGCCTCAGCAGGATGTTAAGTTTCTGCTGCAAAAACTGGTGTGAGTATGGATCTCATTCGAAGTAGAAATACTTTCCAGTCTCTCTTTCTTCCCTGTTTCCAACAGGCATCATTGTAACTCCACTGGAGGAGGGGAATGGCTGAAAGCAGTTGCTGCAGTGCTTATTTGAAGGAAAGAGTGGGTTAGGAAGAGGAATAGAGTCAGGCAATGAGACCTGGTCCTAATGGATACAGCAGGTGAAGGGACAAAGCCAGGCCAGAAAAAGCAAAGAATCCTCCAATATAGGGATACAGCAGGTTGTGCTGCAAATAATGGTGCATTTGCCAGAGCTTAGTCCCATTCCCAAATCCCCATACATGGAAATGTCATTTGCAAACCTGCAGTCCCTCTACACAGCTCCTGTTCTCCACCCCATGAGACCAGATTTTGGGTAAGAATGTCTGTGTGCTTCAGTTCTTGATTTGGAAAAGGAACTAATTTTAAAATTATTTCGAGTCTTGAATGAGTGCCTGCTTCTGCTGTCCCAGCATTGACACAAAGTTCTCAGGAAAAGCAAGAATCAGAGACCACATCTAGAAAGTGAGCTGAAAGAAGGTGAAAAGGCAAGAGAAGAACTCAAATTAAGATGTGTCTCTAATAAGTTTAGCTTTAAAGTAGTTTCCTCAGGCATTGCTGGCAGCAGGGAGTTGAGCAGTTACAACCATGCTCCTCATTCAATTTGCAGTTTGGGCTTTTCTCTGCACTCTCCTGCAAGCACTAACCAAACAAGTCAGTGGGAATTAGCTCAGAGGTATCCACATGTGGTGCAGTCACACCTTGTCCTGCCCTAAGTCACAAGAATGGAAAATATCTACAGCTTCTTCCTGGAATGAGAAAAATAGCCTTTCCCAGTACACTGAGGTCAGGACACCACTGGAAGCTTGAAGAGGCAGGAAGTTTTAGCTTTGAAACTTCTTTATACAAGGGAAAAGAGTTCTTTGTGTTTGGCAGAAGAACAACAAAAGTTTTTGCTTTAATAACATTCTAATAATATGTAATATTATATACATTTGGCTAGTAAAATGCACCGCAAATTGCTTTTGTTGAGCACTTGAGAGAAACATTATAAGAAAGGAAGTCCAGTACTTGGCTAAATATGCAATTAGCTGCAACCCTGAAGCAGGATTTGAGATCAGTCTATTATCTTTTCAGGATTAAAAAGGTGGCAGTTAAAAATAGGAAAGCATAATTAAAAAGACCAAAAGATTTAAGAGTACTTGTGGTGAAACTCCTCACACATGACACAAATTAGTGTTCTGCCAGATAGAAAGAAGCAGGGAGGTGAAAAGAGCAGAGAATCTGATCTTGTCTTAAATCCAGCTGGATCCTACAGGCAAAATTGCCTGACCACCTGATGTCATAGGATGGTGTCTCAGGCAGAACTGCCTCCTTCAAGTCATTTCCATGACAGTGAATTAGTACAAGCACCCACTCTCTTGGTTGCCTTTCAAGTCAATTGTAGTAGTCCTGGAGGCTTCAGTGGCATTTGACTTCAGTTTTCATTTGAATCCACCAGCAATTTTGCCATGAGCCCTGGTGTAAACAAGATCAGGATCTAAACCACAGGGGTAGGTTTTTAGCCAATATAAACTGCCTTCATTACAAGATAGGGCTGTAGCAATTCCACTTTCAAGCTGCAACAATTTGCACCATGGAATTATGACAATGCTGCCTTGGGGGCAGGATAAATTGCCCCATGTAGCAATGGCATTTTTTTAATCTGTAAAAGATCTGCCCCTTGATTTAGAAACACAGGTGGTGCTTGCAATCATATGCATCAAACATTTCTTTCCATTTGATTTGAGCCAGCAGAGCTTTTGCCACTCACAACATCAAGGATAACATTCAGCTCTTAATCAAATTATAGGAGAAACCACACGTTTCAAAAGAGAAAAAAAATATTTAGACCATAGCATCTGCTTTACAAAATAATCTGGCCTTTGTTTACTGATGATGTGGTTACAGACAGCAAGAGGGCAAGATTTAAAGTTAATATAAACATTAAATTCTTTTCTCTGTCATGTCCCTTTTATTACCTTTATTAAAAAGTCAATAAAATTATAATAATTTAAAAAATAGATCCTGAAAAAAAAAAACCATAAAACCCCAAACACTCATCTGCCAAAAAAGACTTATGCTTGCATGAGCTGAAGGTTGATGTCAGACAAATTTCACCAAAGAGGAGATTTATAAACATGATGTAACTCTGACAAGCTGGGCTTTGTATCTTGGCAAAAGAAAGTTTAAGAAAATACCCATGTACACAGGCGCACACACACACACAAACACACATCTATATTGTATATTGGGTTTAAAGGTTTATTGCTCCAGAAAACTTATTGAAAGAGATTACGTGTCTCATCTTGTCTACTTTTAAAAATAGAACACTTATATGTGTTTTTTATTAGCTTGTTTTAGGATTACCTTAATCCTGCCCAAAATTTTTCACCACTTCCCCCTCATGCAATTTGCAATCGTAATCTGTTTGTGAAGGGTAATGTTAGAATAACTGTAAATATCTTCCCAACAGAACCCAAACAATAAAAACAAAAGCTGCAGCTTAGGGGAGCTTTGGTGTGCCAAAACCCAAGCTCACTTAAGCAAACCCTGTGATGGATAACAATCCAAATCATGTCACTGAACCATGGGAAGTTGTAAAGTATGGGATAAACCCAAAGAAACTTCTGTTTGCTGGGAAAATCCTGCCCTTATTTTATTTTCATGGGTAAAACTGAGGATGATTTGGATCCTTCTGTTGTTTTCTATGCAGACAGAGATACTTATCATAAAAATTAACATAACCTGGTTGGGATTTTTTTGAGAAAATTTTGCAGATTTTTTAAAAATAATTATTTTAATATGGTCTTTATTTCTTAAGGCTGGTGAGATCTGCTGAGGCTGTGTGTAGAGCAGGCAATGGATACCAAGATGTCCAAGTCCCTTCCTGTCCTGATAAAAGATAGATAGGAGTGTGTTACACCTCCTTATTTAATCCATGTACACAGTCTTCCTTCACATGGAAACTTTGGGGGTGAAGGGTTCTGTGTTTAATTGGGACTCATGTCTGTTCAGCATCACATCACAGCTAAAGCATCCTTGGGTCTACCAGATTAGAAAAAAGCTTAAAGAGCCATATTTCTACTTAAAACATAGTAAAAATCAACCATATTTATTTAAATAAATAAATAAAATAAGAACTTCACCTATTTAGAATTGAAAACCTGATAATGAGAAGTGAGTTAACTCTAATCTGTCCAGTCCAAGAGCAAGGGAATTGCATTTACCTGGCTGTAAGCTGAATTTAAGAAAATTTGTTTTGCCAGTGACCCCAATAGCTGTTCAATCACAAACTTTTGACAGAAAACATTAAGCCAGGAACAAGTGAAACCATGGACATGCTCATGTGCATGGTTAATTTTGTGTGATAGGTGGCTCTGTTTTGCCTACTGCAACTTGGTAAAACATTGGGGAAGACAATGTTGGGTTGGGGAAAATAGAATGGGGGAAATCAATCTTTCCTTATAAATTCTTCTGTTTGATTTTGTTTTCATTCAAGATCAATATTTAACTCCTAGTTTAGACTTTCATCATCAGGATCATCAGAATCATCATCAGGATCATCTCTGGATCTCAGTTTCTCCAGCTGCAAAGCAGAGAGCACAAATACACACACAATGGCTTCAAGGGCACCAGGGATGCTTGCAAAGTGATCCAGGTGTCTCAGAGTGAAAAGCAACCTCCACAGAAAAGAGGTAAACCCCAAACCTCCCCCATTTGTGGGCAAACTTAAGGATGTGCATCTTGATAAAATTCCAAAAGCTGGTCTTCAATTCTGGGGGCACAGTCGCAGCTGGGATGGAAGTTTACATAGGAGCTAAATGTGGGAGTGAGGACATTTCAAAAACTATCTCCATGCCCTTTGCAGGTTGGATTCAGGCAAGAGAGTGGCCTGAAGCACTGAGACCCCTCACATCAAGGGCAGTGGAAAGCTGCCTTTGAGTAGACAATGCCTGGCAGAGGGCTGAGACTTCAGCCAGAGGTCTTTTAAAGGGAAAAGGATATTCCTGTTTAACATTTTAGATCTTTGAGACAACAGATCTGCATTAGAAAAATACACATCTCCCTCTGTCTGTCCCTTTTTCACATACCACTTCTTCACCTATGCTTTATAAATCAGTTGTTACTGTTTTACTACAAACCTGAGTCTTCACAAATACTCAGTGTGCAGCAAAATGGGTCTGGCCTTCTGGGTGCTGCCAACACAAAATTCTCCATCAGAATTTTCTCAACAGTGGAATAAAACCGTTTTGAAATGGAAGAATTAAAAATACACTTGGTCAGAGAAGAGGATGAGAGATGAAGAGGGAAGGAGGAAAAGGTGGGCTCATTAATCTGCTCTAATAATAAATCCTTATCACTTATGCATTTCAGTTACTCCTTCAGCCTCCACGTTCTATATTTAAATACATCTGCTTCACACGTGCTTTGCCAATTAGCTGGTGATATTAACTGTTCAGCACTATCTATTAACACGTGGCACTGCTGAACGACAGGACAGACAAGCTTGACCAGGAGAGATAGTCAGGAGGCACACATTACTCTCTATAACTCCCAAGTAGGGAGATAGGAAAGCGGCACAACAATTGACCTCGGTTGTACATCAAGGCTAAATAGACACAGAGTAAATTACAGTCAAGTGAGACAAGCTACTAACTGTTCCTTTAGCAGCCCATAATGTCAGTAATTCTATTACAATGATTGCTGGTTATGCAATGCACTTCAGATGTAAATTTTTCTTTCTTTTTTTTTCCCTTGTCTCTGTCTCTCTGTCTGTCTGCATTGTAAAAATTTTAGCCCAGTGATGAAACAGGTACATTTATCTATTGCAGCAGGGGAGGATTTTAGATTGGATATTGGGAAAAATTTCTGCAGGGAAAGAGTTGTCAAGCATTGAAACAGGCTGCCCAAGGAAGTGGTAGATTCACCAAAACTGGAGGGGTTTAAAATTTGTGTAGATGTGGTGCTTAGGGTATGGTTTAATGGTGAACTCAACGGGGCTGGGATAACAGTTGGGATCAGTGATCTTAAAGGTCTCTCCCAGCCTAAATGATTCTGTGGTTCCCTATATGGGAAAAAAAAGGGTCATTGTGATCACCTTCCTAGAGATACATACAAACCACCCAGGCACAGATGCTCCTGAACAGATTCCTGCTTTAACTAGAGTGCAACATCAAAACAGTTTGCCTGGTTCACCATGCCATAGAAAATATCTCAATACTGTAAGAGTTTTAGTCTCTTCAGGGTGATAATGTAAAGGTTTTTCAAACTGAGGTGCATAATATCAAATTAGTGATAGAATTGAAGCTACTCTTAAGACATCTCAATTAAGCACTAGATGTACATTATTTATAAAGAGATCTTGGACACTTAAATCATCTAAATCACCTAAATGAAGGTGTCTTAGCATGTAATGCTGTAATTAGCAGCATACCCTTTCCATTGCCTAACATCTGTTCCCAACTAAAACGACTTGGGATCTTCTGCCTGTCTTTTTGTTGCTTCTCCAGAAAACTGTGGCTCTCCCTTGGATTTTGTATGAAGCCTTGTGTAGATGTTTCAGATGCCCTATGACACATCAGCAACTAAACTGAATGCCCAGAATCACACAGGGAGAAAACTACCTATTGTGTTTGCAACAGTTAAAACTAAGTGGAGCTGTGGAGAAACAAGTTGTGCCAATGCACAGAAGCAGAGAACAGGAATGAGAAGTTAGATTTCTTGCCACCCCACCACTTATTCCTTGCAGTCCAACAATTAGGTGGGTTCACCATCTACCTCAATTTACTCATCTAAAAATGCTGACTTCATCTGGAGGACAGTGGTGATAAAATGGATGTAGAATTCAGGTTTTGTGATGCTCTGGTTAAGGAGTGCTTGCTGTCTCTGCTTGACAGGTCATGAAGGGCAGGATTCATCTTTCTTATTTTATAGCCATCCATAAGTGGCCTTGTCAGCCGTTTAGGTCACTGGGTAAGTGCCTGAGGCAAAAGAACAAAAAACCCCTGGAGTGCCTCTATCTCAGGGATCTCTAGAAGAAGCCTAAGTTGGCAAAGGTGAGATTGAATGACTATTTAGACAATTAAAGTAAATAAACTAATTTTATGCCCTTTCCCCTTTCTTCGTCTTTCATTTGTTTGATTGTCTTGTGATATATCAGGAAGTAAAGACACATCAGATAAAGATTTATCAGGAGCCAAAGTGAGAGCTGAAGGGCATTCCCAACATAGCCAGTCCACAACATGGCCATACTCTGTTCAGTCTGGCCTCTTTTCCCCTGTTTCCAAGGTCATAGCTGACAACAACTGCAAAACTGCTGAGTACAGCTAAACAGGGCAGTAATTGTTATTGGAAGTATATTTACCCAAAAAGGGGTAATTCTGGGGCTGGTTTAGCTTTCTTTCAGAAAGAAAAATGCCATTAAGGTACCCACAGAAGACTTTCTTCCACCCTGATCAGTGCTAATTTTCTGCTAGCTCTCTCTAAATCATAAAACATTTTACTCAACAGAGTACGAGGCAATCACAAACCCATGCTCTCATTTAGTTATTTCTTTAGGCCCCAAAAAGGTCAAAGCCTAAAAGAATAAAAAAATCAATGACAAAAATATTATTCAAATTATTAAATGGAAAGAAAATTGGCTTCAATTCCATGGTGAATTTAAAAGCAGGGACAAATTTCTATTATTTTGTGAATTTTCACAGTGTAATTACTGACAGACCGTGAAGCCACATGAAGTTACTTGTAGGATTTGGCAAATAAGAACCAAGCTCATTCTCATTGTTTGAGTCACTGGCACATGTAAAAGCAATGAAGAAATAAAAGTATCCATCTTCCAAGAAGATTAGTTGATGCCCTTGGATGACAGCAAAGAGAGATGGATCTTGGTGGCCTAAACATGGGTGCCTGGACTCTTAGAGCATCCTGGGGAAATCCAGAAAGCTCCATGACATGATGAATGATTTGGGGTAAACCTGTACTACCCTGCAGCTGCAGCAGCTGGTGATAGTGCAATACCTCACATATATATGTCCGAAATGTCTGTGCTTAGGCAAATGAGTCCTACTCAGTATGTCAAAACCAAAGCCCAGCAATTATTCGGAATTAAAACCTATTCTACACACGCAGCTGCGCGTGAGCGTTGTGCAACGGGTGAAGGCAAACGGTTGCATTTAGTCACGCAGCATTAGTGAGGGGTATTTTTGCTACCTGTGTTTACACAGCTACACTAGAAAGCTCAACACTGCAAACTGTCTGTACAGACAAGAGAAAGACAAGGGGGTGATTCAAACAAGGGGTCTGTGGCATGTTTAAATAACGCTCTGAAGAATCCTTTCACTCCTCTTTGCCTACAGAGGGGCACAAGAACATTCTTTACATTCAACAGGCTGTGAGCTAAGTGGCTGTGGTCAGGCTGGCCCTTCTCTGGTCTGGAACATCAAATCATTCATGGATGTTTAGAGACCTACACAAAAAAAAGAAGGTCCTAGATGTTTTGAAATTCTAATCCTAAATTTGTCGGTGCCCCTTCTGTGCTCTGGGAAACTCACACAAGCACCTCTTGCTGATTGGCAAGAAGAGATGACTGTGCACAGCTACCTTCCCTGTCAGGTTCTGGGAAGGATTATGGATACAGTAACTTAACAGCCCTTTGAAGTATAACAAAAAAAAAAAAAAGTCATAGAAATGCTAAAGCATATTGTGTAAAAGAAGTGGTCATGAAACATGTAAGAAGAGCTACTAAGTCTTAAGTCACACTATTACACTTTATAGAGAGCATTATTTGAGCTGTGCAGCCCTGAGTGAAGCAAGCCCCCACGCATGATCTCTACTCATATGTGTACACAGAAAGGGCTGCAGGAAGCTAAAATGTACAGAAACATCAGCCCACAATGTCCTGCAGGGACTAAACCACGCAGTGTGAGGGGAAACTCAAGGCACATCTGCCCAGCGGATGGCAGACACCTGAATTACATCTCTGAGCGCAGACAAGGATGGCTCTACTGGAAAGTGTCCCTACCCATGGCAGGGTTGGAATTAGATGAGCTCTAAAGTTCATTCTGTGGTTCTGTGTTTCTATGGTTGCAACTCCAAAACAAAAATTGGAGCTTTCTATATCTGAATCTTTTTTGCATGCAATTGCAATAAAAAATAAAATAAAATAAAATAAAATAAAATAAAAAAGAAAAGTCAGCTGGGAACAAGACAAGAAGTATTTTTACCTGATATCCAGACATTCTGGATAATAGGGGTATACCCAGAGAGAAGTATGGCTATGTCTGTTTGAGGAAAACACTCACAGGCTGACTCAGATCTCAGATGAAGTTTGTGATGGAGACCAGTATAGAGAAATCACTGCCTTTTGGTGCCTTCAGAGACGGCAAAATTGAAATCCAAATCATAATTTCCTAAAAGAGAGAAAAGTGTCACCACCTTTAAATGGGCACATGATCAAGTTTTGGTATGGCTCTCCTTTTTGTTTTAAATAAGAGCAATCTGGACTTTATTTTCAGGCAGTTTGATTTCCTATGCACTCTAGGAAAGGACTCAATACCAAGCCCAGCCTGAAGCCCATGGAAATGGATGGATCAAACATTAAACATTAAAGATATATTAAATATTAGTCTCTTGCTGCTCCCTTCACCCTTCTCAGCACCTCCAGGCTGTGCCTAGGGATGAAGGAAGAAGATGATTGACTGGATCTGTCATGCAGCACCTGGGTCTGAAGACCTGTGGGAACCCATGCTGCTGTGTTGGAGATGAGGATGAGTAATCCAATGAAAGCTGGGACATGTCACGACCTGCCATGTGTTATGTGACCTGATAATCTGAGTGACCCTACAACTCCAGCTGCAGCATGGAGTGTCATGCTCTGGAGGAGAAGAAAGGAAAAGGTCTTCAGTAAGCTCTGGGTCAAACCTACATGGATGTGAGAAGTGCCCATTGTTCACTGAAGACAAATTTGAGCATTGTGAAGGATGAAGTCCAAGACTGTTTGTAATCATCCATTTCTGCTCTGTTTTGAAATTCTTCCTGGTTTAAAATCTATTAGGCCTTAACTCCTTCTTTAATGCATTTTATTTGAAAAACTTTTACTCTTAAAAATATTCCTTTGAACTCCGTTCTTCATAAAAAAGTAATTCATTATTACTGGGGATAACACCAATGTCTACTCCTTTTATGATCCTTTGTACAGGGACTGTGGGAATGGTAATTAAGTCACTTTGCAGCAAGCACACCTGTGAAGCAGGTAAACATTTATTAGCTCATTTTAAAAAATTAATTAAAAAATGTTTGTTGTGTTCTGTGCAGCTTTTCTTTTCCTTGAAGGCACAGAGAGATGAAGCAACCATGACCTATATTATGAAATTAGAATGCAATTATTGCTTTAAGTAAAACAAAGCCCAGCCTCACACAAAAGGTGTGGAAACTCAAATTGCTAAATGATCCAATCGTAGTCACACTTGGTAATCAGCTCCAATGTTTTCTTGGCACGGTCCTGCTATGAATTATGATGGGAAAATGAAAAGACATGTCTTGTCCCATGCCGTTGCCATGTAAATGTATGGATCATGTGGAGATATAAACACTGGAAAGGTCTTGAGTTTCACTGCCTGTGAGTAATTGTCATCTCTACAAGCAAGCTGTTTGGAGTTGTAAGAAATAAGAAAATTATGCCTTTTGTTCAAGATTTGACAATGTGGAAGAGCCCTGCCAGACCTGTCTTGTTTAATCATGTTAACTCAGCAGCAAAAGGAACAGCTTCTTCCAAAGGGAACTTGGAGTTCCTGGAGGAGGAGGAGGAGGAGGCTGTAACTCAGTGTGTGTCTCCTAAGCCATTCACACTGTTCTGCTGTGAATGGGAAGAGCCTTGCAGAGATTCCAGGCTGCATCATTTTGAGGAGAAAGCAGTCTTTAAGTCAACTTGTTCCTGAGACATCCACATGTGCCTTTTCATAAAGTCAGAATGTTAACCCTGTTAGAGTTGTCTTCTGTGCCGGGGGTTGTACACGCTCACGTCATCCATAGATCATCCGTAAGGAAATGAAAGGAAATATTGCAATCCCCATGGAAGATTTGGGGATGTGTGACACAAAGAGATTACTGCCTTTATGATCATTCAACAGAATCATGGCAGAGACCCCAGGTAACTGAAGCAGGCTGCAGGGGGTAGGTATTTACCCTGACCCCTGCCAGGATGTGGGCATTTCTGCTCCTGCCTCCTCCAGTCTTGTGCATATCCCTCCTACAGGTGTGCCAGCAAACACCTGCATGGCAGCACACCCAGGTGAAGGGGTTGGTCTAACATGTGCAATGAGAATAAAAACGGGAACAAAGAGATCCAATCTGGATCTGACAAGCAACGGGCAATTAAAATTTAATATATATAAATGTATTTCTACACATATAGATTTAAAAAGTCTGTCTTTTGTAATGTAACCTTATACAGTTCTGTTCAGTCACCTCCATCTGCATAGTCTGGTTTTCAGACCAACCCAGATACTGGTCAAGATTATGGTTTTCAGGAATAATTGTTTCTGAGGGAGAAGGAACACTGCCTGAAGTTTACTCCAACTATTCTCCCTGATCCCATGACTTCATTACAGCCCTTGGCAAAAGGCATAACTGGGGAAGGTGAAGGACAGGATTCATTTTTGGTACTATTCACTATGTCTGCTTGCTATAGAAGCAGGGAAAGGAAAATGAAAATGATTAAATTTGTCTTTTATCATCCAGGTCTCAAGATTAAGAGATATCCCCTCAGAGTAGAAAGTTGCTAGAGGTTTTTTAAGTAGGTAAAAAAGGATGTCTGACTTATCACTGGGCCAGGCCATATTCTAAAGTCCACTTTGAAGGTAAACATGTCCATTAGTGGAAAAATTTTCAGTCTTTAATTTTAAGTGCCCAACAGTAGAGAAATTTTTTTTTAAAGCATCAGTTTGCTATTTCAGTTGTTTGCTGGATTCATGGTGAAACCCTGCTTCTTTTCCATCTAAATTTTTCTCTCTCCTGTTTTTGTTTATTAGATGTTCTTAAACTTTTGGACAGAGAAAAATATCTTTGTCATGTAGATGTATACAAGCTGAAATCACTGCTCAGCCTTCTCTTCGATAAAAATTGAGTTCATGGCGTCTTTCGTGCCAGTGCAAGTCCACACTTCAATATTTCATCATTCTGATGACTGACCAAGATGTGAACATGACCAAGATGTGAACAAAGGGCTCATACCTGAAGGGAAAAATCATACCCATAAAGGATACACGCCCACGGATTAAAAAACCTCACATTAAAAACCCTGGGCATTCAAAAGCTACCCAAGAACTCCTTTCTCCCCAACTGTGATCCCCTTTAGCACTCCCTATTACCATGGGTGCTCCATATTTTGTTGTGGAAGTTGTTAACTTTATTCTCATCAGAACAACTTTCAGCCTTAAGATTGATGCAGATTAAACATGGGTCAATTTTTATTTTTTCACAGTGGTTAACTGCTCCAAGCGACACCTAAAGGTCAGGACAAGGTGTGGGTAGCCTTGGCCACTCGTGGCTGTCCCATCTGTGGGTAACAACCTCAGAACTCTAAAAAGCAAAGCCAAAAGACATCTGGGAGAGTGATAATTTCAGTGCTTCCAGTTACAAATACTCCATACTTTTCTTTATGTGCTGGTGTTGTTGGTTCTTCATTTTTTTTGTTGCTTCTTTAATATCATGTCTGCATTTAAGGTTTTTTTTTTCTTCAGGATTGAAATAGAGCAGTTCAAACAGAAATTTTCCAAACCTTTGAGTCCTGGCCCAAGCCTCTGCTGTGTTTTGCTTCCTAGAATCTGGAATCAAAAGCTTTTCAAAAATTGAAATTTCAACAGTACTTCTCTGAAACTAACAAGGAGTAAGAGAGCACCCTACCAGCCCTGTTGTATTACTTGAATAATCCTGTCAGGTTTGCCTATGGACCTTCCCGTGCCATCAGTCTTGTTGCATCCACTCAGAATTAAATTGGATATACAAAAACATCCATGAAATGAAGGCTGCATGTACTGGTGGGAGAGACCCACCCAAGACTAATGAGCTGCAGAGCCTCAAGTGAGTTATAAACTACATGTGCAGCAAAATCAAACACACCCACAGTGCTCCCACTGGGTGTTCTCTGTTCATGCTCTATCCACCAGATATGGCTGACAGAGTCTTTCTTCTCCACTGTTATTTCATTTAGCAAATTGAAAACATAGGGCACCTCCACCTAGTCCCTGACCCATGAAACCACAGGGGAGTAAAGGAGAACATGTCAGAATAAAAGCAGTGGTGTGTGTAAAATGAAGGCTCCAGTCTGCTGGCAGCTGTACACTTATCAAGTGAGATAACCCACGTCCCAAAACATTTTCTTCCCATTACTAGTTTTTACAGAGGAAGCAGAAGTTGCTGAGGAACTAAAGCATGCCTGACAGTGGAATTCTGAGTCTTGCGGAACTATTTGCAAAAAGTGCACAAGATCACAGCTTGGTGCTTCACCAAGACTTTTGACAAACACATGGGCCTCAAGTATTTTATATCCAATAGAAATGGGTACAGCCAGTACATTTAACAAGCAAAGAACCAGAGAAGCTTCAATTCTGTGAATTTTGTAAATCCAAATTGACCAAACTATGTTTTGATGGATTTGGTGTGATCAGAAAGCTTATTCTTTTTAAAGGAAGCACTCTATTCACTACAGTCTTTACTTAGGCATCCATTCTTTCCTGAAATCTACAGGTCAGCAATATAATTTATCTGTCTTGTGTAGAGCTCTGACATATTTCTCAACATGGAGGGCTGGAGCACTCTGCTATGAAGACAGGCTGAGACACTTGGAGCTGGTCAGCTTGGAGGAGAAGTCTCCAGGAAAACCTCAGGCCCTCTTCCAGTGCCTAAAGGGGGCTATGAGAGGGCTGGGGAGGGACTTTTGACAAGGACATGGAGGGATAGGACCCAGGGAAATGGCTTTAAGCTGAAGGAGGGCAGGATTAGATTGAATATTAGGAAGAAATTCTTTATTGTGAGGGTGATGAGGCCCTGGCACAAGTTACCCAAAGAAGCTTTGGAAATATTCATGGGTGGGCATGTTCAAGGTCAGTCTGGATGGGACTTGGAGCAGCCTGGTGTAGTGGAAGGTGTCCCTGTCCACAGCGGGGGGGTGGAATGAGATGACCTTAAAGGTCTTTTCCAACCCAACTATTCTATGATTCTACCGCTTTCTGTTCTGATTTACAGACTTTTGTAACAATCTCCTTTCATAACTATTAGCATGCATGTGACTTTCCCCTGAGTCTATAATTTACAGCTTAAAATGTGGGTTTTATAAAGCTGAAAGGTTCTTATATAGTTTTATGGACAATTTGCTTACTTATTTATTTAATACCTGTTATGCTGAGTGTCTAATCCTCTGTGGGATATTTTTTTCCCTATTGCAGCTGTCATATACATTATAGGTGGATCTGCTAATGAAACCTGTTATTAATACTGTCCAGCACTTCCTGTTATAAGGCTCCTTTTGTGCTGTTTGTAATTATCTGCAATTTTCAAATTTCAACTGAGTAGGCCAAGAGGACTTACTAAGGCATTATTAAGCTGTTACATGCTTTAGGTTGGTGGAGACTGTTTATTTTAATCCAGTACACTCAAATGAGCAGGAGTCATTACCGTGGCTCAACCTGAGCTGAACTGACGTGTCAGGGAGTTTGGTGGCTTTAGGAGGAGCTCATAGGCTCCCTGTTATCCTGCAATGTCCCCAGTTAGACCAGAAAGAGCAAGGAGAAGGTCCCTACATGTTCTATCAGCCTGGTTGTGCAGTGCAGATCCCCAGTGCTCAGATACTCAGCTTTCCTGGAGACACCTGCATGCCAAAACTAAAAAATAGATGTCTCAGTCTGTAGACTGAATCCTACCCTCTCAAAGGTAGATGAGAAGAATCCTGCCTAAACTCTCTAAATGCCGAAAAATCAAAATAGTCTTAGGGGAAAAAAGATACTATTTTGCTGGGGTATTTCCAGGAACATTTAGCAAGGAGAACCATGGAAAAACTCAGGAGGAAACCAAATAATTCTGTCATTAATGGGCAATAAATAATGGTGGAGAGGATCACCCACTGAACAAAGAATATTAAACACAATTTTGAGTAGATGTTCAGGGAGTGAGACCTAGACAATCTGCAATCTGAACAAGAAGAAGACTTTTTGAGTAGGATACATGTGCAAATTAGGGTGTGGAAACTGAGAGGAGTTTAATGTGAATATATGTAGGTGAGCAAATTTCCACTGGTACCACTCCAGGGTAACCAGAACTGGTACACAGAGTGCTATGAGGATGACTAAGCTGTGGTCAAGAACATGCTGATGTAGGTTACACAAATCCAGAGCCAAATTTAAATTGTTCATTAGTTGTATTTTTAGGTGGAGTCATAAGTAATATCAGAATTTTTAAGTCCTGATGCCTGAACTACCTCTACCTGCAGTGCAATTATTAAGGGATTTAAAAGATTCACCAGTCATAACAGAATTAACCTCATGTGAGAGGCTGAGAGAGGGTTATGTTTTTATGGTAGGTACAGTAAATTTAACTTATCTCCTGTTGAGATACTCTAATTTTTCTGAGAACAGTGTAAATGCCAAGCTGAAGTCTTCAGTCATGTAGTTTTGGTTATTATAGTCACTCTGCTCAAGTCGCTATTTTTATTTTTCCCCCAAAAATAAATATGTTTCCCTCATGCCAATTATGCAAGTTTAGCTTGAATGAGTAGCAGATACAAAGTGAGATTGCTATTGATGTGTTATTATGAGGACAATCAATCTGATTTTTTATTGTCTCTTGAATAGCTCCTTCAGACATCGTCCACTACAAAAACTGAGGAAAAGCAGTTTAGATGTCACTCCATTAAAATCATTCCTTCTTGTCCATTTGTGGTTTTAATAAACCAGATTTTGTTGTTTTGGACAAATCTGAACATAAGACCGAGTGAGAGATCATGGCCATTTCTTATTGTTGTATATACACTGGCAGTCAAGTGTGTCACAACAGTAAGATTAATTTGTGCAGGAACTAAATCCCATGTGGCATTCAACTATACTGTTCTTACAGCAACTGCAAAACCTTTGACCAAAGTATGGGGGTCCCTTTGCCTCAGATACAGAAGAAGCACGTAACAGAATATCTCTTTCTCTGAAGACTTCTAAACAAATGAGAGAAGTCCACAAAAAGTGGAAGAAAACAGTCTGATATCCAGAGGGGAAAGTCAGATGCAAAGAAAACAAAAAGTTAAATCTGGACCTAGCTGCCACTACCCATGGTTTGGCTGCCCAGGAGCTGCAGTTTCCTGAAGAGTGTTCATTACCGTGGCTACTTTGGGATATTGTCTGCATGCCCCTAAAGAGTGAAAACCAACACATTTCAATGTCCATACATTTTGGCTTCAATACCTATTTCTAAATCTGTATTAGGTTTCTTCTGCATTCCTTAGTTTCTGTTAATTCCTTTTTTGGTTTTCCAATTTTGTGATACTTTTGGCTAAGCATTGTTATTCACTGCTATTATTTTGGGGTTTTTTCTTCCCCTTACTTGAGTTTTAATGAACAAGGTGACATTGGTATAGAAAAGCTTTTACTGTTCTTGAATTTTTGCAAACGTTTTTCATCACTAAAGTGTGGGCTTCAAGATATTGCATTACATTTTTGAAATCCCTCTAAACGTGTGGATGGAAAACCTTATGGGTAAGTTCATTTCATTTCCAAATAACATTAATAAAAGAACAAAACTTGGGGTGAGGTTTATATGAGTGCTCAGTTTCACAGACCAGTTTGTATATCTCAGTCTAAGCTATACCTGATTACACCAGTGTCAGGGTATAACCCCAGCTGGCTACTTATGACTAAAAAGTGAGAAAATCCATGCCTAAAAAGTGAGAAAACTCATGGGCTGAAATAAAGACAGGTAAAGCAAGAGGCATGTGCACAAACAAAGCAAACAAGGAATTCATGCCCCACTCCCTATGGGTGGGCAGGTGTTCAGCTTTGTTTTCACAAAACCCCATCAAATGTAAGAGAGGTTTGGTATGAGAAACACCATCACTCAAAATGTTCCACTTTTACTTCTTTTTCCCCCAGATTTATATATTAACCATGTCTGGAATATCCCTTGGATCAATCAGGGTCAGCTGTCCCAGCTGTGACCCTTCCCAACTCCTTATGCACCCCTAGAATTCCTGCTAGTGAGGTGGGGTGGGGAGCAGAAAAGACCTTGACTCTGTGTAAGCTCTGGCCAGCAGTAATGAAAACATCCATGTATTATCAACCCTACTTCCAGCACAAATCCAAATCACAGCCTGATATCAACTACTGTGAAGAAAATTTACTCTATTGCAGCAAAAATCAGTACAGTGCTGCAAATATGTTTTTGATGTTCAGGAAACTTCATTTGATTAATTTGTTGTACCGGAGAGATTAAGTCAAATGTGTTACCTCAAAATATGATTGAACTCCAAATAATGTCTGTACCCCAAAAGCAAATAATGCTTTAGGAGGAAAAAAAAAGAGCATCTGAGTTGAATTGCTTCAAGTAGAACCTGCAAAAAATGAAAACAAAAGATAGGAAGACACTGGGTCCCCCAAAGGACTTTCTTTTCCAACTCCTATCTGTGTTTGATAGGGAAAAGAGACTGTATTCAGTGTGTTTAATGTACAAAAGGGATGCTGATGTCTGACTAGTGTGTGAGGCTTTATACTAGTGGACAAACATTTGGTTTCTGAACTGAGCTCAGTATGGGCCTCAACATGCACATGAGATCCTGATGTACTCTGTTAACACAGGCTGTTTGTACAGGAGACACACGCCTGCTTTTTAAAACTTCTGATTCACAGTAGGAAAAAAGATGTCAGCAGTAGTCATAAATCCATCATTCTGCTAGCCAGCATTGTCCAGAACTTCCTTGGCATTGTGGCATAAGGATGAGAAACAGAAAAATACTGCAAGATGACATTTATTTTTTATTATTGCTATTATCACGCACTCCCTTTGGCAGAGGGGTGGTGGCTACAGGGTCTGTGGAGCCATGACATACTCTCAGAGCAAGCCTGTCCAGTTCCCCCAGTTGATGTCTAGCACAGTGGTCTCCCTGCCAGGCAGGTAACCAGTTACAGGGCACTGTCATCACTGCCATTAAACTCACAGAGACTCCATGTGGTTGTTCAACTCATGATTTTAATTGAGTGCTCAGACTCTTATTGAAATTTGCCATCCTGCTGGAAATGCATGTGTGAGAAGGGGTGTCAGCTGTCAACATCTTTGGGGTTGTGAACCTCCATGGAGAACATGGTGGCAAAAGGTATGAAATGGGAAATAGATTGGGAGCTCATTCCCTGCTCCTTCTGGCAAGCTCTCATCTGCTCTAGCAAAGAAACTTAGCTTTAGGTTCTTTCACAACTGAGTATTAAAGAAATCAGTTGTGGTTTTGACCATTCCCCAGACTCCACAAGTCATAGACAAGACTGTGCCAACCTATCTTACTCCTTCAATGTTCAGCATTTACAACTGAGCTGCTCACTCCAGATTCCTTTTGTAGGATAGGGAGTAGGAGTTTCCTCCAGGAGGAATTAAACTCAATTCATTTTATTCTTAGCCAGATCCCTGAAGGCTGAATCACTTGCCTGCTGCTGTCACCTACTTCTCTCTAGTGACTAAAGAGAACAGCTTGGGGTAAGCACCTCCACCTTCTTTTGGCAACTCCAGTCACAACCTACTGGTGTCTCTGTTCTCATTTCTCACACTTACAAGGACTGTTCAATTCATAAAAAAAAATATATATGTAGGGAGATTCTGGGCTTGTTACCTTGTATAGAGACACGATGTTTCAATTGTCTAACTAAGGTCAGTGTAGATGATTAGTTATGATTAGTTAGATCTTTGTAAAAAGGTGACAGAAATGAGTTTCCAGCCTCAACTACAAAGAGTAATAACAATTACTATTATTGTTATCATTATTAAAAGTAATCTTAAACTTAATTATGCTTAGGGACATGTATGTTTTATGCTAGCCCTGAAGTCTAAGTGATGATAAGCAATGAAAGGGCATTTATCAACAATGCCCTTTCCAAACATATGGGTTCTGCCAGCAATAAACATGGATTTTCAAGCTTTGGAGCTGCCATTTCTAACTGCAGCTTCAATATTTATTATTACTATTATTTCTATTATCCTGAATTACCACGCAGATAGAAAAGGCAGGAGGGATGAACTGTTTTTGAAAGGCTCTGTCTTATGTCTAGGCAAGATATTGATGAGTAGTCCCAGACAGGAAATTTTGTGGAATTCAAAGGAAGGATGAAAGTCAATCTCTTCCCTGCTGCTACTTGAACTTGCATTTTCTGCAAGTTTGGATATTTCTAAAGAAACATTCAGAGCACTAACACATTACTTGCAGCTGCTATTTAATTGATTAAAGACTGTTTAATTAAAAACCCTCACAAGAACAGCACGATGGAAGGATGGGTTAAAATTACATTTCACCCCACCTAAAATAGTGAAGCTCAAAATATACGTGCTGAATCACACCACTAATTGTGAATGCATTTCCGAGGGCACATCCAGAACCTTCCTGGAAAGATCCAAGAGGACATAACAGCACATCTGTCAACATTACCTATGGATCCATACCTACGGGCTGCACATGCATTTAGAAATTTTGGCAGGGAGTGGGTTGAGAGGGGAGAGTTAAAAATCTCATGGAAAGGCCCATTTTATTCAGTTCAGAGATGGCAACATCATTGTTTCTAGCTGAGTGAAATGTCCACATTTAATGGCCACATGGATGGGTGCCCCTTAAAATTTGTCTAAATTCACATCTTCAGAAACATACGAGTCCTTTGTGGATTTTTTTTTTTTTTTTTTAAATCTTTGGAGGCTTTTTGGCATCAAGTCTTTTCACTGCAGCTGGCCATTTGCCTCATCTCAGGACAGACGCTGCTGTCACTAGATCAATTACCAGCATTCATTTCGTCTCGTGCTCTGACCCAATGGACTCCTTGTTCTCCCTCTGTTGACAGCCTGAGAAGGCTCCAGCCAAAGTGGCCGCTAGCGACTGACCCCTCCACAGACAACCTCATTAGGGTAATTGCAAGGCTGGAAGCAGCCGAGACTGGGGCCCAATTACACCTGTCCTTGTCCAATTCAACCAGGGCTTGAATTACCTGGATGGGTCAAGGATGGTAGTGTGCTCAGGTGAACAAAAGCTTTCCCTCTATTCTTGTGCCTTTCACAGACAGACATTCTTAATTATGCTTGTCATTGGGACATAATAAGGCTGATTTCTTTAAACGGCGTCTTTCCTCAGCAGGGAAGCTGATGCATGGTCTGGCTGAGCACCAACACCCAGCAGCCCAGGGACTCAGAGCAATGTGGAGGTAGAAGCAGCTTTTGGGGTTTTCCTGCTCAGGTGATCATGGGACACAGAGAAGTCAGTGCCTAGTGTGCTTTATGTGCTCTTACACAAGCCAGCAGTTAATGACAGCGGTGATAAAAGCTTGGAAATTGGGTTTTTTTTTATTGTTTTCCCATGACAACAGTCAGGTTCTAAGCCCATTAGTTTAATTTTGTTTGAAGGAGATGGTCATTCAAAGTGTTGACATGAGCTGTAACGCCGATTTACGAACAAAAAGCAACGGGACCAAAACGTGGCCTTTCCTACTTTAATTGCCTTAATGAGGGACTTGGTTTCCCAAAGTTAGGAGTGAGCACAATCATAGCTGGGAAATGTAATTTTCTCAGCACTTTTGAAAAGAGCTCCTGTGTTTAAATATTTAAATACACATTTATTAATCTATACCTTAAGTTCTCACACTAAGAAATCTTGGGAAATTACTAAACTGAGTATGGATGTATATTTGTATTTTTATATTTACCCTTCTAACAAAAATTCAAATTTTCAATATTTAATGTGACAACAAATGGCAGATTTGTGCACACAGCATAAGCACACATGTTTTTCTACTTTTTATGCAAGGCAGAGAGATGATTTGCTTCGTTCCACCATATATTATAGGCCAGGTTAAATTATTTCCAAAAATAAAATCAGGAAAATGTGAAGCAAAGTAAAATTTTTAGAGAAGATAGCATAAATACCAATCTGCAGAATTAAGAGAAGTTGTAGCTTCAGTTCTTAAATTTCATTTGGATATTTTAATCAATATGATATAGGACCTGTAATAAAAACTGATTATAAAATATTAATTGATAATTTACTAACAGAAAATAAGTTTTTGTGTCTTAAAAGGTCAAACATTAAGAAAACAAGTACAAAATAATAATTAAAACATAAGCTGTTTATGACTCCTGATAAAATCATGCAAAAAATATGAAAATAAAAAGCATGTGTACTAACAATTTTTAACAATACCTTTCCTGATTTTATAAACTCATTTATCGAGGGAAAAAATTGCCCTAATTTTTACCCACTTTTTTTTGTTCTCCCCACAAATTTGCCTTAGTCCGGTCACAAGGTTTCCAATACCACATTTGACATTATTTGAAAATTATTAGTAAGGAAAGTTATTGCAAAGGGTTAATTTTGGTAACTTCTAATTTTCACCATGTCATTTCTCTACAAAATCAGACTAAGAAGTTTCAATTATCTGCTAGACATGAAGAACAGCCTAGTAACAAAGTTTCAGGATTTCCCTATTGCATAGGATTGGAATAGATTAGGATAGGATAGGATAGGATAGGATAGGATAGGATAGGATAGGATAGGATAGGATAGGATAGGATAGGATAGGATAGGATGGAACAGAAGAGAACAAGACAGAACCTAACAATCCCAGCATGGATTTGGAATAATTAATGTAATTAAAATGACCATCTGTGGACAGCAAAACTTACAAGTGATAATTTATAAATTATACATTTATTATAAATAATAAATTTATATTTTAAAATTTATAAAATTTATAAATTTATATAATTTACAAGTCACAGCATGTGATTCTGTGCTGATAATACTTTTATTAGGACTAAATAGTGCAGACATAAATCTGTGGAATGTTGTTTCCTCTTGCAACAACCTCTGGATAAAATGAGGGATTACTGAGGAGGAAAAGTTCCACATTTGGTGTCCTGGAGCAGAACTGTGTTAGTAACCCTTTCTCCATATTCAAGTCACTTTGTCTGTAAAGAGTCTGACAAAAGCAGTCATGAATTTCAGTGCATTTTAGCAGATATAAAGAAGTCAAAACATCATTTCCCAAGGAAAAACCCTAGCAGTCTCAAGGAGGCAGAGTGAACCAGTGAGTTTCATCCCATTTCTAGCAATCTGATTCTTTGCTGGGTTTCATCACCAAGTGTTGGGATCTCTTCCAGTTTAGTCACAGCATTCCTCTGCCTTCTGTTTGATCAGATCTGGCCCTTAGTGTTAATAAGTGCTATTTTCCATGACACTGTTTTGCCTTGTGGAAACCAGTTATGAAACCATTTTGCATCACTAATCCAAATAATAACCTCTTTTAAAAACTGTTAGGTTTGAATCTATGCTTTAAAATGGTACTTTGAAAGGAAAGGACTCCTCCTCATCTAAGACATGGCTTCAAACTAGGTGAAAACAATTTCTAATTGCTATCAGGAGATGAGTATTTCATCAATTTTGATGGACAGAATAAGGTGAAATTAATCCAACACAATGGAATTGAAGCAATAAATGTAATAAACCAAGCATATATTGCTGGAAGTAAGGTGTTAGCTCTTATTTCCTTCCTGAGCTGAAGAATTCACTTTCTTGGAGTCCTGCTATGTCCCTGACAGTGTCAGCACCAAGTCACAACGACAACAGCTGGAGGCTGTTTAGAAAAAGTGTCAGTTCCACAGGTGGAGGAGAAAAAAGAAGAAAAAGGAATATTTCTGGAAAAACTATTATAAGCTGCTTCTATTCAAGATTAAAAAAACATAGCCTCATAAGAAGCCACAGGATATTAATATATTAATGCTAATGTCTTTTCACTTCACCCGAGGACTTAAATACACTTTATAAACACTATTTAAATGTCATCACTGATTTGGTGAAGCCATTATGAACCACAGCAGACATTTCCTGACTCTCCCTGGAGACTCTCTCATTTTGTCTGCCTTCCCATGACACCCGACACACACAGTAAGCAACACGAGCCCCTTGCACAAGACGGAAAAAGCACAGGGAATAGGAGGGAAATCCACTCTATGAATGACACATATGCCAAGGTGGTGAGATGGAACACAAGGATTTTATTTATTCATGACACAAAGAGAGCAGAATTTTTGATTATCCTTTTCTTGCCTTTAATTTTCAAATATTATATCAGTTTGTTTTTTTTTTTCCTTTACAGCTCTGACATGTGATCCAGACCTCCAAAGTCTTTTTCATGGACAGGTGATCTTCTTGGTCGCATAACTGCTCATTCAAGATGCAGGGCAAACTGTCTGGAGCCACCACTTTGCACAACTTGTAAAAGAGTAATAGCTTTTTATTTCTACGTCACTGCTCTGGAGCAAAATGGAATTTATCATAAAGTTTATACAATATAGAATATTGATTAGGAAAAAAAAAAGTTAGAAAATATCCATCTGAGAATGGTTTACAAATTAAGCCCTATGCTAAAAATCTAAGAATCTGTTCCAAAGCAAGCAGACATGATCAAAGAATCATAGAATGGCTTGATTGGAAAGGACCTTAATGATCATCCTGTTTCTACCCCCTGCCATGGGTAGGGACAGCTTCCACTATCCCAGGTTACTCCAAGCCCCATCCAGCCTGGCCTTGGACACTTCCAGGGATCCAGGGGCAGCCACAGCTTCTCTGGGCACCCTGTGCCAGGGCCCCACCACCCTCACAATAAAGAATTTCTTTCTAACACCCAATCTATACCGACTCTCAGCTTCAAGCCATCCCCCTATGATCCTGTACATGAGTCTGTAATACCTCATATTTCTCTTACCTCATGAGTACTCATACCTCATGAGTCTGTAATACATGGCTTCACCTGTCTCTTGTTTTGGAAAAAAAAAAAAAAAAAAAAAAAAAAAAAAAAAAAAAAAAAAAAAAAAAAGTTGTTTTTTTTTTTTAATTATAACTCCCAATGCTGTTCATGCTTTTACCAATAATAGGATACAGATTGTCTCTCATGCCTTTGATGCATCCATCAGGGCAGCATGGAGACATCTTATGCACAGATGGGAATTACAGTATCTGGGCCAGATCAAGAGCAAATTTTGCCATGTTAGAGTGTGTGTTTCAATTTGTGCTGGCAGAACTGAGATCAGAATCTGTCATGTGAGCATGGAAGTGAACACAACTCTGCTTCCCATTTAAAACAGCTTTCTCAAGTGGGATTAAGGGATTAGGTTTTGTGGTTGTCTTCCAGAAGCAATGTCACGGGGTGGTTTTACTACGGAAAGTCCTGGTGTTTCGCCAGTGCAAAATGAAGTCTGTTGGCAACATGAATGCAAAATCATTGAGACAGAGGCTCAGCTCAGCTGCAACAGCCTGGCCTCAAAGTTACATGAGCTCTGACTCTCCTGCAGCATAGATTAAAATTAGCTGGTGAATTTCTGAAATTCCCCTCTCTCCATACTGTCCCTCTTCCAAGATTGCTGCTCCTCAGCAGGAGAGTCTGAAGCACAGTATGAGCAACTGAAGCATGCATGCCAACATTGAAATGCACAACTTAAGTGTATTTAATAGACCAGGCTGATTAACAAAATTTTATTAGGGTCTCCATTGGGCCTAATGGTGTACCAATTCAGAAGGTGCTTCACAAACTATTTAGACATCTTACTGGTAAATCCATAAAATGGGGGAGGGTGGGGGGTATGAAAACAATACTGACCTCAGCTATACAGTTTCAAGCAGCTGCCATGTGTGGGTGAGAGCCATATCTCTGACACTTCCATGGAGCCTGACCTCAGTGCAAGTGAGAATACCAAACAGAGCAGAAGTGTTTGAGCATCCTTCCATTTATCAGACTGACCTCTCCAAAATCTGGAAGCAGCAGAAGTTTACTTAGCATTAGATGGAGTTTCTGAGGATATTTTTAATGTACAAACTCTGTCCACTTTTACCAGGAAATTTCCTATTGCGTGGACAGCAATATGATTAAATTTGGTCTAACATGAGATTCTTTGACCTGGAAAAGTCCTTCTATGTCTTTTCATGTCACCATTTGTTGATGGGGACAATTGAACTTTCCTATTTTGATTTGGAGGGTTGTAGGTTAAAAATCATCAGAATTATAGTAGCAAGGTAATAAAGTCTTATCTCTCTTTTTCCCTCTTGCATCTAAACCTTTAACCTTCAAAACTCTTTAATGCTCATGTGAGTGTCAAATCTGTACAGTTCTTTGAGTCTGGTAGTCAGCCAGTTCTGTTTCTTAGAAGTCCTGGAGACATCCTAGCACAGTATTCAGGACTCTGTGTTCCTGCAAGGTGAGTTAGTCAATGGCATTTTTGTGCTTCTGCTTTGCAAGCCACAGGAAGATGCACTCTCACAGCGCCTCCCTCCCTCTGTAGCCCTCATCTTACCCCTGTGAGTGGCATTTGCAAGCCTGTGCCACCTGAGAATCACTGAGGTGTTCCCACCTCATTCCCAGGGTTTACCAGTCACTCATTTGCATCCCCAGATTGCATCTCCTCTCCTGCCCTAGAGCTTTGCGTGCTGAGACAGTCAATGGCCAGCCCAGCTGCACATGCCCAGGGGCTTGCAAGAACACCAGAATGCTAACCCACACTTGGAAGATGATTTGGGATCCCAAATTGAGCCCTGTTAGAAGGCAGACTGCTGAATTGCACATCCCTCCCATCTTTCATGGCCTGGCAGCCTCAGTGCTCAGCATGACCTGATATTCAAAGCTCAAGGGATCTGGGCTAACTGCACTGGGTGATTTTTCACAGATATCTTTCTGAATGCTGTTAAATTGATGACTCTTCATAGGTCTCACTACAGCAAAGAAGTGTTTAAATATCTTGTATAGGCATAGAATTGTTTAGGTTGGACAGGACCTCTGAGAACATCAAATCCAGCTGTTGTCCCAGCACTGCCAAGCCCACCACTAAACCATGTCCTCAAGTGCCACATCTTCATGCCTTTTAAATACCTCCAGGGATGGTGACTCAACCACTTCCCTTGTCAGCCTGTTCTAGTGCAAACTGGACAGGGAAACTGGAGAGCTGTTGCTTGAAGATGATTTGTATATGCTTTGAAAATCAAAAAAATAATACACGACAAACCCAAAACCTTGTCTAATGTGAATGCTGAGAAAGTGATGTGACACCACAGCTACCTGGCTCCATTTTCAAGAAAGAAAGAATGACAGTACAACAAAAAGGTTTCAAGACTCTTTTGAGGAAAAAAAAAATAATATAGCATAAGTGATATTAAACACATATAAATCAGAGGTATAATTACTGCCTGGAAATCTGTCAGATAAATTTTATAGTGAAGCTTTATGAGACTTCCCCTTCAGGCAATGTTGAGACTGTGATACTCTTTTTATAACTATTCCCTGGGCTGCTCCATGGATTTGCTTGTGACAGTCATATGGGGTTGTTAGAATTCTCACTGATTAGTCTCCTAATTAGCACCGTTTCATTATTCAACACACTGCACAGATCAGCTTCGTTTATAGTAGCATGTAGTATGTGACAGTTAGTAGCAATTTAAAATTATGATAAGTCACCAACCAGATATTCTACTTTGCAGTGTTATCACCCCCACACTGGTGGAATAGAGGGAGAAGAATAAAAAAAGCCCTCCATGTAAAATTACCATACAAAGAGAGGTTTTATAACCACAACAACCCCCCAAAATTTAAGCTCTTTAAGGACCACCCAATTAATCCACTGGGTGCTGCTCAGTAAATCTTTTTAATAACACAACATGATTAAGTTATTCCCTGATTTTTCATCTCCAAAGATTTACAAAAAGTTACTCAGAGACACCTGTGTGGAAAAAACCATAACCTAATCCATCACGGTTTGATGTTTGCCCATAGGCAATTCTCTCCAGCTGAACTAATGGCACTGTGTCAGGTAAGAGTCGTATCTTCACACCACAGAACTATTTTGCCTTTGGGAACATAAGGATTTAAAAAAAAAAAAAAAATATTGCTAGTTGTTACCTTTGTAGCAATGTATTTATGCAACAGGTGATACTCTGAAGATGAGAAGCGATTCCACTGGAAAACCACAGTATGTTTAAGGAATGTCTCTCTGTTCTTGCAGTGGTGTTCTCTTCCAAATAGACAGTTTTTGCAGACAGGACCTTTCTCCCAATGACCTACAAAGTCAGCTTTCACAAATTAAACTTCAGAATGTTTCATAATAGATCAAAGAACCATGTGGAAATTGTGATCACATATTTGTCTCGAACATGAAGTGGGTTGTCCACCTTTTTTCAGGATGCTGAGGATAAAAAGAAAGCTGCTGCAGAAATATCCTGGACTCTTCTCTAGATGTTTCTTCTAATCCTCCTCCACAGCATTTTGTCTCTGGACTTTAATGGCATAGTCACTTTTTCCCATCTGTCTTGGGTTTGTGTTAAGCCGTGATAAGTCAAGCTGCATCACTTGCAAGATAATTTCCAAAGGTTGTGAAACATTTTCCCAGAATGGTAGAGGAGATCAAGCAGTTCTCCATTTGCATTTTATTCCCTTGCATCAGTAGTTTTAGCCATTACTAAAGACCTAAAACTCTGGAGTTAGACTTTACTACAGCTGCAAGTCTTCAGCAGGTCTTTCACTCAGGTAACAGCTGAGTCCTCCTTAATCCACCAAACCATTTAATGGTTAAAGTTCTTTCTTTGGTTTTTTTCCAGCTTATTCTTTCATTTCATATTCATTACCCCAACTTTGTCAAACACAGGATTAAAGAAAAAAGATGAAGGCAGGGGCAAGGGGAAGCATATATGTAGAAGAAAAGCCTCAGCATCAAATGTGGTCTAAATATTTTCAGGAACAAAACCAAATTATGCCAGATTCCAGGGGATGGATGGATGGATGGATGGATGGATGGATGGATGGATGGATGGATGGATGGATGGATGGATGGATGGTGTAAGGCTGCCATGGCCTCTGCAAGGATCAGAGACCAATGCAAAGGTCCAGCTGCATATGGATGAGAAACAGTTGTGTTTCTTTGCTTACTGAACCAAACGTCCAGCAAAACAGCACCTAAATAAATACTGTAAATTCAGCAGTGCTCAAATGCAGGATTGAAATCAGCTAATGGCAAAACTACAGCTGGAAGGAAAAAAAAAAAAAAAAAAAAAAAAAAAAACACCAAAAAAAAAAATTGCTGTCTGCAACTGTGGTTACAGTTTAATTGCAAGCATCTACATGCATGCATTTTCACACCTGGATTGTTTCCCCACCCATTCTGGAGACCAGCCCTAAACTTCTCGCTGACGCACATGCAAGAAGAAAACAAGCTGCTTTGCAGTCTGTCCTAACGGAGAAAGTCTTTAGGCAAAGCACTGGGATCTGGCAAGTCTACAAGAGGCAAATACACAAGCAAGGATTAGCCACATTGGTTTTGGCTTCCACATCTTGCTCTCTTTTATTGAAAAAAAAATGCCTAAATCATTAAAACTGGTGAAGTAGGAGTGGAAAAAAAAAATATGGGTCTCTGTGAATCTAACACTAAATCAGAACAGTAAGGTTAAACAAAGAATGAAGAAATGGTTTGATGGTTTTGGTGGTTTTATCAAAAGTTAAATTGCTGGGGTTTCCCTTTTTTTTTTTTTTTTTTTTTTTTTCCTTTTTTCTGCTGCTATATAAGCCTTGGAACTTTTAGCTGGGTTTATTAGAGGATGTTTGCCCCAGTCTTATCCTGTAGTTCAACATATCCTGACAAAAAAGCAACTATGAGAGCTCTGCTTCATTAAACCCCCGAGAAAAGGATGTTGCAGTGAGACCTAGGTCCAAATTGTTCAGATAAGAAAGCAAATTTTCTATTTTATACCCAGTAGACACCTCTGTGAATATGTAGCCTGTCATTCAGGAGACTGTAGAACATCAGCCCTTGCTTCCTATTTGCATCCAGAGGACTGAGTGCTCTAACAGTGGAGTATTTCACCTCTCACACATCTATTACTTGTTCTATATTTCCTGTCACCAGCTACACAAATGCCACTGCTAGTTGCCATTGCATGTCTACATTGGATCTAATCTATGATGTCAGTGAGACCAGTCCTTTGAGACTGCAAATCTCCAAGAAAGAGACAGAAATTTTTGGGAGTGACCTATAAAGGCAAGTTCTAGTGATGAGGGCAGCACTGCACCACACCAGTCCTGAAGCCACTGGTGGTTTTGGGGCCAGAGCAGTGACCTGCTGAGAGCAGCTGTGGTTCAGAGGGAAGTCTCTAAAGCTCACTTCTCTGCACAATAGATGCAGATGGAGATGATATTATTGCTTTCTTATGTCACCCCTGCAACTGCCTAAAAAATAGTAATAGAGAAAATTAATCAAACTGGAAGAGGAGTGTTTTTGTTATGTTGCATTTTCTTAGAACACAGAACTGCCTGCCCAGTGTGGCAGCTCCCTGTGCAAACTCCTTTCTGATCTTGAACATCTGCTCCTCTGCCTGAAAAAACCCACGGGGGAGGGGGGGGGGGGGGGAAGGAGTGTGAAGGGAGGGAACAAAAAAAAAAAAATACAGCAAATTCAAAATGTTTTGAGAGCAGCTACCCTATTCTCCTAGGAACCAAATGTCAGTGGGCTGAATAGGTCTCCTAATGGGTATGAGCACATGCCAGTGATCACAGACAATCACACTAAATTTCCCTTTGCAATATCCAACAGACCAAACTGTGATCAGTGAAAACTGAGCCCTTAGGGACTCACTTGTAGCCCATTCAAAAATGTATATGCCCTCAAGGGAAGACTTGCCTTGTTTTCCTGAGGAAATTAAATAGACTCTTTATAGAATTAGCAAAAAATCATCAGGGGTTCAGATTTCCCATAGTCTTTCACGACTTGTGGTTTAATAGCAGACTTTAAGTTAATGTATATCAGATACATGCAGTTTGATTTTCCTTTCATTTACACTAAAAAAATACATAGAGAATGAGCTATTCATGATTTCTACTTTAAGGGAGAGAACAAGAAGGGTCACAGTGGCCAAAAATCTTTCTGAAAAAGAATTTCAAAAATTTTATATTTGTTGTCCATGACAGACATATAGATCACAGCACAGGGAATACACTGCTTGACATTTTCAAAGCATTTGCAAGAAGCATTAGATCAGAATCAGAGGTAATTATTCAAAAATTTTGAGTTGTTAGCCAAAAAGATGTTTTGTCTGCTTTCTGGCAAATTTTTAAAATTCTAACATAAGGGAAGACCTCTATTTCCTTAAAAATTAAATCCAAGTACATAGAGAGGCATTTTGAAATTGTGAAAAAAAAATTAAAGTCTTCTGAAGCTGAGAATTCAATTTGCTACTGCTAAACATCTTTTGGCAGAAATATCTCCACTGGCTCAGGATTTCTGTTTCCAGTGTCCAGATGTAGCCTGGGAAATATGAGCCTCCCAGTGTTTTGTTCCATAGACTGTATTGTGGCAGATTGGAGGGACCAGGGAGATCATGACTCTTATCTCTTCTTCTTCCTTCTACCCATCACATCACATTAAAATACATGTGTGTGGTTCTAGTAAATCTTGTTCTCCGTTGTAAAACTCTCCAGGAGGATTTGTTGTGCCTCTTGCACTTTGGACACCCTTGGATTTATGCCTCCTGCTCTCAGTACAATGAGTTTGCTGTTTGCAGCCCTGGCAATGTGAACCAAAACTCTTCTGTTCAGTTGTCCCATGACTTAATGTCATCTTGAGAAGGTGAAGTCAAGAACACCAACATTTGACAGCTCCTTGTTCAGTGGAGGTGAAATCAGAAATAACAGCAGTCACAAGAAGAAGCCTCAAAAAGTCTCCGTTTCTTTAAACTGGCAGAGGTCAGGTTTAGATCAGATACTAGGAAGAAAATTTTCACTGTGAGGATGGTGAGGTCCTGGCATGGGTGCCCAAAGAAGCTGTGGATGCTTCATCCCTTGGGAGTGTTCAAGGCCAGGTTGGACAAGGCTTGGAGCAACCTGGTCTAGTGGAAGGTGTCCCTGCCCTTCACTCCAGGCAGGAGGGCTGGAATCAGATGATCTTTAAGGTCTCTTCCAACCCAAACCATTCTGTGACTCAAACAATCACTCTATTTTGTAAGGCATAAATAAAGTACCTAGATTGAAACAAAAGAGTGAGACATTAGATGCACTTTTTTGCCTCAGTTTCCCCAAATATTCTCATGCAAAACCTGTTGTCCAGTGAAAACACCCAATCCCACCCAGCTCTCTTGAGTCTCTCCCATGGAGCCCTTTGAGGTTTTTGGTACACTTTTGCAATGGACAGATAAAAAATGCTCCTCTTTTTTTCCAGCACTTCATTAACCAATTCATATCCCTGGATAGATGGTTTTGAGGGCTTTCTGAAAATAAGAGCTTTTTTCCTTAAAAAATTCTAGAATCAGCATCCAAGAAATCTTGTCACTTAAGAGACTTTTGGTCTTATTTCCTCTACAAGAGTTCACCTGTGCCTCAAGCTCACCCCACTCAGGAGGGTGCTGCCCCTCAAACATATGCAGAGAACATCCCAGATTTTTACTAGTGATAATTTTCCTGCCAGCTCTTTTCCTGCTTTCCAAATCACTGCGAGGATAATTTGCCCTTTTCCTTTCAGTCCCTCTCTCAGGAATACACCGTACTGTGGAGCAAATCACGTTCACCTGTAATATAAAGGAGACGGGATGTAGCTAATAAAGAACAAGGCAATTCAAACTTTTTTCCTGAGCCCTCAGGAGGAATACCCAGGTGTGCTGAGGAAGATATGCTTGGAAAAAAAGAAAAGAGCCATTCTGCAGTCAATCTAAAAGCACTAGGCCTCCTTTCATGAATTGATTTACCCACTGGGTGACATATTGGCAATTTTCTGTTACCTACCCAGTGATATGACTAAGTAGATGAAGCTTAAAGGCAGGTCAGATAAAAAGACTTTAATCTAACAAAGGCAGCCTGAATTTCACATGTCAAGGAAGATGATTTAACAGGGAATAGCAGCCTAAACACGATACTGAATCAAGGTGGAGAATCCATAATTAATGCTACACTGCAGAAATGTTTACTCAAAAACAGAATGACAAAAAAAGGGCTCGATTCATCTGTCCTATAAAAGGTCCCAATTCAGCAAAATACCTCAATATGGTCTTTTTGTTAAACATGTGCTTCAATCTGGACCTGCACAAGAAGGAATGCCTTTGAATCCATCTCTTTACAACCAGTGCAAAAAGAGTAAAATTCAGTCATGACAAGTTTTATAGGACACCGGCTGAGTGCTGCAGGAATTCGATGCATGCACTCGACCAGTTAGACCTGGCAGAAATGTTTTTGGGAGAATTAATTAAAATTGTTTTCTCTGAGGAAGGAAAAGTGTTTTGGGAAAAGCAGTAATATCATATGCAAGTGACATGAGACTCGTTCAAGTGTTTTCAGCCCCAAGGGGTAAAATGCCTAAAGGAGTGGTTGGTCCTTGAATAATTTATTTATCGTGCAGTTATGCTTCACCATTTTTCCTACCAGGGTTAGTTGAATTTCCTGAACAGCAGTCCAAAATGTAACTTCAAGTTACTAAACAACACCAGGGGAAGAGGAAGATTGTATTCTGCTCCTCAGAGTGTTTTATTTGTCCTTGCTATTTTGATGATTTTGCTCTTTTCTAGAGGAAATGTACCTGCCACAGCATGAGGGTTGGAGATGGATGATTTTTACTGTCCCTTCCAAACCAAATCATTCTGTGTTTCTGTGATTCTCCTTTAAAATTAAAAGTGAGCTGCTGCTGGGTGCTTAGTCCTTGCATGCCAAGGAAGCAGTCACTTCCTGCAGCCCCACAAATGTACAAGGAGGGCTCAGCAGCTTGCAGCAGGATGAAGTCACTGGTAAGGACTGGCTCAGGATGATCTGGATGGCTTTAGGATGGCTTGTTGCTGGACAGCCACAAGATATTTTTTGTCCTTTTTCCTAGGAAGCCTTGAGTTTGCTCCAAGTAGAGACTCAGGGATGTTGAGGACTAAAAGGCTGTGTAACCTTTACTTCTCACCTCCTGCTACTCATCCTCTTACTCTACATATCTGTTCAGCCAGGGACCATCTCCCACCCATTACTGGCAACAATCTTAGCACAAGGCAACCTTCAGATTGCCTCCCAGCTAACAGCCCTCTCAAATTGAAGCAATTCAACCTGAAGAGACAGCAGTCTTGAGGTCAAGTACTCTGACCTGAAAACCTGTGAGCACCCACGCTGCCGCCGGGGGCCCGCTGGAGGCTGTTCATTGTCATGAAACCAAAAAAAAACCCAACACCAAATACAAATTCTATAGAAGACCCTTGATTAATTATCCTCATTACTCAATATTTTAACCCACCTTGTCAGCCCTTCCCACTCTGCCTTGCAGGAGGAATACATTTTCCAGAATGCCTGGAGCTAAAGGCAATGGTGAAGCCACACACAGACCAAAGTGCTGACAAGAGCAGAAATTGCTTCTCCATTCAGCACCTCTGATTTCAAATGTGCTCATATGCTCTAGCCAACATGCACAACGTGGGTTTAAATCAGCTCCTTTGCATTTAGCTCCTGATTAAGGATTTCCTGTGCTCTTTACCCTGATGGACTGGTAAGGTTCATGATTGCCACCTGAACAGAGAGGATTTGTTATTAACTTTCCCCCCCCCTCTATTGCACAACTCTCTTCCAGTGTCATCCACACATTTATATGAATTCTGCTGTGAGAATCTGAGTCACAGCTGGGATTTAGTGTGAAACAAAACTGTGGACTCTGAGGCATCTTGGATGAAGCTCATGTTTGGAATCATAGACTCATAGAATAATTAATGTTGGAAAAGTCCTCTCAGGTCTTTGAGTCCAACCACTGACCTAACACTGGATTGTGAATAAGATATTGTGATATGTAGGAGTAGTGGGAGTTTGTAAAGGATAAATGCTCTTTTTTTAGGTTTAGATACCCAGATTCCAAATGTCTCTTTGGTACTGAGACTCAGGGACATGAGGTATTGAAGCTGACATCCCCACTTGGCTGCTCCAGGATAACTTGACCTTGAGCTGAAATCCAGGGTGGTTTTGGTAAATCTCACAGTTGATTAACAATTCCCAGCAGTTCCCAGCCTCTTTTTCCCTTCTTCAAAACTTTGCCACAGGACAAATCAGCCTGAGTTTGCCTTCTTACATGATGCAGTGCTGGGCAGTGCAACAGGACTGGAAACCTCCAAAACCCCATGGGATGTAAGAACTAATATATTTGCTCCAAGGTGAACCATGGAGACTCATCCTGAAGAGTTTCATGGATAAAATGAGTCTTTATGGTCTGTATTTACACTTTATATATATATACACACACATATATATACACAACATATATATATACATATATATACATAATATATATTTTATATCTTTTTAATTATCTATAAATTCTTATGCCATAGAGCGAGCATTAAAAGATGTGGAATGATGGGCTGAAGAGGGTCTTCCTGCCTTATCCTTGACTACAGACAGGTTTCAGCCTCTGATTTTTGGATGACAGCTCTACCCTTAAGGATAAAAACTCAAAAGGGGGAAAAAATGCTTACAGTTTTAATTACCACCAAGTTTGCCCTAAACCAGAGGAAACTGAGGCTTTTGGAGCTATTCTAATGACATTAAACTTAAACTCCAGCCCACTGAAGAATTTGATACAGTTGGTTGGTTGCTAAGCTTAGCTTAGCTTCTTGCTAAGCTTATTAGCCAATAAAACAATCAAAATCTTATACTGAAATGAGCATGAGCAAATTTATCTCTTCCCCATATCCTGGGATGGGATAGATTCACATCCTCACATGTAAATGTATCTTAATAAATAGGAGACTGACTATTTTAAAATCAATTTTTTTTGTGGGAAAACTTAATTTTCTTTTGTGCTTCAGGTTTTTTTTTTTATTATGTAAAAATAAAAACTCACAAAACCCTCAAGACCTAGAAAGTTTTAGTGTTGTCCAAAATAAAATAAATATGAAGTTAAATTTAATAAAAGATGAAATAGATTTAGTATAAAAATATAAAGTAAAAAAACTAAGTGGAAAAAATAAAATAAAATAAGATAAAATAAAATAAAATAAATAATAAAATATTCCTGGGTAAGTAGAAAGTGGGAGGGAGAGGAAGAGATTTGGCTTTGCAGCAAAGCTGCTTGCCTGAAGATGTAAGAACATTTTCCCAGTGAGCTCAGCATTCAAAGCCAGGCAGCCAGAACACTCTTCACAAGAGAGAACCTCCTGTGAACTCCTCACCTTTGTAAGGTAAGTCAGTGTTCACAAGGAAATACCCCACCACACCATTCCCTTTGATGTTTTCACTCTGCAGAAGGGAAGGGTGGTCTTTTTAAAGAATTCACAATAGAGAGAGAAGGGGAAGAGGAAGCCCTTTGAAGAGAGCAGAGAGCCTCCTCTCGTTTTGCTGCAGACTACAAGCCACCCCTTTTCCTTTGTGCCTTGCACAAAAGAGGGTTTGCAAGCCCACTTCCCCCTCAACCAGACACAATTTCTGCGAGTACCATACTGAGGGGAGGTGGCTTTCCAACACACAGAACACAGAGAGGGGAAGGAACTGTATGGCTTCACACGTCAACCATGAAACAAACCTCTTGAAAAACTTCTGTGTAAAGCTGTAAGGCCTGGTGGGTCTTCTTGTGTCTTCAGGATGAGCTGCAAGAGCACGCTCACCATCCACAGGCAAAGGTCTCAAGAAATCCTGTTTCCCTGTGCTCTTTCTTGTATCAGGATAGAGTTAATACTTCAGTCTTGATAATGTCAGAAAGGCTGAAGCTCTGCTGGACCTAAAACCACTTAAAGGCACAAAAACCAATACATGAGAATGTGAATAAAGAGAAGACCAGGGAACTGTAAACTGGTCAGTCTCACCTCAGGCCCTGGAAGGGTCTGGGAGCATACCCTCTTGGTGTCCACTTCCACTCTACTGAAAGACAAGAAGCAATCATAAACAGTCAACAAGGATTTGTCTAGAGCAAGTCATTGTTAACCAACCTGATTGGCTTCTGTAATTAATTGACTGTCTGTAGGAGCCAGGGAGGAGCAGCAGATACTACATATCTTTATAAGGATTTTGTCACCCACAGCATTATCTTTAGGAAGATGGAGAAGGAATAAACTACCAAACAAGTGGAAAATTGGCCTAATACTGAGTAAAAATGGCTGTCAAATGCAGTTCAATGTCCATTTAATACCTGGTAATGAACATCTTACAAGTAGCTGATAACCTGAACAGTAGATCTTCAAGCCAGGCAAGTTTTTAAATACTTGAAGACCAGGGCAGCAGAGACTTCATGAGGTACAGAAAATATAGTATAATTTCTGCACCCAGGTTGGAATAACCCTGTGAATCAGTAGAAGCAGGGGACTGGCTAAATAATAGCCCAGCTTCAAAGAGGACACCAAACTGAATGTGAGACAACAGTGAATATAACAAACTTTTTGCTGGGTTACATTAGGAGGAGTGTGACCAGCAGGTTACAGCCCAGCAAGGTTGTGAAATCTCCATCCTTGCAGGTTTTCAAGACTCATCTGGATAAATCCATGGTTGGCCTGCTTTGGTGCTGGAAATGTGTCATCTCCAGGATGGAGGTTGGGCTGCTGACCTCCAGAAATGCCCTCCAAACAGCTCTTCCATGGTCCCTGAATGGACACCACAAATATCCACTAGCAATGAGGAATGTGGATCTCTTTGTGTTTCAATGCAAGAAAACTCAGCAAACTCTACGCAGACCAACTTGCTAAAACCCATTGCACATTGTCCCTTAGACACTTCTGAGTTTTGCCACAGTCAAGATCTTTTCTTGTATTTGCTAATCAGTCCAAATGTTGACATTTGAAAGCACTTTCAACTGACTAGACACGGCTTTTGTGGTTGGAGCCTTGGCCAAGGGAGTGGGAGATGAGCCTGCCAACAGTCTCGTGTGCCAATGCCTTTTGTGCATGGCAAGTCTCATGTTCACAGAGATGCTCTGGGTGTCTAGACAGCAACTCCACTGTACTTGCAGCATCCATGGTACCTTGTCTCAGCATGAGGAAGGGAAAGGGGGTGGGGGAAAGAAAGTTTATGCAGATGAAAGTGCTTCCAAAGTCAAGACTGATTAATTCTGAAAGCAGGCAGGTACTCGTGGGCGATTTGCAGCAGAGAGCCTGATGAACAGTGTGTGCCTCTGCATGCAATGGGAGCAAGAAACATCCCAGACATCCTCTCAGACCATTCCGTAGTTCTGTGAGACAATGGCAATGCATCCAGGCTCTGCCTGGCCCACGTTTGTCATGCTGAAAATCCACCTCTGGTTCCCATGAGTTGCGTTTTACACCTGTGGCCAGAAGCATGAGCAGCTTAACATCCTGCAGCCAGAAAATACCTGCTCCAGAAAAACAGGAGAGTCAGCAGAAGATATCCTCAGGTCCCACCAAAGCAGGCTGGGGTTATAGACCTCCAAAAGTGATGGAAGGGAGAAGCTTCCACCAAACATTAGGGCCCAAGAGGAGGAAAGATAATGTGAATGCAGCTCTGTTGATTAATGGATATCAAGCAAATAGTAACTGTGTGCTTTATGACAGCATTCCAAAAACATGTACAGAGCAAGACATGAGGTTTTCCTTCTTTTTTCTTTTTTTTGTTTTAATACTGCAACACATATCAGGCTATGTCAATCTTTGTTCTAGAGTAAGTATGCAGATAGAAAACATCTGAGCCACAGCACTGCTTACTATAAAATGAAGATTTGCAGGCAGATGACAAATGTGGTTCTCTCTTCCTTCCCAGATATCCACAGCATTTTACTTTCTATCAGAAAATAAGTAAACAACAGTATTTAGACTTAGAAAATAGCGTCTCTTTCTTGTTTTCTTGGGTTTTTTCATCATAAGCTGGGATATTTTTTCTAATCTTTCATTGACAAGTAAAAAGAAAAATTAAATATGAAAGCAGCTTTTGGTTCCAAACACTTGACCTTCAGAAATGTAGCTATGTCCCCTTTCATCAACACCAAAAAAAAAAAAAAAAAAAAAAAAAGGGGGAAAAAAATCCTCTCCTACTGGTATTACAGTATTTCACTCATAAAGTCATTGAAAAGGTTGTCTTCAGAGAATATAATACCAAGTTATGAGATATTTTTGGCACAAGGACAAGGTAAGATATTGCCAGACAAAGAAAACACTTATAATTCAGTTAATGGCTGGCAAAGTTATACCCTTCTGCTACTAATTAATTTTCCATATTTCCAGCCAAACAAATGCAAAGAATGTATAATCACCTGGGACAGCAGCCTGCAAAGTGTTAAATCATCATTAACTTAACCACTCGTCTCACCCTGGCTGCTGCATTTGTCATCACTGACGGGAGGCTGGGTGTGGATCTGACTAGAAGGAAGGAAAAGGATTGCCAGGCATGGAAGCTACAAGACCCAGCTCTGGTTTTTGGGATACGTTTGTGTTTGTTGGAGCACAGCTGGGACCCAGCCAGCTGCAGAGGGACTGGAACGTGTCAGATGATGTGATTTACAGGAGCGTGCAGCCACCTGCACGTGCTCTCACACCAGACACACACAGGCTTAGGGAGAAGGGATGTGACCATGCTGGAAGGAAACCACCTGCAGCAGGGAATGGTTTGGTGCTCTTTACTTGGCCTCCCCAGAGCAGCAGGGAGAACAAAGCAAGAGATTTAAGTTTTTTGGGCCACGATGTGTTTCCTGGTGTTTTCCTCACTCAGGCGGGAGTTCAGCACTAGATGGAGGACTAATGCACCAATAAAACTAAATTTTCTGGTACTTTAGTCCAGATTCTGAGATTACTTCTAAGTCTTTTACACAAGAGTCATTCCATTGTGGAAAATTACTGGTGATCCGGTTCATCGACATTTTGCATCAATCCTGATATTCCAGGGCTGGCAAAGACTGCATGCACTACCAAAAAAACAAGGGGAATTATAGCTGAGGATAGTTGACTTGCATTATGTCAACCCAAAAATATTTCCTATGAGGTTTTAGGTGAAATTAGAATTAAAAATTATCTCATTTTAAAGCAAAGAACATATTTTACATTCTTTTCAAGGTTTTACAGAAAAATCACAGTGGCACGAATTTCAAAACAGGTGTTTTGCAACCAATTTTTTTTTTCAATTACATTTTTTTAAGTTTGGATTTGTGGGAGGCTAATTTTTGTTGCTGTTTTTTTGGTGTCTGCTGATGTGCATCTCTGCTTTCTGCCAGATAAATGGCTGCTTTCAGTACACAAAAGCTTTTGCCTTTGGAAATAAAAAGTGTGGGGTGCAGAACTCAGTCAGAAAGACCTTCATCTGTGCGCTTAATAATATACAGAGAAAATTTTTCCCCCTCATACCCAAGAAGTAATTTTACATTTCCCGGAGAAGGATTAATCCTTTTTTCCTGATTAATCAATTAATGCATCTTAATGGCCACAAATTGTTAAGAGCCCTAGTATTTTGTATAGCAAAATAATTCTCTGTAGATCACATTTCAGTATTTTAGTATTAAATTTGCTTTCTCATTCAGAATAAACCACCTATTTTTACTTTATCCTGACAAAGCAATTGATCCTGATTTTTTGACAGCTAGATGGACAGACATGGAAGTTCAGGGAAGAATTGAGTAATGCTGTTCTGGCCTCCAACTGTCTCCTTTTCCATCAAGCAGAAAATATCACAAGTTTTAAACATGAATCATTTAAACATTTTCAGGTTCCTTATTCCCTGGTGGCCACTATCCTGATGTGCTGACAGGCTCCAGAGGAGATGGTTCCAAACTGGCCACAGCACCTTGCAAGTCTAATTCCCATCAGGAATCTACTCATTAGAAGTTAATTGTGCCCTGCTTGAAGTTTGTCACACCTGAATCAAAACAGAACCATCTCAGCAAAATGTTTGAATTACTATGAATCAGCTTTTTTGTCTGGGAAAATAAACAAATATTCCACTGTGGAGTTTTCAGCCAGCTTTGGTGAAAACCAGTCTTAAAATAGATTGTTGTGTCTTTCTACCTGGAAAATTTGGCAGATTTCAGTGGAATATGTGACAGATATTAGTTTTTATTTCCAAAAGCAGTTGGTAATCTTGGTCTAGATAAAAACTTGGACTTGATGGAAACATTACAAAAACTTGCTGAAAACAGGAAAAGGACTAGGAAATAAAAAGCAGAACAAAATTTCATAAAACCAAGAGTTACTTGTTAAGAAAGGTATTTCTTCTGCATGCAGCCTGGACTCTACTCTCTCCAAAGGAAAAGCCAGTCAAACAATAACAGAAATTAAGTTCTGATCTTTTATCTGAAGACTAGTTCACATGAATAGAGAACCTGTGATCCTTAGACCCACAGAAAGTTTCTCGTTATTTTTGGATATTCAACTGCACACACCCTGAAGGGACTTGATTTCCTGAGAAGCTGCTCAGCGTATAGGTGAATTCAATGCCTTTGAGATGTTGAAGGCTTGGCTTTACCCTTTCCCCCCTGAACTGCAGCTTTCAAGACTCAGAGAAGCATTGAAATCAGATGGAGTAAGATGGTAGGTAACTAGACATGGCTGAAATGTTGGAAAGGATAGCTAAAGCTGAATCTAACTTGTTAAATCCCTTTCTTTCCAAGTTCAAACTCTGACTGGCAGAATCACATGCAAAGAGTGTTAACCCTCACTGAGGCAAGTGCCCAATTTGTGGGTTTGCACAGTCAAGGCATGACCTCAATCCTGCTTGACACAGTTGTGCTTTTCTTTCTGAAGGGTGGACCAGAAGTTCAGCTTGATGAAGGGTGCAAGATTTCATCCTGTAAAACATCTGTTTGGCTGTGACTGCCAGTATCTCTGGGTTTATTAAACAAAATCCTTCAACAAGTCAGTGTATTACAGTCCTGGACACTCACCATTCTTGCAAAGGAATGTCAGAAATGTTTTTTGGGAGCAAATTGGCACTCACAACAATACAGGTATTCACCGAGGTATCTCACAGCAGCAGAGCTCTGGCACGGAGGTGATCGTTCCTGCCCATGCAAACCAATCCAGGCCATGCCACTTTAAAAGCTCTGCCTCATTCCACATCTCTTACCAAGATTTATGACAATTAGCTGCCGAATCCATAATTAGCAAGTGGTAACAGATCAGCAGATATATCCAATTCTGGTGACACCTCTGACAGATTGGTGTCTACTCCCCAAATCCCTGCAAGGCTTCATGTTTTCCCTGTGACCACTCTCAAGCCGGGTTTTGGCAAGGCTGTCTCAGCAGGGAGGAGAGGGGGGGCTGGGGAAGAACAAGTTCTCACTAGCATGACAGGACCCATGCATAACCATTTGACTTTGCAATTAAAAACATGTTCTTGTCTTCCTCTGCGTCACTGAGTGTGTAAGTAACAGCTGCTCTGCAAAGTGCCTTGAATTCTAACCTGGAGGTTTGGGTTTCTGCACGGGGGGTTTTGTGTGCTCAGATAAAGGGGGGCTTATTTCCCTTCTCTAAGAAACATTTCAGGAACCTTTCTAGGGGGTAGAGAGGAGGAGGAGGTGGGAGGAGGAGGAGCTGTAGTTGTATTTAAGTCACGTTGTTAACAAACACACTGTAGTGAATACAGGGGTCAAGGTGAGAACAGGGAGCCCTATCTCACCTATCCAAAATCAGATAATTTATAATTCCTCTACTGCTGCTCTAAAGAGGATCTAAGTCCCTTCTGCATCAGTTTCACCTGTCCACCTTTGAGATATATCCCTTCTGCAAGTGTGTTCAACGAGTCTAATATTTTTCAAACACTAGGTGATATCTTCACCCTTTCTAGCCAAAGTCTCCCAGATTCCTGATCCATTTTTTTCCAACCTCAACCTTTAATTAAAGGTTTCTATAGCCTTGCACCTCAATGCACCCCTTATTAGTAGATGTTAACTGAGTGCATGTTTCTCATTTGCATCCATAGCTTCAAGTCAGCACTTTCATTTTCAAGCCCTGCTGGGTATAACATTTAAGACCATCAAAGCCCTGTATTTATGAAGTGCACTGCTAGAGAAAAAATAAGATGTGAAGGTCAGGGTTAGATTAGGTCTTGTGCACAAGGTGACTCAGAGAGTGTGTGTCTGAGCCCATATCACCTGGATTTCAGCCTAGCTGGCTGTCATGCCTGACTGACAGGAACCACATTCAGATCTTCTGTGAATTTGTAGCACAAACAGCACAGCTGCTTATTGCATTGATTGTATTGGAAGCCTGATTTGCCTGTAATTGCTCCAACTCAATAAGCCATTCAATTCCAGATGACAGGATGAGTGACGTACAACCTGAATTCAGCCCCGTGTCACTGCCTTTAATGAGAGTTTGTTTTGTTTTGTTTTGTTTCATTTTTCATTTAAAAACATACCTATTGCAGGATGACAGCTCTATCCAGGCTGTTCCACGAAAGGCAGCTATACTCCTGAGATCTTTTGCAGTGGTGAAGTGGTGCTTTGAGATAGTACCTGGAAAAATGCATCCATAGCTTCAAGAGAGCCTGAGAATGCAATAAAAAATTTTGTTGATTTTTTTTTAGTTGAAGAAGGTATGATTTATGTTAACCTAGCTGATGGAGGAAGAGATGTGAAATTGTTGAAAAATTATTCTTTTTTTTTTTTCTTTTAAAATTAATAGAGACAAAATTATCTGTGCAATAGTGGTCACAGTTTTGCTGCTTGTCTGGCTGCCTTGGAAGAGCTCGGTGGAGAATCCTAACTGATTTTCATATTAGCTTTTACCAGAGCCGTTCCTGCACATTTTGTCTATATAAATAAATAAGTAGGACAAATAGAAAAATACCAGAAAAAAAAGGAGACAGAAGGATAAGGAGAGAAAAGAAGAAGAAGAAGGAGAAGGAGAAGGAGAAGGAGAAGGAGAAGGAGAAGGAGAAGGAGAAGGAGAAGAAGGAGGAGAAGGAGGAGAAGAAGGAGAAGAAGGAGAAGAAGGAGAAGAAGGAGAAGAAGAAGGAGAAGAAGGAGAAGAAGGAGAAGAAGGAGAAGAAGGAGAAGAAGGAGAAGAAGGAGAAGAAGGAGAAGAAGGAGAAGAAGGAGAAGAAGGAGAAGAAGGAGAAGAAGGAGAAGAAGACGAAGAAGACGAAGAAGACGAAGAAGACGAAGACGACGAAGAAGACGACGAAGAAGACGACGAAGAAGACGAAGAAGAAGAAGAAGAAGAAGAAGAAGAAGAAAACAAAAAGTATAAGAAAATGTCTACCCTTTCATCAAGTGAAAAACAGAATCTTTTTTCTATTTGAATTTGTTTCATTTTCTTCTCTCTGGTGCTGGATAAGCTTTCATTATGTCTGTACCTCCCATCTCAGGTGTAAGGGAGCCAGAGCTGATTTTTAGTCCCAATACAAATGGCACAGGACAGCTCTCCTACCCCTTTCTGTAGAAGATTTTTCTAGAAAATTGCAGTATAAAACCAAGTCAGGCAGTTGGGTGACCATTGTCAAGAAGTGCTTGATCTGACTGTGTGACCCTTATTTGTTTAGAAGCACAAAGGTAACCCAAAAAACTCTTCACATACTTCATGATGTCTACCTTGCACTTCCAGAATGCTGTCTCTGAAAATACACACTGTCTTTTCTCAGTGCCAGTGTGAGTCTAGATGAAGACCTGCAGAGCTATTCGGGGTGCATTTATTTTAAAAGTAAGCTGGTCTCTTCCTCTCAATGGTTTTGGACTCCTTTCCCCATTGCCCTTACGTATAATTTGAAATATCTGTGTCACCATCTCCACAGTTTCTGTAAGGACAAACAAAGTTGCCTAAGTATCTTTGTAGATGTGGGGCTAAAGAGCTCAGCTTGAGCTGTTCCATTTGACAGCCTTGGTCTTGCTTCTGGTTAATCTAGAAAAAGGAAATTTGTAGAAACATTTCACAACTCTTTATAAAAAATGACGAAAAAGTGTCACATTTTTGTAGCAGGAAGCCTCTATATTAAAACTAAGACAGCACAGAATTCAGGAATAAGTTGACCAGAAGACATCCTCATGGTCTGTAACTGCAATGTGTTATAAGCTCTATCTTACCTAGTGATAGAGCTTTTCTCATCCATCCTCTTCCTGCTTTGCTTTTATACATATTTATTACCTTATCATAGCCAAACCTGAACAAAATAACCCCCCCAAAGTACAATTCTTCTTTTTGCAAAGAATTTTATTTTACAGAAACAACCACTGGTTTGTTAAAAGAGTTGTTTGCAAGATGACTAGATTAGATTAATTAGTTAATGTTTGTAAAGTACTTTGAAGATTAAGAACACTATATAAGTGTTAAGTATTATTGTTATTATAATAGATAGAGAAGGTAGATAGCTAGATAGGTAAAGAGATACAGCAGTCAGATAACAATAATTATAATACTTAGCATTTCTATAGGGCTTTACATCTTTTGAGTGTTTTACAAACATTAACTAATTAATAGAGCTAAGCAGACAGATAGTAGATAAAATAGTAGGTAGATTGATAGATAGGAACAAATTTTGCCTTTGGATACATGAATAGTATATTCAATGAAAGTTGCATCCAACTGATGAGGGCAAAATTTGGTCCATAGACAAATTTAAAAGAAAATTAGCTAGTGTGTTTCAAGGGCTGGGCTGGGATTTTTTTTTCCACAGACAATTTGTCTTCCCAGTGAGTAGATTCACTGTGGGAACAGAAAGTTCCCCTGGAATGCTGAGATGAATGTATCAAACATGTCAAACTTTACAGCGACATATTATGGAATCAAAGCACACTGTTAAGATTAGTCACATCAGTGTCAGTGACTCAGCTTTGCAACATCTGAAATGATGCATCGTGCCTTTGGGAAGCCAGATGAAACAGCATTATCAGTGTGCTTGGGTTCATCCTGATCCTTCAGGTTTTTATGAAAATGCAGAAGTATGGTCTACTGACTGAGGAAAATATAGGGATTAAAGCCAGATGTGAACATATTTTAGTTCCATTAAATGAATGTGATATTAATTAAAACAAATAATAATTACATAAAGATGCAAAGAATGGACGTGACATTTGTTTCTTTTTAGTTTGCATCTTTTTGAACACTGATATTTTTCTACAATAACTTACCCCAAAAGATGTACAGAGATGAAAAAAAAAAATGCTGCTTTTTGAAATAGATTCATGTCCTGGGTGCCTTTGAGATCCAGCTGTCAGTGAGGTCCAGGTGTCTTAAAGCTTCTAGTACCTCTGCAAGAATAAAGGAGGAGAGGAACAGAGACCTCAGCTGGATGCGAACAGGCTCACTCTGGAGTATGGTTGTATCAGTGTCATTCTGCATTTGAGTTTTTCTGAGGGCTTCTAAAATGACTCCAGCACCTGCCTGAAGTATCAGTGCTGCCTCTGGGGCAGTACCACCAGTGCTCTTTGCTGCCAGACTGGGGCCCAGTACTGCTCAGAATTGCATCCTATGAACAGAGCTGGTATTTCCCCTTTACAAAGCTCTTCTGCCACTGGGTGTATGCAGTACCATCTCAAGTCTTCAGGGCAGTCAGAACCACAGACCACAAATAAATCTTGATGAAACCGTAAAATACAGGAGAAGGAGCCACCTTCTGAACTCTTGGCAGCTGTTATGTAGATACCTACACCTGGATTAGACACTTTAGGCTTCCTTGACTGTCCACAGAGCAACAAGGCCTTGAAAGGTAAGTTTCATCTGCTTTGTATTTATGTCTCCATTAGGACAAGATGAAACTGCCTCTTGGAAATCTTGTTTCTCTCCACTGATTAAAGCCCAGATTAGCTCAGATGCGGCCAACTCTGTTGTAAATAATTAAAGTGAGATGTGACAAAACCCTTATGGGTCAGCCCATGGTGGGCTGATCTTGGCTGTCTGTCAGGTGCCCACCAAGCTTCTTATCATCCTCGCCTTCTCAACAGGACTGGAAGAGAAAATATGATTAAAAGCTCATGGGTTAAGATAAGACAAGGACATCACTTACAGTCATGGTCAAAACAGGCTTGACTTAGGGAAATTACTACAACTTATTGCCCAATAATCAGAGAGGGAAAATGAGAAATACAAAAACAACAAACTAACTGGGGTTTGTTCACTGTTTTAGTGAACAAAACTAAAAACACCTTCCCTCCTTTGCCCTCAAAGTGGCCCAGGTGGATATCAGCTAGGGGTTGGGATCAGTTCACAGCTTTTCATCCTTACAGCTCCTTCCTCCTCACACTCTTGCCCTGCTTGAGTGTGGAGTCTCTCCTATGAGCTTCTGTCCTTTATGAACTTCTCCAGTGTGGATCCTTCTTATGAACTGCAGTTCTTCACAACCTAATGGCTCCCTAAGGCTTCACATGTCCTGCCAGGAAACCTGTTCTGCATGGACTCCTCTCTATGGCCTGCAGTTCCCGCCAGGAGTCTGCTCCAGCATGGCTTCTCCACAGGCTGCAGCTTCCTTCAAGGCACATCCACCTACACTGGGTCCTCCTCAAGCTGCAGTTGAATCTCTGCTCCACTGAGAACCCCCATGGGCAGCAAGGGGACAGCTGCCTCACCATGGTCTTCTCCATGGACTGCAGGAGACTGGAGCCTATCCTCCCCTTCCTTCTTCACCGAGCTTGGTGTCTTCAGGGTTGTGTCTCATATTTTTTCTTTTTCTTTTTTTTCCTCACATCTCCTGGATAGCATTTTTTTTTTGCCCTTCCTTAAATATGTTATTGCTACCAATGTCACCTGTGTTCCAGTGGCAGGTCTATCCTGGAGCCAGCCCAAACTGGCTCTATCCAACATGGATGCAGTTTCTGACGTCCTCATGGAACCCATGCAGTCCCTCTTCCATCAAAACCTTGACCTGGAAATCCAATAAACCCATTCTAAACATTCTTCTTCCTTCTTCATCTCCAAGATCGACTTAGTGGAGTTTCTCAAGCTCACCTCAGTCTCACTAAGATTGATAAAGAGGACCTTTAGTTGGAAATTGGTGGGAATGTCATTGACCAAAGAGACAAGTGGTGAGTCCCCATACAATGAAATTAGCAACAACAAAAGTTTCCCTTCAGCAGCACAATCTGTTAGTGGTGGAAAGCCACTATGTGCAGAAGGCAATCAGCATTTTTCTGACTCATACAAAAAAGGCAACATCCAAATATGGTGCATAACAAACATTGTACAAAATAAATACACCCTTCATCAACACAACCACCCTTTGATCACCTAAAAAAGGCATAAAAAATTAAGCAGGCAAGCAAGAGCAAGAAATAGTGGCAATGCCCTTTTTTAAACCAGGGATGGACTGTACACACCTTGGTAATTAAAGCTCATAGTTTCTTCTCAAGGAACTTGAACCTAAGTCTCAAGTTATGGGTGAATATTCAAAGTGCAAGGTTTCAAGACAGACCTGTCTAAAGTTCTCTTGTTGGAGCAGTTTTATTTGTATAATATATTTCACTATTTCCTGTGTCACAGGGAGAATGATTTCTAGTTCAGTGGTTAGTATTCACCTGGAAGGGGAAGTCCTCAGTTCCTGTGCCTGCTTCTATGAATGTTTCTTGTATTTCTCATTTAAGTATTCATTGATGTGGATAATGGAAGCCAGGCCCTCTGCTCCCAAATGAAAGACTATACCACGAAGATACATAGTCATTTGCATAGGTTTGCCATCTTCCTGTTCCCATGAATATTTAATTAACCTATGCAAAGTGAAATGGTTTCAATATGAGGAACTGAGAATGCCCTGCCCTAGAATATTCTTTACCCTAGTGGTTAGGGCAGTCAGGGAAGTGGAGAGACAAGTTCAAATCCCCTTAAGCAGAAGAGGGATTAAACCTGGGTCTTCCAGAGCTTGGTGGGTATTCTCAGCACAATGTTATTGGTGAGAAAAAAAAAAAAAAAAGTAGCATCTCTGCTTCCTTTTCTTGCCTGGGCTAATGGGATCCCCTGCCAAAATGCTTATCATATTGAAAGATCATCACAGAGTGTGACTGATACAATCTTTATTAGAAAACAAATTATTTCACCATGAACTTTGAAATAAATGGAGTAAATGGCGTGACAACAAAATGGCTTACCACAAGGGAGCATACTCACACCTGTGTTATTTGTGATCTACACACAACATCTACCAATCTGTAATGACAGAAAAAATTAAAGTTACTAGAATTCAACCTCTAAGTCAAGGACTTGTCCCAAACAAAGGCCATGACACCACCAGCACTCAACCAGATCTCAGAATATCATATGACAAATTAATGAAATTACACTATGGATATGATGCTATCAGGCCTCTTTCTTCTTTAAAGTTCCAGGCCCAAGAAACAGAACAAAATTTCCAAAGAGATGTGACTCAAAACCCAGATTCCTTGGAACCGACATTGGACTACTTACCTTTCCCTGGGGCACAGATAGAAAAGACAAAGTGTGAGGTTCACCTGTAATATAAATTACTGAAGAAATACATGAATTCCAGACTGAAGGTCAGCTCTGCAATGCTGCAAACCATGGCACTTGCATCCTGTTATCCAGTAGATAAATATTTATGTCACACATAAAAAAGCACTGATATATCAGTACACATGAAGAGGTTAGATATCCTGTTGAATGAAAGTGATTTTTTTATGCATGCCTTAGGCCAGCTGAGGGAAGCAATCTGTATCTCCTATCTGGGATCACCTGACTGGGGAAATGGATGGGAAAAAAAAGTGGAAAAAAAAGCAAATACCAACAGGAAGAAAAGAGAGGATGAAAGAAGTAAAAAGCTTTGAAGCATGCTATTAAATGCCCAGAATTCCCTGGATTGGTAAATTCAATCAGTAATATGCCTGTTCCCAAGCCCAGTAAATTTTAGATAGATCTGGCTGATAAATTTCTATATCCTGCAAGTTACAATTACTGTGAAAAATTTATCTTTGTCATTTCCCACTCCTTTCCATTTAAGCTCACTCTGAAAATGAAAAAGAAATGAAAACCAAAACTTCATTTTGATAATTTTTTATGAGACTGTCATTTATTGACAAAAGCCTCTTGATAAATTCAATTCTCCATATTAACATCATATCTGCTTGATGTCAACCCCTGTCAGTGGGGCTCTCAGGTGGCTGCACCACCCTCTCATAGCTCTGGAAATTTTTAGGCAAGAACATCTTCATGCCCAGTCAGCCAATAAGACAGATTAAATGCAGAGCTGCACAAAAAAAAACCCCAGCAGACAGGCCATTCTTTGTCAATCCCAGCACAAACTTTGCTGAGGTATTTTAGAGCCAACATTCTTGGAGAGCGAGCACAGACTTGCACAAATACGGATCTTGCCTGTTTAGGTTATGAGCTCTCTGGGGCAATGACTTTCTCTTCGGATGCAGGTATCCACTTCATAGCACCAGTCCTGCTGTAATAAAGCTAATAATAATAGTAACAACAGCAATAATAATAATAGAAATAATAATAATTTCATCCAGGCTGCTGCGTAGAAGAGCTGAAGGGCAGCAGGTGTGTTGGGGAAATAATATAATACATCAAATCCTGCGCAGCGAGCACATGAGCGTGTGATATCAAAGACACTACCTATGAAATTAATTTGCCAGTGACACTGCCTTGCCTACCATCCCTGGGCGTTGTGAGAATTAATTAATGCTTGCAAATCGCCTTGAGAACTTCAGAGGGAAGGTGCGTTATGTATGCAAAGCCCTGCTGCCTTTCCCTGGTGCCGGCTGCACACCTGTGCCCATTGCATCATGTGCCGCCTCTGTCTGGTCGCCGAGTGCTGGCGGTGCTCATGTGGCCTCAGCATGATTGATGGCTGGATTCGGGTACTGGGAGCTCTCCCCTGTCAGCGGGAGCTTGCCTGCACACGCCTGTGCACCATCAGCCTCTTTCCTCCCGGCGCAGTTGTCAGGTTTCCCAAAACAATGATTACCTTTCCCCAGAAACAAACCTCCGTCCTGACACCTCTCCCAGCTGGAGTCTTTGCTCCTTTGTAAGGGTCTGTTCCCTACCTCCCAGGGCTCGTGTGAAACTTCATTCCTTCATGTTTGTGAAACACGCCAGAGTGAAAGTGCAAGAATAGAGTGGTGCATGCTCTTTATTTATGATCACTATTGGCAATTGCAGCCACACAAGATGCCCAGGTTGTACCTCAGAGGTCACTTCACCCCCTGAAGGAAGGACAGCAGCACTGGACGTGTTAGCAGGAACAGCAAGGTGAGGCTTCTCCACCTTCAGAGTGTCCATCCCTAATCTCTGAGGACCTGAATGTGCCTGCAGGCCATGGCAGCTGCTCTGAAGGGAGATGCAGGAGCCTTATGTCTGCAAGCCCAGTGCTGAAGGGACTTTGAGTTACCAATTTCTTCTTACACTGAAAATAAGTTCCATTTGCAGCAAATAATTAGGTACAGTGAAGTAAAAATCTTATTTAAGTGTTCTTTTCTTCTCTTTCTAAATCCAATGCATTGTTTTAAAGCATTGAGATCACTTTGGTTTTGTGGGATATTGTTTTTTATGTACATATTTAGGCTGAGTTTCCAGGTTATCCTTGACCTATCATGATACACCAGCTGTGCTTTTATTTTCCTCAAAAGAAGTGGGGAGAGGACTCTTGTTTCCAACCACTGCTCCCTCCTCCTGGCTATGCAGCCCTACCATAGCTCCACAGGTGCTGGAAAGCTGTACCCTTCTGTTGCTGAGTGATTTTAAGCAGCAAACATTGGCAGTCACCTGCCTTGCCCTGTTCCAGCTGCACTCAGCAATGTGTGGAGGGGAGGGAAGAAGAAGCAGAAGAGCATGTTGGAAGGAGTCGAGGCTCCCTTCATCTTCTCTTCTGTGCTTCAGAAAGTGGTGCACTCACTAAATAAACCTCCAGCCTTTCTCAGGGCTACAGAGAGCTGAAACCCAGAATACATTCCTGCTGAATCTGAAGCTCTCAGTCACAAAGTCAGAATCAATTATGACATGTAATTTGGCCCTTAATCTCAGGTTCTGTCCATAGACCACTGTCTGTAAGATCAATATTAATAAAAGGATCATAACTTCCCTAGACTGCGGTTACAAATTCTCTAAGTGCTTCACACAGACTTTTCTTAACCCACAGCAGAAGAGATTTATTTGTGAATCCTTTCTTTGACCAAAACCCCCGTACATATATCATCTTCTCATAAAAATCAGCTTATTTTTGATATTCAAAAATTTTGCACATTCACAGCTGAGGGAACTTATCAGTGCTGTTGGTGATCAGAGAATCACAGTTTATGGGCTGGGGGGATCCCTGAGGATCATCTTGTCCATCTCCCCTGCCAGGCAACATCTTGCAATGTTTTAAAAAATCTTCTCAGAGGACACAAACTCTCTCTCTTTCTTTCTTTCTTTCTTTCTTTCTTTCTTTCTTTCTTTCTTTCTTTCTTTCTTTCTTTCTTTCTTTCTTTCTTTCTTTCTTTCTTTCTTTCTTTCTTTCTTTCTTTCTTTCTTTCTTTCTTTCTTTCTTTCTTTCTTTCTTTCTTTCTTTCTTTCTTTCTTTCTTTCTTTCTTTCTTTCTTTCTTTCTTTCTTTCTTTCTTTCTTTCTTTCTTTCTTTCTTTCTTTCTTTCTTTCTTTCTTTCTTTCTTTCTTTCTTTCTTTCTTTCTTTCTTTCTTTCTTTCTTTCTTTCTTTCTTTTTCCTTCATGGTTGGCTTCAGTCAAATGCTTTCAGCTTTTTGTTTATTCCATCTCTGCTGTAGATTTGTTTTTATGAGTAGTCTGGTTAATAATTATTTTGTGTGCAATGAGAATTAACATTATTTTCTTTTTCCAAGAATAAGAACTGTTCCTCCAGATTGTCTCCTTTTCCCCTTCACCTTACCTCCAGAAAAGCTGGTGTTTGAAAACCCTTGATTTCCATTAAGCAGTGATTCTGGTGGATAATTAGAATTTAATTTCTCTGACCAGCATCCTCAGGGGCATTCAGATGTCCTCTGCTTCACCATTCCTGTTTCACATGAACAGGAGTACTAATCTCTTCCTGTTCTACCCAGATGTTGGAAAGCTGAGTGCTTAAAAGCGTGCTCAGCTCCTTCAGTGGTTAGTCAGGGCCCTCAAGGGAGAACATCAGCACTCTGTGCAATCTCCCCTTGGCTTTCCCGTTCACCCTGCCTCCTCCTCTTCCATGCTTTGCATGGGTGCTTGGGTTCTTTCTACCTCCTCTGAAGAGCTTCAGCTCAGCCCATTCCATACCCAGAGGCAACTAATAAAGGTCAATCTCAGATATAATGAAAGGGGACAATGAGGCTGTTCTGGCCACTCCTAGTTTTCCCCACTGCTTCTCACGAGCTCTGCAGGTTCTTCTGGTTCCTCCACCAGGCCTGAATGTCAGGGGGAGGCTGTTCCCACCACCATCCCCGGCTGTTCTTCAACAGTCATGTCCTTTGAAGATGTGCATAGTTATCATGTTATTTCAAAATACCAAAGGTCACATAGTCTTTCCTTTTCCCTTCCTCCCCGCTGGAAAATAAGGGCAGGAGCAATGACTGAGTAAACAAGAAGGAGTGGGTTTGCAGAGCTGCTGTGAGGGACTGGGGGACTCCACCAGACTGGCCTCTTGCAGCCACAACTCCCTTTTTCCCACCTCACCCTGCAAATTAAAGTTTCAGTGGTCTGAAAGATGTTCTAGTGCAAAGCATTTTCCCTACATCTGTGTTGGCCCTTTTGTCACAAAAAATCTGGTTAGATATCCAGACATTCAGGAAGCAACAAAAAGCTCAATTTTTCCTGCATCTTTTACTCAAAATTCCATGCTGGAGCAATAGACTGATTTTTAGCAGTCATATTAAACCACAGGAGGCATTGCAAATCACATATGTGAGGATTTGGGAAATAAAGATGTGTGTAAGTCACAGACCACCCCAAATTCTTGATGACCCTCTGCCAAAACAGGAATCAGAGCTGTCTTAGGTTCCTCCTTTTGCAGCCTACTGTGCAGCAAGGCTCCTACTTACATTTTCTGTGATTCCCATGAGGTATGTTGGCCCTGAAGGATAAGAACTGCAGATCTGCTTGGCAATTGCATCATGCAAGTAGAAGGTCTACTGGGTAGAGCTGGGCCCTTAAGAAATACTTTTATGGGACTTCTGAAAAGCAGGTGGTCTGACACACAGAAAGCACATTAACACTAATGAAGATAAAAAATTTCACAGAAAGATAATTGTTTGCCTAGCAGCTGAATTTATTTCGTTCTCAAGTTGTAATTAAGGAAAAAGTTGCAGTTTAGAATGCAATCAGGTTTTCCCTCTTTTTTTTTTTTTCTTGCCTAATAAGCAGAGCAAGAAGTTGATTCATTTTTATCTACAAGGGAGAAATGTATCATTTTACCCACACCTGATTTAACTGAAATGAGTGAAAGACAGATAAACAGCTGGAGAAACCTGAGAAAAAAACACTGAATTCAATTTACTAGAATCTTGCATGCCTGGGAAAGAAAAATAAAAAGAAAGAAAAATAAATAAAAACAAAAAGTGAGGAGTCCAGCCACGGACAAGCAAGTTTATATCTTATGATTCTGGGTAGTTAAAGCTCTTTTTTCCAACAGCAAGTGAGGATGAGAAATTTCTAAAAACCCAGGTGTTCTAATTGTTACTATGATTTCCTGTCTGTATGCGTGCAATGTTTAGGAGTTGTACACTTAGTCTAGCAGTCACACAAAACTTAAGGATGTAAAAACAAAAACTGGTCTCAGATCACTGTGTGCTGCTCAAAAGAGCAAAGAAACATGGAAGAAAAAGAAAGGGTCTGCTCCAGAAAGGCCGCGATCAAAGCAGAAGGCAGGCAATGAAAAGCAGTCCTTCCTTCAGGGTAAAGACAAGGAAAGAACAGGGCAATAGTGAATAAAGGGAAACCTTTATTCACCTCTCATGAGAGACATGTCAGGTTCTTGTATATGTCTCTACTCCATGAATCAATTTTGTTAAATGAGGAGCAGGGACAGTCTGTTGTATCAAAATTGGAAGGGAGGTTCATTGGATAGGGACAGACTTGCAGAAGGATAAACATGTTTCCAGGCATAGAAAATAGCATTTATCTCCGCAACAACTTGCCATAAAATAAAAAGTTTAGATTATCAATTTGGATTTTGAATTATTTGAACTCAGTTTAAAAAAAAATCCAGTATTGTTTTTCCTTTAAAATAGTCCATAATACTTGTGCACAGGTTTCAGAATGTATTCAAGTGTACAGATCAAACAGGGAGAGATGTCTGAATACCTTTGAGAATCTGGGTCTCATGTTCACTCTATTTTGATGAGCAATAAGATAAAGGTCAGACTGCTGCAAGGTTACAAACATTGACCTCCTGGGCACACCTGCAGGTTTATATGGAATATGACATTTTCTCTACCAGTGACTGGGTTCAAATGCATCCAAAAATACAATAGTCACTTACATGAAAAGGAAGAACTACCTATCTATCTTTGTTTTATTGCATACCTATTCTTAATTTTACCAAGTTCAGACCTTTAAGAAGCAAATGTATCTTCCCCTTCATTTCTCCAGCCACCTGAAAAAGCCTCCAATTGTTCCTTGGAATCTTGCTAAATCTTCAGGACAGCAATTAGTGAGATTGAGGTAACCTGGGAGCAAATCACAGGAGCCAGGTAGGAACAAGCAATCATTTGATGTCGCAAACGCAACTGCACAGACAGACCAGCGTGAGTTAAACTGCTCCCACCACTTGTCCCAACACTGAATATTCCAGGTGTTCCCTCCTCTATACAGAGCTTCTCCAAAGACCCCAAAGCTTGAAATTCTCTGGACAGAGGCTCAGCTTTTGCTATCAGAAATTCTTTCTAGAATGTGAGCCTCAGAACGAATGAATAGGTTGGTTTTCTTAAAATGAACCAGGTCAAATTTTAGCAATTAATTAATGCTTAAATATAAGTTGATGAGCACTTTTAAAGATTAAAATTACACTTATTATTAAAGCAATAGTGATTTGTTATTTTCCAGAGATATTTTTTCTGAGAAACAACCGCTGCTATAAAGGTTATTTTTTCTACCCTTCTTCCCAAATCCTTCAGGTATTTTCTGTTTCTCTTTCTGTGCTTTCTGTTCGCCCATGTAGAGTAGCAGTTTTTGGCACATCAAGCACATTAGATAATTATATGTCAGCTGAGAAACTCTCAGCTTCTTGTCACTAGTCTATAAACCTCTCTGTAATGTTGTAATACAATATCGCTGATATCTCAAGGAGATAACATGTTAAGTGTCTACTGGCTATATAATTTGAACCAAAAATTAACAAAGAGAACTGATCTTTCGGTAAACATACAGTATATTTTTGTCATCTCTTCCTGATAGTGGTTTTGATAAGCAGATTTAGATGTGGTGTTATCCTCTGATTGCTTTTGCAGTGTACTTGCAAGACAGGGAACTCCTTCATAATCCCTCAGACAGATGGTTGAGAGGAATTTCCCAAGTACCCACAGATCAAAGATTGTTCCCTGTAAATGGTGATGGTTGCTGATATTACAAATCCACCCAGACATTTTATTCTTCCTGATTCTAAACACCCTTTCACTTCTCTCTGCCCAATGTGGATTCCCATTAGGTGGGAAGAACAATTTTAAGCAATCAAGAGTCAGTGTGATAACCTTAGATTGCTCATTAAAGACCAGGTTGTGAATGAGGGGTAGATGACAGAGATCTATGAAATCAAAGAGGCATGGAAATGATGGGCAATTGTTCTCTGTCTTTTCCAAAACAAGAGCAAGGGGACATCAAATGGAACATGGAGGAGACGGGCTCAAAACAAACAAAGGGAAATGATTCTTCATACAATGTATAATTAAGCTGTGGAACTCCTTGCCACAGGATGTTGTGGATGCTGTAAATTTACATGGGTTCAAAAAGGACTGGACAAGTTCATGAAAGAAAAATTCTTCAAGAGCTATTAAATACAAAGACATTACCTCTGGCTCCGGAAGATGCTGCAATGCAAATCTCAAGATGTTGTGAGAGTGCTCTGAGGAAGTCTCACTTTGCTATTTTACTTTTCCCCAAGCATGTATTAATTCTTGGCCCCTGTCAGAAAGAGGTACATGTGTTAGATGGATCTCTGTATAGCTGATACAGCTCTTTTTATGTCCTTGTTTCACACAGCTGTCTTATTCTGGGAGCAGATCAAGTAATGGCCACACCATACTATTCACTTTAAATATTCTTTCTCCACTTAGACCAGTAAGTAGTCTGAAAATTAGTGTATTGATAAATATTTTTATTTTTAGGCACTTTAGCTTCCCAGTTTTCTGCCTGGAAGGTACAGAAAATTGTAGCTTTCTGGCTGGCTCAACAGAGAAGGGCACAGCGGGCTCTAGAAATACCTCTCCTCCTCACTCTGCAGCTGATGACATGGACAGGCTTGTGTAAGAAAGTGGGGTGTCTCTCTCAGCTCTTCACCGCTCTGGACTGTCTAAATAACCACCCCAGTACTAAATAGCTAGTGATTCAGAAGCAGAAGCACACATTTGGGATGCTTGACTATGTGAAAATTGGCCGGGAAATCCCCCAAGTTTTTTATTCCTGTTACTTCTAGCAGTTGGCAAGCCTAGCAGTGCCTCCTCAACTAGAACATTGCCTGGTAATGAGGAAAAGTGGAGAAAAGCTGAGGAAAAGTGCCTCCATCCTGAAAGCACTGCCTGATGCTTTACCTGATAGCCTGTCCATTTGAAAAGAGGGAAAAATATCCCCTCCTCACTAGCATTTATTAGCAGTTGGGTTTGAAGAGAGTTAACACAGGGAACAAGTCCTGTCCTGCTCTGGGATATTCCTGCATCTGCACGGGCCAAAACCCTCGTTAGCCAGCCCCTGGGTCCTGCAGGCTTAGCCATTTTTGTGGGCTAAATTAACACTTTGGTGGTGAGGAGCCAGAGAGCTACTGCAAAATGAGCTCTGGCTGCGTGATGAACACCCCCATCCTGTGAGATATAACAGCTGAAGAGGAAGATTAGCTTCAAGGCCATTGCAGGTGCCCCAAGCTGAGCACCCCAAAAGCATGGAGGCACTCAAAAATTAAAATCTTCACTGAAGGATTTAACCTGGGTTTCAAAAGCCATTCCTTTCCCTTCCCAGAACCCCTAAAAAGCCTTTTGGGCAAGGAAGGCAACTCTTCAGGCTCCACAGGTATTATTATTATTTGGAAGCCTGTTTTGTATTTGGAGTTGGCTGCTCCTTGGGTTCACCCAGGCAGTTTAGTGCATGCATGCCGAGGTGTATATTGGATGTGCCTAATAGCTGCAGTAGGTGGAGAGGGAGGAAGCTGTGATCCAAATGATGGGAACTCCTGGAGGGAGTTGTCTTGCCACTGGCATGCTGTCAGCGTGCCAATAAATGAGAAAGTTGAAATGATCAGAGGCAGCTATCTAAACAAACTAGGGTGAAAACTCCCAGTGGCAATCAGGCACAGGAAGCTCATTCAGTGGCCATCCAGCTTCTTCCCATGGTTCAGGTTTGGTATTCTATGAAACATGAAATAGGCAGAAAATATCCCCGTGCCCAAAAAAAAGGCCCCGTGGCTGTTGACTTTTCTGTCATGCCATTGCTTCTGACATACACCTCTCAGGGGATCAGTAGTGGGAAACGTGAAATGAGAGGTGATTCACAAGCTCTTTGTGTGTCAGTTTGCAAGCACCAAAATTAGCCACTGAGTAGCACTATCCCAATTCTGGAAGAGAAAGAGTTGCTCCTTACGGTGTTGCAAATCTTTGACAAATTCACTGATGTTGTAGCGCTCCAGATTTCTTCCCTGCACAGGCACAGACCTGATCTCAATGGCTGTGAGGAAATCAACAAGTGGTAGGAAGATATAGAAATCACATATTAATGCTGCATGGGCAGGTAACATCCATAGCTGGCTGATCAAATGCATAGCTGGCTTTTTAAAATGTATAAATATACAAAAATACATTAATATGTATTATCTATAAATATGTTTACAGAAGTTCAAATGCACAGCTGGCTTTGACCCCTGTTCAAAGTCCCAGTATTCTTAATAGGCAGCGAAGGAACTGAATTTTCACCTCTTACTTTTTACCTAGCAAAGGTAGGAATGCAGAGATTACTCTGGTCACCAGCGTCTTCTGTGTTCCACTTTTGGATGAAATGTCCAAAGAAGGTAGAATGACCCTGTATTTTAACTTTAAATCCATTGAAGTGGGTGACACAGATTTCTTCCAATAAGAATGGGAAGATCTGAAAGAGAGTTTCCAAGATATCAAGTGAGTGTTTCAACTGACTGTTGGAGATGTAGCTCATGGACTGACAAGAAGCCTGTGAAAACTGAATGAAAGACAGTATCTGCCTCCAAATCTGGAGTTGGGCACCTGGCTTCCAAGAAGAAAAGAGCGCAAAGCCTCACACCTACCCTTGGCCTTGCTGCCCTCAGACTGGGTTTTGCCTTGTGCTGTCACATGTTAAACCCTTCCAGAAGTGCTTGATGCCCAATGCATTGCATAAAAGCTTACTTGTCTAAATTGGGCAAGTCAATATCAACAAAGCTTCTAAGAACTAGAAGCTACTGAATTCCAAGCTGTGATAGGTAAGTTCTTTGGTAGATGTAGATCTTTGATACCATGCCAGTGGCAGAAGGGCTGGAATATTTAGAATAGAAAAAGAATAAGAGCTTTAATCCTTATTCATGGGTATCCAGGATCTTTAAAATCTGCAGTCTCTCTGAATCAATTTAGTTTATTTAGCACAACTAAGATACATTTGATCTGCTAAAGCTGCCAACCTTCTTGTTCCTCAGTCAGGCTGTTTATTACCTTTTACACAAGAGAGTTCTGCTGTCTGTCTGTCTCTCCCTCCCTCCAGCTGAAAATCAGCCCTCTCCAGGAAATAATAGAATCAAATACATTCAATGTTCCCTCCTTTAAATTGTATTAAACATGCCCAATTGAGTACCATAAACACAATCACAAGACTTCTGAGTTCAACTAAAAACCCTCAAAGCTATGTGCTAATGACAGATGATCAGTAAATTAACCAGGCTTCCCCAGTCATGTGGTGGCATTTGCAGACTTGTCAATAAGATCCTGAGATTTATATTCAGTAATGATTTTGCAAAAAACACAAACTGAACAAAAAACCCCACCTAAAGTATCTTCAGCTTCACCAGATTTCAACAAAAGACTGTTAAAACTCCCTAGTGATTTATGGAGCTGGGAGAAACAACTTGCATTGGATGTTTATGACAGCTTCACTTGGATATTCCTGATGTGTGTAAACACAGAAGGCCTATATATTATGACTGTATATTAAGTGACATATAGATAAGAGCTGCTTGAATGATCAGAGAGACAGAGAATCTGCTTCAGAAGAGGAGACAAAAGGGTGGTCTAAGGGTCAAAGCACAGAGTGCCCACATCTAGCTGCCCCAGCTCTGCTGAGAACCAGAATAGAGCTGACAGTGATTTGCAGGGCCCCAGATCACCTCGCTGCAGACCAGCACATTATCCTACACAGGCATATCAGTTATTCACTGGTGTCTTTAGTGCTACACCAATGCAACATGCCTGAACATGGCTTGTTGACTTTAAAATGCTCAGCAACAAAGGATTATAGGGGTTAGAAGTGCCCTGTATAAATACTTTGAGACATAAACAAGGGAGAGTAACACAAACTCTCTGAGCTAATGGCCAATGCTCTTACCAGAACCACTGGTATTAATGTCCAAGATTACAATTAAAACAAGGTCTATAAAATTTCAGTCACCTAGGAAGAGGAAAAAGACAACAGGAGTTTTGAAATAATCAGCTGGTGAAAGGTATTGGTGTTATGACTGCCTAGAAAGTGCTGCAACACACAGATATATTGCGTGTCCTATTTACTCTGGAACAGTAAACACTCTCCAGAATGGCATGTGTACTTCACTGCATCACTTCAGAGCAGAGGTTCTATGGGGGAACTTCTTTTCCATACTGAGGGATGACAGGGGTGTCAGAAATTCTGGGGTTTTAACATAAGCTGCAAATTTCCAGGATTTATAGTACCCAGCAAGGAGATAGCAGTGGTATTCCTGTAATGTTTTTATTTCTCCTCGAGAAGTTCTTCCATGCTAGGCTGTGAGGCTGACCATAATTTTCTTGTTTCATGGAGTAAATACTTGTGGAGAGTACAATGATACTGTGAATACCAAGTCAGTGAAGGCAGACACTTTCCATAAGAGTGTTCTTCTCTCAGGCCCACATCCAGCATCTTACAACAAACACAACAAAGATCTCCAGGGATTTGTCTTACTCATCAAATCCTATTTTTTGGCTACTGGGTCTACCCAACCTGAAGATCTGTATTCCCACAGAGAACTTTGACACATGAGCATGACTAGCTTCCATCTGCCCTCACCTACATCTTTCGGAGGACACAGCTCAAGGGCTCTCAGCTTAAATTCTCTTGGACTCTCTGTCTCTTTGCTTTGTTAGTGGTGGAAAGGTTTGCCTGGATCTCAGGAAAGAAACTGTGAAAAGGGCTCTGTGCAGGGACTATCTGTGCTGCAGGAACTTTTTGCTTGAGCCTGCCTTCAAGTTTCACCTCCAAGCAAAGTGAAATCAGGCTCTAACCCAACTTCTGCCCAGTTGAATAAATGAGCTCAGGCTTAAATTATATCCCAGAATAGGTGGGGTTTTTTTCCCTGCATGGATGATCAAGCATTTTGGATTAAAGTTTGGGTAGCTTGTTTATATACAGGAGACAAATCCTAAACTAATATGAAAAGTATTCTACCTAAGAAACTTGAACAGGTAACTTAACTTAGAAGCTGACACCAGCTTTATATTTTTTAAAGGTTATTTTTACTGCTAAATCTTAGATGTTCAGGTTTGCTGAGAAGAGCAAGAGTTTGCCTCCTGTAACAGAGAAAGGGCAGAAATAAGCGTGAGACATGAGGAAGTTTTTCATTAAAATATGTTTAGCATTTCAGATATTTAAATACTGCTAAAAATTCAACAGAATGCTTTTTTTGCTGACTTTTAAATTTATTATTTACAGTGCTACAAGAGATTATTTTGTCATGAAAGACTGTGCTGATCTGGTTTTTCCCCAGTTGTTGAATCTGGTGTATATTCTAGTGTGAATGCCTGAGAGCCAGAAAGCAATAATGATTAGAAATGCATTATTTTATATTCCTTATTGTCCATAAGGGGAAAAAAACCCCAAAAAACAAAAACCAAAATCCACACATAAAGAAGCAAAAATAATGACAACAAATATCTTGAAAAACAGTTTGATCATAAACAAAAATCTATCATGACCTTAATAAGAGACCCACTTTTCTAGCCATCCCTTTTTAAAAATTCTCAGTATTCCCAAATTTGGATTTTTTTAACTGTCTGTATTTTAACCTGCCTCCTTAAGTGTGTACACAGTGTACACTTTTTTTCCCCCTAATGTTCAAAATTAAGCCCCTCTGTGTGCCTTCCATGCCGAAGTTTATAACCTCAGCCTGCACAAGTCCAGTGCAGAAAGATCTACAGCCTCCAGGCAGAGCGAGGAAGCTCTTTAAAGATGAATCATTTTCATAAATGAGTGCAGAGGGAGGTCAAGCCAGGGGACACAGAAGGTTACATGTGTGGCTGAGATAAGGCCTCATTCATCCACTTCTTACTGTCAGGTCTTGATGGGTGAACATTGCCTTGAGCTCCCATAAAACATGTTGTTTGCAGAAAACTTGCAGGTGGTTCATAAAAAAGTCCAAACTGTTACCAAGAAATTTATCTCTCAACTGCTGGATCTGTTTATAATAGAAGTGAAGGATCTCATAGAGAAATTAAGTATCAGAGACTGACTTATACTGGCTCGCCAGACTGAAAATCCCAACCTGCCTTCCAAATGCTGCACTAAAAATGTCAAAGCAATTGTATTGATGACATCTGGACAAGATACTGTACAAGACTGTTAAAAATACAACAACAACAAAAGAATGTTGCCTGTTTATGGAAAACTTGTCTCTGGGGAAGGGATGTGGGTATTTAAGAGAGTTTTATGGAGGAAATTCAATCAGTTCTCCCTGAAACATTTGATTTTAGAGACTGTCAATCTTTTATTACTCTGGTGCCCATTGAAAAGGCAGTTTTTAAAAGGGTGTCATTGTTTCTCCCTGTGTTTCAAAGCATATATTCAGATAAAGCTGGGTTGTGTTGGCAGGGAGAAAAGGTGAGGGTTAAAATGAATGTAGGCATCATAGAATGGACAGTTTGATGTTGTTGTGGATATTTATCCACTGAGAGCCAGATTTGAGACCTTTTGAAGTCAATGAAGCCTCTCTTTTGACTTCACTAGACTCTTAGCTCCAAGGAACTGTACAGAGCCCTCCAGCTGGTTTCACATAAACTACCCTACAGCCATCAGATAGCAGCTTTCAACATGTACCAACGTGAAAAGTGTTCACATTCATGCTCAAAAGTCCCTCATACTTCCCTCTCTCCTCCACACAAAAATACAAAGTTTTCTACATTCTCCAGAACTTGTTCTCCCATGCTTTCGTATTCATAGATTTTTGTGGCCCGAAGGAGCCATTATGATAATCTGGTGTGACCTCCTGAAATCAATGTATCAATGGGATTGCACCAACATTATGGGAACAGAGTTTGGCCTCTAGACATCCTGCCATATAGAGACACCACTGAATGAATTAAAATGGGATAGGGCATTCATTATGAATTATTTGCTTTGGGGGTTATACATCCAACATTCAGCCACACTCGGGGTGTTTTTACTAGAGTCAAAAGAAGAAAAATAGTTTTCCCAGAAGGATCTTTGCATAACTTTTGTGTGTCCATCTCAGTGCTGTTGCTGCAGTTCTTGGGCAGAACATGACAGGAGACCCAAGCTGTAGTTAATGTCTTCTTAAAGGTTTGGATCAAAAAAAAAAAATTAGTTTTTCACTATATATTCTCCTGCCCAGTTCTTTTTCACCAACTTCTCTTGCAACTGAACTCTCCATTATCTGTGTGCGATGCCCAGGGGGTGTCACTCTACCCAGACACCTGCAATGATGTCACTGGTACAGCACAGGTCTGGTGTTCCATCTTCAATGAGTTGCTCAAACATTTCATGCACCATTCAGGGCTTCCCCACAGATTTATGTAAAATACATCTACACACAGAAGGGTCAGCACTGGGTGTTGGGCTGTAGTAGCCCCATACTGCCCATTTCCAAGGATGAATGGGGTGCCATCTAACTCAGTTCCCCTAAAACTCAGACCCCCTTAAAAACACAACCTCAAAGTATGCTGTGACATGACAGAGAGTCTCAAATTGTACTGGGTCAAGGTAATTTCCAGGAAATTGCTGTAATGTCAGTAAAATAAAGCCTCATGTTAACAAAAACCTGAGAATACCAAGGTATATGGGAACCCTTGGTCCATCAGATCCATCTTTCACTTCCAACATCCCCAGGCCAACATTAATGATTTTAATAGAGGCACATCCACTTCTACAACTTAGAGCAGCTCTAACTCTCACAAAGTGTCAATGACAATCACAGAGTCCCAGATACAATGTAACTGCTTTTTAATTAAAGGACATTTAATGAGAATTGCTGGTAAACAAACATCAGGTGATTATAGGATGACATCTCTCCACAGATTACTGAGTAATTGCACTTCTCTGACCCAAAAGGAATTTCCATACAACTTGCAGCAAGGCTTAGAAGACAGAGATAATTAGGTCTTTATTCTCTGCAGCTTTTAGACTTTTTTTTTCCCTTCACTTCCAAGCATACAGAAATTATCAGAGGCTGCATCATCCCTAACACATTAAGTCCCACTTAGAGAGATGGTAACTTTCCTGGTTCCCTGCAGCTGCTCATCTTCCTTCAGCTGCTGCCACGCTTTCATTAGCTTCAGCTTTGAAACTCCAACAGCAGTGAGGTAAAACTCACCTCATCTGTCCACTCCTCTGCAAGATCTGCCCTTTGAAAGCTCTGAAAAAAGCACTGTATTATAAATACAATTTCTCATTCCAAATCCACCATGCTGGAAGTGAAGATTTTACTAAAAATATTCTCTGTATGCAGCTGGAGGAAAATCCACAAAGGTTTTAAAGGGCCAGCAGCCCTCCAGATGCATCAGCATTTGTTAATATTATTTGGATTATAAATTTTTCTATGAGGACAACCTGATTTCTCAAAATCAAGAGGTTTCTTGGGAACTAGTTGACTGTGCTAATATTCTTGTTGTCAATGTTTCAAGAAGACCCCAAGATTAAAGTTTGACCTTCTTTATTTTATCTGTTTGGAATTTTTTCCATTCTTTTATTTTGTTTTCCTTGTTTTGACTTTTAATATTAACATATTGCAAGTAGTCTTCATCAATTAGAATGATGGTGCACAACAGTACAAGATGTTCTCTATGATTTCTATGACTATGTGTGGGCATTACTAGGCCAAAGCACTTCACAGTGGGATGGGAGAGTAAAGAGGCAAGGATTTCATAAGGGTATCCACCCTGACCCTTTGCTCTGACATAACAACAAATATTTCTAGATCATCCTTGACAGATATGTGTCTAACTTGCTTTGGAAAACCTCCAGTGGTAATGACTCTTTATCCCATCAAGGTTGTGTTGTTCCTCTCCCTGGAGTTAGAAGGATTTTTTTTATAACTAACCCAAAACTCTTCCCATTGCAAATTAAGCCCATTCCCTCTTGTCCTACCAGCAATGGACACAGAGAACAATTGATCACTGTCCTCTTTAAAAAACCCTATTATATGTTTGAAGACTCGTAACATGCCTCCCTTCTTTCACTGCTTTCCTAGACTAAACAAACTCAATTCCTTCAACTTTTCATTATAGGTCATGTTTTCTTAAACCTCTTTTCCTTCATGTTACTCTCCTCTGGATGCTTTCCAAATGGTTTATTACTTTTTTTTTTTTTTTTTTTTTTTTTTAAAGTGTGGTGGTCAGGACTGCATACCTCAGGCCAGCTGAGTCCCCACCTGTGCCAAAATATTCAGGCTAATGACCTCCCTTTTGAGAAGTGTTTCTATGTTTCCTTTAAAACAGCTTGTCTTTCCATTCCATGAAATATCACAATTTCTAATTACCAAAACAAATTTTGAAATGCTGGAATTTCCCACACAATGGGAGTAATTTCTTCTATTGGTTCTGCTACATTTGAAAATGTTCTTGAAGTTGGAATACATGATACCTTAGGGTATTGGAATCCACACAGTTTAAATATTTGTATGAAAATATTTTTATCTGTAGACATCATGATGTTTTGTGAGTAGAGTTTCTGTATTATGTTTTGTGAGGTGGAAGGTGGTCAAACCAAAAAAAAAGGACCCATCCATTCATCAGGTCACATCACAGGGCATCCTCTTCCCTCAGGTACCCTACCATGAAGATGACACTCACCACATGAGGAGAGAAGCAAACAGTTCTCTCTACTATCAGAGGGAACCAATAACCTAAAGCAGCTTCTGTCCAAAACATACACTTTGAGTCAAAATCTATGCAAATCTAGCCTTCCCTAGTCCTTGAGCTCAGGTCAGACATAGCTGCTTGCTCATTGCTCTGAGATTTTGGAGGTTGGAATCCTGTACTCAACTCTGCTTCAGGGACTGACTGTTGGGTGATTCTGAATAAATCACTTCCCTCTGCCTCAGTGCCCTATCTGCCAAACGGAGTGGCCATTCTGCTCCTCCAGGTACTCCTTCCCTTCATGAGATTCTCTACAGAAGAGGTAGATACTTTTATTGCTATTTAGAAAGAAAAAATAGCACTGTAAAATGTGACAGTAGATTAACTTTTACGGAGAATAGTGTCTCCCTTGATGAAATGAAATCAAATGTGTCTGAGACAGAATGGAAAAATATGGAACATGACATTCAGGAATGTCCCTTGCTCTCCTAAAAGTCTGCAGTAAATGAGACCCTGACGTGAGTATTTAAACATAATAAAAATATCCGTCTGACTGGAAAGAATCCAGAATTTTCTGAAATATTTTTATTAATATCATTTCCTCTGCAATAGCCACAGGTCTTGCTTTCCATTAACACTTTGGACTCAGAAAGCTTCAGTCTCTGCTGGGCTATATGGTTGGAAACTCCATAGAAGACTTTGGAACTTTCCCAGTTCATGTTAGTTAGGAAACCTGGTCTTTGCTGGAAATGTCTTTTTATGATGACTTGAGGAAGACAGTCACTGTTTAGAATTAAAAAAATGCAAAGAAAACCCTCGGATTTGCCGGGCCTGAGTTTTATCTATACTGAGCCTTGCATTTTAGTGTGGTATTGACTCCACCACTGACCCAGCAGTGATAAAAGTGTATCTGTCCCTTCATAGTAGACTATTTACAACTGAAGGGTCTTCTGTAAGAAGAGGCTAAGGACTATTTCACCCCATATATTACAGATATTTTAACATAGTGTATTTAAAATCCAGAGAAGCACAATCTTATATTCCTGAGGAAACAGATTTTTTTCCTTGACAAAGACCTACCATATATCCTTCATCTGTCATTGTGACCATGCCACCAGAGGTCCTTAATGTCCCTTCACTGAAGAAGTTTATTTACACCTTCTAACTCCCACCTCAAAGCCTGGTCCCTTTTCCTTCCCCTGTTCTGCTCTTGATCTTATCTTCTGAAAGAGTCGTTCCCCCTTGTCTCCTTTTGTGCCTTTGTTTTGGTATTTACAGAGTTTGGTGATAAATATCACCCCTATCACCCCTAAATATCACCTGTGAGGGTGCTGGTTGCTGTGGTGTCTTCCACCACCCACACACACTGGCATGACCTTTTCACGGTCTTATGTGCCAAAAGTCCCTTCCTACTGCACATGTTTTCAACTACATTTCCACTGCTGCTTTCTGCCTCCTTTTATTTCTGTGCATGCTCAAGAATTACCTACAACACAGCACACAGAACCACTTCAACCATGTCATCCTAAGAGATTTGCTTTAATCCTTTGAATATCCTCTTCCCTCCACCAGCAAACTTTGCTTATAACTTTTTTTTTTTTTTTTGGGGGGGGGGGATTAATTTAATTTGTAAATAATTAAATAAGGTGGTGCAAGCAATAACTTCTCATTTCAGGGTGTTTTTTTTTCATGGTCACAGATGACTACAACAAAATCAACCATTAACTTTAGCTCACCAATCCATATTCAACAGCTTCCAAGAGTAGTGTCAAAGGTGGTGGAAAAATTCATACCAATTGGAATGAATTTTTGCCACCCTTCATCTTCGTGATACCTGACATCATGAATTTATCATTGAGTTCACTGAGAGCAATTTTAGAAAAAAGTATTACTTTGGTATTAAGCGGCATTAAGTAGTGGTAGGGAAATCTGAACAAAGGTGCATGAAAATAATGAAATCAAAAGTAGGAAGCTAACTTGTGGTTGACCATCTAATTTTAAATAGAAAGTTTGGGGATTTTTCAGAGTGCAAGAACTCTGGATTTTAGAGAAAAGCAGACTTTACAAGAGGCACATCTCTCCTGACTGCATGCAGGCAGAGAGGTTGCTGATATGGAAAATTACTTGGCCATTGGCCAACCTATATTTAGGTTCATGTAAAGGGAACGAGAAAATTTTGGAAGAAAAATCTCAAGGTAATACATTGGCTTGTTATTATCACAGAGGATAAAAAGAGTCAGTAAATCAAGAGAGTTTAGAAAACAAATATTAAATGTACATCAGTTAAAGATGTATTCAGTGGCAGGGCATCATCTGTGATGTGTCTTTCTAAGGCATAACAAAACAGAATAAAAAGACTTGGGTTAACAGGGCAAAAGGAAATGAAGATAAAACACACTTAAATATAAAGTCACCTAGTTGATAGGAAATTATAAAAATGTAATAATTAAATCATAAGTATAATATAATAAATATTTAGGTAAGTTATAAAGATACAATTATTTTCAGAATCTATTAGCTCTGGCTTAAGTCCCCTCTTTCTGAAGTCACCTTACTGCTCCCCTTGAAGAAAGAAGATGGACAAATGGACATTCCCTGAAAAAGTTGTCTCATAGGAAAAGCTGTGTCACAGGACTGAGTGAGTACCTCAAGGTAAACTCCATCCTAGACCAGAATAATACTCTGGATTTGCTATCATGCTGTTTCCTTCTGTTCTCTGCCATCTCCGTGTCATTCCTTTGGGACTAGTTCACATTGTTTAAAACTAATTTCTCAGCCATTAGCCAGAGGGGCAGCTTCAATCAATGCAACCCAGCTTTTCCTTGGCCAATTTCCCCACAGCTTCACTGCCATGCTGCTTCAAGTGACTGTGGTGGGAAGCATCCAGCAGCCACACTGCTCCCAAAGTGGTGAGTGTCTGAATACAAGAGGCATAACCTCACTCATTCTGTCTCTTTGCTGCTGCTGGAATTTCCTGCCCCTAGGAAAAGAGGCCATCAGTCCACAGTGGGTAGTGGACAAAAAGGATGAATTGAGATGTTTAAGATCATGGTAATGAGTGCAATCATTTTGGGCACTGAAATGTCCCTCTACTTCTCAGCCTATCCCTTTCATCACACAGACAATATTTTTGGATGCAGATTAAACCGAGCCAACTGGATTTACCAAATGTGATGTGGCTGTGTTTTGCCTGCCAAATTCAGCACCCTTTCATGAGTATGCAGAAGTGAGTCATGACAGAGAAGGAATCAGACTGGACTGAACAGGTCTGATGTGACCTATCTGTTGTAGGCAAACTGCAACCCAGCTCCTGTGTCCCCTCCATCCTTCTTTTTATGGCTGATTTTAATGTGAGATGAAACAACAAATTAGATGGATTTTCTTCTACCTAGCAGTCACTCAGTTCCACATAATCCCTCATTTTTTTTCCTAATAGCTGAAGACCTCTACCCATTTATGTTGCACTGACCAATGCTATTTCCATGTCTTTTCTCATTCTTAGGTGTGCAGCTCTTTCCCCCTGGGATCTCAGAATTCATGTTTGCAGCAGGCCTGATTATTCACTGGCACACCTTTCAGCACAGCATTTGACATGGCACAGCCTTGAATAGACAGAACATTGAGCAACATGACATAGTCTGTACAGGCTTTTGCAATATCACTGGGTATAGGCAGCCACACTGATGGACAAATCCCATCTGCTGTAAATCAGAGCTCTTCTATGGAGCTGTGCCAATTTGCACCAGGTGAGAACTGCTCTTGCTATTATTAATGTATTCTTGTTATTCCCCCCTGCAACCTCTTGTATTTCTTGATAGGAAGAGGAGAAAGCATGGAAAAGAAACTGCCTCCTCAGTAATAGCTCATTGATATCAACTGAATAATTCACAGTATCAGAAAGTAGAGATGGAAGAGACTGAGTGTTTTTTAAAAGTCAAAAACATCTGGTTCTCATTTGTGAGAATCACTGAGTCTTCTTCAATCCTTTAACCCTTTCACCCACATTGTATCTCTCCTTCCATGGTTTATGTGTTTCATCTCTCAAATCCTTTCAATGAGTGCAACTTGATATAGAAAACTAATCTTTTCTACAGCCCTTTCCCAAGGATTAGAAGAAGGACTGATTCAAAGAATCACACTCCTCCCTGACACCAACATTATCTCCAGTTTAGGGTTGTGTCAATATTTCTGACATAAACCTTTCCATTTTAAAGCCAGTATTCCCAACAGGGTGGGAATGCGGTAAGTAAGGTGTCAACTTGGCAGTAGTTTTGTGACTGACCCAAATACAAAGGGTATTCATGGTCATACAAACCTTTAGAAAGCATTTGGGGCTGGGGACTCAATATGTGAGTTTTCCCAAAACTACCCAGCAAGAACTGATTTTTGACAGAAGGATTCCTAAACCTGGGAGCTTTCCTCTGGTATTTCTAAGGGCGGGTTTTCAGAAACTTCTCAGAAACTTCTCAGTATCGACTGACTGGATACCACACATTTTAGGTGCCCCTATATGGGTATCCAAAGGCAAAAATGTCTGTATTCCACTCAAGACTTTTGAAACTATCATGCCTCTAGCATACAGACTGCTTTTTCTTTTCCAATTAAGCTGAGGTGAGGCAGGGTGTTAGTTTAGATGTGAGGTCCAATTACATGAGTGATTTCTGAGTGGGAAGAGACTAAAATATTCTCTTCCAGTTTGTTGGATCAGCCACTGCACCTCTTCAGCAGGGCAGCTTGAACCAAGGTTAATCTCTACTCTCATTGAAAGTAAGTCCTGTTATTTGAACTTGATGAAAAAGGTTTGGTAAAATCAATGGTGACAAAGTCTCATCCAGCCTTGCCCTTGGCCACAATTGTACAACCCTGGGAGGACCCACGTCTTGTGACCCCACTGGTGTAGATACATATCTTTCCCAAAAAAGGAAGGATAAATAGAGGACATAGAAATCTGCCACTAGAGAAATGGAGATTAAGTACAGAAATGCCTTTAAAAATAATGTTTTCAGGTGCCTTATGTTGTATCCTAACTTGAGCATTCCCTATGGGCTCCCTAAAAGAAAAGTAATAAAGTTGGAGCTGCAGCCAGCGTTTTTATCAGCACAGTGCTGAGCAACTGTGAAAATTTCAAGGGTAGATATGCCCTGTGTGTATCTCCTGGCAGTGGGGAACATCAGGGGTTTCTGCTATCCACTCAATTCTCCACCATGCACTGTCTTCAAGGCTATGCTCAATGCTGCAGTATCACAATATTAGCTTTATGAAAAATTCTCTGTTTATTCCCTACATTTGAGATTCTTCCCCCCACTCCCCCCCCCAAAAAAAAACAACCTTGTAATTTCCCCAAAAAATCATAATTTTTATGGTTTTTAATCAGCTGTATGTTATTTGTTAAGTGAAAAAGAGGTTTAGCCTTGGAAGTATGACCTGCGTCCATTATAGACAGTGGGATTGGGACTGCCTTTCAAAGGTCTGATTTACAGATGGTCAAAGTATCCAAATTACCACTGATTAGAATATGAATAAGAGGAGCTGCACATCTATGAAATTCAGGCCTCAGATGACTATCAAATAATTAAGAACAGTTAGCAGCAGCCGCTAACATAAAAATTCATCAGAATTTCACATGCTGGCACGGACTGGGGAGTCTTAAGCAATAACAGAAACTGAGTTATACAATTAAAGCATATAGGGAGGAATTCTATTCCTGATAAAATCTGTGGGAAAGTTGCCATTGAATTCAATATGACCACCAAGACGTACCCATAATTATTAGCAGTGCATGAAGCACTTTGGACACTTGGTAAAGCTGCATAAATGAACTGCTGTGCTTCCACAGGGAGGAACTGGACATTGCATAACAAGTTAATTGGCTTTGTTACAGGAATAGTCCGCAGGACAGCAATTCCATTTCACCACACTTTTTGAGGTTTGAAATTTGTTTCCCTTCCACATTGGAGGGAAAAAAAAGAGAAGAAAATAAAAAGCTTTTCAAATATTCTGTCAAATTAAATGACACTGGAATTCTAATGACACTTTCATACTATCCATGTAACAGAAACCTGAGACTCTGCTTCTCCTGAAATAGTCTTTGACTAGTCCTGAACCTCAAAAATCTCTCCAAGAGAAGTGTCAACAAAGCTTCCCTACAAAATGCTTCACCTTTGATGCAACATATTTTAACAAAATGTATTTGATTAACAGCCCTAATTAGTATGTAACATGCAATTCCAGAGGTGAAAAGAAACTCTGCTGCATACCAAGAATCTTCCATCACAAGATAAATTCTCCTGGGGTTTTTTGGGTTCCCTGTCTTCCCCAGTTGCTGTTGATAGCAGGTATGGACACTATCAATGGCCCTGCAGAAACATACCTTCTAGGCCAATGCACTCCACTGTAGCTGAAGAAATTTTGAAATGAAAACCCAAAATCTCCCAAGAGATCCATCAGAGATACAGTTTTGTCCAGAGATATGTCTTGAGCACTTGACATTTATTATATTTTGTACAACTAAAAAGAAAATGGGAAACCTACAGTGTGATGATGTTTTGAGACTTGAGTCTTGCAGACTTGGTTGCCTACTCAGCCAGAAAATTTCACTGTGACCTGCTTCTGAATTTATTCCATCCCTGGGAAATTGAAGAAAAACATGATGTTAAAGACTGAGGGCATTAAACTGGAAGGTGTTGAATTTTAGGGATGAGGTACAAAGGACAGATACTTTGATAATCACAGAGACAAGGAGTGATTCAAATTGGAAGGATCTATTGTTAATTGCTGGTTGACTTCAGAGCTTTGTGCTGTGAAAATGAGCAACTAACCCTTTTTTATATTATTGTGATATTTACTGGTTTTTCCTAGGGACCCCTTTCCTAAACTCAGTACAGTTTGTTGGGTTTTTTGCAGAAAGATTTATTTTAATCAAAATGTCATGCCTAGCTGAGCAAAATCAGCAGCAAATATGTCAGTATAACAGTTTAGGGGTGAAAAAAGTCAATTTACACTAAAATTTAGGAAACAAAACCTTCCAGTTTCCCATTTTCAAATCATGTTTCATTTTCAAATTCAGTTGAATTAAGTATGCCAATGAAATAAAACTCAAAACTAAATATTTCATTTATGGCCAAAGAAAATATTTCTCTCTTCATAAGATTTTTTTTTTTCATTTTGATAAGGAAAGTCCCACCAAGAATAGTAACATTATTTCCCAGTATTTTCAGAACAGTGGTTTTGCCACTGAAGCTGAACAAACCAAAGCCACCTAGCCACTGGTATCTACGGGGCTTTTTTGGTTGAGCAGTTTCTTTTTCTTTCTCTTTTTATAGCATTTGAAAAAGATGAGAAAGTGGAACTTGGGATGGCAAATTTAAAAGGCCAAATTTTTTTTAAATAAAAAAGGCCAAAAAAGAGGGTGATATTTGAATTTTTGTGTCTCCCTGGTAATTTTAACCTGTGAGGTTTGTTTTTTTTTTTTCTTAATGTTGTTCTTTTAGGGGGGTTAAAAAAAGAAAAAGCAGGGAATTTCCATTCTCTGGATTTATGGAGCAGTAAGATCATCCTTTTGCAATTAGAGAAATCTCATAACTCTTCTTCAGTCAATGTCCAAGAAGACTGACAGGGCACCTTGCAGGCCTCTCCATCCCAATGCGCGCGCAGAGAAAAGCGCGTTATTCCCTCCTCAAGGAGCAGTGGTGCTGACTGAGGAGGTGAACACCTCCACACCAACCAAAGGAGATGGACACCTCCACACCACCCAAAGGAGCTCACCACTGCCTCCCAGCTGAAGGTTACTATCTCAAATCCAGCTCAAAGCTGGGGATATGCACCTTCCCTCCCTCCTTGCAGCCACAACAAGCCAAGAAGATCTACCGATACAACGAGTGAGAGATACCACTTTGCCCGAAATGGTTGGAGCATGCATCCAAGGCTTCATATCTGAAACTGGGGAAGCAACTGGAGAGCCCCAAGACTCACCTTGCTTCTTTTGAGGAACAAGCTCTTCTGCCAAAACTAGCCTGGAGCAATTGCTTTCCTTGAGGAGAACAAGGAATATGACTCTGAAGAGTAAAGTCTTGCAATTCTGCAGACTTTCAAAAGGCTCTTGGAGATATAAGAATACAAATCTGATGGAAAGCTAATGAAACTTTCACTCCTAAATCTCTTAGGTCCTTTTGAAACTTTGCTCACTTATCTTCAAAGCCCTGTTGAAGCATAAGCCTTGGAAATTTGCGTGGGTGATACTATATAGGGATTAACAGCCATTTTATAGATGAGGAAACTGAGGTGAAGTGACGTGCCAAAGGCCACACAAGAAGTTGTGTCAAAGGATTCAGATGGAGGAGGATTAGCAAAGTGAGAGAGGGGTGTTTCATCACTTAGAAAATTTTGGAGAGAAGAACAAGTGTTCTTCAGATTTTTAATGAAAATTCTGGGCTCTTTGGCAGTTCAATATTATCATCCACTTAAAATTTTTAATTTTGAAAATCAAGTTTTTTGGTTCTTGGGTGGGTTTTTCCTTCTCTTTCTGTATTCTCTTTACTCTTTCTTCTGTTTCTTATTTTCTAACTTTTTTGTTTGTTTGTTTTTTGAAAAGGGAGTGGAGAAAGACAGATATAAGACACAAACTAATGATAAAGATCCCAAAAACAAAAAGACGGGCACGTAAGTGGATGTAAGTGGACAATACAATTTGCTGAGAATTAGGAAAGAGCAAAGGTAGCAGAAAACTATGCTTAAGTGGCTAATAATAATGGGAATATTGTGACCCAATCACCTGAGAGTGTAAAAGATGCATTATTTACAGAAAGAGAAAATATCAACTAATACAGTTGGAAAAAAATAACAGATTTTGGCATGCTTAAATCTTTCACATCCGAAGCTGGCAGTACACTTCAGTCTAACTAGAAGCCTTAAATATTTGCCGTTTGCATAACTTAATTATGTTAATCATCATCTAAACAACTGGAGAGAAAAAAAGTGGCTCATGAGCATAGAGCAAAAGCAGGTTCCATTGGGGCAGAGGTGATAAAGTTTTACTCCCTCTTGGACACAAGAAGCATGGGTAATTGCCTATGGAACTCCGAGGGATTATCTGGCAGTGTGAGTGAAATTATAATGTGCAAAAAAGCAGTTATGTCTTTAAACAGCCAGCTCAGTGCAGCCAATGACCAGTGCAGTGCAGAGCAACTCATCCTAATTATGAGCATTTACTTTGCTTCATCCCCTGGTTTTTCAGCCCACACACTGTGTTCCCTGAAACTGCAGCGATCCTAACGATGGCACTCCAGAGAATTAATTTAAAGGCAGCTTGGGGATACCTGCATGAACTTCAGTGACTGCAGTGTAAACATCCCCAGCTGTGGGGTGAAGAATGGGAGCAAAGAATGGGTGACTCACAGGCTAAGGCAGAAGTGCACCAGGAAAAGACTTTCCAGGAAAGCATGGAAGGAACCAGCTTGTCTCCCAGACACAGGAACTAGTTGGGCAGGGGTTGATTGGTAGGATGTTGTGGAGGAAGTAGTTGTTCAAAGCTATAAGTGCTGAACTTTCCATGCCAGAGAAAAAAATTACGGGTTGGCTAAAAGATGAGCATGGGGCTGTGCCTGCTTAGTAAAAAAGGCATAAGCAGTAAGAGAACTGTCCAGGTTGACATGATGTCTTCAAACTCTTCCACAGAGAAGGAAACAACCCCTCTGGAAAGCAACTGACTGCACTAATCCATGCCTAATGGAAGGGAACTGCTGGACAGGCTTCGTAACTCACTCAAGAATTCCGGAGTCATGAAGCACCTTTGTGAAATTAAGATCCCCTCTCACTGACTGCAGAACTCAGTGAGACCTCAGGGTAGGATATATTTAGTCATGTTTTAAAAATCCTTCAACACTTCAAACCTGTTTAAATTTCTTAGAATACCTCTCCAGCCCAGATCCTTGGAAGGACTGATGCATTTAACTCCCACGGACATCATCCTCATCTTTAACCTGCCTTTCAAAATCTGACCCTGATTTGGTACTTCAAGGCCTTTGGCCTTGTTCCCTGAAGATGTTGAGGAATACCTGCTCAGCATCAGGACTTTCATCACCTACCCCTTGAATCTCCATCCTAAGCACTTGAGGCTAGTGGCCTGGTCCCAAGCCTGTCCCTATCACTGCCAATAGAAAGATTTCCATTGGCTTCAATGGGCCTTGGAACAGTTTTTAAATCCTTAAATAACCTGCTCTGAAAGAGTCTATCCCCAAAATTAATCAAGGGAAGGAAGGTCTGTGAAAACACAGCCATCTACGTTCCCAGCTCCCTCCCAACCCCTCCCTTCCCCTCCCCCACATTTCAAGCACTTCTGCAGGTGATTTCTGTAATTTTAATTAATTTTAATTGCCTGATTAATTTAATTGAAACACCACGGAAATTAAATGCACACATTATGGTGTGTAATTAACATTAAGGCAATGACACAAACTGGCCGGAGTGGAGCGAAGGTCTGTACGCTCTGTTAGTGATTCATGCTCTTCTATTGTTGGTGCTCAGGAACACGAGTTAGGAAGGAGTGTGAGACAGGGGCTGGTTTTGCAAGAGGTGCTGCTTGTTGGGAGAAAGCCACAGCAGGCTGGGATGAATTATGGGTGGCATGGCATGAAGCCTTGTTGATGAAACCTGCCTTGATCTGGAGGGTTTCGTCATGCCACCTGGTGAAATGAATGTGGCGTATGGGGTGGGGTGAGGGAAGAAGGAGAGCTTTCCTCAACAGAGACGAAAACCTTCTCAAGACAATGCAACAACAATTGGGATAAAACTTCCCTTTTGCAAGAAGTCTCAAAACTACCTCTTTGGGAGAAGGCTATGTTCCGTCTTTTCCTCTCTGCCAGGAACCATGGATGTATTTGCATGTTAATTTTGAGTGTTCATTACAGTCATTTTTTTATTTTCCTAACCTGAGGCTTTTTTTTTTTTATCAGGAGGGTGGATGGATATTTTGCACGATAAGATCTTGTTTGTTGGGTTTTTTCTTGTGTTATGCTTGCTTTTTTTTTTTCTTTCTTTTTTTTCCCCCCTTGCTTTCTTTCTCTAACCCAGTGTGTCAAATTCCAGTCTGTGTGAAAGGTGAGGGCGTGTTGGAGAAGACAATGAAATGTTCTGCATATGCAGGGAACTCTGGAAAAAGCTCAGGGCTTTGCTCATCCCACCCCACTCCACCCCTGCCACTCCCAAAGAGCAACACAACACAGATGGGTGAGATCATTGCTCCAAGGGGGTAATAAAACCAAACCAGAAAGGGTAATTTAGCAACCCTATATATGGAAAAATTGGCCAGTTTTGTGCAACCACTGACTACTGCAAAGATGCCAAGCTGAGAGATGTAGACCAGATAGGATCTTTCAGTTCACTTCTGGTAAAGACAGGGAGACTCCCCTTTACACATTTTAAACAATTGATACAAATAAATAATTTTGGCCATTTTCTTATCTCTTTTGTGGAAGAGTCAATTCGGAATAACACTCTGGGTTTGAATTGAATCATCTTCATCTTTAACCTGGTGTAAATGAAGATGAATCTACCCATAAGACTCTAAATCTCTACTGCTTACCACTAACATATCCATTCAAAATAAAATTTTGCAGACTTTCCCAAGATATAAAAATTACTCATTCTCTTCTCATAGCTACAAGTTCTGCCAGATCCATCAAACTTTCCTGTGGCCGTTCCTGACTCACAGTCCATCAGATCATTTCCAGAAACCATGTCACCTTCTGCACATACAAGAGTGTTCTCAGCACTTTCCAGGGCATGGTAGGGTATTGCCAGACAGGGGAGTGTGAATAATTATCTATTCTGCAGGTAAAAAAGCCTTATAGCTGTTGCAAAAAAAAAAAAAAAAGTCAAAAGGTCTCCCAGAAAGTAGGGAAGAATTCTGCAGAATCCAAAACCATCACTTTTAAGAAAACAAAGTCAAATGTCCACCCCCAATACCCAACAGTGGAAGAAAAGCCATCCCATTCCCATAACTATAAGGTAGGACTTTTCCTTTAGGTTTTAGGAGACCTGCATTGAACTCTCTGCCCTCTCCAAGTGGATTCAAACTCATGCCTCCCACTCACAAAGAGCCTCCTAACTAGGCAGCATTAAGAATTTCCAATCCCTCCCAGCTGATGCTGTTCCACTTTGCAGCCCTTACCTGGGTCTGGGATCCAGGTGCCTCCCTCCCAGGAGAGCAGCCTAATCAGCAGACTAGTGACTCATCCTGGCTCTTTGTGTGAGCTCTGAATTATTGCCTGCCAGGTGGAAGGGCTCCAGAGCCTTCCAGATCCTGCTGCCCTCAGATACCCTTCAGCCCAGAGGCTAGACCACTCAGCAGCTGGTTGGGAAACATCTGCTCAAATCAACTTTCTTCCTGATTCAGCTGCCTCCTCACCAAATATCCTACTCATCTCCCTGGGGAGTGCTATGGGAGCCTGCTGCCTTTCATTCTTCCCCTTGGATCTCTTTCAATCTCAAAATAATTTAATATTTTTCAATGCATAAAGCAAGTGGACTAATTCCTGAGGGTGCTGGTTAGCACTTTGTCTGTGGGTTTTCTGTGACTACATATTCACATGAAATAAGACTTTTTAGACAGGAGGGGTAAAATATATTCACTCTTCTTTTCACCCAACAGCATAGGCACTCTAAGAAAAAAGAAATGCTGAAGCTGAGTTTCCCACTTCCTGCACAAAAATGCCAGTAGCTGAGGAAGCTCTCATGGAGCAGATGTATCCTGCTCTTATTTCTCCTTCAGCTTTTGGTTACTCAAAAAAAAAAAAAGACTCTCAGGAATGAAATTACCAGGAGATTTAACCTAAAATGTCCAAGGAATATCAGGGAACTTCACCTGTGACCAAAAAGTAATGATAGAAAAAAATGAACCATCATTTCCAGGTCCATCTTTTCCAGATGCCACCATTAGGTCCCTCCTCTGCCCCCAAGCACTCAGTGATTCACAAAGGACCAGCAACTGCCCTGCTCAGTGCCACAGCTTTTCCTTAGATGCCCAAAGCCAGAGGAAGAGCAGCTGCAGAGCATCTCTCCACATACACATGTGAGATGTCCTAGCTTGACCCTCACTCCCTTTGGAACCCCAGCACAAAAGGACAAAGGTCTTTGGTGTGGGTACCAGGGAGAGGGAGCAGGGCTTTAGCCCTGTCTTTGAACAGAGAATCACAGAATGGTTGAGGTTGGAAGGGACGTCTGGGGGTCACCTGGTCCTACTCATGCAGGGCAGCCTGGAGATGGTTGCTCAGGACCATGCCCCAATGACTTTTGAACATCTGCAAGGAAAGAGATCCAGAATCTCTCTGGGTGACCTGTGCCAGTGCTCTGTCACCCTCACAGGGAAAAAGGGTTTCCTGATGCTGAGAGGTAATCTGCTGTGTTTCAGTTTGTGCCCATTGCCTCTGGTCCTGGAAACATCCTGAAAAATAGGGGAGTGTAAGCGTTCCTATATGAGACAAATATCCTGGTGAAATATGGGATTATTTTTTGGTTTTAAGCAGGAAAAACAAAAGGCCTTGGTTGTCCCTGTTGTGACAATGAACTACATTGCACCATTACCACTGATTCGATGGATGGTTTCCAATCACATGCAACTTTTGACAAAGCTAAAGATATTTTTAATTTTATATAGACAATTAACCACTGTCATGATATAACTATATCCACGTCAGTGACTGATATATGTTCTGACCAAGGCACTGGATAGGAGGAGGATCTGAAGCCCTCTGCAGACATTGCAGACAACTACTGGGGTTACTACTAAGTTTGCAGCTGAGTTACCTCTTAATTTATACATTAAAAGGATATTTTTTATTCCAGAATTAAGCTTTGCTCTGAAGGGAATTTTCATTTCTCATTACTCTGAAATATATACTACATTCCCTGAATTTTTTCTAATTCAGAAAGAAGTGGAAGAAAGTTTATCTAATCCTGTACAGATGCATCTATAGGGATGGGGCTTTGAGCAACCTGGTGTAGTGGAAGGTGTTCCTGTCCATGGCAGAGGGTTAGATGGTCTCTAAGGTTCCTTCTAAGCCAAACCATTCTGTGATTCTATGAAGTGCATGACTTCCCAACCTTAATATTGCACTTCTTGCTTTCTGAATGCATGGCTACCCAACCTGAACTACACTGAAGCTTGTTGCTTGCTCAGAATAAATATCAGCTTCCATAGGGATGCACAACTCAGTTTATTTATTAGGCACTATCTCCTGAATAATATTTGTCAACTTCCAGAGACACCCCAAAATAGAATTGTATAATCAAGCTGGCAGGGGAGCAGGGAGAGGCAAAAATCAAGCAGTGACCATTAAAATAGAATTATTATATTGTTATAATGATTTTATTACCTGAGTAGAGATTTTTTTGATTTGACTCTGGGGCAAACAAAATAGACATCCTGAGATATATAGCATTAGATCCACTGTGTTCACCAGGAGCACGCTGCTCTGAAGACATTGTGGAGATTTGCCAGAGTTTATCCACAACTCCAAGGCAGGAATCACTATTCCCAAACACTCCTTTACAAATATAAGTTGGATCAGCACTCTGTAGCAATAGAGACTACAAATGCCTGGAGCAGAAATAATATTTGAAGAAGGGAACAGAAGCCAGGATGAAAGCAGCCTAACCACCAGGGGACAAACTGGGAGTAAACATGGTGGGTAAAATTTAATGGGGAGCTGTGGGCTTGGAGTTCCTCTCTTGTCCTCTCTGCCTCCCTGGAGCAGCAGGTGACTTGACAGATTTTCAGAGTTCTCATGTCGAGACCTGAACAGGAGATGAGAAGACAAAAAGCTGTGAATCCCCTTCAGCATCAGTCCCAGCAAAGCAAGTGCTCAGCAGCACCAATGCCAACCTGCCCACTGCCAGTGGGAGCCAGACTGTTTCCTCCCCCACCATGTCCATTACGGAATCATGACAGATTAGATCACATTCCAATCTTTATTCTCACCCAGAAAAACTGTCTGAACTCTGGAGAGCCTCAGTCAGGTTTCTAGGTTTATACCAAAGGCACAAATGCCCTCTAACTCCCCCAAACTCCTCCGGTACGTCCCAGGAAGCACAAACCCAGGATGCCACAGGGCAATTTAAAGGCTTGCATTGCCGAATAAACAGTGACAAATTGTAGATTAAGAAAAAGCCTGTTATTTGTGTGAAAGAGGCAGCCTTTGCCGCCAAATGGATTCATCTGTCACCGCTACTGATTGCTCCCTTTCCACTCAACGTCCCCTAAGAAAAATGTAAATCCTATGTAAATCCTTTGTTATCGCCCGACAATGTGCGTATCACAAGCTGCATGGGTTAGAACACAGGTCCATTTTTCTCCAGACTACACCACTCCTCTTTCAAATTTCAAGGTCTTAATGTCTCAAGAGTGAGGCGGCAGAAGGCGTTCAACCCCCCTGGGACAGACTGAGCGAGGAAAGCCCTCACAAGAGGAGGAGAAGGGGAATCTCTTTATGGGTTTTGCTGCTGCAATCAGCCCCACTGCAGTTTATTCTCTTCAGGGAGATGAATGGCGGCTGAAATACAAACCCAGAGCTCAGAAGAAGAACATCTCCCCACAGTGAGGAGGAAAGCATAAAGAAGAGGAGAGAGGGAAAGTTAAACAACAGGGAACAGTGCAGAATTCACCTGCCACAGCATTTGCCCCAAAAGTTCATTCCTGTCTTTGTGCCAGGTTGTCACCTTCATGCCACATTGTCACCTTCATGCCAGTTTGTCTGGGTTGTGATAGAAAAAATATAAAATATAAATGTAGTAGCCAACCCCACGTTTACAGAAAAGGCAGCAGCAGTTAATCAAATGAATCTGAGCGCTGTGGCACTCAGCATTTGTTGCTGAAACATTTATCAACCCTGTTCACTGAGCAACCTGTGAAACGCTGGGCCAGCCTGCCCACCAAATCCCAGGAAGCTCACAGACATGTGCAGGTCACTGAAAGCTACATTAGCTTATCTCCTTCTCATAACAGCAGGACATAAAATACAAGTTACTTTTCAAATCTTGCTCTCAATACACTCTCATGGATGGTGGATTTCAACCCTGTGAGCACACCCTGGTTGGGATAACAGCAGCCTGACTATCAATCCAACAGAAGTCCTTCTAGTTTTCCAGAGGCCAGTATTCCTCTTTGAAAATCCAGCCCCAGAGAGCTGACTGGGGAGCTGTGATTACAAAGATAAAGAATGAGGAGTTCCTGTTTGTCAGGTGGGCTTTAAAACCTCAGATTTCTGGGGTTTGTGATTACCTACTTTAATAGGTGTATGGAAAATCACTGTTATTAGATAATAATTTCACAAATGCACACCATTATTAAGGATGACTCCTGACACGTAAGTCCAACTGCATCCAGGGAGTTGCAATTATTATTATTATTATTATTATTTATGCCTTTTGGAGCTCAGCTTATTTTGAGGTGACAGGTACCCTGAGGTAACTCTGAAGTACCTCTAGCTTACTTCTCATGGCACAAATCAAGTTACCTCTAGTTTGCTGAAGAAGTAGATGTTTGTGTGCACTTGCAGGCAGTGGTGAGTTGGGGTAATGTACTCGAACATCACCCACAATTAAAGACTTTTATTTTCACTCTCTCCAAAGACTACAATACTTTGCTGTTAAGGATGATTTTTGTATAGTGAAGTAGACATTTGCTGCTTTAATCCTAACTCTCAGAAACTGAGATCTGCCATGCAAAGAATGGAAAAGGCTCTCCCAGCCATGCATTTCTACCCCAGTTCTCATCCCCAAACCCACCGCCAAAGACCTGTTCCTTTGTGTGCTGTTTTGCCACATAACCCTACTCTGTGTGTCCTTTCTCTGGTTCTGTCACATCACACATAAGCTACTTATCTCCACCTTGGCAGTTCTTAGTATTTCTAATTTGGTCTCCTTCATGGGATACACCATTAAAAACTCAGCAGGTGTCCTGCTGGAGAAGACTGCTACAAGAAACACCATGTTTTCTTTTCCACATGTAGACTTAGGGAAGGGCTCCTATCTCTTCACTGTCTCTGATGTTGCTAGACAAATTATCTTTTTTAAGGGTGTACTGACGTGTCTGCGAACGTCTGAAGGAAGAATTTAACCTCATGCTAATTAGCTAATTACGCTAAGAGCATCTCTCTTTCCTCACAGCTCTCAACCATTTCTGCAAGATTCCTCCTGCCCATCAACCCTCAACTCTCTCTGCCACAGTCACGTTCTGTGTGGCTTGAGTCTCCTGTAAACAACAGTGACATGATGCTGCACAGGGATTCCAGGGCAGGATGGAAAGCAAAAATCTGATGCCTTTGTGGGCATCTATGTTTTGGCAGATGCAGAAGCAGACACAGCAGCCAAGAACAAGCACTGGTCTAACAGCTGTTTGGCCACAGCCCTGGGAACAGAGACAGTGTTTTGCAGTAGTTACAGGCCAACTACAAACTGAAATTGCTGAAACATTTGAAGAAATCATGTCTTTTTAAGGGTCTTCTGCCAGTAAGAAGCCCATAGTCCAGCCATGGACATTCACACTGCACAGAGACTGCCAAGCAACACAGTATCAGAAACTCCTATCTACTCTTATGGACGGCAGACCCAAAACTGTTCAAGTGAAGCCCAAGATGACAGATTCCATCCCCAGGCCTTACAAGATGCCTGCATGGTCATATCAGGCATTGTGCAGGTCACTCATGGTAGGGTTCACACCCAAAAATTAACACAGGCTTGGACACAAAGAACAATTTAGCTGAGCAAGGTGTAAACTTGCACCAAGGAGATGTGGCCAGGGACACTGAGGATCATATTCACGAGGTACTTCTGTGCCTTCAGCTCTTCACAGGCCCCCAGTGGAGCTTGCAGAAGGGAGTGCAGAGAGGTAATGAGATATCTAAAGTCCTGCTGATCTCAGTACTGTTGAAGATAAGGAACGAGTGCCTACATCCATGAGATTTTGGAAAGCTTTCCAAGCTCTCCTCTCCATTTTAAGGATTCAAAATATCTTTAGTAATCTAGCCCCAGTAGTCAGAGGAAACTACACAATGCATTCTCACAAATTAAAAACCTAAACACCAGATCCAAGCAAAGAACTTAAGTGCTAATTTTTTTGTGTGTCTGGCCCTGAAGCAGAAGCCCAAACCTCAGCATTAGGCTCCTGGGTTCTCCCTGCCTGATGCATAGGGAGTGTTAGGTATCTCAGAGAATGGAGCCTTTCCTTACACCTCCTCCCTGGTCCTGCTGCAGCCTCAAGCCTGGAGGCTTAAAACTAGGAAGTCTGCCACAACAGGGAGCAGCCCTGGGGCGAGACTCCATGCGGTGCATCGGAAGCCACGGAAAGCAAGCCAATTTGGAAATGCTGAGCACAAAGGGTGTGCCCAAACTCCAACCCATCCTAAAGTACATGAATCAGGTCTGCAAAGTAAAATATCTCCCTCCACTTAGGTTCCAGAGGGCCGAGCCCACTCCTGAGGGGAGACATCTGGAAGCACTCAGAGCTGAGCTTTGCTCACTCTTTTTAAACACGGACCAAGACAGGGGTGCACACACCTTTTTTTTTTTATCAGGAGACAAGTTAGCAAAATCGCTGGCCCATGAAGTGAGAAATCTGGCTTTCAGTGCTTTCTTCAGCCTGGAGGGATCCAAACCACATTTCCCACCTCCCAAGAGAGGGCCCAAACCAATGGGGGTAAAATGAGGTTGAGATTGGGGAGATAGGATGTTCAGCCGTCTCTTCTTCTTGAAGCTGCACAGAAGTGCATTCCGGGGGGCATAGGGAGATCAAAGGAACCTCCTGCAACTCAGACGCACGTAGACCACCGCTCGCAGTCTCGTGGTTATGCTCTCAGCTGTCCAGCGTGGGCTCTGGGTTAGAGTTGCTCTAGTTAGAGCCTTTCATATGAAAATCAGTCATAGGGCAAAAAAGAACAGAACTGCATCTCACAGCAGGGAGAGGAATCCAGTGTCTCCATCGCTTCTCCTCGCCGGAGGTGCCTGTATCAAAGAGTCGGGAATCAGGGAGCTGCAGAGAGCTGTGAGATAACATTTTTGAATCTGTGGGCATCTTTGTTGTTTCTTTGGTGGTGGTGTGAACAAAACAATGCATGAAAATATGGGCCAGCTCACCAGTTTGGTGTTCCAAACACAAGGAGGGGATGTAGTGAACAACGTTAGAGACTAGAAGCAGGTAAAGATCCATTCATGTTGTTTTTTACATTTTCTGGGCCATGTAACCTAACTGTAGGCAAGATTTTCTTACAGCAAATCACCTTTTTTTTTACTCTTTAAATTTTGTGTGAGTCTATATTCCCTAGAATCACATAGGAGAGAGAGAAAGGACATGCTGGGGACATCTGGTCCTTCTGAGACCGTGAAATGGGTCACGGGGTAAAATGTAGCAGCCCAGAAAAAGCTGCTGCCAAAGCATGGATCTCCCAGTAACTGACCACCAACTGGCTGGGCCAACCAGTCATATCTGGCTCATGGGGTGGGTGAGAAAGGACATGGCTGCATTCCTACTGTGTAGGACACCAGTTTCCTATGTGGAGCAGGAGGTGAAAGCGAGTTTAGTCTCAGTCCTTGAGAAGCTGATGATCAATTCCTTTCTTACCCCATTTGCATCCTTATTCATTTGCTGTCTTTCACAGCTCTAACAATGCCAAGGGCTAATTCTCCCTACTGTAATGAAAGATAGGATTAATCAGTGGGTTCTCCCACGATCTTGTCCCTTGACTTCTTTCTGATGTGAGCCCAGGAGCAGAGAAACTGGTATACCCAGGTAACAGCTTTCCCTCCAGAAAATTCCCTTGTTCGTGGTAATTTTTGAACCCCTTTGTGATTTTGGGCTGAAACAAAGGAAGAATATTAGTCCACAAATGAATATGAGGAACCATTTCAGACAACTGTGGTCCAAATCTCCAAATATATTCATAGAAGTGTATTTGCATTTACCAGTGTGGGCATTGCAGATGGAAATATTGCCTGTGGAAACACTAACAGTACAGTTCTTGCATGTAAAGCTCTGAGAAACTTGTTCAATTTTTAACAGCACTGATGGAAAGCCTTCATATTATATGGGAGTGTATATTTTTGTATATGCAGTGTCAGGAGATGCCCTGGAAGCTCCAGTTTAACAGAGAAGCTGCCTTAACACAGTCCCTGGCCTCACCACCTACGCTAGATTTTTAGGCATAGAAAAGAAGCAAAAGTTAAAACATCCTCTCCAAGGTGGGACATGTCTAAGCAGTTCACAGCCTGGAACCTAGAACTTCCCATGGCCGTGATATGCATTCACTGTGCTTTCTGAAACAAAATTTCTCTTACTTCTCTGCATATTTTAGTGAATTCACCCAATCTCATTTTTCAACATTTGCATCTATCGCCATTCATCTTGCAAATTAAAATATTTCTGCATGACACTCTGACACACAGGAGGGAGAAAGAAAAAAAAAATAAAACACAAAAGCATTTCTCAAAGTAACAGAACTACAGAGCTTTTCAAACTTCCTGTTTCATAGCCCTGATAGAAAAAGTACACTGAGTTCCTATGAAGCACCCTCCTGACATTTCCAGACTTATTAGCCAGTTTTCACACTGACTTCAATCAACCTCTTTAATCCTCCAAGGAAAGAGCATTTTTAATTCACCGATTGGCTGATAAGCTTGAAGCCAAAAAATGATTTACACGTAGATGAATTGTGCTTACAAGATGGAACTTCGAGCATTAGAAGCGGATCTGAATTTCCTATCTGTCATTTTATTTGCCACATTCATTTTTGCTCTGCCATTACCCTTGCTGATTATGATCTTTCAGCGCTATTGGGCTCCTGCTTCCACAGTTTTTAATCTGCCTTTAATCCCATAGATTTTAAATATTCCCCGGCACCGAGAGACTGGAGGCAATTAACTGCCCTTCTGATGCTCTCCTTATCAGTTGCCTCCTTGTATCTCTCAGAAGCAGCCTCAAGACACTTCCAGGCTGACAAATACTACCAGCATTTCTGATGAAGCAGTCGCAGCAAATGCAATGTGAAGTCCAGCTGCGTAACCTGATTCTAAAAAATCCAGTCATTCAAAAAAATAAATAAATGCAGCACAGGCATCTAAACTCCTGTTCCATTTTGACTTGATGTGAATGGAAATAAACAGAATAGCTCTTTAATTTTTTAGGCTGGGGGGTTTTTAGGTTTTTCCTTTGGCTTTTGTTTTGGGTTTTTTCCTTTATTTTTCTTTCTTTTCCTGAGAGATAATTTCTGTCTCTTCCAATCTGATTGCTGTTTCAAATTGAAAAATGAGGCTGTTTTCTTCGATCTGCCGGGGCATTTCTGATGCCCAGAAAACAGATCTGCTGGGCAGCCAAAGATCCTTGGATCAGAATCCGCATCTTTTTGTTCTCTTTTATTGCACTAGCAATAAAAAATCAGCTGTGCTAGTTCACCTACCACTAGTTGATGCAGTGTCAATTTTCCTGCCTTTCTAAAGGATGTCCATTCGAACTTGGGCTTCGTAAACTCAGCTCTACTCATTTTTCCATTACATCAAAGATCTGATACTATAAATAAAGAATCAAATCAGTGTGACACAGCTCATGAAAAGATGTTTTTCATTAAAAACCATCTGTTTATTCACTAACGTATACATTTACATAACCCTTCAAGAATGCTAAACTTTCATTCAAATAGGTCACATGGCAATAGCTGGGAAACACACAGAATTAAATGCAAAAGGCCCAATTCTCCATGGCTTTGCACCTAAGTAAAGCAGTAATAGCCCAGGAAAACAAGGGAGAGGTGTTATTATTTTTATCTCCTTTGTGCAGGCACAAATCACAACCTCTGAGATAAAATTCATTTTTCTAGTAAAATATATACATATAAGTATATATGTATACCTATATATGTAAACATATCTAAGTGTGCATATCTATATCAGTTATAAATAATTGAGACATTGAGACATCATCTTTAGAGATAATAATTTGACTAAAGCATAGAAGACAAATGTTTTACCTAATTCATAAAATTGTCATTACTAAACTCTGTGATCTGGTACAATGATATGGAGCAGGAAATTTATCCAGGGTAAATATTCCCACTCTCATCTTGCTCCTAGAACAGCTAAAAATGGGTATGTGAAGTTTATGTTCTTGTATTTATTGTCTTAATCGTCTCTTTTTTTATTTAAATGCTCAAAACAATGGGGAAACTCATTAGAGTTAGAGTGAGGGAAAAGGAAGCAAAATCCCTGACAAGGAAGAAAATAAGTTCTAGTCCATAATCTTTTTTTCTGGGAACTGCAAATCAGCAATATTTGTCCAGAGCAAAGGTCCTTTCAAATTAAGATCCTGTTTTAATAAAGGCCAAAAACGAACATGCACAGAGCATAAAAAAAGTGCGGGCACATGAGGGTACATCCCAAATATGCCAGAAATTTGCAGATCGAGAGTTTCTGAGCCAGAGATCACGTCCTTACATTTAACAACTTTAAATAGGTTTCTCTTCCATTAACTTCTCCTGTGGCCCCCCTAAGCCATGTAGATTTTAAGCATCGACAGCATCCCGTGACAGCGAGTTTGCCAGCACAGCTCCCCACCAGAGCCGCTGATGTTTGGAGAAGATCTTCTGGGGTGTATCAGATCGTGCTGGCTCATTCCAAGCACTCGATACATCAGATCCCCAAAAAGGTGCAGAAACAAAAATTCTTGGAGTAAATTTATATTCCTCTGCTGAATCGAGTGAAGGCATTCCAACTAAGTCAGAGGAACTCGAACGATTCCTGCTTGCTCAGTAGCTTATCTGAGGTTAGTGGAACTATGCTGATTCTCATTAGCTGAAAATTTAGCTCAATATTTTACTTTCGAACGTGTCTTACAGAATTACAAATTCCATTCCCGTCAAGCTGATATATTGTGCTCACAGCTGCAGGAGCCGAGCAATTAAATTGATAATATTTGATGATAGTGTATGTATGTGTGGGGGGAACATATTCAATTTTGTTTGGCTCTCGAAACAAAGTCTCTGATTTTTGCAAGGTTGCAATTCTGTCTCTCCATGTGCAATTGAGCCTGTATTTCCCTTCCAAAGGGAGTGCCTGCATGCTGGAATTAAAATTTGCTCGTGACTATCAGGCAGCAATCTATGACCGATTTGTTCTCACAATCTTCAAGGCAGGTACAGAAGAATGAACATCAGAACAAGTTTTCTCCTTCCATATGCATCAGTTTGCAAAGGCTGTCCCATAGGTCAACAGGTAGCTCGCCCTTTGTGCAATGAGATTTCAGTGTCTTAACACAGAACACCTCAACAAAGTCCTGGGAGGAGATACTTTTCTTTGGTGGATACATCTCCCATGAAAACTGGACCACAAACAACATCTTTATTTCCCATACCCCAAATAAAAAAAAAAAAAAAAAAAAAAAAAAAAAAAAAAAAAAAAAATTACGTTTGTCCATTACTGGCCTGTACAAGATTTGGACCAGCAATATCAAAGTAGAAGTACTTCATTAAAATACTCTTTGTTTCCTTTCTCTCTTTTGTATTCCTGATTAAAGACCAGAAGCAAGCAGCCAACTGTTGGTCTTGGATCCTGAGCCAAAAGCATATGTGTCAATAAAAATATTTCTTATTGATGCCATAACCTGCAGAATGTGTTGCCACTGAGCTACTATGACATTTGTATGGACCATGCTTTACTGATTATTATCCCTTGTTCTTTATATTTGCAGATGGAATAAAACAAATGTAGAGAAACAGTTCTTCTTTGTTGTACATTTTTGGAGTGTCTAATATAGGCACAATAGCAGACTTGAATGTTGTAATAATATTAAAGATAAAATATAATCGTGCTGGTCATGCAGAGTTCAGCTGTGGCGTTTTCTACCTGCAGTGATTGGTATCATATTTTCAATTATACAAAATAATTGTCATTTGCATTACTTAGTGTTCCTTATTAATTATAATAGTAGCTCAATTTTATTAGTGCCTGGGATAACAAATAGCTCAACAATATTTTAAAAGTAATTTATAAAACTGTCATGAAGATATGTTTACTGCTGTCCTGCAGATATTTCAGGGCTGAAATGCACCAGCATACGAGCAGGAAAGGACCTAGAGAATAAAAAGGTGATAAACTGATGCTGAAATAATTGGTGCTAGTTTAAATGTAAAAATACATACATATATATGTACTTAGTCAAGTGATGCCACAAATCAAATTCATAATACAGCAGAGGGGTTTGTATAAAAATATGTTGGGTTTTAGAGGAAATAACAGAGCTTTGGTTCGATTTAGAATTTTTTTGTTGTTGTCCTTTTTCTCGAGAAAACATAAACAATTACCCAACAAAAGAGCAAATTGTGGTAAAAGCAAACAGACCGAAGGAAGAAACTTTGTTATATAACACGACGAACCTGTGGTAACCATCTCCAGTGTGTGTTGTTTGCTGTGACTTACAGCTTTGCTTAAGCATTTTAAAGATTCTTGCAGGTCTTTTTCAAGCTGCCAGCTCTAGCCTAGGAATTATGGTAATGTGCCACTTCTGAGCCCTCGGCAGGATTTGCAACAGAGAAATCACATCAGCCTATGCTGATTAACAATTCCATTCCATCCAGAGATTTATATAAAAAAACTATCTTACATTTTGCTTTTTAATAAGAACGATCGCTATCTCAAATTGAGTCCCAGCAAATTTTAATAAAGGCCCAAGGTTGAGTGGCATTTTGCATGCTGATTTAGCTGTGATTGCTTGCTTTTGATGAGCACCAGCCGGGCATGTATAGCTTTCCTCAGAGCAGGTTTAAAGACCAGTAGTAAGGAAAAGGATAAAAATAAAAACTTCCAACTGAAATTCAAGGTCTTTCCTCTCTATGATTGATTACTGAATAAATACCTACACATATCTCTGCATTCAACCCACAAGTAATATTCCCTACAGCAAAACAGCTGTTTTAATGGCTTTTAATATACTCCACTGTCAAAATATGTTAAGTTTGAAGGCTGCAATTATTAAAATATATATATATTATATATATATTATCAATCTATCTATCTACCTATCTTCATGACAGCTCCTCATTTTAATCAGCTGAGTATGGATTGGAATAAATTGATGCTTTTATGCTGTGTTTGTATGAGGGTCCCCGTTTAGCAGATTTTTTTTTTTTTTTTTTTTTTTGCCATTGTTTTGGGTAGCACCTTCAGGGCTCCGAGTAATACTGGCACATCGCTGTGATAAGGTGTCGGGTTTCTGTTACGCAATGGAGACGAGCTCTGTCGGGGGGCTGCTAAAAAAGAACAAATTATCAGCCTATAAGCTTTTTGTAGTCACATTTTCCCCTCTTTGTGTTTTGAGTAAAAAAGGGCATTGGAAATATTTATTTGGAGAAAACTGTCTTCTGAAGATATGAGGGGAAAAGAGGTTGCACAGAACAGCTGAAGTCAGGGCTCAGTGGCAGACTGTGTGTGTGCATGTGTGTGTGTGTGTACACCTTATGAAAGCAGCAACGCCATAAAAGTGATCAGGTAAAGCATTCCATTTGTTTTGATTCAGCTTTTATGGCTTTTCTTTTTCATCCCTCTCAATAAATTGTATTTCAACTTCTCTCATTAAAATAGTAACCCTTTCTTGCTCCAACTTGGGGAACAACACAGGCAAAAACCCTTTCATATAGGAACCATCCATCATCATTAGAAATAATGATCCTCCCACACAGTAACTACTGCAATGTACGTGAAGGAGCAACTAATTCCCACCCAGTTTCCTTTGCCTCTTTCTCTTTGAGGGATTGCAAATGATAATTTAAAGAAACAGTGTGTGAAAGACGCCTTCAGTCACAGGAAAGCTATTTCCATCTTGTAAACTGGGAAATCGCGTTAGGTGAGACAAAAAGGATCCTGTATGATCTCAGTGGAGACATGGCCCTATTTTCCAGATTAATGTCCTGTGTTGCTTTAGCACACCCAGGGAACCATTTTTACTGAACTGGTTTTGTTTCATAGGGAGTAACAGAGGAAAACAATTAAATGTAATAGCCAGTACACTGAGAGGCAGCTCCCAGTGACCTGCCTTTCACCTACCTGAGGCACATCACTTAAGCACATACCTAAGCCCAATGCTTAAGCCCCTGTACTTAAGTGCAAGCATATAGAATAGTTTAGGCTGGAAGGGACCTCAAAGATCATCCAGTTTCAACATCCCTGCCATGGGCAGGAACACTTTCCACTAAGCCTGCTTGCTCAAGCCACATCCAACATGGTCTAGAACACTTCCAGGGATGGGGCATCCACATCTTCTCTTGGCAAGCTGTTCCAGTGTCTCACCACTCAGAGAATTTCCTTTTTACATTTAATCTTAATCCACCCTTTTCAGAGTAAAGTTATTATACTGAAGCCCGCATGTAATTTTAAGTGATCAGGACCCTGCATTAAAGCACCTCTGCAGCTTCTCTTTATGGTTAGTGAAGAGAAGAGCATATCCTGGAAGGAGAATTCTGGGCGTCCATTAAAGGGCTCCATGGAGGCTGCCCTTCCTAAAGGACCTCAGTGCTTGCTGATGACATCTGACAGAATAGACTTAGGGAAATTTCAACATCCAAAAAAATCACAATCCCCAAGTCCCTCCTTTCTACCCTCCTTTCTACCATCTCACCCTGGAGGTTCCTCAGTTCATCATGTGCCTGGCTTGGCTTGGGCAGCCCCACTGTGATCCAGCACAGCAAGGCAAGGTGGCACCAGAGTCCCCTGAGGGACCCAATCCTGGAGAAATTCTGGGAACACCCCTACCTCTCACCCACAAGATCACACCCTTCAAGAATGCAGTTGTAGTTGCTTTCTTCTTTTAAATGCAGCTGGCAGGGGAGGAGGCTGCAGTGACAGTGCGCTCTGCTCCTGTAATAACCCCAGGATTAAAGCAGGAACCGGGACAGTGGGTCCTGGGCCCTCCTCAGCCCCAGGGCTTCAGAGTTCCCATTTCCCATGAAACCAACCTAAACTCTGAGTTATTGGGTGAGGGTGAGATCCAGGGCATGGGAAGGAGAAAGTATTTATTTCCTCCTTCAAACTATGTCGATGAGTAGAGAGAAAGCAATGAAGGAGTCATGATACCCCAAGGTGACTTTCAAGTAGAACATGTGTTCATGTCCTAGCATTTAAAAAGAGGACTATCTTAAATTTCAGTTTCCACTTTTTTTTTCTTTTTTTTTTTCTTTTTTTTTTTCTTTTTTTTTTTTGGTGCATGAGCATTTTGCACTACAGTGCTATGGAATGAGATTTGAAGGATGTACAGGGTATAATCTCTACGAGAAATACTTCATTCATTAAATGCCTCTCTGACTCACTCCTGAAATTCACTCCCCCTTCCCAAATCCAAATCTCGTACTGTGTCTAGATAAACAGATATCAGGCTGACACAAAAGGGAAAATGCCCCAGAAGCCCAGCATCTCTTTCTCCTCACAAAGGGTTGTGGGAATCTCTTCATCTTTCCTGCACAGTCCCACAGTTTGACCAAGGAATGCAGAAATGGTTTCTCCACCCAGCGTCACCTGCAGTCTTGTGGTTGGGGTACTCCCATGGCAATTGGGAAATGTAGGTTTGAACCTCCCAGGCAGAAGCAAACCCAAAACTTGTCTTGCTTTTCTTGGGCAAGTGGTTTTAACCAGTGATCTACAACATAAATGGTGAGAGGCTCCTCCTTTTCCTTTGGTGACTGTGTTTTTTGAAGGGAGCAAAGCAAAGCTGACTTTGCTTAGTCCTTTGAAGACCTGCTCAGGTGAAGCCTGGGACCTACTTGTCCCAGCCATATATCCCTGCAGCCCTGGATTGGGCACTTGCACTTGGTGTTTTCTCTCTTGACAATTTACTGCTCACTGTAGGGCTTTGGAAGTATTTTTTCTGAAGTATTAAATGCACTTCACAAACTGATATGAGCCTTAACACTGAGTTGGGGGGTCCATTCTGGGCACAGGTACTGCAATGAGCTGTCCCATTTGGCATAAGCAATAAACACACCTGTGTGCTCAGCTTCTGCAAGTGACAAAGCTTTCTCTGACAGTGAATCTCTCAGGATTGTGAGCTTTCTTCACCAGGTCTACCCTTCAAAGAAGTCCACAGAGCTAAAAACAAGCAGGGTAAGCACAGGACCTCTTCCAGCAAGATACCTGAACCCCTGTGGATGACTTCAGCCAGCTCTAAGAACAGCTGTGAATGCAGTGCCTCCTATCCTGGTCTGGATCAGGCCTTAAGGACAGAGCTGAAACTTCAATAAAGGTTTTTATGAAGGAAGGAGGGATAACATACCACAACAGAGATGCCATTTCAAAAAACTGAATGACTTAAGGCAGATACTCAGAAACCATAGAGGTGACTGTGGGATAGCCTGGATCCTCAAAATATTCTGCACCCTGGCTCAGACCCAGTTGGGCAATTCAATGAATAGTTTCTTTATTGCATATAACCAGGTTCTGTGGGACCACTGCTGCTTGCTGTCAGAATGGGTTTAAATGTGCAGCTGGATGCAAGCCAGAACACTCAATATTTTGCCTAATTTAGCTTAAAAATATATAAGGCATAACGCCTGGCAGTGGATGCATCAGAAAAGTGAAACTTCTTATCTGCCAGCATATTTTACAATAATAATATCAGCTTGTGACTTATCCCAGATGTTTACCTAGAGTAGAAAAGTGTCCTGAAATGCAAGTAAATATGCAGGTGTGAAATGAATTTATATAGTTTTCTTCATTTGAGAGAAAAATACATTTCTGATATCACTCTATCACTCTCTCTCTTACTGCTGTAATATGCCATGGGAGAATAAGCCACCACTTTCCATTTCTTGTCTTTTGAAGTTAATTTCCGATCCTAACAGTAAATCAGAGTTCTGTAATCTTGCTGATACATTAGAGGGGAATGAAAATTTAATTTTTAATGAGATCTTTACTTTAAAAAAAAAATACTTACAAAAACGAAGAAAGCTGTGTTCAATCAAAAGTGGGGCTTTGGCATGCGATGGCTAAGTTTAGAATGAAAAGTAACATCAAAGAGATGTCTTTTAGTTTAATTTCAAACAGCACATGCCACCTTGGAAGGGATAAATTCTGGAACATTTCTGTAAAATCTAGAAAATGCTATTTAAGCCAAAGGAAATCTAAATAATAAGCAAAATATAACATTCACTGGTGAGCGAACACAAGGACATCAAATTCAGTGTGTGGTCATCAGGAAGAGTAACATATATACACGAAATAATCACAAGATCATGCTTAGTATATCCAGCTGAAGGATGTTGCCTGAAAATCTCTATGTGCCTCTCTTCTGCTGCCTGACTTTCTATGGTACTACTTGAAGAGAGTCCCAGAAATCTTTTTGTATTTGGCAAATCCCTTCTACCACATATCATTCATGGGCACTTTGAGCATCTTGTGAGCTGCACTGTAAAAAAATAGCCAGGGCCATCTAGGAATTGGCAAAATATGCATACAAAGTTTCTTCTGTTGTGAAAATATGCAACTTTCTAGATCCAAACAGTGCCCTTCACACTGATGGCCACTTAAGCATTTTCTGCAGGAGCTGGCCTGTGAAATTTACAGGTCCTGGCTGCAAAAAAAAAGCTGAAGGGAGATTCAGCTGGATAATTCTTAAAATACATGAAAGTTGATGAGCTCTGGGTAACAAATGGAAATTGAGAATGACATTTTGCACGCAACAAATGTGACATTGTGCCTACTTCCCAAGAGGCAATTAAGGTCAGCAACCAGTTTTCATGGATGTTAGCTCTGACTCAAAACACTTTCCAAAAGAAAAAAAACAAAACCACCAAGCCCACTTCCCTTTGGTGTGACAAGCATTTATGCGACATTTTCACGGTAGCATGAGCTCCTTCCTGTCGTTTTTCAGGCTGAAGAAAGCAGCAGCCCTCAGGCAGGAACCCATGAAAAGTCACACGCCATCCCAAAGCATTCAGGCCATGATTCCAGAAAAAGTCTGTTTGAAGAAGCAGTTGGAGTTTGGACCTATTTTACTTCAATATTTACTTTCACTGGAAAATCTGCCTCATGTCAAGCTGAGCAGCAATGCCAGAGAGATGCTGCAGAGACCCCTCTGGAAGAATTATCCACTAAGCAGATAAAAACTAATGTCTGTGACAAACAGCAACCTGTTGTCGAATCAGCACATTTTAAAGACCACATTTTTTCTCAGCCTAGGCCGAGATTCCTATTTGTGCTTTCACACCATTGCTTTGAGACTTGATAAGATGCTATCAACAGGCCCTCTAAGTACTCAAGAACCACTTTAAGGGGAATCACTGGGGCAATTACCATAAGCACTGAAATATATGATATTTATTGATGGGAGATTAATATTGGCTTTATTTCAAGTTCTTGCAACGTTTTGTGGCCTGCTGTGGTCTTTCAGGTTTCTTTCTCTTTTAGATATGAATTTATTTTTAACTATCATTCTAATTGGTTGGAGTTCTTCCAAGAGTCTCCAATTTAATCTTAGCATGTTTCATATAACTTGCCCTAATTTAATTAATAAAAGGACTGATGAGTTGAAGAAGCTGCGAAGCAGGATCTTTGTGCTATCAAGTTTCATAAACATGCTAGATGCAGCAAGGCAGATTTTTCCATCTAAGGCTGATGCTTCTGAAAGAGCCACACAACTTAAACCTAGACCTAATGAGAAGACTGAAGTATGTGCAAGCTAGGTGCTTGAATTCCTGGATTGTAGGTGCTTGGGATGGCAAAAGAAATGTAAAACACAGAGTTTGGCTACTCAGCTCTCCTTGTGGAGGTCAAACACTTTTGGCAGAACACAGATCAGCCAAAAAAACTGAGTCATTGAGCAGCTTTAAGCATTCCTGCAGAAATGTGGAGTGTGATATGGAAAATAAAGGGGTGGGAGGAAGGGAAGACAAAATTTTCCAACAAATTTCTTCCCTTAAGTTCCTTCAAAGGCTAAAAGCAGTCAAAACTTGGGATTTTTATTTTTTTTTTTAATGGGTGAGTGTATATGGAGTGGAGTACAGTGTTAGACAGCTGCCAAGTAGTTGGAGGAACTATCCATGAAGTAGGCAAAGGGGTTCCTCAACTAGAGAGAATGCTACGTGTCCCTCCCTCCTTAGCCCCATGTGGGGTGACATCCTGCCAGGGCCACTGAGATCTGTTCTTGGACCTCATGAGCACCAGAGGATGCAGAATCATAAAATCACAGAGTAGTGGAATCACAGAATTGTTTGGGTTGGAAGGGATCTTAAAAATAATCTAATTCCAACCCCCCTGCCATGGACAAGAACACCTTCTACTAGACCAGGTTGCTTAGGGTCCTGTACAAGCTGGGCTTCAACACTTCCAGTCAAGGGGTATCCACAACTTAAGATCACAAAACAGAGCTGGTCACTGAGTGGGGACTGAAGGTCTAGGCCATTTAGACAGTGGCACTTATATATTTGTGTCCTTTTTTCTTAATAAAGCTTTGTAAATGCTGCTTTTACTAGCTCCTAAGCAGCCATAAATCAATATCAAGTAGATCTTCAGAGCTGAAATTACAGCAGGGAAATTACAAATATGTGATGATTTTTTGAGTGCCAAGACCAAGAATCAGACCTGGTGTTCACTGAATGGCGCTCAACATATCTTACAATAGAAAGTTTCCAGGCTAGCTTTAGAATAAAAAAAAAATCCCCAAACCATTCTTTTAAATTAGACTTATAAAGCAGAAATTCAGATATTAAAACCGAAAATCAAAATAATTTTGTTGAATTGTTTGAGAAACAATTGTCATCATTATTATTATTATTTTAGCATTATTTTAACTTTGCTGTCTAACAAATATTGAGGGGAAAAAAAAAGGCCTTGCTAAAGACATCTTCTAACAGATAAACCTGTGAGTTCTGAGAACATAAATTATTTTTTACATAAAAAAAGGAAGATATTTCTTAAAATTAAAAAAGGGTTTTATTAAAAGACAAGTCTTAAAATTCTTTTAAATTAAAAATAGGTATTTTCAGGCTCTCTTTAGAATTAAGGAGAATCAAAACTAAAAGACAAATTTTTTTCTCCCTTGCCTTTAAGTGTTCTTCAGTTCTGCTTGTCTTTGAAAAATGCAAAACACTTTCTTGACTGCCAAAAAGCCCCTTGTGGCAAGCACAATGCCTTTGCTGGCCAACATGAGGATGTATAACTTCCCAGCCTTGCATTCTTTGCACACACAAAATTCCCATTGATTTCAGTGGGAGTTCTGCACAAAAGGATGGAGTCTTTGGGTTAATGCAAGACTATGAAAGGGGAGAAAGTGCTTACTGTACTGAGAATATGCATCTGAATTTGTTTTATCACAGCTGGCAGGGCAGTAAAAGACGTTTATGCACAATAAACAGCTCTTGTGGTTAGAGTGACGTTGTTCATTCCTAGCCCAGAATTTGGAAGGAGTTATTATTTAATAAAGTTTAATTTGATGAAGAGAATATTTTTAACGCCCTAAACGGCACTCTATGAAGATGACTGATAGGCCCAGCCCACTCACAGAAAGAAATGCAATTAATTGGTTTAGTGAACTCACCACATTAATTAGCTAATGTCTGTGCAGTTTCAGAAGGCAGTTGAATGGGCAAATCCTGGAGAAGTTGTGCTCTGGACTAATTCCCCCCAAAGAACCTTTTGTGCTTCTCCAGATGCAGTGGATGGTTACCAAAATGGTCAGGTGGGATGGACATGACACTTCCCTTGTGTGTAGAGCTTGGAGCTGGAGGGGTCAGCTCCATCATTCCTAAAAGGGAGAGGGGAAATGATGGGAGATGGGCTAATGGCAGAAAAAATGGGTATTTTGTGGCAAATACGATAAACAGCAACCTTCTGTGTGGTGCAGACTGTGGAGTTCCTGTGAGCACTGAAATATAAGAGCACAAATGTGGCTTTTCCAACCTCCTGACTTCCCCTTGGACAGATCTGCTCCTGCCAGCATGGGCTGAGGGACATGTGCCAGCATATTTAAATGCACGACATGACTCAGTGTAGCCAGAGATGTCAACCCAGGTCTCACTGTGTTCTCAACAGTGGATTTTGGGACAGGAACTCTTTGTAGGTGCACTCAGAGCTGCCTGCAATGTATCTCACTCAGCTTGACCCTACTCTAATCTCACTTGGAGTGGACAGGAATGGATGGAAAAGCATTCTACACCTTCCCATAGAGAAAAAGGCAGGCTGAAAAGAGGATGGGTACAAATGTTGAGCGGACAAAGCGCAAGACCAGAGTTAAATGAAGGTCTGCAATGAACAGGGCAGAGGATTTAAGAGGTCACCTTTTCCTCACCAGCCCCAAACTCAGTCTTGAAATACAGGAGCTAGGAATGGTTAAAAAAAATCCCTGGCTGAAATGGCACTAATTGCATTTATGACCAGCTGCAATGAGGGCTACATTAGCTAATGTCTGCAGGTTGTTGGGAGGTCATCTGATAAGCAGGTGCCATAAAACATATTTTAGTTCACTTCCTTTTTTAATCTCCCTGGTGCAAAGTATATTTAGAACAGGGAAACCCCACAGAAGCAGGACACTAATATGTGACACAACTCTGCAGCCTCTCAATATCCTACAATTTTATCAGACGATCAAAGAGGAAGCAGTGAGCTGAGAGATGGAAGTACTGCTCATTCACCTCATTTGGCTGCCTCGTAGTGGAAGTTTTGCTTGTGTGAAGACTGACGGATCAAGGGGAAGAAGGGGGGGAAAAAGAGACATGCTCGGTGTTAAAGGGAAGCCTGTTTATGCCTATAAGTAAGAAAGCTTGCTCAAGAATAAGTTAACTCTTGCTAGAGGATTATACCTGTAATGCTGGCAATTCTGGCCTCTGCATGAGCTGTAATATCTACTTGCATTACCTCACAGGGTGTTATGGGCCTTAATTAATTAATGTTTGTAAAGCGCTTTGAAATCCTCGGATGAAAGGCACTATAGAAGTGCAAAGCAGTTATTAATATTAATATTGCATAAGTGGCTTGGCTCCCTTCGCACTGCAGAGCACACTAACTCCTGCAAGGGCTGCAGCCCTGAATCAGCAATCTTCACACCACCAGGCGGGAGCCTCCCTTCTGCCTCCTCCTCTGATCTCTTTCTTTAGGACTTCCATGGACATTTCTCCATAAATCCCCAACAGCCCTCCTGTGTCGTCTCTCATGCAGGAGTGCAAGCAGCAAGAACAGCACTTTTCCACCTCTCAGCCCAGCCTAGTCCTCTCGTGGGCAAGAAGCTGCCAGCTGAGCACATCTCGGAATGATTAAAATCTCTGCATTTGGGAGGTGGGACTTTACAGTTCTGGTTTTTACCTTGAATACAAGACTTTCAAAGTCATAACTTGTGAAATACAGAGAAGAAAATGGTTGAATTTTGGTGTATTATAGAAACTTTAATACAGGATTGAGACCACCTTCAGTTTTAGTCATAAGCAGAAAACAATCAAGACCCTAGGCAATGCTGATGCCACTCTAGATTTTTTCATGTTTTCAAAGAAATAAAAAAGTACTAAAATATACAGGTTCTTTCCAAAATGGTTCTTTTTCTTTTTCCCACCCAAAACCATAACCACACATGTAGATTGAGAGTCCTCCATCTCTCACAGCAGATATTAGTGTGTCTGAAGAATGAATCCATATAATGAATTACATGCATATTTCTGTTAGTTAGATTCTCATTTGATGGGCTGCCCTGGTAAATAACAACAATGGGATACTGAAAAGAAGGTAAATGTCACTTTATATACAAAGTCCATGAAACCATCTCAAGACCAATCACTTAAAGGTGATGAAGTAGGTCTAGGTTGGATTTGGTCAATATAAATTCTGCCTAATTTATCTTGAAATATTACCTCTGCAATGGACGCTGAATAATAATGATAGTGAAATAACAGAAAATAATAATGATAATATCAAACATACTGAAGATAATCCCGTTCATGTTTACATATGACGTTAGGGAGGTTATTTTTAACTTAGATGTGCAAAATCAAGCACTACTGTGATCAAGTGAAAAAAAAATATTAATTAGAGAAAGACAGGTATTTGATCATCAGAACTGGATGGTTTTCGCATCAGTGCACTAACAGATCACAAACCCATTCCCTCTGTAGTAGCTGTACTGGCTGCCTATAGCATTAGCACTAGTTTGTACTTGTTTATGTCAGTGAAGTAACGTAGAAGTTAAAAAACAAATTGGGCTAACGCACTTCAGCAAAACTCTTCTTGACTTTGAAGGAAGTTTTATCTGCGTACAGAAGGCGAGCTTGACTCAGAAGTGAAAACAATACCCTGCCAGTTCCACGTATCTGCCTTCACAAAGGAGGCAGGGAGAGCTTCCCAAGCTCCTTACCACAAAGAGTATAACGTTTGCAGAGATTAGGAACTGCTGAAGGCAGCTTCAAATCTCAGTTTGTTACACGCTTTGCTGCAGTCTTGCTGTAAGGCAAAAAAAAAAAAAAGGTGCTTCGTCGCACCGAGCACATTTGCTGGAGCAAAGGAGCTGGTGCGTAGGATGTTTTACCAAAAGGAGAGCAATTTGGCCCAGCCTAGGAGTCAGGGCACCCAGGTTTCTTTCTTGGCTCTTCCACTAATTTCTTATGTGGCCTTGGGCAAGCTGTGCAACCTTGAAAGCCTGCTCACCCCCAAAAATAAGGATGATTATAGGAATTAGAAGGCAATTCATTAATGCATTAATTAACAGGCAGTGGGATGTTAGAGACAGAGCTGTTCTGATTCACCCTGGCAGCCAGACAACTCCAGTCCTATCAGCACCACTGCAGGGGCTTCCCTCCCCAGTGAGACCCCGGGAGCAGGGCAGGGGGAGAGCACCAGCAAGGCAGGAAGGGAATTCAGCCTCAGCAACTTACAGTTGCCCTTTTTTCTCAGGCAGAGGGAACCGAGAGAAGGGCACGATCTCCATTGTTTGCAAAGAGCCCGTCCCATGAGACAGCTTGGGTTGAGATTTATTTTTGTTGCCATTTAAATTAAGTATATAGGCAATCCCGAGGCCTTTTGGACCAGATCCAGCGTGTGCAAGCACCGTGTTTGGAACAGGGTGGGAACTCTATTTGCGTTCAGACACAGAGGAAGCACTTTAAGCTGTGTCTATAAGACAGATGCCAGGGACCTATGCTGGAAGGTGCTGAGCAGGCACTGGTTAGCAGTGAATATGATTGCTCTCTATAAATACATCCTAGGGAGGGGAAGGTGGGCAAGCGCCATGGAGGGAAATGAGGTATTTAAGCAAAAGGACAATGTTGGCACAAGAACAAACTGTCTGTAAAGGCTGGAAATTTGATGATTTCTAAACATCAGAGGAGTGAAGTTCAGGAAAAACCTTCCATCAGAGAGGAGAAGGGGCATAAAACTGATTGAAATGCACTGGCAGTAGGTTAATGGCTGTGACCTAGGAGCTGGTTGCTGGCAAGAGCAAGGGTGTGGTGGATTTCAGAGCAGAGATTGACCCTTCCAGGAATGACTGGGAAGAGCCCTGAAGAGCTGGGCTTTGCTTTCCCAATAATGCCAAAAAAAATCAAGAGAGTTTCTTTGGGTTTACAGTAGACTAGAAGTGGGCAGGAATTGGCTTGGCTTGGCTTGGCTTGGCTTGCTGAAGCCTTTTATCCAGACAATATTTGCTTATGCCAACAATTGTTTTGCAGACACTTTTCAAGGGTCTTCCTGAGAGAGGCAATAAATGCCAGGTCAAATGAAAACCATGAGACTCATTGGCACTGAGACATAAGACAAATCCTATTTTCTTTCTCAGTGCAAAACTTCAGTTTGCTCTTGTGTAGCAGAGGACCTAAATATGTGCTAAGCTGCTGAGGTTATGCTGGGCTTTGCTTGTGGAAGGACAGGTTGTGCTATCAAAAACCTTTCCTGCACCAGGAGCACCATCCTGAAAGAGTGACATAAAGATCAGGTTCCTTCTCTCTCCAGATAACAAACAGCCTTCTGGAACCGCTAGATATGAAGGCAGAATAAAAACAGTAACAGTGGAGCAAAAAATACAAATTCCAATCATCATTTGTTGTCGTTTCTCAAGTGGATGCTGACTTCAGGGAAATGCTGTCATCACAGGAAGGTGGGGATGCTCAGCACCTCCTCAGGATGCAACCTGCAACAAATTAAGGGTCAATGAGGTTCTGCCAGAACCAAAGTGTGTCCCATTCATTGGACTAAAGAGGTGACAGGTAGAGCTGCTAATCATTCCAGTGATAATCAGTTGGCTGGCACCACAGAGAAACCTTCTGTAATAGCCGGAGTCTCATCACTCAAGCATTTGTATGGAAGACATAAAAGCAAGAGTTGTTTGCAATTCATTTTACACCCCAGTGCTGCTCTCAGAGCTTGCTCCTGGGGCTGCTCTCCCTTCAATGAAAAGTGTTCCAGAGCAGTAATTCCCACTGGTTTTCCAGTCGAGACTGAAATGACTCCATCGGTGATGGTACACTGCCCTGTACATGGAGCCTGTAATGTGAAATTGCTGTGCACTGCCTCTCTCTCCCAGCCACATTTATAATGCTTATTAGGAAAGCCAGCAGCTGCCAGGGCTGCTGTAACCCTGTTGTTGGTGTCTCTCTTGAATTGCCTTGGCTTGTGTTTCATACTCAGGCACCCAAGGGTAAGGTTATGGGGTTCCCTCCTATTCAGACATCATTGTTATTATAGCTGTTATTATTATTATTATTATTATTATTCATTACTAATATTAATTATGCAGCATGTGGTAGTGCCTAGGAGCCCCAGACTGTGGCCCAGAACCGCAGTACACCCAGCCCTTCACATGCTCTGAACATAAAGACATTCCCTGCCCCAGAAAAAGTGCAAGAGCTTGTAGTGGAGTAACAGAAGGAAGAATTTGCTACCTAAAGGCCAAATTCACCACGACATGAAAAAATGAACCTCCCTTTAAGTACATCTCTACACCACGAAACACATCTGCGCAAACTAGATCAGAATTCACCTCCTTGAAGGGCAGGGATAGAATAAAGAGATCTTGGAGATGAGGTTGTGGATATTTTATTACACTGTCATAATATTTATTTGGTTAAGGACTAGAGATTTGGATTGGTTTTTCAAACCAGAAATTTTATCGCTAGTGCTGCTGAAAGCAACAGAAGCCCTGGAGCCTGACGGCAGCAAGAACCTCATGGTTCACCTCAGAAAATGAGAGTCCCAGGGCTGTACTAAACCTTGGGATCAAACAAAACAAAAGACAGTCCAGTCCCCCACTTGTGACTTCAAAATCATATTGATCAAAGATCTAGAAAATGTTTAAAAACCCCACTTTTTTTTTTTTTTTACTTTCAAATGTATTTGTGATATGGTGTAGTGGGCATGATATTCAGTCAGACTTTCTGTGTTGCTTAAACAGCTAAGGTGTACAATTAGTTTGGATTACTGCATTTCATTATTTCCTTAGGATTTAGTCTGTAGCAATTAGAGAATACACATTTTGCACGTAAGGTTACACAACACAGCCTGACATCCACAATGAGCCCAAGGATCTGGATCCTGCCTGCCTCTGCAACAGCACCACTGCAGAAACTTGCCAAGTTTCTTCACTTCTCTTTGCCTCAGTTTCCTTCTCTGTGAAAACAGGGATGAGTGTAATTTATTGTAATTCCTTTGTAAGTTGTTTTGCGGTCTGCTGAGCTCTATGATTTAAATGAGTGAATGACACAAGGAAGAGCAGGAAAGTGATGCTCACAACAGCGTGCTTTCATTTCCCTGCAACACTGACCTGCTTGTCCTGCAATATAACATGCCACTTCAAGATTTAGTTTAAATATTAATTTAATTATTATTTAAAAATGAAAGTGACAGACTTTTCAAGTCAGGGGAAGTCTGTGTATAAATGCCTCAAGGCCCAGGAAGCTTTCAGCTCTAAATGCTGATGGTCACTTGAAAGGTACTTTGGCACCTCTTAAAGAAGGGAGTGTGTGTTTTTACATCTTGCAGTGGTTTAAAGATTGTTTGTTTTTCTGCTTCTCTGGTGTGTAATTGAGTATGTTTTCATGTGGATATTGGGCTTTTTTGTTGCTTTTAGAAAGCTTTATGAGAATTGCAGATGAACAATAGAATTCAAACTTTCTGACTATTTAGAAATAAAGAGCAACCCATTCTTAAAAAATCCTTGAAAGGGTGCACTTTGCTCCAAGGGCAGATGAAGTCCACTGTTTCTGGCATTACCACTCACATGCTTAAAATCTGGCAACAGCTCATACATTGCAAAGAAAAGGATCAACTCCTGAAAAAGCTTGGAGTCGTTGACCAGATTATACTGATTTCCAGGTATCAGGGTGTAGGTGAGAATATTTTATATTTGCCCTAAAGACTTTTTATAAAGTAATCAACAACAACAATGGCAAAATCAAAACTAAACAATCCTTTGAGCAGAGAATTTTGGCTATTTTCCCTCCTTTTTTAGTGGATGAAAGTGATGATAAGCGAAAGGCAGTTTCAGCCTAAGCCCCTTCTCCTGTAGTTCCATGGAGCAATAAACATCTTTGGCTACAGGAATAATTAGTAAACAATGATAACAACAAATGGGAAGGTGTATCCACTTACATGCAGAATGAAGTATCATGTTATAATAATTATTTTATCATCATTATTATAACAATATTGACCTTATAACCCAGAACCCCAGTCCGGGGCTTAGTACTAGGCAAATCTCTAGTCTAAATGGAAAATTTCATCTCTTTTGGCTCCCCAGGTAGTCAACAAAGGGAGGACGATTTATCTAGAAGACAAAATTACTCATGTTTCAAATCACCACTCCTGAAATACCTGAGATCCATCAAGTGTACACAGATGTTTCAAAGCAAAGAGAACAGATATTATTTAACAGCTGAGGAAACCAAAGCACAGTGGGATCAGAGGCTGTGCCTTTGTTCCCAGTTCTGTTCTAAACCAAAATCCTGTCTGTTGGGTACCACTGCATCCGGAGCCACAGACGTCTTCTGCAAAATTCATATAATGATAGAATCACTAAGGTTGGAAAAGGCCTCCAAGACCATCCGGTCCAACCCTTAACCCATCACTGCCAAGTCTACCACTAAGTCATGTCCCTAAGTACCACATCTGCAAGTTTTTTTTCAACATTTCCAGGCATAGGGATCCCATCACTTCCCAGGCAGCCTGTTCCAGTATTTGACAATTCTTTCAATGAAGAAATTCTCAATATTCAATCTAAACCTCCCCTGGAGCAACTTGAGGCCATTTTCTCTTGTTATTTGGGAGAAGAGACAAATTTCCCCCATACTACAACCTCCTTCCAGCAAGTTTAGACAAGAATAAGGTCCCCCCTGAGCCTCCTTTAATCTAAACAGCTCCAGTTTCCTCAGCCAGTTCCCATAAGATTTGTGCTTCAGACCCTCCATCAGGCTGGGAGCACTGAATCCACTTCCTGCTCCCCACAGACATCCACTTTCAGGGTAATGGGTGTTGTTGGATGTTCTTAGAAAGCTAATGCAGAATTTCCCAGCCAAGAAAGCCATCGGTGCACTAGCATGACCTAATTCTGCCCACATTTCGTTCTGTGAGGTCACCTCAGAGTCAAAGAGCTCCAGCTGATGAAAGAACAGTGTAGATGGTCTTGTTTCCCCCTTACAAATGCCATGGTTGAGTTCCTTCTTGGAAGCAAAAGAGCAGAGCAGCACAGTGGAAACATTGCACTAACAACGTTTAAGCATCCGTCTGTCCTGACTAGTTTCTACACTCATGTCTTTAGCCAACAAAGACAGAGACTTCTACAAAGATTTTTTTTTAATATGAACCAGCCCAGACAAAATTACTTTTTTCAGTCTTTATAGACAGAGCATTAGGATTCCAACTGAGTAACTTCAGTAGCTTTGCTGTGCACTTAGAGTTATGAATTTCTATGAAGGAGAAGCGTACACTTAAAGGAAGAGTCTCCTCTCATTCAAATAATGATTCCAAGCCACAGGTGGAGACTGCTTCATATCAATTCCCATCAGGATTCAAAATAGTTCTAGTGGCCAAAAAGCGTATGTTTCTCTGAAGGTAAAATTCTTCCATCTGGAATTCTTCTAATCAAACATGCTATATACCAAAACTGAAAGGATGTCTGAAAAGACCAAAATGGGGAAAATAACCTCAACTCAGACCACAAAGAAAGCACTGAAACCCAAACTACAGAAACTCAAAAAGAGAGCTAATAGCAACAGCATCACCCAAATTCCAGTTGCATCTCATTAGAGCTTTCCTACACAGGGACATACAGGGAAGTGCTGGCAAGTCAACTAACTACAGGTGTGAAGTCAGTGCCCATAAATTAAAGCACATGTGCAGGTTCTCATTTAGGATTAAAATGCCTTTAGTACTTAATCCTCCTCTGAGGATTTAGCTACAGCAATGTAAGGTGACTTTATTCCTGAATGAGAGCATCCCCACAAGGGCTAAATGTTTTCAGCCTGTGCACAGTGACATCACGCTTTAGCTCATTCACCTTCCTGAGGGTTCCTGAAAACACATGGCCTGGTAATTCTTAGAAAGAAACACTTGGCTGCAAAGGGCCAAGAAAGTGGGGGACCAAAGCTGGCTGAGGGGAAAACAGGGCTAGGCCCATGTTGAAGCCAGGCCAGGTTTAATTTGTACACAAAAGTCTACAGGAAGGACTTCCTTCCCACAGGAACTTGAATACCCAAAGTTGGGTTGAAAACCCAACTGCATATTCACTTAACAAAACGTGTTCAGCTTTTGGCATAGTCCAAAGGGATTCCTTCAGTGCACTGCAGCAAAGTTAATTTGGCTGCACCAGCTTTGCTTGGTATTGTGTTCTTCTATTTTTCATGGTGCAGCCACCTCTATTCAGACATAAAACACCTTACTCACAAGAATCATAGAATCACAGAATGGTTTGGGTTGGAAAGGACCTTAAAGATCCTTCAGTTCCAACCCCCTGCCTTGGGCAGAGACAGCTTCCATTACACCAGGTTGCTCAAAGCCTGGCCTTGAGCACCTTCAGGGATGGGCACCCACAGTTTCTCTGGGTAACAGTCTCAAAACCCTTAAAGTCAAGAATTTCTATTCCTAATATCTGATCTAAAGCTACCTGCTGTCAGCTTAAAGTAATATCCCCTTGTCCTATCACTATATATCTGAATACAAAGTCCCTCTCCAACTCTTTTGTAGTGTTTTTAGGTACTGGAAGGAGCCTTCTCTTTTCCAGGCTGAACAATCCCAACTTCCTCAGCCTGTCTCCATAGCAGAGGTGTTGCAGAATTCTGAGCATCTTCGTGGCCTATTTTGGACTCTCTCCAGCAGGTCCATGCCTTTCTTATGTTGGATGTCCTACAGCTGGATGAAGCACTCCAGGAGGGTTCTCACAAGAGCAAAGTGGAAGGGGGAAATCACCTCCCTCGACCTGGCAGTCACACTTGTTTTTTGATGCAACCCAGGATATGGTAGAACTTTCTGGGTGCACAGTGCTGGATCATTTCAAGCTTCTGATCTATCAACAGCCACAAGTCAGGAGTGCTCTCACTCCCATTTTCTACCCAGCCTGTGTTTGTGTTTGGGATTGCTCCAACCCAAGTGCAGGATCTTACACCATGAGAAAGAGAGTGATTTGACTCCCAGACATTTTTATTTTGATTCTCTTTCATTCCCCTCCCAAGAAATAGTGGAAAAAGATGGCTAATCCTAAATGGAATCTGGATCTGGAAGAGCAGCACATAGAGTGAAAACCTGAAAAGTTTGTTAGAGAAAAGGGTAAAGATGACTGGCAGACATAAAAAGGGACTGAATTTGACGGCCCAAAAACTTATTTCCAGTCCCATTGATGTAGCCTCACAGGAAAGTTGTGCACACTGAAAGTCGTGGTTGGTGTCAATGCATGAAAACTGTGAGTGCTAAGGCCCACTAACTCCATGATAAAATTTCCTGCATTTCTCCTCTATTTCCATGGCATGCACAGCCTAATCTTAAGCTGAGCCATAGCAGCGAGTGGCCATCTGTATCCTGGATGAAAATACAAGCATCTCTCCTCATTTCCCAGGTGGAGAAACTGAGTCTCACAGCAAGGAGAAAGAGCAGGACAAAGCTGCCACAGAAATCTGCAACAGAAATCTGGGAGGGAGAAAATTCTGTTTTGTTTCCTTTTCCATGCCCAGTGCCAAACTTCATCCTCACAATTGCAAAAAAATCACACAAACAAGACTTTTGTCAGACTGGCTTCCAGCTCCCCAGCGTCTGCTCAAAAAACAGTGTGGCATGTACCACCTCTGCTAAAGCAAATAAGGAAACAACTGTGAGAAGGGAGAATGGGTCTGAAGCGGAGCTGTGGTGAGCAGGGGTAGTGGCTTTAACCATGCCAGGAACCCAGCTGCAGTTCCCCATCTCCAAGGCAAGTCACAGCCAGGAAGGGACGTGCCCCGTGGCTACTGTTGGAAACATGCTGGTGCTCAGAGCATCTCAGCCACAGCACGGAAGGGAGTTTCACATCTTGAGCCCATCGGCTGCAGTGCAAGGCAAACCAGGACCTCTCACAGATCAAACACACACCAATCCCTTCTTTCACTGCAGAGCAACCACACTGAGGAAGCTCAGCTACGCTGAGGAAGATTTCGGTTTTACCACGCGCACCCAGTGCTGTGGGAGACGGGCAGATAAAACTTTCTGCCTGGGCAAGTGCTCCATCGAGCTCTGGTTCTGCTGCCTTCATGGCTGTGTCATGAGCAGCAAGGGTTTGGCAGGTGGTTTTGCTGTGAGAAAGGTGGCACTCTCGTCCTGGCTGCCTCACACAGGTCTCATTTTGCCTCCTTGAAGAAAAGGTTCCTGGACACAGAAGGGAAACAGCATTTTCCTCTAGGTGATGGTGGTATAGGCATGAAGAAACACAACTGGGAATTGCAACCCACCTGATGGCTTGTGTGTTTGCTGGCTAGGGAACCCAGCTGCATCCTATATCCCTAAGTGCCCGCCTGCAACACCTGAATTGTGCCATCCCCACTACCACAGCAGAGGAGGGGTGAACCTTCTGTTTCCTCAATGTTTGCGTGAATCCCGGGGTGCTACTTGCTGCCTCCTCAACCCTACTAGAAGTTAACAGTCCCTCCTTACATGCTGAAAATTTTGCTGCAACTCAACTCTCCTGGAAGGAATTTAAGTTCTTCTGCCTGTTTTCTAGGTCCTGCACTGGCATGAGCAAAAGAAACACAGAGCTTTGCTCCAGCAACAATACTTTGCCTTCTTCTAGGAGAATGTTCCTCAGGGAAAATATCCGCCTTCACTTTTGCTCTCACCAGTTTGTGCTGATAAACGTCAGCAACCAGGATGGAACAGGCCACTAAGGAACAAGGACAACAAGAAGCAGTTCTTCCCAAAAGGAGGACATGGACAGAAAAACTATTGAGCAAATCATACAACCTTACAATAGCAACTGTAAACTCAATCATGTAGGGTTTTTTTCAGGTTATATATATTTTTGTATATAGTTCAAAACCACCAAAAACAAAGAAAGACAAACCCAGGCACCCTGAATTCACACAAGGTGATGGCATCTCTGAGTTTTGAATTTCAACCTTCCGTGTGTGGGGGGTCCTATTGCCACTTGGGTCTGGTAGTCATTTACCACACTTATGCAGAGAACCAGGAGGAAGACCACCTGCCACCACAGCCATCACCACCAGGATCTCCTGCTGGAAGAGTGGGAAGTCCAACAGTTTAATGACAGGGGAAACTGGAGTCTGCAGAGCCCTGCAGCTGTACATAACCCAACTCCAGTTCTCCAGAGGCAGAAACAAGGCACAAACGGGCCGTGCCGGTGCCAAGAATGTCCAACACAACATTTAGTAAAAGCGAGTGAAAAGATTGCAGAGACTTTCTGGAATGATCCATTAACATTTTTATGATGAAATGTAGGTGTGACAGGTCCGAACCATCTCCTCTCACCTCCTTAGCGTGGCAGGGGCCGAAACACCTGCGGACACGATACTGCGTATGGCAACACGCTCACTCTGCCAAGAGACACGAAACTGTGTTGATGGAAATATGAAAATAGCCACACCTTGAGCAGATCTGGGTTAAAATGGAGAAATTGTAGCTTTCAGTCTTCTTGCATGGGAGAATATTTACAACAGGGTGAGGGGAAAATGTGTGTGGAAGTTTGCAGTCCCTGTTGTGCTCTGTTCAGTCAGGAAGTCAGGTACACTATCTGTGTGGTGGCTGGCATCCTAAAACTGAGAGAAGATGAGGGGAAGAAAGGAAAACAAGCTGGGGTCTTTCATTTAGGTAAAAACAAGTAACTGGGCTCACTGTGAATATAACTGGGTGAGAAGCACCAGCCTGGGGTATAGAAGGAGTCATGACAAAGTGTCTGAAGGTCTGTTGTAGCCATGAGAGTCTGTAGCTGGAATTTCACCTCAGCCTGTGAGGAGGGAAAATGAGAAAGAAGGCACAGACTTGGGTACTAGGCCCGCCTGTGGGGATGATGTGTGTCTGGGTGGGGACTGAAGAGATCTGATGCTTCACCCATACTGGAAGGGATGAGAAGGGCAGTGGGGAGAGAGAAGGAGGAGAGCTCATATAAGCAGAGATCCCATTTTGATTCCTTTTAGTTTCATTGCAATTAAGGCTCCTAATTGAAACCAGTTTTACCCAAGGTTTACTGTGGTGGTTGTTTTCTTTCTCTGCTGTTAAATGCAGGTGTTTCACATAGGAGGAAGTTGGCACATAAGGGTAAATTTCCAAAGTGCTGCCTGTACCATTTATAAGTTAATGCCTGGAGAAACCGGCATTGTGAAGAGCCCAGTTGTGCAAAGGAGATGTTGGACGAGAGAGGAGGACAGGGGAGAAAGAAAGAAATCCATGTTTGTCACAGCCCATGGACACTGCAGTGACGGTGTGAGGAATAAAAGTCACAGAAACACAGAATTGGATTGGAAGGGGTCTTAGAGATTATTTCACTCCAACCCTCCTGCCATGGGCAGGAACACTTTCCACTAGACCAGGTTGTTCCAAGCCCCATATAACCTGGCCTTGAACACTAAGGGATGTCAAATAGGGTCAACCTTTTTCTGTTGCAGCATATGACAGCCCACCCCAATCCTACCTTAGTTCAGTAAGGAGAAAAGTTCTGCTGGGTTGCCATGGGGGTTGGTTTAGTGATGTTAAACCCCATAATTTTGTGTTGGACCTCTGTGGAGCTGAGCTGGCCCAGATGAAGGAGGACCTCCAGGGAGCTGTTTACCAGCCTGGAAGTGGACTGCAACTCTGTAGACGCCACTTCACTGATGTGGAGTGAGTGAAACATGAACTGAAGCAATATTAAAATTGTAGTGTGCCTACAGAGCCATAAGGGTGTGTGTGATGCTTTGCAGACAAAGAAAATTCTGAATAGGAAAAAAATACACATATTATACCCTAAATAAAATACCTTCACAGAGATCTGTTGCAGACTCTTTTCCCTCATCTTCCTCAGTATCTGAAATACAGTTTGGCAGTGCTTAGGGATGGAGAAAATGGAGATGTATTTATGGACAGTGAACCTGGCAAACCCCTCACATATCTGCTTGGGGTTGCACAGTGGATGAGAGAGAACAGCCATTCTCAGCTCAGGAGAGGATGTGATGGTAATTTTGGATGTTACCACAGGGTAGGGTGATACCAGTTCCATGTAGCATCCTCCTCCTAATTTTGACATTACTTACTCCTGGAGGAAAAAAAAATAAGCCCTTGAGCTTGTGAAGCATCTTTAGAGCTGGGACACAAGCTGTGAGTAGGTTTTTTGCTAATATACTTCTGTCTGCTCAAAAATCAGTCCTGTGGATGCAAAAGGGCTCTGGACTGGAGATGCAAAAAAGCTCCTAATGCAGAAATCAGCTCAGTGCTCAGGCTCCATCCTGCTCTGCAGCTTCTATTTACCTGTAGAGCCTTGGTCTGGAGGAAACATGGGTGTTGCAGGCTGAGGTGGCTCTGATGCAGAGCCCTGGTCCAACCTTCATCTCAGACAGACAGAAAGCTGCACATCTCATCTATTCAATCCAAGCACTCTTCCTCGAGAGGCAGAAAAAAGCAAAAAAAAAACCCAAAAAAGAACACTTTTGCTAGGAAATAGGTCACCAAACTTTGGGTTTTAACCACAAGGGCAACCATTTTCCTATCACACCATGGCTCTCTGCTCTGCAGCCATCCCAGCAGCTGCTCACCGGGCAGGGACAGCCTGGATTTCCCCAGCTGACCCAAGCACCATTTCATGCAGCAATGCATGGCCCTGCCTTGTTCTGTACCAATTACCCCCTGCTCCACTGAGCAGTGCCTTTCAGCTGCGTGCCCAGCGCCAGGGCAATGTGATAAAAACCATGTCAATATCAAACAGAATTAAGCCGTGTATCACTCAGGTGCTGTTTTCAGAGGAGTCCTGTCACGGGGTTAACCACCAACGGAAGCTGAAGCTTCAACAGCCTTTATTAGCTCGGCAAGTGCTCCTAACCACACTCTTCCTATCTGCAGAAGAGGCGTCTTCTTTCATGGGCCTCCTCTTAGGTTGGGGAGGTGATATTTACCAAATAAAAACTGTTGCTGCACCTGTGTAGTTCTCATGTGGCTTTCACTACCTCCCAGGTTAACCCATTCCTCTCGGAGGCTGGTTTAGGGAGCATCCTTGACTTTTATTTGGGTTTGCAAGAGGGAGGATGGGGTCAGAGCCTTCGTGGTGGCACCTCAGCTTGCTCCTTGTCTTTCTCAGCAAGATGCTTGGCTGGCAGGGGTAGATGGGAGAGGGAATGGGAATGCCTTCAGACCTGCACAGAGTTCCTCAGCTGCCTTGGCTGCTGGGACATGAGGTGTACATATGAGAACAGTGTAGAGGGGTGAAAATATTTCTTTGGCATGATCACCCCACACAGGTCTGTGCATCACTGGGGTCCATGCCAGCCTCCTGTTAGGCATCTTCCAAGCTGAGGAGGTGAGGGAGGGGCAGGGTTGTGTGGAGGGAGTGTTTTGGGAGTGCCTTCCAAATTCATAAAGACATTAAGTAAACAACTTTGCAATTCCACACATGTTTTCTTAGAGGCAGAACCCACCCTTATCTAAATCCAGGTCCTTCACTCCTCATTCCTGCTTTGGTGCTGCTTTTGGAAGAAGAAGAGGTGTGAGACAGACTGCTTTTTATCTAGCAGTGCTCAAATTGCTGTCTGCACACCAGCCCTGGAAGCTGTGTGGGCACAGATGGGGTTGGCAATAGGAGGAGGAGAAAAGAGGACCAGAGTACTTTTTCACCCACTGCAGACACTTCCCCCAAGATCTGCGCCTCTGTCAAGCTTCATGTCACCCACCTTATTCACCATGGTGAATAAACTCCATGTGAAACTCCCTAACTGGTTCTGTAATCCTGGTCTCCATGGGCCAGGTTTCCCATATCCAAGGTGTCATTGGCAAAACACCTTCAAGCACACCTTTTCTGAGTGTGGGGTGCTGCCAGGTGACAGCCCAGCTGCAGCAAAGCCCTGCAGCACAGCCTCTCCCACTGCTGTGATTCTTCACACCCAAGGCTGTTGCTTCTTGCACACCAGATCAGCCCTACCAGGAGCACCTGGCAGGTGAAAATACACAGCAGGACAGGAGCTGCAATGTTGTGTCCAGAGGTGAGAGTGATAAACCTTTGCGAATAGCTTACCTGGGTCCAGTGGGCTGCTAGAGAAATTCAGGGAATTAAAACCCCCATGGCTAGTGAATAACAAAGGCAGTCCCTTTGGTTCAGATGCAAATTGCTGACACCTGGGAGAGTGTTTGAGGAAGTATCACTGCATGATAATGCCCAGGGATTTTTTCCAAGGTATCTATTGTTTGCTGTTAGTTATAACACACTGCTCTTCCCCTCTGTACCCACTCCTCCCAGCCATATTGAGAATCTAGTGTTGAACATATAGGGCTCAATATGTCTGACCGGAGTTCCTTTCTGACATTGTAATAACCAGATCCCAGTTCTGTGTCACAATTTCAAGCAGGAAGGTTTTGAGGTAATGGTGGTGAAATCAAACATTCAAAAAATGGAATCCGCCTCTGAGATTACCTTAAGGACAATGTGAAAATTTACCAAGGGACAATTCTTTGTTCTCTTTTATTCACTTTCTGATCTAGAGCACTTAGGTAACCACATCACCAATCTCATTTTCACCACTCTGAGAGATGGACATGGGCTCTTTAAAAAACAAACAAACAAACAAAACAAAACAAAAAAATACCAAAAAAAAACAACCCCCAAAAAAACCCCCAACAATTGTTCAGGAATCATAGAACATAGAAGCTGGTGCTACTTATATGGATGGAAATGAGCATCAGGGAGGAAAAGTGCAGCTTGGGTATTACTCTGAGCTGGTCCAATCCATTCCTTGAGGCCACCAAGGATAAACAAAGGTAAAAGTGTTTCTTGCAAGCAGTTCTCCCTTCTCCCCATAGTGGGTCTGAAGTCATTGCTGGAAAAATGTTACAGTAAGAGAGGCAGGACCCTTAAATCAGTTTATAGTTCCTGTTTTTCTTCACCAGGTGACTAATTAGTCCCAGATGGGGCTAGTTACATTTCCCTGTTAGTAAAGAAACCCTGTAGAAAAATCCTGTTTTCCAGAACTGGAGAGACCATAAGCTGCTTTACTGTGAGCAGCTTCTCTCTTTTCCCATCATGTCCTACCTCCTTCATACTCCCACTTTGTCCATACCTGGACCAGGAAATCTCAGTTTCTGTACTTCGCCCACCCTGAGTTATTCCTCAAACACAAGCCTCCGTGTTCAGTGTTAAAAATTCCTATAAACATTGAATTAAAAAAAATTAAAATATTCAGTCTTGTTATTCAGGATTTTGGCCTAAAGATGTGGAACCTAAAGTTGCTCCTTTTTTCATGTTATGTCAGAAAAAAACAGTGTGCTTTGGGAACCAAAGGGTGCCAATAAGTTATTGGAGAAAAAACACATGGCCAGATGCTATTTCCTCAAGTCCCTGAGGGTAGATGTTACCATCTACCATCAGGAGGTGTGACAGTGCTCCAGCACTCCAAGACTATAAACAGAACCTTAAGCAACTCATTTAAGACAAATCATTTTAGAAATGAAGCTTTTACTTACTCATCAACACAAAACCCCCACTCTTTGTCTATCTCATTCTGTGAAAGAGCATTGAAAATCTACCAACTTTATAAATAGAAGTCAGTTAACAATCGCTTTGATGTCTAAAATGAGGTCCACATTGCTACTCCCCCTGTCTACCTGTCTGTTTTTTGAGATTGTCTCTGTTTAGACCAGCATTCCTGGGCTGGTAGTGAGATAGATGTAAATGAGGGATGATGAAAGATTAATTATTTTTCATTGGAGGGAGTTTCTTACCAAGGTTTTCTATCTCATGAACATCCCAAAGTAGAGAAGGGAGATTATAACAGAAGGAAAATGGCCAAGTCCTCCCTGCTTCCCTCTGAAAAACAAATTGGTTCTTTTAATCATGATCCCCTTTTTCAAGTGCCACAGAACTTGAATACAGTCCTTATAATCTCCCAGCTTGCTACTGGGGTGCTTCATTTGTGCTCTGTAGGCACTCCACAGCACTGATGTTTCAGGGTGGGGAGATCAGGGCAATGCAAATCACTCACTGGTGCTGAGGTAAATGGGCACACACAGAAGGTGGTCTGAACATAGCACCCAGAACCCCTCTGTGTCCCTTGCTGAAGGTCTCATCACCTAAAAACTGAGACTCCTGTGAGGATATTCAGAATTTGCGGCATCCAGATTTTTATGTCAAACACCTTACTGTGCCCTATTGAAAACCCAGCCCTAGGATGGCAGGTGGGATATGAGGGATAGTGTCAAGAACTGGCTGTGCCAGACAGCTGAGAAAGAGCCCACCCACATCTTGCCTGACTTAGACAAGTCACATCCATCCCTCACATTCATAATTCCTCAAGGTGCTTCCAAAATTCAATGTGTGGGACCTGCAAAACACCTATCGTGGAGGGGGTCTGAGCACAGATAAACCAGACCTGTTGCCAGTACACTGGAAGGTTAATTAAAATGAATATGGCTTTCAGTAACTTCCAAGCTAAACAATTTGCCAAACTTTCTAAATATTGGAAGTGTTTTGCCTCTATTGGCTCCGTCCTCAGGCATCACAGGATGATTCGTTCCACCAATAATTCATGTACCTGCATGTTTTAATGACAACTGAAATACCCTGGCATTTCTGGGCTAGCATGTGCGCTGTGATCTATGAGCCTACACTCCCTCTGCCTCCACTTTGAACTGAACTGCTTTATTAAGCAACCCCACTACCCACCACTGTCGAACGTGCCAGGACCTGTGAAGTTCTCTTGTACAATGTTGCCTTTGAATCCCTTCCAAGACCCAACCAGTAGCACCAGTATTCAGACACTGTAGGATGATACCCACAGCCAATGAACAAAAACTTCCTTTGGGAATCTGTAGAAACCCAAGGAGCCTGTTTTGTTGTTTTTTGTTGGTTTGTTGTTGTTTTGTTTTTGTTTTTTTTTTTTTTTAACAAAACCAATTGACGCACAATCTGTAGTCATTAGGACAGGGAGCTAGAAATAAGCATATCTGCAATAAAAGTCTCTACACCTACCTGCTTCCCCAGGAGACAAAGTTGCCTGTCCTAGAGGACTAGAACAGGGCACTCTGAAAAGAGGAATATAGCAAAAAGTGGTTCTTCTGCCTTATCTGTACTGCACATGAAGCTGCCTCAGAAGCTTATTTCTAAGGATTTTTTTCTGATATTTACTCTTTTATTGTTGCAAAGCGGGTAAGATATAGAGCCTTAGATATCCATGGTCAGATCCACGAACAAGCTCATGCATTTCAAGTGGTATTAGATATTCAAGCAGGAATTTGGAATGAGATTTAGTTCACAGATTAAGGTATCCAAATTCAGGTGTTTACTTGATGACCTGTGAAATCCCACTGCAGCTGGTGGGAAGCCAGCAGCGTTGTCAATGACTTGTTAAAATTTACTCAGCTCACCTTAAAGCAGATACTTTTGTTGGGCCACAAATCAGTTTTCTTGTTAGTAGAGACTGTATTTTCTAGGACCTTCATCCAGCTGGCCACTTACCAACACCTGGAGTAAAACCCTGGAATATCTATATCATTTTCACCAGATTGTCAGAAATTATTTGGGATCTATGGAAGATCTATGGTCTTCTGAGCAACAGCAAGAGGCAAGACAATGTCTTAGAACACTTCAAAGGGCACTCAGCACATGCTCTCCACAAAGATGGTCACAGCATCAATCCTTCCAGAGTTCAGGGAGTGTTTGGACAATGTTCTCAGGCACTTGGTGTGATTCTTGGGGTTGTCCTGCACAGGGCCAGGAGCTGGACTTGATGATTTTTGTGTGTCCCTTCCAACTCAGCATCTTCTATGATTCTGCAATATATGTAGGAAACGAATAGTGCAGGGAAGGCAGAACTTTTTTGAAACAAGAGACAGAAAGAATCTCTATGGTTGATTAATTCTGTACCATTTGCCCTCAGAGCCGTGGTCTATTTGTTGTCACAGACATGTCCTCTGAGTGTAACCTTTTGGCTCTCAGGCCTCTGAGCCTACCCGATGGCTGGTCAGTATAGTGGTTGCTCAGGCCTCTTGTAAGTTGTTTCAGTACTACTGAAACTAAACAGAAAGTAAAGGGAAAAAAAAAAAAAAAAGACCCAACAGCCAACAGTCTACCTGCTTATCAGTCTGATCTAATGTCCTCTCATCTTGGGATGAAAGGGCAAGGGCAGCTTTGCTTCTCCTGACCACCAAACAATTGTTCTTCATGCATTTTTTTCCACATATATATTTATTTATACTACAGTACTTCACAGCAAACCAAGATGGCTCTTGGCCAAAATATGCACAGTGTTTTTCAGTTTGGTCTCTGTGAACAGCTCCCAGAAATGTCTGGACAGACACAGAGAAATTTTGGAGCAACCTGTACTGCTTGTGTTTTGCTGGATCCTAGCAAACACAAAACAGGATGCAGAGTTAGCAAAAGACAGCAAAGGAGGATTTCTAGCTGTGCTTTAATATCTACTGAAGTTGCAACGGGATCACTTCTCTCCGTTTCCCGTTTCTCTTTACCTGTTGAGTTTTCCTAAAGAAATCCAAGGATGTGCTCCATGTACATGCCATGTCCCAGAGCCCTGATTCCAAAAGTGTCAGCATGAGGAACCATCTCTCCCTCTGTTTCCCATGTCAAAGCTTCTTTCCTGTGTAAATAAATGCACACAGGATCCTGTGCACTTCTGAGACTCCACCAACATGGAATCAGCATGTGGCCATGGCATGCATCCAGTCCCAAGAGCCCAGAATTTCTCCTGAGTTCAGTAGTTTAAGCTCATACCTATATAATCAGACAAAAAAAAAAAAATCCCAGGAACAGGTCTTACTTAATGAATTAACGTACAGCTTTCTCCTTCCAGCCAATACCCCCAAGCCACAGCATTCTAATTCCCTTCCTGTCCCACACTTATACCTGTCCCACATTTATACCAGCAGGTCTGTTCTGGTAGGTCTGAGTGGGATAGAGTGAAGGCAAAGGGTTTATTATTTTATTATTCCAAGACAATTAAGCAGGGCAATTTTGGGCATAAGCAGGGAGTAAGCCCCCTTTTACTGCTCTGGCAGAGTAAAGAGGCCATAAAAGGCATTTAAATTACCATTACCCTTAATGGTAAAGAAATTCTTTTTCTTTCAGACTCACTGATTTTATTTGAGCCCCAGTTTCACAGCCTTGGAGAATATAACCCTATCAAAACAAGGCTCTTTAACAAGCCATTGCCCAGAGAAGATATGGCTGCCTCATCCCTGGAAGCATCCAAGGCCAGGCTGGATGGGGCTTGGAGCATCCTGGAATAGTGGAAGGTGTCCCTGCCCATAGCAGGGGGTTGGAACTGGATGGTCTTTAAGGTACCATCCAACCTAAAACATTTTATGATTCTAAGGTTCTGTGGTCACTATTTGCTTTGAAGCAAGCATTGCTTTGAAGAGAGGGGACACTCAGATAAATGTCAGGAGGTGGCTGCGGTGCCAGCAATGAGGCTTTTTTGTGTCTGCAGGGAGTAGAAACATCTAAAAGCCACAGTTTTATAGGGAGGTGGTCTTCTTTCAACTCTCCTAACCATTGGCATCTTCCAGGTTGCTATTTTTGAATACACCCTAATAAACCCTGCCCTTCTCCTCCACAAAAACCTCCCAGTGGGATTTGCAGATGCTCAGCTTCAGGCTGGCTCCAAGTTTTCTTACAAGTTTAGTTCCTGCAGTTATTTGAGCAAGGATAGACTGTATCACGGAATCTTCAGCATTTCCTTTATCTGTTATTTAAAATGGTAAAGCTTACCAGGGAGATGAATACAGGAACAGAGGAGTTGAAAGCTTTTATATCAGTCCTGTGCAAACAAAGTTAATGTGTCTTCCCTGTGCACAAAGATTAACTGTGATTAAGTGCTCCAATATGAAAAACGAAGACAGAAAAATAGAAAAGTGTTGCAGTGCTTAGCCATCCTTCTTAAAATAACTACCATTGTGTTAGGCTTAAAAGGCATTTGCTAAAGATTTTGTGAAGAATTAAGCTTATTTGTTATTCTTTTAAGATAGAAACAAGAGTAAAGGAAAAGCTGTTAGTCAACATTGTCTTAGAAGATAAAGGTTTCTAGATAAGAGCATATATGGGTCAATAGAAGCTTCAGTAAATATCTTTCTTGATTGACAGGTCTCTTGAGATTTTTTTAGCTGGTTTAATGTCACCTTCTTTCTTTTTCTTTTTTTTTTTTTTTTTTTTTTTTTTTTTTCTGCTCTTGCAGTAGTATTGGCTGAGGGGAACAAGTAAGTTATGTCACATTTCTGTTTGGCCAGCAGTGACCCCAGGAAAACAGTGAGAAGCAACCTAAGGGCTGGTGTCTGCACCATGCCAGCCTAACTCCGGTGTCTCATCAAAAGGTTCAATTAAATGAACGAGACAGAGTCATCCCAAACACTTCTTTCAGATTATTTCAGAAGTTGGACTTTGATGATCCTTGCAGGTCCCTTCCAACTCAGGATATTCTATGATTTTATGATTAATAATATCACCAACAGGGGAGACTTTTCTCTGATTTAGCTAAACTCATTTAAAATCATCCCTTAGAGCATGAAAAGAAAAGAGCTGCACATTGCAAACCCCAGGCTTTAGACCTGCTATGGGGAGTAGGCATTGATGCTTTAAGCTGTTTGTCTGCAAGGTGTAACTGTCAGGTGCTAAGAACTGCAAACCTACCTAGAAGTCTTAAGGCAAAATATAAAATTCAAAGATCTTTTAATTTTCCTTCTGTGGCTAAGGTTATTTTTTTCAGTTTCCACTCACAAAGATTAAAAACAACTTACATCGAAGAGGTAAAAAGTAAAAAGAAAAAAAGGGGAAAAAAAAAAAAGAAGAGATTCTCAGATGATAAGCTTATTGCAGCACCTGAGTATTTGTAAGATATTCAAAACAAAATAGGCTGAGCCAGGGTGTAGATGTGTCTGTCCCCCTGGAAATAACACCTCACCCAGCAAAGATGCCCTTTGACTTCAGTGTGGCTATCTGAGGAGTCAAGTGTTGCTCAAAGCCCTGATGCTCACCAGCCCTGAAATACATCCAGCTGGGTGGGAATAAAGCTGAGACCACAGTGCAGCATCTCTTGAATCTCAGTCTTAAACGATAACCACCCCCAGAAGAGATTCCTGTGTTGAACAGTGAGAAAATAAATAGCTCTGCTTTTGCAACAGTGTGCCAGATTTTGGAGCGTTTGAAGCCTTTTCACGTCTCTGCCAGAGGCAGGAGAGAGAGTGCAGACAGAGAGGCAGGAGGACAGGGAGGCACAGAGGTTTGCTACAGTGGAAAACTGTTTAACTTAACTGAATGACCAGCAAAAAAAATCTTTTTTCCTTATGGACAGACAGGAGCAGACATCTTGTAAATTTTTTTGGGCAACCTACCCCATGAATTAAGGCTTTTAAAATGGACCTTAGGCTAGTTACTGAGCATCTATACCAGAGGTTCACAAGAGCTTTCAGCCGTGTCCCTGGGGCATGTTGGACGTGGCAGAGCTGGGTGTGTTTGGCAGAGAAGATGCCCATTAGTGTGGTCATTGCCTGCAGCTCCAGCTGTGCTTTGGAGCTGGCTCCCAAGCCATGTCCCAGCAGGAATCTTGCTGAGATTCCCGTGGTTTGTCCCCTCTCAGCAAACAGGGAAAGGAGCTGGTCCTCTCCTTGGGTAGAGTTACTTACTCCACAGGCTGTCTTTGGCTCTCACCATCCCATCCTGATGGCTCAGAAATGCTGAGAACTACCATAAGAACCACCAGGATGGTGCCCTTCAGCCAGCAAGGAACCCCAGAAACCTGACATCCACAAAACAGAAAATGATGGATCTGTGTAGGAGATGGATGGATGGTCCCAATGGCAGAGCAGTGTGAATCTTCTAGAAATGTTGTCCTTCCCACTTTCCCCCACACAGTCCCTCAGCCCCTCTTTCTGGGACAACCATAACTGTGACCTGTGACACAGAGAGGACAGAGCTACAGCAGGAAGCTCCCCTGGGAGATGCACTGCCTGGGCAGGAGATGAAAAAGAGATTTCTCCTGGGAAAATGGGCAGAAACACAATGACTGATAAAAGCCTTTGAAATACACTGTTCAGTGAGGACAAACCCAGGGAGAGAATATGTTTGATGAGACACACAAAACTTCCAGAAAAATATTAGTGTGTTTCAACTCATATAATTTTCAATGGGAATTGGTGCCAAGTGTATGGAAGAAATTCAAGTATTAGCCTTCCCCACACATCCCACGGCTGGTGCTGGCTACAGCCAGCTCATATGATTTGAAACTTGATTTATCCTCTGTGCAAAGTCCTGCTTAAAATTCAGTAACGCTTTTTTTTTTTCAGGCACAACTTATTTTCCCAACCTAAAGACTGCCTGAGAGGTAACAGATAGTTCTGCCTTGAAATGTGATATTGGCAAAAGCTGGGGTGATTTTGGCATGTCTCAATATTGTGATCACTGCTGGGAAGTAAAAGCCCTTCTCCTACAAGGTGCAGGGACGGCGTGTGTGGATGATCACGTGTATTTCCAGGTCCCTCCTATCCATGTTGAGTAGGAGGGGTGTTGAGAACAACAGCACAACATTTTAGGGCTGGCAAAAGCCACAGACACCGTGAGAAGCTTGCTGAAGAAAGTACTAACTTGTAACCCAGTCTGAAAATGCTTGAGAGGTGTGAACACTGCAGAGGAGGGGGAACTGGCCTAATGTAGGCGAAGTAATCAGTGGAGACAAATATGTGAGGTAAATCTTGAAGGTCACAATCCACGTTTAGAGCCTCTTAGAGGAGACAATGGAATTAATTGGTGATTCTGTGAATATACCCAAGCATTCTCCTTGTATGGCATGAGAAACCAAGGGGGAATTGAAAAAAAAAAAAAAACAGCCAAGGTAGAAAAGAAAAAGAACATTTGGTGAAGTGCTTATATTGTGCACAGCAAGAGCAAACAAGTGGTAGGTGGTTGATGCAAATGTTTCTAAATGCTCACTTGCAGACAATTTGCATGTTGCCACACCAATAAGATGATTTAGGGCTTCAGCTCAGCATTTTGCAGGTCAGACCTTTGTTTTCCAGAGGTCTGCGCGTCAACCATCCTTCTCCAAAGTGGCCAGATCTCCCTGTATGTGACAACACAGATCTCGATCACATTAAGGACAAACTGCTAAAATGACCCTATAACTGACAGATCAATGGAAACAGAATAACAAAACGCCAATTTGGAGCCAATTCAGGGCCAAAACTTGCTAGATGGGTGTTTTTCTCATGTGTCTACCCTGGGTTTTCATCCTGAGACATTGCAAATCCAAAGCCTGTGTGAATACAGAGTTGAACAGGGAACAGCAAACCCGAGGTCTCCGTCTCTGCACTCCCACTCCCCTTCCTCCTCTGCCATTATTAGCAAATGTCTGATTTCAAAGTAGGCCACTAGAAAAGACCTCTTTAAGTTGTGGGTTTTATCTCCCCCTCCATGGTTTTTATTTTTAATTTTGCACATTGCCACCACTTGTTGAGGGGACCCAGTTGTTTTGCTTCTTCCTTCTGTTTGTTTTGCCCTTTGCTTTTCACGTGGGGGAGGATGGCAGAGGGTGGAAGCAATCGTGCTCATCGTCAACAAACACAGGGCACAGGGAGGTCAGCCCTGCACCACACTGGGTGCCTGAAATGGAGCTTCATGGGCAAGAGCCAGAGTACAACCAGCATGGTGAGGGGGAAGCAAAAAACAATGCATTTTTTTTGTTTGGGTTTGGTTTTCTGTGGACAGTCTCATTAAAAAAAAAAAAAATATATAATAATAAATAAAAAAAATAATGTGCATTTTCACATTATGCACATTATGCCTGGAGACCTGAAAAATAATATCCCTGAACAGGGAAGGCTGGAGGGGGTGGAGAAAGGAGGGAGGTGGAAGACAAGGAAAGCTGCTAAACTAAGAAATTATGAGGTAACGATAATATAATTTCCTAAACTGGCTACTAATTAACCACAACTCTGGAGCTTAGTACTGTGAACCAACTCCGTCATAACCCAAAAATCACTCTGAAAAAGAAAAAAAAAAAAAAAACAGCAGCAAATTTTTCAATCACAGTGTTAGCCAAATGTAATGTAATGCATTTTACAGATTTTTTCCCCCTTTTTTTTTTTCTCCCCTATACTTTTAGCTAACATGCCAAAATTTCTTGTGTACACAGGAGACAAGAACAAGGGCCATTTTTGATGTGAAGTAAAACAACTAAAGGATAGGGGAAATTCCCTTTTGGTGTGCTCTGGCAAAGCCAGAGATGAGCAGTGCCCAAATCAGCCTGATGTGCAGTCCCAAAGTGGTTTCTACACATGAGAGTATGGAAGAGGAAAGACAAACACAAACACCCTCCCTTGCCCAGCTCAGCCTTCTTTGTGCTTTGAGTCACCTGCAGTAGTCAGAGCCACTGGGGTCAGCCTGAGAGGTCTCAGGAGGAAATACAGCATCCTGAACAGTGGCAGGGGTAGGGCCTGCAGCTCCTGAGGTCCTGGTGCCTTTTCCCATGAAAGCAAGATGTCTGTATAAAATACTCCTTCTGTGGGAATAGCTGTGTAAGAAGGCAGGGACCCCTTGCTCATTTAACAGGCATTACCTACAGGCAGTTTTCTTTAGTGGAGGAAGAGGTCCAGTCTTCATCCTGCCCCCCACATTAATTCCACATGCAAAGGGCTTTTTTCAAAGGAATTACAATTAAATATATCCAATCCTTAGACATAATAAAGTGCAGTGCAGCACAGCTTCAATGCAAAGCCATTCAGTAACAAAAAACAGACAGTGGCTCAATAAAGTCAAAGATAAAAAAATAAAATTAGTTAAATTTGCAGGAAGCCATAGATATTAAATTTTAAAAGCTGACATGAATACTATGGGGTGACAAGAAAGGAGGGGATGTCACCCAGGACATGTCAGAAAAAGGAAAAGAAAAAAAGGTGTGCCAAAAGTTCCTCTTTTAATCCTGGACCCCAAATGTTGGTAGCACAGTGTGGGTTGCTTCTGGCAACAGAGATGTCAAGTGGAGAAGTTGATGAGATGTTGCAACAGAGAAGGTGGAATGTTGAGCCAGGAACATGACAGCAGCAGGACCTCCAGGAGACGAAGAGAAGGGCTGCTTGGGAGACAATGAAAAAACAGCAAATATTCCAGCCAGGAGCCACAGAAAGAAATGTTTTGGGGAGTGGGGTTAGGGACGGGTCAGGCCTTGGTATTTTGGATACACCAGGAGAGAAGGAGCCCAAGTGCCAGTGGAGGGGGCTGAGCCCCTCCCTTCCTAGCATTCCACATCATGCCCTGGACTTGTCCCCTTGCTTGCTCCTCTCACTGTCTCTTTCTCACCACAGCACTGCTGAGGACCCAGACTGGGAGCACAAGACCTCTGGCCATAAAGGAAGGGAGGTGGAGGCTAATGAGGGGGCTAAAGCCCTTTCCTTTCCCCTCTCCTTGTAAACCCACACCTGTGCATCCCAGCTGTGTTCACAGCCCAGGTTTTAATTGGAATCTTTCTTTTACATGGTGGAAAGAGCTTACCTGGATGGCAAATCTGGGAGTGCACAGATGAAATCAGCCTCATGCAGGGCAAAGCCTCCTGCCATCAGTGCACATGAGCATGAGCTAACAAACCCTGCCAATCTTCACAGCTAAGAGATTTCCTCCCCATCACTCAGCACCAGCTGCAAAGGAGGGGGCACAGAGCTCCTGGCTCCAGCTCAGCCTCCACTTTCCAACTGCTACATCCTCCAGGTGAGGGATAATCCATCACGTGTAGCATCCATTTCAAACTGCTACTCACACCATGCTCTTCATACATTTAACATGAGCAAAATGAGAGATTCAGGAGAGGATCACCAGAGCAGGGGGTTCAAGGAAGATGAATTGTGCAGCAGACTAGCTGAATAAAGAATAAAGAAAAAAAAAAACTCGCTTGGTTTCTCTTTCTCACTTTCTAGTTTGCTGAGTAATTGAAAGAAAAATGTTTCCATGCACCAGGTCTCTGCAGTGGCCCTTTGTGAACTTTAGCCATTGTAGACAATAAGAGACTCAGATGGTGTAAGGAGAACCCTGCCTTTACAAAATGACCTTCTCTTATACCACAGCTTCCACCCCCAGTCTCACATTGTCAGACTCTCCCACCACCAGTGCTTTCTGCAGCTGGCTGCAGCCTGACCCTCTCTCAGTCACAGCTTCAGAGCTGTCTTATGTATTTTGAAAACTGGTTTGGTGGTTTGGTGTTTTGGTTTTTTGAGATGGGGTAAGTATTTATTGGAGGCTTTTCTGCTGTATCTTAAATGTGAAAAGAAAAATGAAAAAAAAAATTATCGCAAGCAGAAGCTTCAGGCACATCTTTGTGTCATAGGAGAGCAGAAGAGGAATAGTTTGCAGCTAAACCAAGGGCTGCTCACTGAACACAAGGATGAGATCCCCAGCTCAGGAAAATACTATTTGGTATCACCTTTGGGGGCTTCTTACTCAGAATGGGTCCTGCCAAACCTCATACCACATAACACACATGAGCTTCATTTCTTTGCTCTCTCATCCATTTTCCCCCTCTAGGTGATGATCATCACATTTATTGTCACCCTGGCATCTCTCTTCTGCCCTAGGACCAGTTACTACCAGACACAACCCATGGGCACATCCCATCTTGTGTCCAGGGCTCTGGAGCAGAGCAGAGACTTCAGCCTGTGCTGGAAACATCCTCCTCACACATCTGCCACCCACAGGCATCTCCACCACAGGCACAATGCTCCCCTGTGGGTCAGGAAACATGGATTGGTGACCAGGGCATTATTATGGGGTACACAAAACATGTTCAGTGGGTGACTTACACATGCTCCTGCCATAGGCAGACACCCCTGAAACCCTGCTAGGCAGAAGTCTGATGTATCTCTCTCCTCCTAAAAAGCAGAGAAGCACTTGAATCCTTTTGAGGATCTCGATTCATTTCCAGAAATTGTTAATGTATTTAAGAACTACTGGGGTTAAACAGCTGAATTGACTAGTGCTTTCATTTTAACATAGCTTTTGAAAAAGAAAGATCAAAATGGTGTTTCCTGAAAGCTTTTCTTTTAAATTTTGAAATAGGAAATTCAAGCAAACCAATTCGGCTTTTTGAAGGCAGGGTTTGTTTTTTGGCTTGTTTTGATTTGTTTTTTTTTTTTCCCCAAAACATCTGAGTTTGAATGAATAATCATTTTCTAAAATAATTCAGGTGTTAATATCTTACCAGATTTTATTCAAAGTCACACTTGAAACTGTCACAAGGTTGTACGAAGCTCTCCTTAAAAACACGGCACACAAAACCAGGTAGGTTTACTCGAGCAGGGTGCTGCCTCTGGTTCTCTTTGACACCAGACAGTCCTGGCAAGAGACAGAACAGGCCACATCTGAAGAAGCTTTCCTCTAGTGACTGAGGGTTCTTCCCATTATTCCGCAGTGCTTAAGCAAAAGCTGTGATTCTTTCAAAACTCTAATTCCCTCCTGAGCCTGTGAAGGAAGTGGAACACCACTGATGCAGCTACAAGCCACGTGCATCTCCCTGGTTGCCCGTTAAAGAGCAGGAGGCTGCCACAGGGCCACCCAGCACATGAGTCACAGCTCGTTCACGGGTGCCCTTCCAGCAGCACTGTCCTCACCCCGGCCCTTTGGCACCCACCCGCAGCTCCCATGGCATTCACCATGTGCCCTCCTTCACATGCTTCACACCAGCACATACATCATCCCCAGGGCTAGCAACATTCCTGGCTCTGCAGGATGATGGAATCTCTAGCCACCAAGAACCACCTGACTCCCCCTTGCCCAAAAAATGGGAAAAGTAAAGGAGAGAAAATGTTTCATACAGCTTCTGGCTTCATTTGCGGGAGGCAGAGAGAAGGGGGTGCTTTGGCACTCATAGTTTTTCTCCCTTTTGGCATCCATCTGACTTTGGTTATACTCACACAAGCATAGCAAAACCCTCCTTAATGCATTAAGACTAAAATCATAGCTTGTCTTGATTGGAGACTGCATGTTAGCAGTGCCCAGCTAAGTCAGGGCTTGCATTTTAATTAGAAACTCTAATGGTGAAATAATATGAGAATAATTCCAGTAAGTGCTTTCCCTCTGGCAACTGGAAATAATACTGACATTTCAGGTGTTCCCTAGTGTGTATCCAGTTTTTATGATTTTTTGTCCTACAGCATCAGCTGCAGGCCCTCACACCTGATAGACAATATCCTCATAAATAATCATGTAAGAGGAGTTAATTCCCCTGAAGAGGCATGGCCATGGATATGTATCTCATTGCCTGCATTTCGGAAAGAAAGTGCACAGGGGGTGAGTCAGTGAAGGAAGAGCAGAAGGAGGTTTTTTCCCCTCTGGTGGCTTTGCAGAAAGCCTGGGACCCCAACTTTGGGATCAATTCTTCATGGCAGGGAGTGAGGTCCTGTTTTCCAAGGAAAGACCACTCTGTTCATCACTGTTATACAGCCTGAGCCAGAAAAACTTTTTTTTTTTTTTTTTTTCTTCCCCTCAAGTTTTTAGATTTACCTTTGAGCTGGTTTTGGACAACAGTTAGCATAGTGGAATTTTGAACACCAATGTGGATCATAGGAGACACCCTGGAATCAAAAGTAAAAACCTGTTATCTTCTTCTGTCCTGAAAGCACTACTGGGATATTGTGGTAAGTACATTACCACAGGATATTTTAAAAATATTAAGGTTTCTTCTTAGGGCTGATGTATTTAAATACTACTTTTAAGGCATTTCAGCTTTTTGAACCCACACTATTAGTGGAGTCAAATCTGCACTACAGCCAGTTGTGAAATGTAACTGCATGAGACAAAAAAGGAGGAAAAAACTCATATAAGGACTTAAATGCTATCTGACCCATTTTCCTGTGCACACAAAATTATTACAGTTTTGTTTTCAGATATGTTTACACTGTAAACAGAATATGGGAATCCAGCTGGAAAAATGGGGGAAATAGGGGGAAAAAAGCTAAAACACAGCGCACAAAAATACTTTGCTTCACTTGCTTAGGCCAGTCCTCTCTGCCAGTAAACTGGGCAGGATTGTGGTTTAACAGCTTTGCAGATGGTGTGAGGTAGAGAAAGAGCAGGTGACTCCTCAGGCTTTTGCACTGGTAGTCCTGTCTCTCTGTGTCTCTCTTTTCCCCTGACCTGCTAACCAGAGCCTTCAGTGAAAAGATGGAGAAGTACAGAAGCAAAGATGACTCGTCAGTACCTGGGCACAGAGATTTTGATGAACAACATGGAGGGAGTCTAAAATGAAGTTCTGTGAAGTGAGAGTGAAAACCAACCTGAGTAGGGTGGCCTGTTTAAGAGCTCTTTGCTCTGCAGTTTGGCCTCTTGGGTGTCAGAGGGGTCACAAGTCACTACCAGCTCTGTGGGAGTGCTGAGTTATGCTCCCAATGTGAGTTTCTGATGGATTTATCCACCAAAAACACAGGTTTCTGAAGACCCATCGAATGCTGGCTGACTAAGCTAAGCACACTGCTTCCTTTGAAGGTGCCACACTGCACTAAAAGTAGTTAAAAGACACAGGAAATGTTTCCTTTTTCCATTTAGGCAGTTGTTGTCCTTGCCCCAGGGATGTTATATGAGCATGAGTGGGAGGGACCCAGGCCAGCACCACAGGAGGAGGGTTAAATAGCCCTGGAGCTGGTGTAGCATCCTGCTCCCCATTCCCTCCCTGTAATCTGTCAGCTGTCCACTGCCTGCTGTGGACCAGCATCATTAGGTACATGAAAGGGGAAAACAAACATGCCCAAAACCCAAGGAAACAAAGCAAACAGGATTCATGGTCTAGTGGTTAAAAGGCAAGTGCTGAGCAGTCAGGAGAGCTGGCTTCTCTCTCAGGCTGGGGCATTGTAGCTCTTGGTTAGCATCTCCTCCCTGTGCCTCAGTTTACCCAACTATAAAAGGGGGATGATTACCCCTCCCCGAATACATTAGGAGGGCTTTAAAACACCCACAACCTAATCAGTGTTACAGGTTATTCCAGCCCTGGCAACCTGGGAAAAATCAAAGCTGATTTATACAGTCGAATCACTGTTGGCACCAACAAACTGGTAGAGACAGTCCTGTCAAGTATCATATTTGAAACATAAGGCTTATACCATTCATTCCTGTCCTTTTTTTTTTTTTTTTTTGTTCCATGCAATGGTAGATAGGTATTGCATGCAGTGATATCCCCTCAGTGCGTGCCAAAATGAATAATGCCAGGGAGTTTCTGCCTCAGGGAAAGGCCACAGCCAAGCTTCCCATAGGTCTGCTGCCAGTGGAACCCCAGTGCAGAGGAGGTTGGCTGGGAGGTGTGTTCACATCTGAGGTTTCCCAGTACAGCTCTTCCCTGTTTTTGTCCCCTGTGTCACTAAACCTGACACAATGCTCCTCACACACTGGAGATACCATCAAACTGTGATAACAGCCAGAGCAGAGGAGGGGAGACCATTTTTGCACATCTCTGTTGGTTAGACTTGGGATTTTTCTTTGTGTTGGGTTTGCTCACACCTTCTAACCAAGAACAGTGACTGCAGGGGTTTGTTAACACACCTGCAACAGTCACACATCACCCTGTCCCAACATGTGACAAATACAGCAGCACCACCAAACATTCCATTTCTCCTTCAAGCATTTTAGGAATTACAGCCCTAAACCTTATGTTTTTACACTTTTCTAAACTTCTGACCTTTCTGGAGCACTTCAGTAAGGATCTATTGGGTTCATTTGGCATTTATAAGCTCAAAATGAATAGGCTTCTTTACAGAAAGTTCTTGGTATGCTCTTAACGTTGGGGCAAAATATTTTTCTCTTGGCCATCACTACAGAAAAGAAGTGGAGTCTCCAACTCTGGAGCTACTTAAAAGATGTGTAGGTGTGACACTTGGGGACACAGTTTAGTGGTGGCATTGGCAATGCTGGGTTAATGATGGACTCAATGGTCTTAAGGGTCTTTTCTAAACTAAATGATTCTGTGATTCTAAACTGATAATTAGAGACTTGCATAATTTTTTTCAGAGGAGATATGCACTGTGGAAAAACAGGAAATTTTTGTCATGAACTTGAAAACCTACAAGTTAGCCCCACAAACTGAAAACATTCATCTAAAACCCAAGAAATTAAGTTTTCAGCATTTCCCTCATTTTTTAACACAGAAAGGTATTTTTCATAGAAAACATAAAAAAAATAAAAAACAACCCACTTCCAGAGAAAATTCAATCACACATGATTGGAGCTGCACAGCACTAATAATGTATTATGCACACAAGGTACAGATATTAGTCCCTGCCTTTATTCAGGAGTTTAGGATGTTGACTACTTGAGGGAAAGGTCCAAATAGCCACTGGATAATGATACTTTTTCTTTGCTTTCTTACTGAGAAGACACTTAGGTTTAAGAAAAGTCTGGAAGTCACATATACAGCCCCTCACTCAAGCCAGGGTCATCCTTGAAGTTAGATCAAATTGCTTAGTGTCCCACCTGGTTGAATTTTGGATATTCCCAATGATGGTGATTTCACAGGTCTCCTTTCCACTGTTTGACCACCCACAAGGTGGAAAAAAAAAAAGTCCACAATATCTTACTCTCCTTAGTTGCCTTGGTCCTGTTGCTGTGCACTCTGAGAGAAGTTTGATTTGGTCTTTTCTACATCCTCATCGCAATACCCAATCTCATAAGTGATCTTGAATTTTCTCATCTTAAAACTCTGAGCCAACCCAGGACCCTCAGCTTCTCTTATGCCATGTGCTTCTGTCTCCACTGGGCTTGATTCAGTAGACCCATCAAAAAAATGATATTTATTATCAGAGAATATAAATTCCTTTCTACTCATCCTCTTGGTGTATAATCTAGAAGTCCTAGACATTCTGGGCAATTCCTTACACTCACACAGGATGAGCACAGACCCTAATGATGAAGGAATTTCCAAGTTTTATTCAGAACAGCCACAGCATATTAATTTGCACTCCTTTTATGAACTCTGTGTAGACTGGTAACTGTTAAGGCTCTGAACCTTTGGATCAATGGCCTCATAGAGGTAACTGTAATGTTATTTTTTAAATACAGCCTCTCCTGCTGTTGGTCAGCTGTCCAGTATGGTGTTGCCTTTGGTAAAATGCTTTCTGAGAAGCCCAAATGGCATGACTTTTTTCTCAGAAAAGGAGGTGGAAACAAACAAGCAATGATGTAAACACATAGATCACTTGACAAGGAAAGTGGAATCAGACAACTGTAAAAAAAAACGGGCTTTGTAATTATATAGTCATTTTACAGCCAGTTAAAAAATAAGAAGGGAGCAAAATTTTAAAAAGCTGCCTTCACTAGAATAAAAAAGTGGGTCTACTTGACCACCTAAAGGGTAATAATAGCCATTCTGGGAGTGCTAAACTCTTTGAACTGTGTCTAAGTACCACTTCTGTTTATTTTAAGGAAGGAAACTGTCAGGTTCTGTTTGTTCGTACTGAGCCATCCACAATGTGCTTGATGCATTCAGGACTAGTAAAATAGTGGTACATCAAGTATAGGAAACAAGAGGTTTATCATGGGATTAGTCTTACAGAGATAAAAGTAATCACAGAGTTGCTCAGGACTTCTTGTTTGCTGTGAAACTTGACTACAGGAGGTGATGGGTCTTTTCTTTTACAGCTTTTTCTGGTTGAGGAGGGAGGGAAGTGGGGTTAAAATAAAAACCGTTCATCTCTCCCTTATTTTGTTCTTCCCCATCGTTTGGTACTTTGCAAAGGGGCAACTTTATTTTAAGGGATCATGTTTCTACCTTGCAACAAATCCCAGTCATGATTTTTATGGGCTAATTGCATTCCTGAACAGGTCACGAACTCTGGTCTGTTTTATTTCTATTCCTGATTTTAATTTTAATTTTTTTTAAAAATTGTAAAGGAAAAGTGAACGGATGCAACTAAGATCATGCTTTTACTCACAGTGCTTGTGTTATGGGGTCAGTCATTTACTTTTTCAGGGAATCAGGTGTTTTATAAAACTGACCCAGCATATTAGCTCATCCTCTGGAGCGAGGGTTCCTTTATTTAAGAGAAAAATTTCTTTTTGTTGTATTTTTTAACCTTTAATGCATAGTGGCAACATCTCTCAGGGATACCATCCACAAGCCAGATCATTCCTCCACAGTTCATTTTTACCTGTTTATGTTGAGCTTCCATATTGCACGGTGGACATATCAAAACTCTGGGAAAATGCTGTCTTATGGAATGCAGATGGACCTCCAGGCAGCGCAGGCCTGTTGCATGAAGATTTGGACTATCCAAACACCTTGGAGAGCGTAGCATATGTCTAGTTTTATTTTTGGATCTGGAGATCTGAGCTCTTCTTTCTGTCTGTTCAAACACCAGCACACGGCAGTGGTTGATGCAAGCCTGGATTTCACAGAGAGCTCTTTGGGACAGGATGCCCCTTACAGGGAAATTCTGAAAGAAAACCACCAGTCCAAAATGGAGACAATTAAATAAAATGTAGTAATAAGAAAAAAAAATCGTTTTTATCTTTTGTACTGGTAAATGTCAGAGTTCCATATTGTTCTAGTGATGCCTAACAGAAAAGTGATTGGGGGGTTTCCTCTGTTTTGCACTGATCCCTTCAACTCTAAGTTCTGCTGGTTAGGAACTGTCTATGTGGTGGTTATTTTTGTTGGTAAGTCCTGAAGGAGCACAAAAATAGTGTACAACACAGAAATGAAACCTGCATTCAGGTAAGTTCCATGTGGGATGAATCTATCTCAGCTATGTTGAGATGACTGGGACAGGAGCCTACCCCCAAATAAATGTCTAGGATACCATCATAGTGAGATCTAAACATTGGAGGAAAGCATCTGATTTCTCCACTTCTGAGGGAGAAAAATAGCACCCTGCTCTCTACTATCCCAGCTGGGGTTTTATTTTCACATATGCTAGCAAGGTGATTTGCTCAGTTTGGATCTCTACTTTTTAGATGAGCTCTTTTGGTCAGGTAGCTCCCATGTTTATTATTATTATTATCCTAATAAGGGATGTAAGGTTCACCCATTCTGTCTCCAAAGCCTTTGGATAACTTTCAGAACTTCTGCTCAGAGTAAGTTTCAAAGCATCAGCGGAAGGTGTGAAAAAAGAAGTTAAGGCTGTGGCTCTGCTCACCTCATGATCCAACCAAGTGAGTGGAATTGGTGTGGATGATGACGGGGGTAAGTGCCCTGGATAAAGGAGTGCAGTGGCTTATCTCTCTCTGCAGAAGAAATGTAGAGGAAACAGGATGTTCCAACAGAATTCTGCTAAATATTGACCTAGATACCTAGCAAAAAACCTTGTCCATACTCAGAGACCTGTGAAAGGTCTTTAAGGAAAATATTTTTTCAAGCCCTTGTCCAGCACACAGAAGGTATGTGCCTGACAATGAATGCTTTTTAATGTTTGTGCTAAACCAAAACAAACCAGGGCTAAGCACTCCCATAAATCACTATAAGTTGTCTCCTTCCAATTCTGTGAACGCAAGGGAAAAAAATGCTGAAGGTGTAATGGTGGCCAAACAATGAGTTAAAGACATAAAATGGAATGAAGCAATGAATCCAAAGCCAAATTGATTTTCAGATGGCCAGATCCCAGAGAGAAAGGGATGATTATGATTTCAGACATTCATATTATGAAATAATAAATTCTTTCAATCTCTCCATATCTGACAAAAGGCAGACAAAGAGAGGCAAGATAGACAAGTCAAGCAATCTCACTGCTCTCCACAGTCCCTCTTTGCAAAAGGATCCAGCAGTTGTATGAGTGGTGGTACAGTATCACTGCAGCTTTCTCTTTAGAGAGAACAGCAAAGTTTACTTTGAGAAAATCTCAAAAGTGTAAGCAGAAAAATACATCATGCCAGCTGACAGACTTTTTAAACTCTACTGTGTGCTGCAATGGAAAATAGATATCAGGGAAAAAAAAAAAAGAAGTGTTAAAAAAAAAAAACGGTTTTACAATTATTATTTTTGTTTTGTTCACACCTTTACTTTTCTCTCAGGGTGTGTTCAGGTGAATAAATTTCCATAATTTTTTATGTGCTATGGTCTATCTTGTCATACTCCCAGTCAGCAAGTTCAGATTGTTTTAGCATTGTTTAAAAACAAGCTCTGCTTGTAATTCATATTTCCTGAATAATCTCATGAAAAGCAACTAGGTGGCCAAAGGTGAGGTTCTGTGTTCTCTGGATGGATGAACAATGTCTAAATGTAACAGAATCTACAGTGTGAACTCCAAGTCCCTCTGCCATGCTGGGGAAAAGGCCACTGTGCCAATTCCATCACACATTTTCAGCAAAGAGCCTCACCACAGTCATAGTCTGATCCAATCTCCGCATTAGTGCTTTCTTTTGATTTTAACCATCACCATTTTCCCTTCTTATTGTCAAGAGGTCATTTTTGTCCTGGTAATCACAGACAATAGGTATAACTTTCCAGCATCACACACAAAATCGGATTTTTGGGCAGTTCCTCTACCACAAGGGCTTGTGAGTGCAGGTGACCAAGCTCCTCACCACCTCATCCCTGAAAAACCACTTTTCCTTCAGTCCTCTGGGAACACTAAGGAAGCCATCCAGGGTAAAATTTAGATGGAAATATTTATGTTAAGTAGATTATTTCCAGCCAAACATTCAACATATTCAGGTCATGCCTGTCTGCTTCAGGGAAAGCAACTGTTCTGCAAGCAAAGGGAAACTGGGAGAGGGAACAAAAAAACCCACCCGTCTGCTGAGTCGAAAGCCAAAGACGGGCCTGGTCCTTCCCTTCAGAGGCCTGAAAGAGAATGAAGGGAAAGTCTGAGACTTCCTGCCTTTGTAAGGAGTTTACTAATTAAATGTTAATTGTGGGCCTCGACTGACCAACATTTAAATGAGGCCTCGGAGCCAGGAATTGGGCTATTGTGGTTGGATTGTTTATATGGACAGGAAAATGGCTTTCTAAACATCGGATTCCTGCGTGCTGACCAAGCTCTGGAGGAAGCTTCACGTGGAGCACTCCTGGGGATCGTGCCCAAGGACTGCTCCCGCAGAGCTGCTCCAGCCTCAGCCAGGGAGTGATCACACATTCTCCTGGAAGCTTCTGGCTTCTTCTTTTCCTGCAGCAGGGTGGCTTTGATGGGGACGTTGAGCCGGCGAGCGATGTCGGTGCTGCCAAGGGGTGCAGTTCTCTAACACAGACAGGAGGTTTCCCACCTCATGTGCCGTGGGTGGTGATTAGAGGATATTTGTGCCTTATTCTGAGATTAGAAGTGGTTTGTGGCAGGAACTCTCCATTTTTCATCTGCGTTTAGTGCAGAAAGCAACGGTATGGGACGGTGCCTCACAGTCACAACTGCAGTACTAAAGTTTTCACGCTTTAATGTTTCCCTCTTTTCTTTACTCTTCATGATAGTGTCCACATATTCAGTTTGGCTGCTGAAACATGTTCCAGTCTGGACTGTGATGCATCTTCTATAGCTTGGGCTGAATTTTTGTCTTTGGGGAATTCAGCAGAGATTTGAACTTATGAGTCTGACTAGTTTCATCACTCCTTCACCTTTTTTTAATCTGAATTTCCTTGGACAACTTGAAGAGCCTTTCTCACACCCATCATTCACATCACCTGCTGTTCCTCATCCAAAATCCTCCTGCTAAGGAGTAATCACTGGGTATGGCTCTGCCCTTGAACCACTTGGCTCAGTTGTTCAGCTCCTGTCATTCCTCCTGCTTTACAACACTACACATCTCAAAATCCAACCCATAATATGCAAAGCATCCTGTCGGTGTCCATCTTCAGTTTCAACATCTCACACCAAGTAGTTTTTGAAGAATTCATACTATAGTCAGCCTATGTGGTCTTGCATTTTCTGAGAGTATTTAAGTACAGTAGCATGATATTGTGAGGTAAAAAATGGTTTTGGGGTGCCAGAAGCCCTGGAGGTAAATTATTTCCTGCATATCCATTTCTTCCTGTGATTCTGTGATTCTGTGATTCCCTGGACTTTTTAACCATGCTGATTAAAACTGGCTACTCTGCCTTAAGCTTGGTAACTGTGATTAATACCTGTCCCCATCAAGGCCAATAAATTTGACCTGGAAAATTCTTGTTGAACTTTCATCCGTCCCCTTTTATTTCTGTGTTTAAGTTGTACCTTTGTATTGTTGGTAGTTTAGATTTGAAAATGTATTTGACCATTATATCTCAGGGGGGTAGGAAAAAAGTACTTGCCTGATTTACCAATTAGCCTTCTATTTTATTTTAGAAATTGATGTCAGGGAAGCGAAGTGATAGCCTAAGCCAAGCTGAAAGGTTCTATTAGTTTTGGGGTAGCCACGGTGTTAAGCAATTCCAGCTTACCTGGGAAAGGTCAGATGAGTCCCAGCGATAAAGCTCACAGCTGAATGTTGTGCTTTATTGTAGAACAGCTTCAAGCTGTATTAGCCAACAGTGACTTAAACTAGTAAACTGGGTTCCCATCCAGTCCAAATTGAGCTTTTGTACCAAAAGGTCCCACTGGATTTCAAATACTGAGAAATGAAGCAAAACTAGGTTTCCTGTTGTCTTTCACCCCCAAAAGAAAACAGAAATTCATGTTTGCTTTTTGTTTGTTTAATTTGTTTTTGTTCTAGTTTAACAGTGAAGATTAAGGCCTTCTACATCCATGGAATATGAGGAAGCAAAATGCCTCTGCATTGTCCCTGCACTTTGGAAGTGGCAGTAGGCCAAGGTGTAACAGAAAGCTTGATGAGAGGGCTCTAGCATCCATCAGCTCAGGGATTTGGTTGTGTATCACTGGCAGTCCTGTAGTACCACACCCTGAACTCCTCTTTTATAAAACTATTTTGGTTTTGTTAAACAAAATCATACCCTGCTTCAAGCAGTTCCTTTTGGTAATTTTGCTCAGTTATATTCCAGCTTTGTATGAAGATGCTCCGAGCAGCGTTTGCTGTAATATGATCTGGTCGTAGTGTCGGCCAAATTCTCTGCTGGGATCTGTCAATACAGCATCACTAATGCCAAGGATGGAATTTACTGGGATTACTGGTTGTCTGCTCAATTATATTTAAAGATTTTTTTCCTCTACTAAAGACTGTTTCTTATTTCCTCCCTTTTTGAGAATAATGTTGATTTCATTGCAGGTACTTCTGACCAGCAGAACTGCACCAGATGTATTCCTGCATATAGTGGATTTAGATTAGATGTTAGGAAGTACTTTACTCAGTGTGGTGAAGCACTAGCACAGGTTGCCCAGAGAAGCTGTGGCTGCCCCATCCCTGGAAGTGTTCAAGGCCAGGCTGGACAAGGCTTGGAGCAACCTGGGATAGTGGAAGTCATCCCTTCCAATGGGAAGTGTCGGAACTGGATGGCTTTTAAGGTCCCTTTCAACCCAGATTCTTATAGGATTCTATGACATCCATTTTTCTGCAGAAGAATTGGCTTATGGTTTTTCTTAAATAATGGCCTTCATACCACTTTTGCAACAATTTCGCAACATTTTTGTCATGCATGTTTGTAGCAACACAGGAGCACAGGGTAGGTGGGAGGAAATATTGCCACCACAATACAGATGAGCCACTGACCTACCAGCACCCAAACTTGTTGCAACAATTTTTGCTTCACCTTTTCACTGAAGTGAAACATCTGAGTAAAGTAAAGTCAGTTCACACTTATGAAAGGGGTGGGTGGAGGTGGTGGTGTCCTTGTCAGACATGGTTAGAGCTGCAAAATCCTCTTTTGGAGATTTTAGTGGCAAATGTGCTGTGTGGATGGGTGAGGAGAAAGTACAGACTGCAGAACACCTCTCCTGGTTTGTTTTCTTGTTGTTATTCATTGGCTCTTTCTCTAATTTTTTGTTGTTGCTGTTCACAATTTGGGGTTTTTTTAAGGGATGGAGAAAGAGAGATTAAATGCACATCAAGAAATGTCCATATAATGTTCCTAAATTCAGGTTAATTTGACTGTCTTCTGTGTAAATATATATATCATTGTTGCTTGGAATATGATTCTCCTCATGCTAGGCACATGTGAGTCCTACTTTTCATATACAAATTTACCCATAAACTCAGTACAAAACCCTGGGAAAGATCCATGGCAAGGAAAAAGGGTCTATTCCAATATTTGATGGTTCATCCTCTGGCTCTAGACGCTGTATATGAGTTTTCCAGAGTGAGGGCTTTGGCAGGTGCCCTGAATCTTGGTCCAGTCACAGTTATTTCCAACTAAAATCATTACATCAAATGCAATTTGTAAGTAAGTAAACAGTTGTCACAGGAGCCTTGATCTCAGGAGATGTTGGCAGACTGTCAAAGAGATGTTGCCTCAGCAGCATAATTTTCCTTCCAGCCTAACCCTAACCTTGGAGGACTTTACCTCAGTTTGTAGGCACATAAACTCATACTTGCACTGGTCATATCTGGGGTAGTCATGTCAGTACCTCACCTCTCAAGGAGCATAAGATCAGGAGATTGATGAGAAATTCAGATCACCTCCCCTCTGAGCTGTCAGGTCCTCCTCGCTCCTCTTACAGTCAGCTAAGGAAAGCAGTCACATCTCTATGAAACACAGTTATAATAGCACAGTTATTGTAGATAACTAGAAAAAAAAAAAAAAATAGAAAGAAAGGTCTCCAGACTATGGTGTCCTACACATGAACACAACCTACCTGGGCCAGGCTTCAATCCATCCATCCCACTGCCCCTTTCCAGCTAAATCCTGAATCAGAAGATGAGGACACCATAAAGAAGAAATAAAAATTTCACAGGAGATATCAGTTAAATATTTTGTGACTCCCATCTTGCTTCCCTTCTGGAAGGAAGAAATTATTCTGTATTAAATCTTTTTGCTACACAAAAGAACAAGTTTAGATTCTCCTGATGATTTGGGGACATTCTGGTTACTATAAACTCTGGTCAAATCATTCTAGTTAGGAGAAAAAAAAAAAAGAACAGGAAGTAAAATAATTTATTTTTTTAAAAAACTTTTTTTTCTTTTTGGTGATGACTGTGAAGTGACCTAGAAATCAATTATTTCTTCTAATATAGGGCTATAATCCTCTGTAGCAGCTAGATTTGAGCTTAAACCTTGAAGTACAAGGTTTAATATGCCTTCCAATAACTTTACTGTCTTTAATTATGGTTTGTATTGTTATCCTTGCTATCTGTATGAATGGCCAATCATTTTTTAATATGGTCTCCTTAGGGGACAAGGTGCATGAGATGACATTATCTGTGCCTTGTATCTTGCTACCTGTTCTACAGTGAGAACTTCTGGATTTAGGTCAATTTCAACCATATTTGACAGAGAAGCAGAGATACCAAGTTACCAAATCCTGAAAAGTTTGATTGTAAGAGTAGCCTGAAAGTAAAACAGAATGAATGAGTGATGCCAGGAAAACTGCACAGAAGGAAAAGGTCATAGAAATCCAAATTTAACAAAGATTTGACCAATATTTGCACTTTATAATGTACTAGGAAACTAAATCCAGAGATCTTATTTTGCTTTCTTTAGGCCAAGGTATTTTTTCAATAATCTTATTAAACCCTGTGTTTAGCAATTTGGTAGCAAGTTGTTCCCTAGGTTGACAGTAGAACTATGAACATAGAATGGTTTGAGTTGGAAAGGAACTTGGAGATCATCCAGTTCCGAGGTTCTTGCCATGACCAGTGACATCTTCCACTAGACCAGGTTTCTCAGAGCCCCATCCAGCCTAGCCTTGAATGCTTCAAGGGCTGGGAAATCCACAACCAGTCTGGGTAACCTGTGCCAGAGCCTCACCACCATTGCAATAAAGAATTTCTTCCTTATATCTAATATCCTTGTGATCCTAGATGTACCCATTACGTCACAACCCAGTTAGTCTGTGCCTGATGGTAAAGGTTAGAGGCTTTTCTGGATAGCTGTGAAAATAATCCAGACTGATTTTTGATTATATCTCATGTATTTCGGGGCCCTGAACAACTTCATCTAGTGGGCATCATCCTTGCCTGTGATGGGGTGGTTGGAACTTGATTGTCTTCAGGGTCCCTTCCAACCCAAAACATTTTATGACTCCATGACTTCCTTGCATGCCTTCAATCACTTCCCAGCTCCTTCCTGTGTCAGTTCCAATCGCACCTATTAAGCTTCTGTCCTTCTACCTTCATTTTAGCTTCCTTGCCTGTCCCCATTCCTCAGTGCAATGCACTCGTTTAGCAGCTACATGGCTAACCTCAACAGAAGTTATTTTAAGCAAAAATTTGCACTGGAAACTCCCTTCCAAGTACCTATCAGGCCCAGTGCTGCCTCATTTATATGAATTAATGACATCACTGCCTAAGGTGCAGAAGCTCTGAGAACTAATCTGTTGCTCTGTAATGATTTGGTTATTACACTGCAGTGATTAAGGCTGCAAGTTGAAAAAAGTATTTAAGTTCACATTAAACATATGCTTAAGCCTTAATGGTGATTATAATAACACTCCCAGTTGTATGGCTGTAAAATAGGGGAGACAAACCTGGACCGCCTACTGGAATCATATATTTTTATCCTAGATCAAAAGTGCAATGTGCAATGAAAGATGAGATGAGATGAGATGAGAGGAAATGGGTTTATACCAGCTTTTGTAGTACCACAGGACAGTGTTATCTAATTCTTATATTTTAAAGACATTATTAAAAAGTAAACCATCTTATTTGACTTCCTGTTCCATCTCATCCTGTTAGGCCTGTATCTAGGCTGTAACTTGTGTTGGACTAACACAATTCTACCTGGAGGTGACTCAATTTAAATTAAGCAGCATGCATCAGGAAATGGAAAATCCATCATTCCTTTCTGTAGTTTCTTTATCAGCCTCATTGTTAAAAAGATATGTGCCTTCTTTTTGAGATGAGCACGTCTAGCGTTCATATCCATGATTCTTGTTATCTGCTTTCTGACAAATTAAACTGCCCTTTCACATCTGGCGTTTTCTCTATTATGAACTGTAATCAAAGCATTTCTCAGTCCTCATTCATACAGGCTAAATAAATAGAGTTCTTAATTTCTTACACCATCAGGCATTTTCCCACACCTCCAATCCTTCCAGTGCTTTCCTTCTGCGTCCCCTTCGACATCCAGAGCACCTAACCCAGCATTCCCACTTTTCCTGCACAGACCTCCAGATCAGGGGGAGATCCTGATCTATAGCAAGGAACTCTTCCAAAATAATCTGCCTTGGCCTAAGTTACTTTTATTTTCTCTCAGACAAGCTTTTTAATGGCCAGAAACCAGGGTAAGAGAGCAATGACCCAGCAGGTGTGAAGGTGCAAGAAGCTTTTCCTTGGGGACAGCAGCAGCATTGTACCCTGGCTACATCCAGGACATCCCATCTGATTGTGCCATCAGCTCACCTGAGGGAAACAGGCTGGCCAGTTATTGTCAATTACATCAGGCTAATTAAGCTTTGATTTACAGATGTCATTTTACATAGTCATTTTATACTTGGTAGAATGTGGTTAGATTACCCCTTACTGTTGCCTTATCTGCAATAGCTACAAATGCTATTAGCAGTTGTGCAGCAACTTATTCATTTCTAACAATATGACAATAAAGCCTATACCATGGTTAACCATGCAGGAAATGTCACTTGCAAATTATCATTTCCAATTATTCAGTATTAATTTAAGGGACACGGTTATCAGTCCAGTTACAATTCTTTTCTTTATATGACCTTCTATTTAATAGCTAAAGATTTCTTTTCTTTTCCTCTTTATTTTATTTTTCCTTTCTTTAATTTCTTTTGTGTTTTCTCTTCTCTTCTCTTCTCTTCTCTTCTCTTCTCTTCTCTTCTCTTCTCTTCTCTTCTCTTTTTCTTTTTCTTTTTCTTTTTCAACTCTCTTCTCCCGTCCTTTTCCTCTCTTCCTTCTCTCTTTCTCCTCTTTACTTACCTTTTTCTCTTGTCTCCCCTTCAATCTATGCAATTAGAAATTGAAATTGAAATTCCTAGAAAGATTCCATACCTCTTGTCTAAAGGGCAAGTGTTGCAAAGTCACAGAAATTGCCTAACCCAGTTCAATAAGAGGAAGTTGATGACCATTTAAGAAAGGCTGAAAAGCTTTTATCTGTACTGTGTGAGAGTCCAATAATTGTTTTAACCATCTGCAGATGACTGGCAAATAAACTGAGGGGTTTTGTTTTGTTTTGTTTTGGGTTTTTTTTTTATTATTTAGATGAGAAAGAGGAAAGAAAATAATCCAAGAAATCAGGTTGTCAGGGCATTACTGTATTAATCATCCTGAAAGCTCTGGGAGCCTCAGTAGTTCTTCAGGCTGTGCAGGTCAGCAGAAGTGGCTGAGAAAACCCTGGGTGTTAAAAAATTCCTCCAGTGACCTTTTTTTCTCCATGGTACCTGTCTCCTCTGCCCGGGAGGAGTCACAGTCTTGGAGACATGCAGCTTCTTTCTTCTGTCAATACAAATTCAGGAGTCCCATCTTGGTCCTTTTACCCCAAGGCCTCTGCCACCACTCTCGAATTTGTTTGTGATTGATGTGGTAGCACATCTCTCCCCAGCACAGCAGTAAGGTATCTAGGTCATGCTTCTAGGAGGGATAAAGCCAGGTTCTCTCAGGGCTGAACTGTGAGATTTCACTTCCTAAATGACTGTTCAAACCAGTGGGCTATTAAGCAGGGGAGATCATACACCACTGGCTGGGTTTGCAAAGCAAAGCAGCTAAACACCATTTTGTGAGGGCTGTGATCCTATTAGAATATTTTAGGCAAACTCTGAGAACACCCACACAGTCAGAAGACCAAAGTCATTCTCCACCTAGCTCAGGATCCCAATGGGGATTAGGCATAGGCCAACTCTTCCATTGCTAAATTAAGTGGCTAAGAAGAAATGGGATATTTGAATCTGGAATTGCCTACCTTCCTCTATCAGCTACAGAAGGACAGCAGACAACTGGCTTAGACCAAATGCCCAAATGCATATAAATAGATAAGACACATCCCCTCTTTTTAGTCTCAGTCCTCTATTTCTAAAACAAGAAAATTAAGATTACTTCTTTCCTTCATGGGGTTATTATTAGGGTAAAACTAACAGTGAGTTTTTTCGTACTGTTCGGACAAGGTTAGAAACTATCTAGAAGCAGCAGTGCTCTGGGGGAGAAGAAACATTTTAAAAATCAATTAATTTGCTCTAAGAGAAGGGGGAATTCATTCTTTGCTTTATGTCTAACACATCAATTTTGCTGCTGTCTGTTCAGGCCCAGCTTGTTCCTTGGAGCTAATGATCACAGATGCAGCAGAGCTGGAATAGCTCCTTCTCCTTCACTTCCTGCTGATGGATTAGAGGAAACCTTGCCTCTGTAACAACCAGAGTCTCTCCTTATCTACACAAGGAAGATCCAGGGAACACCTCATTTGAGTGCCAAGGGAGATTGAAATTAAGCAGATCTACAGGACAAGCTCCTGTAAACCTGCAGAGACCTGGGAGAAGCAAGGGCAGCTCAGGCTTCTGCAAGACCACACCTAAAACAGGGCGAGCAGCAGCAGACGTTGTCAACTCATCAGCGAAGGGTGGCAGGTCCCCCCTGTGCTTTCTCAGGAAGTTTTGTATAAACATAAACTCATTTGTGGTCGCTGAGTTTGAAACGATTATTCCCACAAACAGACCAATAGGAAGCAGAAATAGACCGAATGCGTATTTTTCAGTTTGTGGTCTCCCCGGGGTTTAAATACAAAAAGAGAGTTAACAAAATGAATGACAACATTACACCTGAAGACGATTAGGAAACAAGATAAGACACCCCTGTGTTTATCTTTGACAGCCATTACAACACAACTTAGCCAATATGTAGTTCAATCAGTTCTGATGACACTTTCTTTCTCTTTTTATGATAAGAACCGTTAGGTTTAAATCCTGCCAAGTAAAACGAGCCTAGATATTGGCAGCAGCGATAAGAGTAGCTCTGCCTTTGGGCTAATAATAGTTGATACACCTATCGGTCATAAAGCAGTTTGCAAATGTTAAGGAGTTTGATTATAATTTTCCTCTAATTTACACAGAGATTTATTGAGGTAACTGAACAACTAAATGTGCCACTAGGCACTAATGGTTTTTTAAAAAGTCATTTGGACATTTAATTGTCACTGAGAGTCAAGAGAGCACTTGAACCCACATACAGATCCTGCCAGGCAGCTGCCACCTAAACACCACTGGATTCATTTCAGCAGCAGCTGAAGGCAGTAATCCTTTAACGCTGTCCTAAAACTCAGGAGCTTCTAGTCTGAAAGCGGAGCAGGAGGTAAATGGGGGAAGCTTGAAGGACTAATGAGGAAGTTTTGGTCATCACAGAATTCTGTGACCATACAGAGCCTTTGTCAAGCTCTCAACTGTCAGTCCCCTGTGCAATTAGCTCTACATCACTTACTGTGGAATTAATTTCACATAGCTCAAGCAGTTAAAACTACTATTCTTGCATCAGGGGTTAAAGTCTTTCACTTGTAACTCACTCCCATTTTTGTCCCAGCTTTTCAATTCACTCCAGGGATGGGGAGAAGGACAAGAGTACTACTTAATGAACAATGAGTGAGATTTAAAAAACAACAAATTACATCAATGTGTTTAAACCTGCATTGTTTCAGGCTCCCCATGCATCAGTATTAGCATGACTGAGCTGCACAAGGCCAGGCAGAAGGCTGGAACTGGAGGACACAGGCTGGCTTTGACATGCACATTTATTTTTGCAAACTTCCCATGTCTGTGGTCAAGGAGCTTAAGATGATGCTCAGCTTTGAGGGATGTAAGAATAACTCCTTGAGAACAAGTCACAGGAAACTAAATGTGGCTCTTCATTCTTTTTCCACCCAGTCAGGTATAGGAGGAGCTGATGTGGAATCTTAAATTTGGCTTGTGTAGTTTTACCCTACACCTCATTAAACCTTTCACAGATTATCAGATATTCATAATACCAGTCTATGTGTCATTTCAGGAGACTGTCAGGAGGTTTACTGGCTCTCTAAGGCTAGAATGAGGATTTTTTTGCCAAAAAGTAGGGAAAGAAGCTTATCTGTTCAGTTACTTTGAATTTGGTGTTGATTTGCTGTTTTCATTGCTATGTATTGAGAGAAGAGGCAAATAAAGAAACTGTCACTTAAACCACTAATGGATTTAAAAATTGACATTGTCAAGGCAGTAACCAATGCCTTGTTCATAGTGATGGGTTATGACTTAGCTAAACAATGCAACCTTTAATTGTCTGCAATGTAATTTCCAAAAGCCTTCCATGTACTGGAGTTTAGGTCTCTCTCTGAGCTCTCTTTAGGCAGATGCAGTTTTTCATCCAAAATTCATGATTTTGTGACAATTTGGCAGCAACAAGAAGGTGCTAACATATGCTAACATCTCTGGAAATGTCTGTTCTTTCAGACCCTGTTTGAAAGGAATGTCACTATGGGTCTTGCACATCCAGAGGAAGTGGAAACTGAATTATTTGACATCATCAGAGGACGAGAGGACCGCCCCAGGTGCTTCATGTGGCACATGGCTCTGTGAACCTGTACCCAAAATCAGAGCTTTGTGCAAGCACACAGACAGGCACCTGAATCCCACAGAGATTGTAAGACAGATACCAACAGCATATCCTTCCACAGGATGTTTTTTAGATGGCAAATCTCATGCAGTAAAATCTCACTAACCCACACAAAGTCAGCCTTAATGACTGTCTCATGGTGAGTCTGGAAACTCAGCACTGAAGGAGGCACTGCAAGGAGGTTTTCTCCCCAAATGAAATAAATGTCCAAAAAAGGTATCCCTGTTGTTTTGTGAGTTTTGCAATGAATTTTTGCTTGAATCCATGGGAAAATAGCCCAACAGCTTTGTCAGATCATGGTGTCAGTATTCCAGGTGTGGCTCAGTCAAACAAATGAGCAATGATAGGATCAGAGAACCACAAAATGTTTTGGGTTGGACGAGAATGTAAAGATCATCCAATTTCAACCCCTCTGCCATGGCCAGGGATATTTTCCACTATCCCAGGTTGCTCAAACCCCATCCAACCTGTCCTTGGACACTTCCATGGATGGGGCAGCCAAAGCTTCTCTGGGCAACCAGGGCCTCACCCCACACAGAGTAAAGCATTTATTCTTACTATCTGATCTAAACTCACTCTCCCTTGTCCTATCACTCCATGCCCTTCTCCAGAGTTCCTCTCCAGATCTTTTGTAGATCCCCTTTAGGTGCTGGAAGTTGCTCTGAAGTCTCCCTGGAACCTTCTCTTGCCCAGGATGAACAGCCCCTTCAGGTCCATGTCCTTCTTGATCCCAACTAGATAAGGTCACTTCCTCAAGTTAGATTTATTTTCAGGCAGACCTCTGGCCACTGCCTTTCCCCAGAATCAAAATACTTACTCAGTATTCCTTCTGAAACACACAAAGCATTGAGAAAATTAAAGTAAAATATATATGTTCATGAAAACGAGGTGAGCAGATCCTTAGAAACTGCAGCTATTTCTTCCTTGTCTCTTTCACAGCACTAAGAGCAGAGAAGCACTAAGATGTATTGAAGCAAGCAGAAAGACTTTAGAAAGGTATGGGATGGTGGAAAAGGCATAAATTTGTAAATTAATGCAAGAAATAACAGTGGCTGGATCAAGATTTCTACTTCCACTTCTGGAAGACTAAAAGCCAATCAATACCATCAGGTACAATTAAGAGATCCCTTCACTATACATTTCCCCCCCCCCCTCTCAGATTCAAGGTTTTATCCCAGGTGGCTTTGTGGCACCATCCCTAAATTAGATAAATGCAAGTCAGAGATAATTCAAGCCAAATGTTTCCATTGGGAATATTAACTTCATTCTTTCAGAAAATAGTGATTTCATCTCATCAGTATTCTTTTTTTAATTAATTGTGATAATATCTAAGTACATTTATGATTTACAACAAAAAATGATCGTCTTCCATGTTGTTGCCATATTCAAAATATTTCTCTTTTAGTCCAGAATTGGATTATAAATCAAAACAACAAGTCAAATCAATGAAGTAAAAATGAAATTGTCAATTCCATTTATCCTAAACATCTTTCAGAATTTTGGCCATGCAGGTGTTTTTTTTCTTTTTCTTACCAATGGAAAACAGAAAAAAAAAATAATGATTTGGAATCCCCTGTACAATAACCCTGACTTCCTATTCCAAGTGCTTCACTCTTGCAATATTTTCAGTTCAGATTCCCATCAGCTGAACTCTTGTCCTTACAGATAAGGAAAGTGACTTTCTTAATTTTGCATCTATCTTGGATAGTTCTAGAAAAATAATTATTTATAATACTTTGAAATAAAGCTACTTCCCAGGTTTTTACCAAGCTTCAAGATCCACCTCTGAATTCACATCTCTCTCATAGTGAAAAGAAAACCTTGTTTGATAATGGATAGGAAGACAGTGAGGCAAGGTTGCTGATACAGCAGAGAAAAGAATTGGTGCACACAGCTAATCTGTGTTTATTAATTTTTTATCAGGTCCTTTCCTCTCTCCATTCTGTGCAAATAACATAAGTGTGCATTAAAATGGAAGCAGATTAGTGATTCACTGGACTCTGGGAGACTACACTCCTGCTTAGGGTTGAACATGAGTCTAAAATTAAAGTTAATCGAATCCAGCCAGATTTACGAAAGTTTTTAAATGCCTGAGGATGCAAACAGTGTAACCTCTCAACCCTTACTCTAAGTGCATCTTTTCTTTTATTAATTTTTGCCATGAGTGCAGAGAAGACTGGCTGCACACAGGATGCAGGTAGATAACACAGATGAATTCATTTAAGTACTGCAGCTGGGGTGGTCTCACTCCTTCCTTCCTTCCTACTCCTCCACTCCTTACCTACATCCTTCCACCACTCCCATCAGCTCCCAGGGCACCTCAGGTCCCTTTCTGAACCAGATCAGCGCTGAACTGGCAGAAAAAATAACACAGCAACAGAACTGGGCTGGTTTTTTGGCAGTTTTTTGCCAGGTTACAAAAGAGCAGTATCTCAGCAAAGAGTTCAATGTGTTTCAACATGTGAAGGGGTTAGGTTAATAAAATCAGCAGTTGGACTCAATGATCTTAGAGGTCTTTTCCAACATAAATGATTCCATGATTATCTGATGGTGCCCAGGGATGGAAGGAACGAAAAAAAAAAAAAAAGGGAGAGAAGGAATCCTTTTAGATTAGTAGGGAGTAGCACTGCACCATACACAAAGCATTGTAATTGCTACTCACACCCTAGCTTCAGAATAAAATCTAACCTGAAGAGGCTTTGTCTTTTAACAAAAATAACCACAAAGTTCAAAAAGGCATCTTTTAATGTTTTTATAAGATTGTGCTGAATAATAGATGTGGCTTCATGTTTGAAACTTTGCCTGTTTAAACATGATATGACCACAATCTTGTTTTTGCACTTGTAATTTAGTTAGAGAAAGAAACTCAGAGAAAAATAAATCTGTGAATGTTCATTAATGACTGTGTAAACAGTGAGTACTTGCTTCACCAGCTTTTTTTTTTGCAAATATTCAGTAAGTAGGACATGCAATTCCTAGTGGTTTATTACTGCAATGACTGGGTATTCCTAGATGGATATTTTATCAGCACTTTCTGGGAATTTGCAGCCACGGTCAGCAAGGTGTTCTACAGCAATCCATCAGCTACTCTTCTCTACTGTCCTCCACTACTCTACTCTTGTGAGACCTCACCAGGAGAACTGCATCCAGCTCTGGGGCCCCCAACACAGGAAAGACATGGGAATATGGAATGAGTCCAGAGGAGAGCCACTAAGTTTATCATAGATGTTGGAACTAGATGATGATTAAGGTCCCTTCCAACCCACACCACTCCATTATTCTATGATTTCCATATGATGCTTCATTCATTTTGGCAGGTTTAACAGTGCCTCTAAACTGATGGGGGGGGGGAAAAAAGCTTCCAATAATTACTCAGCTATTATATGAGTTTGTGCAAAGTATGCCATAAATAAGTCATCATTTCTTTTTGAATGCTGTGTAGCAAAATTTTCTAACACTTTTCCTCATCCTCCAGAAGGGTTTCAGAATTACAGAAGAGATCTCACTTTGTCAGCCCTCAGCATGTGCTGATGCCTGTTCTCACAAGATGAGAACCACAAGGCTTGATAAATATTTTCCAAGCTTTTAGAGTTATGGTTTGTATTTATTTTTTTATGTTTGTAACTTTTTACCTTATAATGGATGACTGCCCCATTCTTGAACTGTGTATCTCAATAGTTGGTAGAGAGTGCAGTTTGTTGTAGCTCAAGGTACAATTCATGAGGCTGAGCTCATCCCATCCCCACTGGTGCTGCTGCTGGTGTTCTTTGGGTTTAGATGAGACACCTTTAAAAATCAGTCAGAGGGACTTCAGAGGCAAATCTGTGAGATCCTGAGCTGGTGTAACCCAGCTGTACCTTTTGCAGCCTTCTTTACAACAAATCCTCTCTTTAAAAATTAATAGAAAATCCTACTCCGTAAGACAGCAAAATTCCTTCTTTAGGGTGCAACAAAGATGGCCTTCATTTGTGTCTGACCTGAGTGGAGATTTTGGTCTTCCTTTGGAGGCCAACTTTCACGTGTAAAACTCCCAGATGAAGCTGTGCCAAAGGGAGAGAGCGGGGGTTACATTTTTCAGGCAGGGAAATTTACTTCTTAATGTTCAATCCATGCATAGTCCTTGAACAATGGGCTGGCTTCTTTTCCCCCTCTGGCAACTGAATCATGTTGTACTGTAAATAATGTCCTGCAGCGTGGCCCTCCCCCTTCCTAAGGAAAAAGAAAAAGGAAAAATATAAACCTCTCCCATAGCTGGCTATGCTGATATTATTACTCATTGACTGCATCAGCACAGGTCTACATTAGACACTTGTCAAAATCCCTGCCAAGAGAAAGTTTTCATTTTCATCAATTTATTTTTAGTAGAGCAGCTGGGAAATCCAGCGACTGGCTGAGTGGAGACTTGGAGATTGCAGTGGATAAGCTCTTTTTCCAAATGCACTTCAGGCTCCCTCTGCCTACAAGTGAAACCTCTCCCTGGGAACTTTTCATTGACCAGGCTGGACAAGACCAGCCCTTTTCTCCCCAGGCTGCTGGGACTCTGCCCAGTTCCAAACAAGAAAAACCCAGTTTACATCGGTGGTTTATTTATCTGTCCCACCTACTGTGGTGACACAGGGGACCGGGGTGGTGGACAGTTCAGGTCACATGTGCTAGGAGTGCTTGCAATGCCATGGGAAGAATTTGCCATACTCATTGGTCTGGAATTAACCACCATGTGGTTCCTTTCAGTTGCTTCTTTCTAGGATAAGCCAGAAACACAGGATTCTTATACTGAGCAGACAACACAGCACCCTGAAATTTTATCAGCTTGACTCTTCCAGCCACTTCATTTAGGATGGGACAATCATCCTGGGGATGTGCTTGTTGCTTTCCATTGATTATAGAGGGTCTGGACGTCAAGTATGCCCTAAACCTCAACTTGGGGAGAGGAGTTCTCCCTAAAGTATGACTCGATATTTTTGTCCTTGTGGTAGCGTCAAGCAATCGGGGCACAACCATCATTTTGCTCTACAAAAGTGAATGAAATCAGGTTCTAAAAAGTGATTCAAAAGACACTGCTGCTCATGCATTCTCTTTGGGCTAATATCTCAATTCCTAGGCCAGTGGAAGCTAAACAGCATGTTAGCTAGGTTTTCTACTTCTTAGATGAGTTCTCCAGTGTCTGAGTTTAGAACAATGCTCTTCTCTTTAGGTTAATGTCTCAGTGGGAGAGTTGATTTGTCAAGCTTTTTCTCAGGTTTTGTAGAAATGTAATATCTTTGACCTACTATTGCTTTTCCCTTATTTCTCCCACTCCAATTTAGTGCAGCAGGTTAATATTTCCTTGCCAGTGAAATGAAATAATTTCTGATTTTTTTTTTTCTTATTTTCATTAATATTTGGGAAAAGGCCAATAACAGGGACAAAATAACACACAAGATAAACCCAGTGTGCTAAATGAAACCCTTCACACTTGCTGATGTGATTTACAAGCTCCCAGGCTTCTTTGCAGTTCTCCATCCTCTCACTTTCCCTCCACAAGACCCAAAACCCCAGATGTTGTAGGACAACTGCTCCATCACACATGTATGCTCCTGTCTCGTGACAGGGGAGAAACCACAGCCTTGTGCTACCTGTGATAGGGAAAGAGGTTCCATGGCAGGACCAATGAGCCAAACTGATGCCTCTCAGATGTAGAATGATAGTTTGACTTGCCAAAATTTGTGTCAGTACTGATGGAAACTGCCAGTATCATAGCAGGAAACAGAAGCATTCAGAATCCAGAAGAATTCCAGGCCTCATCCCTACATAGGTCTTATCTACACAGAATAGCTGAAATTATTTAAATTTGATTAACTAAAATATATTAAAACATATTAATTTACAATATATTAAAGACATAAAATAAAATATAATTAAAATTAAAAGTCCCTGGAGAGGAACTTTTTACAAGGGAAACCAAGGGCAGTGGCTTTAAACTGACATGGGGCATGTTTAAAACAGATATTAGAAGGAAATTCTTCCCTGTGAGGGTGGTGAAGCCCTGGCACAGGGTGCCCAGAGAAGCTGTGGCTTCTCTGGAAGTGTCCAAGGCCAGGCTGAACAGGGCTTGGAGCACCCTGGGATAGTGGAAGGTGTCCCCAATAGAAGGGGTTTGGAACAAGATAGGCTTTAAGGTCATCTCCAACCCAAATTCCATGAATTTTTCATTCTATATGGACTTCAGAGCAACCACATAGTTCTTCACAAGATAACCTAAATAAGCCCAAGAATTACTGTAAGTATATTTTCCATGGAAAGCTGGGGGGAACTATTCTATGAGCTGCTGAGAAAAATTTGTGAGGTGCTCCAAATATTTTGATTCAGAAAAACTCTCCATTTCCATGTACAAAACTGGTCCATCAGAAGAGGTATTTCAATTTTTTTTTTTTTTTCTAAACAAATATAATCAATACAACCTCCATCTAAATTTTTGACTGCTATGTGGGACCTGACAATATTTGGTTTTCTTGTGTTCAATTAGACAATTAAAAGTCTTGTGGGTAGACAACCTTTACAGCAATGAATTTTAAGTACAATGTCAATGTGACCTCCATGTGATGAAGCAATTTGAAAATAAAACAAAAAACTTTTGGTGAAATTACTGAGGCAAGTAGTTTTAATGCAAGTATTCATTCAGTGCTGCAATAATAAAGGATTCAAATAAATCCAAGTGAAACATTAAGCAGAACTTTGTGTGTATGTAGGAGGGATGCCCTGGGGAACACACTGTGGTTATGCAGCATTCACAGAGACAGGACGTTAAACACACACACACAAAAACGCAAAGTTAAAATATTGAAAAGACCTTGCCATAAACCTGCCAGAAATCAGAGAAATTTGGAGCAATGATAACTCACAAGGGGTTTGATTCTACTCTCACTCATGCTGACTCCACATCAGTGTCACGGGTTTGACATCCCAGGCTTTGCTATCAATTCACACCAATTTAGGAAGAGCCAGGTTCTGCTCTATTAACTGTTGATGTTCTGCTACTTAACTGTGACCTCAGGACCATAACAGCCAACAAAAAGACCTCTTCATTTCAAGCCTTTGTTTTGATTAGATCGACATTTGGAGAGAGAAAAGACCCCACGTGTGCAATCTTTCATGCTGTCCTTCAGTCCCTGAATTATTTCCATTATCAAAAATTGGCCTACAGTGAAAAATGATTCCCATAGAAACATAGAATCACAGTATCAGTGTTTAGGTTGGAAGGGACCTTAGAGATCATCTAGTTCCAGCCCCTCTGCCATGGGCAGGGACACATTCCACTAGATCAGGTTGCACAGAGCTCCATCCAACCTGGCCTCGAACATTTCCAGGGATCCACAGCTTCTCTGGACAACTTGTTCTGATGCCTCACCACCCTTACAGTAAAGAATTCCTTCCTAATATTCAATATGTCTTGCTTCTCAACATTTGCCTTCAACAGATCTTATTAGCCTGGGCAAAGCTCCATCCTAACATGATTTCCAGTTCAGAGCTGGCCTATATCCAGCCAGCTCAGAGTGCAGGCAAAATAAGCTTCATCCATTTGTGCCCATCTATGTCAACGTGCCCTAACTGAGAAGCTTTGAGCTAAACCATCCTAACTGTCAGAGATATTTGGAAAGAGAGGGCATATTTTTCTCCCTGAGAAAAATCAAAATTGCTTGCACATGTAAGACTGATTTGTAGTTTGTGACGAAGAGGCTCTGTCAAACTAATGGCCAGCTGGTGATTAAAAGACATTTTCTGTTTACTGGACTGAGAGCTAGTATAAAGTAGCAGAGGGCTTTTTTTTTTATTATGTTATAAATTTAACAGACTTTATTTTTCACTATTATGAAATGCTAAATTCTGAAAAGGAAAGACTTCTGTGGTTTATGTGTTGCTAAAACTACAAACTTACTTGTAGGTGTGAGACATTTATTACTAATTCTTGAGGAGCCCTTTGTGAACAAGTGGCTCTCATTCAGTAGCTGGAGCTCTACACCTGCTTCCAAGCAAGGATTTGGGGGGAAGAAATGATGGGAAGAAGAGGCAAAAAGGAAGAGCTCCTTATTGAGCATGCTGAGTAGTACTCCTAAAAGCTATTGAATCTTCCCTGTTCTTAAGGTGGAATATTTCAAAATAATTTTTCGGTAGAACTCATCTTACCTTGGTTTGGTCATCTACAAGATAAAATTGGGATTCAGCTCCAGACTGACACCCAAATTTACATGTCTGTGTGTGATGTTTATTTGTGAAATATGGTCTAGTTCAGTTGCTCACACATAGGTGTCCACTATAATATTGTAGGCTACCCAAGCTACTTCTATATGTAGTGGAAACGACACAAACTATGGGAAGCCAAAGCCCTTCTGGAGAGGTGCTCAAAAACCTTTAGGAAAATGCCACAGGGTGACTACAAGGCTCCATTTAAGGGCATCTGAATTAAAAGAGTGTGACATGGTACCTGCAACCAGGATATCTGCTGGAGGTGAGGACAGATCCACTAGGATAGCTCAGACAGCACTAAACACCCACTAATCTGCAGTCTGGAGGATGCAGCTGACCTGTCTGCAGAGTAAAATGAAACACAGGCTCCACAGACTGTCTTTACTACATCCCCATTCCCTCCTAAGAGACAAAAAAGCGTCTACCTCACAAGGAGACTTCCAAAATTCCAGTCTCTAAACCCTGCCCCAGACATCCCAAATAAATTATTTACTCTGATTTCTATTGAAGTCATGAAGTGAGACAGTGGGTGATTGACCCCACTTATCTTGGACTTCTGCCTTAGGATGGGATGAATCAATCTCCAGAGGTGCCTGTATCTCCCCACTGAACAAAAATTGAGCCTACCCAACCAGATTAAATGCACTGCCTGTCTTTTACATGATGGAACAGCCCACTCTGTCCACAAGCATCTCTTTATTTTCACTGGTATCAGCATTTATTAACTTAGTGGAAGACTAGCCCAAGTCTGAGCATTTCTGAGAAGCCCACCTCTAACATCTTACAGTTCACTAATGTAGTTTTCTTTCCCTCATCCCAGGAACTTGTAGCCCAGGGAGTTCTTGAGCCAGAAATGTATCTTTGTAATCCACAGCCCTAGATGTTCTTTTCTTTCACAGGTTTGTGCAATTTCTTACCTAATCCATGGGAACTTATTATTATCCAGACATTTCATAGCAAAGGAGGAACCTCTTCCTTCTGTATCCTTTGAATTTGTCATCTATTAATTCCATAAGGATCCCTACTAAAGGTCCTTTGAAAACACAGACTAGCTGTGGGCCAGTTTAATACAAACTGCTCTCTTAGCTCTAGACAAAATCTGCTTGGTAACTTTATCAAAGTTGTTATTGTTCATATTGAACCTGAATTCACAGGACAGAAGGAAAACTAGTTTCTCATTGTTTCTACTTTGGAGCCTCCCAGAGAAAAGGATTTACTTCAGATACAAAGAAATTCAGTGAAATATACCAGTGACTCATACCAGATGCACCAGAGTTGTAATGATTTGCATTATGAAATCAAATCCTATGGCTTTGCTCCAGCTGAAATTCATGTGATTTTTCTTTCATTCCACAAAAAGCAATCAGAATCCTCACATAAGCAAGTGCCATTGTGATGTCTGAAATGGGAGAAATTTGGAGGAGAAACAAGAGAAATATAAACAAAATTACTTCATGAATGAGTGATATTTCTAACAAAATTTTCACCTTAGTGTACCTGTACTCCTTATAAGGCACTCTGTGCATGTGCACATAAAATCACTTCTCTCAGCTCTATATTTATGCAGAGACAGGAAGGATGGTTTTGTGGTTGAGAAAGTGATGCGGGACTCGAGAAATCTGGGTATTATTCCAACACATTTCCTCTGAGATTCTGGGCAAGTAGCATAGGTCCCAATCCTGGAAACACCAATGCACCTGCTGAAATGTGCTGTCATAAGTGCTGTCAGTGAACAGGACATATTAGACATGGAGAGAAGAGGAGGCAGCAAAGAGGCTTTGAGCTTTTCATACTTTTCACACTTGCCCTTCTGTGAAATGGCAACGTAAATAAATCCTCTGCTCATTATCCTCTTGATTCATCTTCTGCACTCTTTCCAAAGCTCGTCCCATTGGACATTTGGACTTTAAAGATATCTCAGATGGGCCTTGCAGGACCATACACAATGATCACCAGAGGTCTATGATATTTCTATTGCTCTTCTGCCTGGCATGTTCCAATTCCCATGCACATCTCTACTCCCTCTATCTCATACAAAATCTCTTCTTTCTGCTATTTTCTCCCTACCAGAAGCAGAGATGATTCAGAGCACGTGAAGTTCAGGGCTAATATTTCCCAGCCATGCACCATGGAACTGCTCACACTTTTTCTTTCAGTATTCAGGACTAAGCAGACCAAATTATCTTTGTTTTGGTTTTCCTTTTAATCGTTATTCAAATGGCTGCAATATGTGCATGCCTTATGTTTAGTTTAGAAAGTACATTACATCAGTGGTTGTTTTTCCAGTCTTGTGTTCTTCTAAATGTCCTTTCTGCCCTTTCCTTGTCTGCTCTTTTATAAGCAAGCTTGGAAAGAGGAAACGTTTGGGTTACATTACGAGCTGTTCAGCCTGGCTGGGAAGCAGAGCTATTGTCACTCAGCATGGTTTACTCACTTTGACTTCCTCTACGAACCAACAAATCTTTGGCAGTGACTCCAGAGCTGAGTTAATTGTTAATAATTCGTGGCTTCCCTATATATGTCATCTGGGCAATTATTGCAGTCTGCCAAAATGGAAGAAAGGGCAACAGCTCACAGGCTAAGTCCTGAAAATAAAGATCTTGTCAAAGAGAGGCCTTGTTTTGGGCTCTATTCTTGTCTATCTGTGTTTTGGGATGCTGGAGGCACACAATCAGAAATCTCAATGATTCTCCCACCAGGAGAGACCCTCAGGTGGTCATAGTGCTGTGGAAGCAATTCCCACACTTCTCATGGACAGTCTGAGGGCAGCATCAGTGGTGCCCAGTTGCTGTCAGCAACTGGTTCATCACTCTGACCTGTAAATTCCATTCACGGGAGAAGAGGCAACAGAGTAAGGAATCTCCAGTAATTTCAGTGGAGCTGTTTTTATCACAACCAAACTGATGATCTGTCTAAATATGCCACTTCTTTGAGCAATACTTGTAAGGCAATATGGGGTCAGCAGCAGATGTGGTCATTGGCACTATCATTTGGGGGATTACTCAGTAAACGTGAAATAATTGCAAACTAATTTCAGGCTTCATTCAGGGACACACCCTTCATGCCTCCTCCTGCTCTGCAGGAGTCCTTTCCCTTTCTTGATAGACTCACACCAACCTCCCACAATGTCAACAAAATATTTCCAGTTAATACAAATTATTGTCATAACTGCTAATATTAAGTTTAAATTTTTCTTTCTGGATGCATATTTTGCAGTAATAACACCAAAATGCAGTCTGAAGAAGTGAATGCAGTAATAGCACCAAAATGCAGTCCAAACAACACTGCACAGCCCTGTTACCCACCCTGTGATATGTATTGCCCCATTTTGCACCATCCAGCATTTCTCAGTAAGGGAGATAAGGATATTAACTCTCATTAAAACATCAGGGAAAGAAATAGGCAGACAAAATGCTTCTATCTGAACTGGAATATAAACTAAGCCCTGGGAATAAAAGCCTCTCCAACTAATTGCAAGGTTTCTTGTACTTTTATAATACAAAGTTGCACAAAACCCCCTCACTATTAAGTAAAAATAAGATACTTTGCAGCTCCCTAGCCTCCAGTCACCAAGGATCTCAAATCTCTTTATAAACATTATAAGCATGAATTAATTTAGACTGCTAACAGCCCTGAAAAGCAGGTACTATTAATCCTTCTTAATGTATAGGTAAAGTGAGGCATCGAGTGATGAAATGAGTTAGTCACTAAGTGAATCAGTAGCTGATCCAAAAATAAATAATTCTAAGTAGCTTTGCACTCTAAAATAAACAGGCTGGAAAAGAGAAGGTATGGGATGGCAGGGGGTGGAAATGAGAGAACAAGGGATAGTAGGGAATTCTAGAAAGTGATATTGTATGAAGGCAGTGCCTCTTAAAGCACCTAAATAACTCATACATCATTATTAAATATTTATTTCCCCAATTTCAGGGATTTGGGAAGATAAGGAAGCTAGTTCTGCTACATCTGTTCTTAAACAAACGTGTTTCTTCTAAGCTTTCATTATAGAGAATTTCAACAAGAAAAGCAGAGGGAAAAAAAGCTCTCTGGAATACTTTTAGAGGGAGAACCAAGAAAAAAATACATAGGAGCAGCTGAATGTGCCATCAGTGATCATAGCTTGCATTGATTGTGGGGTCATCTAAGGAGAAGCTGTCAGTGCAGCTTAACCTCAAGGACCATGCTCTGGGTATCAGCTTTTGGGGAATTTATTCAGGTTTTGCCACTTGCTGATACCTGAGGTACCTATCCTCCCTTTTTGCCACTGGTGGGGCAGAAGTGTGCCCAACTTCCCAACTACTCACTGGGAAAGTTCTGCCTCTCTTTAAAAAGCTCATTTTTCCCTCTCCAGAAGGAGAGGCAGGAGACATGATTGGCTCCAGCAGCTCAGTGATAGATTTGTGCATTCAGCCTGCTTGGAGAAGGAGGCAGTAACTCTGGAACTGCTTAAGAAGAGACATTTATGGGGTTTGGAGGAAATCACATCCACTTCAGCAAGACCATGCAAATGATGACCAGGAGAGGGGCACCTGATTAGTATTTAAGTGGGCTTAGAAAATGGTCCCTTAAAGGAGAAGTTCCCACCCTTCTAAACTGCTGTTCACACTCATCTTTCAAGCCTCCCAAAAGATACTGTATTAACAAACCCAATTCATTGTGGTCCCTCCTCACCTCAGAATAAACAGCACAAACAGCACAGGTTCCAGCCTCCCTGTTCAAACCAACTTAGCCACCCTAACCTGCAAACTGGCTGCTTCTTGAGCTGAGACATCAAGATCTCCACATTGGTTTCATTCTCAGGTTAGCTGTGGAGGTGAAGAGCAAGAGGCATTTTCACACAGGGAGGTGCAGAAATACCCAGTTTTCAGCCCAGACTCAGAGCCAGCTCCAGTTCAGGCTGTATATCTTGTCAGCTCATTCACAGTACTGTTGACTGCCTCAGGCTCAGAGCTGACCCCTCACCTTGGAGCAGGAGAAGGTGAGCTTACATCTGTCAGTGCCTAGTGGGGTTCTGGGATCCATAATACTCATCCCAGAAAAGGACCTGGGGGTGGCACAGCCTGCAGATGCCACACTGCTCTCATGAAGTAGCATCTGGAGAGGAGCAAAGGTCTGAAACCACCTTTGATTCTTCTGATCGAGCTCAGGAATAAACAGGAGAAATCACAAAATCAGGTGAGCAGAAAGGTAAGGAAAGGTTGAGTAATGCAGACTGGATCCAAGCTGTCCATGCAGAGGAATGCAGATGACACAGACCCTCCCTCCTCGACTGACTGGCTGCTGTGTACAGGATGTTTTGTTCTTTCCCTTTCCTGTTTTTTCTTCTTTATGGGCCAGTGTTTTTGTTTTGTTTCTTTTCTCCTTTTCTCTTTCCAAACCACAGCTCAGTCCAACATAAATTATTTTCTTTCTTTTTTTTTTTTCTTTTTAATTCTATTTCTAGGGCAGGATACAGAGCATACTCCCTAGAAAAAAGGAAAGATTTTTGCTCTTCATTTGGCTCCTCCACTCACCATCTGAGAGTGGTGCTGAGTATGTGATCCCTGAGTGAGAGCCCTGTACAGCATGGAATATATTTTGGACCAGATGGTGTGTTTTGCACTCTCTGCAGCTGATGTAAAGCTACTTTGTGTTGGGATGTGAGAGCTGGCTTGATGAGCCCACCTGCATCACAGCAGTCTCCTTGGTCACCTAAATGGCTGCAGATTTGGCACAAAGAACTCAGCTTCCCAGAAAGGGGCCAGCTTGAAGCTAATGCTGACATCCATCTCTACTTACACCTGCTTCATCCCAGCTGCCTTGAGCCCACAGTAGAATACAAAGCACCACCTTTTACAGAGCTCTGAGGTAGCTTGTTTGGTCCAGTTCCATTCTGCTCAAATTTCATCACTTGTCTGAGCACTTAGCTCTCTCTGTCCTTCAAACACATCCTTCTTTTATGCATTTGTGGTTAGACAGGCCAGGGTTTGTTGCCCAGTTGATAGGCAAGCCCTGAGTATACCTGACAGAGTGAGTTTTTACAGCTCCACCAACCTACTTGACACATGCTCACAGTTTACTCCATCTGAGAGCAGTGCCCTCACTGCTGAAAAGCTGTAAAACACATGAAACCAATGTGCAGGTTACCAGTAATTCCTGTTTGCTTGTCCAGAGTCCAAAAGTCCGTACAAAGCAGACCACTAGGAAAGGTGGTGTCTTTGGATGTTCATGTATTTTCTGACCCTCCAGACCACAGAAAACACGTGTCTCCAGCAGGCACAGGTAGTTCCTTCTGGCCCCTGCAGGCATTGAGAAACACATGAAACAGTCTCTCAGGACACAGCCAAAACCAAAACAGCTGCAAGGGCAGGCACCCACGGGCATTTAGAAGAGTAGAGAGCACAGCTCCAGTTATGGAGACAGGAGTATGCCCCTCCCTCCGTGTGTACTGGCTGCAGCTCCCTAATGAACTGTGACACTATAGGGAAGCAGCAACCTCACCCCTGAGAAAGTGGGAAGTCCTCCCTTTATCTCTTCTTGCACTGGTTTTTCAGTTCTGAAACACAGCAGCTCCTTCCCCCTCCCAAGGGTGGCCAGAGAAGGAAAGGGAGCCCTTGCCTCACCCATTCCATCTCCTTGCTCCCTACCCCACATGTCAATATTATGCGTCCTGTTCTCATCATCGCAGTTCATATTAAGAAATGAAACAATCTCCTAGAACAATGGGCCTCCATAATGTCTTGACCACCTGGTGTTTTTTATTGGCTTCACAGTCAGTGCCTTTTTTTCTGCCCCATAAAAGAATTAGTCAGTCCACGAGCGCACGCCTGGCTTTTCGCGCTGCCGCGGGAAGACGTGGGGAAGGCAGCTCTTCACCAGCGAGTGTTTACGACCTGCTGGGCCTCAGCTGCCGTCACAAATGCTGCCAGATGAGCCCAATCCTACGCATCCCTTTCACCTTCAAAGCCTTTCACCTCTGCATCTCAGCGCACAGGCAGAAAACGAGGCTTGTGCAGGGCTCAGGGATAAAACCTCCGCACCTCTCCAACATCGAGAGATGTTCTTAAAGCTTCAAGCGTAACCCTGAGGGCAGAAGCCCAGCCAAAGTGCAGAGATCAGCAGTGTTTCTCAAGCCTGTTTTGAAGGTGCTTTTGAGTCTTCCCATCACTACTCGGAGGCTGCTGCCTATCCCCATGACCACAATATATTAGCTCCAGCAGCTTTTCAGCGACTCAGCTATGCCACAGCTTCCTGCTTTTGAGCATACCTCCTGCGCTCGGCTGGAGCTTTGCCAGCCCCAGCTTTTGCTCAGGTTTGGTTCAATCTAGTACAAGATGGGAGTTTGGTAAGGGGTGGCTTTTTGTATTGGAAAAAAAAAAAAAATAGTCCAACTGCTGCACCTGAAGACTATAGAGGAGCTGCTGTTTCCGATGAAACATTCTAGCTCCTGTTTTGAGACAGTTCCTGGACCCCCATGCATGGGGAGCTCTAAAAAACATTTCTCATTATTGACAGTTTGATCCAGGAACTGCTGCTTTCCCCTCTCCCCCAATACATTGGATAAATTCTTCTAATTTACACCAAAGATTAATTTAGTTTAAAAAGAGAGAGCTGGGTAGGCTCTGAAGGAGTGCCCACAATTATGACTGTAATAAATTTAACTAATTGGTAGTGCTGACCCATCAAGTGTTCCAAGGGAAGATGAGTCCTTGAGCTAGGGCTTAACTTCTGAAAAAGCTAAGCTGGGGGCTTTTTCCTTAACCTTAGAATAACTGAGTTGCCGGACTCAAAGCTGCCTGAGCTAACTTGACATAAAACTATAATGAAAAGAATGGGATTTTTTTTTGGCTAGGGTGGATTTGCTGAAGTCAGTCCTTCATCCCTGAACCCCACCACACCATGAGTTTGCCTTGGAGCAAACACTGAAGGACTTCTATTGCTTGTATTTTTGCTTTGATTAGCAAACTGAAGCTGTGCTTTAACATACCTTCCTAAAGAAAGTTTAAAATCAAGGACATCAAGATGTGCTTTACCTTAGGCTGAGAACCAACAGTTATATGGTCCCTGCTCTAAAACTTCATAACTGTGCTAAACTAACAAATACAGAAATGTGCCTAAAAATCACAGGGCTAAACATGCCTTCACCATGTCTACTTTCATGAGAGCATGGGCACAGCAAGAGAGAGAAATGTGGTTTTCTAGCACTGGGCTGTTTTATGACCCTGGGCTATATTTTTCCTGCTGTTTCCCTATTTGTTGTCTTTGTCCCTACAGCTGGAAGCTCTCTGGGGCAAGGACAATGTCTCATCACAGGCAGGACCTTGAGCAAGGCTTCTCCTGGCATTGCAGTAGGGAAAATTACCCAAGAAATTGGTTGAGCAACTGAGGTACAGTGCAAATCATTGTCCTTGGGTGTCCCAACCACACCCAGAGTGATGGTTTGATGTGGATTAGGGATTACCTTGCTTGTCCCCATTGACCTGAAGCTGATTACAAAGCCAAGCTTTTAACACTGACTTTTGGTCTAGGAAAATGAGCAAAGTGGAATTGAGCAAAATGTCCCACTTTTATTTTGCAAAGATCTTGCTGGTTTCCTCTACAACAGAGTGTATTTTGACTGCTGCAATTTCTGTAGGACCTATAGTTTTAAGATTCTGAGGTTTGGGGGTATTTCTCTTTTTTTTTTTTTTTTTTTTTTTTTTTTTTTTTTTTTTTTTGTACAAGAAAAGCAACAGAATGAAGACAGAATGAACACTGGCCAAGATTAAACTAAAATTTTGCCACAAAATCATTCTTTTCAGTTATTGCTTGAGTGGTAGGGATTAGTAGGGTCATCTGGGTGATGAGCAATAGGACCAAATGGCCTCAAGCAGGGGAGGTTTAGATTGGATATTAAGAAAAAAATTCTTCACTCTAAAGGTGGTCAAGCATTGGAACAAGCTGCCCAAGGAAGTGGTGGAATCACTAGCCTTGGAAATATTCAGAAAACATTTAGATGTGATGCTTAGGGACAAGTTTTAGTGCTGAACTTGGCAGTACTGGGTTAATGGTTGGACTCTATATTCTTAGAGGTCTTTTCCAACTTTAATGATTCTATGATTTGAAGAAAACAATCTCATCAGCATTTGTCCCTCCCTGGGATCTCTCTCCATCACCACCTAGAAAAGTAGTTTATTGATGGAGCAAAAATTATGAAAATTCAAGTGAGTACTAAGATTCACTTGAATTCAACAAAAATGCAATAATTTCTTTGAAGTGAGTGTCTTCGAAGTCACATTTGCACTGGGAGGCCAGATCCAAGTCTGAGAAAAGGGTTTGTCAAGTCAGTGCTGTCACTGAGACATTACCCCAAAATGAAACACATTGGTCTAAACTCAGCAATGATATTAGACACGGGAGAACTCACATAACATGCATGTTTCTTAAAATAGAGTTAGAGTGATATCTGAAGTCTTCAGTGTTGATCATCTCCAAGAGATATGCCCTGCTTCAATCAAGGAACAGGCAGTGCACCACGTGACCAGTTTGTTAAACCAAAGCACTCTTAATATTGAATGAATGAAACAAAGAAACGTTAGAATGAAAAAGAAGTTAATTTCTTCACCAGTGATTCTAGATGAGATAGGAGTAGGCAAAACTGACTGCTTAATGGTATTGTGGGGCTGTGCAAATATCTAATTTATTAGTTCACTTCCTCTTTTAAAATGTAGAGTTTGGTAAAAATTCAGATCAACTCAGAAAGAAAATAGTGAATTTTTTGATGAGTCAACAAAATTCAAAGATTAATTCATAAAATATTGATTTCATTCAAAATGAATCCATGTGTATATTTTTTATTAATCTTTTAGAGGCTTTTTTAAACTACATTGACTTCAACTGAAAATCAAAACTGCCTCTTAAAGAAAAATGTCAATATATCTAATTTTAAAACATGCCAAGGGAGTTTTGCAGCTCTTTAATAATTCAAGATTTTTTTTCTTCTGAGAAAATTGTGTGCTGCAACAAATACCAGCTCACAAAATATTTCTGTCTGCTTGCTTTCTTTGCATTTTATAAAACTAAAGAAAAAAAGTTGGGGGAAAAGAGTTTTGCTTTAAGATAGCTTTCTTACCATTATTGGTCTGGACCTAAGGCAGGAACTTGATAATCTGCTCCCAGCCCTGTAATTTTCCAGGTGCCAAACCCACTTCCTCCATCCAAACAAACAGAAAATTGATGGTTCCCACCTCCTAATGGAGCAATCCATGATTTGCACACAAGTGGGTGTGATTTGGAGGCGTCATGAAACGGGCAGCTGAGGAAGAGACGGGGTCCTACACCAGGGTAAAAGTCAGAGCAGTGGCCAGCACTGGGGACTGCAAAGAGCAGCTTTCATGGGTAAAGAGATGGGTGATGAGGATCCTCCTCACCCACTGGATATTTCAGCTTCCAGCAGGAAAATACGTGAACTACTGCCCTCAGGAAAGAAATGAGAAAAGAAAGAAAGCAGAAAAAATTAATCAAAGAATCACAAAATGGGCTGGGTTGGAAGGAGCATTAAAGATCATCAAGGTTGAACACCCTGCCATGGGCAGGGACACCTTCCACTATCCTGGGTTGCTCCAAGCCCTGTCCAGCCTGGCCTTGGACACTTTTCTGGGCAACCTGTGCCAGGGCCTCTCACAATAGAGAATCCCTTCCTGATATCTAAACTAAACTCAGTCTTAATTTAAAGCCACTATCCCAATTTAAGCAGAGCAGGTGAAAACTGCATTTTTAATACCTCACCACCAAGTTCCCAGGCCCACTGTATTCTCCACATAAGCCAACCCATTTATACTATGCAGAAATAGGATCACATCAGTAAGAACATAGCTAGTTAATCCCATTTTAGAAGAATCCACTGAACAAAAAATCAAGAGCAGAACTGCTGTCATTCTATTATTGGTATAAAAAAATCATCAGTGAGTTTGAACCATGACCTCAGACCTCAGCTCTGTTACTAGAACCCTGTATCTGTATTTTTCCCCTTCCAACAGGTACAACTGGAAAGAAATCAAAATGCCCACACAACCCCACCGCACCTGGACCACGAATTTTTCACCTGGTCTGGGAAGCCAGGTTAGGAGACAGAGTCCACCCATAGTGCTCAGAAAAAAATTGGCTATTTCTGCTTTCTGACCTGGGCTCCCTGGGGTGCACAGAGCATTTCCAGGCACCGAGGCAGCGTCAGCTCGTTCCGCCCCGGTCGTGCAGCAGTTGGCTGCTTCACCTGCTCGAGAGGGTCGCAAAGGAAACAGCTAACTCATCACTTTTTGTTGTCAGTTATAACTACAAAGAGACCCCAAATGTTGTAGTCGCTCTCGTCAAACTTCAGTTAGGAGCAGCAGATAGAAGCTGCCGTTCGTTTTCTCTATTTCACCACGAAGCTGCTATAAATAGAAGCCTGTGTGTGGCTTTCTGGCTCTCTGAATATATGCCTCACACCTTCTCCATTTTTTTTTTTTTAGCACCCACATAAACATTTGCCTGTCACCAGACCCACAGAGACACACATTTTCCACAACATGCCTCTCAAAAAGTAAGAAAAAAACTTAAAAAAAAAAAAAAAAAAAAAAAGAAAAGAAAAGAAAAGAAAAGAAAATTAGAAAGGTTTTTGGCACTGTGCATATAGGGGTATCTGCATACCTATGTTTGCATGCAGCAAGGTTTATGTGCATGTAAAATCAAGCTTTAGCAGGCCTTATATTGACCTTTGGGATGGTTATAAACTCACTTTGCTGCCCTGAGTTTCACATCTGGCCTGACGTGTGCTGTGATGTTTTTCTGTCTGTGGGCAGTGACTTGGCGTTATTGATATGATATTGCTGCTGTGAGTGGCAAAGGAGCTCCTGTGCTGCTTCTGCTGCGCTACTTTAAAAGTTCTCAAAGTGTATCAGGAGGAAGAGTAGTGCCTAGTGCTGAGCTGCTTTGCTGGCTGAGCTGGAATCCCAGCCTGGGAGGTGGGGAGGCTGAGCAGAAGCTGTGACCATCTCCCCTGGGCAGCACTGGGGAAGCTGACACAGGAAAATCTGGAGCTGCAGAGGCTGCAGCAGCACGGACCCTCTGTAAGCTGAGCACCAGAGGACTCGTGGGTTTCTCCTGCAAAATGCTAAATGCTGAGAACACAGAGACCCTTCCAGCATTTGAGGGACAGATCCTGGCCCCACGTCAGGGCTGTTTCCTGTCAGAAGTTTCAAAGAAGTAAAACACAGTGCAGCTGCTCTGCTTTCTGCTCACCGTAGCCAGGCGTAGCTCAGATTGCTCTGCCCTGCATCAACCTGCAGAAAATGCCCTTGGGAGCATTATTTGAGACTTCAAGTAACTTTTTTGCCCAATATTTTTTAATTTTGTTCTTTTTTTTTTTTTAATTTCTCCATTTTATGTTTACATGGAATATAAAAATATATGTGATATAAAATATATGCAAGGCCAGTGCATCACATAGTGCTGACACAGGGCAAAAATCAGCCATTGCACAACTTTTTAAGTCACACTGGAATTCTATTTTTATGCCAAAATGTGCATTTTCCTCACGTTGTTTGCCAGATTGGATGGTGTAAAAAAAACCTTGTGACACTCTAGCTGCCTGAAGACCTACAGAAAAATAAAGAGTTACAAAAAAACAGGAGAGAAAAAAAAAATTGTGAGGTTTTTCTCACCCCCTCCCTCCCTTTCTTACTTTTACACAGGTGTTCAAACTGCAAAGAGCCAAACAAACCTTTGACTTTGGTTTGAAACTTGAGATCTTAAAAATAAGGGTGACCGATTCTATTTTTATTTTTACTGAAAATTGCAAGCTGGGTGACATTTCTATAGATACATGAAGGTTTAGAATGGGCAGTAGGAAAAATTTCCTCAGTGAAAGGGTACTCAAATATTGGAAGAGGACATCCAGGAATGTAGTAGAATCACCATGCCTGGAATTGTTCACAAAATGTGTAGATGTGGTGCCTAGGGACAAGACTTAGGATTGGGTACCTGGCAGTTCTGGGTTAATGGTTGGACTCAATGACCTTGGAGGTCTTTTCCAACCTAAATGATTCTATTAACCTATAAATTCAAGTCTGACACAGTTCATTTAGGCTTTGTTTACCACTGTACCCACTGATCCAACATCACAGACCAGCATTTTATAGCAGCTCATGTTTTCAGATGACAGTAACTTGCCATGCAATTCTGCTGTCTGTTTTTAAGAAACTGTGTAGACGCACACAAGCTTGCAAGAATTGCTTCCTTTATTGACTCATGTCCATGCACTGTGGTTTAGGCATATATCCTCTTAAAGGAAATGTGTACATTCATGAACAAGATAATCATTGAAAAATTTGCAAAATGTTGTCCCAGGTAGCCATGTTAACTTCCTTGAAAAGTGAGTTAAATATCTTAAAAAATATAGATATACTTGTCTCAGCTGGGTTATCGTGAAGCCACTGTAAGCCAGTGAAAAAAAAAAAAAAAAGATCATCTGCATGACTGTCAAGTGGGTTGTCAAATCCAAAACTGGTCTGATCCTGGCATGGCAGAAATTTTTTGATGATACATGGGCAGCAAAGTGGTTCCCAGTCATACCAAAATCCCTGACAGGGCTCTCAAAAGCTCCTGAGCAGAAGGATCTCTAGTGATGGGAGCAGCAGCAGTGGCAGAAGCCTTGAGAGGAACTAAATGAAAAGTTTCTGTGTTCACCATGAAAAATGGGTTTTGGAAGTGAATTTTCTATGGCACTAAACTGATTGCAAGGGAAGGATACAGAATCACACCAGCTGAGGCTCTGGTCTATCATTCAATTAAGGAACAGAATATATGAAATGTCTTTCTTTGTTGTTTTAACAAACTGAAAATGCATTTACAAGATAAAATAAAAGGAAACTGTTATCTAGTTTCTTTAAAATGTTCATTTTTTGACCTTCCCAGGTGCCACATGGGGTCTCAGTTGCTATGTTGAGAAACAGCTCTGGAATGGCAAAGTATCTTAAATATAGAAATAGAACAAAAACTAAGTAAATCCTTTCAGTTTTCTGCAAACAGTGCTCAGTCTTTTCCAATATGACCAAATTTCTGCTGTGATAGTTGCCCCTTAATGCCTGAACTGAAGATGTAAGAAGGCTGAAATCTCCAGCACCTTCACATAACTTCCATTGTATTTGGTGTATCACTCATTGCTGACAGGCACAACCACATAGTATGAAAATTTGTTTATCTGGGCCTTTGCAACTTTATTCTGATGTTTTATAAAATTCAGCCTTTTTGTCATTCTCTTGAGGACAACCAGGTCATCATGTCCCAGGAAGGGGAGGAGGCTGCTGAGACTGCAATGCAGGTGTCCTCATGCTCAGCCTGATCTTTCTGTGAACAGCACCAGTGGAATTTAAAGGAGGATCCAATCCATGCAGTACAGTACAGTGCAGCACCAAGCTAAAGATTCTCGAGGGAACACAAAACAAAGATGAGAAAACACATCTCTGTGAGCAGGATTTGCTAGAACCTTAGAGGTACAGATAAACTTGAACTACCCGAGAAGAAGGAATGAGGCAAGGAAAGGCTTGTGATGTGATGAGAGGAACAAGTGAAGAAGTTCTTTTAAAAGGTGTTTTGGGGAGAACTTGAGCATCCAGAGATGCAAGAAGCCAGGCAACTGTCTAGAGGTCAAATTGGGGGATGGTTTCCAACAAGAAGTGCTTGTAAGAGCTTAGATTTCCTTCTTCAAACTTATGGTACTTAATTTAAGGATGAAAATAAGAGGATATCTTCAGCTATTTTGGTTTTAGGCATCCAGTGCAAGATAATTGTCAACATTCCCTCTATTGTCATGGCAAACATGCGAGGACATCTAGAAGGCAATGAGGGACAACTATGTTAGGATAAAAAATATTCCTTTGAAGCCACTGTTTAAGACAAAATAGGCTACAGGAAGTATCCTGAAATTATTACTGTGGGTTTGGACTCTGTGAGTGTAGTTTTGCAGCTTCCAAAATTTTTAATATTTATCAGCAAATAAGTAAAGTAATTGGCAGAAGCAGCTAATAAAGCATGTTTATGAACCTGTAATAGTACAAGCTTTAAATGGTACCTTCTATTTTATGATCCCCGTTAACTTTGAATTCCCAGACAACCAAGAGCAGGGATGGAATGTCATTTCTCTTGACCCTTTTGTTATGCATCTCACCTATGCTGGCCATCCAACCATCTGCTGGGACATAGGAAAACAACTTTCTCAACAAGCCAGCTTTGTCAGAATTTCCCAGCCTGAGAATGAGGTGCCTGAATTCTGCCAAAAACTTGTTAAAACCCGAAAATGGGCAGAGCAAATAGAGAATCCCCTAAGACATCCCCTAGATGTGTGAATCACACTACCAGCATAGAGCCCCTCGTAAAATGCCACATTGCTTTCTTTCTCAAAGCCAGACAATCCATCTCTTAAAGAGAACACTAAACTATAAATAGTGAACCAAAATCCTCTTTGGGGCTCATAAGCCTCCCCTCAGCCACCATCCCTGCTCAGCAGGTGCTTGCAATGCTCACATTATTATCCCAGTCCAGGATGAGACCTCTGGGAACGTGGTGCTGGAGCTGGCCCAAGGAAGGCCAGCAGAGCATTTTTGTCATATGTTTGGTTGGGATGTGATCTGCAGTCATTCCGTGCTCTTCTGGACTTGGCTGATTCCAGGGAAAAGTTGGGTCCATCTCCAAACCTTTGAAATGTAGGGAACTGTGGAGTGCTGAGAGAGCCACACATGGTTTTGTGGGATATGTTTTTAAAGACTTTGGATGCTTCAGGCAGGTAGCTTTCCAGATTTGGACTTGTCCAGAAAGCCATATTAAGAGATCCTGGAGGATGTTACAAAGGCCAGTGGCCCTAAATTTCCCTTCAATCAAGCAAAGCCTTATCCCATGGTGTCCTCAGAGTATCCCAAGGCCACACCAGTCAGAATATTTTGCCTTGTGGGACCCATGGGAACACCATAACAGCACAGTGTGGATAAACTTTTGTTTTTAGAACAAAAGTCTCATTATAAAGACCTTTAATATCAATAGTCTCCAAAAGCTACTGGCCAAATTCCACCACACTCAGCAGGAATGTGCTGCGGGAAATATTAAACACTGTTCTTGCCCTCAGCCTGAGCTGGAGCAGCAATGCCTTGCTGAGGCACACACTGCTGGTAACACCAAGCTGTGAGGAACAGGCTGGCTCTGCTGTTTGCCAGAGCTTTCCAAGCTGGTATTTGAAATATGGGCAGATCAGATTCTCTCCTAATTTAAAGTAAACCCACCTGCTTTGGTTACGTTTCTCATGGCATGACGTTCAGAGAGCTCATACTTCACCACTCTTCTGTTATACTCAGTGGAAAAGGAGGAAAGTGGGGGAAGATACACATAAGTCTGCATAACTTCAGAATGGAGTTTAATGAGGGAGAGCATAACACTTAATTCAAACCCAAAGCATTCATTACTACACTACCTTTCCATATCAGTGCAATACATTTCATTCCCTTTTCAAAATACCATTTAACATAAGCCATTTATTTTTTCAACTTTTCCCACAAGTGTTTTAATGCAGGGTTTGGACACCTTTCAGAGGAGTCGTGTGATGTAATGCATTTGAGAGACATAACAATGCATGTGGAGTTTGGAAAACCTTTTGCAACATGAATAAAAATAGCTGTTCCTTTCAAAAGGCAAAATCTGACTTGCTGACAAAGGTTTTGATGAAGAGGAGGAATGCAGTAGTATCAGAAGATTTTTGTTGGGTTCTCAGTGCATGTGGGTTTGTGGGAATTTACATAAACAGTCATGAGGAAATACAATAAACTTTGGGGACTCAGCAAGAGTTTTGATGCATTGGCAGCTCCCTGAAAATTTGCTGTTGATAAGAATGAGATAAGTCTATACTTACACATGTCAGTAACATTTAAATCCACAGGGACGCCCCATTGAAGGCACCAGTATTAAGCTGGAATCAAAGAACTGAGATGCAACTCAGTGTGAAATTGTGAATAACAAAGGGGGAAGGCTATCACAATTTTTCATTATAATTTTTAGCAGTCTATTTAGTTCTATGTACTCACTTTTAAGATTCCCAAATCATAAGGATTTGACCTGCTGTATATTTATTTGTCATAAAGTTTCAAGTTAAATAAGATCTTAAATACAAACAAATTCTTAAGAAAAAATTTAAATGGCTTTCTGAGGAAAAAATAGTTGAAACTATATGAACGAAAAAGGAAAAAAAACGATAGAGAGAAATAAGGCTGCATTTGACTAAAGGAAAACAAATATCTGGCTAGACAAGGATGCACTTTCAAAAATATTTTTTCCTTCTATCCAGGTTTATCTCTGTTAGTTTAATAAAAATTATAACAATGGGGTGTGCCTGTGAGAGACAGGTAACTATCAGTAAAACACTGAAATATTGCTCAGTATGCTGCCAGAGACATTGAGATTAATTTTTAACAGGATGTCTGATATTCTTCTCATCCTCCAAATGAATTTAAGCACCATCAACAATCTTTGCTTGCCCTCTCTTAACCAATGCTAAGCTGGTGAGAATGTCTCAGGATGCTGTCATTGAACCAAGCAGAAAAACTAATCTCAATATTCCAGATAAAAACACCTTACCCAGAGCAGAGTAATGGCAGATCAGTGTAACAAAGGCAGCAGATCTTTCAGGACACCCTTTAGACTTTCCCTCCTTCTGCCACTGGTGCCTGGGGTTATGCTGAGTGATAGCATCTCACACCAAGCCTTGCTGGGGAGCTGCAGCCCTCTTCAGACAATATTTCTCCTGCAGGAAAATCCCTGTGGATGGTTACCAAATGCATTCCCATTTGTTTAGCACAAGGATAGATAGGGAGCGATGATATTGTGGTGAGATGGGGAAGTTTCTGTTTCCCCCTCGAGCAGATAGATCCTGTGCTCAGCACAAAAATAGTCCAAGAAGAGCAGCTGGGTCATTGCTGAGATGAATTCAGAGGTGAGATGGTGCCAGTTACCAACATGCCTGAGAATAAAAGACATGTGGGCTCTCTCTAATCCCTGTGTTGATGTCAGGGCAACATGATAGAAGAGCAGTAGATTGCCACAAAAAATAACCACAAAAACTTACTTGGGAGTGTCCTTTTCATGCAAGCTGCATAAGAAAATGCCATATTATTACTGTATTGTCCTTTGTTATCAAAGGTGATGCCACTGACAACATAATTCCTTTTGTATTATATGTGCATGATTTAGAAAGTCCCTCTTGTGAATGGTGGTTTGGTTGCACAAGCAGAGAGAAGAAATTCAAGCTGCTTCTTACCTCTTCTCATTGTCCTGCACAGCAGTGGCAGTGAATTCCAGGGGAGAAGAATCTCTCCCTTGGAAACTGAGAAAGCATCACCTAGGAAATTTTGGTCTCACAGAATTCTGCAGACCTGGTGGTATGATGTCTCTGGCCCGCTTTTCCCCAGCAGTCTCTGATGGAGGAGAGGGTTTTACACTGGACTGACACTCCTACCCATTGACACACAAGGTCAGAATTGTTCTGTTGCCCATGCAGAAGGGGTTGCCCATGCTGCATGCTTTCCACTGACACCTGGGAGAGAATTTTTCTATGAACTTAGAAGTTAAGATTTTTTTTTCCATGTCCCAGAGCTGGCATTAGGTCCAACAGAGACAAAGGCAGCTTCACCTTGTGTGGTTTATCTAACTCCCCAAATTAAGCCGTGGCCCTGCCCTGAACTGACTGTCAGGTGATCTGCTGAGCTCCACAATGTAGATATCCACATGTGGGGGAATAAAGGTAAAAATATCTCCTGTGCCTGTGGCTTTCACAAACTCCATATTTCTGGAACTCCAATGCAGCCTCCCTGTACCAACAAAACCCTGTGCCAAGGAGAAAGGGGAAGATACCTGTACAGGTGACTGGTTTCCTCTGGTACAAACACACAAATACTTTGCAGGGATGGTCTTCAGAGCAAGGATGTCTCTCATCTAGAGCATCTTCTCCACAAGAAATGAAGAACCTTGAGGCTGAGTCCTTGCAGGGCACCTCTCATGTTAAAGAAACCTTGTCATTTCTCCCAAACAAGGGAGGGAGGAAGGAAGAGCTTGTGGTTAATGCAGCAAATGGAGGCTCAGGAAATCTATGTTCATATCCTGGTTCTACCACAGGTTTCCTGTGTGACCTTGGGCAAGTCCCCTAATCCTTCTCTCTGCCTCTTTTTCCCCCTGTGTAAAACGGGGATAAAATAGCTCCTTCTCCTAATGAGACTCACATATGAAATTGATTTATGAATGGTACCATATAGCAAGAGGACAGCTGCATGTGTGGGCCAGTCCTTTCTTACCTGTGTGAGATCAGCTACAGGGCTCCAGTGTTCATAAAAGTTTCCATCTCACTCTATCAAGCATGTATTAATGGGTAAGAACAGGTAAATTTGAAGATTAAAATGACAAAAACCCATTAACTGAAGGAAGTCTGATATTTGGTCTGTGGGTAACATTGATTTACTGAGGTGTAAGCTGAGAGAATTTTTGAACTTGATTTATTCATTGTATAATTCTCTGCAACAAGAAACAAAACTGAGATAAAACTAAGCACTAATTGATGTTGGGTACAGTCTATTATTGTTTATAAAGAGACATCCTGGTTAGTCTGTTAACAGCCCAGTGAGTTCCCTGTACTTCTCTCCCGTAGCTGACCAAAACTGTGGTGTCCCAAGTTTCTCATAGAACCCTAGAATATCCTGAGTTGAAAGGGATCCATGAGGATCATCAAGCCCAACTTCTGATCCTACACAGGACTACCCCAGGAATCTCACCATGGGCCTGAGAGCATTGTCCAAACAATTATTGATCTCTGTCCAGGTTGGTGCTGTGTCCACTTCTCTGGAGAGCCTGTTCCAGGGCCCAGCCACCCTCTGGGTGAAGAACCTTCTCCTGATATCCAACTTAAAGTATCATGGGCATTCACTCTTCCCACTCCAGCCATTCCACTCCTACCTCCTTAGTGTTCAGTTTGGCAGATGTCTGGACATTCAACAATAGAGGCTGTTTTGGGTCAGGTTTGCCTTACACTGCCTCTACCAGTGTTTACAGAGACTCAGGAGAAGCCAAAAAACAAAAGTGGGTTTTCATCCAAAACTTTTCCATTTAGAGGTGAGAATGTGACAAACCTGGGCTGTAAAGACATAGACAACAAGTGTCAATTCCATCAAAACCAGATGTGCTCACTCATAAGGCAAGAAAAAAAGGGCGGTGAGACTTTTTTTAAAACATACATTCTGTTCTCACATCCCTTTGAAGAGATGATTTGGGATAATTCGAAGTCTCCTTCTTACACAAACATTGCAAGCACTTCCTGTTGGTAACTATAAAAGGACAGTCTGGCTAAGTAAACAGTCCTCTTCATAGTTGTGTCTAAGCAGGAAAGCCCTGTGTTCTTCACCAGTAGCTCCATTGATGACTGCAATTGTTCTGGTTATTGTTTGCATTCGTAATAACACTGATTATAACAAAAGATCAAAACAGGAACTTCCTTAAACTTATTAAATGCTTGTAGTCAGGGTCTGGATGTTGCTGGCATAAAGATGGATGTGAGTTGACATGCTAGAAAAGGGAGAGCCAGATCCTCAGCTTGTGTAAATCATGGTTGGCACCTCCAGCTGAGGACCTGGCTTTGCCATCGTTTCTCGTGCTACCCAACAGTCCTTAAGCACCATTTTCCTGTACCATGAATTAAAGGAAAACCAAAATTTGAGAAAATTAAATAATGGGACCAAAAGCATAAAAGGAATTCATGGCAGAGTTCAGGAAAGGACCCAGACCTCCCACTTCTCACCATCAATGTGCCATAGAAGTGTCCCTGAGGTGCTCAGTGATTCTCAGCCAGTCAAAACACTGTCTCCTTTTCTGTATTCTCTTTCATTTAACAATAATTATTTTTGGTCATTATTATCTATTATTTTACTTGTTAAGGAGTCTATAGGTTTCTTTCAGATTTACCACAGAGGAAACCCTTAATCAGTCTCTGAGGTATAACAAACCATCTACCACTACTAAACACACCATTCACAGCATTTTCAGCTTCTGATGCACCACCAATGGCCCATCTCCTCAATATAATATGAAAAAACAATCCTGTGTTGGATTAGATACTGGAGCTACAGCTTTGCAGTAGCTCCAACACCTTATGTTATGCCAACACCTTCCTCTCCCCAACAGAGCCCTGCTGTTTGTTTTGGCTTCTCAGTCCTGTGTCCCAAGTGTGTGAGTCCTCAGCACTTTGGTGAGAAGCAGTAGACTGCTATCATTGATAATATCATACCATCCCAAATTCTGGTTAGCTTGCTCTTTGTTCTGTCCCTGTAAGACCAAGATGAAAGCACAGGTCTGATTTAGAATGGAGAATTTCCAGTGGCCCAACCAACAAACATCCTTTATTAATCAGACTGGGTCTCCCACAGCTTAACAGTCTGGATACAGTGCCCAGAAGAAACACAGCTCCTAGTAAGAAAATATGTGATGTTTAAAAACATTTCTAAGGTCACTTCTAAACATGGCAGGGATTAAGATATTCTGCTATTTAATAAATAATTCTTGCTAATTTTTTGTCTGACATTGAAGTAATGGCATGAGGAGGGACTGCTTTTAGAAGGATCATGCAAAAAAATGAGAACAAAAATATTAGTTGATGCTGTAAACAACAAATTCTACATAAAATTGCGAAGCTGGATTCATTTGGAAAGGAGATATGCCATTAGGGAGCCAGGGAAAGCACGTTCATATTTGCAGTTTACTGATCTAGGAAATAATCTGTTTTGCCTGAGCTTGAGAAGGAAACCTCAGTTTGCTGGGGTCATGCTGATACCTGTGGATACAACAGCTCACTGCTGGAATGCCAAGAGATCTCCAAATAAAGTATGCAAATGGGCTGGTCAGACTTTTTAAATCTCCTTCCTAAGGCTTCTTTCTACATCTCAGTGGGCAGACAGGATTCACTTTGCAAGGAAGATTCCCAAGAAAACATTGCAAAGGTCAGGGAGGAAACATTCCTGCAAGTTCCTTGCAGTGATTGGATGGGGACAGTATTTATGTTTTTCTTGCCTGTGTCCTCAGACAGTACCATCATATTTTGTGAAAACCTTGCCACGCTCAGCCCCAGCATTGCCTGTAACTGAAGAGGGGACAGAAACTCATTTGTTCAACTTTTGTTCAGCTTGCAAAATTATGTGTGCTGCCTGTGTGCAAAAGAGGATTCTTGTGATACCAGGTGGACAATGTCCCTGTTAACACAGGGGACTTGCTATGGAAAGTTGTGCTCCTTTCCCAGCTGAGGTTCATAAGGTTTGTTTTCCTGGGTAAAGCCAAGGAAGTTCCTTGTAATTTCCCTTAGTCCATCTGTAAGAGGGCTGTCACAGCTTACCCCTTTCTTACATGGGTGGCAAACGCCCGGGATCAGGAGCAAACCCTTACACACGTGTGCAGAGCACCTGGCACCACGACAGCCCAAGGCATAACCCAGACATGGACAGGACAAGAAAACTGGATCATCATATCCTTATGGAAAGGGAACTTCACGTAACACACTGAAAACGCTGAAATTGGGTACTTAAAGCCCAGCACATGAACTGTGTACTCCTCATCCTCCAGTCCCACAGCAGATCTGCTGGAAGTTCAGCTTCCCAGCTCGAGCTCTGTTCTCCTCCATAAACAACCTGTAGTAAAACCAGGGCACTCAATGGCACAGCCAAGAAACCCTAATGCTTGTCCATCCTTTAACTGGGATTTGGTCCCACTACGAGCCATCTCAGCCAGTAAAGTGGCTTGCCTTTACTGTTTTGCCCCAAATTACATCACCATTTGGCTTTTTGAGTGTACCTCCTTGGCTCTAACCATCCCCCTTGGCTCTATTCCCTGTAAACAGGGCCTGATTAATGTTGCAGAAGAAGGGCTGTGAATCACGTATTCCATTCTCTTATGGGAAGTCAGAATGTCAATTTTTCCTAGTTTTAAGTGCAGAGAATCGGGATATTTAATGCAGAATCCCTAGCAACGACACAGAAACTGCAGCCTGAGCCCACAGCTGCAAGCTTCCCAACATACTTTCTGTAGCAGCAGCTGATGAATCACCCACTAGAAGACATGCACTTTAAAAAAAAATCAAAATGAAACAGCATTCACTGATGCTGCCTATTATTACCCAGCCCCAAACACATTACCAGGATATTCTTTGATAAGGAAAGGGCCCTCACACACACACAGATCCACAAATCTCTACTGGGCTGTTTAAAAGCTGAATGGAAACAGCTCCAACAGCCACAGATGTTCCCTCTTCAGTCCTGGGTAGCAGAATTTTACTGCTCTCAGTACTCATCACTAGTAATGCTTCCAGCTGGTGGCCAAAAGCCGAAACTCATTCTGAGCTTTTGCTTTGCAAATGCAAGGAAATCAAAAACGAGAGCTTGCAGAGCAGCTCAGGGACCCTGCTACAGTCTCCCTCCATTCCCTTTTACATGGCTATCTTTCTCAGCTTTTCAAAATAAATTGACAAATGGAAAACAAAGCATTAATTGGACTAGCCTTTTAAAGGGTTGTGCACATAGTGAGCTAGAACAGTACAGTAAAGGCCCAGAAAAAAAAGGATATTTATAGGAAAGGCTCAGGGAAATTACTGGAGAGATGCACTGTTCTTAAAAAGCATCTGCTTGACAAGTGGTACAGCAACATCTCTGGCACATTTTGTTGATCCTATGATTTCCTAAAAGTTTTATGACTAGCAATACAATAAATTAATTTGACAAAAAAAAAAAAAAAAGTCAATAGTTAAATAAAATGGAGGGGCACTTCTTTGCAGGAAGATATTTCAATCATATACAAAACTTTGACCATATACAGAATTTACCTGAAGTGGATAATCCACCCTGGAGATCCACAAGGGCATTCAGAATTATGCTCTTGTAGTGGAAGGTCCCTGTCCATGTTAGGAGGGTTGTAACTACATGGTCTTCAAGGTCCCTTCCAACCCAAACCTTCCTAGGAGTCTGTGATTTAGAAGCTCTCAGAACCCACTGAGGTGTGCTGAGAAACAGAATCCTAAAAACCTTAAACCCAAAGGGAATTCTACCCAAGCATGAACTTCCCCCAGACAGAAATTAACTGAAGTAAATATTAGATAAATACGTGTGATGAGACATTCACAGATAACCAGGTCAGGAGATGAAAAATAATCCACGCTAATCTTGATACCATCACTGAGGAATGCTTACAGTGTATTATCAGTGTTTATTCAGGACATGAGCCCCATTGTGCTGGGTGCTGAAAAGATACACCATATATGTCTGACCCAAAGGTACATCATACATCAATATAAAGATATTCAGATGCTTATTTCCCAGCTGTGGCATGAAGATTTGTGCAGGAATTTAACTTTAGCAAGGTCCCTTTGCTTCTCTATGCTCTGTTTCTCATAATGAAAAGAAAAAAAAAAAAAAAAAAAAAAAAAAAAAAAAAAAAAAAAAATAAAGAAGAAAAACTCTTCCCTTCCCTGTTCAGCCTGAAAACACCTGGGAGCTGGGACAACATCTGATATTTTTATTAGCTCTTGTGCATGCCAACTCAAGAGCACAGCAGTGCTTGAGCCCACAGCAGCTGTCTCCTCCTTCATCACATCATGTGGTTCATGACCAGGTGATTCAAGCAGACTTATCTATCAGGAAAAGGCTGATAAATTACCTAAACCTGGGACATCTTAATTCAGCACCTTTGAATTGGCCAACAGGATGCCTACAGTGGCTGTGGGACCAATCTTAGAGGTCCACACTGCTGGGCTAACTTGCCCACTGTTCTCAGGATATTTGGATCATGCTAATGCAGCACTTGTTGTGTCCTCATTGCCAGCCCAGTACAGAATTGGAAACTAGTTTTTCCTTTAACATTGTCTACCAGGAAATGCTACTTTGCTTCCTCTTTTCCTACCAGGAAACCTTTCTTTGCTTTCTCTTCTTACCAGTGGCCAGTCCAGTCTGGATATTCAAGAACAGCATAAAACTGTCTTGTAAAAAAGCAAATAACTCCTGGTTTTAAGAACAAATAGAGCCACTCAGATATGAAGGGCAGCAGTGCTGCTGCATGCTCAGGATGTAACTCCTCCTCCCCATTTGCATGACACCCAGAGTAAGAGGAGATATGAAATAAAGCTGCTCTCGAGTAGGCGGAGGCGAGTATCCAGTTGACTCAGAGCATCATTCTATACCAGGGTGAAAATTTAAGGGCAGCTGGAGGGACAAGAGGGGAACTTGCCTGACTATAGGGTTTGTTATGTTGATACTGTTGTGCGGGGGAAAAAATAGCTGTAGGGTTTTCTTCAGAAGCTCTGTGTTCACAGAGGGGTATGGAGGTGGGAAGAGGGGGAAATAATTACTAAATCATGATTGTTATCTTCAGTATTTACACAAGATAGGCCACACAAATGTCTTAATAGTGGGGGCACCTCAGTACTAACTTATTGCTATTGATTTGTAGAAGTGATTTAGGAACCCTACAGTCTGGAGGATGCTATAGAACAGAAAGATAAAACCTTTTCCCTCAACTAAAGGAAAAGACAGCTGAGAGGCTCAGAGGGATCAGTCTCCACTCACCTCCAGCCTCTTGAAGTCTAGCACAGAGATATCCCTCTGTCCTGGTTCTGCCTCTGGTCAGCAAGAGGAGGGAAGGAAATGCCCTGGACACATCAAGGCAGTTTTTCTGCTGATCTGCTGTGGGGTGGCTGTGTCCTGCCATGCCTCTCTCCAGCTGTAAAATCCTGGGGGCAGGCAATGCCTTGTACCACAAGTGCATCCACCAGCTGGAGCAGCAGGGCCTCAGTTTGCAGAGGAGTATCCAAGCACCAATCTTAATGACAGCAATTTTAATAACCAAAATATCTCTGGAAAGGAGCTGGAATGAGGGGCTGTTTTGCATCCCTCTGGATTGCTTTTGACTATTGGCCACTAGTAATAAACTATTAGGGAACAAAAAGCAAATAGAAAACAATAGATGTAATTATGTAGCTAGATGAATGTTTCACTTCAAATATTATTGTGTCTGTGAAGATATACAGCATGAATTTGTTATTGCAAGAAGAAATATGCATTGATCTCCTTACCAGGAAACAGGTATGACTGTATTATGTAAATATTACTTCATTTACTGTCAACAACTGTAAGCTTATTTTCACTTTGCAAACAGATGACAAATGTGCTTGAAGTCATACAGCATCAATCTTAAAGCTGACAAGGATCCCTCATTTTGCAGCCAATTTTTGAAAGTCAAAAGGCCAGATTCAGACTTGGGCTAATGCCATCCACTCTGGCAGCAGTGATGTGCCAGATCCTCCACATTAGTGCAGATCAAATGTGCTCTGTGAACTTCAGTGGCCAAAGAAGTGGTTCTAAAGTTGTTGACTTCAGAGCTTTGACCCACAGAGCTGAAGCATTGGAAGAGCAAGAGATCTGGATTCCCCCAGTATCACCACCTCAATGGGAGCAAATGCAGACCAGCAGTTTTCTCTAGAAGTTAAAGATCAGGCATGATACTCCTTGACACATCATTTGAAAATTCATCTAGCTCTGGTGTGGTTGCTAACACCAACAAAAAACAGAGCTATAAAGAGAGGATATAACAAACTGTGCCCTTCCAGACCTGCAGCCTGGAGACCACCATGGAAACGGCTGCAGCTCCCTCATCCAGTGCACCACCACCCACCAGCTTGGGTTAGACTTCCTGAAAGAGCATGACTCTGGCTTGGCTTTGAGCTCATTCATCCCCATAGGATTATTTTGGCAGACATGTAACTACAGAAGGATTCATCCTTTAGATTCTCTTCCTGCTCTTTTCCCTGTGTCTTTTGCCAGGAAAGATAATTTACCCTTCAGGGCCTCGTCTGTGAGAAGGGGGTGCCCAGACAGAAGCATGCATCCAGTTCCAGACCTAGACCCGGAGGAATTTGGGAAACCAAGACTTCTCTGGTGATTAATCACATGGTGATATCACAGGATAACTGAGATCTTCCTTCTCTCTTTTATAAGGATCACTCTTGCAAAGCAGAGCAGTCCTTGGGCTGAGACAGACTTAAGCTGTTCAATGAGACTTGACTGGTCAAAGAGTAGCCCTGCTCAGATCTGGATCTGCCTTTGGTAGGTCAGACTGTAAAAAAAAAAAAAATTCTCATATGATTTTCATACCTTCATGTTCTTGCAGGATGCTAAGACAATGCATAGCATAATCTAACTTTCAGAGTGTCCAATTCCCAATGAAAGAAAGTGAGATCAGTCTTGGAATCATAGAATGGTTAGGGTTGGAAGTGACCTTAACATCCAGGTTTGATAAATCCATGAGGAACCTGAGCTAGTGTGTAGCATCCATGCCCATGGCAGGGGTATTGGAACTGTGTGATCCTTAAGGACCCTTCCAATCCAATCCATTCTACTCAGCATGCAGTTTTCAGGGTCCAACACTGTCAAGATCTGACATTACAATTTAGACTCCCAATGTCCAAGCAGGATGACTGCAAGAAATATTCTTATCAGCTAGGTTGATTCCTACAAGTGCCCTTTCTTATTTTCCTCTGTTCTTTGCTCTGTATCTTGGCTTTTCACTTTCTTCCCTAGCATCATCAGGTTTGGACAAAGAACTTAATACTAATTTCCTGAAATACACAGGAAATGTATTTCCATACAGTGCACCACACTGTCCAGTGGTGGTTCAGAATAGGTTTGAGAAAATAAAATGGCTCCATCTCTCAGGGAATTGTTGGGAAGGATTTACCAAGGGATCCCTTAGAATTTGAAGATCAAAACCAGCTAATTGGTAACAAAAATTAAAAACAAAACAAAGCAAACAAACCAAAAAAGCCAACACCAAACCTCCTTTCCTGAACACGAGCCCACTGTGACTGGTGCATAAAATAAGATTTGCATTGGCAAATGTCATGTACATCTGAGTACCAAGCACAAGTTTGAAAATAAGTTGGGTAGGAAAGCAGAAGCCTCTCCCAACAAAAACAGTGAGGATTTCTGCAGGAAGCTTCTTGTTCACGGTAGTGCCAACAATGAAATAAATTGTGCTAATGTGGGAAATTTTGAATTGCTATTCTTATTTTGTCACAGCAGGAAAACCAGAGTGTGGGTATAACTATTCTAGAGCAGAACTTCAGGATTTCAGCTTGTTTCAGTCTGGCCAAGATGCTGGCAGAAAACAGAATTATCTGTAGAGCATCTGCACAGAAAGTGAAGGCCACAACTATTTAGTTTAATCCCTCTTCAGATAGATAGTGTCTAACAGGAGAAAAGGTCAGCCAGCCCCTTCTCTTGAAACACACAGGCTCTGCTGCCTCGGTGTCCTCCCACCCATATAACACCCAGCCTTGCTCCTCTCTGCTTCAGGCTGTGGAGAAAATTGCACTTTGAGACAGCAGAGCTAAAGGATGCCAAGCCATCAGCTCAGCTGGCATCACTTTCTAGGGCACAGAAAAACCACCATGTCCCAGATGCTTCAAGCAGTTGTCCCAGCCTGGGTTATGTGGGACATCCTTTATGTGCCAAGCTAAACTGTGATGATTTGATGAGGAAAACTGAGAGTCTTTAAACAACCTATGACCTTTTCCTTGTGCTCTGAACACTTAACACCTCACCAACACTTCACCCAAGTGTGATTCAACACTGTGCCGAGGAAGAGCTGAGCCCAAGGTGGGAGCTGGTGCACAGACTGAGCTGTGTCACCGCTAGCTGTGTGCTTGGGCTTTTCCTCACCACCTCACCCCAACCCGCCCTTCTACTGGCACCTCTGGACTTTGAGATGGATGTGTTTGCTGAGACAGCACAGGTGAGTCAGGTCTCAGCAGTGGGCACAGAGTGATGCCTACCTTAGTGCATAGATAAGCACTGCAACCACCAAAGTGATGCTTCAAATCCATCCATCAAATTTAACCATTTTCCGTGCCCCACCTCTGCCATGAGCAGTGGCTTCTTAGTCCTGCCTCAGCCACCAGTCCCAGTGCCTTCCTCTCTCTTCCCAAAACATCCCCCAACCTCCCTGCCCACTGAGGTTCAATCTGAGCTGTGGGCCCCCCCTGGTAAAACCCACCAGTGATAACCACTGCTCTCCAGCTGCTGGGGTGGGATTAAACACTTCTGAAAGCCTCCACACATCCCTTCCCCTCAGCTGGGTAGCAGTAATCCCTCCCCAGCTTCCAGATCCCACTATGCAGTTGAGGGCTGGAAACTTGCTACCAGCTCAGTAATCTTTTCCCAACCATGACTGTAGAAGGGAATTATAATTCCCCTGGTACAGCAAGGTCTCAGTATTATCATCTGCTGTTTGTCCTAAACCAAAGACGTGCTAGTATGGCTGAACTATTCTGTTTGCATGTGTGCATATAGTGTTGAATGGTATAATAGCAAAAATTTTCATTTTAACTACAGAAATATGTGTGTTGAGGCTTTTTGTGTCTGTGTGCTCACCTGTGTGCCATATCCACACACTCCTATGGTCATTATATACCTATATGTTATTTCTCAGCCACACTAATAAGAAAGAAATCTTCTGAATCCTTTTAAGACCTGGACAAGTCCCTGCTGTTACTGCATCCATGCACTCCTTGCATCCAGGGACTGCCAACAGCCTTACTGAGAGTAGCAGTGTTCCCCCATCCCCAGGGCATCTCTGGCAATAGCACACAGGAATTTCCAAGGAAAGGTTCATAGAGACACAGATCCATAAGGACCAGATAGTTGTGTTCAAATATACCTATATTGACTCAAATATATCAGAATAAAGACACTGAATTTTAGGCACATAAAGGTGAAAGTCTAAAATTAAGCAGTTTCTGAGGTTTTCTCTGTTATTACTGGGAGGGAACAAATACTTGCAGAGGGCAACCCATCATCTGCCAGTGCTGAACCCCTCTGTGGAGGTATCTGTCTCTCTGCAGGTGTGATGAGCAGCTGAGGTGCCACACCAACTTTCCAGTCGTGACTTAAGATCAATCCTACCTTGGCTGGCAAAGCATGGGTACCACTCAGCAGAGCTTAGGTCCCCTGAAAACCATTTTTATTATTTCAGTTTCTAGATTGTATTCTTTCCACACTGTAGAACACTTTCAATGAAGGATGAAGACAGATTGAGCATCCTCATTTAGCATTTGCAAGGCATCTTCAGCACCTTTGAAGAATGGACCATAAAGCCAAAGAATTACAGAATCATAGAATATTCTAAGTTGGACCCATCTCATTCTTCATGCTGAGCAAAACATGGGTTGCCAATGACCACGACATACCTTGCAGTAATACTATTTACCATAAAATTTCAGATTTCTTTTCCCATAAGATTGTCTCAGACTAACTGAAAAATTATACATTTTGACCTTATTTTGCTGCAGAAAAATCCTGAAACAAGCAGGACACAAACATAAGTCTCTGAAGACAGAAGGCAAAGAGAAAGATCCCTGAAATGTAATTTTTTACAGCAGTTTCATGGCTTTTAACCCAATCTTGTAATTTCAAAGGGCTTGACTTGTGATTTCTGAACTCCTGGGGTGAGAAATACTGAAAGTAAAAGGTGCATTCAAACTCCTCTGGATGTCACAACCCTAAACATGACCTGAGGAAAGAGGGGATGACACTGCTAAGGTACAAACCAAATGAGTGAAAAATGTGTCTTCCTTGTCCCTCTCTCTCCCCACCCAGCCCTGCTCCTGGCATGGGTTAGCCTCTCTTTTGAGAGTCAATACTTTTGTTCAAGCTGACCTTCAAGCAGATGTCCCTGCAAAAAAGGTAACTCTGGGAAGAAATGTCACAAAACAGAGGCCCACTATTGAAATCAGATCTCTGAAAGGCTGAACAGATGGCCCTGGAGTCTCCCAACTCCATGGTGAGGACGCTTGGCAGCAGAACGAATGCTGAGAAAAAAAGGAACTGATTTCATCGGCTGCACTGTCTGGTATAACTTTGCCTTGGGTTTCTGCTCTTACCACCTCCTTTCCTGGAAAGTGCAACGACTCTTTAAACAAACTCCCAACAACAACAAAACCCTTTTATAGGCTTATGTTCATTAATCAAGTAGCTTATTTCATACTCGATTCTGGTAGGTGATCTTTAAGGTCCATTCCAAGTCAAGCCTTTCTGTGATTCTACAATTTTTTCCTATATTTCTTTTTTTGTTCTCCAGTCTTTTTTTTATATCTTCCCAGTGTGATCAGCTGTGAGACACTATCTGGAATTACTGTACTTGTTATCCTCTAGGAATCCTCCTGCTCAGTAGTCTATGCAGGATTTTCTGGGAGTGAGAGTGAAAATGTGCATGTATTGGTGCACGTGGATGCTGACAAAATCCCCCCTCCCTTTTTCAAACAACAAAAATACCCTTTCCTTTTACAAAAACTTAAATATTTGTAGGAGACTGAGTGTGATTTTCATCTTCCACTCAAATTTTTTTTTTTTCCCTAAGCCACAAGAAAAGGCTACAAGGAAGCTTTAGACAGGTGTATCCCAAGAACACAGGGCAGGCTGGTAGGATACATGTACCTGTGGTCTGCAGAGGATCATTCTTAATGGTCACCTCTCTGTACTTGACTTGCTCTGACACTGATTTTCTCTGCATCCTTGGAAGGGTCTCTTAACATTTGCATTCTATAAAATGATACCTAAATATTTTTTTGCTGTGCTCTCTCTCTCTCTCCCCATCGCAAGCAAGGCTAGAAAATCCCCCTGCTTTTTTGGTGTCATGTGAGGGTACCTGTGCTTCTAAAAGAGTAGAATGCACCCTTCAAGGAGTGGGCAGAGAGGGGATAGCCTCATTCCTCACCCCATCCCTACTAGCAGAGGTAAGCACTGTGGGGCATCTGCAGATTCTGGGGGAATAACCAGGAGCCTGGGACTCAGCAATCCTTGCTTTGGTGGTGCCCTGTAGAGTGACCCCATCCTCTTCTTATCTCCTCTGTGTGATGCGTTTTCCCAGCCTCCAGCCACAGCATTCACTGATGCATCCAGGGCATGAGGCTCCCTCCCAGGGAGCTGCTGCAGCGCTGAAACCACCCCAAGGAGAGGTTTAATCCCTGTCACCAAAACAAAACTCTCTGTGTTTGTTTTTTCACCCTGCGTAACTGTCAGGATTAATGCTGTTTAAATTATGTCAGACAGCCACTGGTTTGTAGAAATTCACTTACTCCATATGACTTTTCAATGGGGCTTTAATATTTTACCACATCAGAAAAAGGAAAGGAGAATCAGAAAAAGGAAAGGAGAAAAAAAAAAAGGTCTTAAGAAAGCAGACAAGAGTAATAAATCCCAGAGTTACTATCCCTAAACTTCTTCTTTTAATTACAAAAGCACAAAGAGCCCAGAGATTGTGATAATGAACATAAAATATGGTTGCCATTAAAAAAAATTCTCTGTCCAATCCATTTCAATTTATTTCACTATAAATCAATGAGCTACTTAATCAAATATTCTCACACTTTAATTGTTTTATCTTGCTTTTATATTAAATTCAGTAGGTTACTGTGGCACTAGTCTTCACATTATACAAAAATGACAGTGGATTGGCCTTAATTAGTATAAAATTCAAACATTGGCTTAGAGCATTAGCTATACTGAAGTAAGCTCCTGCAATTTAACTGGTTCAGTGAAACCATTCCAAGTAAGTAGAGGAAAAAGAAGCCCTAAGTTGGATTAGTAAAGTTTGCTGCTCATCTGCTGTCAAATTCTGCAGCCAGTTCCCTCTATCTTCAAAATGAGAATAATTTCAAATAATTTTGTTGAAAACTGTTACTTGGTGTTATCCCATGAAATGTTAAAACAGAGATGGGATGTCCTTTCAAAATTCCCAGCCTTGCCTCAATCCCCTTAGAAAGAACAGGTGCTTGTCTGGACTAGTCCAGCATTTCCCACGAGAAAATATATCTCACACAACACCTATAAAACTCTGGGCTCCAGCTCTGGTGTTTGCCATGAAGGGCATTACCCTTGTATTGTGAAAAGATAAGAAACTGTCCCTTGTGAGTCATTTTCTTCTGTAAATAGGAGGGGAACCATTCTTTTGTGTTTTGTTTTGTTTAATTCTCTGTTACCAATCGATACCTTCTTCAAAAGGCCACAAGGGATATTTTATTAGTTAGCATAACTGATTTAAGGATGATCTCGTGTGATATAGATGTACTCAAAATGGAAAAATACAGACTGAGGCATGAAAAGGGCTGTATTTGCACTGTTTCAACATCTAATAGAGGGTAAAATGCTTTTCATAGAATCAAAGAATGTTAAGGGGTTAAAATAGACCTTAATGATCATCCAGTCCCAACCCCTCCTGCCATGGGCAGGGATACCTCCCACAAGACCACGTTGCTCAAGGCCTTATCCAACCTGGCCCTGAACACTGACAGGGCTATCCACAGCCTCCCTGGGCAGCCTGGTACAGTGTCTCACCACTCTCACAGTAAAGGATTTCTTCTATTTATCTAACCTAAGTTTCCTCTCTTTCATTTTCAATCCACTGCTCCTTGTCCTGTCACTACAGCTCCTGAGGGAAAAGCCCTCTCCAGATTTTCTGTAGCCCCTTGAGATACTGGAAGGTTTCTATGAGGTCTCCACACAACCTTCTCTCCTCCAGGCTGAACAGACCCAGTTTGCTCATCCTGTCCCCATAGCCAAAGTGCTCCAGTCCCCTCATCAATTTCATGGCCTCCTCTGGATTTGCCCCAGCATTTCCCCATCCTTGTTATGCTGGGGACACCAGCGCTGTACACAGCACTGCAGGTGGGGCCTCATGAGAGATGAATGGAGGGAGAATCACCTCCCTTGGCCTGCTGGCCACACTGCTTTGGGTGAGCCCAGATTGCCCTTGGCTTTCTGGGCTGTGAGCGCTCACTGCCAACTCACGGCGAGTTTTTTATCAACCATCACCCCCAAGTCTTTCTCCACAAGGCTGCTTTCAACCATTTCTCCACCCAACCTGTGGGTGTGTCTGGGATTGCCATGATGCAGGTGTAGGACCTTGAACTTTGCTTTGTTGAAAATCATGAGGCTTCTATCTACCCACCTCTCACTGAATGGTTTGGGCTGGAGGAAACCTTAAAGAGTATCCAGTTCCATCTCCCCTGCCATGGGAGGGACACCTTCCATTAGGACAGATTGCTCCAAGCCCCACCCAACCCGGCCTTGAACAATTCCAGGGAAGTGGGATCTACGCTCAGGTGTCTGAGCTCCTCATATGGTAAAATGGCTGTGAATAAGTCACCTCTGGGGATCTCATAGTCCACCCAAGTTTCTGATGGACATCCTTCCCAGAGGAGGTGTCAAGGTGTGATCCAGCTACGAACTGAAGCTGCCCAGGGAAGTGGTGGAATCCCCATCCCTGGAAGTGTTCAGAAGGCTGTGGATGCAGCACTTGGGGATACGGTTTAGTAGGCACTTGCCTGCCTCCAAGCAAATGGATCAAGACAAGCCAGTTTTCTCTAACATGTTTGTGCACAGTGGAAAAGTTCCAGCTCATGAGTCTGAGGGAGTTTGTGGGGACCCTCACTCCAGCCATTGCCAAATTTTAGATCCAGACTTGGTCTGGATTTTATACTATCAGTGATGTGTTGAGGTTCCTGGATCAAGGTTCTGGTTTTTTTAAGCCACCCAAATACAATCATCTGCATCAGGGGAAGGAAAAAAGCCTGCACAAGATTTACATGGAAGTTTTTGAATTTCAAAGATCTTTTTTAATAAGGCAAGAATGAGGAAGTCTAAAGATGTGCATATCTGCTTTACAGTTGTTAGTTTAATAAATGCAAATATTTCCAGCAGCCAAAGGTTTTACCCTGCAGTTTTACCTGCTAACATTTCCTTGTTTTGAATTATGTAGATCAGAAATGGAGGAAAAACATAACACTGGTTCTAAGGGTATAGAGCTGTCATCTAATTTTAGCTAAATATTCTCTAAAGCAGAAAGATGCATAACTGTGGGGTAAATTGCTAGTGAAGTTTTCCATTTTTTTAAATTATGTGTTTACAGTTTTCTAGCCAAACTCAGAGGGGAAAAAAAGAGAGAAACAGCAAAGGCAATGTTGAATATTTCAAAAGAATCATCAGTAAAAATACTCTCTCTCAACTTCCGAAAATTATTTATTTTGCACATATAGGTCAAAATATCACTTGAAGGTAAAATGAAATGTTCAATATGCAATGTGCCAAATAGATGACCAGGCTGCATTGACCAAGGATTGTTGACCAAGACTTCTGAAGGTAGTGAGAGATTCAGGGGATCTGTTTGTAGGTTGCCAACATAAAGCTTTTTATCAAAGCCTGGATTTCAGAAAGAGGGCTCTCAGCAGACAGAAATAAAGTTCATGAAGGCATCTAAGTTCAAGCCATTCAAACTAGAAGCTCTGAGAATCAGTAATTGTGCTTGGAAATTTGGACCTTTTTATTCCAATATTCAAAGTGCAACTTGCAAGATACTACTCATATCATTTTAATAATCCAGAAACAGGTCACAACCAGGAAGTAAAACCCTGCAGATGCCAATCTTCTCTGTAACACCTGATCTACAGATCAAAGTCATGTTTATATGATTGTCATTTAAAAGGAGCTCCACTGAAGTGAATGAAGTCTGCACTAAAGTTGATGAGATTAAAATTTGGTTGATAAGTGGAAGTTATTAAAGATGATGGGCAGTGAAAATCTTATATTTGATTAATCCTTGAATCAGATCTATGGCTCTTGTTGCTGCTGTTATCATGGTTATTGCTGTTGTCACCATCTCTAGCATTCCCAGCCAAGATCAACCTAAACTAATTTCTGTTCTACATGTCCATGGGAAGACACAAGCTCTGCAGGCAAATAAAAGAGTGGCATTCATCTTACCTGGATTTAAGCATGTGAATGTGAGCTAGTAGTCAAGGTTTTTACAGCTCCTGGAGAGAAATAGGAGCTTCTAGATCATTATTTCTCTGCCTGAAGTGAGGAATCCACCACAGTGGACAGTCTGGATTCCTGGAGTGTTTCTTTTTCCTTATTGGCAGTGGTAATCTAAGATATCTCCCTCCACATTGTTAACATCTAAACATAAGATGAGTAGTGTGAAGGAATTAGTCCTGGGCCTGGACCTGGGCTCAAGCAGGTTGTATGAGAGAAAAAATGCGTTATTTTGTTTTCTGTTCATTGTTTCATTTATATATAAAAGTTATATAAAAGATATACAAAAGAGAGGGCATATATGCCTCATTTGTGCCTTAGAAGCACAACATTCAGGATTTATCAATGTTTATAGGGCAGTAATCAGGCTATTTTCAGAGGAAACCACTGAACTTCTTAGTTCTCATGTACCAGAGTGAAGATTAGTAGCAAGAAGAGTCTCTTAAGATATCAAATCTCAACTGCACCACAGGACTATATGCCATCAAGTGCACTTATAAATTCAGACTCTGCCCCAAGTCTCCCCTTGACAATTTTCATTACCCAGGCCACACAAAACCACCCTTGTTAGGAAGGCTGGGGCTTGAAAAAAGGACATTATCTTGAAAATGCAGAGTGGACATCACCAAAGGCAGCTAGGAGGTATACATTTTGTCTATATTACTGGGCTGTAATCACTTTGATATCTACATTGCATGGCTGCAGGGAGCTCTATGGTAACTGCACTTCTTCATCCTCACCAGCTGGAGTGGCAGGAAGAAGGAAAATGTCCCTTCAATGAGACCTTCCCACTCGTCACCCCTGCTGAAGCCCTCGTTGCCACAAATCAACCACTGTGTTTCACCAGCTGTTGTATGTCACAACTTATCAGTTCCCTGCCCAGGGAGCTGTCTGGGAGTTCCTAGAGCTCAAAATGCCACCCCACCAGAGTAAGCACACTCTGATATTAAATTGTACTTGTTCTTTTTCAAAAGTGCCTGAAATTCATCCATTTTTTCAGCACTCAGCATTTCTGACCAGGAGGAGTCATTTAACAGGGGGAAGCAAACAGGTTCTTCACTGCTGCTTGCAAAGATGTTGAAACAGTTTGAGAAACTGGGAGATAAAAGCTCCAGAAGTGCAAGATAGGATGATACCAGTTATTCTCCCTAACACGTCAGATGGGAGCGGTAAAAGCCAAATATGGTCACAGTTACCACATCCGTGCATATCCAGCAAAAGAAGGCTGAGATCATATTATAAAAATTAACCTGGAGGACATTACAGATGTTGCTTCTAATGGAATTTTATGATCAGCAGCCATATATTATAATATTTGAATAACTTTCTGAAAGATTTGTTCTTCTGGCAATGCTTAAATTTTTTCCTCCTCTAACCCAAACGAGTCTTTCAAAGAAAGTGCAAGGCAAAAGAAAAACTGACCTTTCAAGCTGTAGGAGTTGAAATCTTCACACTGATGCTGTTAAAGCTGATTTAAGTAATGCAAAACAATTATTTCCTAAATGCATATGTTAAAACTGTAAATTGATATATCAAAACCACAACCTGAATATAGCAATTTGTCTCTTTTTTACTTTCTTCCTTCCCCTCCCTGTTGGAGTATATTCCACAGCTGCCTGCCAGATAATACACTGATTGCAACTTTCTTAATTTACAGAGCCTTTAAGTCTAATCTCATGAGCCAGCCTAAAGGGCTTCTTCATCCATTGAAATACCAGAATAATTGAAATTGTCTTCAGCTGACAGTCAGGCAATAATGAATATTTTACTTTGCTGATTGCATGTCAGGGTTGTATATAGCACTGCTAACAGACCTAATCCTGTGAATCTCAAGTCAGGATTCCCAGTGAGCCTTTTTTTTTTTTGTTTGTTTCCTCTCTCCATGGATTGGTATGAAAAGACTAAGACCAAGTGTGATCGGAAGTGGTATAGGGTGACACTGTTGTTATTGGAAAAAATATTACTGTGGGTTTTCAACAGCACTCTGGAGGCAAATGACAGTCTGGGAAACGTTTCATTTAAAGATTTCCCTGAAGGGGAAAAGGAGAGGGAGGAGGAAATGCACAAGTAGTCAGTCAAAAAAGGGGTTGGGAGGATATCTGTGGTGTGGTATGGCATGAAAGAGGCTTCTGTGCAAACCCAATCTGAATAAACTCCTGATTTTCATTGCAATCACACATGGGCATTTCCTGATCCAAAGTCAGAGCCTGATCAATAGAGTATTAATGATATTGAGATCTATGGGGACAAAAAGGATGATTACTGCACCATTAAAGGAAACAGAGCATGTTTGAGAGCGGAGAAATAAAGGCAAGATGGACACAGAGGTTATTCTGAGTGTCTGGGTCTGCACATACCCACACTGCAGCCATGCACATCAGGATAAGCAGCCAATCAGAGATGCACCAGCCACACCCAACACCGGCATCTCCATAGGAAAGAAGCCCAAGCCTATGATCCACAACCACATCATGTCTGGGCAACTGGAAGCCAAGGTGTGTGGCAACTCATCCCACCAAAGAAATCGAATTTGGGGTATCTCACTACAAGAAAGACATTGAGGTGATGGAGCATGTCCAGAGAAGGGAAAGGAGCTGGGAATGGGTCTGGAGCACATGTCTGATGAGGAGCAGCTGAAGGAATTGGGATTGTTTAGCCTGGAGGAAAGGAGGCTCAGAAGGGGCCTTCCTGGTCTATAACTCCCTGGCAGGAAGCAGCAGCCAAGTGGGAGTCAGTCACTTCTCTGATGTTACAAGAAATAGGACAAGATGAAACATCCTCAAATTGTGCCAGGGAGGTTTAGATTGGATTTCACAGAAAAATTCTTCACTGAAACCATGGTCAAGCATTAGAACAAGTTGTTTAAGGAAGTGCTGGAATCTTTGTCCCTGGAAGTGCTCAAAACCCATGTAGATGTGGTGTTGAGAGATGTGGTTTAGTGGTGGGTCTGGTAGTGTTAGGTTAATGGTTGGACTTGATGCTCTTAGAGGTCTTTTCCAACTTAAACAATCGTATAAATCCCAAAAACAGAGCATAAAAATATTCCTCCTATCCCCTGTGCCATCTATGTCAACCCCTTACAATGTTAAAAGCATAGGGAAAAGGAAATGCTGTCTTTTTCACATAAACACAGCAATTTGTGGTTTGTGAATTTCCTGAGCCATTTTTTGTTGTGAAGGTCCTCCTTGTTTTTTTTCCCAGTTGTTTTATGCTCCCGGATTCTGAATCCAAATAAACATTTAGTATCTGTAAGGACTAGTAGCAAGGAATTAGTCTGGTTCAGTGATTTTTCCCAAGTTTTATTTATTGAGTCAGTTGTTCTGTGATGTGACCCTGAGACCACATCACTGTCTTCTGCACGTCTTGGAAAGCACATGTCAGTCACCAAGCCACGTGTACCCTGGATGTCTCTCTCAAACAGAAACATTTTGGTATGATTTTATTTTAAATCTATATAAAGAGACTAAGAGAATAAGAGGGAGAAAGGCTTGTGGGGGGAAAGGAGAAGGGACAAGAAGACAAAACAGGTCTTGTTTGAGGAAAAATAACAAGAAACCTGGGAGCAGCCTAATTTCACGGCTTCTGCATTCTCAGTAGCCTGGACGCTGGAAGCTCTGAGATTTGATGGTCAAACAGGTTTGGACATGGCCACCCAAGGAACCACAGTGCCCAGGGTGTCAAAGGCCAGCAGAGGAGAGCAGCAATCCCTGGATAATGCAGGGAAATTCCCAACAACCCATATACAGCACTAAGCAAGCTGGTTTGATGTCAAAACAGGAGGTTGGATAAGGGCCTCCTGCGGTCCCTTCCAACCCAAATCATCCAACGGTCCCATGATCCAGGGGGAACCAAGGGCACTTGGCTGCCAGGAAACTTGCCAGGCCAACATCCTTGGAGGCAAGGAACTCTGGCAGGAAGCTACTGAGGGAAAATGGGCATCAGCTCTGGGAAAGCAGTCACTGCAGAGGCACAAGGTCTCTGCAGAGAGGCCAGCCTTTCACTGACATGTCCTGCAGCCTTACCACCAGGGAACAATAAACCTCTCAGGAGCTCTTGCAGAGAATTCCCTCTTTCTTCAGGGCTTCTGTGGGACCAGCAGTGGACTGCCACTTCTATCCAGCCTCAACACTGTGTTGAATCATATGCCTTCCTCCAGCCACCCCCCGTCCCAAGCAGCTTCACACAGCTCTGGGCCCAGATGTTACACACACAGCTCTGACCAGTTTGCCAGTTCAGATGCCACTGTGAACAGCCCACTTCAGATGGAACAAGCCCAGTCACTTTTACATTTTTAACTTACGAGTCTTGAGATCATCGAGTTAGGGGATGCTTACAACTCATCCCACTGATCCCAGCAAGGAAATAGCTTCCAGTGGGGCCAATGTCAGCAAATTAAGAGCAAAGCAGCAACTAGATGGACATATACAGACAAGCCTCTAAGACTGTGGATGAGTTTTTCTGAGATGGAAATTGGGTAAGGGCTGGCTCTGGAATTTGTCCAACAAGTAGGATTTGAGCAAAAGGCAACTTTTCACCTCCCTCTTGACACCACTACCCAATTGCTCCTGTAATCCCTGAGTCTCCACTCGGCCACTGAGCACGGAGCTGAGCCCATCCTCACAACAGCCTCCTGTGGACATTTGCATTAGGGACAAAGAGTGCAAGTTGATCCCTGCCTGTGTTTGACAACACTTTCTTCAGCTGCGCCCTGCCAGGGGTCCCAGGAGCTGCAATCCTTCCTTCCCAGTGCAGTCCTGCTTGGAAAGGGGCGAGAGAACAAAACAGGCTCTGTGGATGCACAGGTAAGGGAGGCACTTTCTCAGCTAATGCCAAGAGACTGGGTTTGGGTAGCAGAGATTGAGTGGTAGGAGCTCTCTTGTTTCTGGCACATCCTGGAGGACCCTCTTTCACTACTTCTGCCAGTGGCCTGGAAAGGAATCCAGGAAGGGGCAAGATCTGGTCTCCAGGCAGCCACTCTGATTCCTTGTTGGAGAAAAGGATACAAGACATTGGGGAAACCAAGATAATAAAGTAGCTGGGAATTAATAAACCTTCTCTACGAACTCCTTGCTTATAGAGCCCATGGAGTGAAATTAAACCTATAGTAAATTGTTTGCTGATAAAATCTGCCTTCGATCAGATCTGAAAGGATCCAAGTCTTTTCTGTTCTTCACTGGCTTTACATGAGTGCTTAAATTTAGCAAGTTTTCTTTATAATTAAGAGTTATAGGAGGAACTTGAGGATGCAATGTCTTGATTATTATTAAATCAAGACAATAGCAAAATCTGTTGGCATTCAGTACCCATAATATAGGGTGCTGCACCAAGGCAAGATATGCTGTAGGCTGATGATGACTCCTGCCAGTGCCTTTTTGGTTGACCAGAAGAGCTTAGACTTAAGCTCCAAAATTAGCTTTATTTTCCAATAAGAATAAAGGATGGGGCCAACTCCACCCAAACGAAAATAACTCTTCCCTGCTGAAAATTAGGCAGCTGGACCCCTCAGGGAAACAGTTCCTTTACATGCCAAGTAGCTTCTGACTGAGCCTTCCTTCACCCTGTTGATCTGGGAACAAGCCCATCTCACCCCCCTCCTCCCTCAGCCCCTACCTTTCCCATTACTTTTACCCATTTATCTTCACAAATAGGGTCAACTGTCTTCATGGGTCCTGCAACAGGCCCTACCCTCTGCTGCAGTGAGATTATAATTAACTTCACAAAAGATAGACGGGAAGCAGAGACAAGAAGGGATTTACCCCAGGCCCTCAGCACAGCCAGGAATACAGCCCCTGGGTCCCACTCCTGTACCCTCCACATTTGCTACTGTCTTGTTCTCTCCCACCTCCTTTGCTCTCATCTTGGGCTGCACTCCTGGGCATCCCATGGTTCGCATCTCCATATTATTAAGAGTAATGAAGAGATGGCAGCATAACCCAAGAATCTATCGTCACATCGTTCTGGCTCTTTGAATGGGCTCTCCAGTTCTCTGTGATGTTACGACAGTGTAAAGCAGGGAGAGGTTGCTCCACACAGCTCTGAAAGCTGCCAAGACATCTCTGCAGCCTGACTGTCAGAATAAAAGGTTGTAATTAACAACCTGGCCTGTCATCTCCTTACTGGACTCAGTTCAAGCCAACCAGTGTTTAGGGACCTTTGGCTTCTTGTGGAATGAGACCATGATTGCTATTCAAGGCCATAGCCTGTGACTCTGAGCAGCCGGATGGTCAAAACTGAACATAAATATTATAGGAATCCCTAAACACAAAACACAGTGTGCACTCGCCTTCTTAATGGATTTGCCGTTCCCTCAGATTTTGATTTGGAAAACTCCATTTAAAAAAATATTCTGGAAGTGCTGGAGGTGCTTGACATACACTTAAAAGCTCCAGGCCAGACCCTGCAGCTGATATAAATCACTGTCAGCTCCAGCAGCTTCGATGGCTCAGGCTCAGCCTCAGAATGCAGAGAGCGCTAGCGAGAATAAATCAGTGTATTTATCTCTACGTCCCCTTCTCCTTAAACCCAAACACACTTGAACTGATGGATTGGGCCTTTCATATCCCTATATTATTGTGTCTCAATTGCATACATTTGTGCTCTCTCCACTGTATAATAGATACAAATAATGAACAGCTGTAGGAATGCAAATGTAGGTGGCACACGTGTGTGTAGTCATCTATGCGCACACACACACACACACTATCTGCAGCCAGCAGCTCAGCCCTGTGGGTCTGTTGACCCTGCACTCCAGAGGAGGATTTGATTTATTCCTTGGAGGTAAAAAAAAATCCTCCTTTTATTTATTTTCATATTAATAATGATAAAAAAGGTTCCAGCACACCATTTCTAATACAATTAAGCATATTCAAGATCACAAAGTACTATTACAATAAGTAGAAAATATATATATAAAGAACACACTTTAATCCAACAAGTACAGTGCTAAGGCAGGAATTAATGCATTGTCTGTGCCATTGTGGCTCAGTATTAAAAGTTATACCCTGCCAGAGGAGGAGAGAGCAACAACTGAGCATCTGTCTGACATTACACCTCCCAGGATGTGACACCAATTGCATGATGTTCAGAGTTTTTGCATCACAAGGTCCAGTTATTCATCTCCAAGGGTTTCTAAGCCTAAGTCGCGGCAAATTTTCTTTCTACCTGAAGGTCTGTGCACCTTGAATCTCATAGAGTTTGCCCAAGGGAGCAAGGAGAGGTGGTGGAAGAGTCACAGGACACAACTGAGGTGCAAGTCATTAAGTCTGGTCTAGTTGCCCAGCTTCTAAAATGTACAAACTCACAAAAGAGATGAAAGAGCCAAACCAACACTCAGCTGGAACTCCTTAACACACTTCAGCTTTGCTGGACCCCAGAGCAAGGGCAGGCATTTCAACGAGACCTAAAGTGCATGGGTAGGCACTTATCCATGGGAAACATGAGGAGAAAAAAGGGAATGGCTCTCATATGAGAAGGGTCTGGTTTATTACAGGACCAAATGAGAAAGAAGGGATCCAGATGCAAAGGAGGAGCAGACTCTGTGGGCTGGAGGAAAAGAGTCCTGAATGCATGGAAAATCTCTGACTGGATATATATAAAAATATGTTTTCTTTGTGTTGCATAAAGTAACAAGTGTTTTTTTTCCCCAGGGCCCTCTGAAAAGTTCTCTCATCTATTTCCTTCCAGAGCCACATGTTTTTGGGTTTTCTGTAGGCAAAGGTGTCTCTTGATAAAACATAGAGGATAGTCCCAGTTTTGTGAAGGGTTAAGAGCTGATGAGCTTGGATGCGTGTCAGTATTCAGAATAATACACAATTTTTTCCCACCCTGGGAAAAAAGGGCCTAAATAGACCCCAAAGCCTTGTTTTGGGAAGATGCTTTCTAGAGGTGCAGCAGAGCCTGATTGCAATCATTTACATGTGAACTTGTCTCTTCCCTGCTTCAACAGAAAGTTGGACAGCAGCTCATCTTTGGCCTATCTGTCCCATTACAGCCCTCCTCACACCCCACCCCAAATAAAAGGTGCTCCTTAGTTATCACCAATTTATTTTTAAAGCTGCAAAATCACCAAAAAAAACTCAGTGCCAGGTTGCATTCCTGGCAAAACTCATCACATTGAGTTTTTCCTCAGTTTGACTTCACATTGCTGATTTAAATGATGTGAGTCCTTATTCTCCCATTCATAACTGAGAGCAGAATTGGGCCCTGGACTTAAAACTGGAGCATGGAGTGGGAGGCACGGCAACTGCAAATAACACCCAAGTAAAATTTTTAAAATGCAAATCAGCATTCCCATAAGCCACTGCCATGGTCTTTGGGGTAGATACGCATTTAGGTGATTTAAAAAACGATCATTATTTACCCAGTAAGCTGTGGCAACTCCTTCAGCAGCTGCCATGCTCGACTGACTTAATACATATTTAGAGTATGCAGAGTAAGAGTGGGCAATGCAAAACAGAGCTGAAACATCTCAGTATTAGATACCTCGGGGGGTGTTTCTCCATATGCCAAATAAGACAATATTGTGGATTAGTCACTTGCCAAATTCCTTCTCTTTTTTGTTTTCCTCCTTCTTTTTTTTCCCCTAATTTTTTAATCCAAGCCGCTTAAATTAAATAAGAGCCAAAAAAATATTAGCATCTTCATCCAGGAGAGAAATCTTTGCATCAACAATTAGATTTCTTTCTAGAACAATGCTTTGCTCCGTTATTGTGTTGGAGAGCAGGAGGAAACAAAGCCCCACATCTGACATTTCAACGTGTCAAATTTTAGGAAAAAGGAAATCTTTGCTCTCAAACTCTAACCCTTCCAGGGGAAGAAGCCCCTCCCAGAAGCAATCTTAAGTTCCAGCAGAAGAGCTGGCAGTGGCAGCCACTGCAATATCATGCCTGGTGCTTAGCAAGGAGGCTCCAAACCTTCCATCCTTTTGACTGCTCCTTATGTAGGACGAATCCAGATTAAAGGCTAATTTCTTTTCGACTTTGCTGGGTTTGGAGCCTGTCTCTTTGCTGTTTGGAGCCTTGGGCTTTGTTGTTCACTGAGGTAGAGTGTAATTTTCTGACTCTTCCCAACTCCCTAGTTTGAGACAATAATCCACTCTGTCTCCTCTTAATTAAAGTAAATAACCCAGGCTCACAATAGCAGTTCAGAAAAGGGCCTTAAGTCTCGTCATTCCCTCGGTGCAAGGAGCTAATTGATTTTCAAATGATAATGGTGTTTACATTAGAAAGCCCACATCCCTCCCTCCCCCTTCCTTTTCTTTTCTTAAACCTTCTTCATCTCATGAATATCAAATGGCCAATGTCCCTCCATTGTGGCTGCCACCTCCTAAAGTACCTGGTGTCACTCCAAAATGCTTAACCAGCTAATGGAGAGATTTCTGATTTACCTGCCTGTCTCTTCTGCCCTGTTTGTTATCCACACACCGAGGACCTGCAGGAATGTCCCTTATTTTGCCTTCCTCACCCCATTGTCCCAGGACACAGAGGCCAAAGTTACAGGCCTGGAGGCAGGACTAGTTTTCGGCTGGGTGGAATTTTAAGGGTGAATGGGAAAGGTCACTTCAATCAGAAGATGGAAATAGATGAAAACGGGAGAGAGCCACAAACGCAGCAGAAAGAGGAAAACAAAGTCAAACCTGCAACCGTGCCAGCTGAAGTGCAAATGAGGATGCCCAAAAAGACTGAACAGGATGTGAAAAGCATTAGTTTCACAGTAATTTAGAAAAACGTCCAGCTCCAACTTCATAAATCCAGAATGTAAATATATGCTGCCTATCTAATGTGTCTGTGCAAAGAGATGCAAAAAGAGAAAGTACATCAAACAACTATAACTCAGATCTCCTAGTCAAGCGTCCAACACTTTTTAAGTTCTGGGATTAAAGCTGCTATTCTGCACACATCCACTCTGCAAAAGGAATGCAAATACACCCTTACTTCTTTCTCTTCCTATAAGGCCTTAATCTGTGCAGAGGCTGGACAGAGCTCCCGTAATCACAAAATCTTTAGGATTTTACTTTCTTCCCTGTGTGATGCATGACCCTCAAGACAAATGTTTTTGCATGTCAGCACAGTTTTGCCCCAAGACAGAATGATTCATTTCCACACACTCCTTTCCTCATTGCCCATCACTTTAACACCTGAAGGTGCTGCAAATATTTATGCCTTTCTCTCCGTAGCACCTCTGTGTGTTGAGAGGGTTTTCTTGCTCTCATTTCTTCACAGGTTGAAGTACAAGAGGGCTAAAGTGATATGAAGTTGCTAATTTTGGATGCCCACTCTGTGGCAAGCAAAAAGCTGCTTTCCAGCATCTTTTCTAAGGACAAAACTGAGCTCTTTCACCAAAGAAAGAGCTTTTTGCTCAGCATCCTCAGGTTCCCTCCAAGGTGAGAAATTCACAACTGACCATTTTGGTACCAAACCAGCACAAAATTATTTGGCTGGAAATTTTTTTCAGAAGCAAAGCTAGAATTCACTTCTACAGTGCAAGAGCCCCCAGTACCCACAGGGGCTGTGAGTTAAACCCTCCTCCAAGTGGCTGTAACTGCCTTGAACCCCTCTCATCACTGCATCAGTGATTTTTTTCTACCTGGAATACAGACTCTTTTGTTGTTTGGGGTTTTTGTTTCAACAGATAGATTAAATTCAAAAATTTACTAACTTTGAAATACTTAAATTTTATATCTACCCCAAATCTTCCCAAAAGATCATGGGGAAAAAAAAAAACACATTTGACTTTGAAAAAAAAAAAAAGTAAAATTAAAATAATTTTTTTTCTTCAAATAATAGAATGGGACATTTTGCCATTACTTAAGTACTTTTCTTTGAGCACAGCTTTACAAAATATGGATTTCAATGAAACATTCTCTTCTTTTTTTTTTTTTTTTTAATGTTAACAACGACCTTTAGATCATCTACATTTCCAGGCTGCAGTGGTAGACCCACTCCTAACTTAGGCATGTTATTTTAAGACAGGGCAGGGGGTGTGTGTGTGTACGTGCATGTGTTATTATATATACATACAGATGTAGGTTAAACAAGTAAAACACTTTGTGTGCATATATTTGTAAATATACACATATATACGTGCATGTTCTACTTAAAATGACTTAATGACAAATGTTGTTATTTGGGCATTAGATTATAGGCTCAGAGTTCCCTAAGACTAACTGGCTCTTTAAGTGGCTTGGGATGAAATATGAACATCCCCCGGAGCATCTCAGTCAAGACCAGTTGTTATTAGTCACACGCATCCCTCTCCCTCCCTCTTTCCTTCCCAAGCTCTTTCTTCTGGTTATTACTTTCCCTGTTGTATTAAAGACACATCATAGTTATAAGCTCCATCTCACAGCTCTCCTTGATCAGGAGGTAGGAGCACAGGTTCAGCTCCTGCCTTTGACACAGCCAGCGTGACCTTGGGCAACTCACTTAATAACCCCGGGTCCCAGTGCTCTGCCTGTGAAATAGGGAGAATAAGTTCCTTTTTCCCACTCTTAATTCTATCCATTAAAAATGCAAAATCTTCAAAGCTGAAACTGTGCGTTAATGTATGTTTCCCCAACCTAGCGTGATAAGGTTTGGATCTTAATTGGGCCCTGCAGGTTATGCCACAGTACCAATAATGACACTAATTATTTGGAGTGCATGATTGTTGTTTTCTTAATAGGCAGTACGTGTTTTTTACAAAGTGGGAGCTGCAGTGACAGGATCAGGCTGGGGCAGTATTTGCTGTTTCAGAGAAATTCAGGACACTGAGATGTCTGACCTCTAGAAAATAAAATAATTTTCCAGCACATAGGAAATGTGAAACAGGCAAAGATTAATATGTGTAGAGAATGTAGACAGAGTTTTGGCTGCTGTTTTATCTTATGAGAAAAAAAGGAAGCAGAGGACTTTTCACTTAGCAGCACTGCTTAGCAGTGTGATGAACACTGAAGTAACAAGCCACCACTGCTTTTTGCCTGAGCCTTATTCCTTTCTGGTGTTGCCTGTTCTGTTAAGAATCCAACCTGAACTGGAGCCTCGTCCTTTCTCATCCCATCTGTGACACTGATTTAGTCTCTGGCCTCACAAATCACTTAACCTTCCCTTGCCTTATAAAAGAGAGATGATCATATACACTCCATCAGACCTGCGCTGATTAACACATTAAAGCTGAATATACCTTCCACCACAGAGCATGGTGTTACCATCTAGATTTTATAAATGAGTACATGTGCCTATATGCCATATTTTTCTAAATCAACTTTCTCTCTCTCTCCAGAAACACCAGTAAAATCTAAGGGGATTTACAATCTCACTGCAACACCAAATTTGCAGCTGTCCCTTGCAGGAACGTCGATCCTATCTCCAGCAGACAGCCGTTTCTTCCAGCCACTACCTCCGTCACTCCCACCACTGCAGTTCCCACTGCCAGAGGACAAGATTTCTTCAAAGGGAATCTAAAGGATCTGGGTTTCATTTATATAAAGGATTTGCTTATAACTGATACATTATAGGATACAGAAGTCATTTATAGCTTATCCTCGTGGTTCATCCCTATGCGCTTTTAAGTCTTGAGAGATGAGAGCATTGCTCGACATTCCCCTACACCAAAGCTGCTCTTTTTAATGTCACAGAATAAGGTAAAGCAAGGGGTCACTTCCTCAGATAGGGCACATTTGCCTACCTCTTTTGAAGTCACAGAAAAGTCGTAGAAGATCATCCTGTCTGAAGTCAGCCTAACTCCACCAAACTGCCCAAGGAAAGAGCAGGCACTTTCCAGGGCACTGTGAAGGCATAGAATCACCCATGGGATCATCAGCTGGGAATAACCCAGGCAAACAGGACATTGCCACTGGATATACCCAAGGTACTAACTTTTTATTTAAAAACAGCCTCAAAAAGGGGGAAATTTCAACAGATAGACACAGTGGAGGCTGTTAAGCCTGGTTGTGTAAATGTAGTCTCCTGAAGATGTCTGCATCAGTGATTGCTGGAGGCACAGACACTTTATTTTTCTATAAGTAGTTTATTCTTCTCTTTAAACATTTAGTCTTGACTGCTCTTGGAAACAGTGCTGGACCAGCAGGGCTCTCTGGCTTGAAGTAATGTAGTCACATACACTTTGTGTTTAAAACCACATTAGCTAACATTATTTTTTATTATACAGCTCAAAGTCTGATATGAAAATGTTGTAAGTCATTTTAGAATATTTTATTTGGGATCTAATATTTTTTAACTTTTCCAAGTCATTTAACCCAAAAGGATTCATCTAACCTTTGTAGACCTCTGAGGTATATTTATTCACATAGTTGAGGGGCATCTGCAGCTCCCAACAGCCCTGGTGAGAAATGGGCCTTTTTAAGTGGCAGTTCCTCTGCAGATCATGGAATCATAGAATATCCAGTTGTCAATGTCAGCACGATGCTTTACAAAGGGCAAGCAGCTCAGACACAGACATCACAGGGTGAGGGGTAAGCAAACCCTACCCCAAGTGGATCTCTGGGAGAGCTACAGAAGCCTGTGTTGGACCACCCTCCCCTTCGAGTGTCCTCCTGCCCAGACCATGGGCACATCTGCACACCAAAATGTTAGACTTCCCTCTTCCAGGAGCACAATCCCCAGTGCCTATCTGCACACAAATAACACTGGCTGCAGGCAAATCTGGACACAGTCTGGGGTTCCCATCAGTCCTCCACCCATCAGTGGAAAGCTGGCATAAATTCTCCCCTCAAATCCCATTGGAAGTAGTGTGTGTCTGTTCTAGGAATCACCTGAGCTATTTCCATATCTGTGTTTGGATGAAGATGCCACTGTGGGTTGTTGGAGGTGTCAGACTGTGCTCAACTGACCCAGACATAGGCAGGAGCAAGGAGAAAAGCCAGCTGACCCTCTGCCCAAGCAAGGAGCCAAGAGAAAGAGCGTGAGAGATGTATTTACTTACACACTTACTGATGTAGTGGAGAGCGGCGCTGCTCGGAGCTGGACCTCACCCATCACAAACAGTCCCACCAAACAAAACCCTTCTCCCAGCTCCCTAGAAATGAAGAGGGGGGAGGCTGGGTGAAGGGAATGCAGCAAATGGGAGGGAGAGGGAAAGGCAGAGACCCTGCCAAGGAAGGACGAAGAGGACGGGAAAACCACAGAAAAATGCAGGAAGAGGGGGGTGAGTGGGATAACAACAAGAAGCAAACATTGGCCTCGGCGATTTTAAGAGACAGAGGAACTCAGAAGTAATTTTCATAAACTTTTAAATATAGCTTTAAATATTAGTAAAGCTTAAGCCAGTGCACACAAAGGCAAGTTCCCTTTGAAAGAGTTCCAGAAAACCATGAAATGCTGTTGATAAGGCTGTGCCAATTTGTAAAGCCTGCCACAATCTCTGGCTCACGTTTTCTGCCTCTCTCTCTCCAATTTTCTCTTTTCCTCTCCTCTATTTTTCTCATTCTTTCTCTCCTTCCAAAAGCTCACTGTGCTTTGTGAGTCAGAGGAGCTGCAATGACAACAACAAACAACAGCACAAATCTTTATTTCTGTAGCTGGAGCATCTTCTCTGCAAGGAGGAGAATGAGTGTTGTGTCCACGTTTGATTGATTCAGTAAAAATAATGTCAAAGTGGCATTTGCAGAGGCTGATAAAAGATTCTGATGGAAAGTGCCCAGTGGGAATAATGTAAGTAAACTCAACCCAGGGTTTCTTGGCTTTTATTAGCAAATTGTATTCAGCCTTAATTATAGGTTTGCCAGGGCCTGACACTTGTCAGTGTATTTACATGGAAAGATTGAAACGTTGATAAGGGTCTTTTTGAACAGAAGGGAAAATAAGTTCCTCGTGGGGGTGATGGGAGAAGTCCCTCAGAAGGGGTTTTTGACAGATTCTCTGAGTCACTATCATAAGTTTGAAAGATTTTTCTTTTTTTCTGTGTGGGGTATTACTTAGAGGACATAGCTGGGAAGAAGATTTTGGTGTTGTCAGTGCTTTAGAATAAAAACACTTACTAAAGGAGAATATGAGCAACCCAGCCTAGTGGAAGGTGTCCCTGTCAGTGACAGGGGTGTTAGAACTGGATGATCTTTAAGGTCTTTTCCAAACCAAACCATTCTGCAATTCTGTGATTCTATGCATATAACTAAATATTCAATCAAAAAACTGGAGGAACAGAGGCTAAAGGGCTCAAGGTCACACAACAAGGCCCTGTCACATCAGCTGCCTCACTCTAGTTTAGGTTTTTTCTGCCAGACAAGTCCTCAGTTCACACCCCTACTCCACAACCTCCTGGGAAATTTTACTTCTGCTTTTACATCTCCTCTGCTGTGTTTCGGTCCCAGCATCAGGTTGGTTCCTGTTCGCTCTGATTGCCCCAGTGATAAAGCATGGAAAATGAAAAACAGATTAAAAATGTATTAAAATCCAATATAAGAAAGGCATTAACAAGAGGTGATTAAACTGAAGCTTGATCTTTCTGTGATATGAGTTCCCATAATCTCCCTCTCCTGGGTGGGGTGGTGAGGTGTGCCTCAGACTGGGAATTCTTTCGTAAAACTTTGATTTTGTCAGCTCCTGGAAGCCGACCCTGCCCATGGCCCAAGGTCCATTTAAACAAGTTGGTGGGCTTCAAGTATTGCTAGAAAAGCCTCTCAAGGGGATCAAAGAGTTTCAGTTCAGTAAGTTCAAAGACTAGGTTTGTGATTTTCTCTTGGACCTGACCCTTTGGCGAAAAAATATTACTCAGAAAAATAAAATCATTTCTTCAAACAAGACACAAAGGAAATATTTTTAATTATGTGAAGCAAAAACTCAAAAAAAACCTCCTTTTTTCTTTTTTTCTTTTTTTTTTCCACTTCTTGAAAATTTTGTGTGAATTTTATTTCATCCCCTTCAGAGAGGTGACTGTACCTTTAGTCCAACAATTGCAGCGTTTCTATGAGATGAAGAGCCTCTTGCAGCCAGCTTAAACATTAATCCTGGAATTAACTTGGTTGCATGCAGCTACAGCCTGAACAAGTCAGTTCATCTGCAGCAGCACCTCGGCACCCAGACCACACATGATGTGCTGGACCAGGCTAAGGGGGATTACAGCATATCCATCCCTTCTCACAAGAGCAAATCCTCTCCTATTATGCCACAGTGACAACAGCTAAGTACAATCTGTTCATACAGAGGTCAAAATTTTTCCTATTTTATCCCATTTTTGCTTTTCCAAAGGGATTCTGAACCAGCATGGAGAAGATGACTCTGCAGGGTACACAAGCTCCTGCTGGTCCTTATTATGGAAGAGAAGCTGGGAGGGGCAAAAAGGTGCTAAACTGACCCATCTCTGGGGACAAAAAAGGCAGAGAAGAGAAAGCTCTGTGGAGAGCTTGGAGCAGCACCCCCAGTACCTAAAGAGGTTCCATGAGAGCTGAAGAAGGACTTTTAATAAGGGCATAGAGTAGTTGGACAAGGAGGAATGGCTTCAAACTAGAAGAGTGGATTTTGGGTTAGATGTAAAAAAGAAATTCTCCACTATGTGGGTGGTGAGACACCGGAACAGGTTTCCCAGAGAAGCTGTGGATGCCCAGTCTCTGGAAGTGTTCAAGGCCAGGTTGGATGGGAATTGGAGCAACCTGGTCCAGTGGAAGGTGTCCCTGCCCACGGCAATTGTCTTGGAACGGGATGATTTTTAAGGTCTCTTCCAACCCAAACCTTTCAAGGGTTCTATGATGACAAAGGGACAAGGTGCAAGTGAGACCTTGCCAGAGGACAAGTAAGAACCATGTCAGCAGTTGGTGATGTCCCAGCCCACCACAGTGCCCAACACATCACACAGCCACACTGCTCAACCTCTCCCCGTGCCCAGGCAGGTTGGCCCAGCCCCGTTTGTCACGTAATCACCAACACTGCACGACAAAGACGTCTGAGGCAGCCACTTCCCCACCCTGCATCACATGAGACTTCACACAATGGGTCAGGAGAAAGCACAGGAGCCTACCCTTTGCCTGGGGCTCCCAACTGTAATGTATAAATTAATTATAAGGCTCCTTTCACACAATGTGGAAATCTGATGTGCATCTGTATCCCTCCTCTCCTCAGGGGCAAATCCAGCAGTCTTTTGACAGCCAGCAGCAACCCTCCCAGAACATCACAAGCCCTCCAGAGAGGAACGTTTTGTACCCAGTGCACAGCCATGGTGAGAGTTGTGTGTGGCACAGTGCAACAGCACAAGGTACAACCTGTGATCAGAGCTCCAAAAGTCAGAGATCCTTTTTAATTCCCAGAGACCATGTGTCAGATGCATTGGGCCTGGCTTTTGCTGTCTCCTAAACAGCTACACAGACTTGTCCCAAAGGCAGGCTCAGCCCCATCTTCACAATAATCCACCACTCCCTTCCATAACCTCCTCCTCACATAAAGACTTTTTATACCTTCAGTAACAGCCACCACTGGCATGGGCCCAGCTCCTCACCTGGGCTCGATACATCAGACTCTAACTTTGGGTGTTGTTCTGGCGATTTACATCAGAAAAAATCCAACACAGGCTTTGACCACTGCAGTGTCCCTGTCACCTCTAGATTCCTGCAGTTTGCAGGATATCAAAGGCCAGAATGTCTAGACACATTAGACATGTGAGGACATCTTCAGTGCATCTTGGGTGTGATGCCTCCATCAAAGCAGTTGAGCTTGGCATGAAATGATGAATGGGTTCAGACTCCTCACAGTGAACTCGAGGCATTTACATGACCAAAGCTATCTCCATCCAACTGCTCCTCCAGCCCTATCTGTCTTCTCTGTTGCCTAACCAGGAGGTGAGGGACTAAGCCTTGGATTTAGCTGTACTCATAGCATTATGCAATGGGCCTTTGTCATGTAGATGGGGCAAAGAGACTTGATTTTTAATCCCCACAGATTGGATTTCTCCTCTCTGCTGAGGCACTGCCTTTCATCCTCACCTCTTTCCCATAACACACAGACGACATCCATGGCAAGTTGCAAAAGAGAAGTTATTACTGCATAGAAAAGGTCATGGAACCATAGAACATCATGTGTTTGAAGGGACCCTAAGGATCATCTAATTCCAAACCCCCTGTCATGGGCAGAGACACCTTCCACTAGACCAGGCTGTTCAGAGCCCCATCCAACATTTCCAGGGATGGAGCATCCACAACTTCTCTGGATAACTGTTCCAGTGTTTCAGACGACTTGATTATTTCAATACATGAGGGCAAAATGTTTATGAGGGACTTTAGGACAATTGCATGAATAGCCATGTAAAAGAGCACTGAACATTCAGATCTCCTCTGCTAGCTCAGCCATGGACACATTTCTAAAACGGGACATTTTGTTGTGCTTGCTATGGAAAGTACTTCATTCCCATTGTCCAGTCAAAGGGGCGATGGTCTTCACCCAAGCAATAGCTGTTCTAGGAAAAGGTCTCTCCCTTCCCCCTTCAAAGTCGCCTTTTCTATGAGTTCTGAAGATTGTATCAGTTACACCCTATGCTATTTTGGTCTGTGTATTTGGTTTGGACTTAGCTCAAATATTTACCTAAGATCAGGGAGGCAAGAGGAAGACAAGGTTCAATGAACTACAACTCCTTTTCTTAAGAGAATTGCTCACTGCTCTGTTTTCTTTCTTTTTCTGTTCCTTTTATTTATTTATTTATTCTTCCCTCACTTATTTCCTTCCTTTCTTCCTTCCTTTACAAACTATATGGAAAAACTCCTTAATGATGCTATAAATCTTTAGATATTTGGTCCTCTGATTGACATTGTGGATGCCCAGATGGCCATTTCTTATCATGAGTACCTCCTCCTGTTTTTCTATACGCAGAAAAGCAAAGGTGCATAGGAATTTTGTTAGATTCAATATTTCATGGGCATACACAGGGGGCAATTCACAGTGCCAGATAACAAAGTAAAGATGCAGGCAGTGCAATCACTGCAGCCAAGAGGGCACCCTGCAGCAGGCACAGCTGAGTCACTCTTCAAAGTCCATTTGTGTATAAGAACGAATGTCAGACTCTGAATTCAGACCCTAGCACTCTGAACACCTGAGTCTGAGCCTGTGTTAAACCAAGACTTGCTTCATGGCTTATGCTTAATCAGCAGCACACATCTGTAATACAGACACGATGGGCACAAATCATTTTGCTTCTCCCATAGAAAAGTCTCATGAGGACACTTTAATCAAGTGATGTTTTGGTCAAATGGTCTTTTTCCAGGACGGACCCAAGATCACACAGAGATGGGGTATATAGGCATCCTGAACAGCTCTCTATGCTGCCTTGCATACAGGCATCTTGACCCCTCAGAGCTAGGTGAGAGAGGGCTGGCAGTTTGCTCTCTGACTTATTTCCTGAGATACAAAATAGATGTAGACAAAAAAAGCAGTAACAAAGGGCCAGCAGCTATCCAAAAATCCAACTCTGACCCTACTATTTAATCACAAGCCATAGCAGAGAAAGGAATGATGACTTTCTCCCAACAAGTAGCTTTCTCATTTCTTTCTCAAAACATTTACAAAGTGGAGAAAATATTCAAGTTGCCTCATTCCAAGCATTTCTTTCCTGCAGTGTCAAGCAGTAAGATATGCCTGAACCACTGATGCTTCCACTAGCAGAACGTGTTTCCATGAAATACAGGTTTCTGAGCCCAAAATTCCTTTCTGGAACATGAAACATTCCAGTCTCGTGTTAAGGTATGCGGCAAACTGAGATGCAAAGGAGTATGCCAGGATTAGCACAGAGTTTAAGGTGCAGAGGTCATCACTGCTTAACAATAACTTTCTCTCAAAAGTCAACAGGGAAAAGTGGGTTGTGAAATAAAAGTGGGAACAAGTTGTAAAAACTCAGAATTATTTGTACTTCTCCAGTCACCAGAACCAGAAGGACAACGTCTGACGGGAGTGCTCCTGTAAAGAATATTCCACTGCATTATTGATCATGTTTACAGTATTGGTACAGCTTTATAGGTGCTTGTTTGCTGAAAAAGTGCCTGCCTGGAGGCATGTGATGTATGATTAAGTCTCACTCTAGATGTGTAACAAAGGCCACCCACATCCTCCCAAACCCAGGCAGGTTTTCAGTGACCCCACTGAAGTCTAAAATAGCTGGACACGTCTTTTCTCGGCCCACTGTGTGGTCACTGGCTACAAAATTTTGTCCTCAGCAATCACACTGGCTGCATATACCTTATAAAGTCTTATCTTCATCAACTCAGATAATACCCCAACATACAGTTACTCCATTATTAATCTTCATTTAATTATAATCATACTTAATTTCTCAGAATGTATTTGTTATGCAATAGCATTTGGCTCAGTAGTCTATGTTAACAGATTTTAACCTGCTGGAAATCATTACTTGCTCAAGTCGACGATTTGCCAATTATGTTCAATTTGGCATCTGGGACAATTGGTATTTTCTGTGTTGCCTAAGTACATGATTATGTGAAAATTAAGGTGGGGGTGAATGCTCTCACTTGGTTTCAGATGCTTTTGCTTCTTTTCTTTTCTTTTCTTTTCTTTTCTTTTCTTTTCTTTTCTTTTCTTTTCTTTTCTTTTCTTTTCTTTTCTTTTCTTTTCTTTTCTTTTCTTTTCTTTTCTTTTCTTTTCTTTTCTTTTCTTTTCTTTTCTTTTCTTTTCTTTTCTTTTTCCTTTTTTTCTTTTTTTTTTCCTTTTTTCTTTTTTTTTTTTTTCTTATGTGCTAACAAAATCCACTGAGATATCCCATATAATCAAGCCCAGGACCAGTTTCTCCCACCTAAGGCACTACAAGGAGCATCTAATTTAAGCAGGTAGTTGTTCTTGAGGTAAGACAGTGATAACTATAGAACAATTGAGATAGGAGATAAGATTAATTTCCCTTAGAAGGGGACTATTGAACTCTGTTGACGATAGAAAAAAACACTTCATAATGAAGTGACCATGCACCATGCTGCCGATTTATCTCCTCTAGTAAGAATCTGAAGTTTGAGGAAATTTCTTTAGGTCTAGAAGAAGAAATAGGCAATTTTTACAAGGATTGCTGCGCTGTGTGAAGCCAGCTCCAGCAAAAAAATCTGCAGCTTGATACTGGGTTTATGTAATATGTCCTTTGGAGACAGTCAGACCAGAGCCCCACCAGATGAACATTCACCCCCAATGGTGATGCACAAATGGACTGAAGCAGAGAAGATGAGGTAATAAATATATAAAGGCATGATCCATTCTTAGATATTTGGGAATAGCAACTGCCAAGCCACTCACCGATGATTGAAGGATTTATTGATGTCTTGCCATTAACCTGGGAATGAGCTTGGGCCAGACAGAAGTCAAACAGAGGCAGGTTCCCATCCCAAACTGCAAAGATTATTAGTTCCACAGAGAAGGACAGATTTCAACACACGCTCAATCTGCCTTTCTAATTCTGAAATCTTTGTTCTTACAACACCTCTTTTCAAATCAGCAAACATTTTGTCTGGATACTGACTCCAGCCTTCAACAATCTATTCTGTGGGTTCAAAACACCAAAGAAAGGGAATTCCCCTATCCATTCAGTGGACAACAGAAATGAATGTCAAACTCTAATCTTTCTGCCATCCTTGGCCTTCAGACTGAAGACATGGTGAAATTTGGAGACAGAAATGTGTTTGTATTCCAGTGGGTTATTGCTTCTGCCAGATGACTATTCTGCATTTGGCTGCAGAGCTTACACACACACACACACATTGGAAAGCAGAAGATGTGAAGAGAACCAAGAAAGCTGAGAAATGGAAAGATCAATCACTAATCCCCAGAAAGTACTGTTTTGTGGGCAGCATGGCTAAGTTTAGAAATCAAAACCTATTTCCCATAAAATAATCGTCACTAGAACAAAAAGGCCTGCAGCATAAATTATTTCCTTTGGACCCTATAACACAGAAATGCTTTTTTTTTTTTTTTTTTAATTCCAGTGAATCACTTATGTTTCCAAACTGTGTCAAAGTCCTTCATATCAATGCAGTATTAGATAGAGGTTATTCCTCTCACAGAGGAGCTCGCTGCAGATGGAATATCTACATCAACATCACGGTTCCTACCTAGCAAATTAATTCAGAGCATGTCGGCAGTGCGTAATTTTTTCCTCCTTTCTTCTCTCATATTTTCTTTGTGTTTATTTCTGATTCAGTTATCACTAAAATACACATTTTAATTGTATTGTACAAGATTCAAACTTCCCCGGCTTTGAACATTCACATAAACATTTTCACTCAACTTACCTTCACACCGCCTGGAATCCTTGACAAATGTTTGAGTGCCTGTCTGCGTTATGCAACACGGAAGATTTTTCCAAATATTCACAGTTTTCTCTAATGCACATGCACCACACAGACATGTTACAGACACATATTTATAACATAGAGATATATAGATACGTGTTTTATGTATAATGCAATAATATTTTAGATATACATATATATTGAATAACCATATAGATCTAAAGAACAATAAAGAAATTAAGTTGAATAGCAGGGGGTCTTTACTTGTGAGACTCTAACTGATATCTGTGCATTTCTAGTCATGCAAGCCATCACACAGAATAATAAAAATCTACTGCAAATATGCATAAATTTTGTTTTTATTTTCAAGTGTGCCTTAGACAGAAACTTCTCGAAGAGTCAGGATCTAAGCCTGTCCAAACCTTATTAATGTCACTGGGCATCAGTTTAAACCCAGACATTCTCTTTTTGGGAGGGAAATTGGAAAAAAGCTTTTGCATGTATTTATTACAAAATAATTTCACCCCAAACCAGCAAGAAGGTTTATGGGCTCAAGAAACACTTTATGACAAGGTAGAAGACAGGTAGGTTGGTAGGTGGATAGACAGACACACAGAGCTTCCTCCAGCTACTCTGTCACTGGTTTGTTGTCCATTGATTTTCATTCAAGTGGTGTTATACCAGCATTCAGCACTGTATGAAAACAGAGTGTATCAATTAATCTCTCTCTCTACCTATTCTTTAATCTACTTATTATTTTATGTCTGTGCATATAAATATGTTGCACAGAGACACAATATTACCTGCATGTAAAATCAATAGCTAGATGACAAGCAAATGATGGATTAACTGAGGGCAGGAGGATTTAAACTTTAAAAGGAAAGAACAGAAGAGCTGGCTTAGGCCGGCTTTAGCTGGCCCTGCTCCACCTTTCTCTTCTGACTCCTGAGCTACCTCTCACCTTCTGGGGCCAGACTTCCCACAGCGTCCCTAGGCTGATGCCTCAAAAGCACCTTTCAAATAAATCTGGTGTCAGTCATCCCCTTTTCTTCCCTGCAGCGTTGTGTGGCAGCACTTCCCTTGGAGGGAAGGAGAGGATGTGTGTGTGGGGCAGAGAGGGGAGGAGGAACTTCAAAAGTAAGCCAATTCAGAGCACTAAAGCAAAGAAATTAAGGCCTGTGCTTGTCCAGCTGATTGGTAGAGAAGATGAAATCCATACGGTGGTCTCGGCACACTTCCTAGTGGCCAGGTGCCTGTGTAGTGGATAATGCAGCCAGTATCCCATCCAAGCAACTCCTGACATTTTCATATTAGAGCTGGCCTTAGCTCCCCATAGCCAGCAGAACACACAGCATGTGACTGTCTGCTGCTCTCACTGCCACACGTTTGGAGCATTGTTACTGCAACCACAGATAAATCAGATATCCTAATAGTAAGATTAACATTTGTGATACGGCTCCCTCACTGTCCTTTCAGCTGCCAGCTGGCTACACATTGCTGCTCCAGTCACTGAAAGGTAAAGTTGGGCTCAAACAATGGCTCAGATCCACAGGAAGTGTCACAGCTTGTCATATACAATTTTTTCACTGCATTAGAGCTGAACGGTGTTTAATAGCATTGCCTTTCTCCCACGCATGAGTGAAAAAGGCTAACTCACTCTTCCTCTTTCCTACCCATTCTGCCAGCTACACATTTCTCCACTTCGGCTCAGGTCCACAGCATCTGACAACCCTTCCTATTTGAACAGTGGGGAAGGGGAGAGAAGGTGATTTGTTGGACTGAACTCTGTCAATCATCAGTTCAGTTTCTAACTCATGAGGAAAGTTTCAGTGGAAGTTAAACTCCTCTGGTATGTGCTCTCTTTTCATTTCAGTCTTGAGAAGCTCTGAAATTATATTTGCAGCAATTAAAAGCCACACACAACAGCTGCCAAAGTCACACACAGCAGCAACAAATGCTGAGCCTTTCTTCATGACTAGCTTTGCTAGTCCTGGTGACACCATATGGAAAAATGCTGCAAAAACAGAACCATCATTCTTCACCCACCTAGCAAATACAGATGATCAAAAGCCAATTTATTACCTTTATTAATACATTGCAATGCACAGGGTGAGGAGGAAGCTGTGCTGTCTGGAGAGAAACACCTGGGTTATAATTAGACGTAAAGAAATTCTTTCTTGTGAGGCTGGTGAGGCTCTGGCACAGAGAAGTTTTGGATGCCCCATCCCTGGAAGTGTCCAAGGCCAGGCTGGATGGGCCTTGGAGCAACCTGGGATAGTGGGATATGTCCCTGCCCAGCTTACAACACAAGGCTTTCTATGATTCTATGAGAGATCCCAGACTACAAATTGACTCCTAGGATTTCTTCTTGGCATGTGCTCTTGCACTGTAATAGCAGGGCTACAAACCAGCTGATTCTTGCCAAGATCTCAGACTCATCCCAGCTGCCCTTTTGTCACTGTGCCCCACAGGCAAATTCATCCACTGCACCTTCACATGAGTCAAACTACCAAAGGCACAGAAACAAAAGAAGAAGGAAGCTGCTCCACCTTGCACAAGCTGTAAAAGAAAATAAATCCCAGCCACTCTCCCATCAGCTGAGAAGGGGAAATACATTATTTTTTTTTCTCCAGCAATGCTTCTCCTGCCTCTACACATCTCCTTACTATTCACCACTGGGTCAAAGCTGTTCCCAGCAGCAGAGACAATTTATCCAACAGCCCCCCCAGCCAGCTATGCATTTCCCTCATAATAAGCCTGGCAATCAGCTGAGGGTCTGGCAAAGGATGCTGACCTCAGTAAATTCTTTGCAAACCAACCTGTACAATGGCAGTGATGTATTGCTGGAAGTGCAGTTTTGTGTTTGGGAGGAAGTCACGTCTACTAAAAGCTCTGACACCTGATTTGCCTGCAAACAATGCAGCTCCTTCTGCAGGGAATGTCCCCGTGCCTGTGCTGGGAGGGGAGACAGACAGGGAGAGAGCTGTGACATAGTGAGCTAGCTGAGGAAACCAGCAAGGAAACCGAGAGCTGGAGCATGGAAGAGTTTGAACAAAGCACAAGGGCTGGGCAAAATGCCTTCAGAGTCATCAAAACTCCTCACAGGCTCTGATTCAAATTGGGAAACCATGATTTCAATGTATTTTAATTTTGTTGTTCTTCTTCTTTGTCATTTTCAGATGGGGTTGTCCTATCAAAGTGGATGCAGATTCTTATTTGTGATTGTTATTAAACACAGCATTCAGCTATTTAGTATAAATGCACTGGAAAATTTCCTCATACTTAAACTGCATGTCTGTGGGTTGAACAGCCACACACTTTTTCTTTTCACTTCCTTTAATCTCATTGACAAAAAGCACTGACTTTTTGTTTGAGATTAGCTGAAGGTGATTCTTAGAATAATTTGGCTGATCTACCTCTCCTACCCAAATTTCTTTATTCATACATTTTTGTGAGAATTTCTGGCAGTCTCAGAATTCATAACTTTTGCTTTGAAAATATTTACCATCTACTTCTAGGAAAACTGCCTTTAAACTACTACTAGACAAGATCACAATCTGATGTTTCCTTCTCTGCTGTTTCTTTTTCACATTTCCTACAGTACCAGTAATGCTACTTCCTTTTAGGTCTGTGTCCTGAAGAAGCAGCACAGCCATGAGAAACTGACTTTAGAAAAGGAAGTGAAAACTGTTTCCAGTCTGTAAACCTGGAGCTGAGCAGGATAATAAAAAAGAGAACACAACAGACAATAAATAAACAGCTGGTGCTATTCTGATTAGGCCACTCATGCAATTATTTCTGTATCTTGTTTGGGATGTTAATAGGAATAGTTTGTGAATAGGAACTAATAGAATGTTAATAAGACTAAAGGTTATAATGATGGATGCAAATAACTGTGAATTGTCCAGAAATCTTCCATCCTTGTTCATTAAGTAGAAATTTGCTTATAACATTATTTTTTATAATCTTCCTAAATTTATTCTCCCTTAACCTGTGTGTCTACCTTACCTCAGATAATAATGTGAAGAGATTTATAAGAAGTCATCCTGACTTATGGGGTAGTAACCATTTTTCTACTGGGGAAATATTAGTTGAAATCTGGTATCTTAAAATAGTCCTACTTCTTTCCCTTTTAAATCACAAGAGAGAGTTCACTGTTTGCACCTCAGCTGAGGCCTCTTGACTTCTGGCATTAGCTGGTCAAGTTTGCAGTAGCACAACCTGGTTTATCAAATAATTATTTCTGTGTGGCATTTAGTTTTCATTTTATTCCTTCTAGGACCTTGGCCTTTGTGAGGAATATGGCTCTTGGTCTCCAGGAGGAAAAAGACTGGGATAAGAAGTCCAACGTCCATCCCATCACACTGATATCATGTGACAGCTCACTGCAGAGAATACATTTTCTTTGATCTATTTTAAACTTTCTCCTTTTTTCTTTTATTTCTGAAAGTCCCCTTGTTTTCCTGAGGTCATAGAGGAGAGTGGTACAGTTCACTTTGGTAGTCCAGCACCTATCAGACATGATTGCATCTGAGCTTTGACAGATGGGTGAGTGGATAATGTCCAGGACTACATAACCAGGGATGGATTAAAGGAGGAGTGACAGACAGGACAAAGTAGATTCCCATGTCAGACCATCCCTGGAAAGGACATGACCATCCCAAACTGGCCAAAGACAGCCAGAGGCAGCTGGCCAGTGGAACAAGCTTTTGGGTCAAGGATGAAGAGAGATCACAGCCATGTGCCAGAATACCATGAGCTCTGGATTTGGCTGGGAAGATATGAAGCTGGACATTTCTGTGGTCATGAGCCCCACAGAACTTCCTTTGTGTAATTTCATCTGAAAACACAAGTTCTTATCTGAGAGTGCAAGAGATTGTGTGAGCACTGCAGAAGGGCAAGCAGAGGACTTATTCTAATAAAAGACAAAGCAGCAATTATGAGCCAGTCTCAGTTTCACTTTGAAGCCTAGAAACACACTGAAATACATTAGTCACTGAATCATTTGTAAGCAAGCCAAGGGCGTAATAAGATAGAAGATGAAACATGAGTTTGTGAAGAACAAATCATGTCAAATCAATCTAATTCCCTTTAATGCCAGGATAGTTGGCATAATGGATGGAGCGAACATAGAAATCTGATATAACACAACTATTCTACGGTTTATAGCACATTCCCGTAAGTCATTCTTATCAGCAAACATGCTTCCGAAGCATGGGTATGATCACTGAAAAGCAGGTGCAGAACTAGTTCTGAAAAATACTCAAAGTTGTGTGGCAGAGATGTCCCAGAGTTTGACAACCACCCGATGACAGACTGGGCAGTACCTGCATAGAATCAGCATACGACGCTATTGAGAGAGAGTTCTAGGAACTCCAGAAAATATCAGGATTCAGGTTTTCTGGGTAAACTGGAGAAATGGTCAGGAATCCAAAGAAATCATGTTCAGTCCAGGTAACCATGGAAGTGGCCTGGTAGGTCAGGGCTTTGAGCAAACTGGTCTCATGTAAGGTGTCCCTGCACATGGCAGGGGTGTTGGGATGAGATAGTCCTTAAGGTCCCTTCCAAACCAAACCATTCTGTAGTGCTATGAAACATACACTTGGGAGCTCAGAGACATAAATTCCTAAAAGGGTGGAGCTTTCCAGCAGGGGAGGTGTAAATGTACTGAAGAGAGATGCCAGTAGAAAACATCACCTGCAAGGACAGTTTCCAGAAATAAAATTATAAAATTTGTTTGGTCAAGAAAGGAGGAGGTTCACTGAGGACAATCAAGCTTTCCTCACATGCAGAAAAGACTGTTTTAGTGATGATGGTAATCATTGTTTCCCAGTGGCACTGAGGATAGGACAGGGAAAAAAAAAAAAAAAAAAAAAGGTTCAATTTGCTGCAGGAAGGATTTAGGTTATCTATTCATAGTGCATGCTGAATAACAAGTCCCATAATCACAGAGTCTGGATATTAAGGGAGGTTGTGGAATCTTGCTCCATAACCTTTAAGACCACAGCAGATGGATATCTGATGGATATCAGCTTAGGTATGTCTAGCTCCCACTTTTGAGCAGAGTTGGACTAATGTCATTTTGTCTGCCTGGACAAAATCATGAACCATCTACATGGAATAAAGACAACACACCCTGTGTCTAAATGATCCCATTTTTCTCCAGGATGCAGATGACACTTTGTTTCAGATTTCTGTAATATTATAACAGTTTTCATATTCATTTTCCTCATGTTAGACAAGTTTCATCAGGAGCTACAGTGATAGAAAAAGCAATGTGTTCAAATTGAAAGAGGGGAAAATTAGGTGAGATATAAGGAAGAAATTTTTTACTGTGAGAGTGGTGAGGTCCTGGGACAGGTTTTCCAGAGAAGTTATGGATGCCCCATCCCTGGAAGAGTTCAAGGGGTTGGATGGGCATGGAGAAATCTGGTTTAGTGAAAGGTGACCCTGCTCATGGTAAGCTCCCTTCCAACCCATTCTGTGATTCTATGACGGTATTAAATTGTTCTTGTCTTTTGGATTTTTACTTAGAAGCAGTGGAAAAATTATAAAAAGTGAGGCCTTTACAGAATTGATTCACATGTGAGCTCTTTTCAATGGTAGAAGGGATATTTCATTGGTCTTGTCTGATTTCCCATATAGACCTGTGAGAAATCCACCTCAGCACTAAGCCCAAGTTGGTCAGGTAAAGCATGGATTTCAGAAAGGTATCTAACCATATTATGAGAAACCATATTATGAGAAGGAAACCATATTATGAGAAGGGAAAAAAGATATCAATTTAGCAATTTGTCCTGAAGTTGGTCTTACTGACTAAAACATAAGTGAGATTTGTGAGGCTTAATTTTTCTTACGTCTCTTTCTGCTGAGTTATTTTGGAAGACATCTCTCCTACAATGAAATTTACCTAGGGATCTGTTAAAAAAATAAGTCCTCAAGATTTTGTTGGTCTGGGATAAGGGCACCTGCAACCTCAGAATTATAGTTACATTAATTTTTTATTCTTGGCTGAGGTTCAATCTGAGCTGTAAGTGGCTGGAGGCAAGTTGAATTCCCTCCATGTGTTTACTGAAAAGAATCCATTGGAAGACTGTCACTCCCTTGGCATATGACTTTTTTCACTCTGTGATACCATGAGGTCTTTTGTTCCATTTCACTTCACAGTCTCTCCATTGAGAAGCTGTGGTTTATTGACACAGGCAAACACAATATGAATAAAGCCTTTATGCTTTATCATCTGAGATGTAACTAAAAAGTTTGATATGGTGCTTGGAAATTGTACATTTTCATACTAGATCACCCAACAGAATGTTCCCATGAAGTGCTGGAATGTCATTTAAGCTGAGTCAATAAAAGAAAGAAAAAGAAATATCCTGGGCAGGAAGGAAAAGAGCATAAAACTATTAGTTTGGTGGCCTGTGCATCAGAAAAAGGATGAAAGCTGCCTGATAACTGTCCAGAAAATCGCCCTCTTTCACTATGAGTTATCTGTAGAGAGGAATTTAGAAAGGAAAAAAAAAAAATCCCAGACTACTGATTAAATAAAATCTTGACATCAAGATGCACTTACTGGCAATGAGGGTGAAACCCTCTTATTCAATTTTTCTACATTTGTAGGAGTTTGGAAACATGAATGGGACTCAGGCATCTTTGGAAACAAAGGAGTGGGGAAAAAAAGGAGGGAGCAGGAGGGATGTGATACTTGGGAAAGAGAAAATCCTGTGAGCTCAAGCTCAAGTTGGCTGATGGTGCCCACTGGTGAGGTTTTGCAAGGTTCACTGAAGGATGCACAATTATTCTCCATTGAGACACAGGAGCTGGGGGTCCCAGCTCTGCCTTTAGCCACACCACCCAGTAATTTAATAAGAGGCCCAAGAAACTGCCTACAAGGCCTGTGAGGGGGTTTGTTTTCAAAAGAAAGTATTTCATGTGCTTGCTTGTACTTCTGGTGAAAATGGAAGCGTTGAAGTGTGAGTAACTCAGCTCTGGCTGGATGTGACCTGCCTCTGTCAGGGATGTGGAGGGGTCTGGAGATCAGAAAGGTAAGCCCTGGCTGGACCAGCTCGCTCAGGGATTAAGAGTGATGTCTGTGCCCTACACAACAGGAGTTGTACCCAGAGTTCTGCACTGCAAACCCATTCCTAAGTGGCACTTTGCATGCAAAGGGCTCAGTCTCCCCAAGACACCCCATGAGAACTGTGTCCTGGAGCCAGTTCTCCATGTGCTTCACACAAGGAGGGGCATAATCGGACTGGGAGTAATTTAAAATACAGAAACAAGCCAGGAGCTTGGCTAGCCTTGGCTTCTGGGCCTCCTTCAGAGCAAGGGACCTTAATGCTTGTCTAAATCCTCTTCTCCTCCAGTCTTTAATCTCCATGGGTCTCTTTTCCCCACCCATCAGATGAGGATGCCTTTGCATCTATTTAAAAATTAGCCCTAATGTAGCTGTAGTGCATGGAACTAGTTTCATTTTATGCCAGAGTTAGAAGAAGGTAATTAAACTCTACCTGTATTTGTCTAGATGGTTATGTATCGTAAATACACATTCCTCAAAGAAAGCTTGACAGCTTCTGCTCTCCTGACTAACTTGTCATCAAACTAAGGGACATAAATGCTTTCCTTTCTTTTCTTTTTTTTTTTTTTTTTTGGCCTTTCATTCTGAGTAACAAAGAGAGAAGGAAATGATGACATTCATACCTTCAGAAAAGGACAAATGAGCATTTCCTGCCTCAGAAAATCACCTTCTTCAGAAGTTCTGTTTAAGTACCCGTTTGACAGCTATGACTTGTCTACATAAAACATGAGAGTTGGAAGAAACAAATATCTTCTTGGTCTTTAGTGGTGTGGTATTTATACATGAGAAAAAATATCTGGTCATTTATATTGACACCTACCAAAACTGCAATTTCCTTGTTAACAAATGACATGAAAAAAAAAAAAATCTGAAATACATTAAGTAGCAGAGAAGTGTCCTTACTTAATGCTTCATAAATGTCTTTGAGTCATTAATAGCTACTAGTAAAAGTTTTAAAAAGACTCACCTTTAATTCAGCTACAAGAAACTAAACTAGATACCTTTGGATTTTTGTTTTGCTATGCAAATGACTGAGAAAGAATAAATATTTAGATCTTAAGGATAGAGTTCAGTACAGAGTAATGTTAACACAGTCACCTGGAATTATTCTTACTCCCTAATGGGTCTTGGCTGTGTAGTAAGTATTCATCTGACCTCAATTGCTTAAAATAGCCTGCCAAAACCAGAAACAATGACAACTGTAAGGTAACACTGATATATAACTACCATAAGTGTCAAGGGAAGCTGTACAAATGAGGAGAAAATGAAGCTCTGGCCTGGTTTCAGCTGGGATAGAGTTAATTTTCTTCCTGGTAGCTGGTTAAGTGCTGTGTTTTGAATTAAGTATGAAAATAATGTTGACAGTGCATTGATGTGTTTTACTTTTTGCTCAGTGCTTACCCTAAATCAACCATTTTCAGTTTCCCAGGCTCTGCCAGTGAGGATCTGCACAAAAAGCTGGAAGGGAACATGGCCAGAACAGCTGACCCATGCTGGCCAAAGGGATATCCCATACCATGGAAGGTCCTGCTCAATATAAAAACTGGGAGGAGTTGTCCAGGAGGGGCCAATCACTGCTCGGGATGGGCTGGGCTTTGGTCAGCAGGTGGTGAGCAATTTTGTTAGGCATCACTTGTCTTACTTGGATTTTATTCCTCTTATTTTTATCTCCCTTTTCATTGCAATTGTGATTAATGTCATTGCTGTTGTTGTTATGATTATTATTACTATATTGTACTTTATTTCAATTATGAAACTGCTCTTATCTCAACCCACGGTTTTTACCTTTTTCTGGATTTCCTCCCCATCCCTCCGAGGGCCAGTGACTGAACAAGCATGTGGTTCTTATTTGTTGTCTGGGCTCAAACCATGGCAAGCTCGTATTATCTTGGCTTTCATCTCCTGTCTGATAAAAAGAAACATAACTATCAACTAGGCAAGCTACCAGGCACAGATCTTTCCCTAGTCTAATATTCAAAGATCCTTGATTAACAAGAGAGGTGGCAAAAACAACACCAGCAGCAGAGCTGGTGAAGTATGATCCCTCTGTACTCTGCAGAGCCTTAAGGAAAAGCTGGAATTACACCTCTGATCATAACATCTTTACCACTTCTCCAGCAGAAATTTGCCCCTCCTTCCCTGCAGACATACACATTTCCCACTGTATATCCCTTCCAGCACTTTATAAGCAAGATGACAACATGGACATTACATGTAAGATTTACAGCCTTTGGTTGATACAGAATTTAGTTATCTAGTCAAAACCATCTGTGTGAGATCTGTCTATACTTAGAGAAAGAAAAGGTTATTCATGCAACCAGTAGGTGTTTTCCACAGGAGAAAAAAAATCCCTACTGAAGTGTCTGAAGTGTCTGAATACAGAAGGTTAATTTCCCATCTGAAGCGCTTGACTGTGGGAGACAAATACCCTGGGACAGGTTTGTGTAGTCAGACACTGGGAAGACACTGTGTGGCTCAAAACTAGGGCCCAAATCCTTGGATTTAAACCTGTGTTTTATCAGTTCTCTAACTTGAAGCAGTTAATCAGCAGTGGATATGAGCAGGAAAAGCACAGTGATGTCACTGCACGGTTTCTGTCACTAGCACAAAGGTGGCAATTCAACAGGAACCATTTCTGCAGAGCAAGCAGTGCATGAAGCACACCGTCCTACAGTGTTCTACAGTACAGAAGTCTCAAACATACCCACCAATATTGTTGTTTAGGGTGTCATGGAGTTTGTAAAAAAGACTATGTGTTTCATGCTGCAAGAGTTCTTTTCAACCATTATCTTTAGTTCTGCAGTAAGTTTTCTAGAATCATTAGCCATTTAGACTTCCAGGACTGGGGTTCCCCTGAGGTTGGATTTATCTCCTTATCTTAAAGCATCTATAACACTGATGCCTACATCTAAGCTAGTCATCCTCAGTTGCCTTTACAGGCAATAGAGAGGAAGAGGCATCTGGAGAAGGTGATTCATCTCATCCTAATATAGATATCAAAAAAGAATCAGATTAATTGCTCTCTAGAGATACCTGGCTATCTCTATTGACAATAAAAGCAGCCTAGAGTGACTAACTCAGACTTACCTGCTTATGTGTAGGTTGCCTACAGTTAGCTGAGATAAATTCCAGCCGGAGCTTCCTTTGATCAAGCAATTCAACTACTGTCATGAAACGTAACAGATAAGAAGGGCAAAAGTGGATGAACAGGAAGGACAGAGTAATTGTGTGCTACCCGATCAGGAATAAACACACCAGTGAAGGGTTTCATAATCTTACCCTAGCCCAAAGATATCTTACTTTCCAGTTGTCCAAAGTGAACCTGAGGGGAACGCTGTATCTCTCCTCAGGAACATGCTCCTATCTCTTCGTGGTAGCCTCCGTTTGTAGATCAGAGCTGGGGATTCCCTGAGCTGACTGGACTCATCAAAGCCTCTCTCAGCAAGTGTGAACATTACGAATTACAGACACCTGAAGGTCTCACCCCTGACCTTTTGCTTCAGGACTCGAGTGGTTTCTGCTTGGAGTTCAGATTTTTATTGATGATCCAGCCTTGTTGTGCCATTATTTGGATGAGAGAAAAAAAAGAAATCTGAGAAATATGGAGGGGTTTCCCCTTTTTAATTTTGTTTTTACATCAGTATTATCCCTGACATGATTTGAAAATGATGCTGCACCAAAAGATGATGAAGCTAATCCTCCTCTTCACATGCAGCTCCTAAGGGACAAAGTCATTCTGTCCAGTCTTGGACCAAACTAGGTCCAAGATTGGTGAAAATCTCTATTTCAAGTACTTTTTCAGCTCTCTAGGAAAATCTGCTGTTTACCTGTCTTTTCCCAAATTTGATTTTTTTCAATTTCTTCTTATCCTACAATAAAAAAATCAAACCAAATACCTTCAGCCTGTGTTGGCTGTTAGAAAGAAGGGAAAAGGAATAAATCTGGCTTCAAAAACTTTTGACAGTTGGCGTGGTAATGAGCCCATTCCGACTGAAATTACCTCATTGCTGCTCATTTTTCCTGGCTACCAATCGATTTACGAACCTCTTTTAACATCTAGAGATGTGTTAATGAATCAAGTGTTTAAAAATAACATACACCAGGAGGTTGTAAATTGCAGCCCCAGCATCCTTTGAATGAATTCACATCCCACATTTCCAACACCCACCTGGTACCCGTCTGCTGCAACATGGGTGTTCATTCAGGGTCTGAATTTATTATCCACAAATATGTGTTTGGGGTTCCACCAAGCCTTGACTCGTCAGCATCCAGCTCAGCTGTCAGTTCTGACACAGCAGAAGAAGGGGGAGAGAAAACAGTGGTCATGTGGGGGTGTCACAGCCTGAAGGAGATGAAGCAGATGGAGGACCAAGGCCAGCTCTGGCCGTCCTGAAGGAATGTCAGAGCAGCAGCAGGCAGTGGTCAGTGTTGAATCAGTGCACCTCACACATTTCAGGCTCTCTCTGGAAGTGGATCAGGTACCATTTAGTGTGGTTAAATAAAGCACCACAACTGGCATGCTGTTAGTATGAACATTTTCTAGAAAATTTAGAAAATTCAGCAAACCTAAGATGGAGAGGTTGACTCGCAGACTGAGACATCAGTAACTTGATGTTGCAGCAGAAAAGAATAAATGTTTTTCTGGACATCACACCTGCTGTGTGTAACTGAAGGTAGCAGCAATGCCAACTGTACTCAGAACACAAGACTTTTCTTTCAGGCTGAGCATCATTCTTCAAAAATAAGGCTGACAGAGTGGAAGGAGTCAAGAGGAGAACAAAAAAAAAAAGGTTAAAAATTAGGAGCACCGACAAAAAAGGTTGATGGGGCAGAGTTTCTAAGGCTAGTGGTCATCTCACCTATTCCCCCTGTGTAAGTTTGAGCTGGGTTTAAATAAAATCTGGGCATTTTTATTTAAATAAAATAGCAATGTGGAACACATCCTCTTCACCCTGCTTCTCCAAAAGCTTTTCAGAAAGCAACCTTTATAAACAAGAACAGTGTCGTGCTTGAAAGCCAACTCTTGCCTGTCCCTCTCTCCCATCAAACCAGACAAACCTTATGGATTCAGCCCAGCCCAAATGAAGGATAAATCAAGACTGGAAAATTATTCTGTAGGACTCCCGGGAATGATCAAGCCAATCCTTCTCCTAATGATGTCAATGGCAAAGCACGCAATGACTGAGGTGGCAAGAAACTAGGCTTTAAATCTCTTTAATTAGAATATAAGAGTAATTTTTGTTAACACTTTTTTTAGTGGTATATATATACATATATATCTACTTCTTAATGAAGTAGTTGGATTCTCATTCAAAACCAGCACACTGGCACTCAGGAAGGCAGACTACATTAAAAATGTTACCAAGATTAAAAGACAAAAACCAAAACAAACCAAACAAACAAACAAAAAAAAGAAAATTGAGAACAACTGAATTTTGTGATTCAGTGATAACATTTACACATCTCATCTCTTGGCCCAGGGGACTAGTGCTTCTCCCACCAGGCACTTTGTTCCATCTTAAAATCTAATGGTAATCAGCAAGTGGAAGCAAAAGACCTTAATTTACTTATTTGAGTCTTCTCTTGGCCACCAAATAAAGCTCATGCTATTCAAATATACAGAAGATCTAGGACTGCATGTGAATGAGTGAGGAGCCCAACACAAATCACTTCATTGTTCTCTGGTTCATACCTAAAAACTCCTGGTTTCAGACTGTGAGCAAAACTCTCGCTTGTCTCAAGGAAAAAAAATATTCCTAAGTCCACAAAAAAGAAAGAAGTCCTATAAAAACCAGGATAGACTAGATTTCATGCAAAGTGTCAAGACAGATTTTGTTTCTGCCCAAAAGAACCTTCTGCTTTTGTGCAGATAGATGCAAATGCTGAAAAATTCTCTCTGTTTCCATGACTTTACTCCAGGTTTACAGAGGTGTAATCAAGGACTGAATTTAACTTGTTGTGTTATTATTTTTCAATCCAAACCACCTCTTAGTAAAATAAGTGCATTGAAAGGCTCACTGTGGGAAAAACAGCACCTGTCAACCAAATGGGTTTTCTGAAAAGTAAAAAAGAAACTTATATTTTTTATGAAAGTTGACAAAATTTAGGTCGTTGGTTAAAATGCCAAGATATCTTCGATAACACATTTACACACCTATAAAAACAAAAGTTCACTCAAAAATTCCAATAAATGGTCCTTAGGTTGTATAAGAGCCATACAGCTGCAAAAACATCAAATATGTCTCTGATAGATTTTAAAGCAACAGTTAAAGAAAATTCTTGTATACAACTTCTAAATCAGTTTTAATTTGTCCTTTTAAATTTGAACGCCTCGTTAATTAAAAAGCAAATATTCAGATTTTGAAGGGGACACATCACTCTGTCCTCAGTCTGAGGTTTCCATGTAGATTCCAATAAGTGCCCAACCAAATTTTTTCTTTTGATAGACAAATATGAGACAGAAAAAAAGAAATAAAAGAGGGGGGAAACTGTGGGTGAAAATAGTCCAAAAACACATCCTCAGCTGATGTAAATCTGCTTGGTGCTAATGAAGTGTGCAGGGTTACATCAGCTGAGGGATTAATCCAGGTCTCACACTGAAGGCAAATTGAAAACTGAGAAATGCCAAATGCCATCATGATATGAACACATTGAGAAAATAAAAAGGTAAACTGAAATAATGAGGGAAATCAAGGCTCCACATTGAACAAGGCCCCATCACACACTCAGTGAAATCCAAGGTAAATAATGGATTCCAAAACAGCTTGTTAGGTGCACAACAGTTTTCCAAACATTTACATTCATATTTTACTGGACAATGTATGGCCTGAGTTCCTATTAAGCCATTATTACATTTTGCAGACATCATTTTGACACATTTTTGAGCGGGCTGGAAGCCCTTGTTTATTCAGCTTTCCCCTTGGGCACTTCAAGAAGTTTTTCTCCTGTAATTCCAGTTCTGCTTTGCCTAGGTACACCTTTTACAGCCATAGTTGTGTTATTAACTCAATGACTGACTGACAGAAGTGACTGGATTTTGAAACCTTGCCATCAAAGCCACTCCATCCACACAATGGTGACATAAGAGCCCATAGAAGGGAAACATAAAGGGAACAAAAGACATTTTAAGCAAGGGGGAAAATTTGCCCAGACCTTCAAAACTAACTTCTTGTCAAGAAAACAAAAAAACAGTTGTAGATATACTATCAAAAATCCCATCAACTATGGGTGTTCCCACATAAGCCATACATTTTCTCCCCTTGGTGCTTCTTTGTGCCTCTAAAGTAGAGATAGACAGACCATCCAAGAGCACCTGACTTCCATAGACCTCAGATTAGAATTCATGGTGCTTCAAGCATTGATAGTCATCCAGAGGATTTACTACCATCAGTAATGGCTCAGAGGGACTTAAGGTCCAAGCACGCTGTCTGGAAGAGATGAAGACAAAATAATAATAAGGTGTCATTTAGGGTTATAAGATTTTAACTCATTTCAGGATGCATACACAAGGCAAAAGTCTTGTTGAAGGCAAAGCCATGACCATAGCATAAAAATGGCCAATAAAAATTTTTCATAAAAATGAAACCCAAGGTCTAGCTGGAATTAACCCTGTCTTCAACAAAGTTCAACAGGAAGTGCCAAGCATAAGGCAGGAGCAAGGAAAAGTGAGACCTATATTCTTAGAGGACTTTTTCTGTCCTTCTATCAAACTGGTTCAAGGCCCTCCCTGGTTAGAACTAAACAACCGCAGAAGAACTTTGATGGGTTTGTGAATCTACCATCTGCAAGGTCCTGTGGAGGACACTCCCAAGGTTCAGCAATATGTTCTAAGAGTAACCTTTTATTTCGGTTTTTGTTGTGGTTGGCACTAACTCGTTTTATTTTACACAGTCTGCTTATTTTATTGGGGGGGGGGGGGGGGAAGAGAGATAAAAAATCCCTTATTTTCCTTCCCCAAAAATGGAGAAGGAGTAACCTATGTTATGTCATCTTTTTTGAAGGGTGAACAGTTTTCACCTAGTTATTCTAGTTATTCTATGTTCTTTTTTTAGTTCTGTCATATCTTCTTTGAAATGAGGAAAACCATCACTGCACACAATATTCAAAGTGTGAGAGCCAGACTGGCTCAAGGCCAGGTTGGGCAAGGCCCTGAGCAACGTGACCTAGTGAGCGGCATCCCTGGCCATGACAGGGAGTGAGATCCAGATGATTTTGAGGTTCCTTCCAACCCAAATCATTATATGATTTTATTCCATGATTTTATGATTATAGATTTATTCAGAGACATATTGATGTTTTCTAGTTTGTTCTCTGTTGTTTTCTTAGGAGGTATCAAAAGCTAAATTACTTTTTGACATCTTTCAAGCTGTGATCTGATATTTTCATCGAAATACAGCTCCAAATTCAGTATTTCTGAGTAACAAAAAGTCAGTCTCAGGGTGGAACCTGACTATAAATTCTCAAGCATATCCCAAGATCTGGGTCTTAATACAGCTCTGAATTTCTCAGAAGAAGCATCATCACCTCCAGAGACAGAAAACCAAAATCCTAGATACAAAGCGCAACAAATTACTGACCAAATGCAAGATCTGCAGAGCTCCAGATCTCAGTTTAAAGGCTCTTGTCAATATTTTAAGAATATTGCTGCTGTCCTGTTGAAAGCTAAGACACAATAGTAATATTCAACTAAGGACTGACAGAATATGTATTTCTCCTCAAAAATGTATAAGCAGAAACTACCAAAAATTTCAGAGAGAACAATTGACTTTTTACCTATATTTGTAATCCTCTCTGAGAAAAGTCAAAGAAAGAAGCTTTTGACTCACCTTCCTCCACAGGAAGATTCCAGAAGGAATCATTAAAGACTATTCCCCACTATGCTACAAACTCTGGGCTCAGTTATATTCACACCATGTCCTTTTTGATGTATGTCTGCAAGAAGACCTTGGAAGGGGTATAAACCTAATGGAATATTTTCCTTTAAGACTGGAGACTATGCAAGGCAGAACTTAAGAGCATCTAAAATAGGACTTTTAAATGTTTTCTAGTTTTTTTCTGATGTACCTAGCAATACTTATAAAACACTTTGATTTTTGTGCCACCAAACCTATTCAGAAGCATGTGTAAAATTTTCCTTACCATTGCTTAAAGAGATTAGAAAGAAACTTGCTCCTTATATTATGATACATTTTGCCCTAAAATCAGTCAAGTTTTCCTGGCTGAAGTGGAACAGTCTTACAACTGGAACTATCCAGGATGGTGCATATTAATTTTGATATCAAGGCAGAAAGATAAGATGGCAAATAATACTAAAACATTAATTAAAAGGGCTATGATGAGAATTAGGTTTCATGTGGCCAAAAGCAAAAGTTTACAACAGAGGAATCTACAGGTCATCTAGAGAGTGTTTAGACTCCCTGATAAATCAGTGAAGAGAAGAGAATTAGGCACTTCCAGGCTGAAATTCATTGCATCATTCTAAAAAAGGAATCTAAAATTAATGCTGTGAGTCATAGTCTAAAAATTAATTTTTTATTTTCTCCAATCTATATAAAGAATCTGAGAGAGATGAGCTCAGATGACGGCTTCTACTCAGGAAATACTTCAAGTAATCTGGGATGATTTCAGTTCCTCTTTCCTTGCTAACTTAAAAAATTTTAGATTGGCAATATCCTGATTTAAGGAGTTGCACAAAATATTCCTGACAGATGATGTGATGGCATTTAAGTGATTGGAATTGCTGTCATTGACTTTAAAGGCACAAGTTTTACCTGGGATGGAGCTTCTCCCTCCTATTTTAGCTGAATAGAAGTTCAATATTAAGCAAAACTAATTGAGATCCCTGTGAAGTCAAACAGAGAAGCACAACCCTGATTCTGGTCACTCTGTATTGAAAAGCTGTCGAAGAAGTGTGTGATGAATATAAAACTGCTGGTGCCCACGTCTCCCAGCAAGAATAGCAGGAATCCAGAGAACTAGTTTATATCAGACTCCTAAATTTTAGAAAGATAAAATTATTTGTAATTAATCTACACCTAGTCTCTGTTTTAGTCACTGAATTTCTTCTTTTTCTTGTTTTAGACAAAATACAGTAATAATAGATGTAATATTTAGAAAGGAAGGGAATCATAAAATCACAGAATGGTTTGGGTTGGAAGAGACTTTAAAGCTCATCTTGTTCCATTGTCCTGGCGTGGGCAGGGACTCCTTCCACTATCCCAGGTTGCTCCAATCCCTGTCCAACCTGGCCTCAGACACTTCCAAGGATGGCGCTTCCACAACTTCTCTGGGCATCTTGTTCCATTACCTCACGTCCCTCACAGTAAAGATTTTTTTTTTTTCTTAATATCTAATCTGAACTTACTCCTCTCTTTCAGATTGCAGCCATCCCCCCTTGTCCTGTCACTACATGCTCTTGTATTGGGAAAATGTTTCTCGTTTTCCACTAAGCTAAAGTGTCTGAAACTGAAAGTCTCTGTAACTGCTAATTTATGCCATGTTTCCCACTGGGCTAGAATGTCACCCATCAAAGATACTCTCTCGTTCCAAGTGACCTTTGAAACTCTTTGTCATAAATAACGCCCCAGCCCAGTGCAGCGACTGGTTCAGAAAGCTTGATTAGACACGTACACCTCTACAAATCACTTCCCCTTCTTCCCTAAGTCATGAACACATTTGAAGAGCTCTACTTCCTAAAGAAGTTATTCCAAGCTGAAAGATAGGTCTTCCTTTTTTTTTTTTTATTTTCAGCCTGGTTTTTATTTTTTTCCTGTGCAAGTTTGGAGCAAAGCCTGGAGGGCAACATACACTACATGTAATATTCAGTCATTTTGTCTTCTCCCCTCACAGATAATATATTCAGCAAGGCATTTCTTCCTTCTGTCTCTTATAGATCAATGTTTTCACTAATGCTAGAATTATTTTTATTTCCCTAAATTCAGTAGCAAAGCTAAAGTTCCCTCAGGATTTCTTGGGATACTATGAAACTTTTTATTACTGTTATATTATCAATATACTTCATTTATTATGCTGACATATTTCAAGATAAATGCCAAGATTTACTACAGGGCGGGAAGAGAGGAGTATCATTGTAGGAGTTCACTTTTTACTGAGAAAATATATTTTGAGTTTTTTTATTTGGAAGGATTGTCAGTCCTTTGTAAAGACTGTTAATCTAAATTCTTAGGAAATATTTTAAGGGGTGTTAATTTGATTTCTTTAAGCTCCTTAAGAGGAAAATTAAGACCAAGAAAAAAAGAAATCAAAGATTTCAACGAGAGGCAATACATAAATGATGAGCAAATTTAGCTCCACAATTCCATAAGAAGCATCAACCCAGAAAGTTGTGTATGAAGGGTTCATTTTCAAGAGGCTCACCACAGACATTTTTGTGTCCAAATATCTTGCCTGTCTTTCTATAAAATGAAGATAAATATGCTTTGGTCCTTCTTGGAACCTGGAGTTAGCAGTTTTTTCAAGTATTGTAATCGATGTATGAGGCACTTGGATAATCCTCACACAACCAGTTTCAACACAGCAGATACTTGTTTTAAACTTCCCCACATAAGACAGATGGTTTATTTGCCATTCTTGGTTAGTGGCTGTCCTTTAGTTAAGATAATCCAGAATAGACCCTCTTATAGATGGGATGACCAGAGACATCAAAAATCATTTCAACAGAATTAGAATAACACTTCAGATTTTTAAGGGTAAGCAACTGGAATGTCTTTAAGGGTAACCAACTGCTAAGTGGGCATTGATGGAAATGGTAGAAACATTTCCTTTGGGCAGATCCCATGAAGTCTCCAGTACAATGCAAGCAGCTGCTTCTCCCTGAAACTTCCCATGTTCAAAATAAAGACTGATGCATCACAGCAAAACAGTTCCATGTTAAAACCACAGGACCACCTCTACACTCCCTACAGACTGGAAACACACCAGGTCAAATGTTCCCATTTGCCTCGTTTTATTACAGCCAGTGGAGTAAAGCCAAAATGTGAATTTGGCCTAGGAACCAAAGCATATGGCATTGTTCTATTACACTTGCACAAATCACTGGATGTCATTACTGAGAACATACCAGGCCCTTATTTGAGTGCTGGAGGAGAAAGGGTTTGAGCACAGGGCTATGAGCCAAAAATTCCTGAGTTCAGTGCTGGGGTCTATCAAATAAGCCACACGATTGCTTGTATTTCCTTGTGTGTGAAATACAGGGGTAGGAGGACGAGTATCCAAATTATTGACAACATTAATTTTGGCCTAGAAAAACCATCACCCTGGATGTTTTCCATAGTCTTTGGAGAAAGACAGCCTCCACCATAGCAGGCCTCAGAGAAATTACCAGGTGTTGATATACCCTCAGTGATCAAAAGAAAGGATCCCATAAAGGAACATATTTGTCCTATCTGGCTAACTTTGAAAACTGATAGCATTCATGTTCAAAGAGCCAGAATGGCAGGATTTATATACCAGCACATTTCCACCTTAGCTTAAAGCTGGAATTGCTGTGAGAATGTGTAGGTGATCTTGCCAGCAGAGTCAGTATGAAAGTTCACTTGAAATTTGTACAGCTCTTGAAAGGCTGGAGACATTACTGAATGTCAGAATTACTGTAGCCACACGTAGAATATTCATAGAGGTCACGTAGGATAGTACGTGCTGGAGCATCGGCCAACATATTCAAGAGGTTTCCTAGTGCTTAAGGCCAGGCAGAACCACTAGAAGGGCTTGTGGAATCTCATTTCTCGCATCTTTCTCAGTTTTTTACAGTTGCCCATAATTAAGGCAAACAGATTCCAGCCTAGAGGGCTAAATGATGCTGTGGGTTACATTTCGTGCAACCAGCCATGGAATGTCATGTTTGACTCACAGGTCGGATTCCCCATTGCTCTCAGTGTCTGTCGTGGCAAAGTTCAGGGATGGCTAAGGAAGCAGCTGAAATTTCCAGCCTCAGACACCTGCACAGCCCCAGCCCCAGCACAATCTGCAGCAGCTCCAACGTGCTGTGGGTGGAATAGTAAATAGCAGGAGAGAAGGGGGTGAGGCAGCATCTGCTGAATTTAGGAGTATTTTATTTGAGCAGGCCTGGACACCTACCCCAGGAGTCTGACAGGAACAAGCTAAAGAACTTTTTGAAGTATTACTGTTATTTTTTAGGAAGTCTGAAAAAACTACAGAGGCTTGGATAGCTGGAAATATAGCTCTAACATCCTTTAGAAGATCTAGCATTTTTCTACATAAGACAGTAAGAAATTTTCTGGCAGAGGCTCAAAGGCTCGTTTTTGCAGGTGTCAAGGGAACAGTCATTCCATGAAGCCCCCCCCCAAAAAATCTTCTTCCTTTATGTGTCTTATGCAGTGTAAAATTCTGTTGTTTGTCCTCAACATTTTAAATAGATTTGAAGGTGACGACAAGGTAAAGAATCAATGTGCAGAATTTCAGTTAGCTGACTTAAATAGTCATGAAGAATCAAAATCCCCACCTTTTTCCTCCTTCACTTAGGATGGATTGGAGAAGTTCCCTTCTGAAAATATCTATCTTTCTGAAAATAAATAATCCAGGTGTAGACAGCTCATCCACAGACCAGTCAAGTCAGGTGCCAGGACAACCATCACTTTGCCATGCTGGCATGTCCCCAGGTCTCCTCTCCCATTCTTCAACGCACATTGGCTGCAGCAAATTCCCTAATTATTGAGGATGAATGAAATGGAAACAAAATTCCTTGCAAAGTCTGAGAAGGGATGTGCTGACACACAGCAAAGAAAGCATTTGTGCACATTTCAGCAAAAAGTTTTGTATTCAGCAGCCTGGGCATTGCTGGTGTGGGCCAAACATGCCCAACAAACGCTGCAGATGATGGTTCTCCAGTGCTGAGGAGCCATTTGTTTTATTACAAGAGAATCATAGAATTGTCAAGGGAAAAGACCTCAAAGGTCCTCAAGTCCAATCACAAACACAGCACTGCCAGGTCCAACATTAAACAGTGCTCCCAGGTGCTACATGTATGTATGTTTTCTGAACATTTCCAGAAATGGTGGTTTCACCATCTCACTGGACAGTGTTTTCCATTTCTTGATCACCCTTTCAATGAAGAAATTTTTCCTCATATCCAATCTAACCTTTCCCTGGCAGAACTTGAGGCCAAAGATTTCTGCATGCAGTGTGCAAGGACAGGATTAGGGAAAACAAAGAGGAGCTCCAGGTTTATAACCAGGTTTATAATCCAAGGATCCTATCCTATTTACCTCACCTCTGCCTGTTCTCTTGAGGGTTTAGACCTGCTCAGAGTGAGGTACTGGCTACTGGGCCAGCCATGAGGGCAGCACAGGGCAAGTCAGGAGCAGAAACAGGTAGCAACCTGAAACACCAGCTGGTTTTGTTACAAGATACAGGCTCACTTTCATCCTGGGAGAAGATTCAATTCACCCTAACTCAAACCACACACACCTGGCAAGCTCCCAGCTGGTCTTCACCCGGATACCCCCAGCTCCCACACTATGCCTTACTAGGCAGTTTCGCTGCTGCAGAATATCTGATAAGCCTTCCTGATCTTCCCACATGCTCCCTCACAGCTTCTGGTCCAACAGGCAGCTGCTGATGTGCTCCATCTGCCCTCCATGGCTCCCTGCCTGCTCCAAGGAGGATCTGCAAGCAGCAGGTAGAGCCTGGAGTAGCTGGGGATGGGGGCAAATCCTTGCATCATTACTTCTGTTATTCCTAGACCACCATGCCGCTCTCCAGCTCAATCTCATGTGCCTCTTCTCTAGTTGTGTTATGTCTGTATATTTGAGAGGCTTGGGAAATTCAAACCTTTGAGATTTGGGGTTTCTTAGAGTTGGGTGACTTGCAGCTTACCCTACCAGGAGCACAGCAGCACCGTGACCTTCCCACTGCTCTCTCCAGCATCTCCCCTACTGCCCATGCTGTCCACCACTCCTCAGCCCAGACTCACTCCAACTCCAGGGAAAATTCCTGCTGAAGCCAACAGGAGCATCACCCTAGCGAGGGCTACAGGGCCTGATCAATTATTTGTTAATTGCTGTGGAAGGCACTGGGGTGACAGATAACTATCCGTAAGTGGGATGCAGGTTGCATTTTTTCCCCTAGTCTTCCACGGCTTTGTGAGACAGCCCAGATGCCCCGAATGTCAGCCTAGCCTCCAACAATGGGATTTGCGAGATCCCTTTGTTGTCTAAATTCCCTTAAGTGGAAATATGTTTTCTAACAGCACAGAAACTCTCCCCAAGGCTTCTGTTGTACCAGGTTAATCAACCATACATGACAGCAGAATTAGAGGTGCTAGTATTTTATGTTCTGCATCTAAAGTATGTTTCTTCGTGTGTACTTAACAGGCTTTAATTTTATAAAACATTGCGCAACAAGGCACCTTGGGGAAGAGCAATTAACTCAGATTATGTTTTCGTTTCAGTGAATACCAAATGAGAAACTCAAATACTGATTTATGTAGCCACAAAGTCAAATCATGCTCCTTAATACTGCCTGATTTTTCAGTGTGGCCGTCTTTGGTCACAGACAACCCTTTTAGTCCTGACATGCAATTAAGAAGTTGCTTAAACTGAACTCTCCCTTAAAAATATATCAAGATATTTTATAATCACGATACAGACAACCAGTCCTGTTTGAAGTTAATTATGAGACTCCTATCATCTTCAGTGAGAGCAGGAATAAACCTACTGAAGACATTTTGGTATAATTTTCGTGTTGATGACTATCACAGCCAGTTTATGTTAATTATGGATGGGGATAGGCACTGCTAAACAATTTGAAGGATGAAGGTACTAATTTAGGATCCAATCTAGCTCTCATTAAAGTCAATGGAAAGATTCCTATTGACTCCAATGGAAGCTGGTTCAAGCCCATAAAGACCGAATGAGCTCATGTGAACCTTCTCATCCAATTTCTCACTGCAGAAAAGAAATGATGCATCAGCACCCTTGAACCACTATTCATGCAGAGGGCTTAATTTGGTCACCTTGAGTCACACACAGCAGCTCCTTAATGCACTGGCCATTCCCTTGGGATTAAGAGGTCTGTGGACAACATGAAGGGATTTGGGCTGATTCAGGATCCTGCTGTCTAAAGGATTTTTGACTGGAAATGCTCTACTGTGAGTTGCAGCAAGGGAGGAAAAGGAAAAGGAAAAGGAAAAGGAAAAGGAAAAGGAAAAGGAAAAGGAAAAGGAAAAGGAAAAGGAAAAGGAAAAGGAAAAGGAAAAGGAAAAGGAAAAGGAAAAGGAAAAGGAAAAGGAAAAGGAAAAGGAAAAGGAAAAGGAAAAGGGAATTTCTATCATGAACCCAGAAACAGCCTCAGTCACCATTCTCACATCTTCCACATGACATGCAAGGAGCAAGCCCCTGACATTATTTTTCCCAGGGCACCAGGTGCATTCCTCCCTAGCTCAGCTGTGGGAAACCAACCTGATACCAGCAGCACAGCAGGAGGGGGTTCATGGACCCCACTTTTCTCTCATTTCCTCTCCATGGCAGTCCAGCCTCCTCTCCTGTTAAGCACTGATTCCTCTGCTCCCTCACCGGCAGCTGCCTGCCTGGCAGCCTGAACTGGGGAGGCCAAACTGAGGTTGAGGTCAGCAAAGCAGAAAACAGAGAATCCTGCCTCTCTGCCTGCAAGGTTTCTCTCAAGAGCCAAGCAGCCAGCAAGCCAGAAACTTTCATTCAATTCTCCCAAATGGGATATATTAGAAAATCGCTTTTCAGGCAAAAGACATCTTTTTTTTTTTCTTTTTCCTATGTTATAAATCCTATGAAGTCGGTTTTACTTTTTCTCTTCACATGATCCACAATACCAAGAATACCACCATCACCAAGAAAAATTTATTAATGAGGTATTTTCCTTCCCTACAGTAGAAAAATAATTAATTCTTTCTGGCCAAATCAGTTGGAAAATGTCATTCGGTGCAAATAAGGTTGTCATTACTGCTTACTAAGAGATAGGATTTCTTTAGACACAAATATATTTAGTCTGTGAAAAGTTCATAAAAATTGAAATGTGATTCCATCAAACAGAAGTAGAGATATATTTTCATAGCCTTTTCCAGGACACCTAATTCTTATGCATGTCCTTCTCTGACACATATCTCTTTAATAATGACACCCTATTACCTGTGTTCATTGCTCTAGGTTTGTTGGATATTTTTCCCTTTTGCCTACCCCACTCATTAATAAATGTCTTACTACTTTTAGTTTGAATGCCAGTGTGAGCACAGCCAAGGAAAAGAAGCTGGATTGCCATCTGTCTGCTGTACTTACAGAGGAATCATTAACTAATTTCCAGCTGCAAATTTCTACCTACTGATAATGTTCCAGCCACAAGGAAATAAGATTGAATTTATGAATCTAGCCTGGTAATAATCATGGTAAAACAAAATAACATTTTTGATACCAAAGAGTTCTGTTATATTCTTTATAATCTAAAATAATTGTTCGGTTTAAGGCTCTTTCAGCTGATGGTTAAGCTCAAAATGGAGAATTTGTTGGGCTTTCCCACTTGGGTCTTCCAGGTGCCAAAAAGAAAAAAAAAAAAGAAAATGCTGCTATATCATGAGTACTTACTTCTCTGCGACAGGATATTAACTGTCAGCCAAGCAGCCCATCAGATAGCTTGGCTTGCCGTCTCTGGGCCAGGAATTAAGATTCCTATGGCCCTTAGTCAGCATTGCTACCAGGGAAGGCAGAGAGAGCCCTCCCCCTTGCCAAGAGAGTAGCAGTGCTGGTGAGCTCGTCCCTGACAGAAGTCACTCTTTGCATATCTTCCACCCATCAGTCTGGGAATTAAGAGATAAGGAGCATTTCCGTACATAAATAACCTCTGAGCTGTCTTTGAAAATAGAGCTCGGCGTTTTTCAGCTTACCACTGGAGATGGCATTCCTGCTTATGCAAGACTTGTTCATCACAGCCGTGACTCAACCTTGCAAGAAGAATGAAGGCCACCCCCGACCCCTGTACTGCCAGGGTGACTGGATCCCCAGGGCAGAAACCTGCCCTGCTCCTCCCTCTCCCAGCAAAATGCAGAAAAGTCTGAATTTTCTGCCTTCCCCAGGGGGCTGGGGCTGCTCCCTAAGGAAGGGTAATTCCACCTGTAGGATCAGTTTCAGATTTGTGCATGCTGGCTGAAGAAAATCTCCACTCTCATCTGCCATGTCACAGTTCCCCCTGTCCTGTGAGTGTTTCCTTCTTCCATGGGCTGGCTGCAGACACCCTCGTCTGCTCCAGCCTGAAAAACACCTGCTGTTTGAGCTGCCTACACCAGCCTCGCTCCTGCATGGATGGTTTGGCCAGCAGATCATATGGGGCTGTCATCAGGGAGAGCAGGACAAAGAAATGGCAGTCTGCTGTCCCCTTGCAGCTGCCTGCATCTGTGATGATCCCTCCTGACATGCTGGGGGAGCCCTGGGGTGCTCTGTGGAGTGAGGAAGGGATGGAGGGAGGGAGAAGAAGAATGTCTGCTGCAGGTTTGAGTGTGCAGTGGTCACACTGTGGCAGCATGATGCAGACCCATGCTGGAACTGTAAGGAGACTTTTTTGCACAGAGGGTGCCAAACCCCTTTTCCATAGCCCTCCCATAAACCCTCTTTCCTTCCCCTGCTGCACATCCCGAGATTCCTTTTCTGGATGTAGAGAAGCAAAAGCAAAGGGAGGATTCCGGCATATTTTGTTTCAGGTAGCATATCCTGCTGCATGTGGAAAAATGTTGTGTACTTAGAGCACCATTCCACCTCCTCCTTATCACAGCCCTGTGGCACTTGCACAGAGAACCAGCGAGAGACCAGAGAAAAGGACCTAATCTGCAATTCTGCAAACTGGCTGAGGACAATGGTCAGAGAGACACAGATACCTTATCTCTCTCTGATTTCCCCCTGGCAGTTTCCAGGATGTCACTCACAGAGTAGCTGTTACCCCCAAAATTACTGGAGGTCATATTCTGATCTCTCTGCTGTTTCTCATCTACACCCAGCTCTGCTGGCTGGGAGGCAGATGGTCCCACATTGTGATGAGAGCAGCACACCAAATCCCCTCACACCCCTGGCCAGGTCACACAGTCCTTCCAATTACTGTGTGCCCACAATTCCCTCCATATAAACTTTTTTTTTTTTTTTTTTTTTTTTTTTTTTTTAATCTCTGGACAGATGCAATAATATCTCCTGTTTTTGTTTTCTCCTGCTCTGCACTCTGGGCAAATGTGGGCTCTTAGGTTGCATCACACTCTCCAGGCATTCCATCAACTCATACTCTCCAAGGATTTTCCTCTCACTGAGGTGGCCTTCATTCCCTGAGACATACAGGTCTTGCCATGCCACCACAGGCCTTACCTTGTGTAAAGCAGGTGTGGAAAAATGAAAAGCAGAGAACTGCTTTTTCTCAGCCCCTTCTCAAGCCTCACTGAGCTCCTCCAGGGCATTGGTTTTCTGTCCTCTCCCCTTCCCAGTGCGTTCTGAATGGTCATTTCTGTCTAGAAAGGCCAACATCCATTATAGAACAGTAGAAACTGCTCAAAACACCCACATTAATGAAAAACTAGAGCTGATCTTAGGGCACTATATTGGGCCAAAGATAGATAATAGACCTTAAACACTACAGAAATCTTATAAAATATCCTCATATTCGAAAAAATCTGAAGAAAAATGGGAATATCAACCCTCCTGCATTCCTGTGCTACTCTCAAAGAGAATTTTTACTCCTGATCTAAACAGTACCTCTTTCCTCCCTGCCTCACCCTCACTCAGCCATGTTTTCCTGTACCCTCTGCTATTCTTTGGGGCAGAAGACAGATAGAGGAGCACTCTAACCCAGGTGCACGCCATTCAATTTCCATGTGCTAAGAGAGATACCTCCATGAGGAACAAGAGAGGGAGTTCCCACTGGAGAAGGGTTTAGATCTTAGTTTTCTTGACTTGACTCTTTCAATTCAGGACAATGGAAGGATCAGAAGATAAACTACCACCTCAGTGGATATTTTGCTTTCATGGCTGAAGGCACTCCGAGACCATGACGAATAATTATGAATTCCTGTTTTTGATTTTGGTGAGCAAGGGAAATTTACAGTTCTATTCCAAACAAAAAATTATATAAATAGCCATTATCAGTAAAATAGGCAAAATTCAGTGTGCAAAATGCAGAAGCATTTATTATCTGAATTTAGACTACACTTCTAGCACTTCAAGGTAGAATCAATACTCCTCTACCTCTCCCACCCACTTCTCTGAAATCCCATTACTTCAGTGAGTATTTCCAGCAAAGGTGAGGTAAATTTTGGGGCAGTATTGTTAAAAGAAGACAAAAAAGCTTTTGCTCTCAAAGTGTTCCAGTAAGGCATTAGCTTTCTTTCATGCAACACTCCTTGTCACAGATTTTGTTCTCCACAGTTTCATACCACAGACCCCAGCATTCCCAGCATAGCTGAGGAACTGGATTTGGCCATGCAGGCAAAGCTGTAACTATAGCTATGGTGTTATTCCCAGCTAAGAACAGAAACAACATTTAGGCTTTAAAGCAATCTTGTCAGAGAGGCAGATCAAATAATGATGGCTAACACAGCAACATCTTTGCCCACAAGAGACACAACACACAGCGAGTGTTTGTGAAAAGATTTCCCACTGACTCCCAGAGATATGCATCATCACAGCCAGAGCATGGGTGGGGTGAGAAGGACAAGCCACATGAGGGTAAATATGTCCAAACGTGCTATCTATCTCTTACTACCACCAACAGCCAGGATAAAAGAGCTGGAATCATGAAATAAGGAGGAGGAGGAAGAGGCTGCAAAACCCTGGTGAGAAGGATAGAGAATTAGGGAGACAGCCAAGATGACTGATAGATGCTTTTCATTGTTGTTCTGCACATTTTTGGCTGGAAGTCTCCATCCTGCACTGGGGCTTTCTGTTCTTTCATGGTCCCTGAAGGGTTTTGATAGGAGGGCTTTCCCTGAGTTTTCTGTCCTTCAGATCACGCCAGGAGCACAAGTAGGCACACACACATCTCCATCACACCCAGTATGGAAAGAATAAACATCTCAAAACCACAGGCAGAGTGGGAAAGATACCAGAGGTCAATCAGACAAGGAAACAGGTTGCAATGGAAAGATTAACTCATGAGTTGCATGACACAGTGAAGGACCTTCATAACTTCCCCAGAAAGAATTTCATCACCTTCAACTGCAAAATATTAATGGCAACACTATTTGTTTTCCTACCAATGTGCACTGTTTCAGTTTTCTTGGGTCATTTCTCTCTACAGCCACTGATAAAAACGCCCTGGAGGAGGCCTTCATCAGCAAATGGGCCCCTCAGGACAGGATCTCACTGTGGACTTCCTCAGAAGCTCTGGTTTAGCTCTGGTCCTAATGAATCACTGGGAATCACTGCCAGTAAATTTGATAGTGGAGTTCAGCCAACACTGAGCCCTTTGGAGAATCCCAGCCCAAAATACTCTCAAGGGAGAGAGGGATGGGCTGAGAGCAGATCAGGTGGCTCCTCCTGAAGAGTCATCTTCAGCCATGACATTGGGAGATACCTCTTAGTACTCTGCTTTAGGAAGTCAGGTCATTTTTCATATTTTTTCTCATACTTGTGAACATCAGTTACACCCACGTGCCATGGCCATATTCACTGCATGGTGTTGAGAGACACCTAAACAAAAATCTGAAGCTTCTGCTGTAGATTATGATTGTGAAAGTTTTGACAGTTTTTATGCGGACAAATATGGCATTCCACATCCAAAATCTTGAAAGTTCTCGGGGCCAAGAAATCTCCATGGAGAAGAAAAGTAAGGACTTTTTGTTATTTTTATCCATTTCTAAAGAGGGATGCAGGATCCTAAATTTAGGTCCCCACTTGAAAACAAAATTCCTGATTCAAGTGGTTTCACAAACACATTCACATAAGAAGCCCAGAGGGGGAAAAAAGTAATGCAGACCCACACTGGAATCAGGAGATGGCCATTTCACGCCTTTGTTTTGCAATCTTTACTTGTGGCTAAAAGCAAAGCCAATTAAAGTAAACAGGAATCTGGAATCTGTTGTTGACACCAAGGCTTTGGAATAAGAATTTCAGCCAAAACTTTATAATGAATCAACATCTCAAGGCCTGTTTCAGTGGAAATAAAATAATAATAATAATAATAAATCAACTTTAAAAAATTAAAGGAGGAAAAAGAAAAGATTATAAAAAGAGGGAGATTCTTAACTTGTGTGGCCAACCAGATTCAGTAAAGCAAGTATAAAAGTGTGGTGGCTCAAATCAATCCCAGAAACAAATTCTGGAAACAATGCATCTCCATCTCTATCTGGACTGATTGTCACAAGCTCTTCCCATAATGAAACTTGTGGTGGACACTTCCAATACAAGCTGGAGTGCTCCATATGAATTTACTTCTACTTCTGAACTGATCAAAGATCAGGGCATTTTCAGATGAACTCTAACAAGTAACTTGTTTTCTGCATCCAAGCCCCCTCTATGCTTTAATCTGTCCCTTCTAACTTTAATCTAGTTAAAAACAAAGTTACTATGCCTATATGGCTTTTTTTGTCTGAATTAACTAACTTAAGAGCAAGAAGCACTTCATGTAATCCTACCTCAGCTTTATCAAAGTATTTACATATGCTCCTGTCTTTAAGCTCAACTATGAGTGTATTTATGTGCTTTCAGGAACTGAGACATACGGTTTTAATGACATGAAATCAGAGACTTCTTCCTATCTGAAACAGCACCTCTACCTTCCCCTGAGCATTAGAGTCTAAACAGTAAATGACTTTGATCTCTGCTACCCTTTATTTTGGTTGTGGAGTTGCAAAATGAAAACCCACATGACAAGGCTATGCCAAACAAATTAACACACTGCTCTGCCCGTCTCTGCCGAACCCCCAGCCTGTGAATATGAGACAGAGATTTAGTCTAAGTTCTACTTAAAGTTGAAATACGTTAAATGGAACAGAATATCACACAACTAGGCCTAGTGAGACTTTTTTCTCTGTTTTGGTCCTTTACAAGGACATGCAGGGAGAAGAGGATGTGGGAGATATCTGAGTGTTTTCCAAAAGAATTGGTGGAAAAGATTTGATGTTCTTTTCACATTCAGTACTACACAAAATAAAATACAGCATTGTCTCATGTTCAGAAGAAGTAACAAAATCAACTATGAAGGTAAAACTCATAGAAATCAAGTGTGAAATTGTGTTGAGAAGATCTCCCTCTGACTTTGTTTTTTATCAGTTCCCTTCACTGTAGCAAACTGGAGCATGACATGCTCCACTCCTGGTGTCCAAGCCTAATGCACAGCCTGGCATGTGAAGTATAAGTTTTGCTAAGTATGTCAGGTATCTGGTAGATGCTAACTGTCCTGCACACAAGCTGGAAGGTGGATTGGAGGTTGGTCTTCAGCACAGTGTGCTGCACAGCACCAGCAATTTTCTGTTGACTGTGTACAATGAAAAGGACCACCTCAGCCACATCCATGGCCTCCTCTCATTTCTGTCATCTCCCTCTGACTGACAGAGGATCTCATGTTGACACAATGCTGAAAAATATTGAGGCTTTAGGGTTTTTTATTTGGGGTTTTTTTGTTTGTTTGTTTCCCTTTTTTGCCCAATTGAGTTTATGGCCAGATCAGTTCCCTGATCTGTATCACCATGCAGCCCCATGAACATTCCTGTAAGCACAAAGTGAATGAGTGGCTCTAGGGAAAAGGGAACTCAAAGGACCCTTCCAGAAACTCTTTCCAGGAGATTTTTCAAGAACTGTGCCAGATTAAAGCAATGACTTAATCACAGCATTAAATAGTCAGCCTTTACTCAGGCAAATTTTCCATTATCAAAGGACTGTTTATATTAGTGGGAAAAATCCCTATTCTTAAAGGACTCTGGAAGTGCCATGACAAGAGAAGTGCAAGTATTTTTAAGAGTTATCCCAGAATTTGGTTTATACTGAAAAATATAATAAATATCATCTTGATTTAAGGCCCCAGAGCTTTCACCTGTGGTTTATGTACCATTCTTAGAGCAAGAAACTACTTTTCCCAGGTTTCCCAGGGTTGCTATGTACTGGGTCCTCATGGAGAAAAGAATCAGACCCAGAAAAACCTGTCACATGCTGCTGACCATCTGAGCTTCACTCTCCAAAAGGCTCCCAGCCCATCAAACATGAAGCCAACAGAAATGGGAAAGTGGCTTTTCCTTACACTCCCAATGAAGGTTTTGTGCCATCCCTGACAAGCTGTGTTGTGTGTAATCCCAGGGCAAGCATGTGTCATGGGACAGGAGGCTGTTTATGCCCCAGGACCATACGCACTGAACTCAACCAAGGGGAAACTTCCCCACAACACAGGCAGCTTTTTTGTGGAAACAACAAAACAAAAGGGAGTGCTGGGACCAGCTGCCCCCTCAATTGGAGGAGTGGAGGGTGTTGTTTCCAGCAATCCACCTGCGTGTTCATATCTGTCTCATTTGCATGCGTTTGTTTAAGCTTTTTAATTAGCAGAAGGCCAGATCCTGATTACATATACAGGCGGGTACTACTCAATTGATCCCGACGCTGGCCCATCTTGCTGACCTTACAAACCATCTACCAACACCTTTCATTCAGCCCAGAGACAGAAGACACGTATCAGGCACATCAGAGAGTGAAGGGAGGGAGAGCAGCAGGAGTGGTTCGCCGAGGAGATAACAACAGCTCTTCTCCGTCTCTCTGCACCACTGTGGGATGGGATGGGGCTGGGCATGACCTGGCAAGTCCTGCTGATTTGCTTCATCCCACAGATTACCCAGCAGCCCAGCATCGCTGGAGTCCCACTGCTGATCACATGATATCACCCGGCATAAATGCACTTAAATTGCTCAAGAGCCATATGCAGCCCAAGAGCCCCCATGGGTATAAAGTATCTCGCTTTCCCATGCTGCGAGATCAGAATCAGGCGCACTATTGGGTTAGGGAGCGGCAATAGTTGTTCCATAATTAACTCTGAAACTGGGTTCTCATTAGACCTTGCTTTTCATAAATACCCTTCCCTCCACACATGCCTAATTTCCTACTACTCATCAGGGAGGTTAATAGGGACTGAAGTCAGTCGTAAAACTCCCATGGGCTCCACTAAAGTAGATTCACACCCACACAAGAAAGGTCAGTGAACTGGGTGCATCTCTTTAACTATCTTTTTTTTTCCTAGATATATGCACAGCACCTTGCTGTGTGAAGAGCAAGCCGGGCTGCTGCTGCCAATGAATGTTAAATACGTGTCACAGTGACACTCTGAAAGGGCAGGATATTATATCACCCTCCACATTGTGCAGAGTGTTTGCTCAGTGTCAGCTCTATTCAAAACTACTGTCACATCTCTCTTGGATTTTTTTTTTATTGCCTCTCAATGCTGTTGTTCCTGGGGCACATGCATGCTCCCTCATTTATTCATGGTGCTATGTATCTGCAAAACAATAAATGTGGGCAGGTGTCTTGTCCCATACAGAGCAGACCTTTTCTTATGTGTCAGGATCAGGCCCATCTTATCTTGCTCTGAAATGGGAGTTTTGCCAAAGCAAAGAGACCGAGAAGGACAGATGCAGCTAAAGTGGAGGTGACAAAGTGGGAGAAACAGGGATAGGATGCAGAGTAGAGCTCCTCTCCAGGAAGATAACTCCAGCTCCAGTTCCTTTTAGGGTGTGGGATTCATGTCACTGTTGAAGAAAGGATGGGCACTTCATTTGTCACCCTAAGCACCTGAATTGGTTGGATCTTAGCCCCTTGTAACAATAGGATGCTCTTCTCCATGAAGTGCCTGTTCATCCCATCTGCCTGGGGAAGGTCCTACAACCCATCTGGTTTACCCCAGGTGTCTAAAATCAACCTGCTCAACATTAGGCAAGCTGCATCCCACCCCTGGTGCCTGCCCAGTGGCAGGGTGCTACCCACAGGCAGGGAGGAGCAGGAGTCAAGGAGATCACAGTTATGCTCCCAGTGCCTCTCCCCCTCCATCCCAGCCAGCAAACACACCCTGCTCACCAAGGGGGTGATTATATTTTTGAGCCTCCTGAAAATTAATTAACCCTCCACAAACTGAGCAAGTTTTACCTGAGGGATGGCTTCTTAGCTGATTTCCAGCCTAAGAACCAGTGAAGAGGGTCAACAAAGAGCTTGAGAGCTTGGCAAAAAGCAGGAATGTCCTGATGAATGGAAAGGGATATCCAAGGCCACCTTTCCAAGTCCTTTGGTCACTTGTCTCATAGTCCCAGAAAAGAAAAGGACTTTGCCTCACTGCAGTCACCTATAGTGTCTCTCCACTCACTAGTTTTTGGGACTTCCAGATGATTCCATCTTTCATTTTCCCATCTTGTGAGGAGCCTTTCTCTTGCTCCATCTCTGCTGTTCTCTATCTTAGCCCCTCTCCTCTCCAGCTGCCTCCTGCCCATTGGCCTGAAAACTGACCACAAAAATGTGAGGAGAATTTCTCTGCATAGGTGGTGATGAGCAGCACAGCTGAGTGATTGCCTGGCTGTGGAGGGTAGAAATGCAATTGGAGAGAGGTTTTCCCATTCCTCCTGCCAAAAGAGCAAGATTAAAGAGCAAGCTCAGAGAAATTAAGTCCTCTGTCCAGTTTCAGCAGACATCAGCAACGGGAGAAGGCATCATCCCAAATGGGGGATGTGACAGAGGTGAAAGAGCCCCTTTGGCCAGCAGTCCAATGTGTAGAGGGAGGATGATCTCCTTCCTAAAATAATCTACTCAGCAAGGACAGAGAGGAAGGAAAACCAGAGGTGAAATGACATGCCCCAGGCCATATGGAGAGCAAGTGGCAGAGCCCAGCAAAGTGCCAGGAGCTGCTGTACAGTCACTTCAAGTCTCCCTGACACCCTCCAGGAAGTGAACTGAGGAATTCCCAGGAGTGCTGTCCCTGCAGACCTCACAGTCTTCTTGACCCAAAGGCCCCAGGCCCGGTACCTCCCTGTGGGATGCTGCAGCAACCATGAGCAGGTGTGGTTGTTTTGGGCACAGTGAAGTTTCTGTCTCAGAGGACATCTCCAAATTATTCAGTGAAACAAGGATGGCAGAACTCTTCACACTTAAAAGGAAATAACTGAGGTATTTAACTTCTGATGAGAACAATTGTTTGGCAAGAAGAGATTCCCCTTTTCTGTTGAACCAGACCTATGGGGGTTCCTTAGCTGTGCTCCACAGATCAGCCCAGGACCAACTTTTTGGAGAACTGGTGGACTTGGGAATGGGTTCTAGCATGAAGATTCCTTCGGACCAGGAATCTCCAGCTGGGGAGTAGTCCCATGGTCAGCTGCCTGCCAGCCCCTGCCAGCGCCCACCTGCCTTGGCAGCAAAGCCTGCCATGAAATGCCACAATTTCCAGCCAGTATCACACCCAAAAGTCCATCAGAACTAGCCAGGGCAAGTCCAAGCAGCCCTAAGGTTGTTTGTTGGTGTGTTTGCTGAGTCCCTCCACAGTGCAGAGGCACCAGCAGGCACAGGGGTGGTTTAAAGCAGTAATGGCTAACTCCAGACTGTGGCACGAGGGTGTGTGCACACATGTGTGTGTGTGAGTGAGTGTATCAATGTGAAATATGGCTGATATATGTGAATGAGTTTGGAGCCAACATTACAGCTTTGGGGGAGCCAATCCAACATTGTTATTCATCTAATTCCAAAGAGCAGTTATTCCTTTTAGTCTAAGTTTTATTTTTATTTCAAATGTGATGTGGTTACAAACTCATTCCCTTGTATAATTTTGCTTTCCAAGTTAATTACAAGATGTTCTAATTAATTATATTTAATGATTAACGTACAAACTCACAAGGAATGAACATAGCTTAGAGAACATTTGCTCTCAAAAGATATGTCTAGACTAGTTTGGTTTATCAGGAAAAGGTTGAAAAAATTAAAATGAGAGAGAGCCAGGGAGAGAGAGAGAGAGAGAGGGAGAGAGAGCAAGTAAAAATACACTGTGGAAGAAAAAATAACAATTTAAAAAAATCAAATTATGTCCAAACAAGAGCATATTTTTCTTTGGAGTTCAAACACCACCTTTAACCATCTCCCCACCCAGGATCTGATTACTTTTAATGGGACTCTGCTTGTGATTTAAGTTGTTGTTCATTTGTACAGTAATTAAGTTGAGTTGAGTTGGTGTCTATTACATCATGGTTTATATTATGAATTCACACTGCAATTATGTGCGTGTGTGCAAGGGTAAGTGAGCAGAAAAAGGACCTTCTAGTTAAGATCACAACTGATAACTCCGTCAGGCTGGGCTTAGCTAAGCTCTCCCAATCTCTTCTTCTTCAGCCTTAACCATGTCACCTCCAGACACCCAAATGACACATACAGGAGTGAGGACTTTGCCTCCAGACATCCTAGTAACACATACGCCAGAGAGAAATGCCCATGAGGAAGCAGGATCCTGAGAAGAGGCTGGAGGCTGATCCTTCACCCCTCGGGCCAGATGACTGCTGACACCTGGGCACTCATCACTGAGCAGCCACGTGTCTAAGCCCAGCAGGCCCACGGTTCTAAACAGGGTCTCCATTGCCCCAGCAATCAGGGATTATAACGTGATGTATCCACTCAGTGATCAAAAATCCACACACATATCTATTACACACACCTCTGTTTGTAATACACACACACATCACATGCATGTATACAGACACCTAATTTCTAATGCAAGAAACTTAAATTCTATATAGGCAGAAATCGGAGTGAATTAAAAATCAGAAATCTGAGCCAAAATAAGTTCCAAAGTCAGAATTTAAAAGCTGGGGTTTTTTTCCCCTTCTCTAGCACTTTGTCCAATTCAGCAAATTACCAGTGGGCTGAGAAACTCCTCTAAAGTTTAATGTCAAGATGATTGCAGCGAAGATTTTCGAGCACAGACCCCCAGTTTGAAGCATGTGGGTGCTCTGTGGGGCTCAGTGCTTGTGGTGTCACATTGCTTGGTGAGCTGGCTGGGGACAAGGACACCGCTCCACGAGGTGCTGCACAAACACAGGCTCCATTGTTCACCCAGGAAGTTGAGTGCTCATGGCAAGGGATACCAACATACCAACTTTCATTTCATGCTGTGAGAGTGAGCCAGTGTCATCTCCCCAGATTTATTCTCACCAGCACCACTAAAGTCTTATTACGACCTTCCACCCAATATTGCACTGGAGCAGATTGGAGGGAGTGAAAAATCTTGTTTCACCAAGTTATGACAGAGGCATCAAACACTCCTGACAAGAGCCTGAAGGAAAACACCAGAACACCTTGTTCCAGCTGAAAAATTCACTTCCATTCCAGTATTAAATAACCCTGACTTGCTACCCCAGTTGTCTACCTTCATGACTTTCATACTGTTTTATCTGGGAAGTGGCCACATGTGGATTATGATTGTACAAGAAAACAGCAGCAGCAGAAAAGGGCAATAAGAAATCTGATCCCTTTTAGGATTTCTAGAAATGAAGCTGTGCACAGCAGGTCCATAGGAAGGAACTGGTTAATATTTGGAAAAACCAATCACCACTTTTATCCTCTTTTTTTTTTTTTTTCCAGCGCTACAATCCCATCCATGCTCCCAAGTCCCTATTCAGCATTTCAGGCTACATTCTTGGAAGCATTTGACTTCATCTATTGTAGTAAATAAGACATGCATGGGGCTGTTCTCTGGCCCAGAGGCCAATTGGCACAGACCAGTTTGCGTCCGTGCTGATAAGCGCCTCTCCTTCCAAAACTGGGGGGCTGCATCTGAACCGCCTGTGGTGATGCTCCTTGGCCCAGGCTGTCCCTGGACTGTGCCCAGGCATTGTCTGGGAGAGTGCTAGTTGGAACAGGACAAAACCATCACCAGGGACCGTGCTAAAGGTTGGAAAGTTTGGGAGATCATGTGCCAGTACCTGGGCTTGAGCCCTGGCCCTGTTTAGTTTATCAGCACAGCCATAGCTTTAGGTGTTTAGGTGTAATTATACAGAGACCTGATTGCCATGGATCTCCCTGTAGAATCCACCTAAAAACAGGTTTCATAGCAGTCTGTCTGCACATGGTCAGGATCCTGCCTAAATTAGCCAATGGAGAATGCCAAGGGAAAAAGATAAAAAAATGGGATGTTTTAAGTCCTGTTTCACTGTAGGATACAGGTACCATATTCTAGGCAGCAAGGGGACATCTCCCTTCCCAGATAATTCACAGCCCTGAGCCCTCTCCTGGAGTTAAGCTAAGATTTTTCTCTGAGAAACCCAAGGAAGGGACATTCACTTTCCTCTTTTCCTCCTCTTTTATCCCTCTTCTGAAGGACTTGACAATAGGTGTGTAAGTATTGGGTGAACTCACTTCTTCTTCTGAAAGGATTTGAACTGTATTTCCAGGACAGTACATTAAAAAAAAAAAAAAAAAAGTGCAAGGAGGAAGTTCTGGGAAGATGAAGGAAGAGAACAAATAGAAAATGTTGAGGGGCACTAGCTAGGAGGGGTTGTTATTGACATGTAAGATTTTGTTATTAATTAATTAGGAGCCGGAGGGAGAAAAAATAAAAAGAAAGAAAGATTGGAAGAAAATCTAAAATACTGTAGTAAAAAAATAAACTTTGTTTTACTGCTAATCCCACTGAAGTCTCTAGCCTGGTGTTGTCTCAGAAGAACATATTCTGTGAGCAACTTGGGAAGTAATTTGAGCGTCTCTGAAGTCTTTCATTGGCTCATCCAGTATTAAATCATCTGGCAATGAAGAAAAGTGTTTAAAGTTAACTTCCACACAGAACAAATTCCTCTGGAAAACTCTTGTCATTCAGCCCAGTTTACCCAAAGTCTGGTAGCATTGATTAGACTGGGGCTGGGTTTGAATTTTTTTTATGTGTTTTCATTTTTTTCTATTTAAAAAAAAATGCATTTTAAAGAAAGAGTGCTACAAACTTCTATGGACTTAGCCACTTAGTGAGAAACTTAGAAGACAAATCTGAGAAGACAAGTCTAAGTTGGGGAAGAGAAAGCTTGTGATATGCTTGTCTGTCATCCCTGGACAACAAGACTGTTATTGCACCTTCTCTGGGACACTGGGGATTAAAAGCCTTGTCTAGGTGACTCTGTAGACCCAGGGAAGCAAGGACCATCCCTTCTTGCTACTGCCTGCTAACCAAGGGCTTTGCAACTCAGAGCCAGGGATAAAAGCAGCCTGGTACCCCCACTCAGGGGTGGTCTAGCAAGACTCAACCAGCTCTAATTCCACACATGGGGATTTTGCATCCACGCTTTTCTTCTCTCCCTTTCTTTTTTCTCTACTTTTTAAATTTTTAAATGCCAGGGAGGTAGTGAAACCTTTGATATTCCCAGGAGTCCTGCTTCAGTGTCTTTATCTGCACACACCCTCCAGCACCCAGCCAACCCAAGGAGCTCCTCATCTGCAGGCAGCGTGGTGTGTCCTCCCAAAGGACCAGCTCTGCATCTCCACGCATCCACCTGGACCCAGCTGGTCCCCTAGGTGGCTTGACACTTGCCATTTGCTCCCAGCTGCCTCAATCTGCTTTAAACCTGTTCTCCTCAGCATTTTTCCCTTGTTTCCAAGCCAATTCCCCAGTCTCACAAGCTATGCTGACAGTCCTGCTCACCTCTTCCTACCCGCAGGCTTGGGAAGCTGAAACACCCCGTCAAGTAACACACCTAGTTAACTGTGTAATGCTGTACCTATGGGGCAATTCCATCCCAGCACCTGCAGGGATCCTGATTACACCCTAAAACATGATATTTCAATTTCATTATCTGATCGGGCATTAGCAACGAGCACCACTAATGAGTATATTAGTCAGTTCCTTTATTAAACTAGCGGCAGCATTTGATGCAATGACCTCCTGATGTAGCTCTTTGATGCCATGTGATTTGATTTTTATTTCTTCTTTTTTTTTTTCTTTTAATTGAGAAAGATACAGCAAAGCAAATAGAAAAACTGTGAGGAGCAGAATTAGCACATTGGCAATGCAGGCAAATACATGTTCAGCAAGGAGAATAAATTTTATTGTAACTGCAGAAGAGACAAGTGGCGAGCTACAGCTAGCTAACATTTGAATATAACCATTCATTACTCCTGCCATCATTATTATGAATTTGTTGTTGTTATTCTATTACACAGCCAGTCCTGAGGACTGGTTTTACCATCTGTAACCTGGCGATCTTTCACCCTTAGCAATTGTTGTCTGGTCGTGTTACCACAGGGCTCATTGTGCAAGAGGCTGCACAAGCCCTGAACAAAGAGGGGATACCAGCCCCAGGGCATTTCCAGTGTAAGTGACAGATGAGTGACAACAGGCAGATCCTGATGGACAGAGGAGCATGAGGAAACAGGGTCACACATGTGGCTGAATCCAGGGTGAAGTTTAGGAGAAAGCTTCAGGCTCAGCCAGCTACCAACTCCACCAGTGAAGCATTGCTTTCAGGCACTTAAATTCCTATGTCCTGGCAAAACTCCAGCCTGAGGAATAATACAGAACATCCTACCAAAACTGCCATTATTGTTTTCACTAGAGAAATCATCGCGCTTTTCCTTCCAAGAAACTCTGATACCGCAGTCACAGCCCTGGATGACTCCTGCAAGCCCTCCCAAACATGACTGCATTTTGAAAGATTTCATCTCAGGTCCAGTTCTAACCTGATATTTAATCATGAGAGTGTTCAAGGCTCCTTTGGATAATTACTGGAGGTATTAAGCCATCCCAAATTGAAGCATCAGGTGCTTCTCACCCAGGTAAATGGCTTGCATGGGCTTAAATAAAGAAGCATTTGCACTGGCCATAGATCATTTGTGGCCCTGCTCTGGCATGTTGTCACGTGGAACACCATCATCCCATCCACCTGGCTTTGGGACTTTGAGGCCAGCCCACTCAGGCTGCTGGAAGTAATATGGGAAGTACACAGGAGATTTTAACAGAATTATTTCTGCAGTCATTTTTCTTCAGGAATCCAAGAACCAAAAGACTAACTGAGAACATGAGGACAGAAAAAATATCTCTGTTGGTATGGTAAGCGTTGGAAGGCCCAACCTGCCTACTTCCTGCATTATCTTGTATCCAACAAGGTTAAAATATTATTGCCTCTGTGCCAAGTATGTAGTCTCAACCTAATAGTCATGTGCCACCAAGCTGTTGTCTTCTTCCCCACCAGTAGTAAACTTGCTCCCCACTGCCATGGAGGATGTACCTGCACTGGCTCTACTTATAGTAACCAGAGGTGGGTTTCTGCTGGGTCCAGAGGGCTGATTCAGATTTTTCTACAAGAGAACGAGGGCCTGACATCAAGGTTCAGGATCAAAATGCTGCCCAGAAATAATGCCAAATCCTCAACAACTCAAGCAATACTTCCATGACTTCCCTTAACCAGGACTGTCAGGTGAGCCCTTCACCACCTATCTTCACCCAGTAGCTGGGAACTGTGAATTTTTGGGGGATACCTACAGAAGACCAAAGAGGAGCTGGGGACCCCCTCTACTCCCGGTATACTGGAGTAGCTCAGCCAAACTGGGCCTTGTTCAAGCAGACCCTCTGCTGCAAATCTCTCACCTGAGCTGTGTGTCCACACATCCCTGGCAGGGCTCCCAGCATACCCGGGTCTGTAATGGGCCTGCCTCCCTCTGACTGCCCAGTTAACATCCTCCTGCTGCCTCCTTAATTATAATCCCTTTATTTTATCTAGCCCCAATTGTAGCAGTTGGTGAGTCACCAGGCTCCATAACAAGACGATCAGGACACATTTCATATTACACTGCAGTTTTCATTCCAGGGCGTGGGCTGAAGGCGTTGTTTATTTATTTTAATTTGGTTCGGTTTGGGGTTTTCTCACAGGTGATGGAGTACAGAGATTTAAGCAGGGGGTAGAAGGGTGGAAGGGGTAAAAAACAAAAACAACCTCAATCCATCTGGATCAATTAAATCTTGTTGAAAAGTTTTCAACCTCAGGGTTGCCTGAGGTAGGTCTAATAGTCACACTCTTTGGCATTTAATGAAAATGCTAATGATTTCTCCTTTGGAATATATTTTCACTTCTAGTTTGAACAAGATGCATCTCTCCTCCAATCAATTCCACAAGCTCTTAATTTTTTTCCTCCCCATTTATGCGCGTGCCCCTTCAGGGCAAATTAAGAAATTATTGCCTCTATCCAAAAAGTAGCTGAAATGTGCAGCCCTATGCTTCACATCACAGGGGTGGGGAGGAAAAAAATCTGTAAATGGGAGCAACAATCCTATTTGTGTCTGACTTGTGTAGGAAAAATATGGCGTCAAACCTTTCTCATCCTGGTTCTCCAGCTGCGGGCACAGGTCTCAACCAGTGAAAATCACCATTGATCCAATAGAGCTGCATCTGGATTGAAGACCTCACCTAAAACATTCAATTTTCTTGCTAGTAGTTCATTGTAGTGAGAAAAAGTGTGAGCAAATAAAGAGAGGATTGTTTAAATATAGGATGAGACTTTTCTCCCCCAGTTTCTAAGGGATCAGAATGGAGATGAGTGCTTCAGGACATCCATAGGCTCTGGAGAGAGACAGGTTCACCCCCATCCCAAACCTGACACTGGCATTTTTAATGGCTGAAATATGATGGCTGAAACAAAGGCATCAAGTGGAAGAATTGCCACAAGTCAAACCCACTTAGAATTTGCAAAGGAAATTCAAACAAATCACAAAAGTTTCCAGTAAAGGATGGGAATGCTGAACACAGGCTTAGAGGCATAAAGGCTAATGGAAAAGAGGGATGGGAGTATGAAGCATTTTCTTAAAATTGCCATTAGCTCAAGGGAAAACTACGCAATCTCCCTGCAGAGGTCTGAGAAAAGGCACAAAGAATGATTAGTTTTCCCTAAACTAATGTATTAAACAAGGCCAGGGCATGTGATTGCCCTGCTCTTAGCTCTGTCCCTAGCAAGTTTTCTCCTGTGGCACCTGACACGCTGAAGCGTGGTTGAGAAGACATCATGTGCATTATTCCCAGTACAGAGTACCCATGGGAAAACTTTTTTTTTTTGGTGGGAAGTTGGATTTTCAAGTGTAGGCATACCATCTCAGTCCATGCCCTGCCATGATTTTTGGGATCAGAAAATGAACCCTGGACCATTTTATTTACTTGTCTGAATATAGGCACAAAATCTGACTGTGAATAACTTTAAAAGGCCTACAAATCCCTAAGTTGAAAGAGTTAAACTGGAAGACGCGGGCTGGCATCAGCAATAAGTCAAATTATGGAACGCATTCAGCAATAAAGAATAATTAAAGGCATGGATGCAAATGAAAATTGCAATAAAACACATGTTTTAGAAAAGATAGATCACTCTCAACTGACCTAATAATTTGTTTTGATATATCACTGATTTTGTAATGAAGAAAATGTAGCAGGTCTAATCTCTCTGGATTTCATTTGATATGGTACCTCATGAGAAATTATTAAGAGGTAGAATATGGAGATCAGGAGAGGAATTTTATGATGGAAAGGGGAGTCACTACATCAGAAATTACAACAGGGGGTGTTGAGAGAGGATGTACTTAGCTGGAAGGAAATTATGACCACAGTTCTTCAGAAATCAGGTTGGGGACTGAATTTATTTCTGAAAAGTGGGATGCATGGATCATAGAATCATGGAATCATTTAGTTTGGAAGAGACCTTTTAGATCACTGAATCCAACCATTACTCCAGCACTGCCAAGGCCACGACTAAATCATATTACCGCATGCTACATCTACATGTCTTTTAAATTCCTTCAGGAATGGTGATCCCACTGCTTGCCTGAGCAAACTATTCAATTGCTGAAGACACTGGTGAAGACATTTTCCCTCACATTCAATCTAAATCTTTAGTGGCATGACTTGAAGCCCTTTCCTCTTGTTCTGTCACTTGTTATCTAGGAGAAAAATCAACCCCCACCTCACTACAGCCTCCTTCCAGGCAGTTGTAGAAGGCAATAAGAGCCCCCCTAATTCTCCTTTTTTCCAGACTAAACAACCCCAGTTCCCCTAGCTGCTCCTCTCTAGACCCTTCACCAGCTTCTTTTTTCTTCTCTGGACACGCTCCAGCACTCAATATCTTTCTTTATAGATTTATAGAGTAGTTTGTCTTGGAAGAGACCTTTAAAGTTCATCTAATCCAGGAGCCCAAAACTGAACACAGGACTTGAGGTGGAGTGTTCAGGGGGACAATCACTACCCTGGTCCTGCTGGCCACACTATTTTTGATCCAAGCCAGGATGTCATTGGCCTTCTTGGCCACCTGGGCACAGCTGGCTCATCCAGCTGCCAGCCAACATCTCCAGGTCCTGTTCCTCAAGCCCATAGCACTGCAAGGGGTTGTTGTAACCCAAGGGCAGGACCCACCACTTTGCCTTGTTGAACCTCATTCAATTGTCCTCAGCCCATGGATCCAGCCTGTCTAGATCCCTCTGCAGAACCTTCCCAGCCTCCATCTGGTCATCACTCCCACCCAGCTCAGTGTCATCTGTGAACTTATTGAGGATGCACTCATCCCCTCAGTGTTAAACACAATTGGACCAAGCATTAAAAGAGAGCAAGTGACATGGCTACCAAAAATGTGCCTCATAAAGTATTTCCCATAAGAAGAGGGGAATTTCAGTCTTGATCTGCACAAAACACACGGAGGGCAACCTCCAAAGCAACAAAACAGATCCTAGTACATTACCTGTACTTAGGAGAGATGATCTCACGGTACAAAGCTACAGTGCTGAAATGCATCAGGAAATGGTGAACCCATGACATAGAAGAGGTAGATACATCTTGGCTTGTTTAGCTGAACAAAGCAAGGACTGGGACAACAGTGCTGATTTACATATAAATACATCAGGAGAGCAAACAGGGGGAAAAAAAAATCTATTTAAAATAAAAGACAGCATGAACACAACAAATGGCATAAACTGAAACTAAGTAAATACACACACTGGTTGAAGAAAGACTAGGGTAAAAGATCTGAACAACTTCCAGTTAGTGCAATGAGAGCAAAAAACACACCAAGAAACATCCTTCCACATGAACCATTTTCAGCTCATGGAAGAGTTTAAAAGAGAGAAGAGATATAAATTGGAGAATCAAGAAATGCCCTCCAGTTTTACTCATCTGTATGTGAGAAAGAACAAGTAAACTTCTTGAAGACAGTCAAACCTGTCTGGTATGCTACACCAAAAACTGCCTGGTTGTCCTTTTAGCACCTGGCACTTCCTTTTTCTCACCAGGCTGCTGGTGTTTCACTTGTAACAATACACTAATTGAATAGCACACTGACAGATTTGCATGCCACAGTCCTCCCGCTTCTGATTTCTTTGTTGTGTTTGTGTACTTCTAAGCCCAGAGAAAAGAAAAGGGAAAAAAACTCAACAACAACTAGCAAGAGAAACAAAGCAAACACACATGCATACAGCACTTCCAAACTGGTCTTGACACCAAACAATAGTAGAAAGGGATAACTACCACTCTCAGGGCTCTCAGATGATCAGGTCGGCGAAGCAGACACAAGGAAAGGGGATTTCGAGAAACTAATAATACCTGTGCCTGAAATGGGAGCTTTGCTGTAAAGAGAAAAGAAACATATGCTTTTCAGCTGGAGTGGATTTCTTATGTTGCTCAGAAGTGACTGGCTCATCCTCAGTGTAAAGGACTGGTGTTGTATTAACTGTTCTGTATCAGTTTCCCTCTCGAGTCCCCTGCCTGAGCCGCTGGGTTATTTCATTTCTGGCAGGCAGCACAAACAGGAGCCTGGGGTAACTCAAGTCCCTGATGGTGCTGAGCAGACATCCATCTGTGCTTCCTGGCATGCATATCTATACCCTGTCAGGGCTGGATTGGCTGGGCAGTGTTGGTCAGGAGCTGGGACAAGTGGTGACTGTGGACTGACAAATGCAAGGCCCTAGTGTTCACAGGGTAGCACATCAGCTGAAGATTCTTCATAGGATCCCTGATGCCTGCCCCTTCTTCTCTGTGAGCTGACCACATCCAAAAGGGAACACCAGAGTCTCAGCATCCTGCTTATTGAGGGCAGAAAGTCCCCTGGGAGCACATGGGCCTCAGGAAGCCCTGTGAGAGCCCTGGTTGTCAGAGCACAGGCAAAATGAGTGCTCTTGCAAGTAGTTTAACAAATTTTGGGTCCATCATCATTCTCCCTGTTCTCATGTGGTATTGTTTATGCTTAAGCCAGCATTCTGAAACAGGCACTGCCAGGTTCTGCATCATGACGGCAACAGAGTTGGCTCCTTTATTATGTATCCATTCCTAACTGAAAATAAGGCATTTGCCCCTGGGGAAGAGGGAGGTGAGCTACCGTCTGAGTTTTTCTCTGTACCACCCTCTGCCTCACATGGTTTCAGAGCCAACATACACAAAGTTTCCTTTGCCTTCAACCTACGTACCTGAACACAGTCCCACTCTCAACTATTCCCTCCCTGCAGTTGTTTGCCCACTTCTCGGAATTGTATTTCAGCTGTCTATGGCCTAGATCCAGTGGGGAAAAAAAAAGATCTCCCAACACCAGAGCTGTTATTTGCCTAGACCTAGATTCCTTTGGTACAGGAGCATTTGCTTCCTTGGAAGACCAAGACTCACAGCTGAAAGGTAGATTTTCCTGAAACTAGAGCTGGAAATTATCCCCAAACCCTACATTTAAGCAGAATAACGTCAGGGGAGTCTGGACCTGCTTTGATCTTTATAGCATCAGCCCCTCTTTCTCCAAGCTCAAAGCAAAGCAGATTGGGACTTGCCATCTTGGCCCAAATGAACATCAAGATAGATGCTGAAGGCTTCTTTGTTCCTTGAGTGTCAACTGTAAGTGTGAGTCATTGTGGCTTCAGGAAGGAGGGAACCTCTCAGACAAGGTCTTTCTGAGGGAGAGATGGGAATTTATAGCTGATGCAGAAGATCCAGTTTTAAAGATATGAAGCTAGATTCTCAGGGGCACTTGTCTCCCATTGATTCCTAAGTACCTTATAACATCCATTCATAATGACTGAATCTGAAAATAATTTCAAGGGAATATGAGTGCATCGTTCCACTTTGTTGCAGTGCTTAATAAAACTAAATATCCATGTGTCGCCCAGATAACACCTTAAAGCTCAGTTGTACTCTTTATCTCCTGATAAACCTTTCCCCACAACCAGATCCACTTTCTTGGGCTGCAGGTGTGATCATTCCCCTCTCTGTACAGCTCTGTATTTTTTTCTCATTAAGTGAATTCATTGGGATTTCTTACATGAGGGTGGAGCAACTTAACAATGAACAACTTGGCAAAATTGGGCTTTATTTAATTACTTGAGGATTTGGCCCAACATACTGGTACAACATGAGATGTATCTCATGATCTTTCACTTGCGTAACCCTCTTCCTCTTGTTGTTTATTGTCATCCCTTGCTGGGTTAGTTCCTTGGGGCAGAGACCTTTTATTTAATTAGTCTGGAAAGGGCCTGGCACACCTACAGAGCCATATTAATAATGAGAAACAGTACTAACCTACCCACAAGAAGATGTGAGCTTCCTTGCAAGATATGTGACAGGGTACAACCACAGTGATCAGTCACACTCTGACCCAATAGGGCTCACCTTGGTTTCTCTTGGGTGGGAAACTTATCACTGCCATGTCCTCAGGCTCTTTTTCCTCTTATATTCGGAGAAATGTCATTATGACAGATCATCTGCTGATTAGATTTACCTCAAATAATAAGCTAATAAGTGTTTCTTACACCTTCTGGAACTCCCTTTCCAAGCATTAGAAGAGGGAAAAAATAGTAGGTGGACAGCAGGTCTCATGGAGCTCGTGTCCAAGTGATTTTTATCTGCTAGTTGGTTGACTTCTAACAGGGTAGCACTAAGGTTGCAGCAGGAGATCCCTTATTAGCGGAAAAAAAAGAGAGAGAGATATCAAGAGTGAGAGAGAGACAGAGAGAGACAGAGAGAGAAAGAAAGGAAAGAAAGGAAGAAAGGAAGAAAGGAAAGGAAGAAAAGAAAGGAAGAAAGGAAGAAAGGAAGGAAGAAAGGAAGGAAGAAAGGAAGGAAGAAAGGAAGAAAGAAAGGAAGAAAGAAAGAAAGAGAGAAAGAAAGAGAGAAAGAGAGAAAGAAAGAGAGAAAGAGAGAAAGAAAGAGAGAAAGAGAGAGAGAGAAAGAGAGAAAGAGAGAAAGAGAGAGACAAAGAGAGAAAGAGAGAAAGAAAAAGAAAGAAAGAAAGAAAGAAAGAAAGAAAGAAAGAAAGAAAGAAAGAAAGAAAGAAAGAAAGAAAGAAAGAAAGAAAGAAAGAAAGAAAGAAGAGAAGAGAAGAGAAGAGAAGAGAAGAGAAGAGAAGAGAAGAGAAGAGAAGAGAAGAGAAGAGAAGAGAAGAGAAGAGAAGAGAAGAGAAGAGAAGAGAAGAGAAGAGAAGAGAAGATGAAAAAGAAAGAAAGCTTATGCAAGTGTTTGTGACTTTTTAGGTGCCACAGACAAAACAGAAGCAGGCAATTGTTTCTGTGGTATCTGATAGGGCATAAACCAATTAAAGCTGTTCCTACAGGTAGGGCATTCAAAATATCCTTCCTGAATGGATTCTTTAAGATCTAACAATGGTGGACCTAACGTTGTCTTTCTTTCAAGAAAATCTCCAGCTCCAGTACTGTACTGTTGTCCAGCAGCTCACAGGAGCTGCATATCTCTAAATCTACAGTCCTGCTGTCAAATGTGATTGAATTTGGTTAATGGCTTCCAAATATACCAGGCAGACAGACACACAGACATGTACACACATCCCGCCACATAGCATCGTCTCATGATCCAAATTTCCATCAGAAAGGAAGCTTATGGAAAGCAACATGACCAACTCCCCCTTGATCACACCCCAGGTGTGAAACACTGGTCTGCACCCACATGGAAGACCAGACTTTGCCAAGAGCCCAGAGACAGTCGGCCCAACAGCCCTCATTTATCTGTGCGTCACGCTGTGCCAAAAGCAGCATGTTTTCCTTTGTCACTGCTTAAGGAAGAGTCGGGAGGTGTCATTGACTTTCCCTTTTTGTCCCATCCAGCAAAGCCAGCATGGCAAAACAAAACTGGAAGAGCACGCTACATGTGTGGTTTTTTGTTGTACCTATGGCACAGCCTGAATTTCAGAGGCCATGTTTTGGAAGCTTTCTCTACTCTCGGCACCTTGGAAAGGCAATTTGCGTGTTACATGAACTAATTTCAGGCACAGGTTTTTCGGTCAGATGTCAGAAGGAAGAGTTGAATCCTGCTCAGAATGCAGGGGTTTGAGGGTTGGGGTTTTTTAAGCTGAAGAGAGCCCCAAAGTTGTCAAACCCTCCCACCCTTCCTCAGTTCACCTGACTCTTTTGAGAGCTCCCAGACTGTGGATGTCAGCTTTTATCAGAGACAGAAGATAATCATAATGGCAACAAAACTATGCTGAGAATAAAACTGAAGTCTATTTAAAAATTTAAAAAAAAACAGAAGGAGAAAAAAAAAAAAACAACAATGCACACTAAAATATTCCATATGCTCTTATGGTGGGTTGCCCTCGGCACATAGAGAGAGATTGTAACTAGGCACAATCTGATAAGGCAGAATGCAACTGTGAGCTACTAGGCAACCACTAAAAAAAGAGGAAGAAAAAGGACAGAATCAGCATACACACAAAAAAGAATAGGGTGGAAGACAGAGGTGAAACTGAGTTTCTGCACATAAAATATCACTGTTCATGGAGGACCAGATGTTAATAAAACTTTGCAGGGGTTTCCAAGTGAGGCCATGACTGAGGCTGCAGTCTGGATGCTGCACAACAATGCCTGTTGTAGCCTAGCTGGTTTTCTTTCCCTTTTCCTTGCATGGTGGAGAAACACACGCCAACCGCATAATCACAAGGCACCCTCAGCACCTCCTTCTCCCTCTCTTTGTAGGTCTCACCCCACTGTCAAGCCTTGTCATTAATAGAAGCCTTGATCCTGCAACATGCAGCACGCACAGGATGGCCGGTTCCCACACGGGGAGCTTCTCCTTGCATGGAGAACAGCTTTTCACTGGGATGCCAAGGAAGGGTGTTGCGCTGCAAAGATGTCAGCCAAGGCCTGCAAAGCCAGTTTTGTTCCCATTTTATGGCTTCCCAATAAAACTCACGTGTTAGCACATAATTAGAAGTTAAGCACTGGTGGATCTAGACCTGAGATCGTGAAGGATTATTGCTGTTTCCTAGCACAAGAGGTCTGGTTGCTGATTAGGAATTTGACGCTCTACTGCAATTAATAATAATAATAATAATAATAATTCACTAGATCTAGGCTTGCATCTCTGTTTCAAACAGAATTCTTACTGAAATTAAGCAGGCTTCCACGCATCCTGAGAAAGCGTGTCTCCTTACAAAATGGAAATGTGATCCTGCAGTCCTACCCTATGGTAGCAGTCAGGCCCAGGAACAGCGCCAAAAAGCTCAGCAAGATGAGCCTGTACAAGGGCCATTTTACATAAAGCAGGAGTAATCATGGAAACATGGCTCTCTGGATTGGAACCAAGCCCCTGAGTCACAAACCGGGACCCCCCTGTTGTAGTTTCTGTAGAAACACAAAGCAACGTGGGAACACGGCCTCATTGGAAGAGACAAAGGGCAAAATCCCTTATTCTGGATTTTTAAGGCAAGTGCTTTCACACCAACCTGCTCTTTGGCTTTGAGCAAATCACTTTGCTTGCTTAAGTTTGTTGTTTTTTTAAATTAGTACTGAAAATGGGTTTCGACACATTTTTCCTCACGGGAGTGTTGGGAGGCTGAGTTAATAAATGCTTGCCAAGCAGTAGGAGATTCTCAGATGAATCTCACTTCCCCTGGATGTGTACCATGCTCATTGTGGCCATGTCTGAACACTTACGCATGTATAATTAAGAAGGACCGTGATAACAGAAAGTGCAAAGTGCTGCTCCTTTCTCACTGCATAATCATGTCTTGGAGGTGGGTGGCCCAAGAGGGAAGCATTGCATCAGGTGCAACAGAGCTTGCTGCTGAGGTATGTTCTGAGAACAGTGAGTTTTTGTCTTTCACCAAACTGGGGCTCAGTACAACCTTTAGATTTTTCACTATATGCTAATTAAACCTTCCCTGGGCACTCAGCTATTCCCTCCAGCCCCTGCTTGCTTTCTGTGCACAAACCCTCTACAAGCCTACACAAGCACCCATCAGCTTTCATTATAATTTACCTGCAAAATCCACACACTCCTGCTTTCATGTAAAAAAAAAAAAAAAAAAAAAACACTAAAAAAATCCTAAGATATAAAAACCATCGTGAAAGCCAGTGAAATAATCTGTTGCCTACAAATCAGGCCTGTGATGGTAGGAATTAGACCTCCCACATCACATTAGCTTGGAGGGCTCTCCCTTCCCCTTAGCCTGCAGTGGAATTCCCGTTCCTACCACCATGGTGGAAGCCAGCCCTGGCCCAGTGTCTGCATACCACCCGTCCTGTAGCTGCAGCATGTTTACTTCAGTATTAAAAAATCAGGAGTGGGGGAAATGGCTGTGAACTAACAGCAGTCTCTTTGTCGTGTGTGGCGGAGGCAGGGCAGGTGGAAGAATCCCACCTTGGTCGGAGGCCAGGCTGCATGGCCTCCCCATCTATTGTCACCAGGAGCTGGGTGATCTCAGGTGAGGGCACGTTACAAAGAAGGAAAAGGCAGGCTGTGTAAGGCAATCCAACAAGGTGGGATTAATGCGTCCTTGGCCTTAAATACTCTATATGATACAGTTCCCACTTTTCTATAATAACTGCTCTGCTGTCCCTAAGGCCTCACAGCAAAGAAGGTTCCATCATGAGTTATTATAACATATAGCTGTGACACTGTATCCTCTCAGTGCTGCTGGTTTCACATTTTGCATTGTCAAAGATAACCCCACACACGTGTAGGCAGCTCTAGTTATCACAACGTACTTGCAAAGTGGGGACGCCTCCCAGCCGAGTGGTACAATTCAAACCCACAATGTCCTCTCAGAGATGAGGGCCTTGCATGGCCCAGTGGCCATCCCAATGCTGTGAGGAGCACGGGCTTGTTCCTGCCACATGGGTGTTGTTTCCTTTTCCTCATTCATGTCACCAAGATGGTCACCATCCCAAAGGCTCCCACCAGCATCCTTTGCCCTCATGCACCAGCCTCCCAAAGGAAGAGAGGAAGGAGGAAGAAGACCATGAGCAGAGCCAGTGCTCCAGGTTCCACCATCTGCAAAAATGAGGGCTTGAAAATTCTGACTCAAGTCAGAGGGTGCCAACTCACCAAAGCCTGTGCCACGCCCTCTATTTTTGGCATACCTGAAGCAAACACTGAGGAGCCTTCAAAATGAGGGCTGTGCAGTCATTAGGACCTAAGAAAAGGCTTGCAGGACTCTGCCAAACTGGGTACTGCAGCAAGAGCTTGGAGAAGGCTGGAGTCAGCAAAATGTTTTTGGAGAAAAAGTGCAGTAGGATCTCAGGTATCTGAGCATTTCACACACTGAGGCTTTCTAGAGTGTATAACATGGAGTAGGTAGATGCCAGAGCCATATGAATTCATTGCCCCCTGCACATTCATTGACCACAGATACAGCTTTGCAACAAAATCCTGAGACAGGTATTCAGTGGTGAAGCTAATTAACCCCCCAGAATTCCTACTCCAAACACTCCCCTAAATATGCAGCCGCTTAGATTGCATAGTAAGTTCAGTAGTAGCTTTCCTGCTAGAATCTTCCTGAGGAAAGGAAGACTGAGAAAAGAAGAGCAGGAGCACACAAAGAAGGATAAACAATTCCCTTTAAGAAGTGAAATGGTGTACAGAAAATCCAGTGAAGGAATCATTTAATCAGATTCAGGCTCCCTGAGGGAGACCCACTTCAATCAGGAGCAGACCATGCAGCGACACAGGTTCCCATCCAGAGACATCTAGGACTTTCCTAGGGACTGGAAGGAAATCTTGGAGAACATGCTACAAAAGGGCTTACAAATCTACTGAGCCCTATTGTGTTCATTAGTGCAGTAGTTAATTAAGGAATTGTTTTGAAGAATCCCGAAGACTGTCAACAGGACATCAATATACCAAAATCAGTCCGTTTATGTTCTCCATGTTCACATCATGGGAAGAAGGACAGTACACACCGCCACATCCAGGAGAAAAACAAATGGACAGATCTCTCCTTGGAAATTCTTGGGCAGAGAGGATATACAGAACGTGACCATGTGGAAAGTCACTTATGAAACAGGCACTTGTGTCTCATGAATATAATGGGCCTGCAAGGGCAAAGATGACTGTTAGCTTTTTGTGCATAGCTAATTAATTTGGTAAATGATTATGAAGAGTCAAAAGCAGTACATAGACCTGTTGACATGGCAATGTTTTATAGTTCCTCCCATTGAAGATCCAAGTCCTCACTTGGCCTGTGCTCACATTCAGAGTTCATATCTCACTGGTCTCATTGGATATTCCATAGGGTAGGAGGTCAGAGGGCTGCCAATGCCCAGTGGAAAAGCAGCAACCCCAGCGATGTACCCATGAACCCAAGGGGTTCATGAACTCCTTGGACAGCTGCATGTTTTTCCCTTGTGGTTTGCCAGCAAAGGAGATACCTTCTCTGTGATTCCCAGCTATGAAATGGTTGGCAGTTCCCTGACAAATCAAGCTCCTCGCTTATAATCCTCCCCTTTTCAGTTATCCGAAAGTCAGATCATTATTTTCCATAATGGGTAATGGCTTGCCCGAGGGGCAACTTGTGATCTCCTGGGATTGCCATGTAACTAATAAGTAATTGGTGGTTTAGGGATACTGTTAAGCATTCTGTTTTTCCTGGGAGCCATCAGACTAGACAAGAGAAATTATTTCTAATGGTGAGTGTATTAATCACTGAAAGAGGAGATTTTAAGAAGCACTGACAAATATCAACCAGTAAAGAGAAGAGCTGAACCTGTCTTCAGATGCCTCAAGGAGTGAAGGATTCACTTCCCTCACCCATGAAGCTCCTTCTCATGTTATTTTCTGCATTTTTCTTTTTCAGGAAAATATTATGCTTCCTTCCATTCTGCTCTCTACAGAGAGAGAGGTCAGGTGGTCCCTGTACCACCTCCATCTGAAGGTGTTCAGACAGCTTTCAGTAACACTGGGAGGACCATGACTAGTGTTTTCAGCCAGCAGCAAGCCAAAGGCAGGCAGCAAAGGCAGCTGCCTTCATAGATACCCAGCTCAGCAACCTGGGGGGCTCACATAACCTGCAGCTGGAAACACTGCAACGCTTCTGAGCCACCCAGGACCTCGTCTACAGGGACGGGCTTGCTACAGGTTTGCTGCGGTCTCTTGCCACCTCGCCGTACATAAATCAAACATAATTAAAGACATAATCAAACAGATTCCTGAAAACAAGCCCTGACTGTAAAGTTTTGTTACAACCCCTAACACACCTGCTGGTGCAGCTATCGCCCGGCTGTGCACTATCAAAGGTGTAATAACACGGCCGTATCCTGCAAAAGCTCCAGGGGAAAGCTTGAACAGAAAAGCCTTCATAGTCTTAAGGCAAGGAAAATATTATTGCACTTCCACAAAGCAGCTTCCCTTCCTCCAGAATAACCACCTCAGGACTTTCATCTCAGTGAGTTCTTGGCATTTATTATTTTAGAGTTTTTTTGCATCGGGAAATGATTATTTTCTTTCTTGCTCCGAGATCACTCTTTATTGTTAGTTAAATAAATAAAATTGATGGAGAAAATAGTAAATGCTTAGCAAAAGTGTGTTTCATCAAACTGTCTGATCCTGGGGATCCCAGGTATTCATTCAACATGGAAAACCTACTCAGCTGGATTTATATATATATTATACACGCACATATAAATGCACGTTTATATACCTCATAAGTGTGTGCACATTCATGTGATGGCTAATATCAAGTCTCTCTCTGTCCACTGCTGAACGTGATCATGTTTCTTGAGTACAGACCTAAAGTCTGTCTCTTTCATAGGTAACAAAGAGGGAAAGTCCCAGAGACTTCCATTGATTTCATTTCCCTTGAGAAATTTAAGTTTTGTCTGCAAGAGTGGCAAGCACTTCACTGGGAAAGGAAAGGAAATGAGATCATGTTCCCATCTGCCTCACTCTGTGCTTCTCTAGCAAAACTTCTCTGACAAACTCAGGGGAGATTTATATGGCTTGCAAACTCTGACAAAAAGTAATGAACCTAGGTTTCACAGGAGCTTAGAATAATCCCACACACATCCCTAGGTATACCATCACTTCTGGAGCATCCTTTCATGCCAGGTGGCTCCCTGATGCCTTTCAAACCCAAGGACTGCGGTTTCATGGAGCAGATGAATATTTGCTTTTTATTCACCCTTTGATCAAGACCAGCTCCAGCAGCAGCGGGCAGTGGGTTCTGACAACTTTCCTTTTGGATCTGACCCATTTTGGGTGCTGGTTTCTGCAGTAACTATCCATGCATGCTTTAAGGCATGTTTTTGTTCCTCATCTATCTATTCACTCAACAAATTAGCACAGTCTAGTCTTATGCAAATCAGAGGTTCGATTTCCTTGTGTACATTGAAACTCTTCCTCTGCCTTTACCAGCCAATGCACAGCTACTGCTATTTCCCTGCTCAGATGGGTTTTCATGGCTCGCTGCAGGCTGTAGAAATTAATACATGGGAACACAATCCAAGTAAGCTAAGCATGTGTTTTGCCACATACAGAGAGTAAAACATGGGGACAACAAAGAGATGGGAGATGGGGGGAGAAAAGAAAGGGTCAGACTCATTTGCTTTCAGATGACAGAAAGCAAAACATAAAGAATAAAAAATGTGATAGTTGGAGAGGAGAGGATACAACCAATTACCCACACTTAAATGCAAATGCAAAATGACAGTTCCACATTTGATGCCCTTAAACAGAAATGGAGGGTACCCTTCACATGTGAGAGCAGAGTAGGGGGAAAACAACATGTAATTTCCTTTCAGTAGCACCTAGGGATCATAGAATGATATAGGTTGGAAAACACCTTTAGAATCATCAAGTCCAATGACTGCCATTCCCACAAAACCATGTCCCTCCCTAAGTGTCACATCTACATGTGCCAAAGAGCCCATGGGTCAATTTTCCGGACAAAAACCAGAAACCTGTTTTTGGTGCTGACAGAAGGCCTGGAGAGTGTAGAAATGAGAAAATCTAAATGAAGGAAAACTTTATGAGGCCAAAAGAGGGATTACAAGGAGACAACCTCACAGCAGACCATGGGCTTGATCCCAGCCCTATAGTCCATCTCCAGACTCTGACCACTGGACAATAAAACCTGCTGCCCAACTGCTCTTTTCACTTGATTTCAGTCAAGGTAAAATGGGGCCTGACTTCCATGAAACTGTAATTGTGTCAAGGGAATTGTAATGTGTCCTTTGCCAGCACAGTTAAAACACCCTAACAGATGTTATTCTGATGACAGACATCAAAATAAGTAGATAGATTAACTGACAGATAGACAGAAAGAGATTGAAATAAGGAAAATACATACAGGGAGGGAGTGAGAGAGATGGATAGATAGATGAGCAGGAAGAGCTGGGAATATAAAAGATTATATAGATAGATAGACAGACAGATCTTGGCATAAAGCACTCACATCAAGGTGCAGTTGGCAGCCCTGATTTAATGCATCATTTGCTCAAAGTGCTCATCTCCCTCCCTCTGAGTAAAACGAGGTTGTTTGTTATGTGTTACAGAACAAATCCGTGTGTGGGCTCCCTTGGGGTCATAGGATTGCATGAGGTGAAGGGCCTGATCCTGCCAAGTTCCCAGCACCCTCTCTCCCCTCTGAAGCACAGGGTGAAAGGATGATGCTCAGCACCAGCACCCAAAATGCCAAAGGCCCTGAGAGCCCTGGCCAGTGCTGGAGTAAGCACCAGGAGGAAGGAAGGAGGGTGGATCATGACTTACCCACATCATCTCATAACCTGCCTCAAGATGTATTCAAATTATAAATAAGTAGTAAGATTCCTTCTGTCAACACATTTCAATTTAGGACTTCTGGTTTGGCAAACAGTTTCACAAGAAAGCTTCTTACAATACCCAGGATGGTGTGAACACAGAGGACTCATGGCCACTCTTCTGCATCACAGAGCATCCTTTCCAATTTCACCTGAGAAATATTTCTTGTAATTTGTTTAAACTTTGAGACTCTCAGGAGGTTGCCTACCCTTGATTTTCATTTAAAGCAACTATACCTTGTTTTTGCACTGCATTAAACCCCAGCATTAAGGTCTTTTTGCCAATCCGAGTCTGAAGCCTAACACAATGTTTTAACAAAGACAGCTTTATGCAAAGCTTGGAGCTGGGGAAAAGAAACAATGCAAATAAAAGACTGTAATTCTCTTATTAAATAATCTTGGTTTATTCTCCCTGACTCCTGTGCTGTTGGTCCCTATCTGTTGGCTCACCTCTGCTTTGTTTTAAGATTGGTGTAAAATTTACCCTGTTTCAATGAGAACAGAAATTTTTGTATCCTCAATAAAAACTTGGCCAGGGCTGAACTAACATTAGTTCTTCACCCAGAGGGTGGTTGGGCACTGGAACAGTCTGCCCAAGGAAGTGGTCATGGCCCCAAGGCTGCCAGAGGCCCAGGAGTGTTTGGCACATGGTGGGGTTCATGGGGCTGTCCTGGGCAAGGCCAGGAATCTGATTTAATGGTCCTTGTGGGTCTCTTCCAACTCAGGATATTCTTGATTTTGCGATTCTAGTTTAGGAACGAAGATTTTATTTTGCCCTCTTTGAATCCATAAGCCAGACCCATTCTCAGTCACCCACAACAAAGATTCAGTCTTTGCACTCAGGACGGCGAGGCTGGGGGAACGTTTGCACTCAGGAGAAAGGCCCCACCTCCAAACCTGCTCATGAGCAAGAGCCATCCTGAGCCCTGCAAAAACGTGCTGGAAACCTCCTCAGACCAGGTGGCCCTTTGTGGTATTTCAGCACATCCTGCTTCTTGTCCTACCTTGGAGGAGTGAAAATGAAAATATGAATATACTTTCCAAAACCTCAACATAGTTTTGGTGCAAGGGTGGAGAAGAGACAAAGTTGTGGTTTTGTTTGCATTGCACATCCACAGAAAGTTCAGCTGGGTTTTTTTTTTTCTTTATTTTTGCACCAGTGCCTGATTACCCACTGTGAAATGTCCCAGACAAGGCAACATTGTGGCTTGGAGGGTGTCATTTATCCATATTAAAAAAATCATAATTTCTAAGCCATAGTTACTTGTGGCTGCATTCCTGACCGCTTTACATGGACAGACAACCCCAACAGTGGTGCAGAATCACCTATTGTGGTTTGAGGAGGAAACAGTCCAAGAATTTCAGTTTTACTCCTTGCTTGGAAAAAAATGATGGTCCTGATATCTCTAACGGGGTCACATAAAATCCTGCATTCATTTTATGGTAATAGCTTTCTTCCCTTGGCACTGTGTGGCAATGCTTAATTAACAAATGCTCAGACCTGAGGAAAGACATGAAAGATTGGAGATATTTGAGTTGTATCACCAAAACTATTTTCAAAGAGGTCACCAGTGGTGATTCACTTCAGAGAATTACTGCATTTTCCAGCAGCAGGGCCAAGCATAATAAATGCAGAGGAAAAAAATTATGAGAGTCAAAGCAAAGCAAAACGGGAAGTTTGAAGGTTTTCATTTGGCTTTAATGAAACAAACAACAACAAAAATCGTTTGAGTCAGCTCAAAACATTTTCTTCATCTGAAAATGAAATGTTGAGTACCATTTGGAAGTCATTTAAAAGTTTTCTTTCTTATCTCTTTCTTTTAATATAAATTAGGTCAATCCTTCAAGGAAAATGCCATTTGGAAATGAAAAATGCAAAAAGCTTCAAATAGTTATTTTTCATAAAGGAAGCATTTTACCCTAAAAATACCCCTGTGCCATGATTTTTAAACACTTCCCTTATTTATTTCGGTGACAAATTTCTTCAGCAAATTCAAGCAGTGTTTAGTCCCTGGTAAAAATATTCTGTTTATTAAAACATATATAGTGCCCTCCACACCATAGATTACAAAGTGCTAATTGCTTGTCACCAAAAGCTGAATTCAGTAAGTGAGCATGAAACACGACAGTGTTCCCAATCATCACCAGTGCTCTGGCAAAAATACCCAGCAAGTAACAGGCTCTGTATCAAACCAGACCAGAACCAGAGTGAGTTTTGTGGCCATTATCCTTGGGAAGGGGCTCACAGACAGAGTGATGAAAGAATTCAGGCAGGAGTTCAGGTTCACCACTGAACTTGTGCAGGTCTACAATAACATCTGCAGACTGAAAAGCTGGTCAAATGTCAAGAGAAGGCTACAGCCCATGCCCCTCACGTTTTCTCTGGTGGTTCTCATAGCAATAAGGGCCAGACGAGGTCAAAAAGGTGATTAGAGGGATGGAACTCCTCTCCTACAAGGAAAGATTTAGACAATTGAGTTTGTTCAGACTGGAGAAGAGGAGGCTCCAGGGTGACCTTATTGCAGCCTTTTAATACCTGAAGGGGCTACAAGAGCTGAAGAAGAGCTGTTTACAAGGCCATGGAGTCGTGGCCAAGGAGGAATGGCTTTAAATTGACAGAGGACAGTTTTAGATATTAGGACGTAGAAATTCTCTACTGTGAGGGTGGTGAGACTCTGGCAAGGGCTGCCCAGAGATGTTGTAGCAGCCCCATCCCTGGAAGTGTCCAAGGCCAGGTTGGACAGGGCTTGGAACAACTTGTTTTAGTGGAAAGTGCCCCTGCCCATGGCAGGGAGACTGGAACTAGACAATCTTCAAGGACCTTTCCAGCCCAAACCAACCTATGGACATTTGGGAATCTAACAGAAAAATCACTTGTCCAGTGGTCATATGGACATTTCTCATAATAGAAGCATCTCTCAGCTTAGTAACTGGGTATTTGCCTACCTGAAAAAGTGGTGATTGGTATGGGAACTATTGGAGTGTTCAGGGGTTTTATCTTTTATCTTGAAACCTTGGGGTCAAGTCATGCCTGTCCCACTTGTGAATATATGCCATGATTTTTTTTTTTTTTAAATGCAAAATGCTGTTACTCTGAGTGTTCCATAAAAGGTAAGGTTTATTCTTCCTAAAGGCTTTGGAGTACTTTTGGCTGAATGGCCACGTGTGTGTCATGTTGGATGCTGGATATTTTGCCCCCAGGGTAAGGGGTACAACCCACGTATTTATGCATGTGCTAAAGTACAGTAACCCTGACCACCCTATCAGCCTATCTCACTATCAGCACCTCCATCTGCCCGTATATTTTATCTCATCATTCTCTATTTATTTATATTGCCATGATATCTGAGATCCTGCCTACACTCAGCTGCCAATGTCTCGAGCTCGTGTGCTGCACGGGAGGGGAAGGCATGAGGAGGGGTGCAAGGCTCAGCCTGGCCAGACATAGTTGTATAACAAAGGCAGATTTGCCTCTACAAAGTACAAAATCTGTGTGGGTTTGCCTTTTTTTTTTTTTTTTTTTTTTTTTTTTTTTTTTTTTTTTTTTTTTTTTTTTTTTTTTGGCTGAGGTGTTGTTTTTCTGCAAGGTGATCGTGTGGGGAGGTGCAAAAAAGTATTCAGCTCATTTCCAAACAAGCTCTAATTCACCCAAGTGGTGTCAGAGTTGGTTGGGGTTTTTTTCTCTCTGATATTTGTTTTTCAAGCATTCGCTCCCCAGCCGTGTTGTTTGCTCGTCTCTCAGTGTTAAATACAGGGAGGCAACGTCTAATTGTGGTTTTCCTGAGGGTGCTGAAACACATAAAATGCACACGGGCTTGAGGTCAGTGTCCTGGAAGTGTCAGCTTTCTCCCTCGGAGGAAGCCAGTGCGAGTGGTACCTCGTGAATCACTCTCCCAGGGCTGTATACCTGAGATTCTCAAATTCTGCCTGAAGGAGGGGAGGAACGTGGCTCAAATGCTATTTATCACCCCTGTCTTTCAACAGCACAAGCGGAGTCATCCAACATCTGCAGCACCGCTGAAAGGCTCCGTCCATGTTTGCTAGGAAGGTCACGCAGAGGTAACTGAGCACTGCTGCACTTAACCATTTCTCTTGACCTGATGGGTTGTTCCCCTCTTAAATCAACTTTGGGCACAGCCTGCCTATGTTCCCAAGAGATTTACTCTTTTTTACTAATCTTTTTAGGAGTGGGAGATTAAAGGCAAGGTGTGAAAAATTTTGTGAGCTCTCTTCTGGGGTTCTCTTGTCAGGAACTCCCATTTCCTGGCTGGCAAGACCTCTGTTAACAAAAATTAGAAATGTCAGCACTGTTTTTGTTACAGAACATTTGATTCACACTGTGTCTTACTTGTAAGACCCAGATGGCCTTACAAATGTCAGTGAGTTGTGCCCCATGTCTAGTAGGTGGAGCTATTATTAGTAGTAGAACAAACATAACCAAGATATTAGATTGGGATTTACACCCCTACGTTCCTGGATTATGGGGGAGCAGCTGAAGGACTTGTGAAAATACACAGCTTTGGCTCATGTAGGCTGACTTCTCTTCCCTTGCCAGTACCTGATGTCTTGGAAGAATCTGTTGTATCACAATATTTTAGCAACCTTCCAAAAGTCTGTCCTAAAGAAGTAAAACAATGCACATTCCATGAACCTGGCAATATACCTACCCTTCAGGATGAGGTTTCTGAAACCATCTGAGACTGATTCCTCGTCTTGAAAAGAACCTATTTCTGTCCTTGGAACATCAATGTTGGGGCACTTAATTTGTTTTGGAAAGACAGTAGTGGAAAAAAAGAGGAGAGGAGAGGAGAGGAGAGGAGAGGAGAGGAGAGGAGAGGAGAGGAGAGGAGAGGAGAGGAGAGGAGAGGAGAGGAGAGGAGAGGAGAGGAGAGGAGAGGAGAGGAGAGGAGAGGAGAGGAGAGGAGAGGAGAGGAGAGGAGAGGAGAGGAGAGGAGAGGAGAGGAGAGGAGAGGAGAGGAGAGGAGAGGAGAGGAGAGGAGAGGAGAGGAGAGGAGAGGAGAAATGTCTTAGAAATCTTCATGCCAAAAACCCAGTGTGAAGAGGTACAATTATTGGACAGCTGAATTGATAACTCTGTCATTTAAAGCCTTTAAATTTTTATTCCCAACCCAGAAGTCCAGCTTCTCACTCTGCACATGTATGCACACACTCTTTTTACGTGGATCCATCATTGTTCATGGTTCTGCCTGGACAGAAATGTGTGATGTCATTCATGGGTACATTCAATATGTCAGTCATAGATAAAATAAAGCTTCTCTTACACTGGATATCTCTATAGGGTGCCTAAAAAGAGCAGCAAAATGTCACGATCCCTGTTAATGACGGGATTTCTGAAGTCAGGCTGTGTTGGTCAAGCTCAATTATTGATCACAAAGATTAAGTCCAAGAATAATCTGGGTGTGTAAAAAATTACCCTTTGCTAGAAATGTCCCTCCTGTTGGAGGGATTCCATTTAGAAATGGAATACAAAAAATTAAACATGGTTAACACTCATTTTTCATTTTGTGCTGAATTATTTTAAAATGCATCATAGGTTAAGGCAAAATATTTTGTTCAACTTGACCCTAACATTTTCACATTAATTTGCCTTATTAATATATTTTTTGGTTGGTTAGCTTTTTTTCTTAAGTAAATCCCTTTTTTATGTAGATTGCTTTTACAAAATGAAATATCAAAAGTTTTTGCTTTTTAAGCATTAAAGTAAATACATTTCCAAATGAGAAATATTTTGAAAATATAGAAATTATATATTTGGGGATTAATTTCCCCACAGCTTTTTTCTGTCACCTTCAAGCTCAGTTTTGAAATGAGTCTCCATCCCTTTCACATGTTATTTTTATTTAGTAAAACCAACTTGAAAATAAAACCCAGATTCAGGGTGACTACAAACTTATTTGACTCACCAGGAACTTGGCTCCTGTGAGAAGAACACAATGCAGTGCAACAATCTAACAGTCTTTAGTAGCCAAAATTATTTTTCATGTTATTAACATCTAACTTTTTTTAAGATTGACAGCTGAAACAACTACTGATTTTTTTGCACAGCCATGTTTTGTATGTTGGCATGGTTGCAGATTTAGAAGATCTATCAGGATTTTAATCTCAGAAAACAATATTTCTCAGACAGAGCATCACCTTGTTCCTGCCATGGCAAAGTACTGCAATAATAGGTTTATTGTAGAGGGGCTTTTGGCATTTCTGTGGTCACTGATTGGAGTTGGATGGGGTTGGTACTATTATGGCAGTGACTTTACTCTTGTCTTTTAGCTTTGAAGCTTTTAACCTCACCCTCAGAAGTGCATTGTTATCCTTGCATAATGAAGGAGATAACAATACTTAGCATCTCAAATGCTTTCACAATGTTTGATGGCATGAGGCTAATTAGCTCAATTTTTCATTAGTTCTCATCAAAAAGATGAGAACCTAATAATTTACAGAATTAAACACTGGAGCCTAAAGGTCTCTGCCACCATCCCTGATAAAGTCAAATCTAAAGTGAGCAAGGAAAAATAAATATAATTTGTAAGGGCCACTTCATAGGTTTGTGTCTACATGACCATAATATTGCAACAAGTTAAATGAACAAGTTAAAATAGGCCTCAGTAGTCCTGACTTGATTTTAAAACTTTAACAATGCTTTACCATGAAATAACATCCCCTTAAGATGTGTGAAGCATTAATTTTATGTAGCTGAGAATCAAAGTATTTATGTGTTTGTTTATTTACCTATATAATGGCATTTCAAGCTTCTTTAACATCATTGCTGTGTCTGGGTGCCCTCCAAATACATGCTCAGATTTAGATAAGATAAATATTAAAATTATTTGTGTCTATAATTATTGCTGCTGCTGCCAGGAGCCCTTTTGATACCAAAAAGAAAACCTGATTAATGCAAATTAGTTGATCATAATAAACATAAAGAAGAATCACTGCAGCACTGAGCACAATTTTGACATAAAAACAAAGATGTGTAGATCTGAAAATGTTTGGGCCTCAGAGGCTTTAATGGGATGCCATTTTGGGTGAAAATTTTTAGAAGAGGAGCATTATGAGTCTCTCTCCTAACCTATCCACAGTATTCCTTGGAAAATCCCTTGCAGTCAAATAGTGCATGGCCACTTCCAAACTAACCAGAAAATCTTCTGTGGGAAGGTCAAAGCCAGGAAAGTCGTCCTTGCTTTGCATGCAGTCAGTTCTGGCTGGCACTTATCTCTCTCATTTGCAGATATTGGCAAAGCCCACATCTTCAGTAGAGCTACTCCATGGAAAGAAATGGGCCTTTCCACGATGTGGATGGCATCCTAAAAAGGCTGTCTGAAATGCACATAACATTAAAGCTTTAGAAGTGCCTTTTTCTCTCGACTTGCTGTCGAGAAGCTCCAGGCAACTACTGGTAAGTAAACCTAGTATTTGTATCCTGGAAAACCTTAAGCCTGAGGACATGTATTTTATTAGATATGCCTGAAAAGGTCACGTCTCCAGCAGGACATTTAGCCTGGTCTAAGGACCTAATACCAAGCCTGAACAGTAGAGAAACGTGCAAAATGGTCCTGGTAATGAACAGTCAGAAATTTGTTGCAAGAAACCTCAGGTTTTTTCAATGTCTCAGTAAGTCACTGGCCAGCTCCCAACCAGCACTGATGCAGGTTTTGGGGATCAGAGGATTCTAAATAAAAGCCTTTCTAAAGAGGATTCTAAATAAAAGCTTTTTCTCAAAACCCAGAACATTGCTACTGGATACTCACTGCAAAGATAGTTTGAACACAAATGTTGCTCCTGTTTCATGCAGCTCAACTAATAGGTATAATTCAGACATAACTTCCCAGATTAATTCCAGCCTTAGTGTCACAGCTCTGACACCATCAAAACCAATTACACTGGTACAGCTGAGGGCAGAGATAGACTTCTTCTGACTACCTAAAATTTTAAAGGACCAGCCCAAATGATGACTCCAGTCTAGGGGTGTTGCCCTGTTCTTTTAAAAGTTTTAAAGTTCTTTTAAAAGTTTTCTATACCTTCTGATGTTTACATATTTCTACTAGAGTTTCTCACACACTGTCATGTAAATAATGATTGTTTTACATTCCTCTTTGTGAGAAGCGAGAATTAAGACTATTAGTTTGACCAGTGTCGTTAGAGAGGTGGCAATTTCATCCTCCAATCCACTACCACTTTTAGAATTCAATATATTACAAAGTCAAAAATAAAGTTCACTCCTTTTGCTTCCTTTTGCTCTTTTGATCTTAGTGTGCATGCATGAGTTATTTCATGTCGTAGTGCGACATAGGGGTAATTCCACTTTCCCTAGGTATAAAGGAGGGAAAAAAAATACTGGGATACTGGTAGAAAAAACCAAACCAAACCAAACCAAACTAAAATGAAAAAAAAAAACAAAACAAAAAAAAAAACACAAAAAACAGTGACAGAGAACGATTAGACAACTCTTTTTCTTCTGTTTTTTCATTACCTGCACATGTGCTGTGAACATTTGGAAGGAAGGCTCCACCTTCATAACTGCCTCTCACTGAATGTCAACTGAGTGTGGTCAAGATTACATCCCAAGTTTGAATCTCCTCCTGGGAGTTTCTTTTTGAAAAGCCTCAGACACCAGAGCAGGCAATGGCATCTATTGATCACCTGTAAAAGGTTGTCTGTTCCTTTGAGGACCAAGAATGGCTGACAGCCAGGAAATCCAACCTTCACTCAGGGCTCTGCCAAAGCCGACAAATGAGGCAGGAGGCTTTCCATCAACACCTCAAGGGATAGGAGAGGGTTTTTTCAGAAGCCATCTCTTCTACAGAATCAGGATTTGGGTTGATTCATATTTCTGTATCAACTGCTGAATCAACTGAATCTATCCTGCTGCACTTAATGCTTCAAGGTGCATTGCTGAACACAAGTAGCAAATCTAGCTGAGACTAGAGGCCTTAAGGATGGATTATATGAGATGGGAAATTAAGAAGCAGACACTTGAGTGCAGGGTCTTTTGAAGAGATATCATGTGGTTTTATATACCGGAAAGGTTTCACTTTGGTTTAACAAAAGACATGCAGAATAAATTATTTTGAAAGTCAATCTGATAATGTTTGTGGGTGCTCACCCCATCATTTGATATGTTTCAATGTGCTATAGCTCCTGTAGACTCACGTGTGAGTCTCTTACACCGCTCCTAATCCCATATTACTGCAGGTAATGGGAACATAAATATCTCTGTACCCATAAACTGTGGAGAGGGCACATCCCCCACCTAGGTTATGTTAACTACCCATGTTCCTAAGCCATAGTCAGTCACCAAACTGAAAAATTGTCAAAGATTATGTTTAAATTACATTACAGAGCTATCTAAAAACACCTGAAATCTTTCTGATTATCCTGCAACTGTAGGAATATGTTTATATGGATCAATCTCAGCCAGAGCACTTATCAAAATCAATAAACTCCTATAAGCATGATAGATGTTTTCCCTTCCATGTGCCTTGATAGTCAGTGACTACAGACTTCCACTGCCTTAAAGGAAAAATGGCTCATTCCTAAACCAGGAGATTTATGCTGGAGAAGAGAGAAAATTTGGTTATCCAATAGCCTGAAAAGAGAATTCAGTAGTTCCTGAGAGTGAGCAAGAATGAGATCTGGAAACTGATTTTAGCAACACTGACATAAAGATCTGGTCATCAAAGTCTGAAGACACATTTGATTTGGAGAGTTATTCGCTCTACATGCACAGTGAAGATGCATGACATCATGTCAGAGAGGTGGATCAAGTAGACCAGTGGGAATGGAAAGAAAATTCCATGAAAACATGGGATTTCCTCATCTCTCTAAACATCATAAATCATGTCTGAGCTGCTTAGTCACTCTGTGCTGATCTATCATACTCCAGTAAAGGAAGCACTTAAATGCTTTACTATCCTGAGGTCTTTGAGAATGCAGGAGGTTTGAAAATCTTGTTGCCTCCTCTCTTCCATCTCAATTATAAAAAAAAAGAAATCTTCTAGAGACCAACTCCTTCCAGTCAGATAGGACAGGAACAGTTTGGGCAGATATTCTCTGCATCACAGACAAGTGAAATCTGAGGCCTGCTGCTAAAGCCAGAAGCCAAGGAAGACCTGGGTGTTTTCCACTCCAAGGGCAAGAGCTGAGAGACAGGGCACTGAAACAGCCACTCAGAGCACAGATACAGAATTTGCTGCTCAAGGTTTGTGTGATAAAACTTCCAGTCAATTTTCCAATGAAGTGATAAGGAGAGTCGTCCCCACCAGAGCCTGCACACCAGTTTTACATCTCTTGATGCAAAAGGACAACTCTGTAAAACAAAAAACAACCATTCCCAATGTGACATCCATGAAGTACCTATGCAGAGAAAACAGGGACAAATATGCATTATCAAATCCATAGGCTTTCACCTTCCTCTCCCATGACCCCTTTGGAAAAGGTCTCTAAATACAAATAAGGTTCGCAAGAGCAGATGGAAGCATAATTTTTTTTGGATGTCCAAGATTTTAGAGAAAAGCCACCCTACGGAAATTAACAGGCAAGAATATCCCTTGTACGTCCATGGATCCAGTACACAGAATGAAAATCCTTATAGAAAGGTTATCAGTGTCTGACAAACTTAATCGGGGTTTCATAAGGAAAACATCCTGCCTGCTATTAATGGAAAGACCCTGGGTGACTGTTCAGAAATCCATCATATGCTCAGTCCCTCCTTCCTCATTTTTGGCTTTCCCATGGGTCTTGTTCAATTCCTGCTTGAGGATCCTCCTTTCTCTGGGCTCAGCATAATTTTATATTCCCCTCCACTTCCTGTCCCATACTGATACTTTAAAAAAAAATCTATTATGAAGCAGCTGCAATCAAGAATAACAGTTCAGGACCTGTGTCTATTCATTACTGTTTCCTCGGAGTCCCTAAATATAGTTTAAAATTTATCACAGAATCTATAAATCTGCTCCAGTGCTACGCTGCAGGAAGTAAATTCATCAGCCATCATTTCTGCATGCGTGGAGAAGTGGGATGACCTTCTGTAACTGGCTTGAGGTTTTGCAAGGCAGGCAACTTCACCTCTTGCAGAGAGGGATCCTCTGCCCTCCCTAGCCATGGGCAGTCTTGGTATGTGGGGGAACATAACATAACATAACATAACATAACATAACATAACATAACATAACATAACATAACATAACAGTGTTAAAACCAAGTCATCATCAACCCCCTGCATTCACAGCAGCCCGTACTGTGACTTCTCCATTTCTTCTGACTTCTTAATTTTTCACAATGGTTGCAACTGAGAGAAGAAGCTCCTCTATGACTGGTGAATATCAGGGAAGAGTGTAATTAAAAGCAGAACTGGAGCTGAAGGATTGTATTCTGACTTGGAACAAAGAAATGCAGGTCTGCAGACGGCAGTGCTACCTGCAGCCATGGGACCACCCTGAGTTATGCACTGGGTGATTTGTGATTTAGCAGAAAAAGAGTTATCCACTCAAGAAGCATAAGAAGGTTAATATGATTCTAACACAGAGTGAAATAAACAGTTGCACTGTAATATTACAATGAAATAATAATTGGGAATTAAAATGGTCATGGGCTAAGTCTAAGTACGCATGCAGGTGGTTCACTAATTATCCATGTTAGCATGAAGACCAGCATTTTTGCAAGGAAAATTTCCCTGAGCATTTCAGTCACTTTTGTCTTCCCAGAGGACAAGTTTTCATTAATTATTTCATTGCTTCTGCAGTCGACAGTAACCCAGAGTGGAAATGTAAAAGGACAGGTTAAATAACCAGGTGTTTTGTACCTTGAGAGAAAAAAATGAGTTGAGCTTCAGGTCAAAGCTTTAATTTAAACTTATAACAAGGGAAATATACTTCTACGATAGAGTGATCCAACATGCACCCGGGAGTCTGCATAGCCTCAGGGAATTGTGTGAAACAGGTATAAATTTGCTATACATTTGTGTTGTGCCTTGGTTTCTGTAGAGCTGTTGCTTAGATATGCACACAGGCACACACAGAGCCAGCACAGACAACCAGGTGACACAGGGGCCCTCCAAGTCTCTGGGTATAGACACACCTATGCACAGGCACAACACACATTCCATTTCCTTTGTGACAAGGTGGGAGTCCATACCACCCATAAGCTCCCACATGTAGCTGTACATGTGCATTTCTACAGAAGAATTCAACCAAAAATTGCATTAAAAAAAAAAAAAAAAAAAAAAAAGCCCAGCGTGAAGATTAAAAAATCAGCCACCAAAATGTTAGGAAACACCAGACTGAATTATTCACACTCTCTCCTCCTCTATTGTTCCTTCTACATATGACAGTCACACCTGTTTTTTTTTTTTTCCTTTACCTCATTCAGGGCACAGGGAGGACATTGCCCTTCGTAAGCCATGGACCTGTATTTTGCTTATTCCTCCCTCCTGCTTTCCTGCAGACATGTCAAAGCTGATGGGTTTCCCATGGTGCTCATCAATCTGCATCCAAACACTGCACAAGTGATGGATTTATCTTCATAACATATCTTCTCCCCTGATTTAGGGATGGGAGGAAGTGAAAGAAATTAAGCACTGGATTTGCAGTTCAGGTAGAAATGAACATTGTATTTTTAAATAATTTTATATTTGATATTCTGAAGGATAAACACAGGCATGAGACTCTCTGGCTTTAGATGCCACTGAGAGTTCTGCACCCAAAAAGCAGAGTTCAGGGTGTGAAATTTGGCGTCTTAATGATGATCACACATTTAGTACCTGTTTCCATGTGACGAGACTGGGTTGAGTTTTCCAATGCCATATAGGACCTCTATAGAAGGGGTAAACAGGCTTAAATTAAAGGCTTCATTTACAGGGTTTTTTCAATAAGAACTTCTTTTGGTTTGTTTAATACCTCCTAAGCTTTGCAAAAAACAAAACAGGTTCCCTCTTGTCCCTTCATCACCCACCCTGATTCTTCCCCAGATTAAAGCCAGTCTTGAGTGAATCAAGAGTCTCAGTGACCAAATAGGAGAATGAGAATTTGTGGTCCATGAGTCTGTGGACATTAGAAATACAAGTGATTCTGCAGGGGAAAACAACCTATGCTGAGGACTCAAAGACCATATTTTGGGGGTAACTTCAGCTTAGTTTTATTCTGGCCCTGAGGACTGAGTTGCCATGAGTGTAGTAGGTGGAGGTCCAAGGAAACCATGCTTCATGAGCCAAGGTAAAATCTCATCACTCCAAGGTGGAACTACCACCTTGGAGGAAATCACTTCAAAACCACATTGCTAATCTGAACCTAATGCAGGTCTAGATGCAGGTCTAGATCTAAGTCAACCTGTGATTCAAAAGCACAGGATAAAAATTTAAAGTTTGCAGATTGCGCTAATTGCAATATTTCTATTTTCTTCAACCTCAAAGCACCGAGGCTGGTTATCTTAAAACTATCCCTTCAATATCACAACAGCTGTGTGCACTGTGTGTACCACTATGGGAACAGTAGAGCTAAAATATTAACTGAGCTCCTGGAATCTTAGAATGTCCTGAGTTGGAGGGGACCCACAAGAATCATTGAGTCCAACTCCTGCACAGGACAGCCCCAGGAGTCACACCATGTGCCTTGAGGGCATTGTCCAAACACTCCTTGAACTCTGTCACGGTTGGTGCTGTGACCACTTCCCCAGGGAGGCTGTTCCAGTGCCCAAACACCCTCTGAGTGAAGAACCTTTTTCTAATACCCAACCTAAACCTGCCCTGACTCAGGTTCAGGCCATGCCCTCAGGTCGTGTCATTGGTCACCAGAGAGGAGACATCAGTTCCTGTCACTGCACATCCCCTTTGGGTGAGGAAGCTGTAGATTGCTATGAGGCCTATCCTCAGTCTCCTCTTCTGTGGGCTGGGTAAATCAAGGTGAGAAAGTTGAAAATAATACACAGGATGTCTCGATTCAAGTCTCCTTGCATTACTCATTAGGAATCTTTCCACTGAGTTCAATGGAGTTTTGCTTGGAGTAAAATGTAGCTGCAACAGACACAGCAGCACAGCAGCTATTACTCACTCAAATTCCCAAAAGGAATTTTGCCTGCAAAAAGACCACAAGATTTGACCCCACTAATGACTTCCATGGTGTTTGCTGCACAATATAGATTACCAAAGTGGAGCCATGACTCAGAGGGTTTTCCTGCTCCAACCTGCCCATCATCAGCTCTTCCCTGCAATCTCAGAAATGAAGAAAGGCAGAGTGGCCATTCACAAGGTGTTTGCCCAAGAACAACAGCTCTCAGCCTGTTCTGTAAACCAGATTTTAGTCATCAAAGGGAAGAAAAGAAGGAATAAAAGTCCACCCAAGCAAACAAAACAAAGCAAACATAAAGCATAAACACAAACACACAAACAAAACCCTTCAAGACATTAAAATTTGCTCAAAAAGAATACAATTTTTAAAAATAAAAATTAATTGAGAAATTGATAGAACACTAATGTTACTTTAGCATCTTATGTGGTAGTTGGGGGGATGTGATCTTAGGGATTCTGTTCATCCTCCTCTTGACATTGAAATATAAGATAATTGATGTAAGAAGTCTCTAGACAAAATGTATATATTTCCTAGAGTATATGCAGACAGAGTGTCTCCATTTGTGTCCTTTACAGGATGCTCATTCTCTGGGCTGGCCCCAATCCTGCTTCATTTCACTCAATGCCCCTAAGACCTGTGAAACAACATCAGAAGGAAACTGCAAGAACGTATTTCAAGAACTTTTGAGGAAAAAAGGGTTAGAGAGAGAAACTCAGGAGCTAGTTCCATCTAAAGAAAATGGAAAAAAAACAAAATAATTGCCGACTGCAAAAATCTGCCATGCAAATCCTCCTCTAATTTTTGCCATTACTGAGATCCTGGAATCAATATTTCAGTCCAACTGCAATCTGTTGATGAGCAAAAGGAGGGAAAGGTTGTAGCATTGCGAATTAAAAAATAATAATCTCTCAAGCTTAATATCAGCAAAGATGATTATTTCCTTTGATTTGTCAGGCTAATTGAAAATAGCTTTATAGTTCACAGATGATTAATTAGGAGCCAACAAGATCTCCATTTGCATCTCAGTAATTCTTCATTCTGTTTTATTTCAACATTTAGTCTTTATGCTGAAAATATTCATTGAGAAAGCAGAAAGGTGATTAACATAAGATTTTAAATGTGTACCATTTGTTCTGATTTTTTTTTTTTACACATTTGTGTCAACAGAGAAGAAAGGAAAGAATATACAACATTACAAAATGATTACTGCCTGTTCTGCTTCCATCTGCCAAATCCTCCTTTACGGTAGACGTACTTTAACCAGGTTCACTTTGAAACAGGAGAGAAAGAGCCCAAATAAAGGTCAACCCTCCGCCCCTCCTCCCCCATTCCCAAATCACCAACTATCTGACCTCTGTATAATCATCCTGGAAGTTTTGAAGTGTTTTATTCCTTACATGCAACACCCTCGCACATGTGAACCATCCTGCAGCAGCAGATTAGACCATGCCACTGTTACCCCTCCCTCCAGAGATCACCCAAGAGAAAGTGGGTTCAAACAGCTGTGACAGATATGATGATATTTTTCCATCCACCTGGCATTGAAAGGCAGGAGTGCACATATTTCTGGGTGAAATATTTCACTCTGCATTAAAAATATAAAAATAATTTGCAGGTCACGTTCTGTTGAGGTTTTCTACATTTGGGGGTTGTATTTTTGTTTGGGATTTTTCAAGCATTTTCTCACAGCCTTGGTAACCTCTGTCTTATCACACTGCGCTTAAATCTCCAGCAAATGGAGTGGTTTGATAAGAAGTTTAACCCTTCATTTGGAAGGTGAATTCTCAACCCTTATGATAGTATAAAGAAGCTGGATGAGTAAACTCTGAAAACTAAAAGAAGGATGGATTCCTAAGGTTTAAATGACCAGAAATGAAACAATAAGAGCCAAACTCTGCTGTTACCAATAGTAATATTCATTACAATTGTACTGTTTCAAAGAGAGTTCTTGCAGGATGAGACTGGCTAATGGCCTTTGAATTTTTCTGAATTTTCTTCTCTCATCAAATCCAGCCTTTCATAATGAATCCTGCCTATTCCTCCAAGAGAGGGACAGACCTGGTCCATCCTGATTTCACATCAAGATCTCAACTGTTGCTTATTTGATCTGTCACTGAGTACCCAATGAGACAGAGCAGAATGTGCTTTTCCAGCTCCTGTCCAAAACCTTTGCTTTTTTTCAAAAGCAGCTGGGATCATAAGCACCCTGCTGTACCTTTGCACTTATCCCAGCCCCAAATTGTCCTCAACACCAGTTTGGTCGTGGTTGCCTAAGACCCAAAGGGACCCATCCCACCTGGGAGCCCGAAATCACGCAGGGGCAGTGGCTGGGCTGCAATTCAAGGGACAGGGAGCACACACCGGACAGTGGGGTTACACTAACATGCAGTCCATTTATTTTTGAGGGTGTTTTTTTTCCTTTGTTCTGTGATTTATCTTTTTTTTTTATCAAGCCACTGCAAACATTGCTTTGGCTGTCAGCATGAGCGCAGAGACAGACATTCCCGTACCCGTGGTAACTATGTAATAAATACCATCCAAACAAACGCTAAGAAAAATTAATAAAGAAAGAAAAATATTCCTTTTCCCACCCCCAAGCACAAAACACTGTTAAGTCAACAGAATTTAATCTAGTTTATTCTCCAAAAAAAAAAAAAAAGAGGAAAAAATATGAAAACAGAACAAAACAAAACAAAAAAAAAAAAAAAGCAGGTCTTATCACTAGCAGTAAATAAATTTGTACAACCATTCAGTCTGTATAATAGGATGAAATAAATCTACATCTTTCTTATTTTGGTGCGTTGAATTATACATACAAACAACAATTACAGGAACTTGTTCACAATGCGTATAGACCTGGAGAATGGCTATCTGAAACCCCCTTGTTGGCAATGTCCGCATGTTAACACTGATTGCCTGACACCATTGGTACCTCCTACGTAAAAGGCCCGTGGCCCAAAATGAATGATCTCCCTACAGGTTTTATTTATTTAGTTATTTAGTTAGTCAGTTAGTTAATGCATCATCAAAACCGTTCTAGCCAGCCCCCTCCCCCTCCCCGGAAACGAAAAAAAAAAAAAAAGAAACCAAAATAAAAACTAACAAAAAAAAAAAATAAAATAAAATAAAAAATAAAAGGAGAAGACATGACTGGCAGTTGGTCCATTTGTTCATAAGACCGCGTTTCCTCTTGGTCTGCATTGTTTGTTTTTCTGGTTTTTAAATTGTCCTCCCATCTTCTTTTTTTTTTTCTTTTCCTTTAAAAAAAATTCTCTCGGAGTCCTTCATGCCTTTTTCTTTACAGCTCCTCAGATGCAATAAAGTCTTCCTCAAATGTACAGTATTTCTTACAATATAAGTTATATGCAATGTTCAGCGTTTTTTATTTTATTTTATTTTATTTTTTCACAGCACTAGAGATCCTGTCCAATAGGGAATGCAAGTTCTGAATGGCTTATTCACAAATGGTATCCAGATTCAGTGGGTAAGAATACATAGACGCCATAGTGAGTTCCTTTAAAAAGTGGCAAACATCACTTTTTTAAAACTTTTTTTTTACTTTTTTCTCTTTTTTTTCTTTTTTTTTCCTTTTTTTGTGCTTTTTGTAGTTTTTTTCTGCATTTTTAAATTTTTTTTCTCTCTCTCTTACGCCTTCAAATAACTTTTTTTTTTTTTTTTAATTTTTTTTAATTCTTTTTTTTTCCCCTCTCCCATTTGATTCGGGACGTCAGACCCATAACCACACGCCTGCAAAAATGCAAGTAGTATATAAAGTAAATCTCATTTTGAGACCGTAAGCATTCAGCAGGGGAGTCTCTTGCTAACCCATGGCAGTGACCATACTGGAGGGGTGGTGAGGTCCGAAGGAGAGGCTGGATGGAGGATGCATCGGTGTCGGTGTGGTCAGCATGTGGCTGGAGTGACTGAAAGGTGAAATGTGGCTGATGGAGGACATGTGTCTGGAGAGGGCGGCGGGGTTAAAGGAGCTGCTCTTGGGAAAGTCTTCAAGGTTGTCATGGACCTTTTTGCACTTTTTGGATTTGCTAGACATCTTTCGGTTTCTGGTCTGAATTCCTTCTTTCTTCATAGTCAGGGGTCTGTTAATCTAAACAAAAATCAATTATTTTTTTGTGCTTCCATCCCTTCTCCCCAAATCACCATGGGATCCATGTACCCCATGCCCCAGCCCAGCAGGACCAGCTGGTCACAGCCCCACTCCTCCCCTGTACACACCATGTGCTACCCAACCTCTCCATTTCCATCCCAAAATTCAGATCCCTCCAGGAAATCCCAAGCTCAGTTGAAATTTCTGAAGACAAGACAACAGAAAATTGCTGGCAGAGCCACACAGGAGCAAAACATATGCGAATAATTCACAGCAGCTGAAAAATTTCAACTATCTGCACATTAGGTAATTGCATTGTGTTTAGGTATGAAACCAATCATTACCTCCTGGAAATATTCCCCACAGACACTGTCTCACCCTGAGGCTTCCTGTCTGATCTAAAACCATTAGCAGCAAGAACTGCTGGCATTTCAGTGCTGTGAGGGGTCTCAGGCTTTCACAGCTCCATTAGGAAGCTGGGCAGCTCTTCACAAAAGGGACAGGTTTTTGTCTTATTTTTCTTCTTTCCAAAGATTTTGCTCTGATCATCCTTTCTGGTTTTCTTTAGCTAATCTGATTTTATTTCTAAATGCTTCCAGGTTTTTTTTAGGGAGGCTGAAACAGGTATCTGTGCTGACCAGCAAAGCATTTTCTACATGCATACAAATGTATCTCTGGGGAAAATAAACATTAAATTCTCCTCCTGAAACTACACAGCAGAAATGTTCATCCATGCATCCATCAGGGTTAGGAAATGGTAGCAAATGATCTGTTGGACGCGCTGTAAGAAATTCTTATTATTCTTATTACTTGAGGCTGTCCTGTGCAGGGCCAGGGGTTGGACTTTGATGATTCCAGTGTGTCTCTTCCAATTCAAAATATTCCATGATTTTACAATTCTATACTGCATAGAGAGCCAGCATCACAACATGCACTAGCACAAGTGACATGAAATTCCCACAAACCACACTTGGGAAGGGATTTATGCCTCCAATGTCCCTAAACAACCTTAAAAATCTGGGCTTGAGAATGTAAATGGGTCTTGCTCTGGCTCCTCTGCAGGATTTCACCTATAGCAGAAGGCAGCAAAATCACCCTGAGGCAGAACCATTTTTTATAATAAATGTGAGCACATGATGGTGCTGATGGATGCTGATTCTACAAAAGTTAGAAAAAATTGATCCACTGTCCACCAGGATCTGCTGTGAAGGACAATGAAAAGATGTTCCTGCAAAGGTCCTGAGCAACTCTTTGTCCATAAGACCTTAAATCAGCACAAGGAACAAAGCATTCCCTTCTTCCAGATCATAGCAAAGTTTCACTAGTTGCTCCTCAGCCCCTTTCTGGTCCCTTTTCACAGCATGAGAATCATTCTTGGATTTCTCTCCCCAGGGAGTCTGGGACAAAATAGCTCCCTGCTACATGCAAAGATGGAATTATGGGGAGAGGAAGGACCAGGCTCATCTCTGGTTTGTCATTCCAGTCTGAATTTGTGAGCCCAGGCTCTTTTTACCAGCAGTGACAAGAGCCTTCACCTCACCTAAAAATAGGTGAATAAAAGGCTGATTCCTCTGCCTCTGGATAAAGGGAGCTGGAGAGAGCAGCTGTGCTTGCCACCAGCTAAAGGTAGGAAGGAAAAATCTGCCCATGAGCAGCCCAACAGCCCTGTGGCAACAACAAGCAAAATTTAAAGTGTCGTGGGTTCCAAACACAATATAACTCGCTTCCCTGGCTTTCTGTCCTCACTGAGGGAATGAGGATGCCCACAAAAGGAAGGCCCTTTGCTCCAGACTGGGATTGTAAAGCTTTGCCTGGCCTGTTTTAAGTTTTTAACAGGGATGTGTTGACCAGGTTCAAAGCCAGGAAGAAGTCCCAGCTGAGCCCCACTAGGCAGCAACATTAGAGGAGGCCAGGAAGTGCCAATCCCTGACAAATCCAGCTCAGATCTGGGGAGGCACACACAGCCCCTGCCCCACCAGCTTCAAATGAGGATCAACACAAAGGCTCAGGGGCAGCCAGAGCCAATTTCCAGTTGAAGCAGCAAAGTTTCAAGCTTGGGAGCTGGTTATGGCAAAGTGACATAAGCCTGGTGGTTGGCACTGGGGCTGTTCTGGGTCTTGGAACAAGCACCCTTGCTTGATGTCATGTCCCACAGGACAGTGAACACTTCCCCAAAGCAACATCTCTCCTGTTTCACTCAATGTCTAAGAACAGGATGGCCCAGGCCATGATTTGTTGTGAAACTCAAGGATGGGAAGACCAGCTCTGTGTCAGGATGATGACAAAGCCATGGCCAGCCTCACAGCTGGGGTCAGAGCTGCCATCCAAGCTGTTGGCTGGCCACATCATCCCAGTGTAAATGGTCTCACACTCCGAGCAGGTAACTAACCCGAGAGCCAAACAGATAAAGACTCAGATAAATGTCAGGAACCAGCACAATCAAAGCGGCAAATTTTTTCCAGTGACTTCAAAGACCAGTCACAGCAGGGTAAAAGTGGACCCCAAAACATCAAAGCCAAGGACCCATCTCTGTTTCTGGAGTAGAGAAATGAAAGACCCGGAGGGAAGACCTTCTCCGTGAAAATTCATTCTGATAAAAATGACAAACATATGCAAAATTAAAATTAAACCAGCCCAACGCATGTATATGAAATTCATTAATTTCGGATGGAGCCAATTAATTATGGGCAGGAATTATGCTCTTTGTTTTATCATATGCAAAATACTGACTGCTCTGCTCTCGGGATACACAGGCCTGCTTTAGGGTATTGTGAAAGGGGCCTTTTCTGATTAATTTTACCAAAAATAATGGCAAATCACTCACTTCTACGGGCCCAGGCCAGCCTGCTGTGCACCTCCAGGAAGGTATATCCCCACCCATCCCTGAAGTGTGAGAAGGCTCATCCCACTTCTAAGGACTAAAATAACAAGGATGAGAACCTCATATTCAACAGATCAAATCCAGGGGATAGTCTTAACTATTATAGGTCTGATCTTGCTCTGACTGAAGACAATGGGATTTTGCCATTGACCTCAATAAGGTCCTGTCACTGAAGTGGGTTTATCCTTCAGACACAGTCATTACAACGTTGGGTTAATCTTCCAGGCTGGCTGTATCTTAGAGAGCACTCTGGGATGCCTCTGGGATGAAAGGCACCGTATCAATGTGAAATATTACTCATTGTTAATACTGGTGTTAATGGAGCCAGCTCTTGTTGAAGTCAGTGGGAGGAATGCCAACAGCTTCACTAAATGCACCCCAAGACTATTATGATTATTGCTTATATCCTACTGACAAATGGGTTTGCTTAAGCTGTGGGAATCAACAGTAAAACAAACTGATATAGCTCCATGAAAAAATTAACACCATGGAAAAAAATTAGCCTTTTCACTGCAATCGTTCCCGGTGTGGACATAAAATCTGAGTAAGTTTCAACCGCAGATCAATCCATTAAAATATCCTAATGATGTTAAGGTCCCAGAAAATTTCATTAAACCCAAAGAAAAGAAAAAATGGCGAGGGGGGGTGGATAAATCAGCAGGCAGGAATTTGCTACAGCCTAGCCTGAAACAGGGTTAAGTCAACTTCCAAGCATCCAAAGACCTTTCACTGGCACTGGCACAACATCCATGCTGACAGCTGCTTGGGAGGGACATGCTACAATCAGCCTCTCTATTTCTGACCCCTCTCCTGATGGAAATCAGGAGATAATATACACACAGGGATCAAGATCACACTTCTCACCACAGTCATAACTAAATACTTTAGTAAATACTTTACTAAATACTAAATACTTTGGTAAGTACTTTAACAAAATTAAAAAAAAAAAAAGTATCTACCCACTCATATCTGGATTTTAGTATCATTGCCTGGTTATTTTGCTGCACACAGGAGCTCAGTCCTCTGGGGGTTTCATTTAAGCAGGATCCATTAATGGCGTTGCTCATAAGGCAAGATGCTACTTGACTTTGGTAAGTAGCTGTGCTGAGCTTTTAAGCAGCTGTTGGTGTTTTTAATGAATATGAAAATGGTTCCAATGTGCTCAAGGCCTGCCCCATGTCACAAATTTCACAGCTGGATCGGCATTTCCCTAAACACTGGATCTAGGGGTCAATTCAGGCCAACTAGTTTTGCAGTGTTAGTGCAAAAAATAAAAGGATGTGCCCTTGCAGGCACATTTCTGGAGAACCTCAGCACTCAGACACCACTCTACACAATTCAGGAGGAGATTTCTCCAGTCAGATGTCTACAGTGGAAGTAGACACATCATAACTCATCATCCTGCCATCTTTTGCAGGCATGGGGAGGAGCTACGCTGTCTTCAAGGGTAGAAGTCACCCCATTGAAACACAGGCATCCACCAGCACCAACTGAGAAAGGCCTATTTTCTTCAAAGGGCTTTGCTGGCTACAGGAGGAGCAGCTCCTTAGAGGTTTCCCAGGCTATATGATTTAAGCCCTACCACTGGTGGTTACAAGGCCAAAATGGGAACAGAGCATAAGCATAGATCCCCTGCTCAGTGAAGCTGGCTGACCTTGATCCCTTCTTGCCAAGGAAATAGCAAACAGAATATTTTCTCATGATATTCTCGTGATATTCTGAGTTTTCACTCTGGGTCCAGCCCAGTGTGTTTGCAATGACCACACTGAGAGTTTGATGACAAGCTTTACTTGCTACATGAGACTCAAAGCATGCTGAGACACCTGCCCCCTTAAAGGTAAACACATTTTCCTTTTTTTCCAAGAGAGATGCCTCCCATGAAACAGGTGAAAAATTAGCCTGGTTGTTTGTTGGGGTTTTTTTCTACTTAATCCAAACTTGTTTACTCATCCTAAAAAACCAAACAGTTTGAAATAACAAATGGAAGGGACTGAGATACCACAAGGTTTGGATGCCCCATGAAACCCGATACATCTTTGATGTGTTTCCATGGGTGGACATAAGGGCAAAACAAAACCCCAGATTTCCAAACCAAACACAAAGCAATCAACCACTAGTGGAAAAAAAATATATATCAAAGCAGAGAAATTGCAAGTCTTTTCCTTCTTTTGACATAATAATTATTCTAATGCCACATGTGGAATGAGAGGAACAGGAGTAGTCTTAAGTCTCCTTTATTAGCAGTATTATTCAGTAGAAGACTTTTCAGGTCCCTTTAGCTCTTTCCCTGGGGCACATATCCCTGGTTCCTGCAAGCTGGCTTTGCATGGAGATATTAGATTAAATCTGCCAGCCATTTCATTTCATTTCATTTCTCCTTCCCTTCCATGACAGATGCTTTGAAATTCACATCACAGGTTAAGCAGACTCTGCAACCCACTAACTAAATCAAGTCCTTTTTTGGTTTGGGACTCATTTGCATCAACCAGTACAAACACAGGGCCTAAATAAATCATCTTTGGGGACAGGGCAAAGGCAGCCACAAACCCAAGAATGATCTAAATAGTTTCTGGCACGTACTTCTTTTTTTCCAGAGTTTGTATTTGCTGGAGGAACCAAGCTACACATTGGAGGGATACCGGCTTGCAGGACAGTGTGCCGTCTTTTCCAACTCTCTGAGCCCAATCAGCAGCAGGTAATGTCTCTCTGTGTTGACCTACCTCTCCTTTCTTGGCTCAGGCAAGGAAAAGCTCTAACATTACCCATGGACAGCCTTGTTTTATACCTCCCCAAGTTGGATAGGCTACGTTCGAAAGGCTGACGACTCATCGCTCCAAACCCCAAGGTCCCCAAAGGGATAACAGAGGTCTCAGCACCACCCGAGACTGGAAATCCTCAAGTTAAGAAAGAGTTTGGATCATTGAGCACCAAAGCTGAGGCCCCATTATTGAGTATTACAGTCACACTTACATTGTGCAGCTTGTAGTAGAGCCCACAGGCATTACAGACGGGATCGCCGTTGGCATTTCTCCTCCACAGGGTGGTAGTGGTGGTCTGACAGTTTGCACAGGACGTGCCCGCCCTCCTGGCTGCAGACTGTGGGAAGGAGGGAAAGAGAAGAGAGGAAGAGAAAAACACCCATGTTAAAAAAAAAAAAAATGCAATCAGCAAAATTTCTGAGAAAGAAAACATCAACCCTGCAAGACTGACGCACATCAGCAGAGGCCTCCAGAAACTGACTTGTGAGAACAAATAATAATTGTGAAAAAAAATCCCCAAGGTACTTTAATCCCAAATTATATGTGAACTGAATCAGGTGCCAAAGGGCATCCTAAAAGTGAGTGCTAAACCTCTGATAGAACTCATCAAAATTAGCAGCGCTGGCACAGCCCATTCCAGAGGGGAAAATGTTATTTAAATGCCAACATGTCTTTCCATCTTAATTCTCCCAGACCCCCCAGGGGTCTAATTCTGCAGTCAGGGCCTGAACTGACAATTGCTGGAGTCAAGGGCGTGAGTCACTCCGGCTCCAGCGAGCGCCGGGTGAGAGCCGGGTGGGCAGCTGCTCGCCGGGCCCGACCGCAAGCACAGCCCGGTCCCGTAAGCTCAGCTCAGCTTCAAAGGAGACAGGCTCCAGATCGGAAATAACACTGTGGCAAAGAGCAAGAATCCCAACTTTTTAATTACACCCTTTTCTCAGCCCAAACATTCATGTTTATTTAAGGATTGGTAACAAGCCTGAAAGAAGAATTTACCGTTTCATAAAGGGGTAGGAACAAGAAAAAAATCTACGTGGCAAAGTGTATACAGAAGCTTTTTTTGTTAGCTGTGATAATGACTTAGCAAAGTCAAATTTAGTAAAGTTGCTCTTCTTTCACATGCATAAATTCCTACTTATCATTTAAAAACTGTAACTTTAGCAAACAAATTGTCCTTCTGCCTCTGAAGGAGGAACAGGAGTTTTCAGACTGCTGTGTGAGTGTGTATGTGTGTTTGCGTGTGTGCGAATGCCTACGGCTCCTAAAAAAAAAAAGACCTTTAGATCCCCATCCTATCTATTCTTCATCAATATGACATGGTCCCAGAGCTCTGATTTCATCCCGATGCGTTGCTTTCAATGGAACTGCTCATGTGCTTAAAGTTAAAACATGTGCTTAAGCGATTTGCCAGATCATAGCAATGCTTGGCACCTTGCAGAACTGAGCCTTTAATGCTCTCTTTTGTGCTCTTACTGTTTCAAATTTACCCCTCACCCCACACAGCCGCACACTGTAGCACATCCAACGTTAAAAAAAAAAAAAAAAAAAAGAAAAAGAAAATACCGCATCTTTGGATACCGTACAACAAACCCAAAATGCAAACATGGACACTGGCACAGCCTTAGCGTTAATACCAACTCTTGTTAGGTCATGTTGCAATTTTAATCATAATTGAACGCGGCGTAGGTGGAGAGAGGACGGGTTGGTTTTGCTTTAGATAGGGGAGGATTTTTTTTTTTCTTTTAATTAGACAAAAAGGACTGTCTAAAAAATAAATAAGACAATGCCCATGAGCACTAGGAAGCATCACAAAGTGGCTGATCTGACAGCGAGTGGCTCTCTCAGGCTGCCCGGTGGGACAGTTCCATTTTGCCTGACCATAAACCACTCTGAACCAAGCCAGTCCCACAGAGGCCTTTAGCTGACTTCTCTGTGCTGGTGACAAGCAGGAGCAGGGGACAGCACATGGGACTTGAAGAAATCCCAGGACCAGCAGAGAAGATGAAACATCCCACCATGAAGAGCAGAGCCCCGAACTGATGTACGCACACCTCCTGATCACGCCATGGACCCAAACTGGACTCCCTTCAAAATCACCAGGATAACGAAATGTGTTCCAAAGGCAGCATGGAGAAAACAGCTTGCAAAGCCAGGTTCTCACTAAAGAGTTGGAGAAGAGTCTGCAGCTCGCTGGCCCCAAATTCCAGACACTCGGCACGGGTGGCTTGGAGGGGCACGAGGCTGGATTGAGTCTCTTGGTGGCAGCTTTGCCTTTATCAGACCCAAAAATCAAGCCTAAGGAAATTTCTAAAAACCAGTGATATTTGGCTTAGCCCACACAGGGGAAACATCTCCTTTGAAGATATCTGGGGTTTCTACACAGCGCTTGCCGTAATTTCTCTTACAGCAAGCGCGTTCAAAAGACACGCCTGGTCACCACCTTGCTGCCTTCAAACACATTCTGACATTAAATAAGCAAATAAATCACAACATCTACTGTCTTCTCTTAAACTATTTCCAGCTATTGTGTTTCATTTGCAAAAATTCAGCATCATTAGCTGAGTATTTTAAGCTCTTTTGGTCTCAGGCTGCACCTTCTATGCTGTACCAACTTCTACTGGGGACACAGGCAGTGGGCAGGAAACAATGAATAATAATGCTATTGTAAAGCTCCCAGCAATGGCATCCACTGACGCTAATCAACCACTCGGGCCTGGCCATGTCAGTAATGGGATGACTAATTAGCTGCCCCATATCATCTATAGGGCCACAGCCCATGGCACAGCTGCCGGTGAGCAAAGGCACAACTTCACAAGTGCTAGAAGTGATGAAAAGGTGAAATTGAGGAGGTTGGAGTAACCAAGTACTAATAAAGATGCTTAATTAAGGGACATTTTCAGTGTCTGCATTTACCCACAAAGCTCCAAGCATCATTTTCCTAAAATAAGATTGCATGTGCATGGGCCTGCTGAGAAATTGGCTATAATCCTTCCAAAACCAGCTTGGCTAGACATGGAAACGGAGAGCTCTGCATCTGCATGGGCAGGGAATGGGAGAAAAACTAAAGATTTCTATCTCAGCAGCAATGGGGCTGCCACTGCCTATGACAGGGACAGGAATGGCCTCCAGGAGGGCTGAAGACGTTTCAGGCAGTGATGGTGTGGTATCACCTGCCTGTTCTTGATCCCTCTGCCAACATCTCCAGGTCTTCCACCTTCCCTCTCGAGATGAAGCAGAGCTGTCTGAGCCCCCTCAGCCAGCAAGACTTCATCCCTGTCACCTAAAGGACACCCTCACTAAGACGCCCATTGAATTTAACAAGGCTTGGGCTGGGTTCTCAGCATCTAAGAATTTCTTTGCTTCCTCTCTCCCACCCATCAAATCCTATCATTAGTTTCAGTGCAGCTGTGATCAGAGCCTATGAAACCAGCCCGAGGTTACGCAGCAAACTTGTGGCAGAGGGAAGGAGCTGGATCCCCACCCTCAGCCTCCATCCACAGCCTTGCCCAGCCCGCCTGCCTTCACAGCAGGAGAGATCCAGTCAAGCCACAGCTACATGCACGTCCACATCCAGGCACAGAAAATGCAAATGCAAGCCCAGCTCTGGTGCCTTCTGACTATTTTTTTTTTTCAGAGGTTAGCAAGGGAAATTAATATAGGTGCAAACAGCATCAGGGACGTTTCTCTTTTTTTTTCCTTTTCCCAGGCAGTGCTGGGGGTGGGGAGTTGGTGGGGTGGGGGAAGTAGAAAAATCAAATTTCACATTTAGCAAAGGCCGCATTTAAAGAAGGGGAACTTTTTGTAACTTTAACTAAAATGCCCAAAGATTGGAACGATAATGCAAGACAAGGTCTCTCTTTACTTCTTTTCTTTCTTCCTCTTTTTTTTTTTTTTTTTTCCCAAGAATGACCTTTTACTATGTATTTATTTATATAGTTCATTTTACATGTGCCGGGCTCAGGGTGACTCGGGACATTCTTTCGTGGTTCCATCAGACACTTTTTGAAAGCTCTCCCCCTCTTTCCAGCCGCTTTCCTATTCTGCCTCCCCCTCCGCTTGTTTGGATATGCTCAAGCTCCTGTGTGTTTGGACTGGGGAAACGGAGCTGTTGTTTAGGAGTTATCTCCAGGGCTCAGATATCCGGCAGCTTTTTCCTAGGAAGTTAACTTTACACATAGAGAGAGAACGAGGAAAAAAAAAAAAAATAAAGAAAACGAGGGCTGTGTGTTTAAGACAGAAGGGCCGGGGGGAGGAGGAGAAGAGAACAAGAGAGCTGCCCAAAAAAATCAAAATTCCAGTCTGTACTTCCCTCCCTAGAAAGCTTTTCCTCTTTTCTAACAAGGCTATGAAAGATGAGAGAGACAAACATTTTCCTATACGGGAAAAGCCTGTATAGGAGGGCACGGAGAGGTTTCACACGCAGGAAGTTTGGCAGGGTAGAGAAGCAAACCCACATCTTCCCCAAAACTCACATGGCCAGACAGAGTTATTGTTGATGCCCCTCACAGCGTAGCCCTTCCTGGGAAGGTACCCTGCAAATGCTTCCCAGAGCCAGAGGGAACAAAGCTGATACAATTTTATGGGTGTCTCGCAGGTGAGGAAGCTGATCCTGACCTAAGAGCTGTGAGCACCTTCAAGGGGAACACGAATGAACCAGCCTTGTCCTGCCTGCAGGGTCTGTCCATGCTGGGCACAAGCCTCACCAAACTGGCCAGATCCAACCATCAGCTCAGAAATTCCACAGAGAGGTGATTCCTCCACATTTTAGGCAGCCCCCAGGAGCCCTTCCACGTCTTTAATCCTGACAAAACCAAATGTGCCTCGATTCGAAACATTCAATAACTTCCCAAGCAGGGACCATAATTTTTCCCCTGCTTGATATATTTTTCCCCTTGTGGTCTGCCTGATTATTTGCCAAATACACTTTAACACATTTACATTAAGCCATGCCCACAGCTTCCAGACCTTTTTGTGGCTTCCAGGGAAATGCACGAACAGATCGCTGGGGATGCTGTAACGTATTGCCTGTGCTCAGAGCAGTCACCAGTCTTGTAACTATTATTTCAAACATTTACCCACTCATTTTGTCTTCCTCCAGTTTCTGTAGCCTGGGCACACACTTGGCTTTGCACACTCACCATCCTCTCTGCCTCATGTCCTTGTGACACCTTTTGAGACCCAGATGGCACAGACATAAATGACCACACCATGTACCAGTGGCACCAGAACCTGGTGGTTCCAGCTTTTTGCAGGACCAAGGTCTGTCTGATGCCCCAGTGATGCTCCAGATCCAGTTTGGGTCCCTTCTCCATGACACCACCAGCCAAGGGGGATAGAGACACATTAAGAACAGGAGGGCAGAAGTTTGGAGAGCCCGGGAGAAACCCTGTATTCCTGATAATCTCTTTGGACACTGGGAAATTATTATCCTGCCCTTAGTCCCTGGAACATCTCACTATCCTCGGGTCACCATCCAGAAGCACCGTGTGGAGTTGAAAACTCCATTCTGGTTTGCAAGAAGCCCTGGATATTGATTTTTAAACCTGTTTTGCAGTTTGCAAGAGGATCAGACAACTGAGGCCCACAGCAGCTGGGCCCATCTCTCCAAGCATCCCTCCCTCCCAGCCCTCTGACACAGTGGGACCAGTGGGAGCTGGCTGGGGTTCCCTGTCCATCCTGAGCGGCAGATAGGAAGCAGAAGTTGCAGAAGAAGAAGAAGAAAAAATAAAACAGATGGAGACTCACCAGTCTTCTCTTGGGTTTGATCAGGGGCCGGTTCTGCCCGTTCATTTTGTGGTAGAGTCCACAGGCGTTACACAAATAGTGCCCAGTGCCGTCTCTTCTCCACAGAGGGGTTGAGGTAGCCCCACAATTTACACACTCCCTGCCTTCTGGAAACAAGAGAGCACATGGTTCACTTAGGGAAAGCAGAGATAAAAGAGGCTGAGGAAAGCCCCCCTCCCCAAAACAAAACCCACAACCTCCCAAGAGACCCAGCCATGCCAGACCCTGTCAGGCCCCCCCAAGCTCAGGATTTCCAAGCAAGGGTCCAAAGCCATGAGTGGACGATGTCCCTGGCACAGTCTGGTGGGCTCTGGTCCTGTTCCCCTCCCCAGCGCCGCTCCAGGCAGCATCAGGCCTGTGTCCCAGCAGCAGGAAAGAGGGATGGTGACAATGACAACCCAAATGCCATGGTGGCTCAATGGACTCCCCAAAGAAGCTCTCACTCCTCCCACGAGTCTTTTTGGAGGAGTAGGGGGAGCTGACAATTTCCCCTCACCCTTGGATTAAGGGCTTCTACAACTCTGGAGACCCCATGTTCCCGTGGGCACCAGAAAAACCCTGGCAGGCCTTGCAAGAAACCTCCAACCCTCTACACCCAAAATAATGGATACAGAGTTTAAGTCCATGACCCCCTTTCTGATGTGTATGAGGACCCCAGTGTCACTCCTTGAGCACTCTTCCAGCTCCCAGGGGCATTCATGAGCCTGGAGGGCTCTTCCTCTGGTCTCAGGTCAAACCACATCAAGGACCCCCAAAATAATCACAAAACATCTCCCCAGCTCCAGCCAATACATAACAACTCCGACAATATCTGCTACTGATTAATTTGAAATTAAGCTTCCACCACCCAAAACTTTCAGAACCCCCCCTGGTTTCCCCACATCTGCAGCCTGGTGGTCCATCCTGGCTATATGGGATAGCAAACAGCCCCAAGCCTACCTCATAAGTTCTTTCCCTCCTTCTTCTCCTTCTTTTTGGGCACCTCTTTATCCTCTCCCTGGCTATTGCAGTGGGAGATCTCCCCCAGCCCACCAGTTCCCAGCTTGGAGGAGGGAACTGGGAGTGTGCAGACCCTGCCTCCCAACTACTTTGAGAGTGTTTGAGGGGGGTTTTTGTTGCCTCTTTGGTTTAGTGGGGGAAGTTTTTTGTACCTAACGTCAGTCATGGCCCACCTGAGAGCAGTGGCAGACCTCAGCCGGGCAGAGCAGAGCAGAGCCAGCTCAGCACAGAGCCGGCTCCCCGCTGCCCCAGCCCGTGCTGCCTTCGAGCAAGAGGCATCCGTGCCCTAACCACAAACGGCAACCGTTTTTCCAGAGCCTTCGCACTGAACCCCTCTTCTCTCACACCTCCCCAACAACTACAACAACAAAAAAAAAACAAACAAAAAAAAAAAAAAAAACCAAAACATTTGCAGCCGTCTCTCCCTCTTTTATCCTGCAAAATCGCCTCCTTCCTCCTTTTTCTCCAGCTCTAACCCTCTTTGTCTGAGAGGTCCTAGCTTGCTAAGATCAACTTCTGAAGGGGAAAATGAAAGAGAGAGAAAGAAAAAAAAAAAAAAAATAGGTGTTGCTGCTGGTGTTGGTTTATCACGAACCGCAATGTCTTTCTAGAAGGTAAAGCAACAGAAAGTGGCAAAAGGAAAACAAGAGGGGAGGGCGGAGGGGGGGGCGAGACGGTTTGAAAATACCGCGCAGCCGGTGGGTGCCCCGGCGGGAGCTGCGGCTCGGCGGGCGCCGAAGCGGCCGGGGGATGCTCAGCACCGCCCTGGGCGACAATAAACCGGTCCCTACGCCGGACACAGCACCCGGTCCGTACTGGGGCCAGACGGGGAGCCCGTCCCGTTAATACCCAGTCGTTTTGTTCCCCTCCGGTTAAACGGGCAAAGCCGCTCCCGGGCTGTTTGAGTCTCTGTCCCTCTCTTTTGTTTCACCCCATCTCTCTCTCTCTCCTGCTTTCATGTACAAAACATACAGGTCTGGGTTTTTTTGTCACTCTAACCGCATCCGGACTCTATTAAAGTTCCTGGCGCTGGATAAACAATGCAACTGTCGCGTGCAGCAGTCTGAAAATAATTGGATTAGCTCAAACATATCAGCTAAATAGAGACAGTCCCCTGCTCAGACAGACAGAGTAAATGTCACCCTGGAAAAACCCTTGAAAACTGATCTCATTCATGCCAGGCAACCCCGCAGCAGCCTCCTCGGAAAAACAAAATAGAGAGAGAAAAAAAAAAAAAAATAAAAGGGGGAAAAAGAGTTTTGACTAATCGCCCTTTCCCTCTGCACACAAACACACTCCCCTCGGCTCACTCCCACCCCTCTCGTGCACACAAACGTCCAAGCCCGGTGTTGTTCAGGCGTCGGGAGCCGGAGCCGCGCAGCCCCTCGCACCCCATTCCGCGGGGTGCGCACAGAGCTGGGGGCCCTCCAGCTCCCGCCGGGAAAGGCGGCCAGGGGGACACTTTTAGGGACTCTCCTGAGGGGTGATCCAAGCCCCCTGGCACGGAGCTGGCTGGGGCTGGGGGCTGCGTGGGCGAACTCTCCGCAGCGCCCCGGGGAAAACCCTCCTCGCATCCCCGGGCGCCGCATGGGAAGAGGCCCTGGGAAGAGCGAGGCGGAGGGCGGGCGGGGGAAGTTGGCCGGGATTTAGCACCATTATTAAAATACAGGAGAGATCACTAATGCTGCGGTTCCCTCGGTTTCGCTTCCTCCCCGGGCTCCGCAGCTGAGCGCACCGTGGGCACCGGAGGGGCCGGATCGCCCCCGGGACTGGAGCCCCGCGGCACCGGGTGGGTGGTTTGAGTTCCTGGGGCCTGTTTCTACCCCCAGCCAGGGCTGGACAAGGGGGAATTTGGTTATAAACCTAGCAGAGCAACCTGTGGGGAAGGTGAAGTGTCGTGTGCGTCCCCCACGAGGGCTTCAGCCCCTGCTGCTCATCACACGGATGCTTGAGCACATGTCCCTGCGTGCGGGGGGGAGCGAGGGGTCAGCCCTATCCCTTTGCCCCCCACTTTTCCCCCCCAACAGCTTCCTCTCCCGAGCAGCGGGAATGAAGAAGCCAAAAGCCCTACCTGTGCTTGACCGTGCTTTTGGTCGCGATTTACACCCAAACCCGGTTGGCGATCCTCCTAAGAGGCTACTGGGGGGAAAAAGTCCAGAGCCATATTCTGGGACATACGGTGGGTAGGTAGTGATGGGATGATGAGCGGAGGAGGTGGCTCCTCCTAAAGAGGCCATGCTGCTCCGAGAGTGAGAGGACTCCAGCTTCATGGTATCGGCCAGGGACACCTGGTATTTGATGCATTCCTTCTCGTCCTGCCGGGTGGAGCCGGTGGAGCCAGGGGTGGAGATGGACGGATCCGGGGACACATCTTTAGGAGGGGTCGGCGGGAAGGTGAAAAGGTGCGGGCTGGAGTGGCCGGCGGATAAAGTGGAAGAGGAGGCGGGTGGGTAGACGGAAAGGGGTCCCGGTGAGCTGTGATGGATGGAGGTCCTTGGAGAAGGGGCTGAGGTTCCAGGGGGAAGCGCTGTGATGGCTGCTCAGCGCCTTGCTCCCGTCCAGCCAGGGCAGCGAGCCGTGCAGCAGCGGGGGGCGGCACACCTGGCTCCCTGCTCGGAGAAAACACGGAGACACGTCGGTCACATCCCTCTGCCACCCTGACAAAGTCCCCCGTGGGGGTCCCGGGACATGCATCCCCCCACCACCAACCCCCTCATCCTTCCCAAAGCGCTCAGCATGCCCGGGGGGAGCAAGGAAAATTACATCTGATGAGAAAACACCGTACTACTCTTCATAAAAAATTAAATTTTAAAAAGCTACAAGAGCACGGGGTGGCAGCTCCGGTCCTGTTGAGGAACGTGTTTTGGGGTCGAGACCCTCCAAGCAGGGGTGCCAGCCCTGTGACACGGGATTTGGCGAGCTCTGCTTCACTCTCATCCGTTTTCCAGGCAATCCCACGAAGACTTTGAAGGAAAGATTCTGCGTGAAATTGCCAAGTCCCGACTGCAGAAATATTTTTTTCTCTTAGCGAGAAAATGATTTCCCAAACAGAGCCGTGAGCTATAAACCTGGGAATTCTCTGGTCAAACGAAGAAGACCAGAAAATGTCCACAGATATGATTAATAACCTTTGCAACAGGGCTGATAAACTTTGCAAACCACTTAATTTGTCTTTCCTTCCTCCATGAGACTGTACAAAAATGTTAGAGGTCTTTTTCACGATGATATGGCACACGCAGAGGGTACCAACTGCCTCAAAAGAAATGCTCCCATACCCTTTTTTGTGACAAGGGACACTTCACTTGTCTACTAAAATACAGACCTGAACTTTGTGGGGAAAAAAATCCACTAGATTTCTGCAGCCAAATCTTTTTCCCTTTAGTTATAAATGTTCCTAAGGTATTGCACCTAGTATTTTTAATTATTTTTGGCCCTTGCTAAACAAATAAAAAAAAAAATACGTCCTAAGAATTAAATCTATCCAAATCCACAGCAACTTGAGCGAATGGCTGTAAGATGGAAAACACAATTATTCAATTGGAAGGAAGCAAGTTTGTGTCTGATAATAAATGCCTGGAAAGTCTCTGACACCTAGAGATCTTTAACCTCTGTAGGCACTGTGATATGTGCATAGAGATTGCTAAATGTGCAGAAGGAGAGATGCAAACACGGATGTATAGAGCCACAGATAGTTATAGGGTGGACACATATGTTTGCATGGGGAGCTTCTAGGTGTCTAGAAAAGCTCCAAACTGGTTTTCACCATACCAGGCACTCGTGAACAATACTGAAAGTCGCTGCTCGAAAGGAGAGAAGGTGGGTTATACGAATAGAAAGGGTCAAGATTCATTATCTTCTCCAGGGAAGTAGCATAGTAAATAATATTCAGGCTAGATCAGAGAGACCACATTTCCACTTTCTGCTGATATATTGGGGGAAAAAAAGAAATTAAAAGGGAAGAAAAGAAAGAAAGGACAAAGACTGCTGATCCTTAAAAATAATTGTTTAAAGGGACTAATAGCAGAACAATGCAGTTACTGAGCGGAGCCTAATGCAGGCTCACACTCAACAAGTTGCTGAGGGCTGGGAGCAGCCTCCTGAACCCGCTCGGCTCCATCTCCACTCTGCTCAACCCATTTTTCTCCATGATTTTGGGGTTATTTCCACTGCAAACCTCGGGGATTTAGGTTTTGCCAAGACAGAGATCACTGTCCGGCTTCACAAACCACCCTCTGTTCTTTTCCCTCCTTTTTTTTTTCTTTTTTTTTTCTTTTTTTTTTTTTTTTTTTTTTTTTTTTTTGGTATTTTTTTCCTTATTTTCTAAGCCATCCAGGTAAACTCCAGCTATAAATACTGAATCTCTCCACTTCTTCATAAAAGATGGCACCAAAGTACTCAACACATCCCTCCTCAGACCTGGGCCCCATCGGCCCCAGGTATTTCACCTCCTTTCTAAGAGCTGTGACCCAGGAACAAGATTCACACTGTGGATCACTACCTTCCTGCAGGACCCTCAGGACAACACACCAGGTCTGATACCTAATTACCACACGGGCTATATTTTTTTTAGTTTCTTTCTTATTTTAAACCCACGCCATGGTGCTGTCCTGGGTATGTGTGCAAAACTTTTGTAGCAAGCCTAACAAGCTCACCAAGTGTGAATTAAATAGCCCAAGCGTGAGGACAGCAGGGTCATTTTCACACCCCTGCTCTCCAGCTTGCTTTGCTTCCCCAGAGCAGCTTAATCGTGCAAAACTAAACACAGTATGAAAACACTAACTGTTAACCAAATTAAAGAGAGGGGGGAGAAACCAGAGCGAAAGAGAAGGGGGCAAAGAGGAAGAAATCAAGAGCAAGATGAAAAAGAAAGAAACAGAAGGAAGGCGAGCAAGAGGGAAAGAAGAGAGAGAGGGAAGAGGGATGTGAGATAAAAAGAGAGGATGAAAGAGAGAGAGAAAGAGAGAAAGAGAGAAAGAGAGAAAGAGAGAAAGAGAGAAGAGAGAAAGAGAGAAACGAGAGAAAGAGAGAAAGAGAGAAAGAGAGAAAGAGAGAAGAGAGAAAGAGAGAAAGAGAGAAAGAGAGAAAGAAAGAAAGAAAGAAAGAAGAAAGAAAGAAAGAAAGAAAGAAAGAAAGAAAGAAAGAAAGAAAGAAAGGAGAAAAATAAATAAAAAAAAAAAAAAAAGAAAGAAAGTGAAAGAAAAAAGAAAGGAAGGAAGGAAGCCCGAATTTTTATTTATTTCCAATAAGCCAAACCCAAAATCCACCCGTGACGTAGCTTCCCCGCCGGCAGGAGAGGGTCTGCCCGACGGCAGCGGGGGCTCGGGGCAGCGCGGAGCCACCGGCACCGGGGCAGGGACCGGGAGCCGGCCCGCGGGAGCCGGGGCTCGGCGGGGGCACTCACCCGTGGTGGGCCGTGGGGTATCTCTGCACCGTGGCTCTCACGGAGTTGCCGTAATACGCGGGACGGGGTTGCCTTGTCCGTCGATATTAAAAAGTACATCCACTTCCTCGGCGAGAGGATACTGCGTGGGGTCCATGTAGGTATGGCCAAGCGAGGGGTGATGCGAGTCCGGGTGCTGCCCATTGAGCACGGCCGGGTGGTGGTGGCTCACCCAACCGCGGCTGGTCCGTGGAGACCTCCATCTTCCGCGCTCGCTGCTCCGCCGCTGCTCTTCCTCCTCCTCCTCCTCCTCAGCAAGGCGCGGAGGGCTTGAGATCGGAGCGGGAGACGCTGCCGGAGTTATGCAGGGCGGGGAAAAGTGCTCGGCGAGTTTGGGGATGTTTCAGGTTAGGTTTGGTTTAAAGTGGAGGGAGTTGGGGGTATGGTGATAAACGATCGATTCCAAAAAAAAAAAAAAAAAAAAAAAAAAGGGGAAATAATGAAATAAAAAGGGAGGAAAAAAGGGAAAACAAAAAAATCTCGGGGGAAAAAATTTCTCTACGAAGCGAGATCCCCTCGTTTCTTCCGCTCTGTTGCAGATGTTTCTCTTCTTTGATCACCTGTAACGAGAAAGAGGAAAGGGAAGGAGCAGAGAGAGAGAGAGAGAGAGAGAGAGAGAGGCAGGGAGAGAAACGTACTTGAGAAGTTCTGAACTTTAGCACCTGACTTTTTAGGCAGGAGCAAACCCATCCCATCCCTCGGCAGCCATCCCTGGGAAGCGCCTGCTCTGCCCTGGACCCACCTCTCCAGCGCCTCTTTCTCTTTCGCTCTCTCCTCCCGGCTCAGAGCGGAGCCCAGCAGCTCCCACCGCGCTCCTGCCGCCCCAGCTCTTACTTTTCCTTGGGTTTGGGTTTTTTTTTTTTGGCGCTTTTTTTTTTTTTTTTTTTTTTTTTTAGGTCGTCGCGGTTGTTTGTTTATTTTTTTATTTGTTCCATTTGCACCTGAGAAGCTCCAGTGGCTTAAGCCGGTGAGAACTTGTGCCATTCGCTGCTGAGCAGCCCAGAGTCACTTTGCTCATTAATTATTATGCAACCGAGAAAGGGGGGAACAGGGGGAAAAGAGAAGGGAGGGAGGGGGTAAAGCGATGGAAGAAGAGAATGGGGGTGAAAGGAAGGAGCGAGGAGAAAAGGAGGGTGGGGAGAGGAAGGAAAAAGAAAAATTAAAAAGCGACAAGTTGCTCAAGAAATTCCGCACAAACCTTGGTGGAGAAGCAGTATGTGACCCAGGAGGGATGAAGCTGAAAGTGCTTGATCAGATCAGATTGTGCTCGCTCGCACTATTTTTTTCCCTACTTTTTTTTTCTCCTCTCTCTCCTTTTTTTTTTTTTTCTTTTTTTTTTTTCTCTTTCTTTCTCTTTTTTTTTTTTTTTTTTTTTTTTTTTACAGGGAAGGCATTCTTTCTGAAAGGAGCAGGATGGCGCCAGCCGGCTCAGTGCTTACAGACAGCTGTGGCGAGACGCAACTTAAGGAGGTTCCAGTGTCATGAGCCCGGGGAGGCGGAGCCTGAGGAGGGGACCGGGCCGGGCGCTCCGGCCGCCCCCGCGCTGCCCCCGCGGGAACCCCCCGGCAACAAACTTCTGTTCATGCCCCCTCCACACACCCTTTCAAAATTTATTTTTGAAAACTTTCTACTTTTTTTTTTTTTTTTTTTTTTTTTTTTTAAGGGGGAAATTAAGTTTTCCCGCTGTCCCAGAAACTCTGAGAGTGGCCAGCCCGGAGAGATGGTGCGTGGAGGGGACGGGTTGGCTTCTCCGGCGGACAGCCCGGGGGATGCCAGCGGGCTGGGAGCCCCCGGGAGCAGGGATGTGCGGGCAGGTGCAGGACCGGGGGGCTCCCCCCTGGAATAAAGCTGCCTCCTCCAGCGGCGCGGCTCAGAAAGGATTTAATTATTGCTATATTTAAGGATACAAGCGCACAGCAACGGCCAAGTTCGTACACGCGATCTGGGGGGGTTTTAGGGTTTTTTTTTTTCCCCCTTCCCGCTGCACTGGGGAGCCGGGGTGGGCAGGAAGGGCCGGGAACGCCGAGCGGGGCCGGGCGGGACGGCACCGAGCGGACCCCCGGGCGCCGCGCCCGGCCCCGCCCCCCCGCGGGCTCGGCCAATGGGCGGCGAGCAGGAACTGGGGCGCCGGCCTCGGGCGGCGCTGATTGGCTGCGAGCCCGCGCCCCGCCGGCCCCCGGCGGCGCTGATTGGCTGCGGGCCCGCGGGCCGGCGGCCGCGCCGGGCGCTGCGTTGAGCCAGGGCATCCCCTAGCGGCACCCCGGGGTGATCCCGGCGGGGACGGGACAGGGACAGCGGGGACAGGGGGACAGGGACAGGGGGACAGGGACAGCGGGGACAGGGGGACAGGGACAGGGGGACAGGGGGACAGGGGGATAGGGACAGCGAGGACAGGGGGACAGGGACAGCGGGCACAGGGGGCACAGGGACAGCGGGGACAGGTGGACAGGGGGATAGGGGGACAGGGACAGCAGGGACAGAGGTACAGGGTTATGGGGGACAGGGGTACAGGAGGGGACTGCGGGGACAGGGACAGAGCAGGGGAAAAGGGGAGAACCAGGGACAGAGGGTGGGGAGAGAGAGACACACAAAAGGCGTGGAGAGAAAGGAAAGATGGGGGGGAAAAGGAAGAAGGGAAGAGAGGGAGAGAGAAGAAAAAGAATGAAAGAAAAGAAAAGAAAAGAAAAGAAAAGAAAAGAAAAGAAAAGAAAAGAAAAGAAAAGAAAAGAAAAGAAAAGAAAAGAAAAGAAAAGAAAAGAAAAGAAAAGAAAAGAAAAGAAAAGAAAAGAAAAGAAAAGAAAAGAAAAGAAAAGAAAAGAAAAGAAAAGAAAAGAAAAGAAAAGAAAAGAAAGAAAGAAAGAAAGAAAGAAAGAAAGAAAGAAAGAAAGAAAGAAAGAAAGAAAGAAAGAAAGAAAGAAAGAAAGAAAGAAAGAAAGAAAGAAAGAAAGAAAGAAAGAAAGAAAGAAAGAAAGAAAGAAAGAAAGAAAGAAAGAAAGAAAGAAAGAAAGAAAGAAAGAAAGAAAGAAGGATGATGGAGGAGGGGAAAAAAAAGGATAATATTAAATTTTTTAAAAAGTACTAGAACCAGTCACTCACTGCGTGCTCCGCACGCTGTCTCCGCACGCCGGCCAGAGCGCGTCAGCCCCGGTGCGGGAGGGAGCGGCTCTCCGCAGTTTTTATACCGGGGGTCTCGTTAAAACCCGAGGCTCCGCAGCTCCGGGGCCGCCTCCGGTCAGCGGGGCCGGGCTGGGCTCAGCCTGCGGCCGGGAACCCGCTCCTCTCCTCGAAGGCCAGCAGAGCCAAGCCTCCCGTCGGAGGGATTTATGGATGGATGGATGGATGGATGGATGGATGGATAGTTCGGATCCTCGAGGACACCCGTTTTAAGCCCGAGTTTCAACCCCCGGTGCAGCCCATCGCTGTTGGGCGTGGGGACAGAGGTTTCACACGTGAAAGATGCGCCGTGAGCATGCACATATATATATTTTTTAAAAAGAAAAAAAAAGAAAACCGACCAGGGTATAAGAGCCGTGAACCACCCACGCGTTAGGGTCGGTGCGGCCCATCCAGGGGGGAACAGCGGAAATGTGCCGCGTGGGGAGCGCCGAGGAGCGTGGGCAGGGGGTGACAGGTCGCCCCCAGCCAGAACTGTCCGGGGGACGGGGCTCGGTGCTCCCCGAGCTGTCCAGCCTCGCCGACGCCGCCAGGGCCGAGCGAGGAGCCCCGGGCAGTGGGAACCGCTCCCTGCAGCCCATTAGGGGGAAGGGGGAGAGAGGAGGGGGATGCTCATGGCCCTTCCCGAGCCGGGGGCTTTAACCCGCCCCGGGAAAGCTCGTGTTTCCTCTCTCCCCTCAGAGGACTCGCTTTGCCTGCAAGGTTTTACTTCGCGGGGTGTCCCCTCCTTTCCGTACTCCAGGAATTGGGGCGCGCTAGAAGGGGGAAACGGAGGGGACAACAGCGCGGTCTGTCTGTCTGTCTGTCTGTCCTGACGCACTTTCCGGGATGCCCCTCGGGCTCTCTCCGCACCAGGAGGCCCCACGGCCGCTCCCGGAGTGTGGGGCGCCCCAGCACCAGGGTGGTCTCCTGCCCACCCCTCCTCCCCCGGGAGTGGGGGATTCCTTGGAGAGGAGGAGGACAGTGAAGAGGGGAGCAGCGTTCAGGAGCACAAACTTTCCTCTTCCCGCCACCCCCCTCCCCAACTTTTAGCATTTCATGGACGTGTCTCCCCGGGTTTGCCTCTTCGTCCCTGCTCCCCAAATTTCCTCTCACCCCAAGCACATCCTGCGGGACAGAGGGGTTTCCGACGCTTGGGAAAAGTCACTTTGTGTGTTTTAACATTGTTGGGGGGAGGCTTAAAGCTAGCTGAGATCTTTGGGCAGGTGAGCTGAGATTCCCACCCCCGCTCCCTCCGGCACTTACAGCCCTGAGACCTACAGCCGTGGGATCACAAGAGGGGAATTTCCATCCAAAGGTCACAAAATTGCTAAACCATTTTAAAACGTGCCTTTAGCCCTGTCCGGAGGTAGTGAGGAAACCGCTTTCCTTCAGCTGTTTGGAGGGCAGGGAATTATTAATGCAAAATGAAATGAATATTTAAAAAAAAAAAAAAAAGCAAAATGAAATAATAAATCAACAGCTACGCCAAGTCCCATCGGTGGCAGGGGGGAAAAGAAATGGGAAAGCCCTGAGGGCTCCGTCCTGTCACGACAGGGGTGGCACGGCAGGACCCTGTTCCCCGCCTGTCCCTCGCAGCCACAGCCCCGGTTACGGGAGGAGGACAGTCGCTTTCAAATCTAGTTTGCTTAGGCTGTCCCTTTATTTTCAAGCCGTCCTCGATAGACTCGATCTTCCTATTCCCCTCCCAGCCGGGAGGAAGTAGTGGTGGGAAGTGCAAAAACACCCCTTACCAAAAAAAAAAAAAAAAAAAAAAAGAATATTTAAAAAAGAAAAAGAGCAATCCCATCATTTTCCCCGTCTCCTCGGATTATCCTGTGATCCCCGGGGGTTTTGAGAGGAGCGCTGGCCTTGACCGTCCTTTTCCCAGGCTGTGGCTGCAGATCCATCACCTCTCACCCCCCCACGGCAGCCCCCAGCAGGGTTTCCAGTGACAGCGCGGCGTTAATAGGAGCCCATTGTTGGAGCAATTAGCCCCAAGCTCACCACCAGCCGACAGATAAGGGTCGGGGGCTCGGGGGTTAATTCTGCCGGGGGGGGGAGGGGGCTGCGGGGAGCGTGGCTCCAGCATCCCTCCTAGCTAGGGGAAGGATGGCAGGAATTGGGATAATGCATCTAAAAGGCCACGAGGAAACGCTTTGGACACTTTATTTGTCACTTAGAGACCCAAAAAGAGGGAAATTCAAAGGAAAAAAAAAAAAAAAACCCTCACAGATAAAATCAACAAAAACAAAACCCCAGATTTGGTGGGATGGGGCGGCCCCCCAGCCTACCGCTCCCCTAAAAGTGACTAGTCAAAGGGCACTAAAGCTACCGCCTCCCTTTTGTTTTTTGGGTTTTTTTTTTAATCTCCCTCGGGTCTTCTAGTTAAAGTAGGTACAGGCAAGGTTGTTCTGGAGCCGGGAGCCGGGGCCAGCCGCTCCTCCGTGCTCGTTGGTGCCCACCGCCGCGACTGGCACCTCGGGGCGGGGACAGGCGGCCTCCCCCTTCTCCCCCCTCTCCTTTAGCCCCCTTTTAAACGACAATTGACTGAAAGGGGATTAAGTTACGTTTGCCGGGCTGGGCTTTTTTTTTTTTTTTCCCTTTCCAGGGTACCAGAATAGTACAGGTAAAGCTGTACAAACAGCCGGGAGCGAGGAATCGGAGGGTTATGGAGAGGACACGGCCCAGGGCAGAGCTCCGAAGATTATTATTAATTTTTTTTTTTTTTTTTTTTTTTTTTTTTTTTTTTTTTGCCTGTGTACAGCAACTTGCTCGCTTACCGAGGGAGAGAGACCCGGGGTTGTGAGCCCGTTGCCACCTCCCCGGCTAGGGCAGCCCCTCCCGGGGCACGGAGCCTGCCAGTCCCCGGGACGGCCCCGCCGGGAGGGTGTTGGGCCCTGGTCAGGCTGCTGAGATAATCTCGGGTTAAACAAAGGCGCAGAGAAGAGGGAATATTTTGTTTTCCTCTTTTTTTTTTTTTTTTTTTTTTTTCCCTCCCTTCATGAATTAGGCAGGAATTACGATCCACTTCCCCAAGGCCACCCTCTCTTTATCATTTAAACGGTAAGCAGCATCCGTCCAGCTAGGAGCAGTAAATTATTATTAATAATGATAATAAAAATAATAATAGTAGTCAAAGAGAAAGAGACACTGACGTTTCTGCCTCTCTCCTTTCCCATCCCACATGAGTCTTCCCTTCCACTTCGAAACCAGCCAGATGGGTGGTTATTCTCTTTTTTTTATCACTCTCGTTGTTTCTCTTTTTATTTTTTTAATATACGTATATATTTCCGTTCTTTTCTAATAATTCAGTTATCTACCCTTCGTGAAGATCGGGAGGAAACATAAACACGCACACAAAGAAGTGCCGAGCCATGCAAATTCAAAGAGAGAACAAATCATCGGCTGATTACACCGGGTCCAATTTTTTCTCCCTTCGTGCACCACCACCCACCACAGACGCGCACACTTTTTTTTTTTTTTTTTTTTTTTTTTTTTTTTTTTTTTTTTTTTTTAGCGCAAATGATGCTATTTGATGGAGGGGTGGGAAGAGATAGGGGAAAACCCTGCTCTGCCGTAGAACAGAAATTCGAAGAATTAAAATTGGGAGGAGAGAAACAGGGACTTTTCTTTCCCTCCTCTCCCCCCCCCCCTCCCTTCTTTGAAGCTGAGAGAAGGGCGACTGCCCCGGGACACTGCAGGAGTAAAAAAAAAAAAAAAAAAAAAAGGTCTGAGAAAGATCAAAAACCGGCTCCGCAAGTCCCAGGGGCGACCTCTCCCCCCGACACATTCCCCAAACCGCGCGGCAGAGGCGCGGAGAGGAGCCGGGCAAAGGGGAGAAGGGGAGGGGGACTGGTGTCACCCCTGCTGCCCGTGCCCCGTCCTGCTCCGGGCGGCAGCACCCAGGCAGGACCCAGCTCCCTTCCCTCCTTCCTCCCCCACCTCCGCAGACAGCCCCTCTTCGAGCTCAACCCTGTGAGTCCCTTTTCTCCCTTCCCCCCCCCACCTTTTCCTTTCTCTGACAGCAAAAGTGCGCTTTGGCAAGGGGTTCTCCTTCTCCCCTTTTTTCCCCTCTCCAGGCTGCGGGAGAGGCTCCCGACCCGGGAGCGGGTCCCCGGCTGCCCGGCACCGGCCGCTGCTATCGCTGCATGGAGCTGGGCAGCGCTCCCGAAAGGCTTCGACCCCACAAATTAAAAAAAAGAGAGAAGAAAAAGCCAGCAAATCGCCTGAACAGCCGCTCCAAATTGCGGCGAGCTTAAAAGAAATGCTCAATAGGGGGAAAAAAAAAAATAAAATATATATAAAAAAATGAGGGAGTCGGGGGAGCCGGTTTGTTTCGGATTTCTCGATTTTGCTTTATCTCTCAGCAAGTTTTGAGCGATAGATTAAAGCATCTTGCGGGCTTTAAACCCGGCAAGAGCAGTTTTCCTCTCACCCCACGGAGAAGGTGAAGCTGCCGACGTGTTTAACGATTCTTTTTGTCTATTTTTTTTCCTTCCCCCCCCCCTTTTTTTTTTTTTCTCTCCCGAAAGCAGAAATTACCCCAGGACTTAGATAAAGAAAAAAAAAAAAAAAAAAAAAAAAAACACAAATTTCCCGGCGGCTGGCGTGAGAGAAGGCGACAGAATTAGCACCAGCTCCTTGGTGAGACGCAGGGGCATATCCCCGGATTAAAACCGGAGCGATTTACTCCGGCAGGCGCCCGGCTGCTGTCAGTTTAAAGCCGTCCTTGCACCCCCTGCACCCCCCAAAACAAACCCCACAGACCCCAGCGGCTGTAACCCCGCACGACACGGCCGCCCCGCACGGTGACAACCCACTCCGTGAATGTGGGGCTCGCGTTTACCCTCACAGGCTCCAAAATTCAAATAGCACCGAGGGTGTCAGACTGCACACGACTTCTTTTCGCCCTAAAGAGAGGGCTACCGCACTCCAAATTCCTCTGAAGAGCACAAGAGGCACGACGAGATGCTGTCCCGCCCCCGTCCAAGCACAAGGCGATGCCCTCCGCATCCCGGGCGCCGAGAGAAGCCCCCGGCCGGGTGCTCCCCCCTCCTCCGCGTCCCACTCCCTACCTGCCCCTGCCGGGAAAAACCTCCTCGTCTTATTTTCCCCCCTTGAAATGAAAACGCTTCCCTCGGCTCTGTAAAAAGAAATTCACATCCCCGGGAGAAGGAAGTGCTTCGCCCCAGCCGGGAGCAAAATGCCGCGGCGGGGTGGGGGTAGAGCTTCCCTCTCCCCTCCTTCCTTTCCGAGAGCCTGTTTCTCCTTTCTGAGAACCTGTTTCTCCTTTCCCGGGGCCCTCGGATTGCCGGGAGCCTCTCCGTCCCCCCTGTCTGTCCGGGGACTCATCCCGGTGCAGCCGGGGAGCTGGGACCGGTGTCCGCCTCAGCAGCCCCTGCCCGCGGCACCGACAGGTCCCGGCTCCCCCGCTCCGCACCTGCGGCCCATAAATAATGGAGAAAACAAGCAGGGCCGGTGGTTATTAATTATCCGGTTTCATTAAAATCCGTCACCCGGAGCCCGCTGCCTGTGTACGGACACGTGAAGGTAAGAGGAGCTGGGATGGATGGATGGATGGATGGATGGATGGATGGATGGATGGATGGATAGATAGATAGATAGATAGATAGATAGATAGATAGATAGATAGATAGATAGATAGATTGATTGATTTTCTCCCCTTTCTGCTTTCAAAACGCTCGATGACAGATAGTGTGGATTTTTTGACAGCACAAGCCATTCCCATTGCTCCCTCCGGAAACATCCTCCGCACGGTTTGGAAGGTGAAAAATTCTCCTACAAGGCGGGGAAGGAGGAGAGAGACTTAATGCAGGGATGCCGGGAGAGAGAGGAAACTCTCCTCCCGCCCTTCGGCGCCCAGTCCTGCCGGAGCCCACGACGGCCCAGCCCGGCCCGGCCCGGCCCGGCCCGGCCCGGCCCGGCCCGCAGATCCCCTCAGCAGGACCAGGAGCCGCGGGGAAGGTGCGTGTCGGGCCCCGGAGCGGAGCCATCTCCCTCCTCATCCCAGCCTGCCTTAACCACACACCTCTAGGGCAGCTCTGCTTTGCGTTTCTAAGGTAAAAAAAAACCGAGAAATATCTGCCTAAAATCGCCCTAAGTAGATTCTGTTAAAAGCATTCTTGTTATGCATTATATACAGATATTTTTAATCTGAAGAGATAGAGTACTACATGTACAGGGCATTTTATATTATACAGCACATATCAACCTAACAGAATCAAACCGAATCGGAATTATTCGTGGGAAGAGCACAAAACAGCAGCCATCGACACACGCCTGCCTGCATGAAAATCACTGTACACAGAGTGATACACAGAGTATGGGTCCGGATATACAATATAAATATACACAAATATATATATATATATATATATATATTCATATGCACATAGGTACAAAGCCAGGCACAGAAAGGCCCCGCATATCCCTCAGATATAAATCCATTCCCGTCCTGAGATTAATATTTCTCATCCCAGCTGTGTCAATGCCGTGTCCCATCTCCCAGCCCCCGCCAGCCCAGCCTCACCCCCAAAACCCACGGGTAAAACATCTTCTTCTCCCCAGCTTCCCAAAAATCGTTCCCTTATGGATCGGGGGGTTTTCCCCAAAGTCACCGAGAAAACTCGACTCTCCCCTCCATCCACCCCAAGCAATAAAGGGGGATTTCAAATCCTTGGAGTCGAGCTCCCCGTCCCAATGCCCTCCACGTGGAGAAAAGGAGGATATATTTTTTAAAAAAGAAAGGAAAAAAAAAAAAAAGAAATTTAAAAAAAAAAAAGGAAAAAGGGAGGAGGGTAGGATGGAGGGACACACAAATCGGTGTTCACTGACCTGGGCAGATGCTTTTGATTTTGTCCGGTTCCGCTGGAGCGCTCAGAGCAGGAGTGCGGGAGGAGCGGAGCCGCTGCTGGCATGTCGCAAGCTCTCACCGAGGGGGAAAACCTGGGGGAGCCGCATCCTCCGAACGCCCACCCTTGCCCTCCTCCTCCTCCTCCGGGCTGGGCTGAAGATCAGAGCTCTTCCGGGTTGGGAAAGGGCAGAGCAGGAGTGAGAGGAATATGATGGGCCATTTCTTTACACACCCATCGATGGGGCGGGGAGGTGGAGGTGGGGGGGACAGGGGCAGGGCCAGGGGGACGCGCCAGGTACAGCGGTGTGAGCGTGATGTAACCCGTCCCGGGAGCAACTGTCAGAGCCAGGAGCCGGGAACGCCGGGAAGAGAGGGGGGAAATGTAATTAAGCGTATGATCATACAAATAACGCCGGGGCTCGCTCCGCCGCGTCGAAAGCTTTCGAGGAAAAGTGGTGACATTAGCGACAAGGGGCTGGTTCTTCTCCTCCGTACCCCCTTCTCCTCCCGGGGGGATTTTTAATGACCCTATTCTCCTGTCTTTTTTTTTTTTTTTTTTTTTTTTTAATTTTATTTTGCGTATGTGTCTGTGTCTGTATCTCCACGATACAGACAAAAAAAAAAAAAAAAAAAAAAAATGATGGACACGCATCCCCTGGCGCTTCGAGGACGAGGATTGTTCCCCCTCTCCCACTCCTCCTCGGGACGAGGAAGGCTCCCGGCCGAGGGCGGGAGCGCAGCACCTTTACAGGGAGATCGTAGGGGTCAGCCCCAGCCCTGGGGGTCCTGGGGGTCCCCCTCTCTGTCCCCTCAGACTCGCACGGGAATAAACCCCGGGGCCGATGAGGAGCGAAAGGGACGGGCCGGGGGGATCTGCAGCCCCCTGCCCGCTCCTCAGCCTCCTTTCCCCGGGAACACCTGGGGGTTTTCGAGGGCTGGGGGAGGAGGGAAGATAAACAGCCCCCTAAAATGCTGTAGGGGGGCAGCAGAAGCCAGGGAGCGGGACTGTGGCCACGCCGCAGACTCCAGGGGATGCCCCAGATCTTTCAGCGATGAGGAGATAGAGGAGCCGACGGGGGAAGGGGCTCTGATTTTCCACATTTAACCTTCCACTCATGTCACTCTCCCAAACCTAATGCTGCAGCCTCAGTGTTCTCCCCCGCTGGCCTCGATCCACGAGCAGATTCGCTTACAAGAAAACTTCCCCAGGTTTTGGTGATGATATTTTTATTCGCTAGGGCTGGGTGCTCATTTCGGAGTGGGTGGGTGGGTGTCCTGCCACCAAAACCAGACAAGACGTGGAGGACCAGCCTGAGGCAGCCGGGAGGGGGCTTATCCACGGAAAACACGTCCGGGAATGACCACTCTCACCTACCGGGATGGGCAGCCACGTCCGAGGGCGAGAAGTGGGGAGGGGGAAAAACACCCCCCACGCTGCACATCTACCCTCGGTGTGAAGATGCTTCCTCGGGAATAAACCAAGAATAAAGCTTTATTTCCGGGGCTAAACCAGGTGCGTGCGGCAGATCCCAGGCCCCACGGGTGGGAGCCCCAGTGGTGCTGGGGGGATGCAGAGCCGCCCTCCCCGGCCCCGCTCCGTGGGACCCGGCCGAGACCCCCAGGGCACATCCCGGCAGCGCTGAGCCCCGGCACTTCAGAAAGTGGGGCGAAAATTGGTCACCTAGGGGGAAAAAAAAAATATATATATGTATATACACACCCTCCTGGTCCTGGAGGGATATTGTTGGGTTTTTCTGCTGACGATGGGAGTTCGCTATCGCTGCTTCTAGAGTGACTCTCTGTGAGGTGAAAGGTAACGCGATCGCCTCCCAATTCTATCTTTAGAAAACACATTCAATTAAGGTAATAACTTAAAGCTCATTAGAGGCACGAAGGGAACCGTCCCAGCGCCAAACACCGATGGAAACAGCTCGGGTACCCCAACGGCGGGGGGAGGAGGGTTGAGCCCATCTCCCATCGACAAGAAATGTGCCTTTTGCTAAAGAAAGGCTTCGAAAAAGAGGATTTTAAAGCCACGAGGTTTGTGTGGTTTGGACTGAGCCGTGTGGACGAACCGGGGATAAATCCTTGCGGGGTATGGGATAAGAAAAAAAAAAAAAAAAAAAGATGAATACAGCTGAAATCACTCGGGGTGTGTTTTCCTCATCACAGGGCTGGGAAAATCCCTGCGGAATCTTCTGCTCCCCAAAACAGTGCTGCGGCGGGGAGACGAGATCAGCCTGGAAGATGATGCCGGATCCCTCCAAAACTGCCCAGAAAAAGAAAAAAAAAATAAAAAGCGTGGGGGAGGGAGCTAAATCCAGGCTGTCTGAGCACATCGTGGTACTGGGGTGGGGGCGAGGTGGAGAAACGAAAAATCAAGGATCCTTCTGCAAAAACCGCTTGGGAGGACCGCGGAGATGGAGTCCCCGCACTATTGTCTCTGTTCCTCCGGCTGGGGCTTGATGGGGGGCGGGAGGGGAGAGAAGGAATTTGGGCACAGGCGCAGGCGCGTCCACACTCATCCCCCCCCTCCCGCATCCACCCCGCACCGCGAAGTTCATTTCCAGCCACGATGGCCGGTGATTCAAAGGTTAAACATAACTAATGAGGCTTTAAATGGCACCCGGGGTTTATCATAAATATCACAGACCCGCCTCGATGCCTGCAGTTGAGGTCCGAACATACATTCAAAGCAATAGTCAGACACCCGGAGGTCATTTAAATAAATAAATACAAGGGAAAAAAAATTATGCCCATACACACATATTTTTCAGTATATATATATATATATATATATATATACATATGTGGAATATTTATATGGTGTGCGTGTACAGTGTACATATATATATATATATATTCCATATATAAATATACGGAAATTTTTTTTCCTTGTGTTTTCCAACTTGCTAGGGGAGCCTGTGATTCTCCCACTGCATGTGCTTGACCCCACCTCTTGCTCTCCTCCTGGCACACATTTAGACGGGTATACACCGAAATAAATACCTACACATACACAGACACACACACACACACAATCGATTTCGGCTCCGCCTGAACCGAGATTTGCAGTCGAACCCTCCCTAAATAAAATCCATACGTTATTGTTAGGGATAACTGCTCTGCCGGCTGCAGAGAGGAGGCTGGGGATGTTTTATTTGCTATAATTAAACTGCCTCTCGTGTTCTGGAAAGAAAACCCACCCTCTTAGCCCCCACCCCGGGTAAAAGTTGCCAATAATCAATAATTCCCCCTTCGCCGGCTGTGAAAACACACTCTCGGAGAGTTATTTTTTTAATATCAGTGTTGCAATCTGCGTTTCCAAGGAGGGGAAGAAAGCACCCTCCGTCTTGATCTCCCCAAATCAGGCGCTTTGGCATTGATCCTGCGCTTTGTGTGCGCGGAGTATATTCGCTTTAAAACGATTTCCATTAAACGCGGCCGCCTACATTGGTAGGATCGACCTAATGACTTTGTGGGAGCGCTGGGGAGGGACAGAGGGGCCGGGGGAGACCCTCGGAAATTAAAATAATCGCGTCCCCCCACCCTCTTTCCCCCCTCGTCCACATCTTCCATTCACCCAAATCAGGGACTTGGGAATAAAGTCAAAGCCAGACCCCAACAAATAGCCGCAATTGTAAATTCCTATCCGTTACAACCAAGGTGCAAAATATATTTATAAAAATATATAAAACACGTGGGAGAGGAGAATTTTAATTAAATCTTACTGCGGCTCTAACAACATCGAAGTGATATTTCATTCGGAGCCCGCCTCTTGCTTGTGTTTTATAGCGTTTTCTTGCCTCTGACTTTTTTTTTTAAATATTAGACGAGGTACAGAATTATAAATGACTCTTTCCTTATCTGTGCTGCTCACATATCCAGGATCAGAGGAGCTGATTAAGAAAGAAGTCAGAGGCAACGTTGGATTCATAATGATTCGGAATAATGAATCCTTATCTCTGCTTTCCAGATTATCACCCTTTCAGCTCCCAATGTTTTGTTACATGGGATAATTTATTGCATCTAATACATCACAATGAATCTGATGGCGGAAAGCGATGGGCAACGTTGGGGGAAAAAATTCGTGGGTCCTTATTTTAGTTTAGTTTCATCCTGGGGGCAGCGAAACTGATTTTTTTTTCCTTTTTAATTGGGAAAATATAAGGTAAATCTGATAATAAAAATAATAAAAAGAAGTTGGAGGGGGATGATGAGGAGCTTTAATTAGTGTGTCACTTTCAGACTGAAATTAAGAAAATCGACCGGAGCTTCTCCTCTCGGTGGCTTCGAGATCCTAATTTTACATGATTTATTTTTTATTTAAGGGGGAGATAATGCATCATAAACATTGAATAAAGCACGGAGCCGGGTTAAGATAAAATACAATTTGCATCTCTCTTTTCCCCCCCCCCCCTCTTTTTTTTTCCCGAAAGGGAGGGCTGCCAATAATGTTCTTTTTTTTTTTTTTCCTCCCCGCCCCGTTGCCAAATAAATACATGCATAGCAAAAAATCGATAAGATTTCTGCGAGGAGTCTCTCCCCTCTCTCTTCCTGTGTCTCTGCCTCCTTTTTTTTTTTTTTTTTTTTTTTTTTTTAAAGGCATTTCTCATAAACTGGAGAAACTCCGAGTGTTGCTTTGTATGCAAATGAACTCTGAGCTGTGTTTCTGGCTGCTGAAATGAAATAGGGGATGGAGGGCAGGGTGGGGGGAAACATTCACCTGAAATTATTGATATTCGTGTGCCTGAGGAGGGGAAGATCTGCTGATATTTTGCTGGATTTGAATGTATTCGTTTGAATCCTTGAAGGGAAGCAGCAGCCGGGCTCTGCCTCCTCACCTGCGCAGGGAAAAGCTGCATTTCAAACATTTTCTGTGGCGAATAAACCCCCTTTGCTCCATTCCGAAGGATGAGGGGAGGAGGGAGGGATTCCCACAACAGTAACAACTCAGCCCAAAACTTGATCTCAACAAAAATCACCGCAAGGGTCAAACCCGATAAAAGGGTTTGGGATAACCCCCTCAAAACCCTGCGAGGGGCTGGGGGATGCTCCCGACCCGTGCTAGAGCATCCCCGCCTCTGAGAAAATGGTGCCTAAAATCCTCTTCGTGGTCAGTTTGCTGCGTCTCGATTGTTTTTTGGTTTAGGTGGGTTTTTCCTTATTTTTCTTTTTTTTTCCCCTTTGTGTGCAGCCACTCCTGATGCTAAAATTTCTGGGGACAGGTGCTGGCAGCTCTGTCCTGCCTTGGTTTAAGTTTCCCTTGCTCCTTCTCATCCCTTCCTGGCTCTCATGGCACAGGGACGGTGTTTAATCATTAACCAGGTCTAGCACGGTCCTTTTTTCCAGGAAGTGGGAGCCGCTTCTAAAATGAGGTTGAAAAATAACTTGTTTTTCCCTTTTGCCTAAAGGGAAAGGCTCCCACCTGGGGTCTGGAGTGAGGGGGACCCCACGCCGCCCCCCCCCCCCCGCTATAGAATTCATCGTTTCACATGCGGTGTTTCACAAATCCCATCCAAACGCTAATCTCGGCTTCCTTACTCTTCCTCCTCCGTACATTCTGTGCAATATTTGTCAAGGAATTTCAAGTATCAATTATAGCCGCAATTTTTGATATCCCCCCTCCCCCCCCAATCTGAAGTGTAGATGATTTGATAGGAATATACATATATATAATACCGGTTCTCCCTCAGATGAATTTATTGGACCGCGTCCCACCCTTAGCTGAACATTCAATATTCCAGCATTATCTCCACACTTAAACTCGCTTTCTCCATTTCTGTGCCAAGATAAATTTGCATAATATTTGCAGTTGTAATTAGCTGATGAACATCTCCCAGCCTTCCCCTTTGTTTTCCGCGCGTTTGGTCTTCAATTGATGCCACTTTTGATCTTTAATATTACAGGATCCCGATAGAGCATTTTATATCTTATCTGCAGCGCATGAAAGTCGCGCAGAAAGGGAGTGAGAAGGGGGAAAAAATGGGGAGAAAGGAGAGGGAGGAAAAGGCACTGAACGAAGCTGAACTAATCAGAGTTTCGAAAGGTTGTTTCAGATGCCTGAATCCGCAGTTACGGGCCAAATGAGATAAATGGTGAAATTAGAGCCATTTAAAATAACACAGGGCTCGATCAGGTGAGGTACCGCCAGCATCTCCAGCATCTCCGCATCACCCGAGAAGGGCGCCGGGGGCTCCGGCGGCAGAGCCGGGCTGGGGACACGGGGTGCCGGGGTGGGGGTGGCAGCGTGTGCGTGTCCCCCTCCAGGATTGGGGACCGCTGGGGGAGACGCCCTGCCGACTTTTAGGGACGCGAGCACCAAAGTTGAGCTTTTTTTTTTTTTTTTTTTTTTTTTTTTTTTTTTTTTTTTTTTGGCGTGGAGGGGGGAAGGTGTGGGGAAGATGCTTTTCCTCACCCAACAACTGGGTCGGGAGTAGCCGGTACCCCCCGACCCCCGCCCCCCGGAGCACCTTGAGTGAGCAGCCCACCCTCAGGGTCACCTCCGCTCGCAGAGCCGGGAGTAAAGGATGTTATCACATCGGGAGGGTTATTAAACCGCTAATGAATGAGTGTCTGTGAGACTCTGGACGGGCTGGAGAGACTGCGGGAGGGGGGTCGGGGGGAGAGGAGGCAGAAAGGCTCGATCTTCATGCCAATCTCTGGAACAAATAGCTAACATTTAACGTTTACACCCTGCTTGGCGACGAACTGGCGCTCCACGGACCCCTGATCCAGGCTAAAATGTCCAGAAAGCCTTTGGAGAGAACAAGTTCCTAGCTATCAGGTTCTTCTGATCTCTCTCCTCCTTTCATAGGGCTTTGGTTTCAGGCTGGACTTGTCCAATGTCTGCTTTACTGCTGCGCGCTCCTAAATGAGTGTCAAGGAGGCGAATATCAAATAGCAGAGAGGTCAAGGCGATTTGGTTAACCGTTGGCTGGGCTGATGGCTTTAAACTTGTGTGGGAGGCTGGGGACGTGGCAGGGGGGAGGGAAGGGAAGGGGGGAAGGAGTGGGAGTGGAGGGGAAATAAACCCGAGAGAAGTGAAAGCAAGGAGGGGGAAGGAAGAGGGTGGTGGCTTAGAGAACCCCCCAAAAAAGCCAGGGTCAAGGGTTTCACCCTGGTGGAGGGCTGTGGAAACCTTGGGTAGAGGCTTTAGTGGTGGCCCTGGCTACTGTGGCCCTGTCCATCAGAGGGGAGTGTGTGTGTTTGGGAGCGTTTGGGAGCATTTAGGTGATGGATGAGGGTTGATGGCATCCACCTTTGGGCTTGTGCAGGCTGGATCCTGGGTGTTTTCTGTGGGAAGCTGCAGGGTGTGGGTGGGTGCACCCCAGATGAGTGGGTGCAGCCACAGGGGGTGGGAAATACGGGGGATTTTGCAGTGTGTGGTCGGGGGAGGTCACACTGAGTTTGTGCTGGGGGAAAACCCACAGGTGCATCTGAGAAGGTGCCCTTGGGCAAAGGGTGCAGGAGGGAAGGGCTGAGCCTGGGTGGGGTTTGTGGTCCTGGGGGTGATGCTGGGCATGAGGGCTCTGTGGGCATGTAGGACAATGCCCAGGTAGGACAACGCCATCAGGGTGTTAGGAAAAAGAGGGATGTGCAGGAGTATTTTCCTATCATGATGGAATGGCAGGACAAGGCAGGAGAAGAGTCCATGCACAGATGGAACATAAAGGGATGGCTGTAAAGTGACTGTGGCTCTAGCTGTAGAGTGTGGGATGGGCTGTGGGTGTGGGATGAGCAGTGCAGGGATGCAGGATCAATGTGAGGGGCCAGGTGTGAGAGGGACATGCTGGGTGATGGGCACAGGGTAAACCTGGGGCTCTCAAGAGCTGGGTGGCTCAGCAATGTTTTCAGGGGGCAAATCCCTTCCCTGAGTGCTCTTGCACTGCCCAGCACGAGCAAGCAGTGAAGAAACCAAAGCAAAATTCTACTTTGCCTGCAATAAGAGTCTACTCAAAATTTAAAAAAGAAAACAAAACAAAACAAAATAGAGAAAGAATTTCCTGGAAGAAAAACTTTTCTATTACCGAAGTGGCCAGTGAACAGAACAAATACCCAAGGCCTTTTCCGGCCACACTCCTCAGCTCTGAGGCCACACAAGTCCTCCCTTCCCAGCAACCACATTTTGCTCCCAACATTAGCAGAAAACTCACTCTGGTCCCAGGTAATGTAAAGCTCGTCAGCTGAACCAAGGCAAACAATTGCCATAGGAAATGTGTGCACAGCCACACACGGCTGAGCAGCACCAGCCCTTGGAACCAGCAGAGAGTTTGCAGTAGCTAAAACCAAGAGGGCTTAGTTCCCATGCCCTTGACCGACAAGTTGCAGAGCTCAGGAGTGTGGCCCTGGTGGAAGAAATAGAGGTGAAGCCACTGGGACCCTCAGGATAAAGCTGGAGTCTTTATATTGCCCTGGATTTTGCATTTTGAATGCATTATAAGGGAAACTCTTTCCCTTTTGCTCTCCCTTTTGGAGGTACAAGAGAGACTTCAGGGGGTTCAGTCCCCTACAAGAACAAGGGATGCTATGACAGGCATTTCAATGAAGCCTGGTAAGGACAGGAGAGAGAATGAGAAAATTTCAGGATCAAATATGCATTTTGGATTATTAAAAAAAAAAAAAAATTGTTATGGGTTTCATTGACTTGTCTGCTTGGGGCAGCGTGGAGCCCAGCAAGTGTGGGCATCACAAAAGTGTGTCCCAACAGAGAGGTGCCTCATGTGTGCATTTGGACACCAATGTACAGGGAATGTGTGTGCAAGGGCAGGCACACCAGTGATCTCAGATATATTGTGTTTCATAGATATATTTATGTATTCCACAGCAGGCTGAGAGCCCTAGGTCTCTCCACCGTGCCTGCATGCATCCACATACATACACCCACCGAGGCTGCGTTTCCGGAGACATTCTCAAATAGAGCAGTGTAATTTCTCCGCTGATTTTGATTGACATGCTGTCCCTGGGATCATGTGTTAATCCCTTCTTCACTCAAGCCTTTTCATAACTCATTTCTCTCTGCTAGATGGAGACTCTGATGGTTACCGAGGCAACGATGATAGCACTAAGCCATTTCCCTCTCTGCACGGAGACCATTATTCCGCATGCATAGGCCATTTGCAACAAAGGTCGCCACAAAGTCATCCACAACACAGCACACGTTTATTAAACTTTTATTCTTTTTTTTTTTTCCCTCCCCCTAACAGAGAAACTAGCCAGCATATGTACAATATCTCTCACTTTTTTTTTTTTTTTTGTGAGATCTTTGTAATATAGGTAATAATAACTGCAGCAGATATTATTGTACCCAAAGTCTGTATCACACAGATCAGGGGCTTAGAGTTCCTGGTCTAGAAAGATCATGCTTAGATGGTGAGGTTTTGAACCAATGATTCCTATTTGTCTTTTATTCTCCTATCAAACAGCAACTTTAATAGCAGTTGGAGGATAAAACAGCCGACAGCAATGATATGAGAGAGGTGTGAGGTGAATATTTGAATGTAAAACCCACACAGAGCTTTGCCCTGCACAACCAAGCACCTCCCAAAACCGAATAACCATCAGCAATGACCACCTCTTTTAATTTAATTTCTACCTGGTTCCTTACCTGGACTTCCTGGCTCTGGGCAAAAGTTGAAGGGGGTCTGTCTTGTGGAGCTGGTCCCAGGGTATTAAAAGCCAGCTCTGGCTCTATGAGAAGAGAGTTTAAGTGCTGCTGGAAAGGCCCCCTGCTAACCTGAGGTGTCCCTCCCCACCAGTGAGGCTTTGCCCATATGGGGCCACGCTGCTGGATTTTATTTCAGCCCCATCCTTCTCCTCTGGAGACCGAACGCGATGCGACGCTTTGGGACGGCTTTTAGCGAGCAGCCCTTTCCCACCGGGAACGCCACGGATGGAGGCACAAATGCCTCGTGGTGGATTCATGGATTTAGCCTTGGAGTCAACCTCAGCAATGTTACAGATCCCTGGAGTCTGTGTTTCCCCAGCCCCACCCCCTGCTCTGGTGGGTCTTGCAGCCTGACGGCAGCGGGACAGGCGAGGGCTGGGCGGCTGCTCGGACAGTCCTGCGGCACCAGGGCTGCTGCGGATGTGAAAGAGGAGGAGAAGATGGCCCACGGTGATAAGCTCCCAGGAAATTTCTATGGTGCCTCCTACTCTTCCCTGTCCAGACAGCTCCAGCTCTGCTCTGGGCTCTTATCTCTCTGTATTGCTGCACCTCTCTGGCCTCCCTCCTACAGAGTCCTGCTCAGCTTGGTGCAAACACACTCCTAATTGCACTGACCTGCCCCAAAGCCCTGATCCCATCTGCCCTCCCTGACTCCCATCACTGGCTTCACTGGTTTTAACACCTATTTCATTTAAATGCTCCATGCCGCCTCTTCAACGCCCAGCCCTGGCTATTCCACTGCTCCTCCCTTTATCTTCAGTTTGGAAATTAAAAAAAAAAAAAAATATATATATAAATTGACAAGCTTTAAACATTCAGTTTACTTTCCTGGATACATGGAGACGCTTAAATGACTGGGAAGTCCACAAGAGCCCAACCTCTGCAAGTGCATGAAGTAAGTGCTGTGCTTGGAGGTGCATCTAAAGGAAAACACCTCCAGTGAGTAACCATCACTTGGAGGCAGCCACAGTGGTTTCCAAACCAGCCCCTGTGCTTGCTTACAAAGTGTCTGTTTTGCAAGACATTCAAGTAGTCAGAGACAAACAGGAGCTGGGGTTAAACCTCCCAATCTGCCATTTATCTGGAGAATCACTTTCCCACTGAGGTACAACCACCGCAGGGGGGGTGAAACACCACTGGTCCAGCTGGCACACGGGAGGTTTATGGTGGGAAGTGAATCCTGTGCTGAGGGGCTGATTTAGCACAGATGTTTGAAGAAAGCAGCTGCCCTGGATCCACGGGGGTTGGTGTCCAAAGCCTGTCACTTCCACCTTCCTGAGCTGATGTGGAGCCAGAGTGAGAATTGTTCCACTAGTGGGGGGATCCGAGAGGGATTGATCCTGCAGACAAGGTCCTGCTCTCAGGAGGAGGCACTGTCTCATGGCACTCTTCGCTGAATTCCCAAATCATATCCAGCGAATCTGAATAAAAGCCTGTTAGACCCTTTTCCCCAACCCCTGCACCATCCAGCACCTTGGCTGCTGTTGCATCACTCCTTTCATGGAAAGTCCCCAGCATATGTGCCTTGATACTAAAAAAAGTGTGAAAAAAAGTATTTATCATTATTTCTGCTCATAATGAGCTCTCCTATATCATTCAGGGATGCTTGAGGCCAGGAATTGCACAAGGATATTCACTTGTGATGCAGCCCTGGGACGGTGCTGGGACTTTTGAGCGAAGCGTGGCAGGTATTTCCAAGCCCCCTGCACTAATTGATGGGCTCTCTATATATCATGCCAGATAAAGGGCTCTTGCACAGTAAATGCTGATGTTTAGAACATCCTGATAGTGTTTTGTTAACAAGAAGATAACAGGAGAGCAAGATACGTTTGTTTAGCTGCCTATAGATAAACCAAATAGGGTCTTTGTTAAGTTTTCATGACTGATGGCAGGTACTAAGTGCGATAAATAATACCCCAGGTCCTGATTGGAGCTACTGTAGCACAAATTCCAACCCATGGCACTGACCTGTGAAGGGGGGATGGAGGGGTTAAAGGCTACAGGAGCGAAAACCTGGGATTTTTTTTTTTGGTGGCAACTCTTTTTTTCTGAACTGACAGTGGCCTGCTATGGCTTTTGCAATATCCCAGCAAAGTGGTGCCCACCAGAAAAGCAGGGAATGAAAAAGATGTTGGTAGTAAAGTATTTATTTATAAGCAGAAGGGCAGAGAGAATACAAAAATATACAAGGAGAGGGTGGCACTGGATGGCAGCAGTCTAAGATCACCAGCTCATCTAGGATGGGATGCCCCAGAAATCTTTGGAATTGGAGGGTGAGCAAGGCTGTGTCGCAAAATCCCATTGAGCAGATCCCAAGCATCCTTCTCCCCCCACCCCAGGAGGATGCTGAGTCAAGGCAGCACCCACCTCCCTCCCAGGTTTGCCTGCCCAGGGTGCTTATTAGCACTTCTCCCCAAACCACCTGCTAATTGCAAGGTGGGTCACTGCCAGCCCTCTTACAAAAGACTGAATTGTTATTGAGAGGTGATGGGGAGGCCCTGAGTCACTGGAGAAGAGGAGCCATGGGGTCTGCCCACGATGCTCCCCGGTGGTGTCCCAAAGGTGTCCCCACGGATGCTCCAACCTGCCAAGGCCAGGGACAGATCCCCAGCAGGGGGAGAGCTGCTCAGCCAGGCTTCCAAAGCCTACAGCTGCAAAACCTGTCCAGGTTTGGAAGCCAGGCCATGAAACACCCCAATGCCTCTCAGGTGTTGAAAAGGATTGTAATTACAGTATCTTCAGCACCATCTTCCCTGAGAAGTCAGTAATTTGCTCCCCTTTTGTTTGTTTTCTGCTGCTTGTCTCATGTCTTGTTTCCTTCTTCTCGTGACTTTTAGGAGAGGAGGATGCAGGAGCTGCACTGGGCTGATGCTAAAAGCACCCATGACCCTTGGGTTGGTGCCTTCCTGGTGCCTCCTGCTGAGGAAGAGGAGGAGGAAGGCTTCAAACTTGACTCCATGGATTAAAACCTCTGGGATACTGTGCTCCTCAGCTACTGCTCTGATGGAGGTGAAACCAAAAAGCAGCTGGGGTACCCCCAAGCTGGTGCTGGTTTTGCACTGGAGCTTTGATGCCCAGTGGAGTGTCATGTTTTGGCTCCCTAGAAACTGGGAATGAGGAGCTCAGTGTCCTGCTTTTCACTTAAGAATGGGATGGGTCTCTGAGGAGGTTGTACAGTTTGGGTTTTGTTTTTCTATCCCAGCTGCTCACATGGGTATTTATTTGTCGGGGGTTTTTAAAACTTTTAAGGAGATGTGAAGGGCTGGAGAAGAAAGCACTGAACTGTGTTTGTGTGGTGTCCCAAATTATTTAAAAAAATACCTGGACTAGCCCTGTTCCTTGCCCAGGGAGAGGTCAAGAGCTGCTAATTTCTAGTCCTGCTTCAGAGCCAGGGCCATGCCAAACCCAGTCTAAATCCAGAAAAATCTACAGTTCTCCCCAAGCAGAAATACTGAAAGAGGATGGAAACTTTGCACTCAAGGCTGGACTACACACATTTAAATACTCAAAGACTGGAAATCGATGGATGGGGTGGAAACTCTGCCCCATAACTCATGGGGAAGATCCTAAATTTGCATTTCACAACAACTTGCAATGTGGGACTCTGTGCTTCCGAGCGAGCGCTGGGCTTCAGAGCAAGCCCAGAGCCATGGAGAGGTGTAAATGAAAAGCTAGTGGATCTTCCTGAGACGACTTTGAACAGGCATCCAAAAAAAATGAATGTGTTTTCTTCTAATTAGGAGTGTTCGTTATATCTCATGGTGATCTACAAAACAAGCCACATGCCAGTTATTGCTGGTACAAGCACAACAATTCTGACTGTGGGAAAAAAGTATTTCCAGGCATGTAGGACACAAAACGTACTAAAGGCATTTTAATGACACTTTAATTAATCTCTAGGCATAGGTTAAACAGAGAATATCTAAAAAGGTGTGTATGTGTGTGGGGGGTAATAACAAAAGTTAGGACTCAAATCAAAAGATGCTTTAGTACCTGCATATGTTATTAAATATAATTATATTCATTTAAAATATCCCCACGCACAAAAAATGGTGAACTGGAATGAAGGTTGCAAGCAAATCTCAGTAAATCAAGGCTGACAAAAAAATGTATCAAAAGAATGTTATGATTATCATACGAACAAAAACAAACCTGAATAAATTTAGAGTTAAGGTGAGACTTAAGAAAAGAAATCCAAAGGTGCTAGGTATGGAAAACTACCCAGTGAAGGCAGCTAAACCACTTCAACTCAGAGATGGGTTGCAACAACCTAAAGAAAAAGCAAGTGTGGATTTAGAAACACATTATCCTTACCCAGGACCACAGAAATGGAAATGCCTTTCTCAGATATCTGACTGATAGAGTTTATTGCAATGATTTGGGAGACTCTCACTTCCAGGTTGCTCACCAGACCACAGACCTGTCTGTGCAAACACTCGTGACAAAGCAACTGGGCTCTCTGCAGAGGTGCATTTTTTGGTTCAGGAAGGAATAAACCTGATTTTACCCCAGATCACCACTTCCTGCCCAGTTTTTGCAAGGGCTTTGCTGAGCTCTACTTGCAGCGTATCCCAGCTGTGGTTTAGAGGTGCGTCAGGCAGCCTCGGGGGGAGCCCATGCACAGACATCTCCCCGTGCCTTTGGTTTTGAAGGACCTTGCAGAGGGATCCAGACTTTTGCATGTCTGTTACAGGGTGATCTTGGCTGCTGAGCTCTATTTTTGGGATAAAAACTCAATGTAAACTTGTGCCCCCAGTGACATGTTCGTGTAAAGGTGCCTGGAAAAGGAGCTGGACAGGTACCCAAGGATGAAAGAGCCTCAGAGGTGTATTCTGCAAGAAATGTCACTATTAAAGCAAGGATTAACTACTAGAGGGGACATCAGGTTTAGAAAGCAGAAGAAAGTTTCCTTTCTTGTACCATCAGGTGACCCCTCTGCAGACACTGACCCTCTTGGCCTCAGACAGCTCCGGCACCAGTCGTCAGCTTGGCGTTGATGGGAGCTCAGAGGTGCCTGTTCCCATCCTGGCTGTGCCCCCGACGTGCTCTGTGACCTGGCACAAATCACGTCACCGCCCTGCTTTGGTTTCGCTGCTCGTAACGCCAGCAGAAAACAAATCAGTCCTTGTTCACGGAAAGTGAGAGATGCTCGCCCGGCCCCAGGATTTCTCCAGGCACATCTGATGGGAACTGCCACAGCTTTTGAGTCCCTAAGCCATTAAACAAATACCAACGCTGAGTAGTTCCCTGGTTTTATTGCCCTCTCCCGGCAATCACTGGGGACACCCAGCTGCCTTGCCCAAAGTATGGGAATGGCAAGGTGGGATGTGCTGCACCAGGATGGGAAATTTGACTGGATATCTCAGGTAATAGAAGCATGAAATGGTTTGGGTTGGAAGAGACTTTGAAGATCATCCTGTTCCAACCCTCCTGCCATGGGCAGGGACACTTTCCACTAAACCAGGTTGCTCCAAGCCCCATCCAACCTGGCCTTGAATACTTCCAGGGACAGGTCATCAACCTCTACTCTGGGCAACCTCCCAGTGCCTCATCAACCTCACAGTCAAGAATAATATCCTAATATCCAACCTCAATCTACCCTCTTTCAGGATAGAAAGTTTGGAAGATCCACCTCCAGAAAAGGATAACAGGCACTTGTCTTGCACAGAGGGGAAATGTGGTGTCAGACAAGTGAAAGTGAGGGACCCACTGCAAGGAGCAGGACACTTCTGATTGAGAGAAGGATAACCCAAAATGGAAGTAAACAGCTAAATTACTACCTTGTTGCAGAAAATCAGAGTACCTTGGGGGAGGCAATGCCAAGAGCGTGTTCAGCTCTGAAACTATTTTGCAACGTGTGCATCCAAGGCTGGATTCATATCAGAGGCCTGAGCAATGTGATTTGGCAAGTGTTAACTCCATGACCAGTGCATGCCATCCAGAAGCCAGAAGAAAAACAAAGATGTGATGCAGCTCTGCAGCCATTTAAGCATGGCTTTGGTAAACAGAGCGGGTTTAACACTCACCAGAGCCTCGGGCACGGGCTAAGGCACTGGCTCCTCCCTCCACCCACCTGCACACTCAGTGACTTGTACAAAACTTGGCCTAGTCGGAGCTCTGGAAATTAATCTGGTCCCCCCTGTGTCTCTGCACCGCCCTCCTTCCTTGACACCAAACCAGCACGCTTGGTTCTGCTCATAAACACCACCAGACCACCAACCAAGACCAACGGAAAACAAGGAGCCAGGCGGGGTATCCCAAGATCTGTACCCTGTTAAAATCCCAGGGAATGCTTTCCAGCGAGCTGGTACAGCACAGCTTTGCCAACACGGGCACCTGGGTGTGGGAAGAATGCTGGCAGGGCGATGAACTCATTAAGGTGGAGCTCTGTCACCACCTCCTGCAGGAATCCGAGATGAGTCCATCGCTGCGCCGTATCCTTGTGCAAGTGGGTGTAGGAAGGATCAGTCACTGGAGCTCCGCGCTCTCCGGCTCTACGCGCCGGAGCCAACGCCACCAGGAGAAATAGGAGCCCTTTCCATGTAAGCGAACTGATCCGGCTGATATCAAGTGACTCATTAAGGGCTTACAAAACTTAAGTAGACCATACTGTTGCTCTCTAGTAGTGGGAACTTCTTGGCTTGAGAGGAGGATTTGATACCAGCCAAAAGCTCACCTTGGGCCTTCAGCAGCGGATCTGCCCTGGGAGGTGCTCGCAGGAAGTTGCAAACTGCTCCTGTTTTTATTCTAAAGAATTAAGTTTTCCAAAGATGCTGGGCAGGAAGGTCTGGCCCTGCACTTGCAAATGATGAACACCAAAGCCTGAAATGGAGGTGAAGAGGAGTGAAGGTGGAATCCAGCTGGACAAATACATCTGCTCTGTATTTTCTCAGTAGCTTAAAACATTTCACCCTCTGCTCTCCCCTTCATCCTATTCCCATCCAAGCTCTCCGACAGAATGAAAACATCTCATGCTGATTAGATTAATTAGAGACAAATGTACACACAGATAGTGATTGGACATGGCTTTAAACTAAGCGAGGACAGACTTAGATTAGTTATTAGGAAGAAAATTCTTGATTGTGAGCGTGCTGAGGCCCTGGCACAGGTTGTCTAGAGAAGCTGTGGCTGCCCCCTGGAAGTGTTCAAGGTCAGGTTGGACAGGGCTTGGAGCAACCTGGGATAGTGGAAGGTGTCCCTGCCCATGGCAGGAGGGTTGGAACGACATGTTTTTTAAGGCCCCTTCCAACCCAAATATTCTATGATTCTGTGATTCTATGATCTTCCAAACAGCTAAATAGTCATCTTAAACACATCTGAATTGGAATCACTGTGACTTGGGTGCACAGGGCAAAACCAGCCCATCCTTATGGCCTCCACAGAAGTGTTTTTGTAGCCAAAATTTGCAGACAACAGAAACCACGGACACAGAGAATCAAATGGAGCAGGATCTGCTTCTAAAGAGGTTTGTAGGCAGATATTTTTCCCAATTCTAAGGGATACAAGGGTTTTGCAAAATAGATCCTTGTGACTTACTTAACGTAAGTAAATGACATCCTAATAAAGGTTAGGTGGGTGAACAGCAATGGCTGATTGAGCTTTGCCATGTTTGCTGTGAAACCTCCAGGTAGACTTAAACATCACCCCAGACAGCATGGGCTTGTGGCACATGAAGTTTACATTCAGTGAATTTGGAAGACACTTCTCCATTGCAAGCTTCCCCAAATTCAAGCATTTTCATCTGACTCTCACTGTGTCAGCTCAAGACATCGCACAGGTCATGATTATATTCCCAAAACATCCTCTCATGTATTAGAGAGCTACAACTCCTTCAGTGGAGTCCTCAGCATGAAATTGATGAACATCCTTGCTTTGGGAAACATTGTTTTGGTCAGCAATCCTGAAAACAAAAAATGCAGACAAGACTGTCAGGGCTGGAGGGATGTGGCTCCTCCTGAGCCGTGGCACTGCAAATCCAGCCTTTTAGAGAGTAGGTGGCACTGAGAGCCGATGGTTGGGTCAGGTTATTAGATATCAAGGCAAAGTCCTGGATTTTGGGCTTGACTGAGCATCTGTCTTTGCAGAAAATACAGAGAACAACAGCATCACTTCATCTGCAGCATCTTAATACATGCCAGCTCCAAGCACCAACACAGACATTTCACAGCCCACAAGGCCCAGAGAAGGCAGCTATTGTACGAATTATGAGAGGCGTTTTTTGACGTCCCCGAAGTAATTTTAAGCAAGAAGCTGCTTCTCAGATAAACTCCACCAGATATCCCTGGAAGCAAAGAAGAGCTAGTAGTTGAATAAGGTCTTAATGTGAGCTCAGCTCGGCTCCTTTCACAGAAAAGCTCGAAATCAGTGGAGGAAAAGAGAGTTGGTTTCATGTTGGAAAAGTTATTGGAAGAGGGTCAAGTAAAGCCTGCAAAGCCAAAGGATCTCTTTGGTTCTGGAGGGTTGTAGATGGTTGCTGGCTCCCAACCTCAATGGAAACACATTTTCAGCTGAGGAGCAGGTTCAAGGACAGTTCTGTCACTGGGGAAGCTCCCAATGGCTCTGTAGTTTTATCCAGCCCTTGTGAAGGGTGTTATTGTTATTTAACCCATGGGAATGTCTGGGCTTCACAGAGCAGGAAACGTTATCCTCCTCCTGTGGATGGAAACTGGGACACGCTCTCATCCTGCACCTAAACACACCACGGCAGAACTGAGAACTGTATCCTGCTTTCTTGGTAGCAAGACCAAGTTGGTCCCTTTGAATCCATGCAGTAGTCACCGTGTGGACAAGAAAAACCCACCAGCAGATGTGTATCCCTAAAAAGACAATTCTTACAGCATTTATCAAAAAGTGCTGTAAATTACAATTCAATTAAAAATAAACAACTGCACACCATCTCCTGTCCTTAATCCCTAATTAATTTATGTAAAAGGAAAATAAAAATTCTATTTTTTTTCCAAATCTGGATGCCAAATTAAAAAAAAAATCCACTGCAAACAGTGCCCAGTCCCACACCTGGGGAGGGATCACCTTGAAGGAAGAAGGATGAAGGTCACCTGCACACAGTTAAGTAGCAGTGGCATTGGAGGCCCCAGGTGACACCAGGGCTGGTGACATGCCATCACACTTGTCATTAGTCCCACAGTAAGCTAATGACAGGCACAGTGAGATGCTGGCTTAGGGAGGAATTGCCAAGAAAGACTCTGGAATCTGTAAACAAAATTCCTGCTCATGGCAGCTGATGAAACCTAAATTTTTGTAAACGTGTTCCAAGTCTACTTCTCTGTTATCCCCTCGTTCAGGCAATAAAATAAATTATTTTCTGTTTTGTTTTGTAATGCTGTTTTGTAGTCATTATGGGAGCATTCATATTGAAAACATAACAGGGAGTTGTGTTCACATGAAATGATTTTCTCATTGTGTTTTACAAATTGCATGGAAAATCTTCCATCTATCCCAGGTTTACCTCACATTTTGTTTTCTGAAGAAAATTTGCCTTCTTGATCAAAGCTTGAGGCAGCAATCACTGAATAATAGAAATGTTTGGGTTGGAAGGGATCATCTGTTTAAAGGTGATCTATTTGCAACCAATATTGCACCAAACCTCAACTGTGAGCACGTTTGGTGTCACCATGCTGCAATGGAGTCCCCACTTGCTCAAGGCACCCAGCAGCTGCCGAGCTGTGTTGGCTTTGGCACGGGCCACCAGACACCTGAGTTAAGGGGCCGGGACTCTGGAGCAGACAAGGGCTAGAAGGAAAATTTAAGGGGTGAGTGCCAAGGGCAAACAAATGGTCTGGAAGCCCTCAGCTCTCCTCTCTCGCTGTGAGGAGTATCACAGGATTTAGAGTCCTGGTGCAAAAGGTCACCCCATACAGTCATAGAACCCTAGGATGGCTTAGGTTGGACGGGACCTTAAAGACCATCTGATTCTAACCCCTCTGCCATGTGCAGGGACACCTTCCACTAGACCAGGTTGCTCCAAGACCTGTCCAACTTTGACATGGAAAGTTCCCAAGGATGGGGCATCCACCACCCCTCTGGGTAACCTGTTACAGGGTTTCACCACTGTCATCATAAAAACCCTTTTCCTTACACTTACTCTGAATGAACCCTCCTTTTGTTTTGTCCTACCACCACAGACCCTGTTAAATAAAAAGTCTGACCCCCTTCCTTCATCCACTGCAAACCTGGAAGAGGCTGAAGCAGCACCTTGGAGGGAAAGCACCCTTGGCTCAGCTGCCACAGCTCACGATTAAAGGTTTCTGCTCACAAGAGCCAGGTACGAGCTGTTTGCTGGCTGTAAATCTCCCGTTACAGCCTCCTCTGCCATACAGCACACATGGATTAATAGCAGCTTTCTACTTTTGAGGTTACAGCTGATCCAAAAGTCCCCAGAAGAAAGGGCGAGTTTCCTAAGCAGCATGACTGACAAGACGGCGAAGAGGGAGTTTATTCAGAGCATTATCTAATTCATTCCCCAGTGAAGGAAACTCATCTACTTTTGAGACTTAAAACTTCTAAAGAAAACTGCTATGATCTAAAGAGATTGGCCATAAAACTATTTGTATTGAAAACTTAGCCAGCATGCCTTTAGTGAACTTCATTCATTAACATTCTTCCTGGCAAGGTTTCCATATCTCAGCGTTCATTTTATACTTTAATTTGGTTAGTAGGTCTTTGTTTAATCGTCCTATTGAAAGGAGAACAAAGAAGGTTTAGGTGATACAGTGAAGTAATACACTATATTTTATCTCTGTAAAGCCCAGACAAAGTCAGCAGGCTCTGATACCCTCCGATTTGTTTTGTTTTTTTTTTTTTTTTTTATTCCCTTTCTCTTCCAGGACATTTGGAATCACAAATCAGTTGCAGAGCATAAAGATCCTCACTGTACTTAGCTGTGGACACCTTCAGAAGAGAAACACCTTGTCAAGCAGAGAAATGATGCTCTGAGCACAACATATAGCCCCAAAGGAAGATTATCTTGGGAAAAGGGCATTCCCATTACTTCGGGGATGGATGCTCTGCTTCTATATCTCTGTCCTCCAATAAAAATCAGCAGCCAAGATAGTTTCTTCCATTTCTGAGCTTCGTGCTTACTGTCTCAATATCAACTCTATGTTTTTTTCTGGATGCAAAACTCATTACCAAGCTGCAGTTTTGCCTAATGACTAACCTGCTTCACAGCCAGCACCCAGCACAGCGACCCACAGGCACAGGCTGCCCGGGATAAAAAGGATGAAAAGGATAAAAAGGATGAAAACCTCTCCAAACGGAGCTACTCCCCAGCCCCATCACCAGCCATGTGAGTGGGCAGCTCCTGGGCTGCTGTAAACTGACACAGCTCCAACTGACTCCCAGCTGACTCCAGATAAAAATCTGGCCCCAGAGTAATGGCAGGATTCAACAAGCTTTTCTCACGGAATAGTTTTTGTGCTCTTCTCTTGAATATTTACGACCCATCCCCACTGTCCTCCTTAAATCCACTACACACAGTGCATCCATAAAGGAGGAAAATTGTACCTGTCTGCTCTTTATAGTGCAGCAGATGGCGAGTTGTCTCCTCACTGAAAACTCTTTAATTCTTTACTTTCTAAACTCTACACCAGTTCTACTCCAACCACCCAGCTGCAGTGCCCCATACTGGTGCTTCTCCTGATGAAGATGCATTTCAAGGCAGGAAAACCATTCAGAGACATGGTGGTGGCCCTCCCATGACATGCAGTGAGCAAACCAACCTGCAGCCCACCCACTGTGCCCCCCTTCTCATGGATGGTGGTGTCCAAAACACAAATCGTAAAAGGACCCATATCCCAACCCCAAAATCAAGCAGTGACTCTAGGGAGCAGCCCCAACTGCTCCCTCATTTTCCATACACCAAGTTTATGGAGAAGACACCCAACCTGTGAAGTTGCCAGTGGCAAATACAAAGGTCTGGGGAAGGAGCTGGGGCTTGCTCAGTGCTGGATGGGGCCAGGGGCTGTAAAGAAGGTCCAAGCCACATTGCTGCTCAGGGATAACCATTTCTGCAATGATTATTCATTTATGCCACTGATTCCTGATCCACAGCAGCGTTAAGTGAAAGGGAGGCAGGCTCAGCACCAAGCGTGGCTTCAAACTGATGACCCGGAGGTGAAGGGCCCCTTCTCCCGTTACTAATCCCCTCAGCCACACAAGCCTCCTGAAAATGATGCTTTGGTTTTATTGCCACAGGGGTCATTTATAAAATCATAAAAGCCAGGTTAGGAAATCAACCCAGCAGCAGCAAGGCCAAGCATGCGGAGAAAGAGCTGAACAGCCATCGAATGGGGCAAGTTCAGCCCTCCCATGGCATCCTGAGTAATTCAGCTGACTAAATGTGAGAAGTTCTGACTCATGGAGAGGAGGAGGAAATGCATAAACAACTTATCAAAAGCTAACTTCTTTATTATTGCAACCAGAAATGACCAAAGACGGCGTATTTTGTATGTCTGCACATTACATGTGGAAAAAACCAAAAATCAGCATTGCAACATCCAACAATTCAAAATAAAATAGAATAAAAAAATCAAACCCAAGAACTTTCTTGACTGGTAATTAACAGGGACGGAATATAAACGAGATGGCATTGAACAAAGCAGGTAACAGTGCACTTTTAATAAACCAATTTCATCCATATCTCCACTGATTTGCAATTTAACAGTTCTATCAGCAAAGCCTCATTTCCCTAACTAGACTGGTACTTTTAAAAACATGACTAATTCACTCTCATTAATATCAATTTGGATGCATTTAAAAAATAACTCTTAATATCTGCACAACAGGCTAAAGGGTCATATTGCTCCAACATCAGACGTTCTCACTGCATTGGTTTAAAATACGAATATCCCCAAATTAACCAATGCAATCTAAAATTGATTAGAAAACAAAAGGCATAAATTGTTTTCAAGATTTCTTCTTATTTAGTTCTGAGACCCATTGCACTACAACATCTAACATTGACTTTTATTTCAGTTTCTTTGCACCCTCCTCCCACATTTTCAACGGGGAATGTGACTGGGATCCAGTTTACTGGTCTTTCTAAGGGGATACACAAAGCAGAGGAACACACCTGCATCTCCTCTACCTAAATACAATGCTTTTGGCAAAGTCACTAACCACTTGTTTAAAAAAAAAAAAAAAAGGAGAAAAAGGAAAAAAAAAAAGTTCCAGCTACAGATTAAAATGCTGTAGCTGCCACCAGAAGTGCAGAGCCCCCCTGGCCTAAGCTCCCAATTCAGAAGGCATTTAAGCACATGTATAACCAAGTGTGGGAACAGGCTCCTTGAAGGCAATAGGATTACTCACTTCTTAAGAAGTTACCACATGTTTAAGTATCTGAATCAAGGCCTAATTATGGTGCTGGCCACCTCCTCGTGCACGCACAGCTGGGGCAGAGCTCACCAATCCCTCACAGCCATGAGGACAGGCGTTTGTCACACGGGCTTTTAGTGGCTATGTCTGTATTCTTGGGCAAACGACAACAAAAATCCTCAAGCCCTAAAAAATAATTAAAAAAAAATTACTTTATAAATATCAGCTATTTACACGTGTGAAAATCTTTTAATGGGAAGTGTTTTTACACACTGATGAAATGTACAAGCAATGAAAAGTTACGTTGACAAAGACTTAAAAAAAAAAAAAAAAAAACAACCAAAAATCAAAGTATAAAATATATTACAGGTCCACTAAAAGAAATTCACACGGAAGAAAAAAATTGACACAATAGAAACTTTTTTTTTAAAAAATAGAAGATATATCACAAAAGCTTGAACATGTTTATTTTATGTTAGTACTAAAAATCAAGGAAAAAAGCTTCATATATTCTCATCACAAAAATATTTACCAGCCACTTTTTATTTCCACATTATGATTATCTGGCTCAGCAAGAGTCGAGGCTGAACTGTATCCAGACTACAGAAATCATTCCAGAAGGTTGTCTCGGTTTACAACTTACTGCAATTTACATTTTCTCCTCCTCTCAGCACCTTACTGCAAAGGTTCAAGAGGGATTAATAACAAATCGAGAAAGAATATGACAGATATCTGTATTTACAACATTCATCCGTGTTGCTGCCGAGCCACAGGAGCGGGAGCGGTCCCAGGAACCACCGAAGCCTTCGCGGCGCTCCGTGCAAACTCCCCTTGCCAGAGGAAGGAAACAGCATCAGAATGTACCAAAATCCAATGCCCTGGGCTCGGACGTTCTGTGAAACCCAACAGCCCCCGACCAAGGGCATCCCCTCGCCCCTGGTTCACTGCAGAGACACAAACGACCCTGGCAGCCGCGGGGGACGCGGGCAGGGTGGATCCCTCCTGCAGCCGAGTCGGGGCAGGAGGCGCCGCGGTGACCGCACGATTTCAGTCCCCTGCCAAGCCTTCAGTGTGCCCTGTGCTTCCTCTTCTTGTGTTTTTTATCCTTCCTTTTGTTGGCACACTTGGAGCAGAACCACTGCATCTCTTCTGGGGGTGCAGCCGTAAGCCCAACGCAAGGCCTGTGAAGGACAGGAAAATATCACATCATCTCAGTGGAGTAACAATGCTTTTGTTTCCAAAAAAATTGCAACTTTCCAGTGGGAGACAGGATCTGGCCTTTGAATTAATACAGCAATTATCATTATCTTTACAAATATAATGATCAAAACCTAAAAAACAATGATCGAAACCTAAGAACTCTTGCTTTGAAACAAAAGAGAAATATCAAAAGGATACTCAGATAAAAAGTGCTATTTTAGTAGAAAATATGAGTGTACTTTCAGGTGTAATAGACTAGATTTAAAATAATTTCAAATGCTTCTTTAACACATCTGCAAAAACCCTTATGATTTTATGTAGCTTTTAAAAAAAAAATTGCCTAAAAAGTGATTAATTTCCCCTAACCTTTTTATAAGAGCTGACATTTATATTACTGTTCACACAATGCTTCATAATTTGAACTGTCTATCTGTATACACTGTGCTCATAATCCTGTAGTTCTCACAAAATTACCGGAATCAGCAATATTTCCCAGCAGTTTCAAAAACAACCGTTATCACCAATGCCCACTAATTAAAAAGTAACTCTCCTTCACAGCTTAAAATCTGCCTTTTCAAAATTCAGAGCAACAGAGATAAAAATATCTTCCAGATTATTAAATTGGACACAGTAAAGCTATTTAAATATTCCCAACGTCATGAACTATTAGAAAAAAAAAGGTTTTTTTAATAATATAGCCCCAATCTGCCAGGCACTGGCAGAGCAGGATGGATGAGAGGAACTTACCAGTGATACCAATCATCGCAGTCATCACAACCTATCATTGGACTGCCATCATCTGGCTTGTTACAGCCAGGACAGATCCAGATCTGGTTACCCCACTCGTCTCGGATCTGGTGCAAAGAAAAGCAAAGTGAGCTGGTTTTCAGGGCTAAGCAGGCAGGAAAATTGACATTAAAAAAAAAAAAAAAACAACAAAAAACCAACCAACAAAAAAAAAGAGGTTTCTTGCTTATCTGGCTAAGCCATTCAGCAGCCCCTGTTGTTATGTGTGAATTCTCTGATCATGAGAGCTCAGTGTTACGTCTTAATTGATTTTCCTACACTGCTCATGACGACAAAATCATGTATTTTCCTGCACTGTCCTGTAAACCAGTAAAGCCAGTTACACCACCCAACCTAAGCACAGGCATTCACACACAGAGCCAGGGCTTAAGGACACAATTCCCTCTCTGTCTATACTTTTAAAATTCGACCCTGTTAATGGCAAGCAGGAGCCACGGCAGCCTCCTGCGTTAAGATAACAGTTCTTATGTGCATGTAAAATATACAGCGCCGTGTGTATATATTGCTGCATTACTTATTAGCCAAAGTCTTCAACTCCAACGAGCTGATAAGATCAGGATATAAAAAAAGTTGTTACTGAGTAACTTTCCATTCCCCTTATGACATTTATGTCGCAGTACAATTTACTAAAGGGTAAATGAAACAAGAAAGGCAGATCATTTACAGTACTGGGCAGCTGCTCACCAGGTTCATCATATGCATTTTTTTAATGTTTATATCCTGCTTGACCCATTGTTTGTATTTTTAGATTTCCAGTGGTTCTTGAACAGCTCTTTGCTAAAAACATACACGCAAAATGTCACAGAATCCACCTAAAGGAGTGCAATTAACAATACAAAGTACAAAATGTCTGGGGCATTACCCTGACTCCATCACTCCTTTATGAAGATTTGCACATTATCGCTGAATCTCAAAAGCAGAAACTGTTTTGTTCTCAGCTTTTGTGCATTTACACATATCTCAGGCAATAACTTTTTGCTATCTGTACAGCTTACAAACACAATATTAAAAAGTAGCAGATGAAAAGCCCCAAATGTTCTTAGTAAAAAAAAAAAAAAAAAAGCCACTACAACACGGTGGTCTGTACATCTTACACCACTTCCTGAAAAATCAATAGGAATGTACCAGAGCTGCAACCAACACATCACTCTTCCCTGATTCTTCTTAAAGCCTTGAATGTTTTTGTGGTTTAAAACTCAAAAATACAAGTCCTAGGAATACTTACCAGGGAACAATTCCCTTCCCAGCACAGATACAGAGCAGGCACTATCATAAAATTAACTAAATTTCCAAGCTGATTGAGTGCAATAATCATTCCTATCTACCATCTAATCTCACATCTGCAAAGTAATTTTTAAGTTGCTAGAGAAGCATCTGCTCCCCAGGTGAAGTGTCTGGGCTCAGAGTGAAGAGGTGGAGAGGCATTTTGGTGGGATAACCCTGCTGGGGAGAGAGGGGATGCTGTGCAACGGTGCTGCAGAGAAGGAATGCTGTGGGATGTTGGGCTGACGGCTACAAAACCTGCCTGAACACCTGGCTGCACCCCCATCATCCCCCAAGCACAGGCACCTCATTTCTGGTGCTGCCTGTTTTGGGCACTGGCCCTGCCACGTGTAGGCAGCACTGCCAGATGTTGCCCCATCAGAAAATAGACACCCTAACTTTTTCAAACTTAGTTTTTTTAGGTATTTTTTTCCCCTGCAGAATGCCTGCCCCAGGCTCTCAGGGGCTGGAGAGGGGCAGGGTGGTCTGTAAGCACAGAAACCTCTGCCTGTTTGCTAAACAAGAACTTGGGCTGCTGAATAAGGATATTAAAAATATTGCATAACTTCTCATTCCTCAATGAGCCAAGGGTCATGCAAGGAGGGACAGAGTGGGATTGCTGATTGCTGTGTTAATACAAACCACTGATGAGCAGAGAACATGGACTGAGATGCTATCCAACAGAGAGATGTGTATCCTTTCTTTTTTGAACTATAAAATCACTCTCCTCTCCTCCCCTGCAGAAGGGAGTTGGGCACCTCTGTCACACTGGCTCCACTCTTATCTCTAGAACAGCTTTCTCATGTGATCTGAGGAAAATGATTTTGTCTCCTGGATTTCCTTCATACAAGAGGCTAATAGTTATTAATCATTTTCTTCTCCCCCAACCTCTCTCTGAGCATTTTGATTTATAAATCTGTCACGTCAGGTGTCTCCCTGCATGTGCACATAGCTGGGTCCTAATGCAGTAGAACCTTGGTTTCAACTATAATGTTGTAAAACATCATTTTCACAAGGGCTTGGAGTGATAGGACAAGAGGGAATGGTCTTAAGTTGAAGAGAGGTAGGTTTAGATTGAATATTAGGAAAAAAATATTTACAATAAGGGTGGTGAGACCCTGTACAGGTTGTCCAGGGAGGTGCTGTACTTCCTATCCCTGGAACTCTTCGAAGCCAGATTGGATGGGGCTCTGAATAACCTGGCTGAGTGGAAGGTCCCTGACTGTGGCAGAGAGGCTGGATCAAGATGGTCTTTAAGGTTCTTTGCAACCCAAACTATTCTGTGATAATCTATGGTTCTGTGAAAAGCAGAAATGACCTGGTGCCTCCATATCCTCTGAATTCTCCATAAAGGTGCTAAGTGTGTTACCACTGGAAGTATCTAGGCAAAGTGCTAGGTTTTTCTTTTTAAAACTAACATAATCTCTCACTTATTTCTTTTCATAATCACAGAAAAAAAATGGGATGTAGTAGAGCATTTAGGAAATTATTCTCCCTTAAAGTAAACTTTGAAACCTTTGGGCACTACTGTAATAATAACAATGACAATAATACTAGTGCCTGTAATACTAAAAGTGACTGTGGGTTTACACCTGTGATACCAAAGGTGAGGCTGTGTCCTGCACCCTAAAGATATGCAGAGTCTGTGTGACGTTGTCCAGTGCTGTAACTAACTCAGGAGTGAAATGTAGCAGCTGTTTAAATAGAGACCAGTAACATGATACAGCAGTTTAAGTTAAGGGAAGTACCTTTTCATTAGAAATGCAGGGTGGATTTATATTAGAAATCAATACTAAATCAAGAATCATACAAATGAAAAAAAAATCATGCATATGTTGCAATTCAAGCATGGCAAACTCGGTAATAAAAGTAAGCCTTAGGTGTTTTAAATGGTGAGATTTTTAAACTGCAGCTAAGCAAGGTGTCACCAATCAAGCTGGAATTCAGCCAGGGCAGGGAGGATAACAACACTGCTACCCTTGTGTTGCTTTTCAAGCATCAGGAATGCTCAGGACTTCATTTCACAGAGCATTTAAAGCAGAAATTCTCAGCAGCACAGCAAGCCTTGTCCTACCCAGACATATATCCACATTCTTTTAGGGAATGCAGTTCCTACACCATGCTACTCAAGAGACTTTTCTAAAAGAATGAAGAATGCTGCCAGACACAGGCCAAGTTCAGAGCACGTGTCAAACACAGCAAATGAAGTGTAGACTAACGAACAATCTACAGACTTCTGAGATGCACAAACATCTGCAATTTCTGTATGTTGAGGAAACCAGGAAAGAGATTAGTGGACTCCACACATTTCAAATGAGGGCTAAGTCAAGTTCTTGATGTTGTATGAGGGTTTTGTACTTTACCTGACTGACAGCAAAATCTATGGCGAGTCTGACATTTGAGGTTTCAATTCAGCACTTTTGAAAACACCTATAAAAAACCTCCACCTCCAAAAATAAGTGCTCTTCTAGCTCAGTTAGCAGAAAATATCATAGGGGACATAATTGGACTTGTTAGAAGGAACTTAAATTTGGAACTGGAAATCAATGAAAAATTCAGTCCAAGTTGTAGTGTTTCAATTAAGTTATTAATCCCTCAAAACATGGATGTAGAAACAAGGGCTGGATAAACAGCAGTTGAACAAAGAGCAACATCAGGAATCCAGGAACCATCAGTGTGAGATGATGAGCCAGCCAGGAGCTCACCAATTCCAGCGAGGAATGCCCCTGGCACTGGGACAGAGCATGGCATGTGTTACCTACCACGTAAGTACTGACGGTCTCGGTCACCACGCTCCGAACGGGAGCTTTGGAGCCCCCAGCTGCTGACACGGCTGGGGAGGGTGGTGGGATCAGGACTGGTGAGATGGTGGCCTGTGGAGGAGGAGGAGCTGGAGCCGGAGGAGGGGTGACGTGAACGGGAGCTGGCAGCGGCGACGGCACAGGCGGAGGTGTTTTGGGCCGCGCCGCGGGAGTGGAAGGTTTGCCCTCTGGAGCTGACACCACTTTGCTGATGACTCTGTAGGACCAACATTGAGAATTGTTAGAGCTGATGGGAGAGAAAGCAACAATTGATCACCCATTAAAGAGAAAGAAAATATAGAGCAGCTAATTCACGTCACCCTGGAGTCACCAAAGAGGTTGTTTCAACCCCACAGAAGCAGTGTTGTCATTGCTGCACCCATCCATTTACAGGACAAAGCACAGAGCCATTACAAAGTGAATGCCAGGACACCCTGAGCCAGTCTGTACCTCACTGTCGTATAAATATTCTCTGTGGCTTTCCTAAACCTTGTTTCGTTAAGTTTTATTGCATTAGCTCAATTTGTGGGAAATATTAGAAAGGAAAGTTAATCAGCTGTGAACAGCACTGATTTTAATCTTCAAACTGAGAGACGATATCATCCTGTTAAGATCCTACATTAGGGGGTTCTGCAAATATTTGCTAGTTTGGTATTTCTTTCCCCAAATGTTTATGGAATCAGCAGTGGATCTAGTCAGGACAAATAAATGACGCACACTATACACTCAGCAGTTAAAATATTGCTACTTACTCGAGTAGCTGAAGTAGACAGGATGTAGCTCTAGTAAATACACTGTATAGAACAATCTTGCCCAGGAAGGGGGATACATAGAGGACCCAGTCTTTATTAATGACTGTTGATACACAGTGTTATTGATGTGCATGCAATTTCACAGACAAGCCAGAAAAAACCCTTACTACAAGGCTCTAGGTTAGAAACATAAAGAGAAGGAAAAGGATGTTAAAAAACCAGAACAAAAACAACCCAAAAAACAACCAAAACCTCAAACAAAACACAGAATAGGTTGATTTTGGTAATTAATTTAACAAATTTATTTATATTTGAATAGTAACTGTGGGAATGCAATTGATTTGTGATGTGTACGAGAGGGTGATTGAAAGAAAGGTTAGACATTCCAGGGACAAGGATCATTTAAGAAAGTAAAAAATTGAGACATCAGTAAAGAAATCATGACAAAAATCAAATTGCAAGAACTCCTGAGAACTAGGAATATGTGGCTCCACTGTCAATGGGAATTCTAAGTTCAACTTTAGAGTTTATTGCAATTCCAATGGCAGTATCACTACAATTGGAGACATTGTCTGAATTTCAAGTCAGTAAAATTCCAAGTCATCATTTGAGAAAGGCTTGGAATAATACAGTATGTGATGCCTGGCTGAGATAATAGTCTTTTTTCTCACAAGATATGCCACTTGCACTACAAAATCAGAACTATGGTGAGTTATAGTAAAAACATACTTGGTAAAAGGAAACAAGAGCAATGAGTTTGGTAGTCCTGCCTAACCCCCTGCTGCAGCATCACACCTTCTAAGAATGAACAGGAGAAAACAATCAAAGAATGAAATCTAAAGGCTGACAGATGATTCTTCCATCAGCAACACTGAAGACATTCATACTACATATGTCCCAGTGATTGCTTCAGGTACCTAATGTGGGGCTCAGGCTCTGTATACGTGTCAGTAAAGTGCCAGACTGTGAGTCGAAGTGCGGGAGTCTTAATTCATGTTGTCTGTGACTTGCAGAAGGAAGGAAGTTCTACTATCAGGCCATCCTGGGAGCAACCTACGCATCAAAACCAGCCTCCTTCTCCTGTTAGTGGGGAACATCCAAAACCCCACTGTTATCTCTCACCAAGGAAGTTTTCTCTTTGGCTCATGATGTGTGTCTGGTTCAGTGAAAGTCTCAGTGTGTGGCTCTTGGGGCTCCTGCCAGACTTGCCATACCCAACTCAGATGCTTCTTCTGTGTCTTCCCCATTCCACAGACAGCCCTGGCTCCCAATGCTGAATGCCTGAGACTTTGGTTGGTGCCAATTCTCCCCTGGTTTGCAAAGTTATCCTCATGACTGGAGAGCCATCTCTCAATAAACAAACTCTTAGATATAATAAAAGCAAGGACAGGGACTGACAGCAAAATATTGGTACAGCAGAAGTAATTTGTATGGTTTCAAATATCATTGCCCCTTGTTTCCATGCCTCCCTCTCTTACCTCCTGCAAGTAAACAAAGTCCTGCTAGGAGTTCTTCAGGGAGTCAACCGTCCCCAAGTCTAGACTAGGAGATGTATTAGCTAATAGGGATTTAAACACAACTTTGCACACAGTGTAAACAGTTTGAAAGAGTTATTAGCTAATACAATTTGAATAAGAGTGACCATGCCCAGCTAACACATGAAATTAAATTACAGAGTTTCTTGGTCTAAAGCCAGGTTCTCCTCCTGCACAGGGTCTTGGAAGCCACTCCGCTAATAACTGCAGAAGCAGCAAGGAACACCACATGTGAAATCTTCCAAAACTACAAATATTCATTAGCGAGCGACACACGCTCATCGATTGGCTGGCATGCCTGAAGTGTGCAATTAGGACATGTTCAGTATATAGGGCAGCTTGTTTATCTTGATTTTAGAGCTCAGTTATCAAAACGGGAGATCGGCATTTCGGAGCACGCTTGGGCCTACCACTCCCTTGGGCTAATGGAGTTCAGAGACTTTAGACTCCAGAGTGGAGAAATGAATGGTTTTGTGCTGCACCATTAGAGGCGATGGGGTAATCTCAGAGAGGGTGGTTTAGCCTGTCCTGAAGAAGGGGCTGCACACACGGAATATGGAGGTGGAGAGAAATCAAAGGGAAATAGCAGTCCCACGACTAATAATTACTGTTACTTCAGACTTGGAGAGAAACCTGATATCAAAACACTATGCAAATGATGGCAAGATTTATGAGCTCTGTTTTATAGACAGGAAAATTGAGGTACAGAGCTCACTGCAAGTAGGCGGCTCTCACTGCAGCAGAGCCTCGATCCTCCCGGTACCTGAGTCCTATTGGGATTTAAACTCTTCCTTGGGACATCACCATACACATATTGGTACCTTCTTTCCCAAATGCGTTTTCCTGTGTCCAAAATCATCACTTAGTCTGCAAGTACAATACTATATAAATCAAACTTTCACCTCCTTCTCCACACCAATCCAAGAACTCTAAAACTGAGGCTAAATGAGTATTTTTTGCAGAAATCAAACACAAATGAACATCAACCACCACCACCACAATCAGAGTCGTGAGACAAGAACTGAATTTCTCTGCAGGCTGCTTGCCTGGCAATGTACCACAAACAGATTCTACGCTGAAAGATAAAAGGTCAATTAAAAGTTGTTTTTGAATCAAAACAGTTCCTCCAGAATAAAGGGGTGAGAAAACCTTTGGAATAGATGTGGTAATAAGAGCCTCCATAAATTGTGACTACAAGTTACCACTCCCTTTGAAAAAAAACCCAGAATTAATGTAAACACTGTGTATTTGGTTGTGTCCAACCTAAATTCACTTTGGATTTCTTTCTAAATGCCAGCAGGAGCTGTCCTGCTCACAGAACCTCAGTGTATTTATCATTGAACACATGCACTGATTTGTCACAGTGTGCTTGGTAATAACCAAGAAAAAATATCTAAATGTAATAAAAAGGATAAATAGCTAAGGGATGTGAAATTTCAAGTGGAAGGACAGAAGGACAGAGAAATCCTTAAATACCATGATCACCAATTATTTTTCCATATTGTTTTTTTATAACCCCTTTGCTGAAAGAGCAGAGCATAAAGCTTCCTGACAAAGGCATTTTTAAGTTATTTTTCTTTCTCACAACCTTTTCCAGTGCAAACACCATTTCAACCCAATAGGAGAACTTAATGAGATCTTCTCATTGCCATTTCTGCTCAACTACATCAAGCATGTGTTGGGGCCAAGACAATAGTGTGTAATATCTGAATCTCAGCTGAGGAGCCAGATCTCATGGAATCAAAGGATGGATGGGGTTGGAAGGGACCTTAATGATCTTCCAGCCTCAACCCCTCTGCCATGGGCAGGGACACCTTCCTCTAGATCAGGTTTTTCAGAGCCTCATCCAACCTGATCTTGAACACCTCCAGGGATAGTGAGTCCACAACCTCCCTGGGTAATCTGTGCCAGTGTCTCACCAACCTTACAGTAAAGATTCAATACTTATCTACTGGTTTAAAACTGTGTCCAACACTGCTCCAAGGGGAAGGAGGAAAAGAAAACTTCAGTGAAGTTTTTCTGTTTCTCAGGAGGGGAGAGTGAATGAAAACCCTTTTTAACCATCACTCTGGGGCAATCACCCTGTTCACAGTTATAGTTCCAAGCCCAAACAGGATGAACACAAAGTGTCAGCTTGCAGGCAAATGGCAAATTCTACCAAGATTTGAAGTGTTGCAACAGGTCAGTTGGTTTCTAATTGGCTCTAAGTGGCAGGAGCTGTAACATGCTACATCTGGAGCAAAATGAAGCTCCAAGGTGTGAAATGGTTTCCTATTTTTGAAAGTAATTATTTGATTTCATTCTGATCCTTATGGCTGAAAGCCCCATTGACTGCTTCACCTAAACACAGGGGAAAGATGCGCACCAAAAGGAAATGGCTTTTCAAAAACAGGATATGGGCCACAGGGAGGAATGACTGCTATGGGCAATGAGCTCCAAAACAATGCTGTATCACTACTTTGAAAGGTCTAGTAAAAAAATCACAGCAATCTTTGTTTCTCAGAGGCAGAGCTCCCAAGAAGCTGTTTCTCTGCTCAGAGGAAAGAAGCAACATTTGAAAAGTCCTAATGCTTTTCCGAACCCATGACCCATTTTTAAGCAAGGAGAAGGAGCTAAATGGGTCTCTGTGTCTAGGAAAATGACACAATCAACTGCACTGACATAACTGGAACTGGTGCAATTCACTTGGATTATCAATCATCATATTGTCTATTAGCTTTGATATTCCCTTATTGATATAAATTCCTTGACGCTAGAAAGCAATGCAACTATTTTGTTTCTGAAAAATCTCACACCTGGAACTGAGATTGTTGCACCAGAAAAAACCTAAGCACCCTAAGACCTATGGGTAAGAGTGTCAAAAACACCTAAGGAAATCAGGAAATTTCCATATGGTTTAGATTCTTCAAAGATAAGAGGTGATTCTGAAAATTTTATTCCAGCCCTGGAGGAGAATCAGTGTGATTTAAGCTCTGTAATGTAGGCTAATTCCCATATTACTTTTAGAAAGGGAAATTTATTTGCTGTTTCATGCCCTGCTGAATATTTTATTTTGTGCAAACAAGTCATATTGGCAAACAGAAGCTCCACAAGAACACAGTGCAACCAACTTGTGAGTTTGTGGAGTGCCAGAATGCACCAAACCTCCAACGAAGCCCCAAGCAATTTTGCAAGTGAAAAGACCTCAGCACTTTAACATCACCTGCCATGTGGTATTCTTCTCTATCAAGGAAAATGAACTTTGAGCACTAATTCCAAGATAACATCCACTTTTTTGTGTGCCTCCCTCTCCCAGATAAAGCGTGTTGATCTTCGGTGGTGCACATGGAGATCAACAGCTCATTCTCAATTTCAACAGAGCTGGGGAAGGGTCTGGAGCAGAAGGAGCAGCTGAGGGAGCTGGAGGGGCTCAGCCTGGAGAGAAGGAGGCTCAGGGAGGACTTTATCACTTCCTAGAACTCCCCACCAGGAGGTACAACCAGGTGGGGGTTGGTCTTTTCTGCCAAGTAACAAGTGAAAGGACAAGAGGAAATGGCCTCTAGTTGAGCCTGAGGAGGTTCAGATTGGATATTAGGGAAAATGATTTCATTAAAAGGGTTGTGAAGCACTGGAACAGGCTGCCCATGGCAGTGGTGGAGTCACCCATCCCTGGAGGTATTTAAAAGACATGTGGTACTTGTGTACACAGTTCAGTGATGGACTTTGCAGTGCTGGTTTAATGGTTGGACTTGATGATCTAAGATGTCTTTTACAACCTAAATAATTCTATGATTCTACTATTCTAACATTATGGCAAAGCCTCACAAACATCTGGACATTCAGCCCAGCTGACATTTCCTGCTAACTCCTTTGCTTTAGGGACACATGCATGTTGAAACTGAATTACAGGTTTTCTACTGTTTATTTTCCCATTACTTTAAGCGAAACAGAGTTCTGCCCTTGGCCTTCACCCTCTGTATCTGTTACATCCAGAGTATTTCTCCCAACAACCACAAGCACCTTTCAGTTGATGACTCCTAAATCTCCCTCCCATTTTCTCACCGTTCTGACTTACACCTCTGGATGGTTCATTGCCAGTCTGACAAAACAAAACTGAGCTGGTAGCGTGGCGTCTTGGTATCTTTCATCTTATTTTTTCCCTTATCATCAATAACAAACATCTTCAATGTTAAAACCACCTGGCACCAGCCCCTTCTGCTGAGTTCTCAAGAGCAAAACCAGAACCTGGTAAAACATGTTTATGTCAATGAGCTCTTTGCAAACTTTCTCTTCTGTGTTCCCAGCAAACGGCCTTTTATTGTCATTTGCTTTGGGAAATGTTATGGGATGCATGATCTAGGAGCTTGCCCATAAACCAGTCCTATATCCACCCTTTTTGGTGGGAACTGGTATAGAACACAAATTGTATTAACTACCAGAAAGTTGTACCAGTATGGGTTTAGAAAATATTTAAAGCTGTAATTTTCAGCTTTTTACCAAGCTTGTTTTTGAAAGAAACAAGTAAGACAGATGGTCCTGGACTTGGAGATTCTGTACAGCTAAAGATCAATTGCTAACAGGACAATTTCACTAAATTCAGGTAGGATCATCTGTTCTTTTGTGGCTATTTCTTTATGGTCTTTTTGTCCACATCCAGCTCCCAGGAACCATTCCACAAATCCTTGGGTCTGTGGAGTTTCCTCACTTTTGTTTAAAAACCTCAGTAAAAGATAAAATAAGCACCTCTGTCAAAGACCAGAAGAAATCAGTACCTTTCTCTTGCAGTCATCCTCTATGAAAAGTTTATTTTTGAAACAAATACCCATCTGCCTTTCTAATCTTTCACATATATTTGATCAGTTTCTGTTGTGCTTCATAAGGGCAGCATTTACACAAACAATTCCCTCATGTGTCTAAACCTGCCAGAGGTATTTTTTTTTAATTGTGGTATACAGTATACAAGTTTTTTTTTTTTTTTGGTTTTTTTTTTTTTTTTTTTTGGTTTTTTTTACTCTTGAGCAATAAGCAGCAAAGTCAAAGAATCTCACAGTCAGTTGTTTTGTTTTCTAATGACTCAAGCCTTTTTATGGATTCACTTTTGGAGTCATCACTCAATAGGGCCAAAAGCAAAATGAAAATAATTTGCCACAGACTGCTGCCTACCATAAACAGGATGAATAATTAGTTGGGGTGGCTTCAGTAATTAAATAAAATAGAAGGAAGTAAAAAACTAAGGATGACATCTGAAATTGTAAATGCAATTCATGCTAAAAGAAGAAAAAGCTGTGCTAAATCACCTCTAGAAATATAAACAAAAATGATAATTTACTTGGTTTGGTAAAAGGGATGTGCTGTTCTTCACTTTTTTTTTTCATGTAAAAGCTGCAATCCTGCAGCAAGGGAGAGGCTGGGGAACCTCCACCAAAGTGAAAGAGCTTTTTGGATGGATACAGGACCACACATGAGGATTTTACAGCAGGGTTTGGGCCAATATGTTACACTAAAAAAGAACAATTGGGAAAGGGATATGAATCATAGCTGAGACAGTATCTTCATTAAAATACATTCAGCATTTCAAAAGGCATCAAAAATCAGTCCTCCAGCTCTTATAATTTAAAAGACCACAGAACAGAGAAATGTGGGTATGTCAGTAAATACACTCACAAAGATTGATGAAAGCTGTAAAGATCACTGGAATTCCTTCAGCACACCTTGGAGAGGAGCAAGATCATTTTTCATTACTCTGCCTCCTCACTTAGGTGGTCTATTGATCATATCAAAAATGATTTCACCATTACATGCTCTTTTACAGCACAAGTTGGATTGACACCCAGAGCAGTAGTTCTGTCAGTGCACAGTTAACATGGCCTTTCCCTGCTCAAATAATTGGGATGCCCATTAGCACTGCAATAAACACAGACTTTTACTGCTTGTGCTCTATTGTTTAATTTTCCCAAACAGTGGTTAGCCCTTCTCCATTTTTCTCCCTGAAGTATCACTTTTTTCCCCCCCCCCCTTCTCTTGAGTTCCTCAATGAATTCTCCTCTGGAGCTTTCCCTTGAATAAGCAACGTCTCGCAGGGTAACCAACACCGCCCACAGCTGTGTCCCACAATGGCCCCACGCTGCTGCCACTCCGTCTGTCCAAGGGTTTGGTCACGGTGCCTTAACTGCTCCAAACACTGCCCTTATTCATCAAAACGTGCAGAAGGAGGGGCTTCCAGCAGGATTCCTTTACCTGTTTCCCCACCACAAAACAGTGCAATAAATGGAATGGGTCATGAGCTACTTGGCTGGTAATGCAAACCTAAGGCTTGACAAGTCAATAAAAAGCCAATCCTTCCCTCCCCAGCCACACGTAGGGAGCCAAGGCTGGAGGCAAACAATTTGGATATGCCTGTACAGCTTAATGAACCCCATCATTCAACTTTTGTGGGCAAACACTATGAAGACAATAATGTAAATTATCAAAGTCTGACTAGTGCACCACTAAATAGCACCCGAAGTTCAAAAGTTTCTTCACACCCTCTGATTTATCTGTATGAGAACACCCCTATTAAAAACGGAACTTCGTGAATATACACTAAAGATGATTCTGTAACAATCAGCTGCATTCTTAGAAGCTGCATAGGGCAGGATTCTAGTTTAACTCAAACTAGCAGCAAAGTCTTGGATATCCAGCTTTTTTTCCCCACAACTCACATAGAGCTTGAGCAGTTTTAAAAGAACATATATTCATGTTACAGGAGCAACTCAGTGAACTTTGGGGAGCACCAACACAGTCCTTGCCTAATTTCTTTCTTCAGCCAGGTCAATAAGAAGCATATGGATGTATTTGTTAAAACCTTCTTTCTTCTTTCCTTTCTTGGTGCCATGACCTTTTAAAGTCTGATTGTGTACGTATGCGTGCAGTTTTCCCAAGAAAATTCAATCTCTGGAGAGTTTGCAACTCAACTCTTTTGTAAATTAAGCTTGGTGTAGATAGAAGATCCCTCATTAAGGCATCTCTTTTTGGTGGACATACACTTGGTGGCACTCTGCATGCTACAGGTGAGATTGCATACTTCTGTGGGATTTCAAAAAGTGTGAGTGAAGAACTGATTTATGGCAACTTTGTGTTGCACTTAAAATAACAAATTCTTGAGCAAATAGAACTGAAAGAGGGAAGGCTTAGATTGGATATTGGGAAAAAAATTTTTCCCTGTGGGGGCTGTAGAAGTTCTTGGATAATCAAGAAACTTGGTGTAATAAACTAGGTTCTCCTGTTCTCCTAGTCCCAAAAATATTCTTCTGGGACACTGATGTTACAAAGCAGAGAGGTCACATCTATGATCACAGGATAATTTCTCTATCTTAATCCTTGGTTTTGAGATCCTCTACACAGGATGTCAGCTGGTTCTGCTCATGGCTTTTGTCATGAGGGTATTGTGCAGCTGAAGGAGCCTCCACACAAAAATAAGTTGGCCTTGGACTGGTAATATCCTACCAAGTAATAAAGATTTTTAGTGGGGCCAATTAAGTATCTGGGTAAGAAAATTTTTTCATCACTTAAACCTTTTAGGATTTTATCTTACAATTCAAAGGTTATTTAATATACATTTTTATAGGCACACACACATACATATCTGAGCATGTGTGTGATTTGTTTTTGGAGAAAGTCACGTATCTACTCACTTAAAAAATACAGAAGACAAGGGGCAATTTCATTAGAGCAGCAGGTCAGGTTTACCAGTTAAACATTGTTAAAATGCCTGTCTTTCCCCTTCTTCCTGTCTGCTTTCCAGGTTCCCTGCTGATGGCAGAGTTATGATACAGGTCTAGCGTAGAAGTCTGAAATTTAAGGTAAATTTGGAGACCTGATTTCACAAAAAAACATATATCCTGCTTCCAGGGCACAGAAACACTGAAACAGCACTCAGTGAGTAGTACTGTGCTTTGTGGTCTGGCATTAGTGTCAGCAGCCATGTGTTTTTCCTTAAAAGCTGTATTTAAAAATGTAGAATAAATTTATCGGAAGTATCAAACATTACAGCATGTACTTTTGCTGAAGTTTATGTCAGCTGTAGTAGCAGCTGGAATGTCAACACCTTATCAATAGATATGATTTAAAAAAACTTATGTGTATGAAAAATGATAGTGCTTAGGAAAAATAACAAGACAAAAAGAAGCCATGATGTAATTGAATAAAAGTATTAAACCCTACTCATCATTTGCAGTTCATTTAAAATTTAAAAGTCTGAGTTTTTTGTTGCTTGTTTTGTTTTGAAAAACGATAGCATCAGTGGTTCCTTCCTATACTAACTCAGTTAGCAATCTACCTTGATAACACTGGAATGGAAAAAAAAAAGTGAAAAACCCTTCCAACATATCATTCAAATCATATCTAAAAAAGTGGTCATAAATATTTTAGAACCCAAGCAAACCAATAAGAGCAAGGCCCATTAAGGATAAGATCTTTTACAACAAATTAAATAAAACAATTTATTGAAGCCTGGACTTGAGATAAACTAGATTTACTAGCTGACCTTTTATTCATTTAAAGAACAAAATTAGCTCTAATTGCATTAGAATGGAATCCACTAAATTTCTTCTAATGTGGCATCCATGCAAGTATTGCTGTAATTGTTTACAACTAAGATGGAAATGCTTTGATAATAATCTACTTTCTTCTTGTTTTACTGTGCAGTTAAAACACTTGCAAAAAAACTCTTAAGTAGAGCAGTTTTTCCAATATTGGTTTGTCCATCCTTCAGCAATAATACATTTTCATGTCTATTAACCCAATGTTATTAATAGCCACTTCTTTTGAGCTGATGCATGTTGTAGGAACATTTGCACTCCAGACAAGCCTGAATGCAAGTATTACTTTGAATCTGGGATAAAATATGTACTTTTATTCACAAACACAAGAGAAAAGACTTTCCTGCTGCTGCTGTCACTCCTTTGTACAGTGGTCCAAGCAAAGGAGTTAAGTAAAATTATAAAATCATAGAATGATTTGGGTTGGAAGGGACCTTAAAGATCATCCAGTTCCAACCCCCTGCCATGGGCAGGGACATCTTCCACTATCCCAGGATGCTCCAAGTCCTGTCCAGTCTGGCTTTGGACACTTCCAAAGGGATGGGGCAGCCACAGGTCCTCTGGGCAACCTGTGCCAGGGTCTCCCCATCCTCACAGGAAGAATTTCCTCCTCATATCCCAGCTAACTCTGCCCTCTGTCAGTTTGAAGCCATTCCCCCCTATCCTTCACTCCATGCCTTTGTGGAAAGTCCCTCTGCAGCTTTTTTGGAGCCCCCTAGGCACTGGAAGGGGCTCTAAGGTCTCTCCACAGCCTTCACTTCTCCAGGTTGAAGAGCCCCAACTGCTCACTGCACTGCAAAGGCATTTTGTTCACTACTGCTGTGTTATTCAGCCAACTTGTGCTGAGTTTATGGTGTGATGTGAATCTCCATTCCATGCACCATCAATCTGACACTTTTGCTTCAGACCCCTAAAAGCCCTGTGGCCCCATGAAGATCTGTAAGTGCTTCTATTAAAGATGTTCTATATGAAGCTCCCCCAAACAAATTAACTTCCAGCTGAACAGGTACTTGAGTACTTCCAAAAGCCTCCAAACAGCTCTTCTCTCTAACTGAGAAATTGAAATAATTGATTTCTCTATCTAGTTTCTACTCATATCAAATTCTAAGAATCCCTAAAAATTTTCCTTGCACCTTTCTATGGAGAGTCATGGTATCCTCAAACAATCCCAGTTAGCACCAGAGACAGACTAATTGAAACACAACATTTTTATATGACAATTGCCAGATATTTAGAACCTCATTACCAACACAGATGAAACATAAGTTTAACTTTTCCTTACTATAACACATTAAAAGGCATTTCTTTCTGCCTGTTATGAGATCCTCAGATGGGGGCCAAGGTGCCAGTAAAGATGCAAAAATTAATCTGGAATAAAAGTGAGTTTCCCAAAAGCCCATGAAACAAGATGTCAGACCCACTAAGGGCTGGCAGGGATGACAATGATGCACCCCCATGATTTGTAACAAACAGACGGAGTCTGAAGTCCCCCTTCAAAATGTGTGTCAAAAAACACTGAGGTGAGGTAAGGCTGGAAGATAACTGGTGCTAAAATATAGCTTCAGAACTTTAATTCAGAAGTTGAAAATATGAGTTCATTTCCCCCATATAAACACACTACAGTCCTTGAAAAAGCAGAATTTAAAAGTAACCATGTCTCCTCAAGGAGGAAAATGGATCTGTGGGCTTTCAAGGGACAGCATGTCCAGCCATGCACATTCAAATCATGCTCAGCAGGACAGACAAGTATTCTGGAAGAGCTGGAACTCTGTACAGCAACCTGAGGCACAGAAATTTTAGATCACACTCAAATACTGTGAAAGGAAGAAAGCAAAAATGGTTAATAATTGGGGTGAGGGTGTCCCTTAGAAACCAAGGAATGACTGAAGTCCCTTAGCAGCTTCAAACCAGTAAAAGCCAGGTTTACCTACTGGGAAGAAGTAGGACAGCAGAGAAAAAGAAAATAATCATCAAAATCCCATTTAACTTCTAGCACAGAAAAATTAGTGATTAGGGGGTTTAGTTCATAATGGCTCATTAAGAGAAACAACTGCATTAGCACTACTTAATGTGAGGAATGGAAATGAAAGATCTGTGTGATGCTCATGTTTACCATTGGACATGAAAGTGTGCTTTGTGCCATGAAATCAACACGAGAAACCTGATTAAAAGAAACCCTTCACATACAACACAGGAGCAGCCTAAGGAGCCTGGTGACGCATGGTTTCCCCAGCCTCTCCGGCCTCCTGTTTATGCTGGATGATCTCAGGATAGGGATCACCCTATTTATGCTCATCCAGTACAAAGTAAGTATTATTTGTACAACAGCACCCAATAATTAGGGAGCTAATGAAGCAGCACTTGAAATGCGTTAGGTACACTCATGAATAATCATCAACAGTTATAATAAAACAGACGTGTATAAAGGAATTCCAACTGTTATGTTTTAAAGCATAAAACAACTGTTAGCTGGGGAGTGTTGTGAAACTTAGCTGTAGGTTACACTCGGGATAAGCATCCATTACAGAAACCTCACTAAATGTCACTGGAGGCATCATACCAGCCTAGATGGAGTCCTGTAATCCATGCCCTAGAAAGACATGGAATGGGACACACAGGAGGATGGATGGAAGGTGATGGGTCTCACTTTGCCGTATAAATGTAATTTGTCACTAATTTTTAAGCTTTTCCCACTGAAAAGAAGAGCTTCCACAAGTGCCAGAGGATGGACTGTGGTAAGCATACACCTCACAGGTGGATTTATTTGTACTTACATCTTGTCTTGGCCTGCGCCCACTCTTAAAGTCAGCCGAGGAATAACCGGTGATGGAGCTGGAACAACTGGTTCCACTTTTATCTGTACAGGGGAACACAATCATCAATCAAAGACTGCAAGCAGACTCCCAAAATATATTAATTACATGAAAGCACTGATGGAGTTAACCAGAGTATATCAACTTAATGAGACAAAACTACGACAGACTAATCACTGCTCTCTCACACTTCGTCCCCCAGCATGGATGGGTCTCAGTCTGCAGGGAGTCCCAGCTGTAGCAATTCACAAATACAAACTCTAAGCTAAAAAAATCAACTTGAAATTTTGCTGCATTTGTACCTCCTGATACAATTTATTAGCAAATCTTCCTGATTAAGTACTTTTCTAGACACAAAACTTCCCAGTTTGTTTCTAAACAATGACATGAAATGCTTTGATCTTAGTTCTCAAACTTGTCAGGCACCCATTGGTGTTTGCACGTTTTTCTGAGATTGAAATTAAATTATTTCCCAGGTTCATCACATAAAGGTACCATGATTCTCTTGCATCAAAAGGAGAGACAAAGGAAGCAAATAAACTCCAAGCTGAAATCACCAACACTGAATACTTTATGAAAGTTCTTATCCACACAGGCTTAACAGCCATTGCATTTTACTGCAATTAGGCTGAGGTTTTTAATGACTATTTTTCAAGTGGCCTAGGATTCCAGTCTTGGTATCTGGCGGAGTTTAGACCACTTGAATATGCCCTTGAACTTATGGAACCAGTATATGCCAAAATTACCAACTCCCATTGAGCTACTGGTTTGCAAAACCTGTACAGAATGACCACAGATGCTACAGCTGACACTCTAATGATTCTCCAGGCATTCATTACTCAACTTATATTCATATATGACAAGTACATATACGTTATATATAGAGAGAGAGATACATATAAGAAGAGAGATGGAGACTGATCTCATTTTGAGCATGTGTGTCACCATATTTAATAAAACAACCACTTGGCTGAATCTGCTCCAGAAACTTAAGAGACAAAACTAATATGCATACATTAAATGGAAACCTGATCAAATCTCCAGTTTCATAAAGCTTTCACAGAAAAAGGGAGGGCAAACAATCAATGCAAAGCACAGAATGCAGTGTGGGAGAGAGCAGGCCAGAGTGGGAGGGCTCAAGTGGGACTTATTTTGAGAAAGGTAATAACAAAATCTTGTGCCACGCATTTTGGCAAAAGAATTGGAGCTGCTCTCCAGGAGATGTCTAGGCCAGAGAGAGAAAGAGAGCACTCTGAGTGGTGTTCCTGCTCTAACACAGTGAACTGTGCTTTGCAATACAGCTCTCCATGGATATGGATTAGCTGATTTCACAGGCCTCTCTGCACTCTATGTTTATGTAGAACCATTTTTTGTTACATCATTCCCCTGGAGTGTTGCAAGTGCTTTTTTCCTCTGAAGCTTCTAATGCCTGCAACAATTTCACTGCCATCTTCCATAGGTGAGTCTTCTCTGTTTTCCCAGCATCTTAACCTGTAACATCACCCACTGCTTAGAGACTGAAACTGAACCCTGGAATTGGAGGCTCAGGACTATGGCTTTGCACAGCCTATCTTGCCTCTTTTCCTGCAGGTTTCTCCTCCTTCTTTAGTGCCTGTTTTGAATACAAAATGTCTCAGGACAGGCACTGCTGCTGCAGCTTCCAGCACACAGCAGAGAGAGATACCCACACCATTTATAAAAGTCCTTGGTCCATTCTAAACAATGGTGGTGTGGGCTCACGGGGCAGAAGAAAAGCACATAAACCATTTCTTTATGATCGGATACCAACATCACAGTCTGCTAGGAGAGGAAAACAGGGCTCCACCCGAATGCTAAATTTTATCCTTTGATACAAGAGGACAAGAAGCATCTTTCTACAATGTGGGTTTGTGTGTAGGGTTTACATCATTAGACCAGGGAGAAAACTAAGGAGCATACAGAGTTACATCCTGCAGAGCTGTGTCTTCATCTACGTTATGACAGGATTTTGATACAGGAGCAAGGGCAGCTTACTTTGGGACAGCTCTGGCAAGTGCTGCCCTGATGTAAGGATGGCTCCATTTCTCATGAAGCAGTTCCTCAACTACTTTAGTTTCCAGCTCAGCTTATTAAGGTTAGCTGAAACTGGGTCAGCAGCTGCTCCCTGAGCTGCTCAGTCACTCCTACAGCATGCCTGGTAATCTCTGGAGTACAAATGGGGTGTAACTGCTCCAAGTGTTTGCTTTTCATTTGGTGAAGCTCGCAAGGCAATGCCCCAGATCTGCTTTTCTGGCTCTGTGGGCAGCACCCAACACCACTGCAGGGCACGGAGCTGCAGGCAAAGCCCTGAGACAAAGCTTCTCCTCCTTGGTGCCACCACCAAACACTCCCAGCACGAAGCCTTCAGCTTCTGTTTTCTGCCATTTATGCAGTGTTCTGTCTGCTGCCCTGTACCTTTCAGCAGCCTGGGGCAAAATTCCAGGAAAAGCTTGATAAAAAGCCTCAATTACCCAACAGGATGGGATGTGCACAAAGGTAATAACTACAACAAGGCTCAAAAATGGGAATACTGCAGCTGAGTCAGTTTTTGTTTAACTACAGCAACATTGGAAATGGGACTGTGATATTTTCTCCTGGCCATCAGGAGCTGAAACTGCAGCGAGCCCAGAAACTCATCTCCCAGGTTGTGCTCACACCTCCGAGGCGGACGCGCTGTGGCAGATTAAATGTCCAAGCCGTAACTTGATCATTTGCTCTTGCAGCACAACTTCTGGCTAAATAAGTCATTGTGTGATCTAAAAGCTAAATTAAGGAAACATGTACTTTTAGGGGTTAAAACGAAAGAGCAGCATTCTGGAGTAATACTGGGAATTGGGGCCAGCAGAAGAGCATTTACAGTGGATTACTAAGCTTCCCAAATCACCAAAGAGGTAAAGTCCAGCAATATAAGACTCCTTTGTAGCTAACTAAAAATACATTGTCAGTGGATTTGTCCAGTTTTATGTATAAGCAATACTTCTTTCACCTGAACTAATACTAGTAGTCATATAAGCCCCTTATTGCCATGTGCTGCATTTTTTTTGCTAATCTTCAAGGATTTAGCTTCTTTGCCACATACCTCAGGGCACCAACTGATAAAGCTCTAACTCTCCATTTTTCCAGGACACCAGCAGTGCGGCCTTGCAAAAAATGAAAATCGCTCAAGAGATTTAAAGGGGAAATTTATTTTTAAAATCCTGACTTGCAGCAAAGAGGTGGATTTAAAAAAAGCTTATCTCTCAAGAATCAGTTTAAATTTTAATTCTATCTGGGTACTCTTTCATGCATTCTAGCTTTAAAGTTTATCTTTTGACAGGGACTTTTTGCCAAGGTAATGGGCAGCTTTGTCAATTTAATTTGTCAAAGTTTTTATTAGTGTTGAACTCCTTTTCCTAACATATACACAGATATATACATATATATATATATATGTATATATGGTGAGTCTATACTGAAGCTTTACTGTTTGTATTTGTTTATGTGTCCATTTATCACTGTAAAAGCAAAGTTGACACAGACAACTGCAGAAGAAATGCAAAACTGAAAATATGGAAAACAAGCAACTCATTGCCTCTATTTTAGATACACCCATATTTAACTTAAAAAAGAAATCTCAGCAGAAATTCTCAACAAAATACTGCCAAAATTGCTCAGGCACAAGGGGCAGACAGATAAAATGGGGAATCTGTGTTTAAAAGGCAGAATCTGTGTCTAAAACCAGACATGAAATTATCATGGACAACTGGGTCACCACCCTGTTGATCACCAACTCATCCACAGCAGACAAATGTTAGCTCTCCATATCACCCAGATTCTGCATGGAAAAACCATTTGTAAACTTAAAAAAAACATATAAAGTTTTGAAATCAGCACTTTGTTGCAAGTCCAGCAGGTAACATAAGAGTGGCAACAAAAGGAGAGTGAGGAATGTCCCACATCTGAGCTCGTACAAACTGAGCATTGCACTCAAAGCAGGATGTAAAGAGCATCTTGGTAAAACTGGAACTCACACAGCGCTTCCTAAGGCTAAGGATAGAGATTTAGGAACTCTTGAATCCAAGGTTATCACACAGGAAGACAATCTTCCTTCTTTTCTTCTTTCTTTTCAATATTAACAATTTAATGTGTATTATAAGGTGAAGTGACAAAAAAATTAGAGCAAATCCTGAATTAGGGGAGCTACTTCTAATGGGATTTCAAATCTGATAACATGCAAATATGCTGGTTTCATTTCTTAAATATTAAATATATTCTCAAGATTAGGTGATATTGGAAAGAAGAAATTATCTTTGGCTGATGTAAATCAGTAAGAGGTACAGGAATGGAAGGAGCTCAAACCCCTTGAAAATTAGCTCTCCCCTTCTGTCTCTCAAGCATAAGACTCGAAACGAAAGGTGACATTTGAACACTGAGACCATAATTTGATAATAATTTTCTTACTTCAAACAAATTGGAGCAACAAGGGGGCAGATTTGCTAAGAGAAGACTCAGCAACTCTTTTGAGCATGCGAGATAACATTTATTTGAAGGCAGTCTGCTTCTCATTTCTGTCCACCTGGGAATTTCCAGGCTTCTACAAACTTTGAAACAGCTTTGAAACAAAATTTAAAGTTTATATCAAAGGTGTAGGGCTGCTGTCCTTCTAGTAGAAACCTACAGAACAAACTTTCTGCATCACAACACTGTATCCCTTTGCTGTGTGTGTTATTGTTGCATCTGAGCCTCAGCTTTTTCAAGCGAAAAGAAGGTTGAGAAAAGCCAGGACAATCTCACATTTCAAATTCACAGAACTAGAATTCCACTGTTTTGTTTTCCAAAGATGTGGGACAATCTCTGAAGCTCTTGGTGAACACCTTCCTTGGAGCTGTTATTATTAAGAAACACCAAACCTGTAGCCACACTTCTCCTCAAAGCTCTTAGACAATGCTCAGCAGCAAACACAGGAATCCATGTGGATTCTTCAAGCAAGTGTGCCATTTCCACTCATCCAACCAGCTTACCTTTTCATGTTTGTGTTTCTCCTTTTCTTTCTCTTTCTTTTCTCTTTCTTTCCTCTCCTTTTCCTTCTCTTTCTTTTCCTTTTCTTTGTCCTTCTCCCTTTCTTTCTTTTTCTTCTTCTCTTTTTTATCCTTCTTCTTCTCTTTTGGTTTCTCTTTGTCCTCAAATAGTTTTTCAGGTAGCATGGGAGACAAGGAAGGTAACATACTGGGCAGCCTCATGGCAGATGGTGTGCTGAACAAGGGCATAGACATTTCTTTGGGAGGTAACACAAGAGGTGCTGATGGCACCTTTATCTTATCTTCCTTACCCTTATCTTTGAGTTTCTCTTTGTCTTTTTTATCCTTGTCCTTTTTGCCTTTCTCCTTCTCTTTCTTTTTATCTTTATGTTTTTCTCTCTCTTTTTTGGTATTGCCATCTTTCAACTTCACTTTTGTGTCAGCATCCTCAAAGTCCTTTAGTTTGAATTTATACGGATCAGGATCATCCTCTTTGAGTAGTTCCTTCCACTGAAACTTTGCTTCCTTGTTTCCTTCCTTGTCTTTATCTTTCTCCTTGTTCTTTTCCTTGTCCTTATTTTTCTCCTTGTTCTTCTCTTTATCTTTTTCTTTTTGTTTCTCCTTCTTCTTCATTTTAGTTTTCAGCTCTTTTTTCAATTTCTTTTTCACTTCTGTCGATGAAGCCAACTTGGTTTTCTCCTCATAGACTTTGAGAAGAGGCTCTGGAGTTGGAGGTGAAGCAGAAGGAGAGGAGAAATAAGTGAAGTTGGTAGGTGGATTAGACGGTGTCCCCATGTTTGCCTTCCGAATGACCTCATCAATTGAGTCATCCATTGTCCATGAAATGTCTGAACTTGAAGTCCCACCTGAGACAGGTATTGGAGTTGCTCCCGCCTTATTTGCATTATTGGCAGGAACAGAAGGTTTAGGAGTTGTAGACTCTGAAATAGAAAGTCTTTTAGGACTGGTAAAAATTTCCCCTTCTGATTCGGACCCAGAGGAAAACTCGAAGGGATCTGGCTCTCGTTCTGCACACGCACGAGCTATCACAGCATCGATTGAATCATCAATGGTCTTGTCCATGACTGGGACTTTCTTCACCTGGTTGTCCATATTTGGCTTGGGGGCAGGCTCAGGTGGTGTCTGTCCCTGTTTCACTTGGATATTTTCCTTTCCTATCTTCTCACTCAATGCAGCCAGAGGGGTTCTACTCGGTGTTTCAGGCTTCACAGGTGGTTGCGGAACATGAGCAGGAACCTTTGGACTTTTGGGACTTTTTGGGCTCTTGGCGCGTCCTGGTGACTTTTTTTCTTTGGATCCAGTTTTTGGTGAACGAATGGGACTCCCAGCTACCACTGGTGAAGGTGTAGTTTTCGGTGATTTTGTCTTTTGTCCTGGAGAACTTGTTTTTGACTTTGTTTTGGGTACGAACGGCTTTGCCTCTAAAGTTTTGGGGGTCGGCACTTGGGATTTTGCAATGGGAGCCAACATCGGTGGTTCTGGCGAAGGGGGGGCTAAGTCTGTACTGTCCTGAACATGAACTGGAGAAAGCATTGGTGGTACTTTTTGTGTATTTATTGAGCTAAGAGGCTCACGTGGTTCCACAGTTCCATCCAAGCTGTCGCCTTTGGAAACAGACAGTTTTGGCCTTTTCACAGGTGGGAATTCCTCAGCATCTGGACTTTCTAATGGTCTCTTGCTCAAGTAGTTCTCATCATTAATTGCCTCATCCTCTTCCATATCTCCTTCTTCTTCCAGTGGGACCTGCATGGCCTCTGCAGATGTACCTCCATCGGTAGGAACCTGCTCCTCTTCCTCTTCTGCAACAGAGAACATTTAGAAAAGCATTAGGATAATTGAAATGTTTTTTACAGAAACAAACAAGCACCAGAGCAAATATTCATGTGCAGCTCAGCCCAGAAGAGACAACTGGCCACCTAAGGGCTTCTTACTGGTCTGTCTGGAGGAACATGTGGCACCTCCTGTGTCACATCAGCCACCACTGGAACTGGCAGGTGCCCTCACTGCAGTGTAACTCTGAACCCATGAGCAAGGGAGAAGAGGGTAGAGCTCACCAATGGCAGAGCAGGCCCAAAGTGTCAGTTCTACCCAAAACCACCCTAATAACTTCTTCATTCATTTTTAAATGAAGGGAAAGTGGTTGAAACATTTTTTGCTGTAATACAGTGTCAAAGCAAAGTGCCAAAGTAAAATTAACCAGAACTGTCTTTCTTGCCTATATATCACACAAGTTTGACTGCAGATTAACTACTAGGAAAACATCTTCCTAAACCTAGTTTATTCTTCCTGAAACAGCACAGTCTGAAGGTTAAAGCAGACGACTAAGCCCCATTCAACCTGCCAGATTCTGTCTCTGATACCATCTTAAGAGCTGCTGCAGGTGGACATTATCTATTATGACTTTATGGGAACGTCCCACTTCGTGTGTGTGTGTTGGTTCAGATCAGGAACATGCCTTTGAAATGCATTTTCCCATTATCTCCCTTACTGTTGTTTTGCTTGCATCATGGGACAATCCTGGAGTGCATATGCCAGCTTCCTGCAGCAGTGAAACCAAAATGAAGGAGGAATTCACCTAGCACACTTCAGAGCAAGTGGGCACTTGGGCTTTGAGATCAAAAAACAGCTTTTGAAAACACAATAAACCTGAAATCTACACAGTGTAGACATCAATTATTCCAAACCAGTATGGATATCACCTGTATGATTGTTCTGCTTTTTTGTTTAATAACAATTATTTTTTTCCTTACATGCAACACAATCTTCAGACCCACATATGACATTATGGTGCAGAGAAAGGAGAAAATCCACTTGAGATCTCCCAACAAATCCACAGTAGATTTAAAAAGAGAACCTCTGATCTCCACAACCACAGCCAAGCACTTTATCCTCTTTGATACACTTCCTCACTTTCAAAATGGAATTATCCAAGCAGGAAAAAGGATTCTTAGTCCCGAATAAGAATGTCTACACAGGCATTAACCTGGCACATTTGTATTTGGAGTAATTACATCATTACACCTCTGCTGGTTAACATTCCTACACAGACAACCTCCTTTTGCTTTACCCCAAGTTTCTGTTTGCCCACCTGCAAAAACTCATGGCATTTTGTCTAGCAGAGTTTCTGAGGAAAGCTATCCAGTGCCCCAAGATTCTCATATGAAATATGTAGTAAAAAACATTTATGAGGACAGTGGCTAAAACCCAACTTCCTAATGAGCAGGTGGCTTTAACGAAGAAAGCACCAAGAAACTTGAAACTTTCCACTAAATGCTATTTAAAATTCAGTAAGACAGCATCTTTCTGAAATATCTCTTTTCAAGGAGTTTATTTTCAGGTTTTCTGTGCTGGTGTTTCTCTACTGTAATGTGTCAATGCTCTGATTTAGGAGAGTTGAGTCAAGAGCCCTGGGCTGCAGCACAAATCTTGCCAGCATCACAAATTAAGTAAAATGAGCTAGCAAGTCTGGCTTTTGCCAGGGCCCAGAGGATTTACAGCAGCCAGCCCAGAGAGGAGACTTTGCCTGAGGATAAAGTCTTAGCCTTCCGTGAAAAACAGAAATGTTAGGGAGTTAGGTTTTGCCTGGCTGGGCACTGACATTAAATTTTTTAAACTGCAAAGTTAGAGTATAACTGAGAAATCACTGTGGACTGAGCCTGCACCTGCTATGGGGGAAAAAAAATCTGCTTCCCCATCATGGAAGTAATTTCAATCTCTGTTTAAGCTGCTGCAGAAATCAGCTGCTTTCACCCGCTCAGAAGGTTTTGGGGATGAAGAATCAGCATTCATCAGATGTCACACTGCACTGGTTGCTACTGAGCAATTCCCTCCCAACTCCATTCCACCTACTTCAGAACTGAGAGTTTGTTTTCGTTTAAAAGTAGGAGATAAAATTTAAAACAAACATCATACTTTAAAATTGAGATTTAAAGAAATCTTCTGCCTCAGCCACAAGATGAAAAGTTTAGCCAAATTAAAATATTAGGAAAGATAGGGTTTGATGATACAGACTTTAGAATAGAATAGGAATATTAGAAAAGAGATAGGAATATTAACCATTTTAATACAAGAAACATGGAGATAAGAAGAGTCAATAAAATGGAAAATAAACTACTGCACCAGTAAAAAATATACACTTACTAGAAAAATCAGAACACTTATTTGCTAAAGATTTCTGCCAAGTGTCCATTTAAAACAGCTCCTCTCTTACACGGTATCTCACAGAAGGTTACTGCGATATTTCATATTTTTATAACTCCTTCCCATCCCAAGGTGCTTCTCATGTTTTACCTACTCAGGACTGCAGAATACCAGCAGCTGCTGGATCAAAGGCAAAAAAACAATTTCAGAGGAGCTTTGGAGAACAGGGACTGGAGTTCCGTACAATAAAAAAAAGAGCAATGCTTATTTTTTTTTTAATAAGGCCAAGTAAAGTTTGCAGCGGGTCCATGAAGTTTCTGTGATCTTGTGTGGAGGTGCCAGGGAAGGGCAGAAAGGTTAAAGTGCAGTTTGTAGAGGTGAGACAAAAAATCAGGGTGTCTTGGCTCCAGCTTTCATGCACATTCCTGCAAGCCACAAAGACAACTTAGTAAGGAAGCAGAAGCATTACCATCCCTTTTATATGGACTTGGATTCCCCAAAACATCTGGAAAAAATTGCCTGGGTCAGTCCTGAACAATCCAGGGACTAAGGAAGTTCATGAGCACTTAACTACTGACACACATTCACCACTTTTCAGACATGCTCAGATGACAATCTGGAATCCTATCGTGGTCAAATGAAATCCAAATTTCTCTTGGAACAAGGCCACAGTCTGATCCTTAGCAAGGACTGGTTTTCAGCCAGGCAGCGGCTTTCAAACCTGAGCCACCACAGCTGTGGCAGAAAACAATGGAGCAATTTTTTTTTTTTTTTTGGTGGTGGGGTGGGTTAGTTAATTAGAGAAAGTGAAATTTCTATCTTGAGTTCAAGACCTGCGGCTCTTTTTCCTCCCAAAGGATTCACACCAGAGCAGGAACTAAATATGGAAAAACATCAGCTTTTAAGTGTTTGCTGCCTGACTTGGTGATGAGCATTTACAACCACGTGGCCACTTCCTCACCTCTGTCCATCTCATTTGCCACCAAGCACTTCTGGACACACCATCCTTTGTGCACAAGATTGCTTTTTAACTCTCTTTACTGCCATTTCTCCCCATCTCCAGCCACCTTATTAATGATCCAGCCCGAGTTAGCATCTATAGGTCAAACGGATATCACCTCAACCATCTGCCCTCATAACTCTCCCTTGTAATGAAAGGAGACTGGAGCTGTTTGGGAGGTTTCTCAAGATAACAGATACATTTTTTTTTTGGTCGTTAGAGAAGTCAGTGCTGGATCAATATTAATGCTCACATTACTAAAGCTATAGAGAGCAATTGTTTATTATGTCAGCGGGCCCCCTGTGCAGAGCCTGGGTTACAGGAGAGATGAGTTCTGCCACTGCAGCACTGAATTTGTCCATCACTGAAATAAAACAAGTTGAGAGCTGTCAGCATGCTGCCTATGAGAAATCTAGTTAGAAAGGCAGCATTTCTTACTTGAGAATATTAGGCTGTGCCAGGGAAGTGGTGGAATCACCGTCCCTGGAATTGTTCAAAAAACATGTGGATGTGTCACTTGGGGACATGGATTTAGTGGTGACTTGGCAGTGTTGGATAAATGGACTTGATGATCTCAGAGGGCTTTTCCAACCTAAATGATTCAATGGGTAACAACATCACCTGGTTCTGTGTCAGAAGGCAAATACACTTTTATGAAAGGATGATTTCGAAGTTAGGGGGGAAAGGAAATCACTCCTCTCTTGACACAGGTCTGCAGGGTGATTTGGGGCAGGTCACTCCACATCCTGCTATCTTCCCATCTGACAAATTATCATAATTCCATCTCACAGAAGTGCTGTAAAAGCTGAACTTGATAAATATGCAGCATCTGGACAGAAAGTATCAGAATCCCAAATACAAACCGTGGGGATCTGTCACCACTTCAAATGCTAGAAAATTTCTTAAGCTGAACAGTTCAGGCAAGAAACTGAAACTCCTGTATCTTTTTTAAGGAACAACCACTAAAGAAGCTCAAACTCTATTTCTTGGTACATCATGTCCCTGTAGCACAGCAGGGACCCCATACCAAAGGGTTATTGAATATATACCTTCTTAATTTAGCCACAGCTTAGTTTCAGGACAGCAATACTCAACACTTCAGTAATGAATTTCCAGGTTTATGAAATCTGAGGGACTATTTGTCCCTAAAACTGACATGAGGGTACAAAGGAACAGAAATTCTGCCTTTCTGCAGAAGAAGAAGTGCAATCACATGTACCACGTTATCATGCTCACCTGGCTGCCTTGTCAGAGGATGCAGCACAACAGGTCACATAAAACTGAAGGCAGGAAAAACAGATGCAAAACTCATCTGATTGTGTAGAAATGTACCTATGTATGGGGACTCTTCAAGCAAGAAAACTTATCATATATAAATATGTCTATAAAATTAAAATTGTTGTAATTTTGGTCGTCACCAGACTTTTTATTTGGTAGCTTCAGTGAAAATGGGTGTCCTAGATGAACAGCTAGATGGGTGTCCTAGAGAACATGGCACAGACTGGGACAGACAAAATCTCTGTTCAGCTCCTGACCCTGCCAAAAACTTGCCCTGTCTGTTGGCCGGCATTTAATTTAAGTAAAGTTCCAGTCTCTCTTCTGAAAACTGGATTAACATTTCACTCTGTCACGGGGTGGTAACAGGATAAAACCATCTGGGTAAGACATGCAGATTTAAGAATAAACAAATGTTTCTTATGTACAAGATGAAGCAGAGTCAGACATGCTGGCCTAAAGCTGGACACCGCTTGCTGAAGAAAGAGTTACTTGATTTTAGTAGCAGCAGCTCTTACCTCCAATGCTACATCTAATGTATTAATTGCACAAAGCTCTGGGAGGTAACAGTTCCTGTGGAAGCCAACTCTTGTTATTGTAATAATGTAAGATTTAGGCATTTGGCATTTGATATTAACTGCAGTATGGCAGATAAACAGGATCAGCTATCAGGGCAAACCCATTAAGGATACAATTCTCAAAAAGCAGATGTTTCCATCCAACTCACACATGCCTACTTTCAACTCTTAAATTTCTTCCATAATACTTTTCTTTTAAAACAGAACTTGAATAATTTCTTTTCTAAGAGAATGCAAAATGACCAAGTAAGATCAGTAGATCACAGAATTCTTTCACACATAGATCAGATCTCTGATCAGATCTGCTCTGATCTCAGATCAGCATCTCTGCTCCTCTGCACTGCATGGTACCAAGTACCTGAGAGTGAGAGTTGGAAGCATCAGGGTTTCTAAGGAAAATTAGGATTTGGGAAAGGAAGTGATCTGGCAGTGCCTGCACTGAAATCTTCAATCCATCTTCATTTCCAAGCATATCCTCATTAGGACCACATGGATATCAAGGCTCATGGCTTTATACACAGCCAGCTCAGACTCTCAAATGTAAGGAAGGAAGGGATTGTTCCCACCCAACATATGAAACATTTTAGTGAGAAAAAAAAAAAAAGGAAAAAACTTCCTGCAGGCTTCCAGAATAATTTTCCTATTGTCTAGTTAAAGCATGAGATGAAGCCAAAGATAAGTTTTTGGAAATTTTAAGTCATTAAGTCAAGAGCTTACATCCCTATCACATCTTAATAAGCAGGAGCTTTTGATTTCTGTTAAAATTGAAGTCTTTTTCTTGTGCCATGATATGTTTTATCTCTTTAACTTGTAATAACAATGGCCTTCTCCCAAAACAAACAGAAAGTGTGCTTGCAGTCCATAAAGGAAATTAATGGAAGAGGGACAAAATTCAATCCTGATATCCTACAGGCCAATATCCTGATACCTTAATGCAAAATGAACACACTGAGATACCTGTGACACATGTGGGGCTTAGAATACTGGATTTTATATAGATACTTGCGTATATGTTACATATATATATATTTATAATTGTATATATAATTTCTCTGTTGTATGAACACAGCTGATCACTGATGTGACCTGTTTACCAAACAGACAACAGAACAACAGACTTCTCCTTTACTTTATAAAGATCAACCAACCTATTACCAAACCCTGACATTTTCCAGTTGATACTTCCTATGGGAAGAGAACTGACAAGAGGGCACCACCAAGGAGCTCATCTTCCATGTGTCTCAGATTTTTCCACTGACTTTGTCAGCAAGTTCATTGCAGTACCTTCTCAGCACGTTACCAAATGCAAAAACCACCAATGCATTAAAAAAAAAAAAAAAAGAAAAAGAGCTTTCAGGTATGGCAAGTGATTTTGCATGAATAACTAAAATACTGTAAGGAAGAAGTGAAAGGTGCTTGAAGTTAAACATCTCAACTTGTTAATCACACTGGAAAATGCTGCCCTAAATGGATGGGTGGTGCTTTCAGTCCTTAGTATTAGCCAGCACTGAACTTTGAGGTGCTCAGCAGGACTGAGACTTGGTGTATACATTTATCAGTCACTCCAGAAGCCCTTATTAACCTGTCCAAGAAGCTACATGAGGTCAACAAAACACTCCTCCATCCCTGATGATATAATACATCCAACCATCTGACAATATGTATGATACTAATAATCAGGTTCTGGACTCAAAAGTTCCCAGATTGATTCAGTTACTTCTCCATCCTCCCCATCTTGGTATGAAATCATTGGAGATGAACTACTGAGCACCAGTATGAGAAGAGAGTATTGACAGTTTTCCAGGAACAAACCATAACTTCTAAACCTGTAGTTCTACATTTAAATGGAAACTGTCTCATCCTTTCTTCTGTCCTGGTTCAAGCATTTGTGCAGGAGAATGAGGAAATAATCGAGGTTAAAATAAGGAAGGTTGTCTGCTAGTTCGTACTAGAAGTGAACTAATGGGATAACTCAAATGGAAATATATCTGAGGGTGGAAAGAAAAAAACAAAGATAAAGTATTTTTATGTCCAGCTGGCAAAGTAAAAAACCCACCTCAGGATCACACAGGCATAAGGGAGTGAAAAAAAAGGGGGGAGTTGTGAGGAGCATCACTCTGGGCATCAGATCTTGATTTAGGATATAATGTGAGATTTTGGCTTCCAATGCTGCTTTAGGATACCAGATGCAATGAGAATAACACTTCTAAGTAGTTACTAGTGGCTGCCCTCATTCAAAGATTTTTTAAAAATATGGATTTTTTTGGAAGCCAAATTACACAGGATTCTTAAAATGACACAGCTAGTTCCCTGCTGAAGACAGAAAAACAGAGTTGGCAGATTGTTATCTGCTACAGCCACAATCTCTGTCTGACCTGACAAAATATTAGTCCAGAATTTGTGCTGCTACAGCAAGCAAAAACATGTTTCTGTCTAAATACAACAAGGGAGACTTTATTTTTGCTTTGACTTTTAAGCAGCAGCTCAACATTTTTTGTAGCTCATGCACAAATACATGAACACACAGCAGTGCTGGGCTAATGGGTCTGGAGAGTAGAAACAACCCCAGAAGCATCTTTAGGAAGTGTTGGAATGAGAAATGTGTGGGATCCAGCCAGCTCCCTGTCAGCAGGGCAGCCTTGGCTCAGTCACTTTGGTGTTGCTCTGAATTACTTGGGATTGAGTCTCTCCCCTGAACTCTGCAGAGTGTAATGTGAAAACCACTGCAGTTAGATCAAAACATAGAGCCAGGGACAGAAAACCTCTACAACAAAATTTGGCTTTGTCTGCACGCTTTTTATTTCACTTTTTACTCCCTCTGGGATGTATGATTCTTAACACAACCAAGAACTTGTCCCAGAGTATGCGTGAAGGCACAGAGGTTTTCTCTTTAAAGGATCATTTTGACTTCTAAAAAATAAAATTATTAGCAAAGACAAGGTAATTAGGCAATGACAATTCATAGAGTACAACCAATCAATAACAGAGTACATTAGCAAGACTGACAGAGGTGTGAAGCTGATACATTATAAATGGCTCTATACTGACCTGTAAAAATGCAGCGTTTCCCTAACATTCGGCACAATAAAAAAACTAAAATGCTATATAAGCAAGCCAACCTGAAATGACACCTAGTATTATAAATGGCCTAATCTATATGTTAATACTGTTGTATCACATAACTGCAGCAAGACTAAGATAACAATATGACTTTGGGGTTTCTATGGCTACATCCTGGGCTAACGTGCCTGAAAGGGCTTGCTGCTGACACCACACAAGCTTTCTGAGTGCTTCTCTTTGGTTATTTATGATATGATTTATGATAACGACAACATCTCCTATTTTCTCCCCTCGTCAGATACAATAAATTGCCATCGTTAATCACCGTTCTTGCTTCAGCTATGATTACAATAGTATAATAGGGCCTAGCTATGGTAATACTGTGTATTAAGGAGTTTTTCCCCCCCTTTAAAGAAATATGCACAAGTAGATCTTTGTAGCCGATGTCAGTACCTGTAGTATTTTAATAACCTTCCCAGGAGTATTCCTGGATGAGAATTTCTGTTAGAACTGAGATTCAGCACCACTCCACTTACAAAGATCAAATTTACCATCTAAAGAATCAAAATCCACATTGTATTACCTGTATCTAATAATTCTCAGATGTAATAAGAGGGGTTTATATGTATTTTTTCTTAAGAAAAGGGAAGCAGACCATCAGTCTTTTCACTTTGCACCTCGGTATCTAATCTTCCTGGCTGAGCTCTCCAAACCAGCTTTTCAAGTACCACAAATCTTACTAAAAACAAAAACACTGAACCTATATAAACATCTGGAAGGATTTTCACAGTGCTTTCCCTTTTCTATACTATGGTCTTGTATAAGAAAACATACTGTTCTACCTTCCATAAAATCCTAGGTTGAAAATCCCTAGGCTTTTACAAATATTTTAGGAAGCAACTATTTGTACCTCCTGGCAAAGGAACAGACTAGGTATTTATTGCACTGGGGTACCTGTACTTCTTCCATATTAATAATTTTTACCTGCATTGCAGAATTTTAGTCCTTCACGGATTTGCAACCTACATGTATATTTGGGTACTTGGATTTGGTAGTGGGAAAATACTGTGATTATTTAATGTCTTATTTTGCAATGGAGTTAAAGAACTCCAGAAACAAGAAGGTGTAACCGTCCCATAGACATCACATATTTCTTTCACTATATTACTTCAGATCCCACTCTTTCTCCCCAGAAGTTCAAAATTTAAGCCCAAAGAGTTTGCATTTTTTTTTTGTGTATCGCACCTGTGGAGCAGAAATGTGGTTTAAGGCCCTTAGAATTGAAGAGTCACATTTCTCATCCTCAGGAGTTCCAGTGGCAACAAGTAAGAGGCAGACAGAATGGCATGATGAGCTATTTTAGATTGTACTGACAAGCATATTTGTGCTTATTTTGCTGCCAAAAATAGCTAAGGTGTCCTTCAGCCCAGAGTGACTCGTTACTGGTTTTGTGGCCATGGTAGAGGAGATGGGAGGGGAGATCGTAGCAATTCTGATCAGCACAGGGAAGATGTCTGGCATGGAAGAAATGGCAACATGAAGACAGTGGTCTCCTATTAAATCATGAGCTCATCTCCAAATTCACAGGATAAATACAGACACTGCCAGGTGGGGCACAAAATCCTCATGGAGAGAGAATTCCTCTGGCAGACAAGGTGTGTGATCAGCTACAATTACCTGTGTCTGTCTTCGACTGCTTTACTCCCTCAAAAGTAGACCAGGGCTATTTTGAGTCTTAATCTCCTATATTCTTATTCACATGAGGGAGCTTCTGCAAAAATGCATTCCCAGAAGGAAGTCCTGGCTCAACTCAGCTTAAAGACCATCATCACTCTGGCTATGCAGGACAAAGATGCAATTCTGCTGTCATAAAAAAGGCTCTGAGTGTTTAAATCACCTTCAAGTAACTTTTTAGTTCAACAACTCATTTGGCCATTAATTGCCTTTCCTCTCCTCCTCCTCTTGTGCATCACTTGCAATTGCAAGGGCATGTTTGAATCCCAGTGATAAGCTGCTCAGGGCAAGAACTGTATCTGTGTTTTCCAAAGTGCTTTGCTTACTTCTGGCACTATAAGAAAAACAAACAGAGCACGTATTTAAGAGACTCCTCCATCCATCTTTTTTCTTCACTGGGTAAGAAAAGGAAATTCAGTATTTTCTCAACAATTCAAAAATATTTTCTAAAAAAGAGAAAGATTGGGATAGAGAGAAGTTTCTTTTCAACAGATTAATTGAGAGTTATAGAAAAAGCTAACCAGGGCCTGTGCTCTAGAATAAATTGGAAAAGCTCTGTCTATTCTGTTAGGTGAAATCCTGATCTGTGGTATTGATCCATAGTGTCACAAATTAAAAGAAGTCACAGAAATTTAATTAAAAATAAATAAAAAAGCTCTGCAATCGACTGGAAAACTCTCACTAATGTAAACGAAATTACTTAAGAGTAAAAAAAAAAGGCACATGTTCACCCTCTCCCTTAATAAATGTATACACACCATGCCCCAAAGTGTTTACCAAACATTCCAGCTGTTGGGAATGGGTTGGGAATATTTCAGATGTTGGGATCCCATTTCTTTAATGATACCAGCAGCAATCATGAATGCTTTTGCCCTGCAGAGCAATGAGTTTATATTCACAACCACTAACTCAGAAACACAACTGCAGTTACACCTTCCATCTCTGTCTAAACAGCATCCAAAGCCTTCAGGAAGATGCACTGACCACATTTATCCCAGGACTTCAGTGCTCTGAACTGGCACTGGTGTGTCCTGGTACATCTGTGAACCCCCCATTCCTTTGCTGGGATGAATTCTGAGCCACAATACGAATCCCATAACAAATACAATCTTCTTGATCTAGCAGAGAAGGAAATCACTGATGATAAGGTTTTAATAAAGCCTGACAAGCCTCAAAATTAAATTTGCTGGGAAGGGTTCACCCCCGAAACAGATACTTTCAAGCGGTCTTCACGAAAGAAGCCATGGAGACTTAAAGAGAGGAAAATGTTTACTTTAAGAGTTTTTTTTTTCTTACAGCTACAAATCCAATTAGTGACTTTCTTTGTCTTCCAGCCTCTCTGCTTTATTCCGTATGGGAGCACATGTGTGTCCAGGCTCTCCCCGTTACCCTGCCCTGCAAAAGGTGCCCATAGGCAGAGAGAAAACTAATCAGGGCAGTGTGATCACCTAGCCAGCAGCACTTCCCCGGCGACACTCCAGAGCCATTTGAAACCAGATCGGGCAGCCCGACACCACCAAGGGTTCAAAATGCTGCTGTCAGCACCGCCGGGGAAAAAGTGCTCTGAGAGCATGGGGTGACTGTGCTGAGCAATAATTCTGTGGGCAGCTTCCCACTCCGGCAAGGAGCCCGATTCAGGAGGCCATAGGAAAATTTAAACCACATCCAATTTAAAACCTCTGCTTTTTTTTCCGGTGACCTTATAATTTTTCAGGGACAGCAGCTAAAATCTATTGCTTCTTTCCGTAGGACCTCATGGATCACAGCAACATCTTCAAATAAATCTCACTTTCAAGGGAGCTCAGAGGCTGAAAACACAGCATGGGGGTCAGTTAGATGCTCTCACTACACAAGAGCTTTTCGGGGAGACAACTGGAAAGACCACATGGGCTTTTACAAGGCCACAGCCATAAAACAATCCTGCACCTCTGAGGTTGCTGCAAGACTTTGTAGGACAATTAAGCTAAGCAAAAAGCAGTGAAAAACATCAGAGCAAAAAAATAAAAGGAAGATTCAGATTTGCAGAAGTAGAGCTGGGCATGGATGTGAAATGATTGTGTGAATGACTCTCGTGGTGTCTGTCACTTGCAAAGGACACACAGCAAGAGAGGAGACTCTTTTACAAGAGTATATAATGACAGAACAAGGGGGAAAGACTTCAAACTGACAGAGAGTAGGTTTGGATTGGATATGGGGTAGAAAATATTTACTGTGAGGGTGGTGAGGCCCTGGCACAGATTGCCCAGAGAAGCTGTGGCTGCCCCATCCCTGGAAGTGTCCAAGGCCAGGCTGGATGGGTCTTGGAGTAACCTCAGATAGTGGAAGGTGCCCCTGTCCATAACAGCGGAGTGGCACAAGACGAGCTTCAGGATCCCTTCCAACCCAAATAATTCTCTTGGTCTATGACTTTTGTGGAAGCATTAAGCAAGTTTTATAATATTACCTCTGTTTAGAAACATTCCAACTCATTTTTTAAAATAAAAACTCACGGCTCTGACAAGGACCTCGAGGTCCACATTGTGTGATGCTGCACTTCAGATGCAACTCCCTCTTTATGCTGCAGCCTTCATTTGGATGCAAGGCCTGCCCCTATGCTACCAATGACCTTGGCAAAACTCTTAAAAACAAAACAAAAACAAAACAGAAAAAAACCACACTGAAAAACCTTCAGGACCTCAGGCTCTAAAGCTATTTTAGAATTAGCTTTGAATAATTGTCCCACAATAGGAGTTTTCTTGATTAATTGCTTAAGATAAGGCCTCCTTTTCCTTGCTGGCCTCCAGTGACTCCCTCCACTTCCCATAATCACTTTTGTCTCAGTCTCCTGTTTACTGGGAACAGCTAAGAGAAAAATCAGAGATACACCAACTCCATTACCTGAGGATTAGCCAGAAGATAACCCTATGTATTCCATTACTGACCATTATTTGAGTAATTATTCAATCAAGTTTAGACCATGTGAAAGATGCACTAATTGTTTTGCAGAGCTTGCCCAAGCTGTTTATCTAAGGGATGCAACTTGTGTCCTTTAACAAAACAAAAATGATGTGCCGATAGCAAAGGAAAATGAGAAGTGGCTTTGTATTAAACTCTGTATCCTAATTAGGCTTAACCAGGAGTTAAGGATCTATTTTGATCAAGTTTCCACACAAGCTGGATTGGGTAATACTTGATTACAGAAATTCTGCAGGATATTGCTTTTCCATCTGAATTATTTAAAAAATGGTACATGGCCATTATTTTTCTAGTTTATGAGATAAGCATCCTGAATATAGGGAAAGCAGGGATAGTGGAGAAACAAACAAGCCAGTAACCAGCAGGCTTAATTTAAACAAGAAACTTGTGCACACATCAGTACTAGAGTCAGAAGGCTTGATACTCTGATTTAAACTGAATTAATGCCTTTTAGCTAAGTAATATTTTTCTTGGACACATGGAAGGAATGAAAAAAATCCAACGAAAACAAATTTAGTGAAGGAATTGGCTTCAGTAGGCAGTTTTACGTAACATTAACTTTCCACTCAGACATAAAAAAATATAACACCCCTTCATTTCAGAGTTGTTGGATTCCCCTGTAACCTTCCCCGCTTCATGGACCTCAGGCTGGTTCACTACCAGGTGACTCCCTGCTGAGAGGGAACTGCAATTCCCAGGGACATCTGCTGATGATCCACAAAGACCCCAAAGAAGGCACAGACTGAAGACAACTTCTTCATCTCGAGATACAAAACTTCCCTTACTCGTGAAACCTTGCAAAAGCATTTGCAGCTGACGCAGTTCATCCGTAACTTTATTTGCTCTGCTGCTTGTTGCCACTCTTTCTAACCCCCTCTTCCATAAACTCAGGCCTTTACCTCTTCTGCCTTTGTGAGTTTGGGAGGGTGGAGGGGAGATTTATCTTCAGGAGTGAGCACAAACTGTTGGTATTCTTGGGATTGAGGCAGAACGAAGCGCGCTCAGCCGTGGCAATGGAGCTCCTTCCAAGCCAGGATTAAAGCCAGCGGTGGGGAAGCTCGAGTTTTAATGGATAAATTGTTGCAGAATACGCTCAGCCAAACATCTCTGCTGATGAAGGGGACTCGGAATTGGGTGGGGAGGGGATTATCGTCCTGCTGTGCCATGTCATTTTTGAGAACACCCTCCTCTTAATTTAGTTACGTGCCAAACACGGAGCAGCAGTTTGACCCAAATCCTATTAGCAACAACAATCTGTCGTTCCCTCCTCTCCCCAAAATGGAATGTGCTCTAGGATGCGTTACAGAGAAATAAATTGAAATGAGGGAGGTTTTCCCCATTTATTTCTCCCATTTCCCAATTCAAGTTGTAAGTTCATGGGACAGGGACCTGAATTAGGTTTGTAAAGCAAGGACTTTAAGCACACTGCTGCCTGGATAAATCGGGAACAAAAAATACTGAAGATTTTCTTTCACATTTTTTTTCTTTTTGTTCTGATTTTCTGTTTTCTTTCATTGTTGCATTTTTCTCTTTTCCACCTCTTCATTGCAGGTGTCCCTGCCTGTGGCAGAGGGTTGGAACTAAACAATCTTTAAAATCCCTTCCAAACCATTCCAGGATTCTGTGATTTTACAATTCCTTAACTGCTCCTTCCAAAACCCAGAAAACCACAGATTTTCTGTATTACAGAATTTTTCTGCTTTTTCCTCTCCCTCACTCTGAGCTTTCCTGAGCTTTCTCTTTGTCTAGCATTTAGCAGGAAGATAAAAACTAGAAGAGGGAAGAACACACTTGTTTTTCGTGTCACTCAGGATATTTTCATGGAGGAGACTGATGGCCAAAGGCCAGACTAAAGCAAAAGGTAAGGGACAAAACACTCAAAAAGCCAATGAAATATGGAATTATAAGAAGCAGTAAGAAGAGGAAGAGGAAGTAAAGAGGAGTTACACTAAATAAATATTTCCAGACCAAAATAAGGAAGATGGGACAAGTACATATGTTGTGGACACATGCTCAAAGTGGCTGTAAGACAAGCCAGAATGTAAATGGGCAGCAATTGTTTGCCGGTTTGTTTTTTTTCTATCACATGATGCTAAATGCTTCAAGTTTTGGTCCTCAGGGTCTTGTTTAGGCAGAGTCTCTTCAGTCCTGAGTTCTTCCATCTCACACCTGTCACTGTAGTTACTGGGGCTTCATTTCTTGCGCACATTCAGAAAAATAAAATAAATGCCTGAGGATACTTCTAGATAAAAAGCTGCTCAGATGTGACATAGCTCGGCAATTATTAAGAAGCAGACTTATTTACATCTCTGAATACTGACTTTGCAGTATGGCAGAGGACTCTTTTTTCAGCTGAGGTAGGATATATATTTATTTCTCTTATATGGCATCTCTGACTCAGCAGAGATCGCTCCTCAATTCACCTTCTAAATTTTTTTCTTTTCCTCTCTTCAGGAGTTGGACTTTGATGCTCATTATGGGTTCATTCCAACTCAGAATATTTTATGACACAATGATTATTTTTACACCATATTATTCCCTAATAAAGTGGGAAATGGCAAACCCTTTCCTCTCTATCCCCCACCACAAACTGTCACTGCTCCCAGTGGCAAGAAAGACAGCACGGCTTCAGATAATGCCTAGAAATCTCTCTCAAATATGAAATATCACTGAAATGTACAAAAAAAGATCTGCCACCACTTCTTCTGCAAGGAGCTAAAGATCCTTTTATAAGGAATTTCAAATCCAGAAACAGATCTGAATTTGTTTCAAGCTCTAAATAAGACTCTGGCAGACATCAGATTCTTCTTGTATTTTGGAGCTCCTACCCCTCCTCCACCATTTCTGGGCTAGAGAAATATACCCAAAAGGTTGGCGTGCTCTGCGTACACCCAGGAACTCATTAAGTTCAACTAAAATGACCTCCAGAACCGTGGGATGAAGTAACAAGAAAAATGAAACATGAGGTATTTTAACATGGAACAACTTGTTTCCTTTTGCCACAACCAGCTACCACAGAATAAGTATCTTGTACCCTGGCTAAAAAAGGTTTCCTACAAAAATTTAAGATTTACTACTCAAATCTAAGATTTTACTTATCTCCACAGAAAGCTCTTTAAAAAGCCTAGATGCCTTACAAGGAGAAAGAAATATAACCATAACAAGCATAAGCATGGAAACTGTCTTAATCCTCTAAGTAAGAAGGGTGTGTTGTCAGGACTTGCATCTCTGCCTTCTGCAAATTAAAAAGGGGAAAAAAAAGTCAGTGATGGTCAAAAGCATAAGGAACTGGGAGGAGAAAAGACAAGTTACAATTTTAGTCAGGATACCTGAGAAACTGTAAAGATATTATTTCCATTTTCAATATGCTACAGCACCACAAGAGAATATTACCTTTGACATACACCAGACATACTGAATGACAGAGTGGCCAAAAATATCATTTGTCATAAGCAATATGATTAACAAGCTCTCAAGAATAGCAGGTATTTAGGGACACAAGATATCCAATTCAGAATAAAAGTTTAAATTCATTCATACCCAGGAGTAAAATGTTTGCCAAATCACTGTCTGGGGAATTTTCTATTACTGAGACCAGATATTTCAGGACAACTTGCTCAGGGCATGGCCACATATTTTTACAGGCTCTTCATCCACAGATGGGAAAGAATTTGCACAGACAACCAAAATCATTGAATCATAGATTGGTTTGGGTTGGAAGGGACCTTGAAGATTATCTTGTTCAAATCCCTCTGCCATGGGCAGGGACACCTTCCACTACACCACAGGTCTCTAGATCGACAGAGGAAAAAAACAAGCAGGGCTCAGAAATGATAAGCTATTGATGCATGGTCATTGCCACACAAAATACTGATGGCAAGGATGAAAATTCAAAGTCTAGGATGTTTGGAAATCAAATTCTGAACCTACCAGCTCACCTTTTACTTTAGAAAAGGTGTAATCTGGCTAATCAGATACTTTCAATACAGTCAGAAGAGGAAAGAGTCCATGTCTCTTGCTGCCTGGATTAGAGGAGACACCTTGTTCATCTGCATTATGATCCTGCATCTCTCCTGAGGAGAGGGATACTCTTCCTGTCACTGAAACCTGGTTTCTCCTGGCAGAAAGAGTAGTTTAATTCCTTGTAATGCACTTACAGCTGATTTGGGAATGACCATCACTTTATGGCTGATGCCCATCCAGGAAAGGTATAATTTTTAATTTCAAAATAAATCACAAAAGGACTGTGAGATTTTAACCTTTGGTTTTTGCACCACATCCTTCTCCTTGCCTCCATCCCCGCTCAGTGCGGATTAGGATGGGGAGAGGGATGAATTATCTCTGGAGAACTATAAAAGATAGAATTGATTTTTGGTAAGAACTCCAAGGAAGTTCTTAATACCTCCTTATCTTTGTGAGTAATACAGCAATGTTCTTCCACTGAGTGAGCGCCTATCTTCGGAGCTATCCTTGCCAATGTTATCTCTACAGAAAAGCAGCTTTGAAGGACAGAAAATAATATGTGTTCCCCATTGGTTGCAAAGGAGTTGTGTCAAAACTTGTAATACACAGTTTAGGTTCTACACCAGGTATTTCCATAACTTAGGGGAATTCAACAAGTTTGCTGCTGTGACGCCGGCATGAGGCAGAGATAAGATTTGCTCATCTTGCATTGTGAAATTTAATAACTGGGAAGCACTTCAGAGCACCTGCACAAACCTAATGAAGTGACAGTGCCCAAACTCACTGTCTTGCATGTTAATATTTCTATTACAGTGCGAATTTATGAAACTTCTTTAAATAAATTTTAAAAATCCATCATATTAAGTATTTCTTGAAGAAAGGCAGCAAATTCTAGGTTTATAAGGGGAAGCAATTTCCTCTTAGACTCGAAAGGAGGGATGGAAAAACCAGACATCATTTTGGATGCACAAACTATTTGCCAGGACAGAGGCTCATGTACTGCTGCTTTTTTCCTGACCAGAATAATTTGTATAAGAGGAGATCCTTCCTCCTCTTACAAATGATCTGATTCTGTCTGCAACATTAACAACACAAATATTGGACTGTTCCAGCCCTGATAATTTTGGGTAGTCCCCTACAACTTCTGAGCTTTTAGGTCAAATGGTTGATTTTCTGAGAAAGTGAAGCCTTTGATTCAAAAGTTCTAGTTTCTAAGAGAGATTCATTTAAATGTGGATGGATCTCTGCACGTCACCCCTTCGTCAGTCCAAGGTTATGTATAATAATTTCCTTTTTGTTTTCAGCCCTTGACAGCTAGCAAGGAGAACACATACAGAAAGTGTCTTGCAGTTCCTCTAAAAACAATCCTTTACTGCAGCTGAACAGCCTCTCCTGAGAAAAAGAACTTTTTGGTCATCTACCGAAGCCAGTAATTCTGTTCTTCGGACTCCCAGGATTTCTGCTATCTGATGGAATATTTAAGCGGAGACTTCATTCCCCCGGCGGAGCGCTGACGGCTCAGCCACTCCACTCCGGTGTTCAATGAGCTCTTGTGTTCTATTACAGAATAAATGTGATTTTCTGCCCAGCTGGAAAATGATACTTCTTCCTAGTGCAGAGATTTGTACCCCACTCTAACCCGTCTAAATAGGTCACAGTCACATTTTCACAATACTACCAAAATATCCCTTCAGAAAACGCAAAAGCTTGGTGCACCCAGGACAAAGACTATCTAATGTTGTGTACTGCAGACTCTCTCCTTAGCAAAGAAAAATAAATCAAACTAAGGAACGCGTTACATCTCTCTATAAACCCTCTCCTTGACTTGGAGGGTTGGAAGAGCCCTCCCATATCTCTGTGTCTCATCAACTTTCCTATTTCAAGCAGATTTGAAGGTCCTGTTCTGCCACTGACCAGCTTGGCAGTGCCTGACAAGACAGAGCTTCGTGCCTGACTCCTGCTCTCTATCAAATGGGGATTACTGGTATTTTCCCCAAGTGCCTTGAGCTCTCAGAGTGTACCAAGAAACCTTATTTATTCATTTGCCCGCTCCAAATAAAACAAGCTCTGTCAATCTTACCAGCATTACTCTACATAGTGCAAGTCTCCCAAAATATGGAGCCTGAGGTCTAGTGAGATGATTTGAGAAAGCAAGACGTGTGATTTGTTGCTTCATTTCCTCTTCAGCTGCCTCCTCTGCAGGCTTTTCTTAGGCTGTTTTACCAGTCAAATGACAGTGGGATGTGATGATCTTAAAGGTTTTTTCCAACCTTAGCAACTATATGGTTCTATAAAGTAATTAAGCACTATGAATGTGCCCTTCAAAATCAAATGTTGTTTTCAGCCACTGTGGTATAACCCTGAAGTAAGCTCAAAAAAAGCTGGGAGAGTCAAACCCTGCATGTGGGCAGACTGAAACTTCAGTGTCAAAATACATTTGAGGTAAAATGCATCAAAATGTGGAGAAAGGAGATGCCCAGAATTGATTTTTCCAACAAGGCATTTACAGGCACTCCAAACACGATCTCCACTTCAAACATAAAATAGTCATTGTGCTGATTTGTTACAGTACGACTTGCTAACGTATTTGATTCCACATTATCTGAAACTCCGAGTTATCCAAGGTCTCATCTTCTTAATGGAAGGGAATGTACAAAAGCAGAGCACTCACTTGAACACACAATATATTATCTATACAAATTGGGACTCATTCAACAGACAAACTTAAAAACCAAATTATGTTTGACTATCAATTTGATACTCTGCAGGAGAAAGCACCACTTAGAGCCTGATGGTTTATAAAGCCTTTTAGCTACACATCTTGGCATTACAAAACATCAGATCTTGACCATGTCCTAGAACTCACAAGAAAGCTCCCATGAGAAGAAAATTTTTGCTAGTTGATTGTTGTGGCTGAGACCTTACCAAATATTAAACAAATGCAGTGCTGTGGGCTAAGATATCAATAGTCAAAAAATGTCTCTTGGCAGAATACCCCACTGCTGTGTCAAAAGTAGATTCCTGCCGAAGCAACAGGCTGGGTATCCCAAAATAATTTTGGAAGCAAAAAACTCAGGAACCCTGCCTGAGACACTGATCCAGGAGACAGTGAATTTCAGCTTTTCTCTTTGCTTCACTGCAGCTACCTCTGAACTAAGTCATCTGCAAAATAAATTCAGATCCTTGCCTCAATTTCCCCACTCTTAGAGGCTGGAGAAGCTGCTTAAGAATGGTGAATTCAAAGTCAAACACAGAAACATAATTTGCCAAATACACATGCAGAAATTCAAATTGCTTTTCCATTCAAAGTCAAATGCTAGAGATGTCACTAGAGATGTCACTAGAGATGTTTCTATGTGGTAATAAATAATACTTTCTAAAGCACAGGGAATTTTTGCCATCGGCACAGATATTTTTGAATTCATACTTTCATCGGCACTTCATAGGATCTTTTAAGTGATCTTTAAAGATCATCCAGTTGCAATCCTCCTGCCATGGCCAGGGACACCTCCACTAGATCAGACTGCTCAAAGCCCCATCCAGCCTGGCCTTGAACACTTCCAGGGATGATGAGATCACCCTCCTGGAGCCATTCCCCATGTCCTATCATTCCGTGCCCCTGCAAAAAGTCCCCCTCCAGCCTTCTTGTAAGCCCCCTTTATGTACATTTTGTGATATTTTAGAAAAAAGCCCAACAAACATCAGTAAATTAAGACTAAGTATCCCAACATTTTTCAGCAGAAATATTATTTTTTATTTTTTACTCAGAAAAAAACCTTAATTTGTCAACTCCTTTAATTAAAAATTATTAAAAGCTCTAACTTGCAATCAGAATTCTGTAACAAAAATAGTAACCCCCACATCTCATTCTGCAGCTTTTCATCAGGGTACAAGCCAGACTTCAGCTGTATAGCACCAGACACACTATGAACAACAGCACAGTACAGTTCACCAAATAAAAATTCAGTCCACAGTGCAGTGACAGATACTTGGATGCTACTGGGCAGTTCATGTTATAAACAGAGGCATTTCTCTTGAAAGTTCAATAAGGTTGAAAGCCAAAACAGTGATACGGCATCAGGGATTTATCATCTAATAATAAAAGAGTGTTTGTTCCTCCGGATCTGCTTCGAACAAGTGGAGTCTCATGCTGAAAGAGCAGGTTCAGTAGGCATGCAGCTCTTCAATTGCACTCCTTATTGTATGCTTTATATTAAAGAAAGCAATTTAACTTTTGAGGACAAGAAAATTATCTTGAAACTGAAGTCCTGCCTAAGCTCAAAGCCAAGCTAGTAAAGAACATACAAAATTATTAAAAGGTCTTCAATTATTAAGATAGCTGGAACACTTGCAACAGCTGTAATTCAGGGTGCCTACACATTTTAATTATATCCCCCAGTGTCAGCAGGTTATAGCTTTCCCTCTCTATCATGCTAAAATTTATCAGGCCTGGCCTGTCATAGCCTTTAGGGAAAAAAAAGTTTAGGCCACACTGCTCACTCCTGCTCAAATTATGGGAAAGCAGAACAAAAGTGGAAGTAACTGCAGTTTTGCTGCCCCACTGGTGAGGAAGCAGAGATAAAAACACTTCAGCACCTTCTCTTAATCGTACTTTGTAGACTTTTGGTGAAAACTAGGTATGGTGTCACTGAATCCACTCGTTATTTGATAAAATATAAAATAATGTGAGAATTTACATGACTGCCAAAGCAATGTGAAACAGAGAGGCACCATCGTCCAAGAATCCTAGAAAGGTTTGGGTTAGAAGGGACATGAAAGATCATCTCATTCCAGCCCCTGCCATGGGCAGGGACACCTTCCACTGGACCAGGCTGCTCAGAGCCCCATCCAGCCTGGCCTTGGCTGAAGCTGTGCTGTACCAGGTATATATGGAAATTAACTGGCCCCACTTCCATAAACAAACAAGGTTTCCCACTTCAGAAAGTCAAGGCTTTGGGATCTGTGCCTTGCTCCTTATCAAGCACAAGTGAACACAACACGACTCTGCAGAAATGACCTGGGGCAGCATTTTCTGGACCTCAAATTCCCACTCACGGTCTTTGCTACCATAGTAAACCCCTTCCCCACCCATGCAAGCTTTGATGCAAGGCAGAACTCTGGCCATGTACAGAAGACAATCTGCTGGTGTGCAGCTAAAATTAATTCTCTCTATATATATTTCTTTTAAACATTCAACAAATTTAAAGCTAAACCATCCCAAGACAGTGACAGGGATGTCTGATAACTCTTGAAAGACTGGAGGAGCTTTGACAGTGGACTGTAAAGTACAATGTAAATATACATGTAAAGTACAATATCAGAAGTGAGTAAAATTCAAGGAGACAAGAACCTCATATATGCACAATTACCCACAAAACTATGCCAAGGACTACAGTAGATATTAGGATGTAAATACCAAGCAAAACTAATACACTGTAGTTTTGTAGATCCAGATTTGCCAAAGCAAGCTCCAGCAAATCACTGCTCTGAATGTAGAACTTCATGCACCATCATTTCCTGTTTGCAGAGTTAGGATAAGTCAAATATTAATGATACGGTGCACTAGAAAAAATAAATTGTGATGGTAACACCACCATGCAATGACATTTTAGGATTCTATGTCTACCCTCACCTGAACATTTTTGAGTTCAACAAGTGCAACTTCGTATGTGTCAATGTTTAGAAGATGGATGTAACATAGTAGCATGACTGAATTTATGATGGCTTTTATTAAAGAGGCATCTTGGAAACCCCAGCTAACAACAGAACTCCGTTGTGGTAGATGCTGTCCAGACTTGAACTGAAAAGCCCTCAGTCAGAACAGTTTACAAATCAAATATGGAAGACATAGCTAAGCTGAAGGACAGGAAATATTACTGTAATAATACTGATTTATGGAGGAACTGACCTAGCTAAGGTCACAAAGCAAGTGTGACCCCATGTCCCGAATCTCAGTCCATTAACTGCAAACTGTTCTTTGTCTTCCTCCTGAGGTGAGGAACTGGCACAGCAAGGAAAGCACAGCTCCAACAGTCTGTGCAGGACCTCAAAGGCCCTTTTAAATGAGGTACATTATCCTTCATGGTGGATTAAAAAAAGTTTATTCTCACATAATACTTAAGAACACAACTGTACTGTCCCTTCTACACGGTGTTAAAAAAAAATAGCATAATACCATTGTTCTACCACCCAACAGCAAATTCTCTCTACATAATATTCTATTAACTTGCAAGATATACTGGTGTACTAAGTACATTTTTAAAGTATTACATCACATAGGCTGTTAAAACACCCATTTCACAGGTGAACAAACTGAGATTAAATGATACAAGAAGCATGTTTGCTGGATCAGCTGAAGGCTTGACACAAATTCAAGGAGCTCTTGAAGTAAGATTCTGTTCACAATAATAAACTTGCAAGATGCACAGAGAAACTTGTTTAAAATTAATTTACCAGATTCCACACAACAGAAAACGGTCACTGCAAAGCTAACTGTTCCAAGGCCTTCAACTTACACTGGCTGAAGCTGATGAAGAACAGCAAAACAGATCATTTCTAGGCTAGTGCAAAAGCAGCTGTCCCTTCAGTGGCTCTAAACTCTCCTGGATGCTGAGTAGAGTTTTCTAATGTTTTAAATACAACATTTGTATTTAAAATTCACAATTCCAAGATACTCTAGGTCAGTCCCAGGAATTTAGGTAGAAGTTTAGTTATGGTTTCACTGGGAATTAAGCTGCTGGTGTAAATCATCATTATGGATGGTTAAACCATAAGCATCACCACACCCTTTCAGCAGACAGAGTTGGAAAACACCCAGAGCCTGGAAGCTGGCAGGTGTCTTTGTTCACTTATTTTTGTCTCATTCTCCCTGAAAGAAAGCAAAAAGCTCCCATTTTGGGTTAGCACAGGACCAATTAAGAACCTATTTTAACTGGGTGGAAGTCAAGCTTTCCTCCAGGGCTATGGGTCTTGTATTCACTGACCAGAGGGATTTCTCCCCTGTGTGACTCTTCAGGAAAGTTTCCTTGTGTGCACACAGGACCTGGAGAGGCTCAGATGTCAAACCTCAATTGCTGGGCCACATTGTTCTTTAGGATGATTTTAGGTACCTTTAAACTTCTAATTTAAAGCACTAAAACCAAATAAAAGGTCAACTCTTCAAACACAGCCCATGTTAAACAAGAGCATTTATAGGGTTACAACTAAGGAAACAAGTGCATTTATAAGGCTGTAAGAGAAAAGCAACTTGAGCTTCTGCTAGAGGTGAAAGGGGTGGGAGGGAAGGGAACATAAAGAAAGTTTCTGGCAGTTTTTGCCTGACCTGTGTATTTTGATTTCTGATTTTTCTGCCTATCAAACAGTCACACATACAGACTCAACAAGTAACTCTCAACAGGGACTGAAATCTCTGCAGGAAAAAAAGTCCTCAAAGTGCAGGCTTGTTATCCTGTGTCGGAGCAGCTCGACTAGAAGATGGTGATGGTGAGGGAGAAGGACAGACCAACAGGGTTAGGAAGCCACAGCAGGTAATGCCTTCACCTCCACTTCAGCTGCAGCTGCTCTGCAAGCCCCGCACTTCCCTAAACCAGGAAAGCACCAGGATATCCTTCCTGTTACCTGGAATAAACCCCATTTCACCCAGGGCTATTACGGAACAAAACAAGGTAAAAACTACAAAAGCAGATGCATTGTTCCTGTAAAATCCACGAGGAGGAGGTTTTTTTCCCCTCCTGTGCCTGCAGCCTGGCGCCAGGGAACAAAACCCAGGTCCCAAGGACGGATGCTGTCAGAGACGATCCCATTGACGACACACAGCCGTGAATGCCTTCTCCTCTTACTGTAAGGAATGAGGGGTGGGTGGGTGGTGTTATTGTTTTCCCCCAACTCCATCCTCGAGCCTGTCACTGGGTACAGAAGCAGCCTTTATGCTGCAGTTGTACCGTCCCGTTTCCTGGCTTCTGTCAAGCTCAACAAAACCCAAGTACTAAACACTTTTTATGCCTTGGAGTATCAAATGTTCTTTGCTATCAGTCGAAATGGAGCTCTGTTAATTTTTATTATTGCTTCATATGAAAATGTTAGCTCTATTCATATTCCATATTCAAGATGTTTAACCTGGGTTTCACTGTATGAAAAGTCAATCATGTGTGCATAAATTCAATGTATTTCCCCCATTTACTGCAGTACAATGAATATCTTACAGAGAGTGATGTTTGTGTCCTGATTCAAAAATATTATCTCTTTCTTCTGCCCAATTTATTTTGTATTTATTTGAGGTGAGGCAGGTATACTTGGGTTAAATAAGTTTTATCATAGCTCAGGGTTTATTATGTTTAGCACAAGAAAGAAATGTGGTGTAAGAGAAGGAAATAAAAAATCCCTCTTCGAAGTCATGCCAGCAAGTGGGAAGAAACACTTTTGCTGATAAACAGGAAATCTTTTATTTCTAAAGTTAACATTCTTAAGTAAAAAAACAAACACTTCAGCTAAATTTGTGGGTTTTAAAACAAACTGTGGCAAACATGAAGGGAACTAAATAGAAACCATCTTTCAAGATGGTAAAACTAGGACAACTGCACACAGGAGGTATTAAACAAGCCACGACAACCAACACACACAGCAGCCAATTTTAACACCAATTAAACATATCTGTGATCAAAACCTGGAAAAAAACAAACGTAGAGAAATACCAACCAAATAATTATGTAATAATATAAAGTCTTTACTATTATTTATATTTCAGGAAGTCACACATGCTCCAGTACCCTACAATCTCCTCAATGTACCCTACAACTTCCAAGAAAGATAAATGAAGAGAGTCCTTGCTCCAGAAAATGTGGGACACAGTCCATGACAACAGAAAGTGAGGGTAGAAGGGTGAAAGAACAAATAATTGATGCAGCTCATCTCGGAAAACCAGCCAATATTGGCAACATTTTGGCAGGGTTCTACTCTACCTCTGCAAAAAGCACCAGTTTTGTGCTGCTCATAGGAATTTTTAGATACTCCTCTAAATTAAAATAAAAAAGTAAAAGCATTAAACATCAGTGTTTGACTTTGTCCCTCTTCCCCTTTCCTTTCTGCAAGTTTTCTCAATAATTTAAATGAGAGATCTAAAGGGAGTTTTGCATCTCTGTGCCCTGTGCTGAAAGTGAAAGCTGGATTTCAGATGCTTTAAAAACAGAACTGTAAAGTTTCCTTCCAAAACGAATAGGCAACTTTGATGTATTTTTTTGGAGGAAAAAAAAAAAATCAACTACACACAGAGTTTCCTTTCATCAGTCTGTCTACTCTCTCAAGTTTTTTACCTGTTGGGAAAGCAGACTGAGCCCAATTAGTAGATTAAAACACAACATGCGGTGACAGCAAGGACTGCCCATATCAGGCACAGGTTTCTTATGGCCAAACATGTTTTTTTCTGCAGGTAAAAATAAGATTTTTATAGTTAGTGAAATATAACACGTGCTAGGGGATAATAAGCACTGCTGACTAATGTCCACCAGGCTGCTACCCACCTGTGCAGCCACTCTGGGCACGCTGTACAGCAGTGAGTACTGGGCAGACTGGGACACTGGGGAGATCAGTTAATGTGTGCAAAGTGCTTTGAAGCTGAAAAGCAAGAAGTGCTAAGTATTATATCTTATTTCAGCAGCTGATCAAGCTTATGATAAATGCAATGTATCTTCAAAAAAAAAAAAAGCACACAGGTAAGGAAAATGTAGAAATTCAGCTGCAATATTTCTACCTGTAAAATACTCCACATGGTGACACACGTAACCAACTCCTACTGTACAGAAGGAATGCAAGCACCCAAAGAAGAATAAAACTTTCCTTCAAAATACCAGGGTTCAGACAGCAGCCGTGTGTTTCACTTAATCGTGGAGCATTTAAAGGAACTTAATATTCCTGCAAAGAGGCGATCCGGAGGAAGCCCTGCTCTAATTTCTCTCTTCTATTCAGATTCATAAACCAACGCCAATATTGGGCTATCAAATTATTTACCTTTGGTGGGGGGAGATAAAGAGTTTTAACAGAGTGAAAGCAAGGAAGAAAAACTCGACTTCAAAGCAAAAACTAATTATGTGTTTTACTAATTACATTTTAGAAAGATACACAGGGCATTACCAACGAACCCTGCAAAACTGAAAACACAACTGTGTCTCAGGCTGCCTTGGCCTGGAAAAGAGCTCCTGAGAATTACCAAGGGATTCCTGCTTCCCGCAAACACAGCGCCACTAATATTCTCCAGATTTGCTGGCCCTGCTACGAACCATCTCAAGAAAATGTTTACATTAAAGTCGGGTTCAGCGAGGAGGTCAGCTAACTTTAAGGCTTTAAGAAATCAGCAGCCGTCTTGTCTCCTGAGCAGTGCAGGGGGATGGGGAAACTATTTTTTTAAAAAAAGAAAATCATTAACTTGCTACATGGACAAAACCCCAGTTTTTCAGTCTCTTTCATTTGCTGTCAGTGATGTGAAAGTTTTGGGGTTTTGCTTGGGTTTTTTTCCCCTCCATCTTTAGGTGTCCATCAATAAACTGTCAGACACACAGTGTGATTGTTGGGGGTGTCCTGTGCAGGGCCAGAAGTTGAACTCTTATGTTTCTTGTGGGTCTCTTCCAACTCAGGACTATGATTCTATGATTTCCAAAGTTTCTGTGTGCTCTGAAGCTGCTTTTAGCCCAAGCCACACCTCACATTTTAGACCCCTAATGAAAATAACCAGTACTATCTCACGCAATTAGGCTCAATTTTTATCAGGCTCCTGACTTCCAAACTGCACATGTACATCACATAAAGAAGATAAGGAATTTACATTGTACATATTCAGCTTTTATTCTTTAAAAATTGCTTTGGTGAGCACTGATTGGCTGTCAGATGATTTTCCATTTCATTCTGTACCACACAAGAATCAATACAATCTGGTTTTACTTGAGCCAGGCTCCTAAGCTTACGTCTTATTTGCATCTCGCTACTGATAAATGATAGCAATAAAAGTGTGGCATTCCACAGGAAGAAAGTGAGATTACACTTCATCTAATTGTTTAAAGTAGGAGAAACAGTATTCCCACTCAGAAATAAATGCCTTAAAGGCTTCTACTGGTGTAATTGTACTGCAAAGGTCTAACAGCTCTACACTGAGCGAGAACGGCTACAAATACAACAATAAAAAGTCAGTTTTTCCTGTTCTTTATTTTTTTATAGCTATGTATACATGTAAACACATCAGAAATACACTGTCTTGGTTAGAGGTTCTTATAAATAATCAAAACCCCTTGATGGTGGTTCTGCATAGGAGACTTTGTGTGTGCTGTTAAATGAAATCAGCTGCGCCTCGGCCAAGAGCACGAAGGCAACTGGTGATATTTGCTTCTCCCACAAAACATGTTTGGCAGATCAGGGTTATACAGAGAGTACAAAAATCCCAGAACCAGTTCCTAACAGCACACAACCACAGGGAAGGTAAATACCTGTGCCGTGTTCCGGTTCTGTCTCATTAACTTTAATTTATCTCTGTACTAAACTCAACTACTTTACCAAGTTAAAAAGCACAAGCATGCCTGTGAGAGCTACACAGGGAAAAAGCGGGGTAGAAACAGATAAGTAAAACCCAAATTAGAAATAATTGGTTGCAGAAATGATTTGATTAAGTTAAAAGTCTGAGTTAGCACTGGGAATGGATGCAGAAAACTTTCAGAAGGGAATTGCTGCTGTCCATTTTAACTGCCTTTCTGCAGGGTCTGCCTCTTTCGAGCAATTCCTTTTCCTGCTCAGTGAATCCCAAAATGATTTCCAAAGCCTTCACTCATTCTGACACAAAGGATACAGGAGACTGTTTAGACTCCTAATAAGCCCGGAGCCGTTAAAGCTGCACAGTCCTGTTGAACACGGGATGGCGGCAGCCAAGAAAACAATTCCTTGGAGAGGAAAACAGCCAGCATGTGCCCTCATGTAAAAATCACATTCCAGAGGAAAAGAACTTACTTTGGGCTGGCGTGTGACGTGACTTTAAGATGCTTATTGTGCATGAAGGGGCTCCATTTCCCTGGAAAAGGGACATTTAGTTCACCCACCCAACCTGGTCATCGTCACCTGCTGAAGAGCTCAGCGCTTGGCAAGTGCCGGTATTGCTGTCATCGGGCAACTGGTAATAAATGTTAGGGATATAGTAACATGGAATCTTCTGAAAATTAGGCAGGAAGTTTTTAAAATTCTACGAGAAATGTTCCTTTTCTTTTTTTTCCTCTTCTACCAGAAAATGCTGGATACCCCTTATGAGCTCCTGAGAGGTAAATATAAAAATGTAAAATTACACTCATGTGAAGTCCAGTAATCTCAAACTATGCCATAACAAGGGAAAGAGCACAACTCAGTAATTAACACATCACCACATATTTCTTCCAATTCAGCAAATTTACAGCTGAAAACAATTCCACAGAACCCAATTTAATTACATTAAAAATTATGCAACTTATTTTATTAAAAGGGGATTGATTGCTCTACAAAGAATTTAGATCCAACAATGACCTTCTGTGCTACTGTAAAAGGTGTTCAGAACCCAATGAACATACAATAAGGCTCTAAACCAGAAACTAATTAGCTCACACACAAAGTATTAAATCTGTTTCACAAATTATGTAAATCATATAAAAAATGAGGTATAATACCAATGGCAAACTTTATAGTGCCAAAATGGAATAAGCTGTATGTATACCTGCCTTCAAATTAACTAAAGCAATTATACTGTAAAATCATTAGCCCAAGACATAGTTTAAAGTCAAGCTTTAATAACTTAATGCTACATGTATTTCCTAACCACAGAAAAAGCATTACATACATTTACACTTCCCACTAAATTTAGAGGAGGTTATGCTGCATTAAACCAAGCAGGAAAAATAAAGTATTAAAAAAAAAGACCCAAAAAAAAAAAAGGGAATACCAGAAATGTTTACTGCAGAAAATATGCACAAAATCAAACTATCATTTCCTTTGGAGCTTTGTTTCCACAAATAAACAATATATTATTATGTTTTTTGTAACACTAGCACATTTATTCTAAATGTCAGCACCAAAAAAAAAAATTTAAATGAATAACACTTCTGAACGATGAGAAAATAAAGCACCATTTTATATGATCCTGGCAATACCTTCAAATGCCAATTATCTGGTCTCATGGTTCTGCATTTCCTATGGCCAAAAAAATCTCTTACTACTTCACTTCAGAGTAGATGGAACAGCTGCTCACGGTCCAAGCGTCTCTCTCGAGGAGCGGCGCTGCCTCCACTATCCCAAAGGTTGGGCTGAAATGTTTAATTTTTTTAGCTGCTGAGGAGTGCTTAGAGACCCTCATGTGGAATCTTAACAGGATTTCCAACCTGCTTTTCACCCTCAAGATAACTGCCCTAGGGCTTGATGAATCTATGTAGGAGTGAAGGAACTGCAAACAAGGTATAAACAAACAAGTTTTCTCATTCTGCTCAAAATATTGCCATTTTCACAGCACTGGGGTGTGTAAGAGAAAGTTCTTCGTGCCATTGTGCAGGAGGACAGAATTTAGCAAAGGGCTGGGCATCATCTACCTGTTCTTTTTCATAGGGGTGGCTCTGCTGTTTCTACATGTAACCTCCTCAGGTGTGACTTTCCAGGTGCTTTGGGATTCCCTCAGCATAAAATCAAGGTACTCTGTGCATGATTTATGCCTGCAAATGTGCACATAAAAACCACCTGTGTAACAGTTCTCCTGGCCTGATGTGAGATGGATGTATTTTTTTTTTTGGGTGAAATTAAAAGTTGAAGCACAACTGAGATGCCGTGTGTGTGTTTAGAAGTAAAGATTATACTTCAGCTTTAACGAATAAACATTCAGACCATTTCAAATCTCTCCTAGCTGTTCACAGCCAAATGTCACTGTCAAACTTTTGAAACACGTTTTGCATTGCTACAATTTATTTTTTTTAATTATAATTTAAAGGACAACAGGGTTTTTTTGTGTATCAGTGTTGTTTGATACATCATGAACTACACAAGCTCAAATGTGGTGCTTCATACCCCTTCCAAATAATGTCCTGTCAGAATACACACAAAGCCTAAACACTGCTATAGGAATGAACATGATTTTGTTGTATCAGAGAGGAGGAACTGCAGAAGATCTTTCAAAAATCAAGTGAGAAAGGTAAGAAATTTTCCTGTTTCCCGGATAATGAGCAATTAAAACTCAACTTTCTGAATTTGCTAAAGAACGTTTAAATCCTACAAATCCAATGGGAGACTGATCAGCAGCAAGGTCAAGTGGCCAGAGATGTACAACAACTATTTTTATGTTTCTGCATAACTGCTATCACTAATCCCATGTAACCAATACACACAGACTCCACATTTACTAGGGGCTGCTATAATATTGTTTTAATATCACCTTCCTACACACAGTACAGGTGTATCCAGGGAAGAATTACTTGGGATGAAGGAGGGAATGGAAAGAATTACAGAGGGTAGAAACTGGGAAAATCTGGGCCATATCTGTGCTAACCTGTGGTGAAAACCAGTAACATCAAAGCAGCCAAGTGAGAAAGGAGGACTGCAAGGCAGGATCGAGGACTGAATCTTCTAATAAAATGCATCTGACTGGAAAAAGAATTTCCTTGCTTCAGACGTATTCCCACGGTGATCACACTATGATAGAAATTGTCCCCTAAATATCAGCTGCCTCTTGATGTTTGCTGCATGACCACCTCCCTCCCCTCTCCCAGACAGAATGTAACCACTGAGGTAATTTCAATGACTGATGTCATGTAAATATTTAATACAGTTCAGGTTTTGTCTTTAAAATGCGTTTTCGAAAGCAAAGTCCATCAGTCCTCAGATCTGACTCCGGAACTTATTTGTGGAGAATAAGTATTGAAAAGGAGACAGTCAAGGAAAAACAATTTGTCTGCCTGAGACTCTAAATTTGATGGAAAAAATATTTGCTGCATTTCTAGTTTGTAAAAATAATTCAAAATTAGATCTTCATCATGAAAACAGATGCAACAAAGCCAGGTCCCTGACAGTATTTAATCTGTGCCTTTCTGACTTGCTGCTCGAGTCCCCACATGTGCCAAACGCCACAGCACTTGTGAATCACTTAATCTGCTGCCTTTGAAACCCATCATCAAATGCTCATTTCTGCACAGTTAAAGGCAGGGCCTTTGTAACCTACTTTCTTTTTTAAATGTAAATCCTGTGTCTTGGGAAGGTTGGGGTTTTTTGGTTCAGTTGTTTTTTTTTTTTTTTTTTTTTTTTAAACACAAATCTATGAAGTCTTGTTCCATGCTTTTAAACAGCAATGCTAAGTATAACACGTTAAAGGGAAAAGATGTAATGGAATTGAAAATTCCTTAGAGTGTCATATTACCTCTTTTACACACCTGTAATATGTTTTTAAATATTTTAAAATATTTTTAAAAGAACAAAATTATATTTCTGATATTTCTATCTGTTTTTTCAGCCGCACTAAACTCCTTTTTATTGTCAGCTTTGAGAAATTCGTATTTTTAAGGCAAAATAGAGACAGAGAATGAATGAACGAATAGGTCATGAAATATCCTAAAAAACAAACAGCAAGAAAAACATTATTTCAACTGCATTACAGCTCCAATTACTACTTACACCCCACTTTCCTGGGTTAGACTGTATCTCGATCAATGATATCCCAGCTGGTTTTAGTTGAAAAAGTTTCCATTTCTATCTCTACTAATGGTGCCACTGATAAAGAAGGAGAAATCCATCGCGTCTGCCGCAGAACTGAAACTCCATCAAGGGATATATATTCATTAACACATGCAGGAACTGAAACCGTCAGGGACCATATATATTTATGAACCCTTGCCCATCCACATAACACTTCAGCAGTATAGAAATCCAAACAGGGAAGTGGAGAGCAAGAAGCATACCGGTATTAAAAAATACGCCAGGGAAAGGACAGCAGATCTGCCATCTCTAAACGCTGAATAAAAGATCAGAGGGAAGCGAAGTTGCATGAGAAACTCTCAGCTTTGCTCTATCACCCTGTACTACCATATTTAATTCCCACTTTTAATTTTATAAAGAGCACGCTGGCTGCAGCTACAGATACACCAGTTAGACCAGAAGAAAATAAAATATGCAAGGTTAAGCACCCTCAGAAGTTGCTGCTGTAGCTCAGCTGAACCCTGCACTGCTCCTTCCCCTTGTTTTATTGCTTTTCCGATTTACGCTGACATGCAGGTTTAAGGAAAGGTGGCAGGAGGACATTCTCACTCCCTGCTTCTGGAAAACTTCGGCAGAGAACGAAGGCACAGCATGAAATGAAAACAATGAAAATCATGGCAGCCTCTTTTAAACTACCAGCTCCCTCTTCTACACAAGCTGAGAGCACAACTGAGCCGATTTCTGCTGTGCCTGAAAGCCCAGCCAGGGACCTGCAGGCTGACGCCGTGAGTCCCAGCATCCCATCCCCATCCCCATCCATGAGCCCACAGGGAGCTCAGCACAATTCCCTGCAGGCTGATCCAGCTGGAAATTAGTTACAAGATTGTCACATGAAAAAAAAAAAAACAAACTTTAATGAAAACTCAGCCCAATTTTGCTCATTTTGCTTCCCCTTCTGCTTGTATGGAGGGTTTTGTTTCGCTGTTTTGGGGAGGGGGCACAGGGGAAGGCTTGAAAACGGTACATAAACCACAAAAATATCCCATCACATGCACTAAGGCTGCAAACTTTTTGTTTTCTTACATGTTGCTCCTTCATGCTTAAAAGACAAAACAGAGGAGCATGAAACAAAGCTTTGGCTAAAAGGAGTAACTGTAAAGCCCAATTCCTTTGACAGGGTCCTTTTCAAATTCCCATTCATCTTCCAAGGAAAGCTAGTCTGGCATCAAGGATTCAACAAGTTATATTGTAACAGAGTCCTTGTGTGTTCTTAAAATAAACATTTCATCTCTTTGCGTGGAAATGGCATCTCTTTCAATTTACATCTTTGGAAACAAAAGGCCCTGAAAAAGTATACAGAAAAAGCTGGAAAAACCCCATCCTAGTTTGCAAAACCAAAGTAAGATATACAAAGGAAATGAACCTGTGATACTATTGCTGTAACACAAACACTTGCTGGCCACCACCACCATTTAATTCACATTACGTGCTTTTTTTTAATCCTGGGTTCTTCAATTTAGCAGTGATGAGCCACATTAAAAATGAAAACTTAAATAATTGCATTTCTGTAGATTGTGCAGTGTTTAAGGCCAAAACCATCTGCAAAACTAAGTAGGGAAAAGCCCTTTTTTTTTAAACTAATGGATTAGTATAAATGTCTGTTGGAAGAACAGGGTGGACAAGTAAAGAGGGGAGGATCCAAGGTATTTATATAATTTTCTTTAGGCATCCAGTTTAGATATCCAGCATTTTGAATCATCTTCACTGAGGTGTCTGTTCAATGGATTTATAGGAATCTTTGATTCCTATTCGTAATGACTTGCCAAACAACTTCAGTATCTGTGTTAGCCAGTGTAAACATCCCCATACATGTTTAAAGTGGGTCCTGAACCAAACCCCTCCATTTTGATTCAATTTTTTTTAATATTTAGACATAAAAGAGCTTAAGTCTGCCTCCATGTTTAATTTTAAAAGTTAATGAGATTATAGCCAAAAAACCATACCAAGGCCTGAAAATACACTTTGTAGCAGAAATTTCTTTGTTCTGGGTTAGTTTTTGAGTACAGCTGCAATGTGAACTCTCCTGTACTGGCAGCAAATCCCCATTTATCCATTCCCAATGTTTTGTGCTCTGGGCATGGCTCTTCCACAACCAAAAACAGATTTCCAGAGTTTGGTCTACCAAAATCCATATTCATGCTACAACCAAAGAAGAATTTAACTTGTGGACATTTTATGAACTATGGAGCCAAATTAAAAGAGCTACCAAAAAGCCAAGCCTGATTTCCTGCCTTTTCTGTCTCTGTATTTCTACTGCACCATGTTAATAATCAATTTTCCCACTGGATTTCCTCCTGTCTAAGAAAGGGGCTGACCTCCTCCTGATCAGCTCTTCAGACATAATTTATTTGAATGGGCAACATGAAATCGGAATGGAGGTACAGGCTCTGTCTGAATCTCCTCACACACTGAAATAAACACAGATGGGGAAAATTTTGGTGTGCTGAGCACTCCAAAACCACACTCCCATTACACTGGAGGGGAAGATCTGGAAGGCTACATGAAAAGCTATTGCTTGGTGAGGAGGGAAATAGGCACGATGAGCAGCCTGTATATACACAGTTTAGAATTAGTGAAAAACTGGGAAAAATTGGGAAAACTAGTGAAAAACTAGTTAAAAATTGGGAAAAGACACTTTTTAGAGCCAGAAAGAATAAACCACCCCATGCCATCAAAATTCTCATGGAGAGGAGACTTTGAGGTTAATAATAAGGAAGTGGATCCCAAGTGTTCTCATTCCACCCTTCAAATAAAGTCTTGCTGTCTTAAAAAACATTGCAAAACAGGGTTCCTCCACCACAGTGACAGAGCTACATTACTTTGGCACAAGCCAGACAAACACAGGGATAATGTAACAAAAAAAATACCTCACTTGGAGTCATCCCCAACTCCAGACTTCTGGGAATTGATGGACACCTTGTACTGCTACTGAAAAAAACCTCAAACACACAGACATATACCTCTCACCATTCAAAGTACCATGAAAACCCAATTTTATGGTGGATGTGTAGCTAAGATATTTCTCCCATCTCCATTCCCAGGCAGGATGCAGCTCCAACCTGGCTGATGTGGAGAGCAGGCACACACCAGAGCCACTGGAGGGGAATCTGTGGCAGCCCCTTGCTATAGTGGCTGCCAATATCACAGAACACCAACAAAGCTGGTTCATCTATTTTAACTTGGATTTTGCTTGTTTGGGCTAGAGGCTCTGACCAGATGACTGCCAAAATGAAAAAATACATAGATTTTTTTTTTTTTTTAATTAAAGCCCCTAAGAAAACACCAATTATTGTGCTCTTTAAGGTCAGGTGAGAGGAAAGGAATGAAGTCCAGGCAGAGAACGCAGGTGGGGAAGAGAAGGCACAGGAGTCGACCCAGTAATATCACAGCAGCATTTCCAAATGGAAACTAGTTTCTCCTGTGAAAAGCTTTTGTTGTATCAATGTTTGGCAAAACTCACAATTTCCTGGAAAAAGCCAATATAATTTCCTCTTGCTTCCCCTCCTCTCACCCCACATGTTTTTAAACGTTTTAGGTTGCTGCTGCAAGTGGCACCAACAAGCACAGCTTCAGAGAGGAGGCAGGAAAGCACTGAGGCAGCTAAAGCTCTCACCAGTAACCCTGGAGGCAAAAATACCCTGGTATATATATTTTATTTCATTTTCTTCCTCTTCTGGGGTATGGAGAGAGGATAAAACAGCAAGGACCTTTTCTAGCTTTCAATAAACCTCACATAATGGTGATAGTTTAGCATTTCATTTCCTTAGGAGTGATGAGAAAAAAACTCTAAGTGGTCTTCGCTATCTCTGCATTTTAAAGTCCAGAAAAGGTCAGAAAATGGTTTTATGCAAAACCTCTTCCCTATAAGGAGAAAAAAAAGTTTTCTGGTCTACCACAAAAAGGCAGTTTTCTACAGAAAGGAAAAGCTGTTTCAAGGAAAGTATTAGGGCAATTGAGAACTTAATTTTCTGTTCAAGAACAGACTAAAACTTTTTAACCAGCTGTTACAGTTAAAACTGTTCAGAATTAGCCATTGTTTACCGCTTCCTGCATTATCAAAGCCAACATCTGATGCCCCAAGACTGAGGCTTTCAGGGCAAAAACTGCCCTTTTCTGTGCACAAAGCACCCAGAAAACACTGCTGGAGCATTAAGTTAGGGAACTAATGAAGTTATGGAAATATGAAGATAATGAATTCTTTCAAGTGCTATTTTAATTTTTTTCTTCCATACAAAACATCTATTTATATTCTAAAATTCTACCACCTATAACTCTAAGCCAAAATATTAAAGTGTTAACACTTTGTCTATAATAGAAGTCAGCTGCCTGTAATGAAAAATACACAGAATAGTCACATTTACAGTAAGAGTCTTCAAATCCTCACTGAAAGCTTCACCCTCTGAAGAAACACCTTCTGAAATGCCAATACAGAACATTAGTTTATATTTTACTGACATGCCATGAAAAATACCCAGAGTGTAATCTGATGCATTATCACCTCAGAAGCTAAATGTGGTGTCAAGTTTACTGGGCCAATTTCAATCTGCAGGAAACTGGAACTCCATCATTATTATTATTATTACTTCATTTTGGTGCAAGTTTCGAGCTCTGTGGTGTATTTAAGGTCCCTTCATACAAATCAACAGCAAATCCTTTAGAAAGGAGTCAATGGCAGAGAGAAGGTAGCATTTTGATTCCCAGGATATGCAAAGAGAAATGGTTTAAACCCAATGGAGTGCTGATTTCTTTGCTGAAACACATTTGCTTCTCTCTTCCCACACCTCCTCTGAGACACATGGCTCCATTTGGCTACCACTGCTGTTGTCTGGGAAATTCAAGGGACATGCCAGCATGGAGAGAAACATGATTTCATTAGTGGCAGCATTAACTTTACACCTGGATCTCCAGACATGGATAAAGGAGGTGCATCAATTTACTGTCTAACCTTTTCTCCCCCTGGCAAATCTTCCCTGCGCCTTTGAAGGGAGCAGAGCAGAGGACCCCATGTCCATGCTTAGGTCACTCCTTCAAAAAGCTTCTTCTGTAAAATAAACAGCTATCAAATGCAACTCCAACACATCTCAAGCTGAGAAAATAATTAGTTCATGCTACAATTGCTACAAAAATGAAGAGGGAATAAATGACCGAACACAGCTCTGCACATGCACTGCTCCAACAACTGCAATTATGAAAAATATTCCTCACACTCCTTAGTCCAGCATTACCAGCAGCAGAAGAGGTAAAATGACAAATACTTCAAGAAAATATATACACTGAGGAAATAGGCTTCACTTACAGTGCTGAGGTGTTCTTAAATGAATTTGATTATGTCTCTTTTTATTTGGAGTATGGGACTCTGGTCCCACTGCCAGAGGATCATTTAAATGTCAAATGGAAAAAAACCAGTCATGAGATGGTCTCATCTTGGTAACATAGGGATGTTACATGTGGTGATATATATACATGTGTGTGTGTATTTCTGGAACCACATGTTTTATTTTTCCATAAAAGACTGGTTACACTGTCAGCCCATCTGGGGAAAGATCTAGTTCAAGTCAGTCAAACTTCACATTTGGTATCTCAGCTCCCCTGCAAACACAGCAGGGCACAGCGCGGCCTCGGTGCTGCCTGCAGCCCTGGCCACTGCTCTGCTGTTGTTTTTTAGGAAGGTAAAACAACTGGAAAGTTGTTAATTCTCTCCCAATTCATTTTTAAACACCCATGAGGCCAAAGGCCTCTAAGCACTAATGCAAAACGCAAAACATATCAAAGCAAAACCAAGGGGAGTTTGACTCAGACTCTTCTGCAGACTTTTACTCAAGGAAACATCTGATGAGCAGTTTAGTCCTTGAGGTGAGACTCCTGTGACACCACACCAGAGTGGTTTTAGCAGCTCAGCATCAAAGGCTGCTTGGAAACTTAGCTGGGAAATGAGATACAGAGCAGAATCCCGACTGCAGGTCCAAACAGCGGAGCTGTGGCAGAGCAGGGAGCAGCTCCCACCCACCTGCACAGCTCCATTTCACCCAGCTGAGAGGGAACACGGTGCTGCACTATATGGATCAGCTTTTTGGAGCTAAAAGGACAAATCTTGATCCAAAATATAATTACCAAAGAGCAGGGGAATGAAGAATGCTGTATATGGGTAAGGGGGGGTGGTGCAGGACTTGGTGTATTTGAGCAAACTCATGGACCCAAGGAATGGTGCTGGCGAGCTCCCTGCTCCCTGAAGCAGCCTGGTATCGCTTTCAGCCTCGGAGCAGGGACACAACACAAAGGTGGAAAGGACCAGGAGGGGGAGAGGAGCCTTGAAGTCAGAGGAAATGAGCAAAAAATGAGAAAAAGCCAAAACGCGTAAGGAGTAAACGACGGAGTCACTGAAGTGGCTTCAGTGGAAGGTGGCTTCACCTTCTCCCAGCAGCACCTTTAATCATCCTTGATGCAATTTCACTAAAGCAAATTCTATTTAATTTCATTGTGCCTGACCAAGCAGTGCAATTCCTACTAGCTGGACACTTTCTAGCCTTCATCAGGCTTTTGCAATAGCACTCATTCCCTCGAATTTATCAGTGCATTTATCACAGCGGTTCCAAAAGCGCCAGCTCCATGAGGCAGAACCTGGTGCTCAATACTTTATTTGTATTCAGCAGATCGACCTTTGCATTCTGTCCTAGTACGCTGATAATTTCCCCTGTTTCCAAGAGAACTCCTACTGCCCTGCCACACAATCACTCCCTCGTTTGACGAGCAGAGCGCTTTCCTTCACATCAGCTTCGGCCCTGCATATTTATACATCATTTAGCAGCTCAACCAACTACGTTTAACCCACAGATATTTAATTTTGTTCTGCTACAAGAACAACAAAACTCAGCTATCTAGTTTAATTACAAATTTCACAATGTTAGTGATCCTTTTGAGAAAAAAAAAAATTATGTACAACGAATAAAGATCAATTTGAGAATCTTTACATACCGGATGCACTTGAAAAAATTAATATGCAAATTTACCTTGTAGCAGTTTGATTTTTATTGCCCAACTAAAGAACATCACACACACAATAAAAATCCCAGAGAATCTTTTCCTTCTGATTGTTTCAGTACATAATCACTTGCTAGTAAAGCAGCATGAGATTAATGATGAAATGGGATTATAAATTATATCAATGTACACAGAAAGAAGTAAAAGTTCTACAAAAACACAGTTATTCAAGTTCTTCTCATGCGTTATTCTTAAAATATATTTGTCATCATGTCAGCTCTTCCTTCAGAAGTCAACATTTCTTAAAGTTTGGGGTTTACACTTGTACTGTTGGATATTTTAACAGTAGAAAATGTGATCTATGTGGCATAATTCATCTTTGGCTTGGACTGGATCCAGGTCAAAGAGCTCCATATTTTCAGCCCATTAGTCATGGGAATTACAAGTATTATACAGTTGCTTTTAATTGGTAGTTCATGCTCAACCACTGCGAACCAGTCTATGATTGCAAAACTAGCTAAATTATATTCTCAATAAAACATCATCCAGCCTGCAAAAAAAAAAAAAAAAAAAAAACAACCAAACCAAAACCAACCCTGTCCCAAAGCAAATTACATCTCATATGCATAAGTAAAATATAACTAGCTCCACACTCAATGATCATGGGAAAAATGTTGATGACCAGCCCCGACTGGCCAGCGGAGCAGAGCTCCAGCCCAATGCCACGTTCCACCCCAGCTCCCTCTCAAAGGAAAGTCGTTCTCAATGCTCGAGTGGTCAAACACAACATTAAGTAGCAAGCACTAAAAAGTTAATTGAATGTTTGCCAGGAGACGTATGTCCCATTTTTATACTGGATAATTAATTTCTTTGTTTTTATAAGAATTTTAAAGAGTGACCAACATGCACCCTGAGGGTAATGATCTTCATTCAAGGGAGACTTCTGACTCTTTGTGGCACAGGACTTATTTGTAACTGGAAACACTTCAAGATTGTTCTCCTGTAGGTGCCCACTTTTAACATTACACAAACTCTTGCATCTGTTCTATCTTAAGCAGCTGGCATCTTTGCACACCTCTCCTAAGAGATGATAATTTTAGTTCAAGGATCTCAAAAATAAATTTGTTCTTAACATTTTTTAGAAGCAAGGTGAGAGAGGCACAGGTGAAGCACCTTGGGCTGGAGGCTCAGTGGAAGGGACTATCTCTACTTCTAGTCACGGATTTTCAAATTACAAGACCTGTCCTTTCTCATCATGATAGTCTCTAAACCCTATTACACACAGTAACAGGGCTTTGCTGTTGACAGTGTGAGCTACTCATTAAGATAAACTGCAGTTTTGGGGTTTAAAAATGTTTTTCTTAAGTTACTATCAACCCTGTCAGGATTAATCGCTTTACAGTATACTTAAACTGTCAAAACAGTTCCATATTTAGAGCCAGAAAGGAAATATGGACTATTAGCATCTCACAACACAGGCCAAAGCTTCAACTTACCTACAGACTTCTGTTCTACTACTGTTTTGGAATAAAAATCCAGAATTATCTTTACCACAATTATACTTTTGCTCTTTACAATGAATGTTGCTGTAAGTTAAAACTTTAATCATTCCCATGCTGTTGCCATCTGTGAGTAACTTTTATTGCTTTTGTAAACAAGGTCTTTAAACAGTCAGCCCCCTATACTAAAGAAAATACTGACAAGTAAACAAGCAATATTGTGCCTCTTTCTTCAAACCCTCCCTGTGACAACTGCAGGAACTACTACTGATTATAGCTGTCAGAAAATGTACTGCCTACATATATGGCATTTAAGTTCCTTGGGCCTTGCCATTAAATATGACCAATTATAAGAATGAACACAGAAACACCAAACTCCTGAATAAGTGAGCTCTAAAATTTCTTATAGCTTTCATCTGTTTGTATGGTTTTTGGACTGTGATTTTTGACTGTCATTCCAACTGCTGTGTCATCTGAACTTATCTGAGTTAACATAAAGAGATGTTTTTTATCAACAATAAAAACAGAACTAGGACAGGAGTATGAAAGAGTAACAGGGTGATTACATGGTTTAGCTGCTCACCTGGCTGGCTCCTGCAGGTCTGAGCATGTTTCCACTCCAAAGGAATCAACAGGCATTCACTCTGCACAGCCACCTCCAAGCTCCTCACTGCTATCACTACTATGAGATTTTTATGAGCTTTTGCACTGCCTAAATATCTGTATAAGAGCAAATTTTAAATTATCTGCATCATAAAAGACAACCTGGTGTAAAGCTGAAGCATCTTTCTACTGCCATCTGGACCTTCTCTGAAACTCCCATCTGAACTGTTTGCAACAGCAGAGTGCCAGGAAAACGAACTCTGCCATCCACCTCCCTTCAGTCTGCTCACTGTGCACGTTACCCACGTACTGGTGTGGGGTACAAAAACTCACACTGTCAGCTCACCTTTCAATTTGACTCCTGGATTGCAGTTTTCCTGCTTGAACGAAACTCAGAGAATCACAGAATAGTTTGGATTGGAAGGGAACTTAAAGATCATCCACTTCAAACCCTGTTCCATGGGTAGGGACACCTTCCACTAGACCAGGTTGTTCAGAGCCCCATCCAACCTGGCCTTGGACACTTCCAGGAATGGGACAGCCACAGCTTCTCTGGGCACCCTGTGCCAGGGCCTTGCCACTGTCACAGTAAAAAATTTCTTCCTTGTATCTAATTACCCTCAAGCTGGACACTGCAGCTCCAAGTAAGCTCCACTGCTAAGACTCAGGTGAAGGGCACAAAGGCTGGTGTGGATATTCTAATAAGGAAAACTTATCTTTGTGACCTCCTTTGCATCTGGAAATATACTCCACAGTTTTATGTGTTGAGAGTTTAGGGCTCCTGCCCAGTCAGCAAACTCAGCTGAGTGGAACTTGGCTGTCCTCCAGGGAGAGCAATGGGGAGACACTGGAGCATCACCAGCACATGGATTGATGCCTGCAGCTCATGGACACGTCCACACATCCCAGCTGGAGTGCAGGCAGCACCTGCCCCTAAGCAGAGCAGCCTACTCCAGGGTAAAAGCACTGACAGATCAGACCTGCAGGTCTTCTGCAGGTGGATGGCAGCAGATTTCACCTCTGACCCAAGTAATGCAAATGAGAAAGAAAAACTCCTCTCTTCACACTACCAAAATGACAGAGAAGATGTAAAGTGAGTGCTCTTTTTGCAGAGCAAGAAAAACCTGTACTCTGCACTCTCCCAGATCTTTGTTGACACGATGACAAAAAAAACCCTACTGTTTCTTGTATAAGTGAAAATATGTTTAACAGCATGTGCACACACAAATATTTAGGAGCAGACAAAGCTGTGGTGATGATGAGGGGCTTGCCATGCCCCAGCAGCAGGCCACAGCAATAATTCATTTCACTGTAACAGATCAACTGGAAAGGCTGGAGAAGCTCTTAGGACCTGAGAGGATGGCACGGAGATGTGTCAGGGGAGATTCAGGTTGGATTCTATGAGAAAGATTCTTTCCCCCGTGGGTGGTTGGGCACTCAAAGAGGCTCCCCAGGGAAGTGGTCAGAGAACCAAGCCTGACAGAGCTCAAGAAGCTTTTGGACAATGCTCTCAGGCACAGAGTGGAATTCCTGGGGCTGTTCTGTCCAGGACCAGGAATTGGACTCAATGATCCATGGACTCCATGATCCCTCCCAACTCAGGATATTCTATGATTTTAAGCTAGTGGGTTGGTGCTGTCTTCTGCCTGAGGTTGTAATAAGCTAAGTTTATACCTCCCTTCTGTTCTAAAATAAAGCACACACATTTACTGATCAAATATTAATTAAATACAAATGATTTCACAGCTGTAGCCTTCCCAGACCATGTACCACCATGCTACAACAGTGCCATAGTCGAGTTAAAGCCAATATTCCACTCACACTGGCAATTTTCCACTAACAACAAACCCAAGTCTAGTAGATGCAACATTTCAAAATGCATGTAAACTATTTAGATGAATTCTTTTTATTGACAATCCCAGGGGAATGGAGAGAAAATGATTTGTTTTACCCTCAGAGCTCAAAGCTCTCTTGGGAGGTAATTCAATTGAAATTTCACATTCAGTCTAGCCAGGCAGTGATAAACAGATGCTTAAATTAGCTGCATTACACCATAATCAACTATCTTAAGACCGGGGAAAAGTTTCCAATAAACAATGGGGGTGGAGGGAGCTTCCCAGTATTTTTAGAAGGAATGTTTTTCATACCTCTCTGAAGCTCCTGCAGCAGCCCCACTCCTACAGACGCAGAGGCATCTGACAATGCAGGGAATAAATACACAAACACAAACCAAAACACAACTGGCATTGCTCTGAGATCTCTGGCAGATTAGGCGACCTGCACCCCCAGCACTTCCTTTACCTACTACACCCAGAAATTTCTAGTCTGATGTCCTGCTACACAGCACTACTCCTTCTCCAGCTTTACAAAATGCTGCTCGTGTTTTCATTTAAACAAACTGTTGCATAAAACAAACTCACACAAGAGAGGCAGAAGAAGTAACCAGACCGGTGCTGCCGTTGAGCATTTGCAGCTAAGATCCAAACCCTCCCTGGAACCACGCTGAGGATCTCCATCCCCAGCTCCCAACACCTGAGCTGCTTCCTCTCCCTCTCCTTCTTGGTCCTTCCCTACCCTGCTGAGCAAAAAGGCAGCAAGAAGCAGAGGATCTGTGTTTTGCTCCTGCTCCAATATTTGGAAAGGAGAAATTTCTCCAAATATAACTAAATGCTTTGTCCACCCAGGACAGCTGGGTTATCCACTCAGGAGGGTGAGAAATGCCTGGAAAGGTGTGAATGGTGGTGGAGTCACCGTCCCTGGAGGTGTTTAAGGAAAGACTGGACGTGGCAGTCAGTACTGGGGTCAGTTTGATCAATCATACGTTGGACTTGATGCTCTCAGAGGTCTTTTCCAACCGAATTAATTCTCTGATTTTGTAAATAGTCTGTTAGAATGTTACAAATACAAGTCATATATAGTTGTCCCAACCAAATTTCCTAATTACAGAAATTAAGGGAAATAACATATGAAAAGAAAAAAAAAAGCATAGAAGGCATTTTTTACATTTTCCCACTTTCTTTTTCTAAAAAGGGGTATTTTGCATTTCTCTCTAGACTTCCTGTGCAGGTCTGTGACACTGAATGAGTGATGCTGGCTGTCAGTGCACTTCCCAGTTCTCATAGTTATCAGTGTAATGTGCTTTAAGCACATCAAGAAGTTTCAAAAAGCAAGACAAACAAAATAATCAAGATATTCCCCAATAATCAAGACTTAATCCCTGCAAAGTTTTCAGTTATGGGGTTTGGTGCTCACTCAGTGTTGCTGCAGACCTACAGCCACCCCTTGGCATCCAAAACAAACAAAATGCCCTGAAACAGAGGGTCAGGTTAGCAGAGGTCAGGCTTCCAAACACTGTGTGTTTTAGGGGTTGTTGTTTGGTTTCTTTTGAAGTTCACTGCCACTTTCCTCATCAGTGAGTGCTCCTCAGGCTGCCCTGCCAGGGAAAGCATTTGCCTGCTGCAAGAGGTTCACACAGGCAATTCTAGAGGGGAAAATAAGATTTAAAACTCCAGACATCCTGGACTCCATAAAAAGCAAGCTTATGAAAAAACTACAGCCTGTTATACTGAAAGTTGAAATAAATATCATAATGATTCCTCTGGCTCAAAAAAAAACCAACCCCATGATACCAATTGCAGGATAAGTCTGATTGAACCACCCTGTGTGGTTATCACAACTGTAAAATCCAAAGTGCAAACGCTTCCTTGGGTTTGTAATGCTCAAAATCCAAAGCTTGTATTCCACAAAAAAAAAAAAAAAAAAATATTGGTCTTCTTTTCTAATTTAAGTTTTAAGTAAACCCAAATAGCAATACTGGGGGAAATTCTTAAAAAGACAATTTGTCTGTCCTCCAGGCCAGCTACCACCCAAGTTTTTCAAGTAACTTTTTGAACCAAGGATGTGTTTACTAAATGGATGCTGTAAAAGAGCTATTCCTACAAAGACTAGATTGTATTTTAAAGCAGTATGGAGCACCACAATCAGAAGAATGAGGCTAAGAGCAGACAGTTACTTAGAGAAAGCTGATTTGAACACTAAGTGAGCACCAAAAATGTGTTTGCTGGATCAAATAAAATGTGAAATATTGCATCTAGTTTTTTAGTCTGTGATAAAAAAAGGCTACAACGTTAAGACACTAGCAACTCCTATTGTAACAGATACCTGGCATGCTTAAACATCTTTCTCTTTAAATGGCATTACTTCCACCACAACAGCTCAGGAAAAGTTGTCAGCAGTGTGAAACAAGAAGGTAAAAGCTCCTTCTGCCCAGATCCAAATCCAGCGGGTGATGAGTTTCCCTCTTCTCTTCTGTGCCAAACACACCAGGAAGGAGCTGTTTGGAAAACTCAGCAGCAGCAGCCCAGGAGCCCCAGGCAGCAGCTTGGGGAGCACCAGCTCACAGGAAAAGCTTGATGGGCTTCACAACAGCCCTAATGCTGCAGTTCAAGTCTGCCTGACCCCCAGGTTACCACCACACTGCAGGTGATGCTGGGGGCATCTCTCGCTGAAACCCAAGGCATCAAAGTTGCTGATTTTTAAAATTTTTTCTTTTTAGGGGATAGTTGAGTTTCCAACTTGTTTTTACTTACAGGGTTAAGAATATACAGTAAGTGCAGCAGATTAAAAAGCAGTAAGGAAAGGGTCTTGAATCTGTCTTTCATGACTTACATCTTTGCTTTCATAAACTAGACAGACTCATCTCTAAAAAAAACAGTAATAAAATACCCTAAACCCACAGCTTTCAGGCACCCAATGCTTTCTAGTGCTAATATTTCCAAAGAGAATTCATGACTTTAAAGGCTCTGTGAATTAGAATAATGCCATGAAATCAGTAATTTAAACAAAGTAATATTTTAATTGATTCTGACATTCAGAGACATTTCTTAGCATTTCCACCTCTTTCTGACCTTTCACCCCAAGTGGGTTTCGCTCCAGTGATGGGGACCAGAGGTTTATTGTCATCTTTGAAGTTATAAATGCACAGTAGCAAGATCTGCCCCCAAAGAAATAAGGGGGACATTTCCTACTGATCTTACAGAAAACAAGATTTGCCTATGAGAAGTGTCATAAAAATTACTCAAAAATACTAAAGTAACATATCCAACACACCCAGGGAAAGGGCTGCAAATCACAGGCCACTTCAATTATTGTAGTTTCTCTTTATAGGAGGGTTAGGAAAAAAATAATAGGTGACTGTTACACAACAGTAGAAAACAGAGCAATAAAACAGTTTCTCTTACATGCTCACTTAAAAAAAAAAGGACAAAAAAAGAGCTGTATAGGTACAGGTACAGAGAAGATAAAGCAAAATTAGGGATTTAATTCCCAAAGACAAAAATATAAAAATGCATCTTTAATTCCCCCCATCCCAAAAGCATACTACTAAATGCAGGAAATGCATTGCCAAAAACCTTTGAAGTTCATTAACAACTTCAACACAACTTCAGATATTTAGTAAGATCAGCCAAAGTTCTAATAAAAAGAAAATTTCTAGGTCCTTATGATCCAGAGGAAAACACTAGTATTTTGGGGGGTAGGCTCCTCTACAGTTGCCTTCCAAGGGACATTTTATACTGTTCTGTGATAAATGTGGAATTACCCATCACACAGAAAGTAACACACCAAATCTTCTATGAGGATACAGACCCACCATTACAACACCTGGATTTCTGCGTTCTTAAAAGCAGTTAGAGATTTCTGTCATTCCAGCTCCTATTTTCACCTATGTTAATTACCAAATTCTGAAGAACTTGTTGGCTTCTGACTCATCCTTCACATCCTACCCCTCCCTCCTCCTCCATCCTTCATGCAACACACCTTCTTTAGTTTTGTCTAATCATTTATCATTTTTCTGATCAGCTCTCTGGAAAGCACAGAACTATCTATAATCATACACAGCAGTATGAACATTTTCATTTAATAGCCTGTACGTACAAGATTTCAAGTGGTTCGGGTCATAACACAGTACCACCTTCAGCAGATTATTCCTAGAGCAAAATAACCTAACAGACAAATAATGTTCCCATTTGTTCCCAGAGTGAATGCATAAATATTTCCTGAGTGCAGTGCGTATTTGGGAAATCGGACAACAGGGGCAAAAATTCAAGCAACATGTATGAGAGTGTGAAGAATGTGAAGGTCTGTCTGACAAAACCATGAAAGCACAAGAATATGTGAAATGTGAGAAGCTCCATGCAAAGCTTCACAATCCTCCTTTGCTCTCACTTAAAAATAAAAATTACTTTGAAAACTTTGGCTTTTTATACTATCTGTTGTTTGTATGATCAGTTGTTTATTTAAGCAACAGCAAATTATAATCCTAAATCATTTATCTGAGCCACTAGAGTATTTTTATAAACTTATTATTATTTACAGTCCTACTTGGTTTTCTTAAACTTCATTTTCCAAAGCTTTGCAACATACATTTTAAATCAAGCACACTTAGTGTCATGTCAATTAAATATAAGCAGTCCTGAAATGAATAGCTGAGCACAGAAACCCTTTTACTCCTACCACACTATGACTGATGTAACCACTGCTGAATGAAGAAGAAAGTTGCTCACCCCATCATATTTCTACCCTGTTTCTCCCTGCTTTTTAAGAGTATCACAAGTTGTCCTGTCTATTCAAGCAATATCAACACATTCATTTCCACAAATTTGTGACCCAAACAAGCACAAGCACTTGAACAATTCTACTTTATATTTCTTTTACCCGAAACTGCTACCAGCACGCTTTTGAAACACAGGATTAAAAACAACTGTAAAAGAGAAAAAAATATAATGCAATTTATTTGTATATCCCATCCATATGACAACGTACCTCCTTTGTCTAATCGACTCCCAGGGAAAAAAAAGGAGGTCAGGAGGTGAGATCTGAAGAGAGGATGGAGCTCAGTGGGACAGAGGAGAGCAGAAAGCTCCCCAGACCCAGGCAACACAAGTGAGATTCTGTGGAACCACAGGAAGGGGAAAAGGAGAGACTAGAGGTCAGATCCTGGTGGTTTTGCACATCAAACTCAGCCAAGGCTGGTATTTTGTGCTACCAGCGTCAGGCTGCAATCCCAGGACACCGGAGTCGAGGCTGGGATTTGAACGAGACACTGGGCTGTGTTAGGGGAACTGAGTATCTCAGGGGCTGCCCGAGCCTGGCCCGAAAGGGGTCCGCAGCCAGGGCGCAAAAAATCGACAAGAAATCAAACAAGGACGAAAATGGAGAAAATGAAACACAGAAAAGAAAAGAGCAGTTTGGCTCTTGCTTTCTGGACTCATAAGTCCTTAGTTGCAGAAGAGAAGTCAGATGGAACAAAGCATAAATAAAGTAGAAGGTGAGTGTTAACCATTTTTCAGGGCAGGGAGAAGGAAAGCTAAATAGACTGCACCTCTACACTCTCATTGAGATGCAAACCACACAAAGGCAAAAAACTCATCTTGATGCACTGGTAGTTACGCATGTAAATTCCAGTGCAGGGAGCAAGATAAGCTCAAAGAATGCAGTTTCTCTCACCAGAAAGATTCAGCTTTGTGTATAATGCTGTAGTCTAACTACTGTAACCATCAGGACAACTCTGTTTAATATCAATAAAGTGAGCAATGTGTTTGCCTCATGCTAAACGAGCTGAAAACCTGGAGCAACCAATTCCCACAACCTAGAAACACCCAAACGTGAAACAGCATCCAACTTCGCTTTGATACAAAAAAACCCTTCTTTCCACTTCAGGCTCTTCTTTCTTAACCGGAGCAGAGTGGCAGAGAGGAGTCTGAAATGAGAGCCCACCTGTGCAGCGCAACGTGAACCTCAGTCTCCTCTCCTAGTGGAAAATAAAGTTTTATTTTAATAAGACAGGTCTGTGACATGTCCTTGTAGGAGCCCTGTATAGCAACACTGACAAAACGACTCTGCAACCTTTTTTTCTTTCCTCTCCCTCATCTCTAGCTATTTTTTTTTTATATTTCAGTTATTTTTGCAGCTGCAGGACACACAAATCTGCACACTGCAGAACACTAGTTTAGTTATCTAGATGCATATTTTTTTTTGTTTTAATCATTAATAGCAATTATGAAGCATTGCTTTTGAAAGGCCATAATTAGGGATGACAGACAAACAGTGGATGTGGCAGGAAAAGATAGTACCAGTTCTTTGATAGTACAAAGCAAACCACCAAGGCAGCATGATAGTACTAGTTTCATTCCTTTTGGAGTTCATCAGTTGCGAGCGATTGAATTCTGCCTTGTGACTGATAAATGCATATTTTGATTTGTTTCCCCTTGAAAGCCAAGTACTCTTTTATTGGCAGGCTGATTAAAGTGGAATTAAAATGTTCTCTGAGGAAAGAGGTGAAAACTTGTCACCTTTTCTGCAGTGCTCTTTCTTCCCCCCTTAGTAGATAAGGGTTTTTCAGAGTCACAGACACCGGATACTTGGGGGTAAATTAACCAAACTAGTCATGTTTTAAAAGGACAATTGTTCTATTTTTAAAGCTGTCATTTTCTGAATATTTGATTAGGGCTGCATTACAAAAGATAACTTTTGCAAACAGTCTGCTCTCCCCCAACCCCCCCCTTATTAATTTTACATTAGAGTTCCACTCTGTTCCAGCAAAGCCCGTGGTGACTCCCTGCTCCGTTGAGGCTTCCTTCCTACAGCGATCTCTGCAGGATTTCGGCATGGCAGAGTTCAGCTACATCAGCAAACAGGCAGCCAGAAACCTCAGGCCCTGAGCTGAAGTGCAGCTAAGCTTGAAAGAAATACAAATATTTAAAGACAGTGCAGAGAACCAATAAAAAGAAGAAAAAAAATATTCTGCGAGGCATTTACACGACATAAAGCTACTAGACCAAAATAAATGTGACCCTGGTGAATTTGCTATACCAGAAGTTTATGCTTCCCTCAATTTAAAAATTTCAAATAAAGAGACTAAATACAAAGCCCTGGAGAGAAAAATAGTAGAAAGTAATACAGTTATGAGAGCAACAGCAGCCACTGCAAGTGATATTGTTATTCTCCATCAAGGAAGCAATAACTTTGATGAATAATCCCCTTAATGAACACCAAGATGGGGTTCTGCCTCCCTAATTAAATTAAATTAAAAGTGTCAGGTATCAAACCTCCGCGGTAAAGACGAAGAGAAGCTACACAGCAGCTTCCCAACATGGCATTATCAATCCTGATTTTAAATCTCAAAGTATTAACAATAAAAATAAGCAGTCTCTGGTGTTCTGGAGACAGGAGGGCTAGAAAACAGACCTATGAAAGATGACAGATTAATAAAAGACCCAAAAGTAAGTGGCTGTTATAAAAGTGGAAACTTTCTCCTTAACTCAGCCCTTACCACGGTTGTGTCGTGTGGCTTAAAAGATCAACTACAGAAAGCAGAGAAAGCAAAATGAGTTCAAGCAAGCCATGAAGTCTTATCAACAAATTATCTTTACCAGATAGAAGGCAGATCTTCATTATTACTTTAGCAGGATTTTTTGTGGGTTAATTTTCTTACTCTCTATCTGATGCAACAGAAAAATACAAAGCCTGAAGAAAAATAATCCCTATAATTTGCATTTTTAAATGCCCCTACATAAAATACATATTTAAGCAGATGCATCATAATGGCTAGAATTATTAAGTTACATAAGTATTTAGAGAGATTATGAAATACTTATTGATTTAACTGCATAAATATGTGCCTAGGGAAATTTATATCACAAATGAAACTGGCCAAAGCCACTCTGTCAAAGCCAAAACAAAGTCAATTATCTTGTCAATAAAAAATTGACGGTAAAATTAAAAAAAAAAAACTATTAGTGTGCTAAAAATAGAGCAATTTTATAATCATAATAAGTAAGTAGGGGACAAGCCTCATAAATCCCTATACAGACCCCCAAATGAATGGAAAGTAAATACTTATTTTGATGGTGTCATAAGAATCTGTTAGGATTTGGGTGAGGAGGAGCATAAAGCTTTACCTTGTCAAAAAACATGAAGTTGTACAATTTTTTATTTTCAGAAAGTATTTAACTGTATAATTATATAGGCCATATATAAATGGTTATAAATAACCATTTAGGGCATCCTGACTCCACTGACAGAGTCTTCCAAGCTTTAAAAATTCATTAGGATCTTGGCAATAAATATTGCCAATGTATTTTACTGTAACTGTATCGATCCTAATGCACTTGACTTATCTATAGAGATAAAACTTATCTTGACCTTGTTGAATACAAACAGTCTGGACTAAAAACCTGCGATAGCCTCTCGTGGGGAAAACACACAGCAGATAACAGCTACAGGGATGATACAGGAGCAGAACATCAGTATTAATGTTTCAGACAAAACAGAAATTTGCCTGAATATTACCCTACCGAGCTCACGTAAGGAGACACTAATAGGAAATTATATGAAAGAAGGCTGTAAAAAACAAATATGTACATTTAATTAGAGTCTTCTTGGGCACTGTATTAGTCCCTTCAGAAAATACATGACAGAGGTGGTTACAACCCGCTGCATGGCAATATTACTGTGCGCTTTTTTTTTTTGGAGGCAACCACCTCTCTTTTTGAAAGTTAAAACCAGCTGTCTTGTGCTGCACTAAGAAGGAACCCAACCAACTTTTGCCTTTGTTATTTAAAGTTGCTGTTTCCAGCTGCAATCCCAGCGGTGACTGCAGACAGCGGCACTGGCCTTGAGACATGAATCCCACTGCAGGCAGGGACAGAACCTGCACTGCCATCCCTATGGATCCTACAAAATCAGCAAGGCACAGAGCCCGCAGCAGGATCAGGATCAGGATCGGGATCAGGATCAGGATCAGGCTGCAGCCCCGGGATTTCCCCTGGAAGCCAAGAGCCGTACGGACCCACACCGAACGCTTTCATTTCAAACTCTTTGGTGCTCCTTCCCTTGCAATCCGTCTGCCTTCAGCTGCCGATAACTTAATTAACATTTTCAAGTAGGGGAAAAAAAAAACTCCCTGCTATTTCTAAGGCAACAGAATTTTTTGGAGAAGATGTCTTCTGTGCTTGATTTTGAAATTAATGCAAGAGTGTCCTGCCAGTCAACAGCAGAGTGTATCCCTCGATCTTTAACGCAAACTTCTCCAGGTTGTTCGTGTAACTCAACCAGTTACGGACAAAGAGGCACTTTCTGAAAGAAACCTACAACGTGTTTTTTGCAATTAATGCTCTGTGTATTTGCCAATTCAAGAGCCAAACACATCAGAGTTCCATCTTCCAAATATCTCTCCTTTACAAGCAGTAAGAGAAGTCTAATGTAACGTCAGTGTTAAGTACTCTAATACCTCAGAAAATTATTTCTTTCTGACACAATCTTTTCTAGTTGGTCCTCATAAATTATAAAAAAAATAGGATGTTTACAGGAATTTGGACAAGAGAACTATTTCTAGGTCACAGCAATTACTTTGCATTTGCAATTAATGAAAAATAATTATGTCTGATCACTCTAATTAATATTTCAATATGCTAAACAGCACCAATACAAGACAAGTTCTTGCAAAGACCCAGAGGAAAACAAACTAAAGAAAAAAAAATCTGCCAAATAAAATCACACAGAGTTAAATATTACATGTTTCATATATATTTTTGACAAACTGCAAGTCGTGACAATTCAAAAATACTATAATACACATTCGGATACAAATGTAAAATTATTGTGGTGCATTAACTCTGCTCCTTCCCAGGCGATGAGCAGTAATTTTAAAGATTTCCTATTTACTCTGAGCAACTAAATGAAAGTAACTCCATAGTTTTCTTTTTCTACCTTTAAATATTGCTTAGCTTTGGGAGATAGCAATAAAACTCTCTACCTTTTGATAGGCAACAATATTTTGCATTGACTGAGGGCAAATAGAGACAAAAATAATACTATCCACAGCAGTGGCACAAAGAATAAGGCTCCATTGCTAATTATACAGGGAACTGAATTTAATTACATGGAGAACATTAAACACTTTCCAAACAGGAAAAAAAAAATCAAGAAAAGCTGGAGATGAGCCTTTCAAGTGCCTTTAATGCTCCAACAGTGCCCTCTGCCGAGGCTCCCAAATAGTGCTGGATTAGTGCTCCAGCACCAAACACCATACACAACCAGGCATCGCTAGTTTGGGATCGTTTCTGCCTAAAATTCAGCACCTCACAAAACCCAATTCAGCCAACTTCCTGCAGGATGAATATGTCACATATGCAGTGCAGCACGGCAGTCAGGGTGATGGCAACTAACAATTTCAAAGCCTGCTGTAGTTGTTCAAACACATCCAAAAAGCAACATCTGAGGTCTGAATCGCTTTGGTCTCACTCACAAGATCCATCTAACGAGGATATTCCCAAAGATGAATCTGTTTAGGATTCAATAATAAAGCACTGCTATTCTTAAAATCCAACTCAGTTTGCTTTTGCATTACGATAGATACGACTGGGTGATACCAGAAACAGCTCTGAAAGCAAAGAGGCTCCGAAATAATCTAAAGCAAATAACAAAAAAATCTGTTTTGTTACTCTATACATTTTAGTATGAATTTTTTCAGAACGTAACTATATCCCGAAATATTGCTGTCTGGCTCCTGAAAACAAACCAGTGAACTAAATGCCATCCTAGGCACCGAGGAAAGACTGGACGATGTGTTGCAAAACTCCAGTTTCAGGTGGCCAAGGGAAAAAGGGAAAGGGGAAAGAAAATAGGAGGCAAAGGATTGTAGCACAGCTGAAAAGCATAGCATAGAATTCCTGACAGCTCCCTCACCCTTCTTTTTTTCTTAAGAAAACACAGTTGTTTTTTTCTTAAGTCACCCCTTGGCTTTCCTACATTAACCTGGGAGAATAAAAAATAGCAAAGAGTTATTTATTTCCACTTCAATATGTTTTCTTTTTCTTTGACCAAATTTTTAGAATTTCCACTAATACAAATGAACCACACTTTTGAAAGTCTGAGCCTTGCCTTTTCCCCAAATTCACGAGTTATTCTATAGCTCTAATGATTAACTGGCAAATAGTTTATCACCCGAACAAAACTGCAGCCACAAGCGCCTAGATATTTCAGATTAGATTGTAGCCATAGAATTTAGATAATTTTATGGCTGCAGGAAGAAGACGATGCCAAAATGGCCATGAATTGTATAAGCCTGCTTCACACCAGCAGCTCCCTGAAACTCGGCTCCTTGGAGCAGCAGACTCTGCACTCTCCGGGTACTCAGAGAAACAAGGGGCAAAGAGACTCAGTTAAAACTCACATCTTTCTACCTCAGTGATACCTTTTAGAAATCTGGAGGGTATCTCCCTTTCATTTTAAAATTAGAAATTCAGAAAACTCCCCTATTCTTAAGGAATCTTAAATGTATGTGGTTTAAAATAACAGGGAGTGTTCAGTGTAAAAACCAAATGCAGGCTGGCAGTCCTGAGGTGAGGTTTTTTAGCACATCCTGCAGGTTACAGCAACTTTTTCCACCACCTCACAAGTCCCCTGGGCAAACTATCAGAGCCTCATCCAGCTGGTGATGCTGGAGAATGGGAGCAGGAGGCTCGCTCAGCTGTTGACACGGACACCGATTTCCCCAACATTTATCGAGCACAGCGGCTCAAAATCAGCTGCTAAAACTAGGTGCAAACATCCAGGGCTGAGAGTACCTAAAGGTGCTGCTAATTTTAAAGAAATAAGGGAGTTCTTAGCAGTCCAAACAGCCTATTTACTACACACTGTGACAAACCCTGGGCTTCCTCCATCCAGCTCTGCCTCTGTTTGGCCTCTGTCTTATTTCAGCACATCTGTAATATTTTGTTTAACTGTGTTGAAGAATTAGCTGCTTAAACACAGTAGTATAGAAAAGGCTGAGATCAAAAGTGAGGCTTTTTCAGGAGCCTGGCACCTCTCCTCACACATCACTACAATTTCAAATCTGTGTTATGAACCTCATTTTTATAAATCTCTCTACCCTCCTCAAGAGAGATGACTGCACAGATGTTGCCTCCACTCACTTCATATATTTAAGTATATATAAGAATATATATATATATATACACTCACATATATCAGTATATATATTTAAGAGTAATACACACCAAAGGTTACATGGAGGTGATAAAATTACTTCAAGCCACATCAGTGCAGTATCAACAATAAAAAAAGCATATATTAATACAGCAATATCAAAGATATGTAATATTACCCTAAGTTCAAGCTAGACAAAAACATTTAACAGCTTGCTTACTCAAAATACAATGCAAATTATGGCAGATTTACTGCTGCTGTTGGATCCTAAAGGTCCATTTTCTGCCTGTTTAAATCTGTAGCCTTAAAGCAAAATCCTGCTTGTAGGTGGCTTGGTTTTGGCTTTCTAAAAGGAATGTTAATTTTGCAGGACAGTTGTACAATCTAAAATCTCAATCCACTGCCTTCCAGTTGTTTTAGACAGGTAATGCCAGGAGTGATTAACTGCATTAAGTTATTCCTTTTCATTCCCCAAAGACTTTTAAATTCAGTATGTATTTTTAAGAAAACCCAACACACTGTGATTCACAGAAGTTCTCTGGCATAAACTCATCTCCTTGTCAACAAAGCTTCAGAGATGACTGCATAATCTTCTGAATAATCACAATAATGAAGACAGTTCAGGATGCAAAATACACAGATGCAGCGGGCAATAAAGGCAAAAACCATTTTCTTCCACTTGGGGTTAAATTAGGAATTTTTTAAGCACATGGTAGATAAAAGTGAGAAGATCTGTCCACCTTTTGTCCCCACAGAGAGTTTAAGCAGGTTAGTGTAATCAAAACAGTGAACAAATAATCAATTTACTACAGACCTATCCATTCACTAATCTGAAAATCCAGATTTTCAGGAATTTTCAATTCAGATGCCACAGAAGGACATTCCCTGAACTTTTGAGATCCATCTTGGGAGACACCAGGTTCTCTCCCTTCCTCAATACAACAAGGAGGACAGGAATTCTGGAGGCAGCAGAGGAGAGGAAAGGGGAAGGAGAATGAGGCAGGAGTGCCTGGCATCTCCCAAATGATCAGTGCTACCCAAACAAACCTGCAGCAATCTGCAAATTCAAGTGATTTCTAGAACAAGGGAGCCCATTTCAGGAACAATTTTTTTTCTTTTTCTCCCAACAAACACAACTTTTTTTTTTAAACCAGGGGAAAAAAATGAAACCATATTTTACTCAGAAGCAATCTGTCCACATATGATTCCTATGAAAAGGCAGAGAGGATGTACAGATGTCAAAGCCAGCTAAAACTGGGGAGTACAAATCCACCTTCCCCTGAGTGTCCCACACACTCTGCTGCACCTACAGAACAGATTACACAGCATGCAAAAGGCACTTTGCAAAGTAGTTTACTCCCCTATCTCAAAAATCCTGGCCTCTGCCCTAAAAGTGGGGTTTTTTTAGCATTTAATCAGGATATTTAGCTCTCTGATCAATGAAAATGAGAGAATGCCTTAATTTCTGTGTGTAAGTTATCCCAGTTAACCAACTAGTTGCCAACAGTTGGGATGTACATGGTAGTTTTTGTGATTAATATTTACTGGGATGGAAAATTCAGGCTTAAAAGTGAAAAGCAGGGTTTTTTCCACCAGTAAATTTAGGTTTTTACCAGAGATTCATGCATTGCCTCAAACTAATTTTTTAGTTGCATTTTCTACAACATGAAAATCAATATTAGATTTGATCTTCCAGAAACGATTTTGCACATTCAGTAAAGGAATATAGGAAACTTCTCCCAAAACAGTGTATCTATCACTAACAAGCACTAAAAGGAGAACTTTCTACCCACAGATAGTGCCTGTAAAAGGTAATGGAGTCAGCACATTTAAACTTTGGTCACTAAGGGAAACAAAGTTTTCTCTATGTATGTAATATTTTAGGCCAAAAAGATGCTCTAATTTGGGTGATTTAAAAAGTATTGAAATGCACTGAAATTTCACCTCTCATCCCTCCAAAAAAAACTCAGCCTAAACCAGGACACCTAATAAGAAGGAACTAGAACAGCTTATTATATTCAAATTAAATTCTTAGCCAAACTCAGGAAATAATGTAACTCCAAAAATGCTCATTTCAGAGTATAAATAACTTGCATATATAGATAGAAGACTCTTGCCAAATAGTGACAGCTATCAAACAGATCTAAACTGCATCATTCTTCTGTGAAAGATTTCTACAGGATTCAGAAAAAATCTGAAAGTTGAGAAAACAGAGAAGAATCATTACAAATATAAAAAAAGTAACTAGAAGAGGGAAAACTAATTGTGACTGTGAGAACTTTAAGAGGCACTTACTGGGAACATTTTGCCTTTTTGGTACCTTTGTATTGTATCTGTCCTTTTAGATTTACACACAGCAGTAACAAATGCTGTCAACAAGAGTCTGTTCATCAGAGCAAACCACTCTCAGCACTGCAGATGCAGTGAGAACAGCAAGAAAAGATGCTCAGGGAAGATCATGAGCATCAGGGTGAAATCAATCTTTGCAGGACACATCCAGCTTTTTGCATTCTTACTACCCAAGTATCAGAAAGCTCATCTAGGACCCGATCGAGGTGATTAAATAGGCTGCTACACTGGCAAAGTCATCACATTTTTCTTCCCTTCTACTCATCTGCACAAAAGTTGTTTACAAAAATTAAGCCAGATGTTCATTTAAAAAAAACAAACCAAAATAACAAGAAAACAACAAAACCATCTGCTGCTGTAGCATTTTATTTCCAGCAAAAGTGACATTTCAGCATTTTCAGCTTTTCTTCCTTGTTAGTTTTGTTCCTTGTATCCTCAATATCTCATATCAGGCTTTACTAAGGAAACTGATGAATCTTACTGAAAGGATAAGGGATACGTAAGCCAAGATAAGCACATTTAATAGGGGAAAATAATAGGATATAATAGTAAATCTGTTATTTGATTTTTTTAAAAATGCAGTTAGCGCTGATGCAACAGTGTCAACATCCATGTCAAAACTTTATTCATGTTAAGGAAACATAAAAATTCAAACTTCTCAGACCTGGGCCACAGCAGCCATCAAGTTTGGGCATAAACCTAGAAAGAAAAATTAACACCCAAAGACTCCTGCACTGTCCAGCTCTGCAAGGAAAACCCTTTTGCTCAGACAAACACAAACTAGGGAAACAAAATTAAATTCTAATGAAAATAGACTGACAATTATTTTCTTTTTATTCTTTAGCAAGAACTTTAGAGAAAAATATTTCTATGTAAGGGCAGCCACAGGTTACAGCCACACACAGCTGGTCCCAAGTACAAAGCCAGGGCAAGCTTCCCCAACAGCAAACAGGGATAGAAATACAAACTGCAAACACTTGAAGCCTCCTTTCTCTGCACCTTATGCTGACTTTTCAGAACTTCTTGGAAGTTTCCCTTTTCGGGACAAAACTGCTTCTGTTCACTTATTAATACTTTTACATTTCTGTAATAAAACTTGTAGAGAAGAAAAGTTTTTTCAGTGATATAAAACCAACATTTCTTATTTCACCTTTTATTCACTCTCCGTAGCTTCAGATTTTAACCACTGCTACCAGATTTTAGAATTATGAACAGCCAGTTGGTACCACACGTGTGTATCCCAAACGCAAGAAATATGCACGTAGCATGAAACACTCCTTTAATACTGAAACAAAGAGCATCCGAATCATTTTGTCTTTCTGTTTGAGACAATGTCTCAAACTATTGTGCTGTCTCTATTAGGAGTTCACTAATTACTAAAGCTACTTGTTATTACATGTATCTAATTACTACTATCAGTAAGTCCAGAATATAGTCACACTTCAAAAGAACGACCCTAACAACTACCACTTCTACCCACAACAGATTAGGATGTATTAAGAAAAAAAACCCACTACAAGATTAGACAAGAAAAAAAAAAAGATAGCTTGATCAATTTTCAGATTGTTCTGAAAGAACTACAAAAATAATAGATAACTGGAAACCATAATAGAAGCTTTAAAGTTCGACATCTGACAGTATCACAAAATCTTACTTGAAAAGTCTTGGACAAAAAATTAAACATGCTGAAAGAAAGCAGGCAAGTGGTAATGAACAAGTGGGGAGAGCTAGGAAGGAACTGAAAGAATATCATTTAGGCATGGTTTTATTGTGGCATATTCCAAAAACAAGGGTGATCTCACTTAATGGAAGTTCAAACGTGGCACAAATGTTCCCAGAAAATGACAGCTCTGAGAAACAGATGTATAAATAAACTACCATGCTTAGAACAATGTAAGCTGATCTTGGCATGCAGGAAAAAGATATTTAGTGTATTTCAAGAAACTTATTTATTAGGAATAGAATCATGGAATACTTAGGAGTGAGAACTACTGGTACAAGGCTCTGGCAGAGAAAAGGCAAAGAACATTTGACCATAGCATTTAGGTCAGTCCTAGTATTAGAAGATCCACAACAGAGCATGGAAACAGCATAGAACTGTTTGTTAAAACCAGGCTCCAACTGGGAAAATGGCACACAAACTGGAAGGGGCTTAGGAAAATTAAAAATTCCAGAATGATGGAAAGACTGAACTTTAAGGGAGAAAAAAAAAAGCCCCTAAACATGCCAGTTGCACAAAGGAATCCATGAGATGGGGGAAAGAACACATGAGGTTTGCAAAAACATAGGTTAATAAAGAAACCAAAACTCACTGAGCACCAAGAGTATTTAGTCTCTTTAGTCCATTTCATTAATATCACAAGCACATATATAGTGCTCTCTTTGCACTAGGAGTAAAGCCCATTTAAACAGAAAGGCTGGGAGATCCTATCTGATAGCTCCACTGAATCTATTTCATCTCCTTGAATGGTTTAACTCTACCAAATTATACAGTGACACAACAGTGAAGGCTCAGATGCTATTTCCATTTTAAGTCATGCTTTAAACATTTGTATTTCTCAGAGGAAAAACCCAAACACAACTGTATCTATTAGAAATATAACATCTTAAGCCTGGATTCCACCTAGAAGCTGAATTTCTGGGAGAAAGCTACCATAAAGACTTAAGTTATTTGAGCTCACAAAATATTTACTCCACATTCTTTTTTTTTTTTTTTTATTACCAGAATGCAGCTAAAATATAAAAAATGTTTTAAATCAAAGTTTATTGAATATGTCATTGTGCATAATAAGCAGGCCTTTTGTTGCACATGAAGAAGGATTTAAAAATAGCAGAACTTGCAGCTGTCTGAAAATTCCATGTCCAATAGCCTTAAGACATTAACTTCTCTCAACTTGAGGCTTGGAACGATGCTGTAAAATTTTTGCACGTGTGGTATCTGAAGGGAGAAGAGTGATAGAAACCTTTTGGGCTTTTACACCTTGGGATTTTCTAGCTCATAAAAAGCTCACCGCACTTTCAAGTTGGAAATTCCTCTGAAAATAAAGTGCAACCGTACACCTTTCTGCAGTGATTTGTAAAATACTACTGCTAAAACACTGATGTTAAAACTCAGTGTATAAGAATGAACAAATATGATCACTGAATCTGCATTAAGCAGCAAATCAGATATAGTAACTAGGGTGAAAAAACCACAGCTGTGTTTTTGGAAAACACCTAATCTCATCTGATTGAGAAGAGGGAAGAGGAAAACATCTAATTTTCCAGGATTTCTAAAAGATCGATGAAGAGAAAACATAGTGGAACATAGATTTTCTGTACAAGGGGCTCACTAACAACACTGACTAAATCCCTTGTTTTTCAGGGAGAAAGGACAGCTGCAAACCCATTTAAACTGAGTGGTGTCCCAGTATCCTAAATTCTTGTTCAGCTAGCAACCCTTTAACATGACACTCCACCTGGACTGATGTGTTCTGCTTCTCAGCAGAGATTCCTGCTCTTCCTTAGGGGATCCAGAAAGGAAAATTGAGCAATAAATGTGGATGTAGCCTCTGAATAACGAGGTCTGAGCAGACATCCTTACATGCACTACTGTAACAAGTTTGTGGGAAGAGCTTGGCTCTCTCCAAGGCTCTCTCATCTCCTGTCACCCAGCATCACTGCGTCCTTGGCACTCCAAATTTATTAGGGTGCAGATGGGGACAGATCATGGTGCTGTGCTCTTCCCAGAGCTGCAAGAGGAAGGGCACTGACACTGCCCTGATGGCTCTGGTTCAACTCCACAGTGTGGATTAGTGCTCTAGTTATTTTCCTTTTCCCCAAACTCTAGCTCCTGCTAAAGCCCCTTTGTGGCTCCACTGTTGTGTCTCTGTTTTTTTTTGTCTCCCAAGGACTGCCAGGAGCAAACCCCTAGACCTCGTGCTCCAAACTGTGCCATGTACATCACACACTTGTTCTTCAGTAGTGATCACTGCAGAGGAACTACTAATTCCATCTCCAAGAAGAGACATCACGACTGTAGTTATCTGATCTCTACTGCTCAGACTGTCCTGAAACATTTAATTTTCCTTTCATGTGCTCATCTGGCTCCTCTCAGCTTCCCTCCTGAAGTTTCCATTCTGAGAGCAAGTAATCTGTCCCTCTGGATATATGCTCCTTTGTTTTCTTTTTGAGTGCTAGTAAGCAATTTCAAGTAAACTTAGAAATGAACATATTTAATTAATTTTAATTAAAATTACTAATTACTAATCTTTTAGTGCTTCTAAGTTTTAAAAAAAAGTTAATAATTTATTAATTGCATATATATAATAATTTAAAATATTCCACTTGTGCAGTGCAATTTATAGCCACATAACATATAGCAATATAAGATGCCACATGGACTCAGACTAGGGAAAGCCTGGATTTTTCATCTGTATTATTTCCTTTGCCATATGTAACCAGATTATGCTGTTGTTATTTAAAGAACACATAATTTGTTGTAAATGAGACATGAACATAAAAGGCAAAATAAAAACTGGAGAGGAATTACATGGGTTTTGCAGAATAAAAGTTGCAGCTTTGATACAGCACAGTGAAGTTAGGTAGGTGGCTCAATACCGAGAGCTAACATTAAAGAAATATAAATTCTCGATAAGTATAGTAAAAATATGCTCTCCAGTAGAAGTGTGAGGGAAAAAAAAAATCTTGAAAATCTCCACTTATATCTCTAACTTTCCTTCTATTACATGAGAAGGTGTGATGACAGGACAGCTCAGGTGCCTCACTCTGCAGCAGGAGGCAATGAGGCTGAATATTGCTCTGGATTTTTGCCAAATGTCATTCTTTGTCAGCTCAGTAGTAATTAGGAACCTGTCTCTTTGCATGAGGAAGCAAGTCTTCTCACAGACTTTCTTACAGAGACTGAACTGCCTTAGATATGTTCATGTACCATGTACCTCTGACCAGGAAAGATTCCAGGTTTAACAAAGCTTTGGCTCATTAAAATGACAAGGTTACAGTTCATTACTAATGCCACAAAAAGGAATGACCTACCCTTCACAGGGAGAATGGCACTAATGCAGCTGTTCAAAAAGCAACCCTGACTTCTACAGAATGCTGGGACAACAAATGCAGGGAAGGAAACAAAGTCATCTAATTCTGGAGAATAGTGTTTAGGTGTTACCTGATCACTGTCCTGTTCTCTCCCTGTTAAGCTGATACTAAGTGGACACAACTTATTGCTGGGATCTCTCCCTCTGGAGCTCGCTTGTTCCCTCATCTCACTTGTCCTTTCAGAAAAGATTATCTGGGAAAGCCAAACTTTCACCAATTAAGGCAGCAAAGAAATTGCAAAACTGGACATGCAGAGACTGCAGTAACTCCGAGGAGTGTGAGCTACAGTTAGCCCGAGACAAGCAAAAAAGCAAGCAGGTTTTTAATCCACATCTAAGCTTTTCCTCAGAAAACCAGTATCTAGAGTATTCCCCTTGAGACACTACCAGTATATTTCATTTCTTCCAAATGTTATTAAAAGGTAATAACAACTTAATGCAAAAATGTGCCGCACTGAGAAACAGATCTAAGACAATGAGACTGTAGCAGAAAGCTCCTCTGCCACTTAACAATAGAGAGTGAGAATACTTTCATTTATTTTCACTTAAAAAGGAAGTCACAGTCCTGTGACTGCATTGATAGGAACAATGTACACATACTTCTTTGCCTTGAACTAAGGAAAAAGGAGCTGGTTCTTTCAGATGGAGTGGCAGTGCACAGAAGTCTTCAGCTCTGCCTCCCTTTGCTCCCGATAAAAGCTTGGAGGAATGAACTCTCAGGAGATTAGCACACACACACGCCACTCCAAAAACTTTAGGCAGCATACATGTTCCTTTGAGTCTTGTACATGTGTTGTGTATAATGTGCTCTTTTTGATACTAAAAAGTTGCTAAGTTGTTCTCAAGCTGGAAAGGGTTTTCCATTTAGATAAGGCCAAAGCTACTGCACAGCACAAGCACATGGGTAACACTGGAGTCTGAGAGCAGCAGCACAACAAGCGCTGGCCGCTCCACCAGGGGCTGATAAGAACGATTCCATTTTACACAAATCCTACTGGAAGTTATTTAACCCCAACATGCATTCTTCTGGTGGCACTCAGCATCACCTTCCCACATCCCGCACCTTTCTTTCACAGCAGATTGTAACCAGTTGTCCTGTCCCTCTGCTTGGCTCTTTGCATTTAATCATTCTGTAAGTCCACACCTTTTCTAAACATTGGCTCCTAAAAATACCACATGGACATTACTCTCTATATCATGCACAGAATCAGCCCTTATATATAAGGAAGAAAGAAAGAAGGAATATTATTGAGATTAAAAAAATAAAAATTTCTATTTGCCTCAGTTTCTTCACTGTCATGGCAGCACCTTTGGATCAAACATGGTTCTCTCCTCTGCAAACACAGATTTGACACCAGGATGGGCTCTACTCCCTGTTGTTAAAGAACGTAACAACTTTGCACTTACTTATCTTCATTCACACATACAGGTCTAACACCAAGTTAGGAAATATGCAGTGCTGGATTTGCCCTGAAAAAAATAAACAAAGGCTTGCTGGATGCTTTCAGTGAATGGGACTGCCTTTAGCACAACATCCCTTCAATTGCTGCTGAAACACAGGAATTGTGGTGGGAGGATGTGGCGGCTACTTGGCGGCACAGAACAGCACTGAGCTCTCCTCCACGAATTTGAAACTGCTTGGGGCATTTAGGTTGGCAGAACTCTATAACCCAACTGGAACTATGCCAGCAGGGTTCACATGCTGCTCTTGAAAAGTGAGCCACCAAGGCTTTAATCACCACAAGTGCAAGGACTTAATTTTTCATCTCATTTGAAATATGCCAGGCTTGACAGCAGACCAAGCCTCTTATAGACTGCCATCTATTAATCAACAGTTTCCTGCTTCTCTGGATTGCCTTGGGTGTCTCCTGTTAGGAGTCCTGCAGTAGCCCTGCTTGGCTTAGCCTGTGACCTAGGAAAATCTTAGCCCACAACAGCAGGGCACAGGAGACATCCCGCACACAGGGCATATGGATCATCCATACTGTAAAATTCAACCTCCAGTTTCATCTGACATTCCTCATTTTCCACAGCAGTGGGAACATTTTGCCTTTGGCCAGGCAGCAGGTCCTAGATTTTAGGACCACAGCTGTACCCGGGCATCCCATCCATGTGACTTTCCACCAGGGGATCTAGGAGATGTGATGGGAGCTTGTCTCAACAGAGATGGTCCAAACATACCTGCAAGGAGCTCAGCTCGGTGAGCTCATGTCAGAAGGAATATCTGTGTGAAGGAAAAACTCCCTAAATAGATATGCTCCTTGTAAAACTGAGTTTTTGAGGAAATTCAGTGTTTCAGCCTGAATCACTGGAAATTTTAAACAGATACTAAGCATAAACTGTACTCTGTGAAAATCAGCTCATCTAAGGGAAATCGTTGTTTGCAATATCAGCATTAAGATACTTATCACTTTTTAATTCACGCAAAGGTTACTTTCCCAAGAGTCCTAAAAAAATACTGAATTGCATCAATAGACGTGATACTGTGACAAACCCTTTACATGCTGGAGTTTATAAGTATAACTGAACTATGCAGCAACACCACAACAATAAAATTCCACCTTGTTTTTTCAGCTCATCACAACCAGCTTGATTTAATACCGTGGTTTTAAAGACTTTGGAAAGAAAAGTTAGGGTCTGATGCTACAGAAGGATAAACAGATGGCTAAATCTCACCAAAATCCAAAAAGATTTTCACTTGTAATTCTAAAGTTCCTTAAAATCCCCCCCAAAATATCCCATCTCAAGATCCCTGTCCAAGGATATTCTATTTAACTGTACCTTTTATATTAAAAGACCCCAAAGAACATATGTACATGTTTTGATCACACCAAAAATATTTGTAGAATATTTCATACACACCCCAATAAAAAGTAACTGAATATAAACTTTGCTTTTCTGAACATGGTAAAGCCTGTAATACAGAAAAGTAAAACTCCATGGTAATAAATCATCGATTTTCTTTAAAACAGCAAAAGAAACAAGTTATTTCTGAAAGACTAGAGATGAGCTATCACCTCCAGCAGTACTGTGATTTAAAATACTCAGAGCAGAGAGAAAGCCTCGTGAGTGACTGTGTTAAAAAGTTTCCCATGCAAAACCCAGCGCATCCTTGTTTCATATTTAATTTGCAATAGGATCCCCAGCAGCTGAGCTGTGAGAGCTCTCCTGGCTGGTGCCCTGCTTCCTGCTGAGACGGGCTCCACACGAAGGGAGCACACGATTGAAGCCTAAATCCTCAGAGCTGCACCTCAGCTCCCTTTAAAGTTAATCTGCACACACTGGACTCCAAAGGAAATGAGAAGTGAGTTTCTCTCCCTTCCTATGGCACCGGGACTTCCTGTGTTTTAGTGATTGGTCAAGAACTATTATTTCCTCCATGCTATTCCCAGTTGTGACTGTCAGACGTAATTAGCGTTGTCCGCACGCCAGTGAAAAATATTTGTTTAAATAAGCCTGGAACCCAAGTCCCACATGCACAGAAACCCAGAGAAACGTGGAGAAACTCAGAGAATATTAAGATTCAAATATGCTGTGCCTGAACGAACATGCTGCTCTAAATATTTAGAAATGCAAAGTTCATTTGCTGAGATGAATATCCATAAAAATCTATGCAAGATAAGGGGTATTAAAATTATTCACTCTCCAGTTCAGGATGGATTATTTGGCCAATCTGTTAAGCTGCACTGCTCAGACACCCAGAATCTGTACCATCCTCCTCCCCTCAGGGAAAAGAGCTCATAACGTTTGAAGAAAAGTATGCTCCATCCCAACTGTAGAAATACACATGAAACACAGAGTCTTCCTTTAACACAACCCTTTGGAATGGGAAAGCAGCAGACATCAACAGTGAGAATGCAGAGGGCAAACAAGTTCACCAAAGAAAATAAATTAAGCAGAATGCTGCAGATTGAAAAGTGGCCAGAAGAAAGGCCATTTAAGTTGTTATCGACCTCTTTCAAACACACACACACAGAGCTGAACTTCAGTTTATCTCTCCATATAAAATACCACCCCTGGCAGCGAGGCGTCATCGCTTATATTCATCACCAAAAAATTAATCTCAAACCAAGTCAGAGAAATTTGTGACTTACTGTGTTACCACCTGAAGACCCACTGTTTTCCAGCCTTGGGCTAAGTACAAGCCAGATCCAGCCCTGCTCAAGTTTAACACTGCTCCTCAAAAACACAGGTATGCTATGGTAGGCTTTGCTTAACCGACCCAAACAATGCACACTTATACACAACATGCACACAGGGTTACATTTTACCCAGTCACGCTGTTCAAAGAAACAGAATCCAAACTAGAGAAATACAGAAAAATACTGTCTTGTCAAGTCATCAGAAAACCATTAATGTTTCTAATGAGTGCAATTACGAAAATGAAAGATTCCGAAAAAACAGAACTAAAGATGAACTTCAATTATCCAAGCATCTGGCTGCATGAACCAGGGTCATGTCTCCAAATGCCTTCTCATTTGAACTCTCCCTGTTATCCATCCAACTTTGTGTTTCTCCGAGCCCTGCAGAATTAACTGGAATTGCCTACACACAAAAATGAGTTATCCCTTCCTAATGACTTACCCAGTCACTAGCATTCTCTTTAGCTGACAGCTGGAAGAAACAGGAGCATGTACCAAAGGTGTAGAGTGGAAGAAGATGATCTCTAAGGTCCCTTCCAACCCTAATCCTAAGAAGACACTGAAGTCAAGAGCTGTATGGTAAAGTTAAAGTGCTTATCTGTGTGTGGCAAAAGACAAATAATTCAAATGAGCTTTCTTAGTCATAATTTCAAAAATTAGAAGGCAGAATTCCTTAGACTTAACCTGGACTGTACCACCTGCAGAAGTTTATAATGAGTCATTCCCCTGATTAATGCAAGAGAGATACAGGGTCCTGTAATCCACTCGTGATCTTTGTCTAGACAATGTTTTTTTCTGATGCTGAGATCAAGGTTAGGCAGGCTCAGCTATACTTGAAAAGGTGCACAAAACACCAAACAGTATCTGTTCCCAAGCTCCAAGCATGGATATTTTTCACAGGAGGTAAGAAACATTTCAGACACTTCAGAGGTGTTAAACTGAGAAAAGTTACTCTGCAAGTAACAGTTTTCTGGGCAGTTGTGTTATTCAGAACAACTACCTGGAGGGCCAGCTCCTGAATTCCGAGTGCCGCTGCTGCTAATAAGCAGCAGGAGGATGTTGACATTGCTTAAGGCCACGTCTCAAAATCAGACATACATAGGTCTCAACCAGCTTATTCTACTTCTACATCCCAGTACAAAATTAAGGCTTGCTTGGACTGAGATGATTCTCCAGAATTTTGGCACAAATTCCCATGCAGGTAGGTAAAAATCAAATTTGTGGCTTTGCTCCCAGTAGCTAAAATGATTTTTATTTGTTTTTTAAGTGCCAGGAATTGTTAGCAATCACTAACATGTTCATTAAGTTAAAGCATCCTTGGTGGCAGAAGACAGAGAAAGAAAGAAAAACATTTGATTTAAGAAAAATAGGAAACATTTCTGCATGAAGTGAAAACACTGAAAAATAATAAAGTTACATGGTCAGCCCTTAAAATAGGCCAGTTGTGCTTCTCTTTTATGCTGCTTAAAGAATCAGGCAGATTTTCCATTTCCCACTCTCTTCCCTCAAGTCCCCAAAAATACTCAGAGCAGTCTGGGGAAGTCTGAAAAGACCAAGAACAGTAACACCCAGCTATCAGATGATAACCTAATTTGAAACTTATGCTTCCAAAGGCACAAAGGTGTCTGATGATCCAGCTGAAATAAAATCCTCAAGCATAGCTGCAGTAGGCAGTGCAGGAAGCAACACAGGCACTAAACAAAGTCACACATTGTCAGAAAAGGGAAAAAACTGATCTGACGTGACGAGTCAAGACAAGTGACAAAAGTTTTGCTGAAAAAGGATCAGTAGGAAATTAAAATCATGACAGCATTTCTGTTCAAAATACACAAGACAATAGAATCCTTTTATCACAAAGTCCCATTTTCTCCTCCAGTTTTATTCGAACCAAAATTGCAATTTGCACATCACAATGCAGTGAAAGGATCCATGACTTTCATTCCCATTCCATATAAATAATTTACTGCAAAAGGCTGGCTTTTATCAGGCAACTTCTGTGTTTTGTAGTTTTTATTTTTGAATCCTTAAGAATCACTAACTTGTAAGTTATTTAAACAGGTCTGAAAAACAGAAAAATCTTTGTGAGAAGGTTTTAAAAGGATGATACCCCCTTGAAGTCACATTAGCTTCATTTCAATTGCTATATGCAGCAAATAAAACTAGATAGCTTAAGAAACTAAACAAATAAATTTTCACAATGCTGAATTTTTGTGGTTAGTTTTACTAACTCCTTGCTATTACTTGTAAAAAATTGGAGGCAGCATCTTTACAAAATTTATTTTCTGATTTGCTTCTTCATGTATAGTCAGGTTCCACCTGATTTATTTTGAAGGATAAAAAACTTAAAAGACCCTAACAAACAAAAACATGAAAATTCATCACAAGCCTCTTCTACAATTTAAAAAAAAAAAAAAAAAATTTTTAATCTGTGTCCTCCATTCCCCACTTCTAGCTGCCATTAAGTTTCTTAAAAAATAGCAAGAGTTTTGGGCCTTTTTTCCAAAGACATGAATTATTAGAAGTTAGGTACTAGTCTCCTAGACAATATAAAATAGTGCATGTGTCTGTCTCCACAGTCTACAGATCCCAGCTATGTGAGTTAGTTCCTGCCACAGAAGAAGTTTTACTATGGCACTTATTACATTGAGGTATTTTTTCCTCTAAGTGCTGCAAATTAAAGAAGCTTTCCTGTAAAAATTTATTTAACTCCACATTTTTTAAAAAAAACAAACTTCACTAAATCATTTTTTGCAGGATTTCACTGGAAATTATGCTTTTGATTATGATACAGCTTCTTAAGAATAGGCAGAGATACAGTTGTCCTTCCAACTACAGCTCTATCAGCACGCCTTGCAGAAAAATTATTTTTCTGTTAAATGGCAAGATTTAAAGCAGGCACATTTTCCATACACTTTTTTTTGTTCCTGTCTCGTATTTTCCTTTGAAACCTGCCTCTCCTATTGGCTCCTTCTCAGTGCCTTTCTTCTGGCTGCATCTCAAGCTCGGCTGCTTTTCTCATTTTGTCTTTTTCTCCTGTTGCTCCTTCCTTGCTGGGCTGCTGCAGACATGAGGATTCCTTCTCACAAAAGCAATCAGAGTCTGACTCTCAGGGCACTGCACACACAGGTAAAGGATGCCTGGAGTATCAGCAACCAGGCACAGGGAGCAGCCAGGAGCAAAATCTTCACACTCTGGTAGGGGTTTAAGTTTTCAGACTGCTTGAATACACAGTACCTGTTTGTCGAGGAGTGGTGGTTTCCTAACCAACTGTACTGGAAAAGCTCTGTTGAAAAGATCACTGCTGCTTTAGAATCATTGGTGCAGCTGCTAGAATAAGGGAGAGTTAGTCTATGGGGTTAAACTAGAGCTGGGGAAAGGCAGAAAGGTGAAAAAATGACAACAGCGAGACCTGTGCTACCGAAGTGAATACCCCAGAATCCCTTTAAAAGCCCATCATATTCTGATTTACAAAGAGGGACTGGCTTTGTTTAACCCTTGGAGAAACCAGAGCCTGAAATCACCCTGGTGTGAGATCCACGGCTTGCTACATTCCCTTCTGGACCATGGTCACAGAAAGCACTGCCAGCCTGAAGGGACAGTGACAATTTTTAAGTTCTGATCTATTTCCCACTGGAGCTCGACACTAATGCTTTTTGTCACCCTGATGCTTAATGCTTTATACAATTCTAGCACTGGCAGAACCTAAACAGAAAAATGTGCTCTTTTGATTAGCACCTTGCTTCACCAGCACCCCAAATTCTCATCAATTCAAATGAGATTTGCAGCAGCTACCACGGCATGAAAAAAACTAGAGATGTGCTGAGATGAGCTGCAATTTGACAGCTGGGTTTCCACGCTTCCAGGTGGCTGGGAGCATCAGGTTTTGGGAGGTAACAGGTCCTAGCATCACATCACCAGCAAAAAGGGGAAAAGGCAGGAGTGTAAGAAGATCAGCAATTTTAGGCTTTGATCTGACAGGGAAATAAAATGCTCTGACAGAAAAGGCTACAAATAAATCTGAATTTGTAAACTGTGCCAAGAACTCGTCCTGACTCAATGATCAGAAATACAATGCCACTCTTGAGCACACATTACCAGGAATGAAAGACAACAAAATTTAATGCCTGGTAAAAATTACATTTGCTCCCAGATTGTTTTCAAGGGAAAGGAGCTGAACCTCGAGGAGTGGGAGTGAAGCAGAGGACAGGAAAAAATGCAGCTGGAACTGCAGAGAAAATCTGACTCTCTAAAAGCTACCCTTCTCCCCACAAAATATCTAAACTAGTGGGAAGAGATTCTCATGTCTTCTCCCTCACATCCTGCTTACATGCACCAGCACAACCAGAGTGTAAGAGAGGAACAATGGTCTAATGCGAATACCACAGACTATGAACAGCACTGCACACACAAAAACAATGTGTTTTCTTCAGTTTTTCGGACAGAAAAGCAGGGATGGCAGCCTGTGACTTCAAAAAGTCACAAAAAGAGAGCAGTTGACATAAAGTGGTTATTTAAAAAAAATTATTATTATTTTTTAAATGAAGTGATAACAAGAGGCAGCAAGCGTAGATAGAGATTAATTCCAGGAAGCTTAAAAATAAGGATCCCGTGGCACATGCAGGATTCACATCTCACTTTTCTTTGTTTTAATCATGGAGAATGGTGCATGTTCTTACAACACCAGGACTCAGGCCTCTCAACATTATCATAAAATGCAACAGTGATTATTATTAGCTGTGGAGAAGTATCTGGGCTTTCTCAGCTGGCCTAGTTTCAGCACATACTGTTTTGCTTCAAATGCAATCAACAAATTCTATGAAGTTGATTTATTGCAAAATGTATGTTCTCTTGCATTAAAGCACAAGAAATAAAGCATGACCATCATGTTTTGTAACTAATTTATTTTTTTCTCCTTTTTTAATCTGTCTTACAAGTTTACCATGACATTTTAGTGACAACAGTGCTAAACTAACTCAAAAACAAAAAGGAGACTAATTAAAAATAGGCAGACAGCGAACATCATGATACATTGGCATAAAATTATCCCTTCAGTGTCCTTTGTAAAAATACTGCTAAAAATCCAACATTTTCCATGGCAATACTGAGTCAGATTGTTTTATAATATATAGAATTTTATATGGAGATCCTCACAGCTCAAGCATTTGGTTAGAGCGTGCACTCCATATTTAAGGCAAGAAAACATTTTCTGCTTTCTTGGAAGAAAACTTGTATCACTGAACTGAACTTCTAACTGACACAACTTATGATTCTTGAAAACTTATTTGCCTTCCTCCCTTTCCCCCACAACTTCAGGAATCACTCAGAGTTCTTTCAGAATTTCTTACTGCTGAGCACAATGAAGGAGATGGCTCCTCTCAGGTTGGAAGGGCTTTCTGCTCTTATGGACTTCTCTGGCAATGATAACTACGACATCTCTCGAGCTGCTGGGCAGCCTCTGCACAGCCTGAACCACCACCAGTTCTGGAGTAAGTGGAAATAAGAAATTGGTTACATGTGCAGAACTAAAGGACTTTTGGGAAGGAGGGCAGCAACACCTACTGGTCGTGGTGCAGACTGAACACTGCTTTGGTTTTTAAATTAACAGTACTGATAAAAGAGTTTTTTCTTACTAAAAGTCATGGCTACATTATTGCTAAAATATACCAGCACTCATAATTTCTGACCCCAATAGTAAATAAATATTCATAACTGAGTTGAGCTCGGGGATTGATATAAAATGGGACATAAGGAATCCTGCTGATGATTCCCTAAAGTCACTGTAAGATTTACAACACACATCTTAATGTGCACAAAGCCCTTCTCCACTTCTAATTATTGCCTATTCAAAGCAACTCAGATATTTTGGACTGAACAATCTGAGCAGCCTCATTTTTTTTTATACACTATAAATTATTGCGAAGTATTTAAATGGCTTCTGCAATTCTTCAGTATTTTTACCATGCATTCCTTTAATCTCCAAAAGTAAGTTTTTCTTACAAATTTTACTTGGAATAATATACAACAAAACATATACAGAAGTTTTATGATCCACCTCATCCTTTTCAAAAATAAACCACAGAGTACAAACACCATTTTCAGAAAACACTTAATTCAAATTAAAATGTTCTCAACTGTAAATATTTTAAATCAACTATAACAAAGCTGCATTCAGCAACTGTATTTAATGCTTCCTTTAAATTTCCATTAAAAATATTTTAGTCATTTTTTCAAGTTGTGTGTGTCTATAGGTCCTCTGATACACTACCCTTAGGCATCAGAAGTTTTCCTGGTTCTCATCCAACTTTGGAAATAATATCTTCTTGCTTCAGGTGTTAAAAGGATTCATACATTATTTATAAGGACTGCTAAAATCTAACTCCTGGATCTAACTTGCAAGAGAAAGAGTATAAAAAGTTACATATAGAAAAAAAAGAAAAGGCACAACTGAGCACAACTGTCCCCATTTCAATTTTTAGCCTCTCTTTGTTAGTCGTGTATTGCCAGGCTGAGTCTGTAACTCTCCTCTCTCCCTCCCCACGCTCAGATATTTGTCTGCAGCTGCTTTGAGACTCGCTGGATTTGACTTTCTTGCATATTTTAAAATATGATTTTCCCAGGGAAAAAAACTAAAACAACTGCAACACTGCTGGGCAACTTATTACACTTCAAAGACACCAGATTTCTCTGACAGAATGGTGTTTGTTTACCTCCTGAAGAATCAGGCTAAAGCGAGCAGCCAGAACAGGGGAGCTAAAATCCCCATTCACTTCCCAAAGTCTTCTTCCTCAGTACTCTTCTTTTATATATGCTGTCTACTCATATGATATTTACATTTTGTTTACCTCTTCCTGGTTTGAGAGAGTTCATTGTTAGATTTTTTAACAAACTTCACAAGGGTGAGACTTGTAAGGATCTCCTTACCAATTTAAGAAAGTATTTCTGTTTGAACAGCAGTTTCATTTCCTGGCTTGTATTAAAGCAAGAAACACTGAAATGCTATTGATCTATAAAACACAACTAAAGGAAACAGAAAATTAAAAGTCTACAGAGCTTCAGAAATACTCACCAGGATGAGTAAGTCCTTACCTTATTACTGGAATGAGCATATTTGTGCTCAGAACACACCAAACCCAGTACCTGCTCCTCAGATACCTGTTCCTGACCACAATTTCACTTGCTCTAACTGGAGCACACAGCAACTGCATCTTTAGCTGAACATGATGTCAGAAAGCTTGAACATACACTTCCTACAGCTTGCTAAATCACTGGAATACTGCCCCATGCCACGCTTGTAGCAGCCCAGCAATGGATTTCTTTGCCCAACAAGGTGATGTTGCTTATGTTCATCCTCACATGGGCAGAGTTTTTACACCTATTTCAACATGCAGACTTTGAGCCCTTACTTCTTAAAAAAGGAGCATGATATCCCTTCTGTCCCCACAAAATTCTAAATTATCTTGTGCAGGTTGCACCTGTTCATAACACTCTTTTGGAAAGTTAAGTTCTTCTGTCTGGAATTTTTATACCCACGACCTTACATATATTTATTTCCACACAGAGCACAGTTGTGTGCTGTTCGCTATTCAAAGGGCAAGTCAGATTAGGTGATGTTTCTTAAAGGTTTATCTTATAAGCAATCAAGTCTCATATAGCTGAAAAACAGAGAAAACAAGTATGCTTTTTCCACTGCCACAGTTAAAATTTTCAGGTCAATTGCATCTCATAGCACTTGTATAGCTGGTTTCACTGTTTCTGCAACCCTTGCCTCTGTGGGACAAGAAAGGGAAGGAGCAGCTGGAACAGTGATGATGAAACCCTAATCAGTGTTAGCAAAGAAACTTAAAACCCAGTACAATGCCTCTAAAATACTCTTACTTCCTATATCTTAAAGCAGAATTCATTTTAATTGGAAAATGAGGTTTTTCTGTTTGGTTGGGTTTGGGTTTTTTGGTGAAATTTGCTACAAGTAAGGAGAAACAGCTATCAGGAGCAGGAAATGCTGTGCCAGTCTCACCAGCCTTCCTTCTTCTACCTTTACCAAATTACAGAAGCTCTTGCAGGATGCAGAAGGGGGAGGCTAACACATAAAAGGTAATGCTAAGCACTTATTCCTATTGTCATCTGAAAACTTAAAATTTAGAATGCATTATTGAAATATGGAGTAACATGCTGAATTTTTGGCACAAGTTAATCTGGAAGGAAAGCAAAAACAGTGGAGAACAAACCTGCCACAGCACTGCTACCTGTTTTGCAACCCTGCTTTGGTTACACCCCATGGTCCCTTCCTGAGCCACAGGGCAGCACAGCTTGAGCTGCTGGGGGATGCCCACAAATTCCCAAATACACCAAAAGTGAAAGCAAAGGATGGATTTCGCACCTTCTTGAGAGGAGACAATAGGTGGCAGGTAATCAGGGATGTACTCCTTCCTCTCTTCTGCATCCTTACTTCCCAGCTGGGGGAACTGGAGGACATTGTTCTTGCTGACAGGGAACGAAGGGATTTGATGTGCAAAAGTGACAGGTTCAATATTGTGTATGTAATCTTCCAGCTCGTGCAGGTTAACCCCCATAAGCTTGAAGGCATCGCCTACGTCATCCAAAATTGGATCTGTGCGGCCATCTGGAACAAAAAAAAAGCAACAGGAGAACAATATTTTCACAGAAATCCAGGTTAAAAAATTCAGCCTGAAGATGCTTTGAGATTACAGCCCCCCAGCTCATCACCAGTAAGAGAGGTGGATTTACTGCCCCACAGTTCTACCAGGTTTACTTTCAGAAGGGTTTTGTTTTGAGCCATCACTTTGTTTCAAATCCTACCACTGAAGAATTGCACTCCAGGAAGCAAATCGAGCCCAAACGAGGGAACAACAACAGGCAGCTTTACCTGGCAACAGTCAATTAACACCACACGACCCCTTATGCAGAAAGCGTTCTTTATCAGTTGGAACAGATCAAACATTATTTCTCAACCTAGAAAAGGAATAATTTCTTTTTTTTCTTTTTTTAACTGACTGTTGTTTACAGAGGGAAAAGAAAAAAAAGGGTCTCTTGATATAAAAAACCTTCACAAACTATCTTTCCACCAGATGAAATCTACAGGCTTCATAAACTATGAGCCATTTCATCTACTGGTTAGCTACACCTCCTGGATAAAAGAGAGGAATATTAAGTAGTGGTCTGATGAGGAGACAATATTTTATACTATACTTCAGGGACTGATTTCCTGGGGGGCAACTTAAGATTGATTCTACAGCAAAAATCTTGCTTTCTTCACAAAAAGCACAGTGAAACCTCCCTGGCCAGGCAGTTGGGATCTTTATTTAATAGGATTTCCAAGAAAACAGTCCAACAGAGGATGCAGTTTGTGCTATACAATTAATTTGGCTCAAAGCTTTAAATTACACTTGCAGAAGTCCAAGTACCTCAGTTTCCCTGACTTGACAGAGGAAAATCCCTCGAAAGGCCTCCGGAGGGAGAACTGGGCACCTGGCTTTGGCAGCCAAGGCAACACTTCGAGTCTCTTCCTGACTTTTCATAACAACAATAACCCAAAAACAATGCTGTAAACCCCAAACATGATTTTTAATTCAATAAAATGATATACAGAATTATTACAATTCTGTAGAATTGGCTTATGAAGATATTACATCCCTATATGATGATAAGCTGTGATTTACTTTAAAAAGTAATTATGGAAAAGCAGCCTGTGCTTATTGAAGGAACACAATGGCTATTGTGGAGGCCTGGCTCCAGAGAATGGGGGGATGCTCTTTTGTTTGTCCTTTAACCTAATCTCTTCTTGGTTTATCTTGAAGCCAAGGCAGCTGAGCGGGCTGGTTCTCACATCACTGCATGAATTCCAACCCCCAGCCAACTCACGCCTGCAGGTACGTTTAGAAAATGAGAATTTTGTTCTAGAATTTCCCTTCTTAAGTCTTGTGGTGAAGATAAGGATAATACTCAGATTATGGGGTTGATTCTCAGCTCTCCAACACTGGCCTCTTGTGTGACTCTGGGCAAGACTCGCTTGTGTTTTAATTCTTTCCACAGCTAAAAGGGAGATCAGACCAAGTTACTGCCAGTTTTACCCTCCTGTATTTGGAATGTGAACTCTGCAGGGTGAGAAGCACCTCGCAGTTTGTGTTTGTGTAATACCCGTGTTTGTATAAGTGCAATACCAGTCTGCTTTGCAAAATCCAGGCTTGCATGCACATAATTACATAAGGATATCACCACTTCAGAGTAGTTATGAAAGCCTTATACTTAGGGGGGGAAAAAAGTGTGCTTTATGCTTAAAAAATTAAATTCAGGTAATTGACACCACTAAGAAGTTTTGTGTTGCTGCTTTTAGTTGCTCTGCAGGCTATGAAGGTACCCGTGAACTCACTGAAGCATTTTCTAAGCTGTCAAGATTTAACAGGTACAAGTTTGACAGAGAGCTGAAAAGAAAAACTTGGGGAAAACTTTTTAAAAGTCTTTCCTAGATCTGCACATGATCTTTTTAACGTCCAGAAAAGTGTGCTGACATGATTAGCAAGTGATAAATGCTAAAAAGGAATTATTTCTACAAGTGCTTTTTAAGAACACGTGGCAGAGAAGCAGCTACTAAGTGTAACTGAAGCATGGAAATATTTAACAACTGTATCATAAAACAATTATGTGTATTAGAAAGTGGGTTCAAAAGGTGACCAAAAAAACCCCAAAGAAGATTCAATTTTCCCAGAGCTTTGACATTTGCCTCCAAAGAGACAGTGCTAAGTTTAAAGTCTGATTGAAAGTTAAAAATAATGTTTAAACCTGCAACTGTCAGAGGGATGAAAGGATGGAGCCGTTAACCCTTCTTTTCAAGAGAGTGTCCTCAGTGATAAAAGTGTTTGAAAAAACTTTCAGGTCTGTATTCATATCTGTATTTAAAATCAAACCAGCTATCGACTGGAAATTATCACAGCATAAAAATACATTAAATGTATTTCCAGGTTATTCATCAAATAAAGACTTTATATTTTTATTTCAACAGTTTAGCATTTCTCTTCTTTCTCTGGCTTAATAAAAAAAATCAGTAAAATAGCAGAAGCCAGACACATGAAAGGGAATGCTGACAAACATGTAACACACTCTCTCCTGGTGTTTCATTTAGTCTTTTTTCTGTGAGCAAATGATGCCAAGAAAAGAAGTTTAATCTGTGCATACTGAACTTATCTCAATATTCTTCACATATCTGTGCTATCCTCAGTTTAAAAATTCAGATGCTGAAGCCTTCCAGTGAAATAATTAATCTAATGTCACACAGCAAGTCAGTGCCAGATCACAGACACTTCAGAGCTTTGGTTTCCAGTCTCTGCTGTTCTTTATACCACAACATTTTAAATACTATCATTGTTCAGGGAATGAGAAGGAAGGAGGTGGAAATAGTTTATCCAGCAAGTTACAACTCTCCTCCTTATGCCCCATGAACAGTGAACTAGGAAAATACCTTTCTCACAAGATTTTAAGCTGCACTATCTCCCTGAATGGGAATTGTGCTCCAAAAGTGGTAAAGCTGTGCCAGCAGCAGAGCTAAATTAAGACCATTTGGTCTCAAAACAGCTCACCAGAAACCTGTGGGAAAGCCCATGCAGCTAAGATACTCTCAGCTTCCCTGGGTATGAGAATGAGCACCAGGTGAGGAGGAATCTGCACATGGAATTGCATCCCAAAAAAGTACTGGACTGAAGTGATGGGCAAGGAGAATCCAGGCAGAGCAGAGTATTTGTGTGGAAAGTTATCCAGCCCTCAGTCCCACTGCTCAGCATCACCAACCCATCCACAAGGAAAACCTAATCAAACAGAATGAGGATGGAGCACTAATCTCCCCTACAAACAAGGGTTTGGGCTGTGGGGAAAAGGAATTTTTAGAAGCTCCTAAAGCTGAATTATTTTTGCAAAAGTCACAAGAACTCCTCCAGCAAACAGGCTGGCCAGTGCTTATGTCATCCAAAGGCACTGTGAGGGGCTCTGTGGCAGTTAGGGAACTGTCTTGCCTTAAATTCTGTCTCAGGAATAGCTGATTTCCTTTTGTCAAACTCACCCCCTCCATCTCCTCCTTCCTGGCCCAAAGTTTGTATGAATGAGTGAAAATTTAACAGGCAAGTAAGTACAGAACAGAAGAGCTTTTAGTTTCATGCCAGGTTTCTTAAAGGAAGCAACTACAGTTCTGTAATAAATATACTGAGAAAAATTAATGAGTCACCACCCATGCAACATGCACACGTGTTATTAATAGCTCAGCATTCTCCCTCACGGCTGCTGTAAAAGAGATTTTTTTTAGATTTTATTTTAACCAGCAAATTATTAGGTATAGCTCCTTGGTATTTTAATTACAGGCTCTATCACAAATTCCTTGTGCTCCAGCATGTCACACAAAGTTACTCCAGGATAACTGTTTCATAGAGACAACACAGCTTCTATCCAGCAAAGTCATAAGCATGCACAATAGGTTATTTAATAAGTTTAGATGCCTTACTTAAATGCACTTAAGTGGGGAAAAAAGGGTCCAATAAATGTAGTTACCAGTCAGGCAAAAGCATCTTCTTGCTATTGGTGCTCAGAGTCTGCTCCTCCTCCCAGTAACTTCAGAAACGTCAAGCAAAAAAAACCACATTGTCCTTCTTTATATTAGTAGCCAGTAAGAAGTTAATTAGCTTAAAAGCATCAACACTTAAGGTTATCAGGACATAAAATGCACACTTATAATGAATGCTGCAGGCCCAGGATAGATCCTTGCTACAAAATCCTTCAAGGACCAGCAGAGAGAATCATCTCATTTAAACTGATCACCAACAATCTAATCCTTTCATAGAGATTATTTCTGTATAGTGGTAAGAATGAAGTAACTAAAAAAAAGAACAAAACCAAAGAAAACATACGAGGTAAATTTGACATTATAAAGAAATAAAAAATTGGCTGATGCCAGGTGAATTCTCTCCTCTGTGGTAATTATCAACGAAAATACTGGTCTGCTGTTTGCATTCTCCCTTTGTCATAATGAAGTTTACAGGAGACTGTGCAGACCTTGGAGCAATTTTGGAGCCAGTTTTGCCTTGGAAAACATTTTGCAATATCAGTAATTTTTCCTTCCAGTTATAATACTATGCTCCCCAGATCAGAACCTGCCTTTCAACAAAAATGCAGCTGCATTAATAATACCAATTTCAATAAAGTCATTAATATTTTTATATGTATATATAATTAGTATGTAGTCCTGCAAGGAATGGGGACTTGGACTCAATGATCCATGTGAGTCCCTTCCAACTTGAGATATTCTACAATTCTGTGTTTGCATAAAAATAATCTTCAAAAACGTAGTCAAACAATATGAAACCAAATACCAACTTTTAAACTTTATTTCCTAACTGTTAGCAAATTTTGGGAGGAAAAAAAAATCACAGCATATAAGATCAACACTGAAAATGGAAGGAAAGCAAAGGAAAATACACCTCTAAATTCAAAAAGTTAATTATCCAGCTTGTTACACTTCTAGATGGAGCAGCAGGTAATCTAAATTTGTCCTGTTGAAATATGCCCAGGTGCCCTCAGTGACAGAAGTTAAATAGCTTCTATCTGACTGGTTTTTAGAGCAAAGTACCACAAAAAAGAGGCTTTAGGAGGTGTGAGCAACAGCTCCCCTCCTCATCCCTCCCATGAACTGCACCACTCCCATAAACAGACTGGAAACTGAACTCCCTCACTGGATGTGTTAAGAGGTAAAACATGACATATTCTGCATGTCTACAACCCACTGCTCAAGCTACATTAGCTAAATTCATGGCAAAGAAAGCAGATTCTGATCTGTCCTCATGGACAGCTCCCCAGTATAAAAAAAACCCAACCTACACAATCCAGAGCAGATAAGTCAAAGCACTAGCTCTGCCACCCCTCTATCAAACCATATGAAACAGGAGGGCAAAACAAAGTGGCACCTAACAGGAAGCCTTTCCCTTTTCACCTCTGCTTAAAACCAACAACAACGCAGAACTCTGCTCTCAGAAACCACTCCACATCGGTTTGTTTTGTAGCCTGATACCTTAATTACATACTCCAACACTGGTTTTCAAATATTTAATTTAAATTTTAGGATAAAACAGCTCACAGCATATTGAATGGTGTTCCTTTGACAAGCTTTCCACAAATTTGAGCAGCATAATATGGTGTACTTTAAGAGGAAAACCCTGATTTTCTCCCTGTAAGTTCAGCCTCTCCCCCACCCCCCAACACATCATTCAGAAGCATTTCACGGCATCAAACACATCTCAAACCCACTTTGCAAATCCTTTCGCCTTCTCTTTGCAGCCACAGAAGCTCCCATCAACTACAGCTACTGCAAATGCAAAGAAACAACAGCAGAAAAGTAATGAAAATCTTGAATGTAGCTCTCCTAATGGGATGTAACAGCTGGAACAAAGATCTAACCCAGCTGGGAGAGCCATAATTTTCTTCTGCAAGTGAGAGGACACGTGAGCAGCGATGACAGGCTTTTCACAGCGATACCACAGTGTCTCAACTACGTCAGAGTAAATCCATTCAGTTTGGAACACAAAGATTATGTCCCTCAGCTGACAGCCCTGCTAACTCAAACCCCACTGGTCTGACTCTGAGATAACGCCCTGACAATGAAGATGCTACAATTGGAATTTAATTAATTCTACTTATGCAAAACCATGGCAGAATTAAGCTCATTCATCCAGAGATGGGTTTGTACAGTAACTTATTTCAGGAGCAAAAGGAAACAATTCTGAAATTGCAGGGAGATGTCAGCTCAGTATTAAGATGTTCTTTTACAAACCTTTATAAAGAAAGAAATACAGGGATCATTTTAAGAGACATTATACAAAAAATAGCACATCACTGGCACAAATACAGCATATTCCCCTTCTCCTCAAAGAAAAAAAAAAAAAAAAAACCACAAAAAAACACCAAACAAAAAGACTGTGATACTTGTGGTACTTCCTTCCCCATTCATAGAGGGGACAAATGCCTTTTGCCACTTTCAGTAAGCAAACCCAAAGCAAGAGAGGTATGGCTGAGCTCTACAAACTCCAGTCCTCAGCACCAAAAAATTTATTTGCATCATCTCTATGTCTTTTTCTCCCAGTCTTAGAAACACTGCAGCACAAGCATCTTCCCCAGAATTTGTAACAACCCTATGAAAGGACAACTGAGGCCAAACCTAGGTGAGCTTCTTTTTCACCTCAAAACTCCTACCTCCTAAACCCTCTCTGTTGTCTCCTTTAATCACTTTAAAGATAATTTCTTTGTGGATAGGGATACAAACTTCAGAGCTGCATTTATGCTGCTGGGATATATGGGTTAATATTGAACAGTCCCATTTCTAGACTAACTTGCTCTCAAAACTGGGGAAAGTTGTACAATTAAACCTATTCAACCTGAGAAATCCACTTTGCAGCACACAGTTATTCCTAAGCTTGGTTACACTGGCACTGTCAGACTTGAATTCAATTATTCCTGAAATGATGAAGCAGAGCCAGGAGCAGGTACACTCAGCTCATCACTTTGTTTCATGAGGGATCCCTGCAGCAGTGAGAACTTCTCTTCCCTTCTTCAGAGAAGGAGCACAACATCCAGCAGCAGCACTTCCAGGTTGTGGTTGCTCCTCTCCTGACCAAGCCACTCACAGCATGCTTCCCATCTCTGCACACCCTCCAAATTCACCCCCACAGAGGAATCCAACACACCCAGCCCTCACAGTTCCTTGGATCTTGATGCTGCATCCAATCCAGCACCAGCTGACAGCAACATGCCTCTGATGTTCCTCTCAACCTGTGGCTGACACCTCATTAGCACAGTTCCCACAGCTTGGACACAAGTACTGGCAAACATTCCCAGTGGTGCATTTCAGGGCTCCCACCCCTGTTACCTCTCCAGCAACCTCCTGCAGGTCCCAGCATATTCTCTGAACTGGTGGTGGCTACAGTAACCCTCAAATCCACGAGTCACCTTCTCCCTACCCTGGACTTCAGGCAATCAATTATCCATCCCAGCTCCAACCCCTGCCAGACCCAACTGCTCTGACCTCTGCCCCAGGGGCCCTCCAGGACCCTCCCAGCACACATGGAGCAGCAGTTGCCTACAATGCCACAGCTCTCCAGTATGCCAGAGGAAGGGGGGACATGTCCCTCTTGGCACAGCAGGCACAAGCAGCCCTGTTGTCCCAGGCATACAGCCTACATCCACCTCTCCAGAGTACCCCTGCTCCCCAAAGTCCCTCCACTATGGAGATCCCCCTTCATCTCCTTCCTATTACTCACAGATGCAGCAGGAGCACTGGCAGCCCCATCTGTGCACACAAATCTCTGCCACATGACAGAGATGACACATGACACCCTCCCTGCCCCACATGTAGGGCAGCAAAGGCTCCACACACAGACCCATGACCCTCTAACCACACCCACAGCCTGAGCCTTGCTCCTCATTCCCACATTTCCTGTGTTTAGAGCCGGCAGTGACCCTGACAGCCTCCCTCTCCCTGCAGATTGTCACCTCCCCACCCCTTCCTGACCCACCAGCACCCTTTCCTGACATTCCCAGACCCAGCACACGCCTACCACCCTCTCAGCCCCACTGGCAGCATTACTGACCAAGCAAGCAACTGGGCATCCCACCCTCCAACCCCCCATGTTCTGCAGGTACCAGCAGGACATCCAACCTCTCAGCAGCTCCACTGCAGGCTCTGCAGGGACACTCACAATCCCAAAGGACACACAACTGCATCCTCTACCACACACGCAGACCCAGCAGTGGTGCTCCCTTCCCAACCCCATCAACACCCATATTCCACGCTCCTGTGTGACCCAGCCAGCAGTCCTTGGCACTGATTCCCAGGCCTCTCCTCCTTCTCTTCTCCCACTTGCTGTAAACTCAGCCCTTCCATGCTCCCACCCCAACACCACCTCACTCCAAATCCAGTGAGGTCCTGGGCATTCTGCTCCCCCACCATCATTTCCAGCTCCTTCTGTACAACCTCAATGGCAGCATTGGCTATGTCCAGTCCCTCCACATGCAGCCAAATCTCTTCCTCTGCCTCCACACGAGGACACCCATACCTCATGCCACGTGCACTAAATTATCCCCAGCCCCAACCCACCCCTTCTGCACTCCACAATTCCAGTGTGCAGCCCTGCCACACTCCCACATCCTGTGCACTACAGCTCCACTTCCCCCAAAACATGTTAGGGCATCCCTGCCTTCCCACATTCCCCACACACATGTTCCCAGTCCCACAGTACCACTGCTTCCCCCCTCTACACAAACATTCCCAGAGCACCCCAGCAACAGGACTTCCAGGCACACCACTCCCTCCCCATGCAGGAGGGAGTCCAAGCTTTGCACCCTCCATCCTCAGCACTTCCCCTTGGGCCAGAATAGGAAACCCCACACACATCTCCACCTGCACTGGGCCCCTACAGCCCCCTCAGCACTGGCCCCAGGCACAAAAGATGACCCAAAGATGAGCCATGACAACACAGCACCAAATCCTCCCATGTACACATCCCACCAGGAAAAGAGGCGGGCTGCCCCTTCTCCTTCCAGTTCAATCTCCTCCCAGATTCAGAACATCCCAGCAATGGGGCCAACACTCCCCTCTTCCCCTCCCATACTTGTGTCTCCCCCTCCCCAGCACCCTGCATGCTGTAGCCAGAGAGACTGGGACAGCACCCCCATGTCCCCACATCCCAGACCCGCTGCCATAGAGCCTCCTTTTCTCCAACTCCAGCCCCACAGTCCCAACTCCTCACCCATACCCAGACCCACTGCCCCACACTCCTCCCTGGCACCAGGACCCCCCTGCCCCAGTGCTGCCCCACGGCTTCCCTCCCCATCCTCCCAGTCCTGTGCACTGCCCCACGGCCCCGCTCCCCTTCCCAGAGCCCCCAGCCCATGGGCTGATCTTCCCCAAACCCACACCTCGCACTCACTGACCCAAGACCCCAGCACTGCCCAAATCCCACCTCCCCGCACTCTTCTGCCCTGCCCAAATGACCACACCCCCATGAACCTCCCCTGCCAAGCATCCCCAGCTCCTGGCACTGCCCGACCAGCAGCAGCTTCCAGCTGCCCTCCCCACACCTCCACAATGCTCCCCCACAGCCTTTCCCCACTCCCAGAGCCCCCAGCGCTGCCCAAACTCACCTCCCTGTGCCCTCCTGCCCTGTCCCCCAGACCCTTGCCCTGCCCAAACCCACTCCCTGTGCCCTCCTGCCCTGTCCCCCAGACCCCTCCGCAAATCACACCTGTGTTCTCCTGCCCTCCCCAAGTCACACCTCCCCATACTCTCCTGCACTGCCGCCCAGACCCTAGCACTACCCAAATCCCACCTCTCCGTGCCCTCCTGCCCTGACCCCCAGACCCCAGAAGTGCCCCAAACCATCTCTCCGTGCCCTCCTGCCCTGCCCAGATCCCACCACCCCGCGCTCCTGCCCTGCCCCAGCAGTGCTCAGCGCTGTTTCCTTGGCGGGATGGCCGAGACTGGCAGGGCTCACGGAGCTCACTCAGCCCGGACCCTGCTCAAGCAGGGCCACTCACAGTGGCCTCCGAGGACCGTGTCCAGCCGCATCCCCCCCGGCCCAGCCCCAGCCCGCACTCACAGAGCTCGCAGTAGCGGTGGCAGCCCCGGCCCAGCCCCTGCAGGTACCGCTGCAGCACGTCGGTGAGCAGGTCGCAGGCCGAGACCTGCACGGAGTCCCAGCCGAGGGCCTGGCAGATCTGCGCCACCGACACCCGCAGCAGCCAGCGGGAGTAGGTCTCGCACATCCCGCCGGGGCCGGGGGGCCGCGGGAGCTCTCACGCACCGCCCGCCACCGCCGCCATCGCCGCCGCCATCTTGGCGCCGCCCCGCCCCCGGCAGGCAGCGCCGCTCCAGCGCCGAGCGCATCGAGCGGGGCGGGGCGCGGGAACGCCGCCCCGAGCGGCCGAGGGCCGCGGCGCTGCGGGACGCGCTGGGGTCGGGAGAAGGGAAATGTGTCAGCGTCGGTATCTCTGCACCGCTAAATGTCCCCCACTGCCCGGAGGGTGCCACAAGGCTCTTTACAAGGGCAGGTAGTGACAGGACGAGGCGGAACGCCTTCAAACTGAGGGGAGTTTTTGATGGGATATGGGGAAGAATTTCTGCACTGCGGAGGTGATGATACACCGACACGCGGTGCCCGGAGAAGCTGGGGATGCCTCAAGCGTGCTGGTACTCAAAGTCAGGTGGGACGGGCTCGGAGCAGCCTGGGATAGTGAAAAGTGTCCCTGCCCATCACAGTGGGTTCAACAAGATGATCTTTAAGGTCCCCTCTAACCCAAACCATCCTGTGATTCTATGATCTCTGTAAAAAATCTCATTATCTCAAAATAAATATAAATATCTCAATATATCTCAGAGACAGCTGTCAAGAGGATGGTGCCAGACTCTTCTAAGTGATGTCCAGTGACAAGATAAGCAGCAATGGCCATAACAAAACCAAATCACAAGATGAAGAACTTCCTTACAGAGGGTGGCAGAGCACTGGAACAGGCTGCCCAGGAAGATATTTTTCCTCTTTTTATTTTCCTTTCCAGCTGGATGGAACATCAAATTGGCAGCAATGAGGAAAAAGTGTTTCTGGGTGAGTTGTTTAATTGGAAAAAAAAAAAAAATTAACCAAGTAGGAAAAGGGTGGAACTCCTCCAGTGGCAAAAAGGATCCAGAAACAAAATTTACAGTAACTGAGTGGTGTAGGAGGTGCAGGGAGGAGCAGCACAGCTCTTACTCAGTGGTGGCTGTGGAGATACACAAGAGCTAAACTGTAACTCAGAAGCTGCTTGAAACTAATCAGAGCATAGGACAGAACTGTAAATAATAGAACTCTATTATTATTGTATTATTACTCTAGTATAAAACCCTAATTATTTCATAAATTAGCACTTTGGTTTATGAGTAGTCTGTTGTATCAGTCACACTCACATCTCACATCTGCAGCCTGAAGAGCAAGACCTGGACCCTGAACAAAGTCCTGAAGCTCCTGGTTTGGTTAACAGCTCAAGGTCCTGAGGGTGGTGCCCCTCAGGGCTCCATACTGGGACCAGCATGAGCTTCTCTGGGCAACCTGTGCCAGGACCTCACCCCTTCACAGCAAAGAATTTCTTCCCAATATCCAATCTATCCCTGCCCTTCATCAGTTTAAAGCCATTGCCCCTTGTCCTGCTGCTCCATGTCCTTATCCAAAGTCGCTTTCCAGCTCCCCTGGAGCCCCTTCAGATGCTGAAAGGTCTCCCTGGGACCTTCTCTTCTCCAGGCTGAACAAAACTCTGAGGGTTTTAGAACAAACTTTCCACACCAGAGGCGCCCCAGCCCTCTGACATTTACATTTCTATACACACACACTGACAATGCTATAAACTGTGCATTCTAAATAACCTCTGTAGTGACTCACCTAATCACATCAGTTAATTTTAAAAATTCAACATCTGCAAACAGTAGCAATACAAAATTCCAATAAGAGAGATCAATGTTCTAGCTGTGTGATGCAGAGGTTATTCCAGTCTCCTCCTTTAGCCCACAAAACAATGTACCCCTCAAAGTAGATCACTTCATTTTCAAAGACAGGGTGAAGTTAGAAAATCTCTTCCACTCTTCAAAAGAAACATCCACTTACATGTTTCACATGGCAAATAAAAAAAAAAGGCAAAAAAAATGTAGAGCAGAGACTTTTAAAAAATAAAGTTTCACAGCACACCCAAGCCCAACCCAGCTATTTAGACTCCAAGAGCATTTGCTTCACAGACAAGCAAAAGGATCTGTTTCATGGAGGTGGTTTATTTTAAGAATTTACAGATTTCTGGGGCTTTTCCATTTCTTCACAAGATAACAGAGCAGTCTTGTTAACACAGACACAGGCAGGCTAAACCACATATGCTCAGAAGAGCTCCTCTTCACCTGTAAATAAAATTGAAACAAATTAAAACAAATTAAAACCCTTTCATCTATTTATGTATTTATTTTAAACTGCTATCTTCTCCAATTTGAATACTTCATTAATATTCCTCACCACCTCCCCCAACTATTCATCAAATTTATTTTTTTCTTACATTTTAAATTTTGAAATTCTCCTTACATTTTAGATTTTGAATATGTTCATGTTAATACAGAAACCTCTTTAGGTTATGTCTTACATAGAGACACCTTTAAGCAATTGCACAGAGTCAGGCCACTATGCAAAAATTCAAACAGCCATTGCAAATGAATCCAACAATATAGAAAAAAAACCCCACAGAAAATTATAACTCATCTGGGATTATGCTCCCATGGGCATATTTTCCTTAAAACTACTGAAAATTAAGAACTCTTTGGACAAATTCACACTAAAAATGTCCAATTTCACAGCTCTTTAGGAAGAAAAGTTTCTGTCTGACCAAGACCACTAAATTCTGACTTCCTTATCTGACTTTGTATTTTCTGTGTTAATTCATTTTAAAACACAATCCAGTTTCTATGACACAACTTTACCTCTTGGATTTGGCTGAACCGCTTTTTCCGATTAATCCCTGGTTATGGTATTATGAGAAAAAACAAAACAAGCAGGTTAGGAAGCAACTCATGCAAATTCAGGCAAAACTCTGCACGGATTTATGACCACGAATGTATTGTGAGGAGCACAATACAGCACCAAAATCATATAAAGTACATATTCCAGGCATTCTGTAAATACACAGGATATGAACACATGTATTTCCATACAGAGCACAAATTTTTAACTGTCACAGTAATACACATGAGCTACATGCAGTTACAAATTGTGGTCTAAACCCACACATTTGTAACCTGCAGCACACACCTGCACAAAGCTTCATCCTCAGGCAAACAAGCAAAATACTGAACTTCAAGTAAAATACATATTCCATATGAAAAGATTCTGGAAATTCCCTCCTTGCAAACCCAGCCCCAAACTCTCAGCTTTCTCAACACTTGATTTATCCAAAAGCATTTCAGTCACACCATTTGCTATCCCCCACTCAACACTACTGGGCCATTTGACCAGGCAAAGTAGGAAGTGTCCAGGTAAAAGGGAGGAGGGGGGAAATCCACCAAAGGCCAGGAGGAAAACCCTCACCTCTCCAGGCAAGGATGCCTGGTGAGGCTGAAGATCTATTTTACCAGCTTTTAAATTGTATTTGATCAGAAAAAAAAACCTGCCAAACTTTGCTCTGGTTAGTAGAACTGCACAAGCTGAAAAGCTTGGAAGCCATGCCAGGGACTGCCTTCCCTCTGGTTTTAGGGCCTACAATCCCAATGTTTGCCTGTTACCCTGGCACACAAGCAGCACATGACTGCAACAGCTCTGACTGCATGTTCATACAAATACTCACAGAGCAGCAGCACCAGAGATGATCTCAATGAGCTCCTTGGTGATGACGGCTTGACGGGTGCGGTTGAACGTCAAGGTCAGCTTGTCAATCATCTCGGCTGGAACAAGGCAAGATTGGAGTTTAAACACAAAATGAGTGTATAAATGCAGATACAGAGAAGCTGTATGAGCACAACATCCAAGTGTCTTGTAAACCACCACAAATACCAAGAGGCCTAGTGCACCTGACATTTTTTCCCTACAGGTAATATTAGCAGTAAACAATCTAGAAACCAGCTTGAGAATTCAGCTTGTCAAACATCTGCAGAACAGCTGGCAGACTTGCAAATTATTTTGTAACATAACACAAGCAGGCATCATTAGCTTTGAAATTAGATTTCACTGTCAATTAACTGCATTGTTATTTCCTTCAAGTTGTGGCAAAAGGAGACAGATTTTTCTCAATTATTTTTTTCTCAATTATTTCTAAACACAGCAGGTATCACCTCTTTCTCTCAAGCTGGTCATCAGAGCCATGCCTACCATTGCAGGCAGCCCAATTGCACATCACATCAGCTTCACACAATCACCAGTATCCTTCCAAGGAATACTCATATATTCTCTACTTGCTCCATGACATGTGGTATTTAACTACTGTTTAAGTTTCCCCATCTTTAAATTGCACTGCACTAATTATATTTGGTGAACAACTACAGATTTATAAAAATTCAGGAAATCCTCAGAGCAGCCACACGAGAGGAGCATAGAGAATATTGAGCCATTACAAGATTAGTTTAGTATTTCGTTTGCCTTTTAAATAATCTGTTATTTCACTTCCAGTCCTAGGCTTGTTTCTTGACAGCAATCCCTCTTTCCAGGGACTACCCCCAGTTCATGTTTGAAACAGAATGTCAATTGAACTGGCTCAAAAAAACCACTCAAAGGAATTAAGATAGGAAATAGCTGATTTTTGAAGCAAAGGATTACACAAAGGGAGGTCAACACTTTCTTGCTGAACAGCTGAAGTCCTGGAGAACCCAGGGAGTAGCTTACAAGCATTCTTGCTAGCGTTGTCCATGGCAGTCATCCTGGCGCTCTGCTCGCTGGTGGTGGATTCTTTCAGGGAGTAGTACAGAATGTTTGCTAGTGTGAACTCCTGGTAGTTTCTCAGCACATCAGCATCAAGATCATCATAGATACTTAGGCTTTCTGCAAAACATGGAGGAGCAAACTTAGACACATCCAGGATTTACTACTTCCAGCAAAATACAATGACACAGAGAAGATTACTTGTCTGGGCTGTTTCAGTACTTAAGGCAGCAGAGAGGGATTTCCTGAACATATTATGTGTGCCTTCAGAACCTCTATGCTAGTTATATTTCTGTTACACTGTTTTATGTGTTTTCATTCAATTTAATATTAGGAAAGTCAGACCAAAGCAAAATACATTATTGCCATATTATGTTTAACCTTCCCATACAATGCTGCAGAAACATTCTGGGGTATTTTTACTCACTACTCAGGCTATTCAGTGCTGAAAATTTTGGAACTCACAGAATTTAGATATGCACAAATCTTGCTTGAGACAGAATCTCAAACCAGAATTAGCATCACCTTTCCTTGCCCCAGAGCACCTTTGTGAGCCAGCCTCGGACTGATCTTGGCCAAGATAAAACCATCTAAACTATGATACAAGCACCATAATAAGATGTTTTAATACCATATTCCCATTTTCAGAGTACTTTTCTTGTGATTTATCACTGCATGTAACTGGTGGTTTCTAGCTCCCTACTTACCCGAGCCAGCCACAGTTTCAAAGGAGAAGATTGGTTTTTCATCAGTCTTGTAAGAGATGACAGACCTGTACAAAAAGAGCAAAATAGGCTCTTCAGTTCAACTGAACTGACTCTAAACAGAATGGTTCAAATCAAATTAGAATAGACAACTTCTGGCTTTGCAATGCCACAAAGTTTTGTGATAACCCTGACAAAACGATCTTGGATACCACATGGATATAATGATGTGCTGACTGTAAATTTAACAGTGTTCACTACACGCAAGTCAAAAGGGAGTTCCAACCACAGCTACTAGAAAAAAACAGCCCAGTTCTTGACACACAACAAAATTAAGAAGTGAATATGCCATATATTCACTTTCAGTTTGCAGTTATATTCAGTTTTCATATAACTTCAATAGGCCAATATACTCTTTGAAGCATTCTGCCAATTATTTTTCCAGTGAAGTTTCAGTTCAACCTTACCTGAACCGATTGTAGATGACAGAGCCTTCATCAAATTCATACCCAGAGTTTAACAGCTCTAAAGCAATGGCTGAAGCATCTCCAAAGCTCGGAGGTCTCCGTCCCACCTCTTTGAATGTCAGCAGGAAATAGTTGCCATGTGTCCTGCAGCAACAACAAACCTGTGTTAGAACCAAGTGGATGCTCTAAAATACAATGAGCAGCAAGACTTACTAGAAGTAACTGATTGTAATTGAGGAGTGTTCAGAATGAAACATTTTACTGAATTAGTCTCAAAGAAACTTTGCCTTTAGTTAAATTACAATAGCTTCACAATACACACATGTGTAACAGCACCAGTTGCCAGCTTTCAGACTTTTATTTCAAGAATATAATAGTGCTGTGCAGCAGTCTGTCAAATTGTGAGATTATCAAAACCACTTTTAAGGTATTTGCAGATTTTTTTTTACAGGAACTTGCATTTAACACAGCTCCCTTCAAAGAAATTTCCTGCCAATGGCAGTCTTACAGTCTTGAAATTTCTACCAGAGAAAACAAAACTCCAAACTAAACTTTTGGGCCCCATCCTTTTTACCTTTGAAGCAGGCCTCTGATCTTGTCACCTACTCCAACCACCATAACCTCCTTCCCTGCATTTGATAGGTTGGTAATCTCATTCTTCAAGGTTTTAGCAATAGATGTATGGATAGCACCACACAGGCCTCGGTCAGAGGACACACCAATAAGGAGGTGCTTCTTCTTGTCCTCAGGTGCCTTTATTTCTGCTTTCTCATAAAGAGCTGAAAAAAAAAAACATTACATTTTTCAAGGGTGCCAAAACAGCAAGTAAGTAATAAAAAATGCTCTGAATTATTCTAACTAAAACCAATACCAAAAGGGCTCCAGATCTCAGCCAGATGAATTTTATCTCCTTTGCAATTGTTCCAAGTTTGCTCACGGTCAGACCAGATGTGAGCAAGAAACAATTCAAAGCCAGTCACAGCTCTGATCAGACATCACTCAGTGAAGTTCACTGTGCAAATTCTTTTGGAAACGGACTACTGGAAAGTTAAAAAGCTTTGGCATTTTATCACCACTATGAAAACCTCCTCTTCTGCTCCCCCATCACTAAGTGCAAGATCTTTCTCTCACACAGAGCTCCTGTTCCATAGACCCTCGCAGGCTTCAGCTCCCTCTCAGCTCTTGCGTATTTGGCTGCAGAAACCATCTTCATGGACTTGGTGATCTTCTGGATGTTCTTGATGGACTTCAAACGCCTGGTGACTGCAAGGTTAACAGTTGAAGGTCATGGGCTGTACTGGGCATAATAACTCAAACCCAAACAACAAAATGCCAGCAAGAGCCATCCAAAAATATTTTGCTATATTCCTCAAAGAAGAAGAAATAAATAAACAAGCAAACAGCACACAAATAAACCTCATGAAAGACCTCGGTACTTGCAGTAAGACTAAGAACGTAGTTAACACAAATTCATCTTTACAATAGGGATGTTATTTCCTTCAGACATAACATTCATTTAATATTTATCCCAAGTCTATTTACTATTCTCTTTGCTTCCACATCTACCTGTTTCACAAATATATTATTTGAGGTATAATGTCATCTTTCACAAATGATGAGCAGAGGAAACAAACAAACAAAGAAGTCCCCATAGAGTGAAGACAGAATAAATTTCCTCCTCTTTTTAGACTGTGGTAAAATGAGATCTATAAAAACACTAAAGGAAAAAGTAACCAAAACAGGTATCCCATTGACAAGCACAATTCCAAGGCAATATCCCTATATAAGAACTATGAGGGATGGCTTAAGGAAGCATTATCACACTAAAACCATTCAGTCAATCCTTTTCCCCCCACCAAATGCTGCATAAAAGCACAAGGAAATAAACATAAGAGAAACTAAGTTAACTCTTATAGATGAGCAGAAATTTGGTTTAGCACATATGATAAAAATATTTTTAAAATCTATTTGAGTAGAACTATAAAAAGACATCTAAATTACTGCCAAAGCCACTTCTAGCAACTCCTTTTCTGAAGGACACTTGTTTAATGTAATTAGCACTGCAGGCCTATATATCATTGTTATATATCATAATCATTTTACCCAACAGAGGCTAAACAGAATTATGTTTTAACATGGTTTTCCTGCAACATTTTTCCTCTCTCAAGAGCAGACAAAACGTTTACTTACTGTCTTTTAGCGTTGCCATATTCCTGACTTGGCCCCTGCAAAGGAATGCAGGAGAAATTAGGATAATTCACTAACTCTCCAGCAAACCCACACCTGCCAAGGGCAAATCCCTTTCAGAGTGATGAAGATTTGCTGTTTCTTAAAAAACATCTGTGGCAGAGACAAGCCACTCAGACCTGTATGCACATCTTCATCCTTCCCTATCTTATATAATTTCACAGAATCAATTGGGTTGGAAAAGACCTCTGAGATCGAGTCCAACCTATGACTGAACACCACTTTATCAACTAAACCACAGGCACTGAGTGTCACATCCAGTCTTTCTTCAGATACCTCCAAGGGACACCCTGGGCAGCTCATTCCAATGCCTAATCACGCTTTCTGTGAAGAAATTGTTCCTAATGTACAACCTGAACCTGTGTTCTCAACCTAAACCTGTGTCGCTGGCTGCCTGGCAGAAGAGGCCAACTCCCACCTGACTGCACTGTGCTGTCAGGGAGTTGTACAGTGATAAGGTCACCCCGAGCCTCCTTTTCTCCAGGCTGAGCTCCCCCAGCTGCTCTTCAGAGGACTTGGGCTCCAGACCCTTCCCCAGTTCCACTGCCCTTCTCTGGACCCGCTCCAGCCCCTCAATGTCCTTCCTGAACTGAGGGGCCCCGAACTGGCCCCAGGATTTGAGGCGGCGCCTCAGCACTGCTGAGTACAGAGAAAGGTTTAACGCATTACCCACCGCCTTGGGTAAGGGCACGGGGCAAACGAGGGCATTAGAAGGACAAATTAGAAATAACAAAAAAATAATAATTTTAAACAAAGCTTCATGCAATGCAATTCATTTCTAAAGACTATCAAAACGGAGCAGAGGTGGCCGCACCATTTCCTGGCCAGAGCAGGGTCTCCTGCCATGTACAAACGTGTCCTTTAACCCTTGCCTGTCCCATTCACCCACCCCGGCCAAGCGCTCCCACCCACGAAGGACGCACCCTCCATCCCCGCGGGTCCTCGCTGCCCTCATCTCCCGGTGCTCGCTCCGCCACCACCCCTCAGAGCCCACAGCCCCTCAAGGGCCGCCCGCGGCCGCGACCCCGCCGCCCCCAGGCGCCGCACGGCCAAGGGAAGCCATCACCCCCTCACCCCGCAGAGCCGCCCCGGCCACCGGGACGCGTTCCCCCGTCCCCAGAGCGCCCGTCCCAGCCCGTGCCGGTACCATTGCGGCTGGACCAGCGCGACCGCGGCGCCCCGGGCGAACATGGCGGCGCCTCCACCACAGCCCCGCTGAAGGTCAGCGCGCCCGCACCGCGCCTGCGCCGCCCCGCCGGGATCCGCTTCCAGGGCGCCGCCGCCATTTCCGGAGGGGGCGGGCTCCGGAGCGGGATCGGGACCGGGAACGGGAACGCACCGGCGTCATGGGGAAGTCGGATTTCCTCAGCCCCAAGGCCATCGCCAACCGCATCAAGTCCAAGGGGCTGCAGAAGCTGCGCTGGTACTGCCAGATGTGCCAGAAGCAGTGCCGCGATGAGGTAACTGGGGGCGCGCGGGGGGGGACCCCGCTCCTTCGGGCGTCTCCGATCTCCGTCTAAGGAGTCCCGGTTCTCCTGGGGTCACGTCCCCTTGGTTGGGATCAGCTCTTGTGGCAGCTCCGATCTCATGGAATCACAGGATGGTTTGGTTTGGGAGGATCTTAAAGATCATCCACTTCCAACCCCCTGCCATGTTCAGGGACACCTTCCGCGGTCCCAGGCTGCTCCAAGCCCCGTCCAGCCTGGCCTTGGGCACTTCCAGGGATGGGACAGCCACAGCTTCTCTGGGCACCCTGTGCCAGGGCCTCACCACCCTCCGAGGGAAGAATTTCTTCCCAATATCCCATCTAACTCTGCCCTCTATCAGTTTAAAGCCATTGTCCCTCGTTCTATCAATCTCCCTTGTAAATGTCCCCAGTGCTATCGAAGGGAACATTGTGGGACCTGCGATCACACCTGTAGGATTTTATTTGTAGGATTTTATTTGTAGGATTTTAGTACTCTCTTCTTCTGTGAGTGTTGCAAATTGAGACAAAGACAAGCCAAGTATTTATTTCTGCTTTATAGAATGGCTTCAAGTGTCACTGCATGTCTGAGTCCCACCAGAGGCAGTTGCTGCTGGCTTCTGAAAATCCTCAGCAATTCATGGATTACTTCTCTGAGTAAGTTTTCTGTATATTCTTACCCAGATCTTCATGCCTGTATCAGCTCTGCACAGCCATACTCCTAAGGCCCAATAATGTCCCATTGAAGACACTTTATTGTGATACATGTTGGTGTCAGCTCTTCTTGTAATTGAAAATCATAATGCCACCTTTAAACTTTAGGTAAGAGATTTTATGATTTTATTCAGTTTTGTCTCGTGTTTTAATCCTGTTTAAAGTTGCTCTGTGTTAAAAATACATCACTTTTCTGTCCCTGCTGAGTGACTGCCACACACACACGAGCTAAAAGAGCCATAACAGAGAACAAGTCAGGGGAGGGACTGAAATCCCCCAGCTTCTCCCAGGCCTTTGTCCAGCTGACTTACATGACAGCTGGGATGACTGGAGCTGTCCTCAGCACGAGTTTGAAGCGAGGCTTTATGCTGCAGCCCTGGAATTAGCAGGGAGATGAGTGATCCATCTGCTCCATCCATTCCTCTGCCCTTTGTCCTGCCCTGTGCTCTGTGTCTGTCAGCCTGGGAAGACTCCTGGTAACCAAACGCCAGCAATTAGTGGGAAGTGTTGAGATTCCTTTGCTCCATTTTATCCCTTTGAGAGGCTGTTACTCTCTTGGACATTTAAGGTGTGTGCATGTATCATATTGTGTTTCATGCTGTGTTTAATCCTGGCCTGCTGAAAAAGGGAAATGTGTCTGAATATCATCACGCTCAGCTCAAAGGAATAATCAGATGTTTAATTGTTAATGACAACAGAAAATCGCTTCTTGGGTTCCAGACCCTTGGAGTTGTTAAAGTTTACTAAAGATACTTTTTTTTTTTTTATTTCCTAAGGGAATTCCGAAATGATTTCCTAGAATTGCTCAGGAGGCGATTCGGTAAATATTTTGCTGTTTGTTTGTTTGTTTTTAGTGTATTTTGTTGGTTCAGTGCGAGCCACATAATAGTAATAATAATTCTGTATTTTAGGAACAAAGAGAGTCCACAATAATATTGTGTACAATGAATACATCAGCCATCGAGAACACATCCACATGAATGCCACACAATGGGAGACACTGACTGATTTTACAAAATGGCTGGGCAGAGAAGGTGAGTGGACCCGCTCAGGGTTGGGAAGTCTTAAAATTATTGGGTAATCGAATTCTTGGTAATCGATCAGTAAATATTTATGTTAGTTCTCTTTCTTTCTTCCCCTCCCCTCCTGTATATACATGAAAGGATTTCCAAACATATTTCTGTGCTAACCATTAGGCATTTGCTTATGGAAAATGTGAGAAGTCTGGGATGAGTATATCAGTTGTGAGCCTTTCCTTGTTTCATCTGCTGTTCTGTATTTACTGGATACATTGCTAAATTCTAAACCAACTTCTAACAGTTGCCATTTAAAAATTACAGATTCTTTCCATGTCTGAGGTGACAAGAAGCAAGCAGTCACTTTCATTCCTGGCCTAGTGGAAGGTTAGAGCTGGAGATCTGCAGTTCTGTGTTTAGTGGGAGGAAGAGAGATTAAATGGCACTGTGGTGTGACAAAAAGTTTACTTTGGCTCTGGATGCCCTTGTTCTGCAGGATACATCCAGCAGTTACAGAGTGTTTGGAAAGTCACTCTAGCCAGTGTCAGTAACAATAGCACAGTGCTGCAATATTTCCTTTAGTATGATACTGTGAGTGTGTTATCATTTATACATGTTAGATTTCTGTCTTCTTCCTTGCTAAAACAGTGGGAAGGCAACATTTTCTTCAGTAAGGAAAGTATTGTAAAACACTTCCTGCACTTTGTGATGCACACCGGCCTGTGTCCAAACACATCTGGTACAGATAATTCAAAGTCAGTTTTAGCAGCCCACTTGTCTCTGGTGAAGTATCTGCATTTCTACAGTGACCATGGACTAAAAATTATCTTGATATTGTTAATATTAATTTTATTTTGTTTTGCCTTGACTTTGTAGGTCTTTGCAAGGTTGATGAGACTCCTAAGGGGTGGTACATTCAGTACATCGACAGGGACCCAGAGACCATTCGCAGGCAGCAAGAACAAGAGAGGAAGAAGAAACAGGACCTTGATGATGAGGAAAAAACTGCTAAATTCATTGAGCAACAAGTTAGAAGAGGTTTGGAGGGGAAAGAACTGGTGAGAAAAATTGCACTGTGTGTGAACCTTCAGCTCAAAGCTCCTTGTAGTTAAGCCAGTGGGGAATTTGATGCTGCTGGAAGCCTTGCACTGGTATTTCCTTTGCTTCCTAGCTTGGAGTTACATTGTACCAAACTTGCAGTAGTACTAAGGAAGTAATAATTGCTGCTCTTCTAGTGATTAGTGATTTAAAAATCACTCTTGAATTTATGAAGGGGGAGCAAACAATCCATTAAGCTGTATGATGTCTTCATTTATGGTATTTCACAACTATGTAGGGCTGCAGATAACAAGTACCTTGTGCACTGAGGAGGCTGAAATAAATAACCAGGGGGGTCTGGCATAATCAAGTTCACATAATGAAAAGTTCTATTTTGGTGGTGCTGGTGTGGTTATTTGGGATCTGTTTACTTGGCATCATGCCATGACCCCCATACACGTTGCCTAGGGCTGAAAGCTCCCATTTGATCCTGGGTATTGATGGGTACATTTAAATGCTGTTGTAAACAATTACCTGCTTCTTAATTTAAAACTAATTGAAATTTAAATGGTCTGAGCCTTCGGTGCTGAAAAATTGGAAAGATACCAGAATTTCCTTCTTTGAGTTATCAGTCTGTCCAGAAACCAGTCAGATCATGCTGGTTCAGATAGAGGAAACTGATGCAGCAAGGCCACTTGCTTTTTATGCTGGAATTGAGCGAGTTTAGGCAGCATCTCTATTAATTGTAAAGTTTTGCACAGGAGCCCGTAATGAGATGATGTTTTCAGTTTTAATCTTTTACGAATCAAGCCAGGTTGAATATTACAGTTACTGTCTGTAAAACTGAGCTAATCAATGATCATACCTTGACTCAGTTTTCTGTTTGATTCTTTAAATGTGCTTTGTGTTTTTTGGCAGGAAATGCCAGTCTATACTGAACTGAATAGAGAAAATGAAGAAGAAAAAGGTAACTAGATTTTGATGGATGTAATTTTCTAGAACCTAGTGGAGCTGATTTTGTGATTCAGATGAAATGAGCATTGAAGCCTGCTTGGTACTTCATAAAGTGCTTTGAGATCAGAGCAGATTTATAAAGAGCATTGGAATGTGGAAATGCAGAGTATTCTGTATTACAAAGTTTAGTTTACTTTAAAAGCTAAACCAAAGTATAGATTAGTAAATATTTTCAAATTTATGATTCTTTTCTATATGCAGATTTTAAAAATTGTTAACATCCTTCAATGCAATTATTTTTAAAGATAAAAATAATGTCTCTTTATTTTTTAGTTACATTTAATTTAAACAAAGGAGCAAGTACTTCAGTTGCAGCATCTTCTAAAACAAGGTGAGAAAAGAATTTAAGGCCAACCTTTACTGTTACAAAGCACTTCTATGACAATGGTATTTGTATGAACAGGAAGGTTTGTCTTGTCCCAATATATTTGGAGTCTAATCTCTCATCCTCTGTTGGTGTTCAGAAGGGTGACTAGGTGACTTCCTGGTCAGTTTTGTATTTAAAATGGGTGATTGGGTGTATCTTAACTGTGAGCTGTGAGGAGCCTTCTTGAATTCTCTGTGCTTCATGGCAGATGCCCATAAAGTAATAGGCAGTCACAGGTGGGAGGAGTGGGAGTGGGAGTCCATGGAGGGTGGGAAAAGGATCCAGCCAAAGCATTTGCAGTGATGCCATCTAGTCCCATCTGCCTTCTATGAATGGATATTCCTGCCTTGTTAATTTGGGTTCCTAAAAGGTTTGATTGCCTTGTCTAATTGGAGACAATGCTTTCTTTGGTCATCGTTTAAGCAGCTGAATCTACCTGAAATAAATCTTCCCAGAGCTCTGGAATTTAATTGTCGTCATGTAACCACAAGCAATGCAGGACAAAAGGGATCAATAATGCAAATAATACTGACTTACAGCAGTCTGGGGGACTGTTTGATGAGCAGTACATCTTCTCATGTGAGGCAATATGGTAATTAAATGTATTCCAGGTAAAAAGAAAGCTTTTCCCTCATCTCACTCAGCTCTTAGATAAGGTATCTGATGGGATATATGCCAGGCAGAAAATGAGACAGTAAAGCAGTTCTTTGCAATAATAGAGACAGATTGCAGGCTTTAAGGAAAACTTGTAAATTATCCCTAAGCATTGAGTTGTGCTTAAGATGATTCTGAAACTTAATTCAGGCTCTCACTTGAATAGTTTCAGTGAGGAATAGTTCAGGTCCTTGCTAAAATTTGGCCAAATGTGAAATCATATATCAAATAGTCTTAATTTCTTCACAGCATATACTAAATACTTATCTGTAAACTTTGAAATGGTAGTGTAGTAAGTTCACCGCTAGATATGTTTGTCTTCTTAAATATAGACACTGCAGTTGTTATGTTTTAATTGTATGTTGCCCTTTATATGATTTTTTTTTAATTACTTGCTATTTGATTTGTGATTTAATGTGCAATTTTTTTCTCAAACTCTATGATTATTCAGATTTTCTCTGAAATACAGTTTTTCTCTTAAAGTTGCTTCTACTGCAATTCCTGCATCTTCATTCCTGTGGGGTATCTTCCATGTTGGAGTCTATCCAACATCCTCACCACAGGCAGAACATGCAATTTGTCCGAAGGCATTATTAATTAATGCATCACTGTTCACATCAGAGAAGTTGCCTTCATCTTTTGGGTTGAAACAATACCTAAATTTTTTTACTGTGTTCAAATGTCTGTTATAAAAGTGACTGAACTGAAGCTGCCTGTGGGTAGTTCTCACTTCACCTAGATATTCCCTCATCCCTGAGATAAAACTTTTTCTGCTAATTGCTCTTTATGTTTCACAATTCTTAGGCTGTTTGCCTATTTTAAATATGGTTGTGAAGGTGACATTTGTTTACTGAGCATGGAGCTTCTCTACAGATTCCAGGGTGTTTTCTCCCATTGCCAGATAGGCTCAATATCTCTGTCTGGAAGGAATTCTAAGATATCTGCCACATCTGAGAGTTCCTCTGTCCAGGTGGCTTCTCTAAAGTTTGTCCTTTCAAATTTGAAAACCTTATTTGCAGACCAGCTTTTGTCTTCTTCATTGAACTCAAGTCCTTGATCAACTTTCTGCTTGTGCAGTGGTGAACTGGTCATTGGGTTGTGTTCATTCTGCTGGACTGCCAGCAGTGACCCTCAGTGGACATGGAGGTTGCACCCCAAGGAGACCAGTTCTAGAGGAGGAGCTGTGTAGGGTCTGCAAGGGGACTGAGACAACTGAAATCAAGTGGACCAGCACAGCCAGTTCTTCAAATGCATCTTGGTAGTGGAAAAAAATGTAAGATCTGCTGTGAAAACACCATCTTACTTTTGCAGCAGTGTCCTTGGACAGAATGCACTGAAGATGGTGGAGGGGGCAGTTAAAAGAAAAGAAGCAGCTCATAGCTCTGGTCAGTCCAAAGAGAAAAAGAAGAAATCAGCACTGGATGAGATCATGGAGGTAATAATAATGCAGGATCTGTTTCTGTGTGCCCCTGTACCTGTGACAATGTCCACTTCAGCAGGGCATCCGTTTGAAGTGACTTCAGACCTTCAGTTCATATGGAATTCCAACTTTCACATCTTACCAGGCAAAATTCATTTCCCCATAAAACCTGTTTCATTTCTTCATAAAACTGGCTGCTCAACTCTATCTATTCCCCAGATGACTGAGGTGTTGGGAAGTAAAGGAGTACAGATTTTGCAAGAGAAGAAAATAACTAGAAACACTTGCCAAAAAAAAAAAATACAAATCACCATCATTTTATCATGAGTTCCTGGATTCATCAAATCGATTTATGAGGCAAGACCATACTCACTTACCCTTATTTAGGGTTCGGGGATTGTTTTTGTTCCCCACATGACATGGGGCTGGTGAATTGGTTCAAAGCTGTTCAAAGGTGTGGGAAAGCTGCAGTGGAAGGAGGAAGTAAATGGTGATTATTTGTTGATGTTCTTTAGCTTGAAGAGGAGAAGAAAAGAACATCTCGAAGAGACTACTGGTTACAGCCTGTAAGTGATTTAAAAATTATTATTATACCAAGTACAGCCAATTCTGCATTTCTAAAGTCATTGTTGATGTAAAGATCCAAAAGCAGATTGCAAACTCAATTCACAGTTATTTTCCCTTTCATGCTCTTGACCCATTGTGGGCTGTCATATTAGATCGTGAATTGAAGTGTAACTATTTGTCAAAGAAACCCAAAAAAGTGTTGAAAGATGCCACTTTGAGCCAGTAATTTGGCAATATACACAAATTCCTGAAAGCCACATCTTTACTGTTGTTGCTTCCTGCCTGTGCTGTACTGTTAATTTAGTTTGTAGAGTTGTTTGCATGTTTTGGCACTTCATTTTATTTTTTCTCTCCTTTGAAATCTCCCAGGAAATTATTGTAAAAATTGTAACAAAAAAGCTTGGAGAGAAATACCACAAGAAGAAGGCAGTTGTTAAGGTAAGGTGGACCATGGGGGACATTGGTTTGGCTTTTCTGAAATTAGGTGACTTAGGAAGATTTGTTTCATTGCACAGGTTGTTCAGCCTTAAGACAACACTGTTGGGGACTGAAATGTCACCTCACCTGTATTGGGACTTATTCTGGACAGGCAGTGAATTGGTTTCATGTCATTTATGAAGCCTCTGAATTGGTTTAATGTCATTTATTCAGTGATCCTTTCTTAAGCACGGTTTTGTCCTGTGTAATTTGTCCCTATTAATACATCCATCTTGGGGAGTAATGCCTGTGTCCATGGGATGTGATCAGCACCGATGCAGTTGGATTTTAACCCAAGACTGGTCAGTTCTACACTGATATTTTAAACTGCAGGATCTCATTTGCACACAAAATCTCCAGGCTGAAGCCCTTGCATTTTGCTGGTTTTGAAAATGCAGAATTGCAGTCACAGTGCCAAAGTTTGTTAACTTGTAAATGTAAATTTAGAGAAAAATGTTTGGTATTTCTGATTGGCCTCTGCCTTTCAAAACAGGAAGTGATTGACAAATACACAGCAGTTGTGAAGGTGATTGACTCTGGGGACAAGCTGAAGCTTGATCAGACACATCTAGAAACTGTAATACCAGCACCAGGTACAGCTGTTTCCTTCTGTTTTCAGCTTCTGCCACTGCAAAACTTACATTTAAGTTCTTGTAAACTACAATTCATCCACTTGAAAGTACCATAACCTCTCCTGAGAAGACAGGCTGAGAGAGTTGGGGTTGTTCAGCCTGGAAAAGGGAAGGTGCTGTGAAGACCTTAGAGCACCTTCAAATACTTAAAGGGGGTTTATAAGAAAGATGGGGAAAAACTTTTCAGCAGAAGTTTGGAAGCCTGTTGTGTAACTCTTTTATTTTTATTTCAGGCAAGAAGGTGATGGTATTAAATGGTGGGTACAGGGGAAATGAAGGCATTTTGGAATCCATCAATGAGAAGAGGTTTTCAGTGACAATAACCATTGACTCAGTAAGTATCAAACATTGCAAGCTCTCGTTTGCAGAGAGCTTTCCATCTGTTCATGGAGAGCTTTCACAAAGAACCATGTTATCCTTAATCCTGCCTTACAGGTGGGATTTGTGGTGTGCAGAGTTCTGTGGACACCCCCCCACCTATCAACTGCCACATATTCCCACCTATCACAGGTTTAGTCTTTGCTGTTCACAGAGAATCTTCAAAAATATGCTAGGGTGCTGAATTTAGCAAGTTTTGAAATTGAAAGAGATTTTGTGTGTTTATGAACTTGAAAATATTTTCTGTATTTATTTTGAACATGGCTGTTGTGGTACTGTTTTGTGGGGAGGTAAAAAGTGCAAAATATGCAAGGATGTGAATTTTCTCCTGCCTTTTCCAGATGGAATGTGGGGCTTTACATGCTCATTTGTTGTCTTGTTTATGGTTAACAGTTATGGTTAACAATCAGTCCATGCCATGTATCTGTGTGGCTCTTTCTTTGTTCTGCTTTGCAAAACCAGTCTTTAAACTGATTGATAAAGCACAGAGGATATTGACTGAAAGTCAAACTTCTTAAACACAGCTTGTAATTCGAAGAAGGGCTGCACAAACTCAGCCCAGGTTGAATTCTGGAGGATTTGGGAAGTGACTGTGCAGATGCCCTAATGAGAGGAGGAACTTTGGTACTAAAAGCAAACTGAAAGTGAAAGGATTTCTGGGATGGTGTGGAGGCCCTGTCACATTCTCTGGTCAGGCTGAAAATTATGAATCAAGGAACATTGTATCATGAACAAATCCCCCTTACCTCTCCTACCATAATCTCCCTGTTGGGAATTCAAGAAACAAACAATTTTATTTTGTGTTGTTGTTTTTTTTTTTTTTCTCTCATTCTCCAGGGACCTTTAAAAGGGCGCAGAGTCGAAGATATCCAGTATGAAGATGTTTCCAAACTTGCCTGAGGTGCTAAATTGTGCATCAGAGAAGATTTTGTTTCTCAAAACCTTCTTTCTGACATCTTGCAGGCAGACACAAGACTCTACCATGTCAGGGTTTTAATTGTGTGTATATGTATTTATAATGTATATAGACATTAAAAACAACAAACTTGATTTATTTAAAGAGAGCCATCAATTTGTTACATAAAATGTTTATGGAAATACTGTCAGTGGAAATTTTTCATCTGATTTTATATCAAAGTTATAATATTTGCTTTAATTTCCTTTTGTAAAATGTAGCAGAGAGCTGCAAACTGGAGTATGTGGGCAGGTCCTGAAGAGAGAATTACCTACAGGGAGGCAGTGTATGTTGGAGCCAGTGGAGTTTAAACAACACACTTCTCAATCCAGAGCCAAAATGGACTTCTGAGTGCATGAACAAGGCAAGGGATTTATGGGATAGCAGGAAGATACCAGTGCTGCATATCTCCTGGATGCTGTAAGAATGGTCTGGCTTATTATGTGCAGCCACCAGTTTATTTTTGATCAGTACATCAGTGATGGTAGAATACAAGTCATTACTCCTCCAGCAGGTTTGTCAGGGCTCCTGATAATACTGATGCAGAATTTATCTTCATATGGACTCCATATGGAGCTGCTGCATGGATGTTAATTGTGCAGTGTCTTGGAATGCCAGCTGAAGTTTGTGCAGCTATGAATTGGGGGTTGCTCCTTTGGTTTTCCGAAGCCTTTTCCTTTCTTCCATGGTTGCTCTGCTACATGAGTAATATTAGTCATGCTAAATGATATAGCATTACTTGCTTTATTTTTTTTTAAAGTGTCACATTTTGTACAATGTTTAATTTCTAAGGCACTTTAAGGAATAAACATAAACCTTTCTTAGGCCGGTGTGTTTCTTACCAACCTTTCCAATTTGTGAGGCAGGTGCTGATTTAATTCCACCAAAGAGCACAGTGAAGTGCTCTTCATTAGTTGGGTAAAAAACCCCAAACATTTGGGTGATCCTGGGCAAAATAAAACCCATCACCTGAAGGTTGTGTGTCTCTGGAACCTTCTCCCTTCCCTCAAAAGGTCTTGTTGATTTGTGATTTCCAGGGGAAGCCTGCACAAACCTGGAAGTCTGCAGAGGTTTAATGAAACAGCTGCTGTCTGAGGTAGCCTGGAACAACCTCACACAGGACATCAGCTGTCTTCTCAGGCATAAATAGTGGAAACTTATGAGAACTGGAGGCAGAGAACACTTGTCTGTAAATCCTGGCTCTTTGTGCAACCTGGGCTGTGTAAACAGCACTGCCCTCTCCCAGAGAACAGGTAGTGAGAGAGAGGAGGTTTGTGGGAGGGTAATGAGGGCAAGTGACAGAATAGATCAGCTTCTGTATCACTGAAAATAATTACACTTGACATTCTGCAACCTGATGAATTAGAGAAAATATAGTAGACAATTTATAAGTTGTGTAGGGAAGACCAGAGAATGGTATCTCACTGAAGTGCCTGCTGCAGAATGTTGTGGAGGCCAGAACTGAGGGCTGAGTCGAAAGAAGCAATAAATAATTTGTAGGAAGTCGCTGTCACTTCCAAGAGGAACTTTGAAGGGACATTTCAAAACCACATTGATCCTGACAGCTGTAAGAAAGATCCTGTACCAGCTTTTAGTGCCTAAGTGAAGGAAACCAAAGTTGGGAAGGGCAAGGAGACTATTTGAGTTCCTTTCCTAAATTAGGGCTGCTGAAAAGGATAAGGCCAATGTGTTTTAATAAGGTGTTCAAAAAGCAGAGTTTTAAATCCAGCTTTTGGTACACACACAGATATGTTTATTTCACTACTGATCTCATTCACTGTTGAATGCTTCTGAAAAGTAAGTGATCTTTTGGGAGCTAAGCCCCCTGGAAGGGAAACTTTTAGTACTGATGATTATTTCTATACGGTGTGAATGTCTCCCACTTTCAAAGGTCTGTGTGTGAAGCCCCATTCTGATGTTGAATTTTCACAAAAAAGCTGGAGGCTGAGACTCATCTAATTAATTTCTTGCCAATATAGTAGCAACAATTATTTCAAGGACCCTCCTCACCACTGGTTAATCCATCTTTAAATACTGGAGACTGCTCATGACACTCATTCCAGACCCATGTTCCTTTTCTGTTAAATTTTCTTTACTTAATGCACATCCTTCTTTTTGCCCAGTCCAACATTATTTTCCAAACTTATATTTTCCCAGCAGTCTGGAAACATAAAGGTGTAAATATTAAATACATATTAAATCTGGTCATATGTATTACCCACACTGCAGGAGCCGCAACGATCTTAGACATCTACTATGAAGTGGATATTAGAAAATAGTAGAAATTTTTAATGGAGTTTACAGCCCATTAAATCAGACACAGCAAGAGGAAGACACCTCCTCCAACCCAGCATGTCACTTTATTACAGATTTAATTTCTCAGCAGAAAAGGGAGTTTACATGTCTTTGAAACACTGATAAAACAAAATAAACAGTGGTGGGGTCGCCTCCAGTCACCCTGGTGTGACAGCTGCTGCTCAGAGGAGTTGTTTGGGCATGAAGGAGCAGATGGGAATTTTTTGGAGCATTCAGGGTTTCTTCATGAAGCTGTAGAGGTGGGGGACCAGGTAATCCCTGTAGTGGCCGTCTATGAAGCCTTTGCCACTGTTGTGCACAAACCAGCACAGCACGTCAGTCCCCAGCACACGGTCTGTCCTGTAGTCCTTCTGCACGCCCCTGCAGGGAGAGGACACCCAAAGGAGGGTCACAACATGGCAAATAGACACAGAGACATCCTGCTCAATGCTGCTGCTGTTCTTCCAAAGTGGGGAGATGTGTCTTCCACCAGCAGGAAGTGGCAATAACCACAAAACACAATTAATTTTACAGTTCCGTGACCTCGTGGGCCTATTCTGGGGGGGTTCCAGGCAGCTCCAAGGACAGAACTGATTTATAAAGAGAGCAGTAAAGCACAGGATTCCTACCTGGTAACAGTGAACTTGTTGCCCTTCACTTCCATGATGGCTTGTGGTTTCTCTGGAGCTTGCCCAGGTGTTTGGTGGTGGATTGACACTTCTGGTTCAGATGCAAACTGACCTGGTCAGGGAGAGTTTAAAGCTGTTTGTGTGGCCTGACCTTTGAAGCTCCATGTCAGCTGCTGCCAGGCACTTTTGGAAAATCAAACTAGCTCCAGCAGGCAAACCAATCCTGCATGGACCACAGGGCACTGTCTCTCACAAATCAGGAAAACAACCTCTGTTCCTCAAAAGGAGTTCTGCGTGGGTCCAGGACTCGGAAGGGTGATTTACCTTATGAACTGAGGCCTTGCTTTTGTTTTATACCACTGCCAGAAAGGACTGTCATTTAGGGAAGAATTTATTACAGATGTTTGCACAGAAATCTCCCCAGAAAGTTTTGAGGGGTTTGTTTTGAGGAGCTTGCTTTTGTCTTTTTATTTTCACCATGTAGCAGTTTAGGCAGACAGGGAAAAGTCCTGTCTCAGTGTCACCAAGTCTACTCAGGTCTGTTTTGAAAACACCCAGCTGGAATAAGGAATAATGTCCTGGTCCCTGATGTTCCACTATGTCCTTGGGGCTTCCAGGACATTACAGGAATTTCTCTATTCTCTTTTTGAATAATTTCCATAGCTTTTCCATCAGGACACAAACAAACTGACAGCATGAAGATGTGCCAGGAGATGTTTAGGCTGGATATTAGGAAAAGGTTCTTCGCTCAGGGGGTGGTTGGACACTGGAAGGGGCTCCCCAGGAAGTGGTCACAGCACTAAACAAGAGTTAAGGAGCATTTGCAAAATGCTGTCAGGCACATGGTGGAATTCTTGGGAGTGTCCTGTGCAAGAGCTGGACTCCTTGTGGGTCCCTTCCACCTCAGGATATTTTAAGTCTGTGATTCTGTAAAATTCCCTTCAAGATCTAGCAAAACCCTTTCCTAGTGTCCCAGCATTCCCACTGCCCGGCCCCCAGCCCTTACCTATCAGCCCATGGGCTGCAGGAGAGAACTGGTTTTCTGGGGGAATGTAGATTCCTAGGAAGTCAACATTCACTGGGTGTTTCTTCCACACGCGGTGCAGCAGAACCATGAAGGACATCTCCTCCCCCACAGTGATGGTAACGTTGCTTTCTTTCTTCACAGATATGAGGAGCCTGGCAGAGAGGGACCAAAAGGGCAGGGTCAATTCATCTGCCCACCCCACAGCCCCTTGAGATTCACTCAGGCATCCAGAATAATCCCACAGGGATGGCAGGTATGTCAGAGGATCCATTAAAAACCCTGAACTTGCGAGTGGTACCCAGAGTTCTGGTAGGACAGTGCCTAATAAACAGACACTTCACCCCCATGTTGAGGCAACCTAATTTCCCCTACAAATTTAAGCTCCTTCTACAGTGAATACAGACTTTGGATGTGATCCTGTTGCCTAATCAGTGCTGTAGGGTGTCCAGCATGGCTGACAGCTGTTAACCTGCAGGGGAAGCTCTCCTGGATGATGTGAGTCAAGGCATGGCAGGAACCCTGAGGGGATCTCAAATAGAATTGCGTGGGAGCAGGTGAAAAACTATCAACTCACTGTTTGCGAATGATGTGCCCTGTGTCAGCCCAGGTCAGTGTGATGGCATAGGAGCCATCTTTCAGCGTGATCGTTTCCGTGGTTATCTCCACTTTCAGGCCTTTCTTTTTGAAATAAAACCCAATTTTGCCAAAGTATGTGTTGAGTTTCTTATTCTCTGCTTTCTTGGCCCCGACGAGCTGCCCATTGACCACAACTCCTGTGAAGAGCAGAGAAGGAAATATTGCCTCACTCTTGGAGCACTGCCTGGAGACTTGGAGTTCTGATCTCAACAGGGAGCACCACGGGATCAACAGAAACAGGAACCCTTCTGACCCCCTGTTTTTCTCATTTTTCCAGCCAAGAGAAGAGAAAAATTTATTAAATTGCCTCCTGATGCTACTGTTCACCCCTTAGCACAATAATCTGCTGGGAATTTCTGTTAGATCTTGCTGGGAGTAGGAGCAAAACCCCTGCAGGTGTAGTGTAAGGGATGCATAGGACAAGAGGAAGTGGCCTCAGGTTGTGCCATGGGAGGTTTAGATTGGATATTAGGAAAAATTTCTTCACTGAAAGGGTGGTCATTGGAACAGGCTGCTCAGGGAAATGGTGGAGTCACCATCCCTGAAAATGTTAAAAAAAACTCTGATGTGATGCTTGGGGACATGGTTTCGTGGTGGAGTTGGCAGTGCTGGGTTAAAATTTGGACTTGATAATCTTTATGGTCTTAGTCAACTTCTAGTGTCCTGTTATTCCATGATCTTGGCTCCTTTCCCTATGTTTGGCCATCCTCACCTTGAAAGGGTCTTCCCCAGTAGCTCACTTCTACTCTGAATTTCACCTTGTTTCTGTAGCCTCTTGTCCCTTAGCTGTGCACCTTGGACATGTGCAAGGCTTCACCTTCACCTTCTGATCACATAGTTGAGAACAACAAGATCCATCATCGATCCACCACTTCTTTTCTTAAGCTTGACCAAACCCAGCTGTCTCAGCCTCTCCCTCTCTGTCCTCTGCTCCAGCCCCAAAATCATCTTGGTGGCCATCACTGAATTCAGTCCAGTTTGTCAACATCTCTCTTGTACTGGCAAGGCCCAAACTGGACACGATACTCCAGATGTGGATGGAAATAACCATTTTCCTCAGCTTGCTGCTCACACTCCTGCCAGCACACAGTCCTCCCTGTAGAAATTCCCCTGGTCCTTCCAAACACTTTTCAGACCCAAAAGAAAAAAATTGTGCTGTAAAATAAGCCATGTTTTACTCCCTTACCAGTGCCAGGATCAGAAACCAAGTTTAGGATCTTCCCAGGCTCTGAGTTGATATTGAAGCAGATGTTCCTTTGGCTCTTGGGCAGGTGTATGATGAAATGTGGGTCATTGTCCACTGAAACACAGAAACAAACAAGTGTGAGAAGCAGGTCAGCACCTAGAGTGGAGAGACACAAAAGCTTTCCAAAAAGATTTTTAAGCAGTTTTTGGGATTCCTCATAGTAAAATGAGGGCCCTTTCCACCTTAAGGTAGCTAAAAAAGTTCTCAGCTGCTCCTCACAAAAGTCCCTCAGACACTTCCTCCTCATACAATTCCCTGGTTTAAGGGGAGGAAGTGACATTCCTGGTTTGAGAGCTGCCAAATGCAGAGAACCATACTGATGCCAGGTAAAGACACACCCTGCCTACTAATCCCACTGAGGAATACAATCCAGGACTGGTTCTCACAGTATATTTAATGACCTGATAAGACTGGGCCCCTCAGAAATTCATATATCCTTTAAAATTTGCCTCAGATGCCTGAGACAAATAACTGCACCCAACACTGAAGGCAGCTGCTTCCAGCCTTGTCTTGCAGTGCAGAGCTCTGCCCAGCTCCTGCTGGGCTGGTGGTGTCTGGCATTTCCCTGTGCTGAGAAGGAGTTTGAGAGCTCTTTGTGTAATCACTACATAAATACACACATCTCACAGAGAGTTATTGTAGTAACACCGTGGTTTTTATGGGCAGTGGTTCTCACAGCTGGCTTGCTCAAATAAACTGCCACTAAACTGTGGCAAAGGCCCAAGAATTAGCAGGATCCATCAGTCACCAGTGCACTCAGAGATTTTTATCTACCACAGAACATTTATCTGCCATTTACAACAGCAGTAACTCTACAATAGCTTTCATCTGTCATTTACAATGGAGGTAACTTTGCTACTGCAGAGAAGCTAAAGTTAAGCTCAGCAAACAGCCCCAGCCTCAGGGAAGCACACAGCAGCTTATGAGGTCACTTAGCTACTTTAAATCCTATTAGGATCCAAAATAGTATCATCCTTGTAGCTTACAGCATATTTTTATAGGTTCATCCATTCAAAATCAAAATTACTCAATGATTTATAAAGAAGAAGCTTGGGTTGGAAGGGACCTTAAAGAGCATCTTGTTCCAAACCCCCTGCCAGGGGTAGGGACACCTTCCACTAGACCAGGTTGCTCAAATGCCCATCCAGTCTGGCCTTGAACACTTCTAGGGATGGTGGTGAGTCATTAGGTGATGAGTGTTGGTGTGTCTGGTGTTCTTGGCAGAGAAATGCTGTAGGTTTTACCTCTGTTGATGCTCAGAGAGGACACAGGTGGGCTCCTTTGCTCAGGCATGAAGCTGACTGGCACAGCTGTGACATTGGCCCAGGCTGGGATCCCTTTGTTGTTATTGGGTGCATTTGGGGTTAATCCCAGAGTACCTGTTAGATGACAGTCACAATTAGGGTTCTGCAAGTGCTGACATATTTTATAGTGTAATTTTTAGAGCTCTTCAGTAAATCAAAGCCTGATGTTGTTATACCAATGTAAAGCAGGTGCAACACCATTTACAATGGATTTGTATAATGACATAAGGTTGGATTTGCTCCAGTGTCTTCACCAATGAAATCCGAGGGTAGATAGCTCACCATAAGTTATTAGTGAAAAAATGTAGCCTGGCTTTTTATCTCTCATTCATGAGAGCAGCTCCCACTTTAGCAAAGCCTCCAATGTAAGGGCTGAAGTGTTTTGGCAAGAAAAAAGCTGACTTTTAAAAACTCAGCATATAGTAAAAGCTTTGCTGACTTGGGTCCTGAGTTTGAGGTGCCTGAGAAAAGGCAGGGCTCTTCCTGCATGCTGTGGGATGACCCATGTGAATAAAGGTTTCAGAGAAGTGCAATAATTTAATAGCTGTGATCATGTTCCTCTAGACTAGAGCTCTCTCTGCCTTTTTCCATGATGGAGACAGGACAAAGTAACTTGTTCTGTCTCTCTCCCATTCAGTTCATAAAGCAACATGATCCTAAGCAATCCATGAAACTTGGTTTGTTTAATGTGTTGGGCTGACATTCACATCTGCTGACCCTACTCTGAAGAGGAGTAAGGGGCAACAGGAGCTGGGGAGAACAGCAGGGCTGAAGATTGCACAGGTCACATCTCTGTCAGTATCTTCATCCTTGTGTCTCTAATTCAGACCAGAGGCTGTTTTCACACCATTTAAGAGACAGTAATTGGCACAGTGAGACACTGACCTGGGCAGCAGCCCTTCCTGGGGTCTTTGGGCTGGTCTGCCAGCATTATCTCATCCTTTTCAGCATTCTCTATCAGCATGGCCGTGAAGGGGGTGACGATATGATGGTCCAGAGACATCTGCAGGATGGATTTGGTGATGTTCCTCTTCAAAGCTGCAGTGGGGGCTGCGTTTCTGGGTGGAAGCAGAAGCAGAACTCCTGGTTAGCAGCTCTACAGGGCAGCTGCCATGGCAATTCTGTCATGGAGGGGTCACAGAGCCAAGTGGTGTTGCAAGAGGAAAGGCTGAGGGGATTAATCCTGAGCTGCTCCATGGCTCTCACTCAGGCTCCCTAAGGTAAATCTCCATCATTTCATTCCCTCAGCCCCACAGCCAGGCCTGTTTGAGCACATTTCTCCTCACCTCTCTGCCATCATCTGGTTGACAGTCAGATAAGCCCACAGCTTCCTGGTGAAGTCAGGATCTGCATATTTGTCCTTCTTCATGAATCCATCCAGCTCTTCAACATCTCTCAGGGTTTCCATGACGAGCTCTGCGTTTGCCTGTGCAGTCAGAGAGAGAGAAAGATGAGGGATGGGAGCCAGAAGAATGGGATGCCTTGAATTCCCCTCTTGGTTGTTGTTAAGGACCCACTCTGGCTCTGTCCTTGGTCACTTCTAGATCAGAAAGTCCCAGCACCACTGGCCTGACTGCAATGGAGAGGGAAAATGTAGCAGGAGGTCCTTCTGTTAAAGACAGACACTTCTGTGGCAGTGGATTAAAGTAGTTCAAGGAGGTGTTAGCAGTAGCCCAAGAGGTGCTACTTCATGCCAAAAGAAGGATGGCAGAGCTTGACAGAGCTCTGTAATCTGGCCCTCAGGCTTTTTCACATCCAATTCCACTGAAGAACACAAACCGAATTCTACTTTCTCACACAAACCCTTGGACTGCACTGTGCTTTGGCAGGAAAAAATACTGAAGATGTTTGGGTTTTTTCCAACAACTGACAAATGATAACTCCTAAGCCCTGTAAGAGTGCAGATAATTCTGTTCCTCCTCTGAAAGAAGGGTCTCGATGTACTATTCCCATCCCACCACACTCCACCTGGAAGAGCAACCCTGAAAACATGGGAAAGGCTCATCACACATAAAAGGGCAGTGCTAGGACTTGGTATGCTCTAGATCCACTAGCTTGAACTCCCTGATGGTGGGAAGTTCAGTCATGAAAGGAATTACCTTAGGGGATCACTCCTGCATCTCCACAAAGCATGAAGGAAAATCCATACTTTTGTCCAGATTTAATCTTTTTGGTACATTTATTAGCAGGAAGTTCCTCTGGCAGGGTGCAGGGAGTGACAATTGCTGGCTGTACTTGAAGCTGTTGTGAAACACTCTTGGAAAAATCTCCCCATGAGTATCCCCACGTTCCCACCCAGAACCCAAGAGGACAAAACCCTCCACTGGCATTAACCTTCAGCAGGGAGACTGTACACAGGATGGAATGGACCAGCCCAAATCCCCCGAGCAGGTGTCCCAGGGACACCTTCACTCACTGCAGTCGCTGTGACGATGCTCTCCAAGTGCTGCAGGTTTTCCGTGTCCACCTTCCCAGCCACTACTATCTCTGAGCCACCAAAGTAGTTGTGGAAGCTGCTCTGGGTGACGTCTGACACTGACTCCTGGGGGTAGTTGAACTGAATCTTCTTCAGGAGCGGGGTGGAGACCTGGTTGTAGAAATTCTGAGAGGGAAGGAAGCAGAGAAGTGAGTCTGTTGTGCATGAAGTGACTCTCTTGCACAGGCCACTCTTACTGAAAGGACAGCGTGTGACAAAACCCGGAGCCCTAATGAGCAAGAGGGAATTTCCTCATCTCATCAACTGCAGACTTCTTCATACTTGGCACACTCTTAAGGGGATACAGCAAGAATATCTGGTCCAATTCTTGTGAAAGTCAAAGGATGGCCAGAAGTCCATGGGCTATGGACTTCATCCAGGCCTTTGTTCCCAGACCTAAAAGTCTTGAGCACGGATGTATGTGGGCCTGAATCCCTCCTCAGGATGGTCAGCTCTGGGCTCCTGCATAAGACACACATCTCCTCCCCACTTAATTCTTGTATAGATGGTGAAATCAGGGAACAGTAACAGTCTAAGGATGTCAGAGTTTGATCAGCAACAATTCCTGCTCACTGATTTGGAGCCAGAGCTAGACCTGCACTTTTTCTTACATTGGTTAAATCTGGATTATCCTTTATCACTTATATCTAGAGATTTTGTTAGTGATGAAATGGCCTAAAGTAACATCCAGACCTTAATTCAGACTTTAATTCAGAAAGTCTTTTTCTATAGTCAAAGCTGTTTTATAGAATATTAATCCTACACAGGGAAGTAAAGTGTGTGTTATAGATATTATTAAAACTGTAACTAGGACCACTTAAACTGAAATTCTTGATATTTTGCAGGACTCTCCAGAAGAAATGATGGGTTTTGAGAACTTCTTGCTAGTGGAGTTACAGCTGTGAACAGAACAGGAGAGTTTCAGAGGCAATGAGGCAGAAGCTCACCTTCATTTGGAGAGAAGTCTCCTGGTTTCCAAAAATCCTCTGGGCCATGCCACGGTTGTCGGTTGCGATCCTCTGCAGGAAATCGTAATCTACATCAAACCCAATCCCAAGGCAGAAGAGAGAGAATTCATCCTTTATGCTCTGCTTCACATTCTTCTGGATTGTTGTCAGCTTCAGCTCACCTTGGAGACACAGAAAGGGTGACATTCACCTGAGCAACAGGAAAGTTTCCATCGAGGTGAGCACATTCCTGCTCTCCCTGTGTCTCTGGTTCTCTCTGGATATCAGGGAAATCCAGACAGCAAGCTCAATGCCAGATTTCCATTGCCTACAGCACCATTTGAGCTTCTCCTGGATAGAGATTAACAAAGTGTTTGCACTGAAGAAGATCCTTTTGGACACTTTTTTTGATATCTGATGAGTTTTCATTGTATATCCAGGGCTCTTAGTAACTTCCTAGGGGGATTTGAAATTCTAGCACATCTAGAGTTCTTCCAGAATTAGTGATTCAAGCTCTCTGCAGATTAAGGCATCTCCATGAAGACTTTACTTTGTTTCTCATACTTAAGATGTTCTCTGTCATCATTGGGACTGGTTTTTTTTTTTTTTCAGGCTTATTTTTAATGGCAGAATTTTTGGACCTGACATCTTCAAGTCAGCAATTGCTTTGACCTGTACCAAATTCATTCCAGATTAATTTGCTTTCCACTCTCTTTTCCTGCTTTTGATGTTATGCTTGTGACTGCATAGATCTGTGTGGGCTAAGTTCATAGGAAGAGGAAATTTTTGTACAATCATAGGATCATAGAATGGTTTGTGTTGAAAGGAACTTCAAAGATCATCCAGTTACAGCCCCCCTGCTATGGGCAGGGACACTTTCCACTAGACCAGGTTGCTCAAAAGCCCAATTTCTCTAAGGTTGTTCTGATTACCTGTCCTACAGGACTTGTGCACTTCTGTAAATTGCAAAAAAATCATAACCTGCATAACAAGCTGCTCATCTTTTGAAAGCTTCTGTGCAAAGCCCCGTAGCACTTCTAGCACTTGGCAAAAGGGAAGCAGAAGGGATTGGAAGAAAGATGAATGGAATTTTTTTAACTTACTGCCAAATTGTCTACTTGTTGCTTTTTTCAGGCTTAACTTGCCAGCCTTTCTTCTCACCCAAAGCAGGGTCCTTACCTACTGTCGGGTCTCCATCAGATACCAATACAATCATGGAAACTGAGTTTGGGTCCAACATGCCTAAACTTTTGGCTTCGTTCAGGATGAAAGTGGCTCGGAGAAGAGCTTCATTGATATTTGTGCCTGTCAAAGACACAATGAAGAAAACAAGTTTTTTACTCTTGTTGACTCCAGATCAGTTCTAAGATTCTAGTGGAGTTAAGAGGGACAAGAGCTGAGATCAAGGCAGCAAAACCTCTCCTCTCTGATGTTTAGGTACGCCTTTCTGCAGTCTGGTTCCCTTTTTCATCCCAGGCTGTCATCTTCATGAGGCTCCTCCACTCCCCCTCACTAATTCCAATGTGACAATTTGTGGTGTTGGGAACTACTTGGTGTAGGAAGAATTACTGGGTTTGCAGGCAGGTGATTGAATGAGAGCATGAAAAAACTTCCTGTTCTGGCCATCAGCCCATTCCTTGGACAAGAAGAGATATATATTTGCTGAGCTTATCTAAGGTTTGATTTGTGACACAGAAGGAGCAGAGTAAGAAATCAGGATAAGAGGAACAGAAACCTGAAGACCGAGCAGTCAGAAAATAGGTAATTTTTTTTGTCAAGAAAGAAAAAAAAACAGCAGTTCCAAAAACAAGATAATAAAATGCTGCATTTAAAGTGGCTTTGCTGGATGGGAGCTGATCTCTAAACTTATCTCTCAATTCTTTTTGGGGTAACAAAGTCACTCATATATTGGTTTCCTCTTTCCAACACACTGAAGATTTTGGACAAGTCTGTAACTTCATGTTCATTGTAGTGAAAACTTCTGAAAATGAAGGTGCCACAGCACCAGAAGGCTCTGATGTTAGGGAGAGTCTCTCTACACTATTGATGCAAAAATAACTGAATAACAAATCCAGAACTGCACTTCAGAGAGTGGCAGATTAAAATCATCATAAGCCCCTTCCAAAGACCTGTGCAGCTGAAAAAGGCATCTGTCCTAGTTTATCAGACAGGGAATGAAGGCACAAAAAGGATAAACAGTTTGCCCACATGGCATTTAGTCGCTCATAGAATCATTGAATCGTTAAGGTTGGGAATGACTTCTAAGATTGAGTCCAACCATTAACCCCAGTCCAACACTAAACCATGTCCTTAAATTCCTGCAGCTGTTTTTTGTAGGACTTGTGGTCCAGACCCTTTCCCAGCTCCATTGCCCTTCTCTGGACACGCTCCAGCCCCTCCATGTGTTTTCTGTCAAGAGGGGTCCAAAACTGAACATGACTGGAGGTGTGGCCTCACCAATGCCCAGCACAGGGAATGGTCACTGGCCTGGTCCTGCTGGCCACACAAGTGCTGATCCAAGCCAGGACACCATTGGCTTTCCTGGCCACCTGGGCACACTGCTGGCTCGTGTTTAGCTGGCTGCCAGCCCAGGGCAAATGATTGTGATTCTCTGCTTAGGGAATATTTCATCTGCCTGTTCATCCAGACCTATGAGATGGACTTCATCTTTCAATGATATTTGGGATCTCTGAGGTGGGAGGTAAGATGGATTAAAGGCAGCTCTTCTGTGGTCTGTGTTCTATCTGCCATAGAAGGAAATGCTATCCCATCCTGTAGTACAATAAACTGCAATTCTTGCTCCTCTTTTAGGCATGCTTTTTCTATTTTGGGAATCAGACTCTTTTTTTAGGAACACTCTGAGAGTCTGAAGGCTGTCTGAGGCACCCATTCCTGTGAGAAGCAACTTCTGCGAGCACCCTGCAATCAAAACCTCATACCCCCGTTGGGATGGATTGTCTGGATGTACTTCTTAGCATCTTCCACCTGCGATGGGGTGGCTGAGACCAGATTATCTCTCCAGCACCGGACGTTGTGGTTGAAGTCGATCAGGGAGAACTGGTCAGCAGCACGGAGCTCACTCAATATTGCCTTCATGGCCTCGATGGTCTGAGGAGAAGTTTAAGAGAAGACAGGTTTATGCTTCATGCTTATAAAAGCTTCTTCTTAACTTGTGACCAGGGGAAAATATTAGCCTTTGAGGAATAAGCACATTAGCCTTTGAGGAATAAGCACATGAGCACTGAAATCCAAATTAGAATCTCCTGTCCAAATCTCTCTCTCTTTTGGGCTTTTCTTTTTTTTTTTTTTTTTTTCACTTCTTGCATAATGTTGACATTTTCACCGAAGAAACAGAAAAAATGCAATTAGAATTCATGTGGCTCAACTTGCTTAACTCCTGCTAACACAGAGTGAAGTGAAAGGGAGAAACATTTCTGGTTTAGGAGAGAGCAACTGCTCGGATCAGCTCAGGAGACTTAGCTCTGTCTGCAACGCAGTCATTTCAGGCTGGGTAACATCTCTTTGAAGATGTGTGATTTAAACAAGTGACAATTAATCTGTATCCCAGTTTTGCAGCACTGATTTCCCCAAGGAAGCAATCTGCCAAGCCTTACTATTGTGCTCTGAAAGAAATTCAAATACACCTGGATGATCCTCAGCTAATGTTTGTCTAGTCAGTTCTTAAAACCCTTCAGTGACACATGATATACCATCTCCCAAACTCCTCACTCAGACCTACAGGGTTTCCCTAATATATAGCTTAAACCTCTCCTGATGCAAATCCATCTGATTCCATCTTAGTCTACCCTGTCTGGGCATAAAAATCAGTTGATGAGTTTCCCTTTCAGAAAAATTGTTTGCATATTTGGAGGCTGATTATCTTTCTTGAAGCATTTTCTCTTGCAGACTAAAATATCTTATTTTAACATGTTTTCCCCTTTATGGGTAATGTTGTCTAAACAATCCTTAGTGGTCTTCAGAATGCTGTCAACAATTCATCCATGTTTGGAAAGCAGGGATGTAGTATCCCCATCGAGACTTTCCCAGGATTCAGTATGGAGCATTAGAGAAAAAGGAGGTCAGAGCCTTTGCAAAATATTTTGTGATCTGTCCATTAAAATTTAAATTTAGAGTTAAAATCTGGCACCACCTCTTCCTTAAAGCATGGAAGAAGCATTATAAATAACAGGGTGAAATCATGAAGTCTTTGGTTCCAAATATTTTCCAAATTAAGCTGCTAATTTTACATGCCAGTGTGCTACAGAACTGCATGGTAAAGCACATGGGGAAAGTTGGCAGTACATTCATTTTACAGCAGAGGTCAAACACTTACTTGTTTCATTTTTAGTCCCCACATCGAGCCACTGACATCTATAACAAATAAAATGTTTTTGGGCAGTGGATCAAGATTTTCCGGAGCAAAGAAGTGAATAAAATAGCCATTAAAAATCTGTAAAATAAAATAAAAAAATCCCAGTGAAATGAGCTATAGCAAAGCTTTCAGAAAACTCAAGACAGCAAAGAGCAGAAAATTCTTATTTTCTTAATGAGCTAATTATTTTTCCCTATTGTCTTTTTCTCTTCTTTATTGGCCAGTTCTAACTTTCATCTTTGCATGTCTCTGTAGCCTTACACCATTTTTACTCAATAAAAGCTGAGCCTGGTTCTCAGACAACTTCCATGCCGTAGCATAGGGAGGAATGAAAAATGCTTTGAAAAAGACTGTTCTGCCTGTAATAATTCAACCTCATAACTCAGCTTCATGTTAACATAAAAATAGTGATGTTCTGGTTGTCTCCTTGTGATGTATTGGTACTACATCCAATGACTCCATCCTCTGATTCTACATTAAATCACCAGAGTGCTGCCAGGTATAAAGACATTGGCTTTTGGACATGACAGAAATCTTCTCCTACTATATGTAAGCCCATTTCTTAGTCATAAATTAAATAAATCCATTCTGCCCACTTAAAATCCCTCTGTTCTTTCAATTGGATACAGAGCTCGTCCTCATGCTTATTTCCCTGAAGGATGAAGTTCAGGCACAGTTTGCTGAAGGACAGCAATTCCTTTATTCACAGCTCTCTGGTCCCAGCTGAGCAGCCACACTTACTTCCAGTTCTCCCCCCGTGGTTTCTCTGTTCACATCATACTGCACCACAAAATTTCCATCCACGGCCGTGGACGAGCACTTGGGGCATTTTCGTTGTTGATCCATTGTTGGTTTGAAAGAAACGTGAGCCTTGAAATGAGGAGAGATCATCAGTCAGCCAGGTGTTGTGTGAGAGGGGGTGATTGACACAAGGAAACTCCACATCTTCATGAAATGCCTGATTTCACTGAACACTCTCCTGCTTTCATTATTTGTGGAAAATGTGGACTTTGTCACTTCAGAAGAAAAACAGCACTAAGGTTTGCCTGGATATGTTGATTCAGTAGTAGCAACTGTGACACAAATCACATGACCCATCTACAGCACCAAATATTTCAACTAGAGCTGTGCAAACCATTTGTATTAAGCAACACATTGGGTTTTATTAACATTTTCCTTTTTGAAACAATCCATAATTTTATCAACATTTTTAATAGGTTTCTACTTGACTTTCTCCCCCCAAAAAGAGGATTGCCATTTGTCTGTGAATTGAGTAGTAGGAAACATTTTCATTGGCCATGTGATTGATTATGCAGACTTTATGGCATTTTTTTCTGTTTTAACTGGATAACTTGAAATTGCCTGAGAAGATAAGACTTAATATAGACACATAGTACCTCGAAATAATTTGCTAAACTAGGAATGGGGGTGAATTTGAATATTGAATACTACCTCTCATATTACTATGGAATTATCGACAGATTTTGTTGCATTTTCGCATGCTTCCAGCAGGTACAAAAAATTGCCAGGACTGTGTAGAGTAAGCATGAAAGCGGAAGATTTTGTGCTATTTCCAGTCTGTGACTGGTTACCTTTTTCTCTCCCTTGGAGATGGTGGTGATTCCATTGAAATGATCTCCGAGGGAATTAGGAACGTGCACGTAGCGCAGTCCCTGCGGCTCAATGATGCGGACATCCACCTAAAGGCAGGAAAGGAGGACATTTATTGTGGAGAGCTGCCCCATCCCTGGAAGTGCTCAAGGCCAGGTTGGACTGGGTTTGGAGCAACCTGGTCTAGAGAGGAACAAATGTGTCCTGCCCCCACTCGTAAACACAGCCAAGAATCTCCTGAATTGTGACTGACTCACGTCAGAACCACTCGGCCAAACAAGCTTTGACATTTTTATACTCTGGTGTAAACTTGACTGAAGGAAAACAAATAGTACTTGCTATTTATTTGGAGCAGTGCTTTTCACAAAAACCCCAGCTTCATGAGGTAGTGTCCTATGAGAGCTGATGATCTCTGGTTGTCCCTCCAGAACCATGATTTGTCTTAGAATCACAGAATGGTTTGGGATGGAAGGCATCCTAAAGTTAATCCAGTTCCAAGCCCCCTGCCATGGGAAGGAACAGCTCCCTGAAAACTATGGGTGTTTTCTCAGCAAGGATTCACCTGTGAGGTTCTTCCTACACACTCCAGCTCTGCTTTACCTCCATGTGCTTGGCCAGGCGTCCTGGCTTCACAGAGATGATGTGCTCATAGGAGCTCAGCTTCCTTCGGATCATTTCATGGTAGTGGAGCTGGAACTGGATCCTCATTCCTGGCGGCACATTCACTTCGGTTTGGAAGTTTTCCATGTCCAAGGCATTGCTCCTGAAAAATCAGCTGTGGGGTTATTTTGAGAAAATACAAGGAGAAGGAAAAGCTTCTTTAAACTTTGGTTTAGATTGAGGCTTTTGATTCTAACTGTGGCCTCTGTCAGGGAGCTGCAGTTGTCTGCTAGCACAGGGTGTTTTAGCAAGCTGAAAGCTGAAACACAGTTTAAGTCCACGACAATTAAATAGCAGAGCTGCTGTAAATAAGCATTTTCCTTTCCAGGATCCCCCCTCATCTATCTCTTCCTGGGATGGGTCTTCTCAGTTGTCCTGTGAGTAAGTTCAGGACAAATCCCATATGCCAGAGTGTTTATACCTGACTATTCCAGCAGCTTTGCCTTTGGCTTTTGCTTGAGCATACATTTTTCTGGCTTCAGATTTTTCCCGAATATGGCTGGTAAATGTGATACCATTGATATCCCTAGGAGAGAGAAACACAGTCAGCTTGCAAAAGAAACAACTTTACAATCGAGGACTGTTTCTTCAGTTTACATCAGTGAAATCTAAGCTGGTGGGAAATGAAATAACAAGGTTCTTGTTTAACCCCAAGGTAATGAATTCTGATTTTCACTAGAGCTCTATCTTTTTCCCTACCTAATTTTTATTTCAAGTAGCCAGCACCACTGTGCTCTGAGGAGGATCTGCTCTCCTCCAGCTCCTTCACACTTTCCCCATGCTTTGGGCAGGGAAGGTAGTTCCTGATGTCATGGCTGGTTTGGAACATGGATCAGGACATCTCCTGTCCAGCAACCTGGCTGCTGCCTTTCTGAATAGATACTGAACCAGGCCAGTTTCTGTTCAGTGAGGGCTCTGGTTTGGGTCTCTCTCCTTTGATCTGGCAAGGTGGGGGCTTAGTCTCTTTGAGACTTCTGTCCATTTTTGTTGATATTGACCAACAGCTCAATAATTACTGGAGAGGAGGATCTGGACAGACAGACAGACTGATGACATGAACCTCTTTAGAAAGCCTGCAAAAAAATACTGAACCTGGAAAATAGTAAGAGCTTTTTGTGTTTACAAATACTTCCTTCCCAGCCCATTGAATGCTTCCAGAAGACAAGGCTGATACCTTGTCGATTTTAGTTGGGCCTTGGGTCTTCAAAGAGACACAAGTAGTTGTTATAAAGTTGTTTATTGTATGAATATATTAGTTTCAAAGGTAAAGAGTTTAAGGTATTAAAGTCTGTGTTAAAAACTTTCTGGTATAGAGTTCTAAAGTTCTGTGTAGGAACAATGGTAATAGTAGTGATAGTTGTTCTCTGATATAGAGTCTGATATTTTTAGTAGTCGTAGGAACTATAGTTTTTTCTTTTTCTTCTTGTTGTTCTTTTTTCTAGGACAGGGGGATGTTTATACATAAAACCACTAATTAGCCAAAAGCACAATTCTAAAATATTATTTCTAAACTAATCTAATCTTAATGTGTGAAAGTAGTGCTAGTTTTTACTTAAAAAACTATGTATGTAATATTTATTTATGCAATTGTATAATTTGTTTTCTTACTTAAATTTTACATATATAAGTTTATTTATTTATGTGAATAGTTCTATTTACTTATGCATATAGTTCTATCTACTTTAGATGGGTAAGTAAAGTTCTGTTATGCTTTTGTTATGTTTGGAGTTAAGTTATTGAACTTTAAACTTAGCCTTAGGGCCTTTATTAGTTAACACAGTTTTTAAAGGTACTTAAAATGTACTTCTACTTATTTAAAATCATAATTTATACTTCTATTTACTTTAAACATGAACTTTTACTTCATATTTATGTGGTTTAATATCTCTTAATTTTTTTTAAAGGTTTTAATTTTACTTTTGTATTCATCTGAGGAACTCAGAGAGGCTTGTATTCTAGCATCACTTGACCACTACTTACATGGTAAAGTTGTCAATGAAAGCTCCTTTGGGCACTTGCACGTCAAACACGATGGGCTGGGGCCGCCTGGCGTTGTTCACCATCTTGGCTTGGATCATTGTGTTGGCCAGCCGAGATGTGATGGTGGATTGCACCTTGTAGCTGTAAAGACCTATCTTGTCATCATCCTCCCCCTGCATTTGACAAAATCGCTCTATAAATTTAGGGCGCCGCTGGAAAACAATGCCCTAGAGGACAATATCAATCCTCTTTATAGTCTCAGTGCTACTTTTTAATTGCTGCTCCTTACAATATGGCAGCTAGAGGGGGCATGAGCTCAAGTGCAGGACATCTGCATATTTTACCTGGAAATTGTGGCAGGACAGTCACATGAATATAGTTCATGATAACATTTCAGCTGAAAAAGGGTATTTTTTAAGCTGGAAGGTTTTCCTTGCTTTTTACCATGTAACCAGTCCTTGGAATGACTCTATAAGTGCAATCCAGCATGGAAAGCTACACTGTAATCCTGAATATCATATAATGAGGAGAGAGCTCACATTTTCATTTTCCCAAAATTTAGGACTTTCAATAGAAGTCCTAAATAGAGGAGACTTGAAGTGCTGGTTACTGACCTAGTGCTGTACGTGGTTACAGCAGGGGGATAACAATATTTAAGCGTTTTATTAAGACATTGTCTTTTTCTAATCAGTTTTGATGCTTATTTCTTCATATTTACCATACCCTTCTCCCTCCAAGAGGAGATGTATCAATAGTATTGTGCAAACAGCACTCTGTTTAAAGAAAATAGGTTAATACCCAACCGGCAGTAAAAACAAGGAACTAAGCAAACAGAGGGATTGATTTCCAAAAAAATGGTTAACTAGAAAATCACTCTGTTCAGTATTACTTACCACAGAGGAAGAAAAATACTCACCAGATCTCCAACGTACCCCCAGTCAGATGTGCTCCGCTGGAAAACAAAAATATGGAGGGGATATTTCAGCAAAGCTAAGAGCACTGGCTGGCTGTTTCAAGGCAGGGATCGGTGTCTAAAAGTAGTTTTCAAAGATTATGAATCATAGAATCATAGGGAATCACAGAACCATTAAGTTTGGAAAAGACATCTAAGATCAAGTCCAACCATTAAGCCAACACTGCCAGGGTCACTAAACATTTACAAGTTTTTTTGAATACTTCCATCAATAGTGACTCCAACACTTCCGTGGGAAACCTGTTTAAATTCTTGACAACCCTTTCATTGAAGAACTGTTCCCTAATATCCAACCTAAACCTCTCCTGGCACAACTTGAGGCCATTTCTTCTTGTCCTGTCCCTTGTACCCTGGGAGCAGAGCCTGACCCCCAGCTGATTGCCCCCTCCTGTCAGGATTGTGCAGAGCCACAAGGACCCTCCTGAGCCTCCTTTTCTCCAGGCTGAGCCCCTTTCCCAGCTCCCTCAGCTGCTCCTTCTCAGACTTGTGCTCCAGACCCTTACCCAGCTCTATTGCCCTTCTCTGGACATGAATGAGAATTAGTTTGAGCTCCCAAAGTGTGACTATTCCTTCTGTCTTATTTCGTGTATTTCTACATGAGATATTACAGCATGTGATCTCCCAGCTGTGCCTCAGAACCTGTCATAAACAGGACAGCTTTCTTCCTCTGTCTTTTATTTTATTTTTAAAGAAAACATTCTCTTCTAGAAAAACATTCTTCCTGAAAGCAAATGACGCTGGCAGAAAGTCATCCTCAGACACCCTTGTTTTTAACAGAAGAGTTCTCTTTGTTTTTCCATGAAAAGTGAAATATCCTAAACCCCAGACTTCTTTAGCTCACTTTGTTGCCATTTACATTAGAAAATATTTATGTATTATATGCAATATGTATAAATAAAAAAACCCATTGTGTAATCAATATTACATTTACATGCTTGTGCCTATGGAAATTAGTTATGCATGGATTACTTAGACAAAATTGCTCATTTAATGGTCGTGGTTTTCCCCCTGCCCTATGAAATGCTCCATTTGGAAATATCTATGGCAAGATGATGACATCTTGTGGCCATTCAAATAATTCTCTTTAATTCCAAAAAAAAAATCTCCCCCACATAAGGAATGTTTCTATTAATCCCCTGAAAGGGAATTTGGCTCACCTAGATGCAACTTTTTAATGCAGAGATCTACTTTCATGTTATCATCACACCTAGACCAGCTCAGCTCTCCAGGGTCAAGAGGACCCAAAACCACAGAAGATGCTCATGAAAACAGCTTTAATCCCGTGGTGCACTGGAAGATTGCTCTGCAATTGTTAAATTCATTTGAAGCTAATTGATACACTCTTCTAGGGAAATCTTGTGCTGTATAAGAGATGATGATGTCATAGAAAGCTCATGTTAAAGACATGATTTTAAGGATCCTTTCAGGGCCAATGGAGAGGATTTCTCCCTGCCTGAGAACAAATGCAGGTTTTAATTTTCTAGCTCTAAAGACTCTACCTGAACCATTCAGACTGGGATTTCAGGATATGGAAGTTTATGGCTCTCTAGAGACCCTCTGCAGACTGATCCTGTCACACCCCACAATCTTCACTGTACAGTGGACTGGACCTTCACACCTGATAAAAGACCAGACCATGAAGAGTGATTTTTGGCCCCACACATATCCTTGGCACAGGGGACATCACCAGCTTGAATACAAATTAAGATCAAACCAACATTAACTGAAACAAATTTAATTTTGGAAAGATGAAGACCAAGACCTTAGAATACAGGGGTTTTGTTTTATTGGGGGTACTTTTCTACTTTTCTGGTTCTCAGCTTAGGGCTCCTGACCCACGTTAGGAATGGTGGTTAAAGCTTTCAGGGTGCCCAGGTTTCCCTCCTGATAGTTCTTGCTGGAGAAGAGGGGAGCTTATCACTGGCACATGTAGTGACTGCCATGGCTGTTGTTAGGGATCAGACATGGGCTGGGCCAGCCATACCCCGGGGAACTCAGAGGTTGCAGAGGGCAACCACTCCAACAGGCCAGGAGGACAGAGCTTTATCTTCAGGCACCTGAACCCCAGAATCATGGAAACACAGAATGATTTGGGATGGAAGGAACTCTAAAGATCCTCTAGTTCCACCTCCCTTGCCATGGGCAGGGACACTTTCCACTAGATCAGGTTACTCCAAGCCCCAGCCAACCTGGCCTTGAAGATCCTACTTCAGGTCTGAGTGCTGAAGTGATTGTTGAGAACAGGGACTTCTGTGGTACCTGAGACTATTTCCAGCATGAGGATTCATGGCAGATCCTGGCTTTTAAACCACATCCAGACCTGCTGATCACTGCACAAAACCAGGATCTTGAGCCATATCTCATGCGTGCCAAATTGCTAATCAGAATGAAGACAACATGTGCCTCAGGAACTGTTTGAAGCACAGATGCTGAGCTTTGTCTGCAGATACTGAGATGCATCTTCTCCTGAAACCTGTGCAGGCCATGGATATTTAACCCTTAACAGTGATCTTTGTTCAAATCACCGTGCATGGACATCGTAGCTAATTTGTAAAATAAGGAGAGCAGAATCACAGATGTTCTGCATTTGACAGATTTTTTTTTTTTTTTTTTTTCTACTGGGGCATGAAAAATGTTGAAAAGCAGATGCCCCACAGAAGGAACCAGAAAGAAGATGTGATCTTCAAGTGTTCAAGGCCAGGTTGAACAGGGCTTGGCGCAACCTGGTTGACTGGAAGGTGTCCCTGCCCGTGACAGGGGGTTGGGATTAGATGATCTTTCAGGTCCCTTCCTGTTGGAATACCAGGGTTCCAACACTTTCCAACCCAAACCATTCCATGTTTCTGTGATTCTGTGATCTACCTGGAAAACCCTTCCAGTTCTTTGAGGGGCTGTTCCCTCATAATTCACTTATTTTTCTGTAATTTCCTAAGCAGTTTTTAGCACACTCCAAATCCATTGCAGCCTTCTCACACTCCTTTCAGGGGATCCTCACTGTGAGATGCAAGAAGAGAAATTTCAGACCTAAGACAGTTTGTCTTCACAGTGCTGCAGATGGATCCTTGTCTGTTTGGTTATATTTAAACCCTGGCAGCTGGGGGAGTCTCCAACCAGCTGATTTAAGAAGAAATTCTCTGTGTGAGGGTGATGAAGTCCTGGCAGACGATGTTCAGAGAAGCTGTGGCTGCCCTGGAAGTGTTCAAGGCCTTGTTGAGTGGGGCTTGGAGCACCCTGGTCTAGTGGAAGGTGTGGAAGGTGTTCATGCCCGAGGCAGGGAGGTTGGAATGAGATGAGCTTTAAACTCCCTTCCAACCCAAACCATACCACGATTCTATCATTCCACCCTATCTCTTTCCATATATCCTTCCTGTGCTGCTTCTCTTGGAGGGGAAACCAGGCAGGCAGAAAAGGAAAAAGGAGTGATCTCACTCACCTCTGGACAGCCAGAGATCAGGACCCAGATCTGGGCAATGTGCTGCAGAACATCCCACCTCACAGGGTGCCTCACAGGTCTAGACACTTTATCTGTCTCCCAAAGAGAGATAATAGCTGTGCACCACCATACAGAGGTTCACAAGGTCACCTGCATTCCAGCCCATGGAAAACTCTGCTGCTGTGGTCACGAGGACCATGCACACACCTGAGGCACAGCATTTTGAGAATTACTCATGAGCAAAATAGCAGAATACCTTATCTGTACCTAGAAAACCATCCTCTGTGTTTAGAGCCAATCAATAGGGTCTGCAGGGAACTCTGTTGCCTTGCTGCCAATGGGCTGGTGAGCTCTTTGCAGGAAAGCATAGTGCTGAAAAAATAATTTGGGAGACAGCCTTCCTGCAGTGATGAACAGGAAATAACTGTGTGCCTGCTGCTGGCCAAGAGCTGCTGTCTCAAGATGACTTGCACAGTTCAGTTTAATCTAATTTATCATATTGTGACTGTATTATTATATTAATCTATATTATTATATTGTGACTCAACTAATATAAGAGTAGCTGAGATCTTTGTTCCACTGGTTTACAAAGATTTCTTTGATAGGTAAAGGATGGGAAATAATGTATGGGAATAAAAGCATTAAATGGTATAATGAAACCAGTGGTAGAATTGCAAATTACTGCATGCATTTGTCTGTGCCTCTATGTACCCAGAAATTTTGGGAACAGAGGCAACATAATTCATATGGCACTGATACAGACATATTGGAAAGAAATGATGCCCTGCAGAAGTGCAGCTAGGAGGGATTTCTGTTTGGATCATGATTCTGTTTGGATCATGATTCAATTATTTAAATACTGGACTGGCAAGTGTGAGAAGGCTTGATTCATACTCACTCTAAAATCTACCGTTTTCTTCCACTGTTATGCAGGCTTTAGGTGTCAATAAATTCCATCCAAAGCCTTAGGAAAAAGGAAAATCAGGTTTGCCTGTGTGTGATTTCAGACTCTGGGAAATCCAACATTACTCAAGAGGATCTTTCGTTTTCACTACATTGAACAAGCTCAAGAAAATTGGCACCAGAGCTTGGTGGAGGACAAGCTCCACTCTGATCATCATTTCTTTCATACAGTGTAATGAAAAATGAATACATTCAAACAACTGATTTAATGAGTATTATCATTAATTGCTACCGTGTAAAACACAGAAAAACTCTTTCAATGCTGCTCTAAATGTTTCTGTGTCCCAATCCAACAGAATAAAATAATCTGCAACCCATCAGTGTGCCAGAAGTAAATTTTCTTCCCAGATCTCAGATGGTACCAGCTCATCACTGAGTGTCACTCTCTGACCAGAGTTAAATATGAATGCATGGACTGAATGTTTACAGCCTGCACTTGCCAATGTTTGAAGTCCTTTTTCACTTTCTCATGGAAAAACCTCACCTGTTTCTATGGGATTTTTCCCAGACATGAAGTTAGACAAGTATCTCCATTGTTTATCACCTCAGGAGCACAGATAACAGAACAAAGGCTTGCTGTGCTTAAGGGAGACAGCAGTTCTTGTCCCAGCCAGAGATATGGAAGTCTCAGTGCCTATAAAAACCAGCTGGTCCCACATGATTGTACACTCACCACCCTGGACATGGAAAAAGACACCTGGAGAGAGCTCCCAGGCATTCTGGCTTCCCTCCTCTTTGAAGCATTTCTGAGTACTGTACCTGGTACCTGCCATTTCTCGCCTTGGAGCTTGTGGGAAATCCATCAATTTCCAGATCAATCAGGTTTTCCACTTCCTAGAGGAGGGAGAAGAAGAAAGAGTTGCTGCTGCCTTGCTGTTTGATTTATCACTTGATTTATTATTGATTACCACTTTACAGGAGAGTTCCAAAGGGAATTTACCTCCCCTGGATGCTAATGGGGAGCACAAACCATCTCAGACCAAAATCCTCACACATTCAGTTTCCCTCAGTGGCCAACCAGCTCTATAAACACCTGTGAAATCATGACCTTTACCATCACTTTACTGCCTTTTCTTCTGAAACAAGGAGTAATATTTAACATAAAATGACCACAAAGAGCAAGAGGCAGATGATTATCATCAGGATGGGTCAAGCCATGGAAACTACAGCATTTCAGACACTGATCTCACTCAAAGCAAGTACAGAGAATTTCTCCTCAAACCAGTAGAAATTGTCTCTGGTTTTACACCAATATACCTGAGAACTAAATTTCCCCCAGTGACAGCAGAATAACATCACGTCTTTTCCAAGTGTAAAGCTGCACTGATTCATTTAGAAGTGTGGGTCACACCACAGCAACACTCTTAATTAAATTTTGTTATGAGTTTATTTTATGGCAATAAAGAAGTTTAAGTGCATGACTTCTTTTCCAGCTTATGTGATAGCATACCCACAAAGGTTTTCACAAAATTAATTTAAATTGTTTAAGCACAGTGATGTTAAATTGGTAAGGCATCTACAATTAGAAAGAACCACAGGTCTGGAATATTTTTCCTGGGAATTACAAACTCAGTTTTAAAATCTCATTGAGTCAAGAAAATGGCTATAAAAATAAAGAAAAATAGGATATCCCAGCTCACTGAAGATTTTTATTGATCCTGGAAAGGAAAAGAAAGCCTCATATCATCTCTGCTGACTTCACAGAAATATTTCAAAACTACAGCGTGGAAATGGGTGTAGACACCAAAACTAAGTTCACCTGAGCCTGGGGGGTTTAAATTTAGACTCAGTTTCAGAGTCAAAGCTATAACTATACTTCTTTTCATCATACTATTATCCCAAGAAAGGATGGTCACTTTTATAAATTCTCTCGTCCCTCTGCTGAGGAATGTAAAGTCAATAGGATATTCACTCTATATTTGAATTCCTGTTAACAAAAAATTAATTCCATACAGAGCTTTGCTGAAGTTCACAGTGTTCCACCAAGGAGGCTCCATTCACAAAGATGTCTAGGTGCCCTGTTTCTGCTTATTCCAGGGAAACAGGGTATAAAATATGCTGAAGATCTGAGTATAGAAGCCCACTTAAATGTTTAAAGGTTAAAAAAACCACACCAGAAAAGGCAACACTGAAGTAAGAATATGAAACTGCTTGGAATGAAATTTGGACTTATGCTCACACTCTCCCTTTAATAATATTAAACAGTAATAATAATAAGCTTTAATAATATTAAAAAAAATAAAACAACATTACAAATGGCAAATGAAGACCAATTATCAGAGATATTTACAGCTAAAAGTAGAAGAGAATTGTGAAGCAGTGACCCAATTCTGCTCCCACTGCTGCTTCCACCCAGAGTTCAGCAAGGAAGGGAGACCTGGGCTCTGCCTCCAAATACTCACATCTGGGATGTCGTCGATAACCAGATCAAAGCCCTCGACTCCAGAAATGAGGAACAAAACCAGGAAGCTGCTCAGATACTTCATTTTCTTCCCACTTGTTTGCTCCTGAGCACAGCTCACACACAGGTACAGACACAAGTTCTTCCCTTCTCTGAGACAAGTTCAAGGAAACAGCCCAGGTTTGTGCAGCATTTTGAGCAAAGTTCTGAAATGCTGACTTTGTTTAGGCCGTAGGTAAATATTAGCCTTGCAACGCAAGCCTGAGCTGTGGTGCCTGAGCAAGGGTTATCCAAATAGTGTCTTCACTTGCCTCTGCCCTCGATAACAGCCCTGGCTTGGTTAGGCTCACTCCTTGCTTTTGTAGCTTCCCGTGATGCTTGACTAATTTCCTGCTAGGCACAGAGCTTGCAGTATCCAAAAACTTCAAAAGATCCCAGCAAGAACTCCAGCTTGTCTGTTTATAGCAAACGAGGCGAAGTTTGGTTCTCAGCGTGATGGAGGCAGCACTGCTGGGCTCCTCCAAGAACCCTCCCACCCAGCCAACCCACGGGGGCTGGCTGAGACCTTGGGGTCGGATCCTGACCCACACAAATAACCTTTTTCCCATTCTCCTAGGGGGAAAAAAAAAAAAATCATGGCTGATGATGTGATAGTTCCAATTGTCCAAAATCAGTCACATGAGAACATCTGATGATATTTTCAGGTGCACGTTCTATGGCTCCTGGGTGCTTTTGAATGTTTTTTTGCCTCCCGGGTTCTTTGGGTGCTTAAAGTGATGAGATAAAGGGAGCAAAGCAAAAGGGGGAAAGAAGGGAGGAAGACGCCTTTTGGAAAATGTGTTGCGATATCCCTTCCACTCTTCCACAAAGAAAGGATTGTTGGAGACACCTGAGCAGCTTCAATGCAAATGACAGAATTACTGTGTGAACTCTGGGACAAAACAGCAGTCAAATATATATTAATATAATATAATATAATATAATATAATATAATATAATATAACATAATATAACATAATATAACATAATATAACATAATGTAACATAACATAATAGAATATATAATGAAATATATTATATTACATTATATTATATTATATTATATTATATTATATTATATTATATTATATTATATTATATTATATATATTATATTATATTATATTATATTATATTATATTATATTATATTATATTATATTACATTATATTATATTATATTACAGTACAGTACATTACATTTTCTTATATACTATATTGTGCTATATGATATGCACTATATAATACTAATAATATTCTGCTATCTTCCCTTATGTTATGTTACACTTTGATGTTTCAGTAAAAGATTTCTGTGGCACAAGTCTGCTGCTACTCATCCTTTCTTTTCCACTGACCTTTTCTCAGTCCGAGCCCTGAACTTACCTCCAGAAGTTCACAAGGAATGCCAGCAGAGTCTTTCAGCTCTCTGCCAGGTAATTGAGGTGGGAGAAGTGCTGTGTTTGGAAGAGGGGAGTGTACAAAAGGGGAATAGAGGGGATGGGAGCAGGGTTTTTCAATATTCATAGAATCATTTAGGTTGGAACAGACCTTTAAGACAATCTGGTCCAACCACTAACCCAGCACTGCCATGTCCACAACAGCGATCCCCAACTTCCACATCCACACATTTTTTTAAATATTTCCAGGGATGGTGGTTCCACCACTGCCCTGATCTGCCTGCCCCATTGCTTGGCACCACTTTTGATGAAGAAATTTTCCCTAATGTACAACCTGGATATCCCCTGGTGCAACTTGAGGCCATTTCCTCTCATCCTGGTTACCCAGGAGAAGAGATTGACCCTCACCTGGCTGCACCCTCCTCTCAGGGAGCTGTAGAGAGTGAGAACTTCACCCCTGAGCTTCCTTTTCTCTATGCTGAGCTCCTCCAGCTCCCCTATGGTGCTCCAGACCCTTCCCCTGCTCAGTTCCCTTCTCTGGACAGACTCCAGCACTCCAATTTCCTTCTTGTAATGAGTGGCCCAAAAATGAACCCAGGATTCAAGTTGTGGCCTCACCACTGACAAATTCAGGGGGGCAGTCACTGCCCTGTCCTGCTGACCCCACTATTTGTGGTACAATCTGGCAGTATTTGAGTTAACTACCTCAAAGTTAGCTTAGGAAAACCCTCAATGAGTGCTACGATGGCTGACAGGGCTTCTCCAGAGCTGCAAGAGGAGCAGCACAGGGCAGACAGTCTTTGCTGTGTTGATGGTACCTACTTTAGCTTGAATTTTGTATATAAACTGATTTTTGTTCACATGTGTGCCTCTAGTTTAGGGTGACCAGTCCTGTCTCATCAGAAACTTAAAGCTGTTCTGGAGTCATCTGAGCATTTGTACCAGGAAGCAAATCACTGCTGCTCTGAAGAGATTAAAAAATCCCTTTAGAACAAAGTTCATTTTTAAAAACAAATGTCCAACCCCTTATTTCAGTCATCTCACAACTCCTAAACATGGTTTAATTTTTTTTTTTCGTAAAAATATCAAGATTGGGAAACTAGTTTGACCACTAGATGGCACAAACTGCTCAAATATACTGCCCGAAAGAGCCAAAAAAAGCTGAAATCTCCCAGACAATACACGGAAGGAACAAGTGCTGAGGATGCTCAGAGCCCTACCATCAGTTTAGGTGAACCTCCTCAGAACTTCATGAGGAGCACAGGATCTCAGCAGGATGTTTTGTGCTATGTGTCCATTGGGCTCTTCCATGAGTTGTCCTCTCATGGCTGGGATTCCTCTGGAAGGAAGTTTTAATGCACTGTCTGCCCTGAACCACCTGAATTAGTGCTGTGCAGAGCCTGTCCCTCAGAATAATTAAATTTTGCTAGTTTGGCTTGCACCTGGGGAGAAATGTCACAATTTCTGTGCCTGATGATATAGCCAGCATCCTCTTCTCATATTGCATTTCATATCTGGAAATTTCCAGTGATCCAGGACAGAACAGGGTGTACCTGCAAGGAACAGACTTGGTGTGACTGCCCTGACATTAATCCCATCACACACCAGCCATTCTGGGAAATTATAGATACGAATGTACAGCAGTGCCCCAAGCACAGTCAGACACCCCCAGAATCAAGGCCCTTTTGCAGAGGCTTTGGGCAATTTTCATCAGAATAATACCAGACCTGGAAGTTTTGAAATGCTCTGCTGGGCCATGGTGCACACAGCTAATGACAGCAGGAAGATCAGCAGACACTGGGACCCCAGAAAATACCTTTCTACTCTTCTCTGTCCTCATGGAACCCTGCCTGGAGGGCTTCAACCAGGTTTGGAGCCTTCAACATGACACAAATGTGTTGGTGCAGGTCCAGAGGAGGCCACAAAGGTGCTCTGGGGCCTGGAGAACCTCTGCTATGGAGACAGGCTGGGAGAGCTGGGGGTGTTCAGCCTGGAGAAGAAAAGGCTCTGGAGACACTTTATTGCAGCTTTTCAGTACTTACAGGGAGCTTATAAAAAACAGGAAGACTGACTTTTTACCTGGACATTTAGTGACAGGACAAGGGGTAACAGTTTTAAACTAAAAGAGGAGATGTTTAGATTAGATATTAGACAGAAATTCTTTTTGCAGACGATGGTGAGGCATTGAACAGGTTGCCCAGAGAAGATGGGGGTGCCCCATCCCTGGAAGTGTGCAAGTCCAGGTTGGAGCAAGCTGGTGGCATTCCTGCTTATGGCAGGGGGGTTGGAACTAAGTGATGTTTATGCTCCCTTCCAACCCAAACCATTCTGTGATTCTTTCAGGAACGCAGGCACCTCTCAATAGTATCAGAATTGGAGACCAGCAGATCACATCCAGATGTTTCAGAGGAGATTGCTTAGATTAAAACCTGAAGGAAAATATGGAATTTAATTCCCTGAACTTCATGGTAATTAATTTTACCTCTGGACATTTCTCTAGGACTACACCTGTGTAACCCTTTGGGACTCTTGCCAATTTCTTGATCCATTTGCTGGCTTTGAATGCCACTAAAGTGCACAGTTTGTTGGTGCTTTGGGTACATTTAGTTGCTGTTTCAGGCACTTCTGGTTGGGCATTTAACCCTGCATGAGTTCACCAAGGTGCTCGTGTTTGTGTGTCAACACAAAGAGAAATCCTTGATATAAAATAATCTGTTCCAGGTGAAACGTGTGTGAAAGCTCAGCTGTTGGATCATGCCTCTCTCTCTGCTGTTTCTGCTCATGCTGGCTGCAGGCACATCAGGAAATTTAATTTCCTGAGCCCCCATCCAAAGAACAGCTGCTCATCTTGCTAAGTCTGCAAAAGTCAGCATTGAACATGTTTGATGTGAACACACCTGAGTAACTGCTTGTCTTGGACTCCAGCAGCATCCCTGGAACAGTGCCTGCCATGTTCACACCCCAAAGCAGGAGAATGTGTTCCAAGGAGGAGGAAGAGGGGATAATGTGAACAATGAAGACCCCAGGCTCAATGTTCACTCAGCAAACCTAACTGCATCCGAACCATGTTAAAACACACCCTGGTCTTACCCACGTGCTGTGTCCTTACGTGCCCTTGCTGAGGGGAGCAAAAAGCAGAACTGGCTGCTCCTAATCCCTTTAGGAAGGGCAGTGCGTTTCCCAGCTCACTCTGTCATGCCTGTTGGTAATCCTGTACCTGCTGGAGGATCCTGTTCTGGCTTGAATTCCCTCTTTTCACCAGGTGTGCTTAGGCTCAGCTTTATTGCAGCATCTTTGCAGTGCCTCACTGTTCTGATACACCTCAGATCCCCACGTGGGCAGTGGGAGATGCAGAGTGGCCAAATGCTGCAGCTGGTGAGATTTGGATGGCATTCCAAATGCCTCCTGACTGTGCAATGGTCATTTCAAACTGGCAAACATCTTCCCTTCCTGACCAGAAATTACTGTTACCCCTAGGGTTAGCAGGCTGCTTTTGGCTTGCATTTACAGGGGTGTTTTGATTCCCTTTAGGTTTTTGAGATCAGGAGGAAAATCATGCTATATATATGGTTTGGATGCCTGTTTTCAACATTTCCACCACTGTAGGAGTTTTACACATCTGGGCCCCAGGTTAGTGAAACACAGAGCAGGTTGAGAGCATCCTAATGTCAGTAGTAAGGGCACAAGAGGCTGCAGTCCTATTTCCCACACTGCTCCCATGCACTTCTCTGAGCTAGGCAAGACATGTGGGAGCTGAAACTAACTGGAAACAGATGAAAGATACTTAAAACCATCCTGCTGGTGTCACCTGCAGGTGTCAGTCTGAACCATCACAGTGTCTTCACTGATTCCCAAATGGATGGTTGAGACCTCTTCCACTGCACTTTGAAATGGTGAAGAGCTGAAGAAAATGCTTCAACTGTCTTCTGGCAGGAATCAAATCAGTGGAGGAACCACTTGGGGTGTCTGTGGGGGCCTGAAGCATCCTGTCCCAGCCTCCTTCCAGCTTTCTGCCAGCATCTTCTCTTCCCCATCCACATCAGCCTTCCATCATTCCCTGCAGTGCTGCCCAGTTCTGCAGCCCCCACTGAGAGTGTGGCCACTACAGAAGCCTTTGTAGCTGACAGAGGTCCCAGTGGGAAAAGGACTGGACAGGTTTTTGATTCCTTCTCTCCTGCTGGCAATGCCAGCAGGGCCTCGTGTGTGAACATGGTGTCACCTCAGCCTCAGTGACACCATCCATTTGCTAATAAGTGAGTTCCAAAGACAAGCTTCCCTTTGCTCCATCTCCAGCTGCCCTCTTCCCTTCTGAAAGGAGAGCATCTCAAAAACACTGGGGAGATTTGGAGGACACAAAGCTTCAGAAAGGCCAGAGAGACACTGAGCCACTCACTGGACTGTTACTACCATGGATGGGAGATGAACCACAACAGTTCCAGTCCCTGGTGGCCCAGAGCTGGGAAGGAAAAAGAAGATACAGTGGTTTGTATCATGTCAGGTTTGTGTGTGCAGCACAGGGAAGAGAGAAGGAGAAGAGAAGGAGAAGAGAAGGAGAAGAGAAGGAGAAGAGAAGGAGAAGAGAAGGAGAAGAGAAGGAGAAGAGAAGAACAAACACAAACAAAAAACCAAAATAAATCAAAAAGAGGAAGTTTGTGTCTGCTAGATTTGAGAAGTTACTGCTGTCATAGAAGAACAAAGTGGTAAATACGCCTGATTTGGGGTGAGGTGAGCGCTGCAGATACAAGCTCCCGAATGCCTGGGGGGTAAGAGCTGCCAGGTCGGTGCCAGCTGGCAGTGTCATGGCCCAGGAATGTCCCTGGCAGCTGCCAGGCAGAATCCATCCTGTCCCACAAGTGTCCACCTTCACCCGGGGCCTTTGGGAAATGGAGGGAAGGGCAGGAGGTCACTCCAGCTTTGTCCGGCTGAGAAACACAGTGTGGATGGCCAGAGGCAGGTGGAATTACGTGTCTTGGCCACCTTCGCGGTCGGGCGGCTGCCAAGGTGAGGGTGCGGAGGGAGCCCTGCACTGCCCTGGGGGCATCTTTCCTAAACCAGCCAGGGCTCTCCAGATGGGCTGTAAGGGAAGCTTTCCCTTCACAGAGGGTGGAACCAGAGGATTTTACCACCCTTTAGGAAAGCCCCAACCTTGAAGCATCTCCTGGGCTTGCGCTCCCCAAGGGCGTGGGTAGGAGACGCTGGCACTGGGGCACCATCCTGGCCCTTCCTCAGCACCCAGCCAGCTGTAGGAACTGTCCCCTCAGCATTCTCCTCGCTGTAGGTGCCGAAATGACAAGTGGCAACACCTCGGGGCCCCCCAGCACCGCCCCTGTGCTGCAGGGGACAAGAGGGGGCTGAGGAAGAGCGCGGAGTCCAGCGGGCGCGGCTCCTGCTGCGGGACCCCCGGCTGAGGGATGCGGACCCTGCAGGGATTCCCTGCAGCACAGGAGGCCGCCCTGCCTGGAAAAGGGGCCGGTCCCGAGCTGGGGAGGAGGAGGAGGAGGAGGAGGAGAGGGTGGGTCGCTGTGTCTCCTGTCAGGCTCCCGCAGCCGGGCGGCAGCGGGGCTGGCCGTGCGCTCACCGCGGGGCAGGAGCCCCGGCGCTCCTCTCCACCATGATCCTCTGGCTGTGCCTCTGCTGGGGCTTCTCCCCCTCGGCGGGACAGCCCGACTCGGAGCTGATGGCCAGGTACCTGGAGGAGCAGCTGCTGGCGGACTACAGCATCGTGGAGCAGGTAGGTTTTGAGGCGGAGCTCGTTCGGGAGCATCAGGTGGCCGCGGCTGGCATGTCCCCTCTTCAGCAGCAGTATTGGCAAGCGGAGCAGTCTGGTAAAAATGCATTTATTCCACCTGTCCGTGCAGCTGAGCTCCGTGGGAGGTGCTAGAGCCAGCACGGGGCTGTGCTGGAGGTGCTAAGCCAGGAGATCAGCCTGCCGTGCTGGTGCCGCTGCCCCGGGACGGTTCGGTCTGACACCCATCCCCACGGCTGTGCTAACGAGGCATTTCACAGGCACAGGGCAGCTAACGCCGTGTCCTGGCCACACTCCAGTCTGAGTCATTCCGAGTATTTCAAGCTCGGGGGATAGTTTTTTCTGCCTATGGTCTTACTGTACTTGATTTTTAACTCGTGCTGGCTGAAACAAACCACACGAATTTCAGTTTCTAAAACGCTTCACAGACAATGAAAGAAAAAAAAAATTCTGCAGGTGAGGGCTATTATGTTGTGTTATTGTGTGGCTTAGATTTTCTAAGGAAATGGTGTTGCAAGAGCAATGAACTTTTTGCAAGAGTTTGGGTGGTGGTTTGGGAGGCTGTGATCTATTTCAAGTGGAAAGTGTCCCTGCCCATGGCAGAGGGGCTGGAACTAGATGATCTTTAAGGTTCCTTCCAATCCAAACCACTCGGAGTCTATAAAAGAGGGCTTCAGGTCTGTGCTCACACCTATCAGGTCCATAAGAGATACCACGTGTGACTTTGGGTCACTTAGGACATCAGTAACTTATCTAAATCTGATCAGATCTGAGAGGCTCCATAGCACCTGGGGCACCCATGTGGGCCCGAGATACAATGCAGAAACTGTGGAATACCTGTGCCTTGCTGGAGGTCAGGTGGGACAATCTAGTTTGTCTAAAATGTCAGTACTTGTCTGTATTTGGCATCTTCTGCCATGCAGCAGGTGGGAAAAGTGACTCTTCATGTGTGTCTGTATCTATCCAACCTAGAATAGAAGGAATCTCTCTCCAGAAGGATCCACATCTCTCCCCTGTGGGGACACCAAAAAGTTTGTTTTCAATTCTGATTACTAGGGGTGCATATTCCTTTTGGGGGAATTCAGCCACAAACCAACACTGTTTTACAAACCCAAGTGGGAGAGAGTGTCTCCACCACTGCCAGTGGAGTGGTATCTGGGATCACCCACCTGCTTTAGGGGGGAAATCAGTTGCAAAGCTCAAAGAAGTGGCTCACAGTGCTGGAGTAACCTGGTTGATGTTGCTTGAGGCACATGAGGGTGTTTTCAGAGGAGCTGTGCTGCTGGCAGGTCAGTGGCAGCAGTCACTTCCACCAGAAAAGCAGTGATGTGTAAATAGGTGTGGAGACCTGGTGCTCTGGGACAGCCAGATCTAGAAGAGGAGCTCTGTCTGTCCTCACTGAACACCTGAGCCAGGCTGAGAACAGGCAGGTGCTCCCCTAGATTGAGATACTGCACTAGAAACAAATCCACTGCACAGCTTATATCCCATACACCATGCTGGGACTAACAGATGGCAGTAACTTAGGGGGTCACTACTAGCAATTATCTGACTTTAATGAGTGTGCTGGAAAGCTTTAAAGCTAAAAGTTGATGGTAATTTGGAAATTGTTCCATTAGATGATGCCAGTGAAGCTGCCTGATTGGAACAGTCCAATGGACTGATAACAAACCCTGCAGCAGTGTTTTGGCAGTAGTCATGAAGTCCTAGAAAACGAGACACTGCTATCTGGTGATCCTTAGCTCCTCACCGATGTCCACTGGGTATCCCCAAGACTTTAGAAGGTGGTTCTTGAAGTCACACAGAGCCTTATTATGCAATTCAGCGAGCAAACAAAATGGGTTTTGGTGGGGGAAGATGAAAATAGGAACCAAGTTTCCAGTTTCACTGATTATTCTTTAAAAACCCCTGTGATCAGAACAACAGGTGGATTTGTTCCAAAAGGTAAACTTTCAGTAAAAAAATACTGAGGGCTATTGATCTCTCATCCCTGCCTCTGCTCCAAGCAGAGCCAACTTCACAGACATTTATCTGTCTTGTTCTGAAGAACCTGCAGTGATGGAGAATCTGCAGCCTCTCACAGTAGGCTCCTGAGGGGCTTTATTTGTCTGAGATAACAGACCCAGACAGAAAGTTTCTTCCAAATCTTAAGATGCAAACAATTCCTCTCCTCTCCTCTCCTCTCCTCTCCTCTCCTCTCCTCTCCTCTCCTCTCCTCTCCTCTCCTCTCCTCTCCTCTCCTCTCCTCTCCTCTCCTCTCCTCTCCTCTCCTCTCCTCTCCTCTCCTCTCCTCTCCTCTCCTCTCCTCTCCTCTCCTCTCCTCTCCTCTCCTCTCCTCTCCTCTCCTCTCCTCTCCTCTCCTCTCCTCTCCTCTCCTCTCCTCTCCTCTCCTCTCCTCTCCCAAAGGAGCTGTTTTCCCTTGGTTCTAATTTCACAAGATGTTGGCTAAAATGATGCAGAAGGAAATAGTAAAGATTCTCATGCCTGAAACTTTTCATTTCCCCTTTGGGCATCCCTGAGCTTTTCAATGCACAATATAAACAGACATAAAATCATCTCTTTGGCAAGGGCTGCTGCTATTTCAGAGTAAATCAACTAAAAGGGCAAATCAGGTAAAAACATATTGTTGCATTCTTCTGCTCTCTGGGGTTCTGCTGAAATTTTAAGATGGCACTTGGCTTCCCTCATTGACAAAATACTTGCTTTGGGGAGGGACTTGGAGATGTTGAGCTGGGTCTCACACCATGTGAGAAGTCAGAGGAGCTGATGAGAAGGGTGAGACAGTGAGTACAATTGCACTGTCACAGGTGAAGCACTTTGTTTCATAATAAGGTCTGTGGCTGAATTTAAATATCTTTATTCCTGTTTTGCACATAACTAGTGCTTTTCTGTCACTTCACAATAAATACACAGTATCTGTGGAGAGTATTTAGCCAACAGATCTGCTCTTGAGCTAATATTTATACAGCTGAAGCTGTAGGATTAATTTAAACAAGTTATAGAACCACAGAATGATTTGGGTTGGAGGGGACCTTAAAGAGCATCCAGTTCCAAACCCTTGCCATGAGCAGGGACATCTTCCACTAGACCAGGCTGCTCAAAACCCCATCCAGCCTGGCCTTCAATACTTCCAGGGATGTTCTTAGCATCCAGGGCCAGGGCTTAAAGCTGACCTTCCTGCCATCATCTAGAGGGTCCCTTGCCAAGCACATTTGCCAAAGAGCCAGCACCTCCTTGCCTGAGACAGCCACATTCCACTGCTGAGCTTTGATCAGTGGGTCTGTTAACACAGAAGAGACTCAGGTTTTAATTTTTAACCAGAGGAACATTTGAACCTGGCCATGGGTGATCAGTCACACAGCCCCGTGTCTGGGATTAAACAAGTGACATGTCTGCTGGAAGCTGAACAGAACCCACTGACTCCCTTAACTCTTTGCAGGTTGCTCGCCGTGTCCCAAGACAGGCCAAATTCCTGCAGAGGCTGGTACGTATCACACCCTGTCTTTGTTTTACCTCGTGGGAACTGCACTTTCCCTGTATATGTGTATGTGTGTGCATCCCTGTGCCCAGGAATGAACTATTTGATGGTAGAGTGAGATTCTGGGTAAGGTAAAAAAAGAAATCTTCATTTTGATCAATGCAACAGGTACAGGTTCTTCTAATATTTCCTAATCCATCTTCTCAAGCCCAGATTTGGAGGAAGACCATCTAATGTTACCAACCTTAACAATGCAGTGAACATTAGCCTGATGAAATCTCATTGAGTTTGAAGAGAAAGGAAGTTTGCTTTGGAATTTGAAGATCTCTGTCATTCTCTGACAAAATCTCCTGGAGAAAGGAAGAAAACAAGGAAGCCAATATCCTTCTTCCAGCACAGAAATCAAAAATTTAGATGTAGAGAGGCAGCCAGTAGAATTGCTGATCATGGCCAGTTATTTTTCTGCCCTTTCTGGGGGACTTCCCAGTTGAGAACTGGTGGAACTCATTTCACACCTGAGCAGCCATCACCTTAACAGCTCCTCGTCCCCTTCATCTTTGACAAATTGGAATCAGCAGCCTAGAGAGAAACTCTCAGGCTTATTACCAGTTTATTACTTCTAATCTGAGAGACAGTCAATTTGTTTTGATGAAAGTAACTGATAAAGGCAAAAATACTGAATGGATTTCATATATTCAGCTCTTTTTCTGTTCTTCCAAATATTTCATGTAAACAAGTGTAACATAATTTGTTTGGTGAGAAAATCTCAGCTGCCAGTTCATCATCATAACCAGGACACCTCCACAAAGCATCCAGCCAACATGCCTCCTGGCAGTGTGCTAATCTGCTGCCTTGGCATTCCCTCACTTAATTTTTAATAGGGATGATAAGTCGTGGTAATAATAACATTAAACAAATGGTTTGTTTTGTTTTTTTTTTTCCTTTGAGCTGCCTCTTATCTTCTGAAGGCTGTCTTGGTTTGAACAGACAGGTGTCTGCTAAGGAAGGCAGAAGCCTCCCCTGAAATGGAAAATGTAAACCCCCTCCCTACAAATTATTATAATTTTGAAATTAAGGGGCTCTCAGGCAAAGATATGGGAATTGGAATAACAGTTCTTTACTAGGAAAATTAAAAATACAAATGCCATAGTACAAAAAAGAAAACAACCCACTGCCAGAGTCAGAACAGAGCTGGCAGCCTGTGGGTCAGGGAGGTGGCAGCAGTGCCATTCCATGGGGGCTCAGCCCTCCTGCAGTGCCAGCTGTGCTTCTGCTGGAGCAGGATCCTGGACAAGGCTGGAGTTTTCCTCTGAAGCTCCAGGGCTGCTGGAGATGGGCCTGGGCTCCCTCTGGGAATGCAGTGGGGCAGAAAGCTGCTCCTCTGGGAATGCAGTGGGCAAAGGCTGCTGTGGTGTTGCAGGAGTCAGATTGGATCCAGGTAGGAATGCTTGGCTCCTGCCCTGGGCACAGCATCTCCCCATGGGATGATGGAATTTTCTCAGCCATGCAGGGACACTCAGTGGCCATGGACAGAAGAGATCTCCTGGAGGGAGGATTGGCTGTGGGAGAGATAAAGAAAAAACTTCCCAATTAACAGAAGATAACTGCCCCACTTCTAACAGATAGGAATAGAATACACATCCCCATTTCCAACCGAAGACAAGGCCTCAATAAAAAGTGCAGAAAACAAACAACGTTTGTGCAGCTGTAAGTCAGAGCACCAGGTAGTGATGGATTGTGCAAGAGCTCCAGGGAATGCAGCACAGGAATCACAGAGTGGAACTCGGGCTGCCTGCCCAGCCTGACCGAGCAACCTGTTTGGAAATGCCTGTGCCCCCACCATTTATCTTTTCTATATACAGGGAATAGCAGATCTCTTCCAGGGATGGGAAGGTGAACCAATTCTTTCAACCTCAGCTCTATGTGATGCCCTTATTCAGTTTTGATTTTCCCAACAGCAACTCACATCCACCAGGAAGGGGGAGGAATGTTGAATGTCTTTTTTTGTTGTGTTTTTTTACTATTCCTCAGATTGTAAGGATATCAGAACTGGAGCTTGTTCAGTGGGATAGAGATATTTTCCCCATCCCTGGAAGTGTCCAAGGCCAGGCTGGACAGGGCTTGGAGGAACCTGGTCTAGTGGAAGGTGTTCCTGCCCATGGCAGGGGTTAGAACTAGATGGGCTTTAAGGTCCCTTCCAACCCAATCCATTCTGTGATTCTATAACAGAGATCAGCTGAAGCCAGCAGAGAGTGGATTTAGCAAAAAAAAACCCTAAGTGATTTTTTTTTTTGCATATAAAATACCATTAAGCTGTGGATCTTGCAGCAGGATGTTGCAGATGCTAAAAGTTTACATGGATTCAAAAAGCAGTTGTGTAAAGTAATGGAAGAGAAATCCACAGAATACAAATATACCACAAAAATACCACCCTTGACTCTGGAGGTCCTTCAGTCACAAATTACTGAAAACAGAGAATATTTCAGGGTAGTATCAGTGCAGGTTGGACTAATTTTCCACTCTCCTCTAAGCATGTGCTGTTGGTCTCTGCCAGTGACAGGCTACAGGGTTAGCACTGCTTTTTTTCTCACTCAACACAACCATTCTCCTGTTGTCATAACAACAGCAAGTTCATGCTCTCTGTCACATTTGAAAGACTTCCTGAGTTCCTGTGAATGCATCAGTGCATGCACAGTGTCAGACAGGTCACTGCAGAGCCACTTGTATCTCAAGTGAAAGGCGAAGGGCTTGATCCTCTTTTGCTGATCATCTATCAGCTACATATAAACCCACAGGTTTTTATGAACTGCAGCACATGGGGTGAATGCAGAAGGTCTGACTCCAAAGAATTTGCTTTATTGTCTGATTCTTTCTATAATTTCTGTTATTAAATCCTCTGTGAACCTTGCTATGCCACAGGCAATTAGTGGCATGGACACTGAATGAAGCATCAGCTCATTATATCTGAAAACATTCCTACAACCCTATTTCAATCAAAACTCCCCATCTTCTCCACCTTCAGGATAATGAGACTGGGAAGCCATGCCTGTGTATCAGGGAAAGTCCTGAGAACAGCAGGATCTAGTTCTAATTAACAGCAGTTAATTAAGCAGTGGTCTAAGGGTGGGACATTAGATCTGTGCAGGGGTGTTCTAGCCTAGATCCACAGATCCATTGCGCTGATCTGCCTAAAATCAGTGAGGTGATTCCTACCCTAGAAGTTCCAATCTGTTGCCATTGTGCTCCACGTGAGCTGAGCAGGATCCCAGACACAGAGCACATTCCCCAGCTGAAGATATCTATCACGACCAGGTTCATCTGAGACACATTATCAGTCTTTCCAAGCCTTGCAAGTGTAGGTAGGCAGGGCTTTATGCCAAGTCTGTTGGTAGATCTGTGTTTCCAGTGGATCCTCATTCTTCCATTTTCCTGGAATTCACTAGCCCAGCAGCTTGTTTAGTTGGATTCTCAGTTACTTCTGGATTCTGTTACTTCTGATGCCATCAGCTACTGCAAAAATGTCTTGTTTCCTACTCAGACAAACACTTGCTCCCTTTCTTAAGCTGTTTGCCAAAATTATTTTTGTTCTGAAAGAAAGCCTGGACATGCAGCTGAAGAGCCTGTTCTTGTCCTCACAACTCTTACGTGACTGTGAGTTTTTACCAGCCTCAATAGGAAGAGTCTTGCTGTATTTGGCTTAGTGGGGTTGCTCTATATTTACAGTGCATTTTACCCTTTATCTCCCTTCTGCTTTTGAGGGTTTGGTCTTTGATTGTGTAAGTCGATGCACAGATTTTTCTTTTTCAAGGGCTGCTTACAGTTAAGTATACTGAAGTATTCCAGGAAGAAAACATTTGAGCTCCATGGAGATGGTGCTGTCAAAAAACACATTAGTCTGGAGAAATGCTCCAACTCAGAACTTGTGCACGAAAACACATTCCCAAGAAGCAGAAATTGGCTTTCAGCTTCCATTGCTACATCATGTGTCATTCACTGCTGTCTCTGCTGCTTCTCTGCTGGAAGGAGTCCAGTGTGGGCTAAAAAGCTTAAAATATTTTGCTTGAGATGTCACAGTGTCAATGTTTTCTATTAAGTGTCTTCATCCATTGGTGCAGAGTTCCAGGATGAATTCTGAGCTGAGGAGGACTCAGTTGACTCCATTGACAGCAGTTTCTCTGTTTACATAACTCAGGGATCTGACTGGATGAATTTGGAGGAGGTGCTTCTTTATAAATGGTGATGCCAGTCTTTCAAGTCTTCCCTCTGCTCTTGTGCAGAGCAGGGTCTGTGACACAGTTCTGGACCCCATGGGGGATGCATTTTGGGCTTTTCTTGCCAGGCCACAAGGGAATAATCCTGATTATTCCCTGTGTGACTCTCACACAGTCAGAGTTGAAGGCTTCAGTTTAGGACACAGATGGATTTTGTCAGGGTGTTTCACAACTTAAAGGCTGGCATAAGCAGAGCTCTCAGAACTTGTCCAAGCACTGGACAAAATTTGTGGCCTCTGTGCATGAACAAAGGCAGTACCACATTCCTGATTTACTGTTTGCAGCTCACCTGAAATTTTGAGGACAAGCCCACTTTTGCCTGTTGCTGTCAGGAGCTCTGATACTCATTGTGTGGGAGTTTGCTAGTCCATATTAAATCTTAAATCCATTGAAACACGGAAGGGGTGAGTTACCCAGCTGCCTGTTTAGGGGTGACCTTTTTGATTCCCAAAGGAAACCAGGCCTCGGATGTCCGAGTTCCACGTGAGATCCACGATCATTTCCCGGTATGCTTTCACCACCGTGTCCTGCACCATGGTGAACAGCGGCTCCGAGGCACGGGAAGCCGTGTTTGAGATGCAGATCCCAGCTGCAGCTTTCATCTCCAACTTTACCATGTAAGTAAGTAATGCACAGACCAAGTCTATGGATACCATGATACTAAATTCAAATCCTCAGTGTAAACAGGGAGGGAAACTATTCTATTTCCCCTCTGAGTGTCTTTCAACCACTTCCTTCTCCTCCTCTCTCTGATTTGAATGAGAAAACTCTCTTCAAGACCTTAAAGACCTTTCCAGAGAAAGTTTCAGCAACACTGGTAGATATATTTATCTCACCTGACTGACTGTAATACCTAAGAATCTTCTTATTTCATGTTCTCCACATTGTCAATGGAGCAGAAGTCAACTCCAACCAGCAGATAGGTTCAGTGGCTGCTGGAGGTGTGAATGATAAACCAAATAGAGAGAAACCTCACAGTGAAATGACCAATAAATTAAACTCTTGGTCTCAAACATATTTGGTTTGATCATGCTCAGATCCTCTCTACAAACAGATATTGGGGCCACAGCTTCAGACTCGACCAAAGGGGATAGGGGACCCACTATTTTAAGAAATACTTCCATTTAGAGTGAATAGGAAGAATAAGAGACTTTTGCCTTTGTACTGGGTGGGTATTTCCAGCCAGGGAACTTCTGAGTTGGCTTCTGTCCCAGAGACTTGGGTGGACTCAGGAGAGTGACACCAGCAGCACTCTGAGATTCTTCCCACATCAAAGTCTGTGAATGCACCTGCAGCAAATGTACACCTGTCACTGTGCTTGGGTGCAGAGTGACCATGCTGACATCTCTGATCTCTCCAGGAGCATTGGCAACAAGACTTATTACGGAGAGGTCACGGGGAAAGAAAAGAAAAATAGCACGGATGACAAAGAAAGGCACAAGAAACCTCCAAGCCCCACAGAAGGAAGGTGAGTGTTGTGCATTTGGCTGTGTTCTGGGAAGTGTTGCAGTCTCCTGCCATCTTTATCCTGGCTGCCTCGGCATGCCCATCCATGGATTTACAGGAAGGAGCAACTAAACTGAATATTATCTGCACTGCCTGGTGTCATTCCTATACTCCAAGCCATGAAAAATTGCGTGTGGCCTTTTCTAACCCTGTCACACAACTTTTTAAATTCCAAGATGCTCCAGGATGCACTACTGGGGGAAAGAATTCTTGTTACTTCCTGAATAAGAGAAAGGAAAATAAGGGTGCTGTCATGAACAGAGTCATCCACTTCACTCAAGAGGGAAGCAAGAATATCCTTTATTTATATAAAACAGTAAATCAACAAAATTCAATGGTAAATGCAGCAGGTGTTCAACAAGATTCAATGGGAAGGTTCAGTTGATTATTTACAGGGAACAAGGTCAGGCAAAACTATGGCGGGGGGAGGCAAAGGAGGTTAACGTGTGAGGTGCATGGGATGTGAAGCTGCCTTTGGGTTTTCCTTCCAGGGACAATGGCTATGAGACATTCAAGGCCTCTGTCTTCATTCCTCGCAAGATGCAGGCCAGGTTCATTTTGCATTACGAAGAACTTCTGCAGAGGCGACTGGGCAAATACGAATACACCGTCAGCATCCGGCCCCAGCAGCTGGTGGGGCGGCTGCGGGTGGAGGTGAACATCCTGGAGAACTCAGGAATAGTGTCCCTGGAGGTGCCTCCCCTTCGGAACAGCAAGAAGAAGGGCAACGGGAAAGCTGAAGGTAAGGAGAGATTTTACGACCCGTGGTTCTGGTATCTGTGGGGCCTTGGTCACTTCTCAAGAAGTGGCCTGGCAGCGCTGGATCTGTTTTCTCTGGATGACTGTGTCTGTGTGGTATCTGTGCCTCAGCCTGTGAGGACTTTGAAGCTTAATGAATACTGGGTTGATCCCATTCATCTCAACAGGGTTTTTTTCTTTGCTATTGTCTTTAAGAGCTTTGAACTGGGCCTTCAGGCCTTGTGCTCAGCACTGGAGCAGGCTCTTCCCTGGCCTCTGCATCTCCTGGGGACTGTTTATTTTAAGTGAATTGTTTTTTCCATCCATCCATGCCGAGGAAGATAGGAAATCCTGCACTTCAGAACATGGGAAATTCCAAGAGGAAAATCCGTATTTTGCCAAAGCACTAAGTGCTGTCTGAGCATCAGCTCTTACCCCTAACCATCCTTGCTCACTGTTCAGACAGTGTAAATGCAATTTTTTCTGCCATAAACCAACAGCTCAGGATACTGTGGTTGCTGCATGTTGTCAGAAAACATCAAAAAAGAAGGATGGAAGGAGGATGCAGAGTCTTTTGGGACTTGACCCTCAGCCACTCCAAGTGACGCAGTGCCAGCAAAATCAGTGGAGCTGCTCATACCTGCCACTGAAAGATCCTAATGCATGTGAACTGGAGTTAAACTGATTGCTCAGTGGGATCCTACTGATTTCATCCAAATCACATTAAATCAAGGCTCTCAGTGACTTGGGCTATCTTCAGGTCAAGCCTCATTAGTCTCTGTGTCGTACATGCACGTGCCAAGTGATAAATGTGCTCTGCTCCTCATCAGGAGAGGCAGGAAGCCTTTTTCACCTCTCAGGGAATATCACAGTGCATTGTTGGCATGTGGTTTCCTAAAGCAAGACATCTGGCATTGATCAAGGGTAGAGACAGACTAAGCAGAGCAGACACACTGTTGGTCCAGCACAGTATGGAAATTCCAATATGTAAATGACATACAGGGAGAACTCATGTAACTCACTATCCAAATGGCAGTCTGGGAGCACTGACATTCTTGGCATCATGCTTCAGATTTCAAAGAGCTCATACAAAATGGGCCTGAGCTGTTGGATTCTGTAATCCTCCCTAGCCAGTAAAATGTATATAAAATAGGTGTTCCATTGCAGGACGGGCAATGCAACTGAAGCTCAGATTCTCTGTGCTTTATCTGTGTTCAGAATTCAATTTCAGGCCCTTTTTGTCTGGAATCATCCCATGTGGTTGTCCACTGTATTCCAGCTGACTGTCACCTCTCAAGGTGGATCCAAACCCAAACCATCAGAGGCCATTAGTTGCTCCCTGTGAAGCCTTCTTGCTCATATGACACCCAAAAAGCGTGGGGTTTGCACATCCAGTGAGACCTCCAGGGAAGGCTGTGAATTTTTAAGTGAAAGGCAGGTGAATTGTGAATTTCACATTTCAAGAGGAGCTGCTTTGCAGACAGTCTGTATACTGGGAGTAAACCAGGAAAAAAAAAAGTGTCTGCTCTCTCTTGGATTCCCATGGCTTAAAACTCTTCAGTACCACTTGGTTGGACATTGGAACATTGGAAAATGGTACTACCTGACTGGTTTGAAGTTGAATATGTCGTGAAAGCTCTCTTCCTCTATTTCCTATATCTAAACCGTTTCAGAATTAATGATAAAGTATGAGATTTTGATAAGTATTAATAAAATATCTTGAGGGTAGTGGAAGAAAAATGTAGTGTGCATCAAGTTGTTACAACCCACCCCAAAAGGTGAGGATAACCCAAGTTCTGGAAACGACACTCATTCATCAGTGTTTGTAAATGCACACATGTAGGCTTATTTTGCAACAACCTGGTTGCACAGGAAATTAGATATGTTTTGGTTCTTATTATCTACAGTAATATAACAATATAAACCCATAAATATATCACTTAAGAAAATGTATAAGAGTAGAAAGATCTCACCACCTGAAAGACTTGTGATGAGACTTGGTTGTTGCAATTTCAATGCCTGTTGGTCAAAGGGGTGATCACAGGCTAGATCCATCATGTGGTGAGGAAAATCCTAGGGAAACCCACAGAATGCACAATCTATTGGGTTTATATTCACTCAGATTCAGGTGGGAATGCCCAGGTACCTGCCCAGGGGTGGGGAGCTTCTAATGGTTGTTGGAATGCTGTGGGTCAAGGACACCTGGATGATGGAATGTTGTGGATCAGGGGACCCTTGGGGAGTCTTTTACACCTTCTCACAAGATACAGCTGCCTGATAAATTAGCACTGTTGCCAATTATGTCCCATCACGGCCCATCAGCACAGTGAGCACCTTCAGGCTCTGTGTGAATATCCTGGCACTGCCCTGGGCAGGGGAGTTATCACAGCTGAGTTCACTTGATAAGGACAAAGCTCCCACCTGCCAGGGTTCACCTCTTTCCTTATCTGGTCCAACCCCAGCTGCAGCCTGAGCTGGGCTGTGCTTGCCCCTGGCACCTGGGTGGGTGCTTTGCCCATGGCAGCTTCTCCTGAGTGTTTGAGCCACCAGCATCCCAGTGTCTCTTCCAGTCTAACTTGTGGATATGTCCTTTTCTTGTCTCTCAGACAGTCCTGCATCCATCCTCTCTGAATGGGGAGCAGAGACAATGTGATGACAGGTCTTTCTAGGATATTTCCTTGCGCAGCAACTCTTGCGCACGTGGCTCCATCTGGGAGTTGTATTTTTCCCAAAGGAAGGCATTAGGCATGTGAGTTTTGGAAAATGATCATTTGGCATGTGCAGGTGTTGCCTTTGTCAGATACAAACCCCAAAACAGGAGGCATTGAGGCCAATGATCCTGACCTTCTCTGGCGACCTCAGAATGGAGCCACTTTCTGAATGATGTCCTGGATGCTGTCCTCATCTTGCTCCTCCAGTGTAGCTGTGTGAGAACTAGCCATGGGCTTGGGCAGGAGACACTAGGCTGCTCGAGGATGACTGTTTCTTTCTGAAGTCAAAGGTCTCAGAAAGCTTTTTGTTTCTTATAACAGCTGTGTGGAAGTTTCCACATGTTAGCGGAGGACGAACTTTGCATTTGAGCTCTAATCCTGAATCTGCCAGACTCCAAAATAATTTAGGTTTAACTGTTCCTCTTGTGAGGACAACAGTTTCATCTGGAAAATGCTTTTTCCTGCTCTGTTTACTTCTTCAGCTGAATTTAGTGGAAAGTTTGTCTGAAGGCTCTACTAACTCTCTCAGTGTGAGCATAAACCAGCCTAAGCATTTGGAGCTCATCCATGCTCTGGACTCTGAAATATCTCATAGATTTTTCCTTCTCTGCCATTTGTTTAAAAAGAACAAGGCCAATAAACAGAGAAGAATAATTGTGATCCACATATCAAGTGCTGCCTAAAAAAGAAACCTGGGGAAGGCATAGGAACTGTGTTCAAGAATATAAAAGGCTGCTGCAAGAAGGAAAAGGATACTGTGGCTTCTGTGTCAGTAACCAAAAAAAACAAGAAGTCATGGGTTTATAATCCACAAGGAAAAATGTAAATTAGACATTGAAAATGTTCAACAGTGAAAAAAGTGAAGTTCTGGAAAGGACTGGCAAGTGTAGGCACTGAGTTTCCATTACTGGAGGTCTGGAGTGTTTCCTGATTGTATCAAAAAACTAAGTAGGAAGGGATTCAGTCTGGGAACATGGGATGAATTAGATAAGTTACCTTCCAGACCTGATTTTTGTTATTCCAGGAAAAAAAAAAAAAGTTTTCTTGGACCCTTTCTATCAGACCATTTTTTGGTTTCTAACTTCTGTCCCAGGGATGGAGATGAGAAGCTATGAAGAGGATGGGAGAGATTCCTCAGCAATTCTTGTCACTTAAAATGGCTGTGTGAGACAGCCTTGGAAACTTCCTCTCCAGAGATCCCTAAAGCAGTGTCTGTGTTAGAAAGGATGACATTTATCACCTCCAGAGAGTGTTCTGAGGAGCAATAGAGGGAGGCAATGTGATCCACCTAGACTCCACATCGCTTTAAAAAACAATTACAGGTTATGTGTGATTATGCTCATTTAAGAGGTGGGGAAACTGAGGCATGGAGTTGCTAGCTAAATCAGCTGATTTCCAGTGGTCCAGAGAAGTGTTAGGACTGGAGTTTGTGCTGTTGTGGCACGGCATCTTGTCCTCACTGATCACTGTTTTTACGGCAGAGAAACATGGAAGTGCTGCCCAAAGGCCACGGACGCAGACGTGCAGGAGGAATAAGGAGGGAGCTTCTGACCGATTCTCACTGACCCTGGTGTGATATGACCAGGCAGCCTAACCCCACAGCAGGCTGTCCTTTCAGCAGTTGAGGAGAAGTAATGTGAAACCCTGAGATCAGAAATGATACATGAACTTTGAAGCCATTTCTATGTATTTTAGGCTTTTCCCACATACTGGCAGTTAAATGGGATTTCTGGAAGCAATAGAAGACAGATGGAAAATTCAAGAAGGCAGATACAGGCAAATCTGGTGCATTTTGTATTAAAAACATATTGTATCTGTTGATTCATCAGATCAAAGGGCAGCTATAAAAATTAAAAACGGATCAAGACTGAGGTAAAACCTTATAGTGACGTTGATTTATAACTTTTCTTTGCCAGGAGAACTCTGAACTGTACATGGATTTTAGAAAAAATGTCAAAGCTGTAGGTAATCATTTTATAAGCCCCCTCTAAGATACAAAACTAGTGTCCTTATGTGATTTCAGTGTATTGGCTGGGACCTCTCTGTTTCCATCAGGATGAATGGATAGGAGCTCTCACAGAGAAGCAGTGATGCAGAATCAGTTCTTGATTTTACTGAAATTGAGTGATCTCTGTCATTCAGTCTCCTTGGGCAAGGCTTTTGCTGAGGAGTTTGTTTCACAGTCCAGGTGCTCTGACTATAATTTGCTTGTGTAAAATTGGGCCTGTGATAAAACCCTTCCCTATCTCAGTAGAAGAGTCTTGTGCCCTGTCTTTTCAAATGCACTCACAGGACAGGTGTGAAAATAAAGCAAAATCATCCTGGCAGTAACATCCTAGAGTGCTATTGATTTATGAATCTTACTCTCATTCCTTTGCCTAGAGGTACCTAGATTGTACATGGCATTTCAGAGTAAAAGTTACAGATTTGTCTAATAATTTCATAAACCCACAAGGACCCTAATCCTGGCATTTCTGTGAACTTCCACCTGTGGGAAGTCAGGTACCACCCCATGCCTCCATTTTCCTACTTCTTAAATGGACATAATCACATATTTCTGGTTTTGTAAATCACTGTGGGGTCTGGATGTGAGGTTGTGATCATTGTTGCTCACTGATACCATATTGCTTTTCCCTAATGCTGCTCAAAGCCCTTTACAAAGGTGAAGTGCCACTGCTCATTACCTAAACAGAGTTATGGGACCCCTGGAATGGAGCTTTCCCAGACCACCTGCACCTTGTCATTTGGATCACTATTGTTAATTTATTGTTAATTGAAATTATCCTAAAGCAGATGTCTGTCTGGCCAGATGTATCATACCCTAATCTCAAATACTCTTGACCTGATCTCTGCTTGCATAGTGGAGCCTAGGAAATAAACTTATACGTAGGTGTTTGCATTGTGTGCACCTGAACTGGAACTGAACCTCTCCCATCCCTAATTTCCCTGTCACACCACAGATTTTTGGGCATTTTTGGCAAAGATTTGAGTTTTCCCCTCACAGTATAATCAAGCAGCTGATTCCTTCCAATTCTAACCAGCCCAGGAGCAGACATAATAGAACTTCTGTGCCTCAGAGGATTGTTGGAATAATCACTGTGAGAGCTAAAGCACCCAAGAACAACTTCAGTTGACAATATATTTTTGTGTTTTCAAAATCCAGTTAGGAAAAGGGTGAAAGCCCTCAAAATCTGGAGAAACTCAGGGGCCAAATCCATCTCATGTAAGGGTCCCAATGGAGTTCAGAGGGAAACAGCTGGCAAACCAAAAGAGGGTAAGGTGGGATTTTGTTTACATAGAGAGGCAATAGGGAACTTCCACATCCCTCAACTTTTTGAGAGTGAGCACAGAAAACAATACAAGGAGAATTTCCTGCAGGGTGACTCAGACCTAAATAATTGTCTTTATCTGAGGTGCCCTCTGCCAGGCACATCCCTCTTTATTGATTCAGGAAGAATTTTTAGAGTTTAGGGTGAGTTACATCTTAGAGATGCAATTTGTGTGACTGCACTGGCAGTGTTGGATTTTGTCTGAATTAGACTGAAATTGCAGTGGCTATAATGATAACTTTTGCTGAACATAAAGGCAGCTAAGGTGACTTGTTAAAATGTAGACATTACACATAAGACACTTGTCAGATCAAGGGATCAGTCACTCAGATCAGTCCCACCCCACATGCCCGCAGTACGTCTGAAGATGCCACCTCAAGAATTCCTTATAATCAATAAGGAAAAACCTGCAGTGTGATTCATCTAATCCTGGAAGAAATGTTCAAACAGGTCAAATGAATTATGCCTGCATTGATTGTCAGGATTTCAGGTGTAGGATTTGTGTCCTGGATGTCTAGAGCTGGCTGGAGTGAACAGCATGTGCATGTCTGAGGTTGTGTGTTTGGCCAAACAGAACTGAATACAGGAATTTTCTACAAACATTTATATGCCTGAGAACATTGCAAGATGGGTTTCAGTTTAAAGTTTGAAGAGATGGGTTAATTTTTTTTGTTAATCTCTCATTTTTTATCACTGGAGAGCTGAATCTTCAATCAGAGTAAGTCACTCTGCTGGCTGACTTGGCTCCATGGCAACACCACCTCTGCTGTGCTTTGACATCTGTAAGGCAACGGGAAAAACCTGTAATATTGTGGTTTCATCTCAACAGGTGATGTGTCTCCTCCTCCCTCTACTGTCATTGGGCACACCAAAACCTTAGCTAAGGTTACATTCAACCCCAGTGTTGTTGAGCAAACCAAGATTGCCCGAAATGGAATTTTGGGAGACTTCATAATTAGATATGATGTCAGCAGGGAGCTGAGTGTTGGGGATGTTCAGGTACTGTACACATGATTCATCTTTTCTGTTTTATTAACTGTACCCGAGATGGTTCAATTGTTTTGCCTGCTCCAAATTCCTAGAAAATGCTTTCCAAGTGAAGGCTACTCCTCCATCTTGTAAGAACTATCTAAAATAAAACAAATCGCTTAGCAGCCACAAGATGTACTTAAATCCCATCTTCATTGAGCTTCTTTTTTGTGTCTGCTTTTCAGTTGCTCAGTATACTGGCTGTACATATCTGGATACAAGGCCAGTTCCTCAAGGGAATGTTGTGGTTCTGATCTGTGGGCACATATGTTACATCCTTGCTGCATTTGGAAGGGAACCCTGATGTCAGCCATGGAAGGAGATGTGGAGAGCTCCAGCTGGCTCAACCAGTCTGCATAAACTGAATTAAGGGGGATCCCAAGGGTATCTGGGAACAGATTTAAGAGGGTTTCCAAGGAGCATTCATATCCTCCAGTGTAGACAGAGCCACTGAAAGCATCCAAATGTCCCATGATGATGTGTGTAGAACACTGCACCATGATCTGCCTTTGATTCCTGACTCCCTCACTCTTCCACAGATCCTCAATGGATATTTCGTGCACTACTTTGCCCCCACAGACCTTCCTCCCTTGCCAAAGAACGTGGTGTTCGTGCTGGACAGCAGCGCTTCCATGGTGGGCACCAAGCTGAAGCAGGTGAGCTCCTCGTGTCTGTCCTGGGCTGCTCAGCTCTGAGGTGGCAAAGCTTGGTTCAGATTTGTCAAATCTTGGTTCAGATTTTCACCATTTCTCTCCTGCAAAATGTCTGAGGTGTGTCTGAGGTGGGAGGTGGCTCTGAAGACACCTCGAGGTGATCTACCTGCAATGAGAAATGTGTGGGAATGGGATGGGAACAAGGAATGTGGAAGGATTCATCACTCTGTAAAGGTCTGTGCTGTCAAAATTGAGCATAGGATGGTCCGGGGCAGTTTTGTTCTGAGCAGTTTGAGGAGAGGCAGATCAGGCAGAATTCCCAGCAAAGTGCATTCAGCAGACTCTTGTATCCAGTCTAACAGCACAGAGAAGACACTGCTGCCTTTAAATTACCTTGGCAAAACACTTAGTGAAGTATAACTTAAGAGGTTCTGCTGAAAGAAAAGCAATTTTGTCCTTTTTGGGAATCTGAGTCTTTCAGAACAAATCTCAGATGTTTTTCCAGGACACAGACCTTAATGTGAGCCACCATACCAAGCTGAAGGGCACATCAAACATAAATGGAATATGGATTCTATGGATCCAAATTTGTCTTCCCCAGTGACTGGGGAAGAAGATGACTCATCAAGAGAGTTGTTAACAAGCAATCCTAGTCCTGTCCTGAATGAGGTCTCAAATCAAGACGCCTTTGAATCTGCAAAAAGCCCCGTGGCTCTTGGCTTTCTGTTATCCTCCTGCTGAAAAATGACCACCCTGCCTCTCAGAATAAACAATTCTGGCACAAATGCCCCCAGTCCTCCAGGCTGGAAGCAGACAGCTACTGACCAAGTGCTGAACCAGGGAGATTAAAACTCCAAAGGGCTTTGGTGCTTTTGTGAGCTGCACAAGTAGTCAGCAGATTAACCTTGCACTATGAAAGCTTTTATTCTCCTCCCGAGTATCAGAGTTTCTTTTCATTACACGTACTAAAAACAACACAGCCATTAACCCCTAAAGGTTTAATTCATAGCAGTTTGTGCTGCTAAACATGGATCTCAGGCAAATTAGCTACAGAGAGGTTCCTCTTGAGCCTGAAGTGAGAGAAGTGTCTAATCAGAACCTGTATTGAGGCTGTCCCCAACTTTTTGTCTGTTATCTCAGTATTTTTTTTTTTTTAATAGAAAACCACTGATACATTATGGAGTGTTATGGGATGGAAGCACTTACCTTCCTTTGATTCCAGCTGCTCCAAAAAATAGAACTTTATGGAGTTAAGATCAAAATCATAAACCCCCACACACAGATTAATCAAGAAAAGACCAAAATCTAGGACTGGCTGAAAAATAAACCTCTCTTGCTTCTCAAGGAAAGTGTGATCAGTTGCAGCCATGTTTGCTCAGTGTCCTTTTTACCAGTTGTTGATGTCATTAAGATGCTTATTAAATTACAGATTCCCTGGTGGCAGGCTACATTTGAGCAGAGGAAATGTCTCCTTTTTGTCTTTTCTCTTGGACTCTCACAGCTGTGGTGATCTGTGCTGATGTGCAGAGAGCTGGGAAATCCCATGGGACTATCTTTCCTCATTTCTCCCTACTGAGTCACATGCAAGGTCAGCTAAAAATACAGTCAGCAATTGTAAAGAGTGCTCCTGTGGGTCAGCTGCAGTGACTATGGCAAAGGACAATTTTTAGGATTATATAAGCAAGGATGGGAAACATCAGCTGTGCACCTTTTTCTGTAGCAGCTGGAGGAGATTTTGGACTCTTCAGTCACCTGTTCACAAAGTAAATGGCAAAGTGACTCAAATGGGGTCAGGATTTCATGCATCCTACAGTTCCCACAACCCACCTGTGAGTCATTTATCATTTCCTCTCCCAAGGTTTTCCTTTTTCAACATTAATTTTTATCTGTTGGTGCCATCCCTTTTTTCCTAAGATATCTCAGTCTTTGAAGCAACAAATGTCCAGTTGCAAACACATAGAGTGAGACTGGTTGATCAGCTTCAATCAAATCACTGGATGTGTTCTAAAAGCATGTGGATGTGGCACTTGGAGACATGGTTTAGTGGTGAACACAGTGGTGCTGTGTTAATAATTGGACTTCATGACCTTAGAGGTCTTTTCCAGCTTTAACAGCTCTTTGGTTCTATGATTAGGACCCTTGAAATATTCCACTCACGTCTCTAAGAGATGTATTAGCTTTGAGGGGAAGTTATTTCTCCTCACTATTCACAGCCTCTGAGCCCAGGTGATGTCCAGCAGACTCAGATGTGTTGCAGCAGTCAAACTCCTCTGAGAATCTGATCCTTTGCTACAATCTCCTTTTAGCACTGGCAGGATCATGAATAGAAAATTCTTGAGCATGATGACAAAAAAATATTCATGTGCTCAAGGCTTTGCACATCATTACTGCTGTCCCACTGGCAAGGAAAATCCCCATGAACTTTGTTCCTTCGTTTGCAAAGAGACAGCAAGTTCTGTGTGGAATAGTTGCTTTTAACAGCCAGGAGAGCCTGGGGAAGAGGTTATATCTGCAGGATTTACTGGGAAGAAAAATGATTTGCCCTTTGAGCAGTCTACCCTGCCGATTTTATGGTACCTTTGGCAATGTAGAAGGGGATATAGCAGCTTTACATTGGTGTAACCGGGAGAAAAAGGGGCCAGTTTTAAGTTCACCACTTTGTGATTACCATCATTGCACCCAGCTTCACTGAACGTGGTGAGAAAGGTTCTTGTTAGAGAACAGGAACCTTCCCAGCTGTGAATATGTCCACAAGAGGATGAATTTGCAGGTATTTTGCATAGGTATGGTAAAATAGAGTTGTTCCAACCATGGATTCGTTTCACCTTACCTTTCCCACAGGCAAAAAATGCCACACACTCAGTTAAGCAGTTGGCTTCACCACAAGCCTGGCAACTTGTCAATGGTGGCGTGCCAGACTGTAATTTTCTCTGAGGTTAATTGCTCCAGGAGGAACCCAGCTGAAACTGGGACCTGCTGGGGATTTGTAAGGGCTTCAGTTCATTTGCCTGTGCCTGTCCAAGGGACACTGGTGGTACCCTTGAGTCACCCCCACTGCTGGAGCCCATCTGAGGGCCCTGTGTGCCCAACCCCTCACCCTCTGTGCCTCAGCACAGACACCCCCCAGGAGTTCAGGGGGGTGAAGGAGCAGACAAGCACCTGAGCACTCAATGTTCTCCTTCCAAACTCCTCTGACTTCTGCTGGTGGCTGCAGAACTGGCTGTGAGCCTGTTGTCTGTTAGCTCAAATAACAGCTGCTGCCCAGGAGAACAACCTTAAATCACCAGGGAACTTTGGAGAAAATGCTAATTCCAGTTACAGCCTTCAGAGCGTTCAAAGCTACTGTGACGAGGAAAGTTTTGTCAGGTTTTCTATTTCTGCTGGAAAGGAACAACCCCAGAGAACACAGAAGAGCTGCTGCAGCACCAGCAACCCCAGGCAGCTGCCTCCTGCTCAGGAATACACCACAGCAGTGTTATCTCTGTCCTCTCTGGAGGTGTGAATATGGGATATAAGAAATGCTACAGGAAATAAGACATCAGATCTATGTAGACTTTATCTGTTCAAAGAAAATAAAATTTCTCCTCCAAGAGAAATGCAAGTACTTGTCACAAAGCAGAATAATCTGCCTAACCCTAAAACTACTAAATAATGATGGGGTCATACAGAGAAACAAATAACCTTCAGAGCAAGATGCTCTCAAGTATCCAGGACACAGAGCATCTGCTTCTGGTTTTAGGACTCACAGCCAATTTTGCTTCTTGCTGAGGCAGTAGAAACAAAATTTCCCAGGAAGATCCCAGACCACCTATAAAGTGCAAGTCCTTTAATTGAGTTTGGAGTAAATAGGAGGCAGAGGTGAGGGCAGAGTTTGCATGGGAACCCTGCTGAGGCTTGAACTGAAAACTCATGAAGATGCTGAGAGCTCTCCCAAACGTCTCAATTGGACCATCACTGAGTTCATCAAAGGATGAACTGGAAACAGGTGCTGCTGATGTGCCAGACACAGCCCAGTGACCAGCAGACAAAGCTGTAGTGAAATGGAAGTGGCTTAATGGAGCTGGGAAGTCAGTCCATGGATTGGGGTCATTGAGGTTTATGTAGCAGAGCTACAGACAGCAGAGGTCTTGGGCTGAGACTGGGATGAGGGCCCAGGCTGGTGCTTAAATGAGCAGGAGAGTGGGTGGAGGCCCCAGCTGGGGCTGGGCACAGCCATTAAAGCCTCTTGGTATCCTCAAGGCTCTGGCAAATGCATAAAAGTCAGTGAAATGAAAGATCTTTCTTTAGTAGTCCTTTCCAAGCTGGAATTAAAGGGTTTTTTTTTCCAGCTGCTGGAGCAACACCTGGAAGCCAGACCTGGCTTCTATATGTGTTTTCATCATGGATCTGTTATGTGAATTTAGGTAGGTTATTTTCTTTGCCTGTGCTTGTCTCTTTGCAGAGTCTTGTCTCTTTAGCTGGCAAACCCATGCCTGGATTATGGCTGTACAAAGATTCCCCGAGCCTAAAAGACACCAGACCTTTGTCAAGACTGAAGTTATTAGATTAGCACTATTTGCAGTAACACTGCTGTTTCCAGGCAAATACCCCTTCACCCTAAATCAGGGCGTGTCCCACAGATTGCTCAACTGGGACCAGTTTTGTTTCTGGCTGTGGAGAGCAGCTGAAGCTCAGAAGTGCTTGTGGCACCTCTCGCTGGAGTGAGGTCTTCCATGCTGTAGTACTGTCGTCAAACAGTGTTCACAGGCAGCTCTGAGGTCCACAGGATGTAATTTGAAGTCCCTTAGGAATGAGGGATTTGATGCTGTGTCATGAGGAGAGAGCTCTTGCTTGGATAGTTACCCCTGATGCAGTGACATAATCTTCTCCAAAACATCTGCTCTGTTCTCTGCAGAGTTTGGGGTGAAGAATTGGCTTCTTCTCATGTCTGAGGCAGTGGCTTAGGATGGAAATGGGCAGGGGAAGGGCTGGAGGCAGAAATGTGTAGGAGGGAGTGGGGATCCTGCAGCTGGAGATGCTGAGGGGGTTTGGAAAAGGTGAAAATTGGATGAGGGCAGGTGTGGGAGAACTGTGAGGGCCCTGTGGCACACCCTTAGGTGGGAAAACTGGCAAATTTGCTTCTTTAAGGAACTATTTACTGCTCTTGCATTGCTTAATGCTAACCCTGAGCAAAAGTGCTGGGGCTTTGCTTCAATGAACAAACCAGTGTCACCATCCCTCACTCACTGGAGATCAGAGAATCCCAGAATGGTGTGGATTGCAAAGGACCTTAAAGATCACCCAGTTCCAACCCCCTGCCATGGGCAGGGACATCTTCCACTACATCAGGTTGCTTCAAGCCCTGTCCAGCCTGGCCTTGGACACTTCCCGGGATGGGCCAGCCACAGCTTCTCTGGGCACCCTGTGCCAGGGCCTCACCACCCTCACAGAGAAGAATTTCTTCCCAATATCCAACCTAAATCTCTCCTCTTTAGTTTAAACCCACTCCCTCTTGTCCTATTACTAGGATCCACTTGTAAGGTCCCCACTGCACGTCCTGTAGAAAGAAATGAAAATGGGGAGGTGCCAAGGGAGGAGCAGCACATCTCTCCTAGCAGGTCACAGCCATGGATGGGATGTTCTGAGTAGGGGCTAGAAAGCTTCAAACCTGGCAGGCTTCTGGCTGCTGAGACACCCACTCTGTGAGAGTGGCTACATGATGAAGGATGGTTGTAATCAGTATGAAGAGCATGATGAGCTGTGTCTCAGCAGCTGATGATTGCTGAAATTGAGGGGATGTGTTGTGGACAGCTTTTGGGCATGTCAGCTCTTCCCAGCATTGTGTTGGGGCTGATCTTTGTGACAGAAAATGACAGTACCCAATTACTGGAACAGTTTTTGTGCCCTGGGATGAACTCCATCTTCTGAGGATGGGCAGAGGGAGAGATGTCAAGCTCTGCATCAAGGGCATGGGACATTTTTCCCTTGATGCTGACCTTTTTGCTGCTCTCTCCATGGAAATTTTTCGTCATGCTGACAGGGTAAGGGTTTGACTGTCTGATGGGCATGTTATGGGATCTGATTCCACTTAAAATGAGCTAAGCACAAGAGAAGAATGTGGCCTTCAGACACTGCTGTGTCAGTCTGGCTGTGTGCCCATGCAGCCCCGTTGTTTCCAGTGGGGTTATTTCAGTGTAGCACTCTGGGACAGCCCTTAAGCTTTTCCCTTTGCCTTATTTACTGTACGGAATTGTTTACTGCTCCAACTGTAATCCATTCTGCACTGGGATAAGGGCTTCAAGTAACAATGCTTGGTGCTGATTAGAACTTGCCTCCTTAAATCTTCACACTGGCATTTATTCACATCCTCAGTGCTGCTGTGAGATTGCAAAGACTGAGCATCCGGACCCATGGAACTCCAGTTCCTGAGAATTCAGATCAGCTTTTGATCATCAGATTAGTTTTTCATGTATTTATCCTCACCATGCTTACTAGACAAGTGAGTTACCCTAACTGATCACATCCTTCAAGATAATTTTATCATCTACTGAGCAAAAATCCAGTGCTTAAGTGTCCTGGATGGATGTGGAGCTAAGTGTTTTACTCAATGTTAAATGGAAAACCTTTTTCAGAAAAGGCAATAGGAACAAACATTTGTTCTGAAGGATGGTTGTTTTTCAGCCTGGGAAATTACAAAGCAACTTTTTTTAAGGCCATACAGGGAGTCAGCAATGTTAAAGTGACCAGCAAAGGACCTGGGATGCTCAGGAGGAGGAGACTGGACCATGGACTGGAGACAGACCTTTATTGTCCAGAACTCCATATTCAAACTCCCTCCCATCACAGGCCTGTGTCCGTGTTGAACAAAATGCTTGTTGTCCAGAATTGCGAAGGAGTTTTCCCTGGTTACGCCATTCTTGTCTGCCAGGAAGAAAGCACAAAGATACATTGACAGGGAGAGGGGCAGTTGCAGTTCCTCAGCTGCAGGACATTCCCTGTGGAGGCAGAAAGGGCCAGTTGTCCTCTCTGAGAGTGGGATGCAGGAAGGTAAAACAATCCAAGGACACACTTCTGGGTTAACCCCTGGTTTTGGGGTTAATAGAAGTCCCTGTTGCTGGCAGGTGACATGTGACCAACATTATGTGGGCAGAAAGGGCACTGGGACACAGAGGAAAGCAAAACTCACGTGATGTGGCTTCCAGCCTCAGCAGGAACAACACTGCCCAAACCTTTGCTCTCTCTGTGCTCCCTGTAATGTGGCAGTGGTGCTCCCACTGCATTCCCCTTGGCTCTGGACCCAAACCAAACCTATGGCAGCACCTTGTCTGACCATGTTAGCACCATTTCAGGTGTGACTTTGATGCCAGCCTTTCCTTAAGTCATAGTACTAATTAATTCTTCTGACAGACCATGGGGACATTGATGGGTTTTGGTTGTTGCTGTTTGAAAAACCCAGCTCTGGACCTTTTTATCAGCTGCCTCTGCATGTTTGGAAATGGAAAAAGAAGAGCCAAAGCACAGAGGATATTGAAGGAGAAGAAGGAGCTCTTTTGGTTTGTCTCCCTGTATTTCCTTGTAATCTTTTGCCAAACAATATATTCACTTGTACTTTTCTCCTTTTTGCGGTAGGAGATCTCATTTCTGAGCCCTTTGCTGCACTCTCAGACACATCACTGGACAGAGCTATGGCTTCCTAATTCCCTCTGAGCCTACATCTTGTACCTTAGCTCCTTTCTTGTCAAATTTGGTTTCTCACAAGGAATCTGGAAGGACAAAGGGTGCTGAAATTTTGTCTTCAGTTGTGGGATCTTCTAGCACATTGGATGCAGATGGCCCCAGGTCTGCTCTCTGCAGGCTGTTCTTGTGCATCTCCTCCTGTCAGTGGGTGCTGTTTTCCAAAGGCTGTGGTTGGAAATGCTTTCCTCTCTGCTAGCAGTGCTCCTAGACTGGCTGATCCCAAGCCCAAGCAGCTCCCTGGTGCTGGCTGAGCTGGAAGAGGCTGTGTCACTGGTGATGAAGTCCTGCTGCCCAGCTGTTGCGAGGGTGGCTGGATGAAACACTCAGAAGTGCTCCTAAGGCAATGGAAAGTGTGAATACGTGGGCTTGGGATATGCATTTTAATGAGGTGCTTGAATTCTCCCCTTGCTGCCCAGCAGGGCCAATGTCTGGCAGTGCCACAGCTCCTAACAACCACATATTGTGTCCCTGGGAGCTGCACAGCTCTCGGGGTAGCCAGGCCTCACCCTCGCCCTGCTCCCCGAACAAACAAGGGACTGTGAAAGAAATGTCAGATTCCTCCTAAAAGGTGCCCAGATGGTCTGACATCATCCCAGATGTCTCTGAGGCAGATCTTTGACCCCCCAAAAAAGGCTGAAGGCTCTCAGCTTTCTCATAAGAGTGTGTATCTTCCCATGCTTTGCTCCACCAGTGTTTAAGCAAGATGAGGTCTGTCAGAGCTAACTCCAAGGGCTGGGTACAAGGGTGACAAATCACAGCCAAACTCGAGCGTAGCTGAGGGAGTTCTGCTCTTCCTGCTGTTGCTGGGGCTGGTACAGCTCTGAATCACCTTGGCTGTGATGCAGGGCCTGCAGCAAGCGAGAACCAGACAGGCAGCAGCTGTGTTGCATGTCCAGGTGTCAGTGCAGAGGTGACAAGGAAGGTCAGAGTGGTGGCTGGGAGCTGGCTTGTCTCTGGCCTCGTAGGCTTGAGCAGACACTGTTTGCACATCAGTCATTTAGTTTCTCTCCACTCTCATCATTCATGAAGCACAGACGTAAGAAAACTGTGCTCACTCCCTGGCAGTCATGGTCACATCCCCTGTCCCCAGCTATAGACCAGGGTTGTACTGCTCCAGGTTTGGGGGTGACATTTTGTAGCCCTGGAGGTGGCTGATTCAGTCCCAAGGTTCCAGCTGTGTTGGCAGTTCATTCACCAGCACAATTCCTCATCTCAAATGCAGTGGCAATTCAGTCTCCACCTCTCACCTCAATTTTATCTGTGTTAATTTGAGGGAAACGGGAATCTTCCTCCACCAAGTTATCCTCTTTTAAATCCTCATTTCAAACCTGACTCTGACACATACAAACCTTTCCCAAATGGTAAAAAAGGATTTTTATTCAGCTCTTCTGTATTGTTACTTCCTGCCATCCTCTGCTTTAATCCTTGCTCCAAGTGCATCTCCCCAGGCAAACATGTTGGGAAAAGTATTTCACTTTGCAGCACCTGGCACAGAGGCACTGCACCCCTAAACTCTTTTCCCTCAGTGTGAGTGGGTCCAGCTTATCTCCAAAATGAACCAGTGTCATGTGCACAGCCATGGAGGAACGACCTGGCCCTCAGCAGGGTAGAAATTGTTACTTTTCTGCCTCTTTGGCAGCAGTTTCAGTGGAATGACTCATTGGGGCCAGGTGGGAGTGGAAATGCAAGGACCCCATTGGCAGCAGAGCAGTTTGGGAATCCCATGGCAGCCACAGCCCTTGGCTCCTTGGAGCCAGAAGTTCCAGCTGTGGCCTTGCAAGGACAGAAGCAGAAACCTGCTGCTGTATCCCAGCTGAAGCTGCAGCCAGAAGAGCTTTGCAAAGCTCTGCCTGGGGTCTGGTGGAGATGGGAGGAGAGGGCTGGGCACCAACTGCACTTGGTCATGGCTGAGTCCTTCAGGATTTCAAGCAGTGCACTTTTACCAAGATATTCTCCTTATTGAAAGCTGGTTTTGCCTGCCAGCTGCTGAATCATATCCAGCACTCTGAGGGGAGTCACATCACTCTCATAGAGCATTAGTGGGTGGGGAAGGCTGGTAGATAGAAAAGCATGTTGTTCCACCCCACGAGGAGTGTGGTCTTCAGGACATACCTGGGAGTCCTCATGAGCTGGGAAGAGAGATGGAAATAGGAAGAGACAGGGGATTCAGAGCACTCTGGGAGAGGTGGAGACACAGTTCAGCTCCTTTTGGCTCCAGCAAGAATCAGAATGCTCAGGATGGGGCAGGATTAGTTCTGGAGGTGAGTCCCACCTTCTCTGCTTGAAGGCAAAGCCTGGAGACAGGCACTTCCAGACAGTGACTCAGCCCATCCTAAAATCTGTCCAAAACAGATGGCATGGATTATTCCCTGGAGGTGGCTTCCCCTGCCTGGAGCAGGATTAGGTGGGATGCCCAGCTTTCTGATGACTGAGTTGGCAAAGCTGAATCCCACCCTTTATTTTTGCTGTGAATGGAGTAAAAGCTGCAGGAGAATGAACCATATGGCCTCCCTCACTCTCTTTGCTTTGGAGCAAAACCGTGTGCACACACACGCACACTTGTACATATGTTTGTGTGCATGTCACATAAATTCAAAGGGTTTTAATTTAAGCTGCAGAGGCAAGCACAGGATACAGATGCCAGAATCCAGGCTGTCAGTGCATATCCATTAAAATATGGCAGAAGTTTTTTCCTGGGAAAAATTGACTCAAACTCCGTGGAGTGATGAAAATGAGACAAAAAGCAAAGAGGAAATTGAAGAAGGGGAGAGAGGGATGGTCCCAGCCCCACATTTGGCCCATGTATGAGGGTGTGGAGAAGTGCTGGGTTTCCTGGGAATGTGTGTTTTGGTTCCCTCCTGATCCTCTCTGCAATTCCAGCTTGGATGCTGTGTACACCAAGCTATTTCTGCTTTGTGTTGTTTTACTTTTTCCTTTCCTTTTCTTTTGGCTGAATACAGGCAAGAACGTCAAAAGGAATTTGTGAGCACAAGGGAAGTGAGATGCAGCCTCTCTGCAAGTAGGCCAAAGCAAGATTATTTCTCCTCTTGCCTTGTTCTCAGAAACAGCAGAGCTTATTTGGGCCCAATAAATCCCTCTGAGAAAAGTGCAGTTTCACAGAATTGAAAAAAAAAAAATGAAGAGAGGGGTTTTGTAATGAGAGAGGTCAAGCAATGTTAATTATAATCAGAGCTGTAATATAGATAATGAGATTTGGGGAGTTTTTCTTTAAATCATTGCCTCTAGGAACCTCTGTTTCTCTCCTTTGTGGGAGTAGAGGGGGGATGTGTATGTAGGGAGTTGTGGTCTTGCTGTTCCCTGCTTTAACACCCTGCCCAAATTTCCCTCAGCAGAGCTTGGCATGGAGGCCTGCTCACACACAGGATAGAAGGTTCTCCATTTTCACTTTCTGCTTACTTTGATCCATTTTTTTGAGGGACAAATACTCAGGCCAACCTTGTTATCATGGAATAAATCCAAGAGTCTTTTTCTCCTCTGTGTGATTGCTGCCTGTGCACGTGTGGGATGGTTTGGCTGACTGAACTGAGGGCTGGGAACCCCAAGTTTTGGGAACCTCTCACTTTCTGACCTTGACATAATTACAAAAGTGTCCTGGTTTTCCTCTCTGTAAAATGGGATGTTGATGGAGGCTGTCTCTGAAGGCTGATGTCATGCATTATCTGAAGCATTTTTACAATACAAAGGCTGTTGTAAAAGAGCAGATGAGAGAGAGTAAAACCTTCTCTTCTTTTTCAAATATTTTGCCCAACTTTTCCATTTTCTGTGGACTGTTGGACTGGAGGCAGCCTCCATGTTTGGGGCAGGAATTCACCTCTGTGAAGGTTTGCTTGTTGCACATCATGATGTGGACCTAGTGGGGTTCTCCCCTTCCCTTTGAAAGAATCTCTTCCACCAGCATTTGCTTTATTATTCTTGTCTGTGAAACGGTGGTGGGACGTGGAGGAATGTTCCAGCTAAGCAAGTGGAGGGATTAAGCCTGAGATCCCTGCAGAGCAAAATGATTTGTACAGAGGACAGAAACAGGCAGGGAGAGTCTCCAGACCTGGCTCCAGAATGTTTGAAGCTATGGGAAATATTCCCCTTAATTTCAGGTGGACTGGGAGCCAAGGCACCAGCTGTGAGGATTAGATTTGTTTGCATCATTGCATCATCATCTGCCATGCACAATCCAGGGGGATATTGATGACACAGCTTGATCAGTCCTTTGAGCCCTTTTCCAAATTGTCTTTACATAGCAACATCAGGCCTAGGCTTATGTGGTTTCCAGCACTGCTGATTACTTCTACATTTCTTCTGGACAAGCCCTTCACATATTTTCCTGACAGGCATGAGAGGAACCTTTAAATGCTGGTGAGCCCACAATATAATTTCTTGCATAGCTTTCCTTGGAATTTGAAGGCTTAATGGTGGCCAAGAAGGGGCCGAGCTGAGAATCTGCTGATTCCTCTGCCTAGATATTGCCTCATATTCCTCCCATGTGTTTTGCATCCAAATATGGGGTATGTTTGCATCGACAGAAGCTGCTTTTGGGCAACTTCTCTGCGTCTTGCTCAGCTGAAGTCTGTCTCCATGTGAACACAGCTGCATGGCTGCTAAATCCAAGCTGGTCTCACCAAGGGGAGCTGGACAGCTCTGCAGTCTTCCTCTTGCCTTTTCCTCAGTGGTCTGGCTTTCCCAGAACCCAGGATCCTTAACCTCCTTTGCTAAGAACTCATCCTGGGACCAGCTTTCTGTTGCCTGTGTTTACACATGATGATGAACAGTTGGCATATTGATGAAAAATTATATACCTGGGACAAAACTGACTGGCAGGTAGACTCTGCAATAACTAGTCAGGACTTCTTTTTGTATCTAGTTAATTTAATATATTAACCTAAACATTTATTAATTGCTGAAAGTATTCATTAGAGTGTACATGCAGCAAATAGTATCCTAATTATGAACAGAAAATGTGCATCCTTTGACATGTTTACTGTTTTTTTAACTGGTAAGTCACCTACTTTAAATTTATGCCACTTGAAGCTTACTGCCAGTCTAGAGGGCGTTAGACAAACTCTAAGAGTTTGTTATTAGTCATTATTATTCACTATCCCTTAATTCAGAACATTGTTCTCCCAGTCACTGGGAGCTTTTATCCTAATTGTGATGCCTGATTTTTAAGCTTAGTTAGGTCTAGATGTGCCTCACAAGACCTTTTGAGTTGTTTTTCGTCTCATATTTGCCCTGGCACCACAGAGATCACGCCTTGAGACAGGGAAGGACATCCCAGTTTTCTTCATCAGCCAAACTGACAGTGTAGAAATATCTAAAAGATCAGTAAACATCTTAAAACTAAATTCTTGCCCACTAAAACACTGACAGCCGTGTCTGCTGCTTTCTTTTCTCTTTCTAGACCAAAGAAGCCCTCTTCACAATTCTCCAGGACCTAAGGCCTGAAGACCACTTCAATATCATTGGCTTTTCCAACCGAATAAAGGTCTGGCAGCAGGACCGGCTGGTGCCAGTTACTCCAAATAACATCAGGGATGCCAAAAAGTACATCCACAACATGTCACCCACTGGAGGTATGATCAGAGATACAGATGGCATTAACTGTGTAGTCCAATTAACTACAACAGAACAGAGAGTGCTGAATGTGGTCCTGGAGCATATAGAATAAAAAGACATTGGGATTTAGGTCGTGGGACAAGGGGGTCCTTTCACCTCCACTCAGGGTTACGTGTTCTTTATTAACATACATGATGGGTTTCCTCAGGGAAACCATCCTTTCCCATTGCAGGAGGTTTGGACAAGATGGCCTTTAAATGTTCCTTCCAACCAAAATTAGTCTGTGGTTCCATACACTCATTAAAACAAATTTGATTCCATTTTCTTGCTTATCTGGTGACACCCTCAGAATGGGAGAGCTTCCAAGGTTATTTCTTGAGGATGCAGATGAAAACATACCCTGGCAAAGGTCACACAGTGCCAGTATTGTGTCGTTTCTGAAAGGCTCTGTGAAAGCAGGCTCATGATTTTGTCTGGGCTGGAAACCCCAGGGATGGAGCACACACTGTGAGATGTGGGATTGCCTTCTGCAGGTTGCCTTCTCACCTAGTACTGTCCTCTTGTCTCTACCAAGGAGCACCCAAAATGATATTTAAGAATTTCTAAGTCCTTTTTGCTTGTGCCTTGTTGCCTGGAGTAAAGCAGGCAGAGAAAACCCCAGAATGGTGGCAGAGTGCAGGTGTGAGTTTTAATTTGATTCATAGGTCTCCTGTGGGGCTGTGGACAGTAGTATAAAAAATTTCCAACTACAAATCTCCTTACTACAGCGAGGTTTGCAATCAAACATATTCCAGCAGCTGTGCCCAGAGAGCTGCAAAATGACCTATTCAAACCCTTCCCCATGGAAGTGGTCACAGCTGGTTGAAGGTCAGGGAGGGCCTTCCCATGGCTGCCCCTGAGCAGTGACCACTCCTAGCAGAGGAAACCCTCTGATGGAAAAACACAGCAAACAGGATGGTTGGCTGTGCTCTTTGTGTTGTGTGAGGAATTGCTTAGGAAGTGGTTAAGGGACCTGCCCAGTTAAACAATTACCAGTGGTGGGACTAAACTCAGAGAACAAAGCCTTTTACTCCTGAAGTGCCAAGAGAGCTGTGCAGGAACCAGCTGGGTTTGCCCATGAACCTGCCAGAGAACAAAAGTAAAGGAAATTACTGACTGTGGTTCAATAGGAAGGTGCCGTGATTCTCCACCACAGGTGCTTCAGGCTTTTTCCAGGTTTGGATAACTCTGTGTTTTCCCTATAAAGGTGCTATTCCTTGAGTATCTTCCACTGAACATGAACACACACAAAGAACATGGTTTGGTTACACCTCTGTGTTGCACTTACACACCAAAGAAATGGGAGAAAATCCTGCTGCTAAATATCTGAACACGTGGCAAAAGGCAGTTTTCAGTTCTTAGTAGTTCTGTGATACAATTGAGTATAAAATTACACACGCTGCTACATGACATGGTTTTCTTCTGGTTTTGGGGAAAATGTTCTTTCTGAAATTTTGGATCTGCCTGGGGATTGAGAGTTAGAATACGCGGGTGCAGGTTTTTTGGTTGAGAACCATTTTGCAGAAGACAGAGTCAGGATTTTGAGGACTTTTCAGAAGCCTTTGCTGCTTTCTTGTTCCTCGTCTTGCTGCAGTCACTGGAGCTGTGCACACTGAGTTTCTAGGTACATGCTGTATGAGCTGACTTTTTATCACATCCTGTTGATAACCTTCCTAGATCTCTCTTTCCGGACCCCCAGGAGTCAGCTGTGTATAGCTCTTAACCCATTTCACCTGCTTTGTTTTCTAAGAGATGTTTTTAACCCTGATGTGCTGATTTTGCAAAGGTCCCACAGCCAATCCCTCTGCTTTGACTCGAAATACATGGAGAAAGGGAATACTTGGACTAATTTTCCTGTTTTCCTTTTTTTTTTTTTGAACACACAGTGGGCTTGGATCCTTTTCATGCCTATTCTAATGTACATCTGCTCGCTCATTTACTTTGTTTTCTCCCCACTTCAGGCTGTTCTATTCTTTACTAGCCAGTTGTTTTGTGCAAACACACTCCTCAGCTAGCCAAGCTCTTCCTTTAAACTTTGTATCTCCTGGGGTGTGAAGAAGGAACCCATCCACTTGTCTTCCCATTTGAAGGCTTTTTTCCTGACTCTCAAGTGTTGTGCCCTTCAGAAAAAAAAAAAAAAAAAAAAAAAAAGCAGAATGTTTCCTAGTTCAGATATCATCTGGGAGAGTCCCATAATTAAGTTTAACAATTTTTGTTTGTACTGGCCAGATATAGTATGACTGTTTACCAGGCTGATTTTTGTACATTGAGACATTCAACAGCAATTTCACATGACGAACTGAAATTCATAATTTAATTCATAAGACCATAAACAAACTCACGCTAAGTAACAGAGCTGAACTGAATTCAAGGGCTAGAACAACTTCATGTGAAAAAAAGGGACATCCTGATGCCCACAGAAGCTGTCACCTCACTAAAGGGAGCTCAGGGAAATTATGCACACCACTCTTAGAAGGAGAAATGATCTCTGACCATTCTGCTGCCTTCCCAGGGACTAATATTAACGGGGCTCTGCAGACCGGGGCAAAGCTGCTGAATGATTACATTGCTCAGAACGACATCGACGCCAGGAGCGTGTCCCTGATCATCTTCCTCACGGATGGGAGGCCGACTGTCGGGGAAACACAGTCATCCAGAATCCTCAGCAACACCAAGGATGCCATCCGGGATAAATTCTGCCTCTTCACCATCGGCATTGGCAACGACGTGGACCACAAGCTGCTGGAGAGGATGGCGCTGGAGAACTGCGGCATGACGAGGCTTTTCCAGGAGGATGAGGATGCAGCCAGCCACCTCAAGGGGTTTGTTCTGCTTTTTCTGTTCTTTGGGTTCTCTGGGAAAGTATTTTGGGATGGAAAATCCTTTAATGAGATATGGCAAGAAATTGGAGTTTCCCTGAGGCTCAGCTCTGGCTGGGAGAGGCAGAGTACGATCAGATACTCTGAATGGCTACCCAGAAATTTCCTTTTCCTTAGCAGACCCTCTGAGATGTACTGGGGCTTCCCAGCCCCTCAGAACAAGGCATTTGTTTCCCTAATTCAGATCACTGTTTTGGACATGTAAACCCAGAGAGCTGGGGGCCACAGGTCTCAACTCCTCACAGGTAGATTGTAGGATGAGAGGATGCATTTCATACATCAAATCAGCAACATAAACAGCATGGAGAGGATCATAAAGGAAGATTCCAATTTGGAGAAAAAAAATATTTCTTTATTTTTTGAAAATGATAACCTTTTGCACAAGATCCAAAATAATTGACTTGGAAAAACACACTAAGATCATTCCTGGGATAACAATATCGTCACTTAATTTCCTCATCCTTTGTAACTCAAACTCCTCATAAGTTTCCTGAAATCCTCATCCTTCAGTAGGACTAGAGATTATATTCCTCTTTTCTGATAAGGGAGCTCTAGTCCAAGGGGAGACTCTGGTAATGAACAGCAGAAAGATGTGTGGCCACATCTCTGACCAAAATGTTTGGCAATGTGTCAATGTTTCCAAATAAAAATGTTTGGCTTTCACTCCCAAAATGTTAGTGTTTTAACCACAGAAACCAAAAAGAAAGGGTTATTAAGTACTGATCTCAGTACTCATGAGTAGGCTCATGCCTAACTCCTCTGGAACAATAAATCCAAGCACTTTCCACCAGGGCTTTGCCTTCTGTGGCAGTAATGCATGGACAAGAATTCCTTCAAACCTAAATTCTCTAGATACATCTGTCACTCCACCCACACCATTTCCTCCTCAGGACATGTATTTTGGATAGCAAGTGGCATTCCCTGGCAGATAGAGGATGTTCTGATTGATTGGGCTGCAGGAGCCCAGTGCTGCAAGTACTTGTTCAAACGCCTCTCTCTGATGAACAGCTCACTGTTTATCAAGCTCAGTCATGGCAAACCGATCTGGCACCTGGTGCCAAATTTATACAGAAGAGCACAATCACTGCTGGAGGCCAATTCAAACCTCAGTTGGAGGGAAAACCTAAATGGGTGCCAATGTAATTTTTTTTTTTTATGCTTCGCGGGTTGTATTTTTATACAGATATTTCCTTGAATTGTACTCTAAGACAGGTTGTGTATCTCCACCATTGGTTGCAACTCAGAAGTTAATTTACAGAGAGTCCTCAAGTTTAATTTAGTCATGTTTTTAAATCTGGTGAGGTCTCTGCATGAAAGACAATGAGCGCTCAGACAGACTTTAAAAGAAAGTCAACCAATTCAGGCTTTGGGATCCCTTGGAGAGAGAATAAAGCAGAAAGTGTGACTTTAGCTTCCAGACAGTCTGTTTAACCAGATGTGTCAAATAAATGCAGCTTGAACTAAAAAAAAGGGCTGAGGCCAATTTTTTGTTTATTTACCAAATTAAACTCAAATGACTTGCCAAGAGATGAGCAGCTTGGCATTTGAATGGGAAATATGGTATTCTTGGAGCAGCTTGGGAGGAACCTTCAAAAGCACATTGCTGTGGGGAAAGCACAGTATTGTAAACTTGGGCTTTGAGCCTTGTGAAGGTTTTCTTGGCTGTACAGTGCGAGGTGTTCTCACAAGTGTGGTTAACAAGGCATTAAAGGGCTAACCTCCCTGGTTCCAGGAAAGCCATGCCTTGACCAACAGAAAATCAGCCACAAAGAAGTGAGTTCTCTTGTGCCAGGGTGCCTGTATTTAGCAGCTAGGATTCCTCCATTCCTCGGAGATGTCCTCATTTATGGGGGGCGTGGTGAGATTTTCTTGATTTTCTTTCTCTGTAGGCTCTCAGAAAACAGTATTCCTGCCTGTCCTACACTGAGCAACCCAATCTAGGAGTCTTTCAGAGATTCAGAAGCTTTGGTTTGGTGGACCCAACATTTTGGCCTTACAGTTTCTGGCTCTGGGATACCATGTGTAACACCACTAGAAACCTGTGGGTAACAGCATCTCGTCTAAGTACTTATTTTAATAACTGGGTTGCTTTCTGTGACTCTTGGAAGTCAATAATTTACTTTTAAGTGGTCACAGATATCTCCTTGCAGAGATCTGGAACCATAGTGGAAGTGACTCCCAGGCCATGCTGGAATGGTTCTGAACATGCTTAAGAGACTGTTTAGATGCCTAAGGAACAGGCATCTAAACATCTAAAATCTAAATGAGGCAGAGAATAACTCTGGTTGACAGGGACCTCTGGAGATCCTGTAATTCAACCTCCTGCTCTGAGAAGAGCTAACTTCAAGCTTAGGTGAGGGTTCTCAGGGCTTTGTAAATCCCTAAGGGCAGAGACCTTGAAAAAGCCCTAAGGGCAGAACCCCACCCTGTTTTTCTAGGCCAAGTTAGGGTGGATGTGGTAGTTAAATTTGGTTTCAGATGGCTCAAACTGCCCCTGAATGACTTATGAGCCATTTTAGATAACCTGACTGTGTCCTTGTCGGTGTACAAGTGCAAGAGTGTGTTCACACAGTGCTAAAAGTGAAAAATGTGTCTTGCTTTAAGGTTCTATGATGAAATAGGGACACCCCTTCTCTCTGACATCCGTGTTGATTACCCTGAAGACGATGTGGAGCAGGTCACCCAGAACTTCTTCCCCAACTACTTCAATGGCTCTGAAATTATCATAGCCGGCAAACTCATCAACCGCACCTCGGACAAACTCCACGTGGAGGTGACTGCCAGCAATTCCAAGAAGTACATCCTCCTCAAAACAGATGTGGCTGTTGACCTGCTGAGCAGAAATGACATCAGAGGTGTCCCCGGCCTGGAGGATGGCAAAGGTGACAATAACTACATTGAGAGGGCGTGGAGTTACCTCACCATCAAGGAATTGCTCAACTCTCGGCTGAAGAGCGATGACATCCAGGAAAAGGACGAATTGATGGAAAAAGCCAAGTCGATGGCCCTAGCTTACAATTTCGTTACCCCCTTCACTGTTCTGAAGATGAAAGAGGCTGGACTCCACTCAGAGCCACCTCAGGAGGAGTTTATCAGCCCTTCTACTGATGGCATCGGGGAAAAGGTGCAGAGCCTGCAGGGGCACAGGGCTCCACCAGGTATGAGAGAAGAATAACCTCGTTCTGGTAAAAAATCTTCTTTCATGGGCAACGTCTCATGGCTGACTTTGGCACGGGGGGGTGATCTAAACAGTGAGCTGAGGAGTAAAGCTGAGATTTTTCATACCAGTTTTGCTAATTGTGGGCTGGGTAACCTTTAGCAAACCTTTTAGGCCCCTCACTCACCCCCTTTAAGCACTTACTGCTCTGTAGAAACTATTGGAGAAAAACTGGTGTTCTACAGGAAACTTAAAGTGGCTACAGGAATAGATGACATAATATCTCTGAATAATATCTGGGGAACATTATTGTAATGTATCTCTTTTTGCTGCTCAGTAAGTAATTGTAACAGCCTTCCTTCCCCCCTTCTAGGTATACGCAGAGGGCAAGATAAACAGAGAATTAAAATCTCCAAAACTTCAGGTCAGTGCCTGTTTTCATGCCTTTCATAATGCAAAATAATAGTGACTGATTTATGGAAACCTCAGATGCATATCACTGTGGTATAACCATCCAAGTGACCAGCCAAAATTCTGTTTGTCAGACCTACAGAGTAGGGAGGAAAATGAAAACAAAACCAAAGTACAGAGAGGATCAGTAATGAGAGGGATGTGAGCGAGGCAGATGATCCATAACTCTTGATCCTCATGTTTGAGACTTCTGCAGGTTAGGGGAAAAGAGAAACACATTCTCTCTGTACTAAAAATAGTGAAAAAACCTTTTTAAAATAATAAGGCTGAAATATAAAAAAAGTTGTTGAAGAAGGAAAAAAGAGAAAATTCTATAGTATTTTACAATTTTCCTGTTAGTCTTGTACCTTTACTTAACTTTTCATACATTAAACACTGAAGAGTAAGTCCAGATGAAGAACTCTGACTTGAATTTCTCTTGATAGGGTCAATTTTACCTTAGAAACTAGCATTTTTGGCTTGCCTTACTAATGGCAGCTGTCTGATAGTTGATGATAGGTCAAGGATTGTTGAAAAATTAAGATTGTGGGATCAACAGCTGCTGTTGACTGCTCCAATCTCATACTGAGGGCCAGGAGGGGTCAGTGTGAGGTGGAGCCATGCAGCAGCCCTTGGTCAGAAAGTACATTTCTGTGTGCTGTGGGGGATGTAGCTTGCCAAGAAAGAATGGAGGAGTTCAAAACACCTACATGATAATTCCCATAAATCACCAAAATTATATTCCGGGAAGAAAATATCCTGATTTTTATCTAGACTTTTTTGGGTTTCGAGTTGTCATTGAAAACCCAACCTCTTCTGTGAGAAAAACAAAACAATCTTGGCGAAAAACAAAACAAAACTTGGCATTTCCTGGCAAACTCCATCTGACCCTCTAAAAACAACAAACCAGCAGGACTTAGAAAAAACAGAGACAAACACACTTTAAACAGCAGCTTTGTTGCAATTTTGGGCGCTGCAGTTTTGTGCGAGCCTCTCCCATTTATCTCTTGTTCCGTGTCTTCTCAGCGGATGGGGACCCTCACTTCGTCATTGATTTTCCCTCCAGCAAGTTCTCTGTCTGCTTCAATATTGATGGAGAACCAGGAGACATTCTCCGGCTGGTCTCTGATCACAAGGAATCTGGTGAGCAGCCAAGTCAAGCAGTTTCTTGTGGAGGAAAATCAAAGTGTAAGGCCAGCCCTGCAGCAGACCAGGCACCAAGGTGGTGCCTCACAGACAAGAAAGTGATAGGAAAATTAGAAAGTTTCTTCTATGGTTCAACTTCACCCAGTTAAAAAGTCACAGCTTGCAAATAAAAGTTTTGGACTCACCAAAATTGCTCTGCTGGGGGTATTTCCCTCTTTACTCACAGCAGTACTTGGTTTAGGACAGAGCAAAGTCAGGCTCACCAAGCACCATAGCTCTTTTAGTAGAGAAACCATCCAGCTGGCTAGAGAGTCATGCCAGTCTTGAGAAAACCCACATGATTCAGGATCTGCTTTACCCAAGCCAATCTGAGCCAAAGTGTGGTCTGATCCCATCTGGAATTCTAAGCAGGGCAGCTAATAAGCAGATTATGTCCTGCTCAGGGCAACAGTGGGAGAAAGGGGTGTCAAAACCAGAGACAATTCACAGGCTTGTTTTACAAAACCCCACAAAAAAGTTGTAAGGATTCTGCTCTGTGTGGCAGTGGTCTTAGCCCCCATATTTCTGTGTTCATGTCTGCCTTAGTAAAATGCAGCTCCAGGCAATGTTTCCCTTCAACTTCTTTCACAGACTGTTTGTGCTACTGCTTGAATGATTTTGTGGCTCAAATGCAGAATGAGCTTGCGGAAAACAGACTCTGTAGCACGAGAACCTTGAATCTTTGAAGACAGAAATGAGAGATCACATCAGGAGTAATGGGATATGGAGACATTCATCTCAGTGTCAATGGCTTGGGTTATCAACAGGCCTCCTCCTTAATTGTCACTCTTCAGTGGGTCTTCAGAGGCTTGTGGGAAGTGAGTCACTGTCTTATGGACAATAGGTCACAACAAATATTAAAATGACTGGGAATCTTACTGTGGACATTTAGGCTTTAATTGACTCAGTAGGATCCGCACCTTAGAATATTCGAAAGTGGTTCTTTTTGTGGCACTGTGTACGCTGTGATTAATGGGACTGGGGGCACCTGTCTGCAGAGAAGGCCAGTAATTCTGAGCTTGGGTAAATTTATGTGCTCTGTATGAGGTCATCATTCCATAACAGACTGATTATACTCGTTTGATTACTGGTAAGTGAAATAATTGAGCACGAGGTGGCGAGCCTGCATGTCCTCAGTCACAAGGCTTGTGTCATTGAGCTCAGACTGTTCCGTGATCCTGGGCTCCAGCTTTCATTTCCTGATTGTTTTCCTGCAAGGTGTAACCGTGAATGGGCAATTAATTGGAGCTCCCGCACCACCCAACGGCCACAAGAAGCATCGGACTTACTTCAGCACCATCACCATCCTCAGCAATAAGCCAGAGAGGTCTTACCTGGAGATCACACCCAAGAGGGTCATCCTGGATGATGGGGAAAGGCTTGTCCTGTCCTGTGGCCGGAGTGCTGTCGTGAGGAGCAGGAGCCTGGAGGTGTCCATCTCTGCCTACTCCAACATCACCGTGACCATCCGGGACTCCATCAGCTTCGTCATCCTCATCCACCACTACAAGAAGCCAGCCCCACACCAGAGGAATCACCTGGGGTTCTACATCTCCAACAGTAAAGGCCTCTCTTCTGACTCCCACGGGCTACTGGGTAGGTGGCAGGTTCTCAGGTTCAGAGCTGAATAAAAAATGGTATTTCTGAGCAGAGACAGGAGGGAAGGAGCAAGGCAGGTGGGGATTAAGCTCCCAGGTGAGACTTTCACATCCTCTCTCAAACAACTTTTTTCTTTCTAGTACCTCCAACTCCTCTCTTGTCTTTTCCTGTAGGAGCTCTCTCGCTATCCCAGCTGTGCCTGGTTTTCACATTTCCACTCTTTTAATGATTGTTCAATACAGTTACTATTAGAATACACGTGCTTGATGCTCCCAGGTACGGAGACAGAAACCAAATCTTCCACAAGAACTTTTTGTGGCCCCTTTCTTTCAAATGTGAAATGAAAGTAGAGCCGCCCCTGCCTTTTGAAGGATCTAGGCTTTAGGTAAGATCAGCTGATGGCCAGATGGTTGTGTTCTTTCAGCCAATGAGAAGTATCGATGTTTTTGGTCATGTACAGGTGCAGAACTCTAAAACTTCTGCCATAGTTTCTGTGCCACTCAGACAACCCCAGGTGAAACAGGAGATGATCCCGTAGGAGTGGGGTTTTGGACTCAGGCCACTCTCATGGACAAACCTCTAAATCTGCACTTAGGTTTGGCCTAGAAGAACTTTCTCCCAGGAAGGCAAGGAAACAGAACTTGAATCTTCAGGCCTAGGACTTTTTGCTTGCTGATGGACATTGTGTGGGTTATTAACATCTAGTAACCATGTCCCACAGAAGAGAACTTACTACTGGCAGCTAAAAAACCTCTTTAAGTCTTTAGAGACCCATGGAAAAAAATAGGGTTTTATTCTAACCTCTTTGTTTGCAGGATTTAGAAATGAATCACAGGAAGAAGATTCATCCTGCTCTTGCAGAGAAGCCCTTTACAGATCCGTAAGCTGAGAATCCTCAAATGCATCCTACCAAAAAAACACAAACAAACCACAACAATTTATAAACAGGCACAAATCAGCCAGTCATGGACTCTTGTTTTATCTTGCCTTTCAGGTCAGTTCTTGAACCATGAAGTTAAGCTCCTTCAGGAATCCCTGAACACGAGTCGTCGGGAGGTTGGGCAGAACCAAACGGAGGCGTTGAAGGCAAACCCTACAAACACCCTGAAGGTGAAGGAGCGGCTGGTTCCTGTCGTGTGGAAGCAGAGGAGGATCTACAATGGCCAGCAGGAAGTTGACTGCTGGTTTGCCAAAAACAACGCGGACAAACTGATCGATGGGAGCTATAAGGACTATCTGGCTTCTCATCCCTTTGACACAGGGACCAGCTTTGGGACAGTTAACAGCCTTTAAGACTGGTCACAGCAATGCATTGCAGCAGCACGTGTGACAGCAGGTCCCTTCTGAAGCCTTTACTAGGCAATTTATGAGTATTTCCTTACTTTTTGGTGCCAAAGAAACCAAGGACTATGTCCTTGGAAATCAGCTGTCTCTCTGTCATGCTAACTGAACATTCATGAAATTCCTGAAGAAAAAGAAGGCTGGGGGAAAGGACGTGGTTAAAGGCATGATGGATGCTCTCTCAGTGGGAAGGGAGGGAGAAATAAGCCAGTGAACAGTGCAGAGGCTGCTGGCCTTAAAATAAACCCATGCAGGGATCTGTGCAATACCCTCTGGGGCTGGTGAGTCACCCCATGAAAGGCAGATCATACAGAACAGTGCCTGTTGAGGTGATAGGCTTTACAAAGAAGTGACTTGGAGCATCTGCTCCAACCTTGGGCCATGGGGAAAGGAGAGAAAGACAAAAAGAGAGAAGAGAGATGTGGATGGATATTCATCTGCAGTGACCCATTAGCATAAAAAAAAATTAAAACCTTAAACCAACAGGCCACAGGAGGGTATTGCTTTCCTGGTTAGTAGGATGAGGTCTGGATTTGCCACTAAACATGATGTTCCCTGAATCACTAGAAACCCTTAAAACAGTGGTGAAAACCTTGATGGGGGTTTATTGCTGTCTTGGTGCACAGCCCGTGTGCTTAAAAAGCACCTCTGGTCCTCAGCAGCAGCAGGAGTGGTGCAGGCTCCCATTCCTTGGCGCAATTAATTCAACACAAGTCACTTTAAATAACATTGCAAGGGTTAGTGATTTTTTGAGTCTTGACTCCCTCAGGAAGAAACAAAGTTCCACCGTGAGCTTCCAACAGATCTGCCGTGTCCTTGAGGATCACACCCCTTCTGCTCAGCAAAGATTAAAATTTCCTAAGGGATGACAAACCAGAACCCACGACAGCTTGTGAGCCTACAAAGAAGCCTCTTGAATTTTGACTAGACGACTCTAGCTGCTTTTGTAATCAGGGAGGAAGTCTTTATTTATTCCAAATTGTCAAAAAACTTTCATCCTGATTTCCCCTGGCTTCTTCTCCTTCCTTACACTGCAGGAATTTGTGCGCAGCAGGAATTTGGCAGCAGGAGGTTACAGAAGGGTCTGCCAGCCACCCCCACTGCAGGTGGTGCTGCAAACCCAAAACTGCAAGGCTGTGATGTGTTTTAAAGTGAGGCATCACTGAGCAATGCTATAGATCAGCCACAGGGGAGTTTTAGCAAAGAACTTGTCCAAAGGGGACTTGACAACCACAAAGACATTTACATGGCAAGGCCAAACTTGAGCTCATGAACACTCTGCCTTTCCAGAATTGAAAAGGAGGGAGGCTGGGTGTGGAAGCATCTCCAGGAATTAAATTATGTCCATGTGTTAGGAGAAAACAGTTGCCAGGACCAACAGAAATAGGTTTAATCTTGCCTGATTTTTTTCCTATTTAACAATTAAATCATATTGTTGCTGTTGGAGCTCCAGCTGCTGGGGATGGGGTGGTGATTTTCCAGTTGCTTGATCAGCTCGTTAGTGCTGCAAGCACCGTGGCAGCAGAGCAGGTGGCAAGCATGGTTTCTTTACTCACACCATGTGCTGCCTGGAAGAGGGAAACAGCCAAAAGCAACCAGCAAGATTTAACTGCACTCTGGAAGATCCTTACAGAGAGCTCAGTTAGCACAAAACTCATGCCAAGGCTCGTACTTTGGAACAGAACATAAAGAAGAAACTACTGCTTTGGGCTGTGCTATCTTGAGAAATAGCTCTCCTTGTGAGGGAGGGCTGAAGGCAAGACCTTCAGCACAGTCCTGAGTGTGGAATAATAACAGAGGTTTAATGCTCTACAGTTTGCTTGTGGGCCAGGAAGAGATGAGGAAGAACAGCTGTGAAGTTGACTTCTCTGCCCAAGAAGAGAGTAGGAAGATCACCCACAGCCCACATCCAAACCACCTCCCCTTTCACTGGCAGGCAGCAAACGGGAAAGTGGCAGGGGATTTCTGGACACCCCAGGGTTTGGCAGGTGTTTCCAAACTGTCCTTAGTGAAACCTCCCCTCTCCTCCCACACTGTGCTGTCCACGTGTATTGCTAAGGGGAGGGACTGGCTTAGGCTCTCCCCTCATCTCCTCTGTATATAGATATGTATATAATATATATAAACACACACCTACTGCTAATGATTCGGGTGCATCATTGCTCCTCTTTCTCCTCCTCCAGCCAAGGAAACACATTTCTTTCAGGGCCTGAAGATAACAAGGATCAAGTCCAATGAAGCACCTGGAGCAATATACTCAAGGTCTCCTTAAGGCTCCAGTTATCCATTTCACAATAAATATTTTACAGTGAACACTGCAGTGAAGCTTTCATTTGGCAAAGATAAAACAAGCTTTGAAGCTAAGGTTGTGTGTGTTTTATGCTGCTGGACAGGCTCACGTTACCAGATGACTGAAAGAACCACTCACGAGTTAACAATAAGTTGGGAACCAAAGGAATTTCAGTGGAAAATTAAAGGTCACTGATGTTCTTTAGTCTCTATGCACTTGGTAGGAGGCAAGAGCAGACCCTAGGGTTCTACTCCCACATTGAAATGAGAGTTTAACCACAGACTTTAAATACAGTAGAATAGGACATGGGAAAACAGTTTGTGCTCCTGCTGCCCCAAGAGCAAAGGCAGGTCATGGACTGTAAATTTCAATTTTTTTCATCTCTGAAGTGGGTATCACAACACTTCCCTCTCTCACGAGGGGGAATATGTTCAGGCTTGATTCTCACAGCCCTTCATGCTGTCCCAGAGAGCTCCCAGACCTCTATGCAGTTATTGCAGTGAAGATGCATTTGTTCTCATCTCCAAGAGTGTCACAGAGCACTTGGATTCACGGAGATGTGTCCAGTGATTGCACATTGCTCAGACAGCTCAGGAATGAGGCTGAGCACTCACTCTGGAGTGCAATGGAAACAATTGCATGGCACCATTTCACAGATGGGAGCAGGGCTGCTGAAACAGCACTGGCTACACAAGGATTGAGAGGGAGAACCTTCCCCCACATTTTACTTCTCCTGCTATTGCCAGTTGTGAACCTTTTCTTAGCCTGAGCTAAGAGCCAAAATGAAGATCACGTCACTCACAGTCCAGTTTAGAACAAGGACATTGCTTTGGCCAAATTTGCACTCCTCACCCACTGCAGGATGGCACTGTGCAGCCCACAGCAAGAACAAAAGTCCAAAACACCAGTATTCCTCAAAACAGGGAGCAAGTTTTTAAGAAGGAAGCTGTTTTAATCTATCTCCAGTCAAAACCTTGCACAGCACAGGACTTATTCCAACCCTTACCAGTGCAGAACCACCCAGACAAGCAAAAGTTGTGTTGTGAAACCGACTGCACTGAGCAATATAAATAATCCATTCAGAGAGCTGTATGCCATGTGTTCCAAAAGCCTTTTGATGTGCCAGCAGAAGTAGGATTTTGACCCTTCATTAAGGAAGAAAAACAAAAAAGGACTTAATTTCCAGAAAAACAGTTTAAAGCTGCACAGCTGCAAGTGTAGCCAAGCGTGTCTAGTTCACTGAGGGGCATCCGAGACTTTGATTTGCATCTAAGGCTTCAAACCACTTTGAAGTCAGGAGAAAAACAACAAACCAAACCCCCCCCCCCCGCCAAAATAAAACCACCAAATTTCTTCACATGCTCCAAGCTCAGCCTTTGCATCTAAATCCATCCAAGTTAGAAAATCCAAATCCTTTAATTTTTACTCCTTAATAAGGGCTGTTTTCTTGGGAAAAATACAAGGGAAAAAGGAAAAAAAAAAAAAAAAAAAAAAAAAAAAAAGATAGTTCCCATCCATCACTTATGGGGAGTTGTCTTGCAAGAAGCAAAGCCTGGCTATGGCTCCACTAGGGATAGCAGCCCTGTGGATCCTGGATCCCTGCTCCAAGGACTGTCCCCCCCATTTGGACTCTGGCTGGGTCTCTCCACAGCTGTGTCCCTGCATCCAGCCTGGGAGTGGGGTGGTGCAGCTGCTCTGTGCTCGCTCTCCCCAGGACAGCTGCAAAGTGTTTTGCATTTTTGTGTTTATAGACAAATACAGCGTGCTAAGAGGAAAGCAAACAGGGCAAAGCCCTGCACTTCACACTTGGAGCAGACAGTGCCAGGCCTGGGGTGACCCAGAGTCTTTTCCAGCAGCAGTATTACCCCAGGTCCTTCCTTACCCCCAAAACAGGGCTAGCTGATGGGGCTTTCAGATACAGTTTGAATCAGGTCCTGCAGACATTCCAGTTGTTTGTTTTAGACTAAGTAAAAGGCGAGCTGTCAACTTCCAGTAAACACTCCCTTGGAAGGTGCTGACTGGGATCCATCTCTGAGTCTGTTCTGGAGCCCAGCACAGGCTGATGCTGCAGCATCAGGGCTCTGCACCAAAGCAGCTCCTACAACTCAACCACAGAAACCAAGCTCTGTGGCTCAAGCTCTTCATCTTTAGGTTTACCAGGACAGCCCTGCTGCAGAAACACAATCTTGCCTGGTCAGGAAAGATTTCAACAGCTGCCCTTCCTCCCTTCCACAGCGTTAGGGTCGTGCAGAACATTAAGCACATGAAGGCACTTAATCTATGAAGCAATTTTAGGTCAAATATTTATTGGATTCCTTATAAAACAGTAAAAAGAATCAGATCCACTGGGACAAGCTTCCCAATTCAAGACATTTAAATACATACTGCAAACCATTTCTTTTGAGCATTGTGCATATAAAAGTGTCACAGTTCAGGTAGTACAGAATAGAGCCTTTTTTTTTTCTTTTTCTATTAAAAAAACAGAGAATATTTTCATTTCAGTCTCTAGCCCTGACAAAAGGAAAAAAAAGTCACACCCAGTTGTCCAGCCAGGGAAAATACATCCCTGTATCCCCAACCTCAATGTGCCTGCGTGTGGGGCAGACAGGTAAAGCAGATACCGCTCAAGCCTGTATAGGATGCACAGACAGCATCCACAGGACAACTGCAGGACAGGTCTAAGATAAGGCAGGCAAAAGGGTCTCTGTAGATCCACAAGGGTCACCCAGTATTCCCCACCCTGCCCTTCCTTGGCCAGCTCAAGGATCACAGTGCTGCTCCTTCCTCCACCTCCCTTGTCCCGCTGTTGTCAGATGACCACTTGATAGCTGGGCTGCTTCATCTTCTGGTTGGTTCCCCAGAGTCCTGAAGTATCCTGGTCGCTTTCAGACTGATCAAAATCCATGTCTGGAGAGAGCAATACCTAGAAAGGAGAACAGATAGATGCTGATGGAGTCAAAGGTCTCAGAGCTTCTCAATACTGCTTGCTGAACGAGTCAAGCATTCCTACAGAGGTGTCTGCTGCCAGATCCAATCCTCTCTGGCAGATGGGTAAGGCTTCAAGGTCATCTAGACCATCTATCCAACAACAGCCAAACAGATTTAGGCACAGGCACCACGACCATCTGGTGTACCAGTGCCCTTCCTTGAGAGCAGAACGGGCAGCTGAAGGCTCTGATCCCCATGGGACAGAACTCACACATGGATCTTCAGGCCTGGCTGAAGCCTCAGTGGACACATACAGAAACGAGGCCACATATTTTGTGAACAGCTGTACCACATGTAGACCTTTTCCCAGGCCCTCAGCTGTTTGTCACCTCCACAGCTCAGCCAGAAGGGCAAGCAGGGCTACAGGCTCAGCTTCAGCCATGGAGCCAGCTCAGGAGTGCTGTCCTAGCCTGGCAGCATCTCATTTCTGCCTGACACAGCAGCTCCTGGCTCAGTCTGAGCTGTGGGAGCCTAAGCAGAGCACTGACACCTCTCATGGTGTTTGAGGTAAAAAAGCACATTTTTTTTCTTGCTGGAGGACCCAAAGGAAGCCCTACACACTCAGTAGTTAACTCCACACCTGAGGATACCATGGGCTACTCTAAACTGGCTGCCATCAGCCTGGAGTATTTGCAAGATGCAGACGGAGCCACATGTGGGCATTTTTCAGCCACATCCTCTGGAAGAGGAAAAAGGCTGTATTTTATCCAGGAGATGGCTGCACTGACTGCAGAAGAGCTGAAACCCAATGCCAGCCAGCCAGCAGTGTGCATGGATAATATTAATGGCTGGGCAGGTTAGAATCATTGAATCCTCAAGGTTGGAAAAGACCTCCTAGGCTGAGTCCAACCATTACCTCAGCACTGCCAGGTTCACCACTAAACCTAAACGTCCCTGAGCACCACATCTACATGTTTTTTTCAACACTTCCAGGGATGGTGATTCCTCCATTTCTCTGGGCAGCCTGTGCCAGTGCCTGACCAGCCTTCCAGTAAATAAATTTTCCTTAATATCCAATCTAAACCTCCTCTGGTGCAACTTGGGGCCATTCCCTCTTGTCCTGTTTGTGTTACCTGGGAGAAGAGACTGATACCCACCTCCCCAACCTCCTTTGAGGGAGTTGTAGAGAGGAATAAAGTCACACCTGAGCCTCCTTTTCTCCTGCATCCCCACTTCCCTCAGCTGCTCCTCATCAGGGCTCCAGACCAGGCTGTTTGCTCCACCCTATCCTACCCCCATTTCCCCAAACACCCACATCTGGGCAAGAGAAGCAGCACTGTCACTGTGAAGTCTCCCTGTGCCTGACTCAGCAGCCTTCCAGCTCAAAGGGATGGCTGGTGGACTTTCAGCCCAGTGCTCACACACAGAACATTCCCAACATTCCAGAGCTCAGGATTCCTTGGGCATAACCAGGAGCAGGGGGAATTACTCCTATCTCTATCTCCACACACAGCTGTGAATTAACATGCCCTCCACTTGTCAGCACTCAGGCAGCACCACAGGGCCAGTCACCACAGCAACAAAACCACTGAACAGGAAAAACACGACTCCAGTGAGTCAGTGACTTCAAAGCAGCAGAAGAGCCACAGGGGAAGATTTCCTGCTCCCCACCCTCACACACACCCCAGCCCTCCATCCAGGGCTGTTCTCTTCACAGTCATTCCCCCAAAGGACAGCAGCAGAGCAGATTAAGCTCTCTTGTCCCCATCATTGGTCTCACAGAATTTTTTTTTTTTTTTTTTTTTTTTTTTTTTTTTTGTTCAGGACACACATTGGAAAGTTTCCATCTCTCTCGCGTGAAGATTTCCTCTGTTTATCACATTGGTATTGTGGTGCCGTTGGACCTGAAGAAATGTGTGTGCAATTACTCACAGGCAGCATTGTGAACTCACTGAGCTCTGACAGGCTGCAACAGACTGCTTGTGGGGCCTGTTGAACTGGTGATTTGGGTGCCTTTCAGCTGAAAACTCAAATCCCCTTGCAGCCAAGCAGGGGTGGTGCCACAGTGCTGTGCATCCAGACCCATCCAAGCTGCTACCTGCCCAACACACACGTCACAGAATTCACAGAATGACTGGGTTGGAAGAGACCTTCAAGATCATCAGGTCCAACCCATGCCCCAACACCTCACTTATGGGAAGCTACATGAGCAACAGTCCCCCAGTAACCTTTCCACAATTCCCCAGGAAGCAGCACCAAGAGAGAGCACCTCACTGCCGTGACAGCCACAGAACACACCCTCAGATATCACTTGCAAGCCCAACTCTAATTTGGGAGTTTTCAGAACAACCTGGACAAGGCTCTTTTTCCCTGCAGATGCATCCAGGTCAGGATCACAGCAGGCTGGTGGCACAGCTGGGAGTGGGACATGGTTTCCCAGCCCTGGGACAATGTGCTGCTGTCTCACTCAGCAGTCCTCAAACACCTCTCACATCCCACATCATGATTTGCCACAAGTCAGGAGGACTGTGAGGTGGGGACAGTTTCCTTTCCGAAGCACCTCTGTGTCCACCTTCATTTATCTTCCCTGTAAGGACCTGGCACCTGAGTTCACCACGAGTTTGAGTTAATTAAAAAAATCAAAAAATCAAAAATAAAATTGTTTCTCAGCAAATCCAACTTGCTCTTGGACTTTCTAAGTGTTTCAACACTTATAAATAAGCAGCACTGTATTGGTGTCTATCAACATCTTCATCTAGTGAATGCCAAAATACAGAGTTCCTTATGAAGGGAATTTGGACAGGTGGTGAACTCCATCCTGACAAAAGGTAGGCCCTCATGCTATATATTAACTTTCCTTCCAGCCTCACAGTAGCCTCTAATTTCACCTTAATTTTTCTCACAAGTACCACTGTTACTGGACTTTTTGCTTTCAAGGTTGTCTCTAAAAATTTAAGCCTTCAGGAAAGGAACAGAAACTCATCCACCGCCCTGGGGGAAAAAAAAAACAACTGAAAAAAGATCAAATAAAACATTATTAAAACTGACTTGTTTTCTTGAGTGGAGGAAACAAAGAAATCACTGATAAGATCTAAAGTTCATTGGGAGTTACAAGGGCAAGGGAAAAGAGCCTTGGGTCAAGGGCAGGACACATACAAAGCAAAAATAAGGGCCTTGCTGATGAATTATTTTCCCCAGGCTGAACAGCACTGGATGTAAACTGGCATTCAAGTGATCCTTTTCTATCCCACAAGAGGGGAAAAATATTACTCCATGAACATTTACAAGGCAGGGCAGGAGACTGAATCAACACAAAGCTTAAGACTGACATGGAAGGAAAGAAGGGTGGAATTCTTCCAACCATGAGAGGGAGTTTGTCCCTTTCAGGGATTCAGTGTAAAAGAAGTAGCAAGAGCTCATCCTCTGGTTCACCAAAGGAGATTTAAAGCCCACAGGAGGCTGCCACTTCCTTGGCTGCAGGCACAGAGTCAGTGACACCGGCAGCAGGATTGCTGTTGCTGGGTTTCTTCTTGCTGCCCAGCTGCTCTACCAAGCCAAGGGCAGAGCTGAGGTTTCCTGCTGCCCCTGGAGAAAGCACAGAGCGTGGCCTTGTAACAGGTTAACTCCAGCCCACTCCTTCCATTCTCCTTCCTATCGCTCCCCCTCCTTTTCCAAACACAAACTGCTGGTTCATGTGAACATAATGACACTCCATTGGTGAGATAGGCAGAGGGGTGAAATTCAAGTCGGCAGTGAGATGGGGAGCTGGTGGCGCCTGCAGCGAGACAGCCCTGATGAACCCTGATAAACCTGTGGGACACATTAGCTCTGCCCTGCACTCCTCAGCCCCCCTTCCTCCTCCACTGGGCAGCAGGGAAACGTGAAATTCCCCCACTTGAACAGGTGATTAGCAGCAACAAGCCCAGCAAATGCTCGTTTTCTGCTTTTGAGACTAAATTCCAGTCAATCCAGCTGTAGAGCTCAGCCAGTCAACATGATCTTTAGTTCACAGCTTAAGCTGACACCTGAAGCATGAGCTTAAGGCTATTCCTGAAGGCCCAGTGCCAAGAAAGAGTTGGAAAACAGGTCACCCACTTCTGTATTTCTTCATAAGCATCCTTCTCTGCCCAAAATATTTGTCAGGCCAGAGGCACAGGAACATGTCCGAGCATAAAGGAGGCAATCCCTGCAGACTGCTCAGAGAAACCAGTGCCCTTGGTAGCTCCACTGCAGTGATGGATCAGAGGGTTTCAGGATGAAGAGATTACCTGCACATTGTTGAATTTTTGCTGAAGTCTTCAGAGAAAAGCAGTCAGGTACTTGGAAGGAGAGAAACCTTTGACAGAAAGTGGCAGGTTGTGGGAAATGCTTCCACCACTTTAAACTTCCTGCCTGTTGACCTGCCAGAAGAGGCTTTCTTAGCATCTGGAAATTAGCAGGTATTGTTCCTTCAGCTTATCCAAAACTGAGCCAGAGGTCACAAAACACTTGCAGTGCTCCAGTGGAACTAGGCAGAGGTGCAGCTCCACCTCCACAGAGGAGCAGTACCTGTGACACCAGCTGTGACACATCCATGTCAGCCACCACCTGTGAGCCTGGATGCTGCAAGGTTTGGTTCCAAAAGCTGTGAAGGAGATCCTTATCTCAAACAGAGATGTCACCTCCTCAGCTCTGCCTCTGAGCTGGTGTAATTCTAACTGAGCTTGGGCCTTCAGGAACACATCCAGTGAGCAGGGCAGGGCTTGACCACCAGGGACCTCGCCAGAGCTGCTTATCCAGAGGCAGGGCCAGCAGGAGTGACCCTCTTGTCTCAACAGCTGCTCCCATCTGCCTGCCCTCCCTGCCAGAGCCAGGATTCCTCTGACACTGCATGAGCAGTGGCCACTTCCCCACTGCACCCCCGGGACACAGAAGCCTTGGCTGCTGTGCAGGCTGCCAAGCACACACTGTTAAAACATTACTACCTCTGTGCGTGCTGCAATGTCACCAGTGATGGGCCATCCCATCTATCAGCACAAGAGCTGAGTTACTCCTTATGAAAGAACTCTCAGAGAGCAAGAGCTATTTCTGTTCATCCTGAATTCCTCAGCAGAAGCTCCTCCAGGAGCCAGGCTGTGATTGCCAGAAATTATCTTATCTTGGTAAGTCTCACCAGTGAGTTGCAGGATATCAGCAGTTGTACAGAGAACGCACTAAAACCAGGCCTGGGTGCCTCCAGAAGGAAGGGAATTCCTCCCAGGGACCAAGACTGTGGACTCTGCCCAAAGATCAGTGAGAAGCAGACACCACCTACCCAATAAAGCACACATGATTAAGAAGAACAAAGTCTGCTGGAACTGCAGCATTTCCTCCCCCACCATAACTTTTAGTCTGTTGGGCTCTGACTACACAAAACACAGCCTCCTCCAGCTAAGAGACAATAATCTGGTTGAAAAAATACCAAATGCTGACAAAAATAGGATTCCCAGCTAAGCCTTGTCCTCTAAAAGGGATGCCAACAATTACAGAGAGGAAAGTAAGCTCTACCCAGCCAAAATTAATTACAATTAAACATAGCAAAGCTCAGAGGGGCAGTTTTAGCCTGCTCACACAGATCAGTGCAGAAGCCAGCTCATCTCTCCAAGATATTGTCATCATTCAGGGCAGTATTTCAGCAACACTTCCTGTGCTGTGACACTGCTCATGGTTTGAGTGAGTTTGACTTTGCAGGGTGATCACCCACATTCATGAAGCACCACTCCAGGTCCAGGCAATGATGTTCTGTTACAGGGTTGTGGTAACCATCCCACAAATTTGCATCTTGGTCTGAAACACAAGTTTGCATCCCTGGTCTTACCTGAGATTCCTCAGTCCTCCTGGCCCGAGGAGTTTCTGTGGATCCACTGATGTCTAGGGTATCCTTCTGCTTGTATTTCCTCATGATCAAGCTGTCCACAACCCAGAACATAATGGCCTTGGGGAGAAAGAAGTTACATCAACAGATTGCAGAGACCAAAATGCAGAGTTATTCAATCACAGATATTTCTTCTCCTCTTGGGTTCTCCAGACATCCAGCCTTGATCAACCTTGTATCTAAATCAGCCCTGCATCAATTGTGTCCATGGGGATTGGATGAGTCAAATTCCTTAAGTCCCTTCTTACACAAGTCCTATTCTTTCCAGAGTTGTTGAAGACCCAGATTAAATAAAATCACAATAGGCCAAGTTTCCACCAGAACATAACCACTGAAAACAAAACCACCATCCAAAGTTTATCTGCCTGAACCAGTCCCTGGTCAGTTCTTTGAGGACCAGAATCTTCTTTCCAATGTGGAAATGCAGCCTGGGAAGGTGGAGAGAGGCAGATCAATCCAACTTTGCCAGTGCTGCATCCATTGAAATGTGCATGGGATGAGCTGAAAGTGAGTTCAACTCTCTGCTTGTCCAGGGAGCATCTGAGTGTTAACACCTTGTTCCCACTTCCCACCTTAGGAGGAACTGAACAGCAACTCAAGGATTGCCCAGAATCGGGGGAACCAGGAAAGAGCTGAGCTTTCAAGAGGTTTTGTCAAACTAGTTTTGAGAAGAACAGTTCTGGGTAACCTTGAGCACCTTGTCTTGCTGCAATACAATCTGAAATGCAGCCAAATGACTGGATTGTCAAGGTCACGAGCCATCCTATAGGACATTAAAGTGTTTTGGGCATCCCATGCTGTTGAGATGAGCTCTCACCTAAGGAAGCCCAGCTTTATCCCAAGGGGTGAAGAGCCAGCCCCACAGCAGCTCAGAGAAAGGGATGGGAATTGGGAACAGAGACTGTGGCAGTGACAGATTTGTGACAAGATAGATTTCTTCACACACCCCTCCACCCTGTCCCAGGCACTTCAAGGCTGCCCACAGCCAGTCCCTGGGCACACTCCCATGAAGCTGTACTGTAATGTCCAAAACAGCCCACCCAGCACCTGCAGAGGTACCACTTACATTGACTACGAAAGGCACAACAAACATCACCAGGACGAGCTCCAGCTGAGGGTTTGGGATGTAACCCAGGAGGATCTGCTGCAGCTGCAGAGGAGAAAACATTTAGAACACTTAACATCATTTAGAACACTTTAGCATTATTTGAACAGCTCTGTTGCAAGATCTTTGATGAAAACTGCTTGTCTTCTTACATGAGCAGCCAGAGCTCTGCAGCCTGTGCTTCAACCCAGCCCTTAGAAGATTACACAGGATATTCCCTTAGCCCAGCTGCCAAACACAAGATTTTGTACAGAAACAAGTCTTTCAATGTAACTATCCATGACAAGAGCTGGTGGGACTTCGCTTGGCTCCCTGGAGCTCATCTGCAGAACAAGGACACCAGCCACAAACAGTAATCACGGAGAGGAATCCAGCAGCATCTCTGGATCTGGATTTGTGCTGCTGAAGAAGTTCACATCCAAGTGTCAGCACTGTGGGCTACTGGGTTTGAAAGACAACCTTTGAAGAGGTAAATGCTCCCAGACTGCTGGAGATAACTCCTCAGTTACACACAGTGCCTGGTACCTCAGAGCCTGCTGAAAGAGGACTCCAAGCTGGAGTTACCCCTTACTCTCAGAATTAGGTTTTTATACCCATCACACCTACCTGCCAACAGGTAAGTGGCTAAAAGCCCCACAGGTTATTATTTTTATGTTTTTAAAGATAAACTTCTGATCAACACAATTAACATTGCTGGCATACAAAAGCAGCTGAGCAGGAAAAGACAACACACTACTCGTAAAGCACTTTCCAAATTAATCTCTAATCCCCTGGTTTAAGCACAGGATCACGAAACACCAACATGGACTGACTTGACAGAATAACATAGAAATTCTCTGGCAGAACTGAAGGAGCTCAGCTGCCAGCCCAGCCCATTTTAGCCTTCCAAGAACAGGAAAGAAAATTAAAGCATCATCTTATTCCATTAGCTTTTGACTAGCAAGATAATGCACCAAAAGCCAAACCATTATGAAATTCATGTTTCCCAAATTTAAGTAATAGCTAATGATTACAGAGTGATGTCAATAAGTGTGAGGATTAAAGGCCCTCAATAATGAGAACCATGAATCAGGCAAAACTGACAAAAAGAAACCACAACAGCTACAGCTAGAGAAATACTGCTTACCTTTGTCCAACCAGGGATAAGCAGGACAAGGCTAATCACAGTCTTCTCAAAAACCATTATCAGCAAGTAGAGGATACACTGGCCAATCCAGGCAGCAGCTTGTGGAGGGTCACCTGGAATAGCAGAATATTAAATCTGGGACAGAGGACAGGAGGAGAGAACCTTGCAGAAAAGTTGCCTCATGCTTGATACTGACCCTCCTCTCTACAAGGACCTGCACACTCTTCTATAAAATAAACACAAATCATTAAAAATATAATCTGCAATGTGCTCCCTGCCAAGCCTTACCCACACAGTTACCAGGAACAGTTTGAAAATTTCAAGTCACCATTTTCACTACAAGCAGTGTAACTTGCCAGGCCTGAACAGAATTATTTCATTGTGCTGATGAAGTGAAGGGCTGGTTATGTGACACTGTCTGAGCAAGAGACAGGGGCTCCATCACACCAGGTTTTAAACCAACTCACTCAAAAAGAATCAATGCTAATTAAATATGAATGTTTCCAACGGGGTGCTCACCAAGAAATAAGGAAAAGCATATTTGTATTGTTAACAACAATAATGGTTCTGTATCAATTACATGTGCTTGCTTCAGCCCTCTGTGAGCACCCTGCCAGCTGATTATCACCTCCCCTGGCTCACCAGAATATCTCAGGTCTGCAAAACTGAGCTACTGTATCCGGCTCAGGAAAGCTGCAGCATTTCCTCTTACCACTTAAAGACAAAGATAACCTCTGGCAACACTTGTTCCCAGCATAATCTGCCCAGAATTTGGAATTCCATCCATGCAAGGGAACCTGTGCAGTTGGCACTGACAGATGCCAACCCTGGATGTGGTCAGATGGCAGCAGGCTGGGAGCCCTGCTTCACTTTTGTCCACTTTTCCCCACATTTCAGCACAATTCTGTCGAGATGTGGCAGGGGAGACAACACCAGCAGTCTGCAAAGACACATTTATCCACACCAATAAAAACCTCTGGCCACAAAAACCAGCAGCACATACTGGGATTTGGTAAGAGCTGGTGTCCAACCAAGCCCTAGCTCTGTGGGCATTGGCTTCCCAGAAAGTGCAAAACAGGTTTTCAGGTACATTTGTCCTTATTCTGTCATTTGTTAGCAACATACCAAAACACCTGCCTCGTTCCAAAGCTACAGCTAGAAAGTAGAGGCATTCTGGTAGTGCCCAAGGTAGGATCACCTCATGCCCCAAATTCTTAATTGCTCAAACCATGACTGAGAAGGAAGCAAAGAAAAGGAGAGGGAAGGACCGGGAAGCCAAGGGTGCAGGGATCAGGAGAGCAAGCAGAGAGAGCCAAACCAGCAGGAACTGCGTGGAGGGAGGGCAGGAAGAGGGAGCCAGGAAGGTTATGTGGAAGCACACCCAGCAGAGCCTGTGGAGGATTTTGGAGAGAGGAATCTCTGCTCCCTGGCAGGCAACAGCTTAATGGGTGGTCTGTGAGGAGATGGGAGCAGTGTTAGAGGCAGCTGGAAGCTACAGGCTGGTGTCAGAGAGGCTTTGATCCTCCTAAAAGCCTCTCCCAATAGATTAGGATGCCTGGCTACCTTTGGCACCCACGTTGGGTTTAGTGAAACTTTTTGCCCCGTACCCCAAAACAAACCAATTCTCCCAGAAACCTCCACATTATCACCACCCATCAGAGCTCTGAGTACAAACAACACAGGAAAACAAACACATCCGTTGTATCATTCCTGCATTTGAACTCTTTCCCTTCTGCTCTGTGTTGTCAGCTGTGCTTTGTCCCCCGTGGAGGGACAGGACTAAAGCCACAACACCCTTTGTGAATCGGCTGTGGGACAGCACTTCCCTCTGTCACCTCAGCTTGCCCAAAAAGCAGCAGCAGGTTTGAGATCTCTCCCAAACACCTGCCCCCTTGCAGGGACAGGTCACTACCATTCACCACCACAACCATGGCCTGTGTTTCTTTGTTCTGCATTCTGTGCACTGGACAGCTCGAGGCAGGTTTTGGCTCACCAGGCCAAAGAAGAGAAAGGAGAAATTAATATTCTCCTTCACCCTGAAGGATGCACCCACTGAATTTTGACTGCTCTCCTCCAGCAGCATTCCTAATTTTGCTGGGGAAGTTTTTCCCAGCAAATCTTCCTTGGAACAGCCCAGGAACCAGTGGAGCCTGTGGCAACCACACACAGACCCAAGGAAAGACAACCTGCTTCTTAACCCACCCTAGGCATGAATTGCCTAGGTGTTCAGGACTTAACTTCCTCACCCAGCAGGGAGATCAGAGGGTGTTTCTACTGTTTTTTTTTTCCTGCATCCTCATCTCCCAAGGACAGGAGGCTGCTCTGTACCAAAATGATTCAAGACGAAGGTGAAAACAAAAGAGCAGCATGGCCTTAAGGGCTGCAAAGGTGACTTAGAGACAGCAGCTCATTTCCACTTCACCAAGGAATGCATCTGTCTGCTTCTCACCTCAGCAGGTGTGGAGTCATCCAAGGACCCCTGATCCACCCCAGTGTCCATCATCCACCACCTAACACCACTAATTCATCTAACTCTGGCCAACACCAGGAAGCTTCAAGTCAACATTTTCTGGAACCTCATCAGGGAAGCTTTATGGTCTCTAGACAAAAATTTGTCCTATCTCCTTCCACAGTAGGGAAAGGCTGGAATACTGGAGCTGAGCTCATTAAGTGCTGCTTTCCTACAGAAAGCTGGTCAGAGGCATCCTCAGATTCAGCCTGATGTCTTTGGTGGCTCAAGAGCTGCCCAGAGGTGCCCTGCTCTGTGAACAGGGAAAGATTCTTCTTACAGGAAGCGTTTCTATACATAAATCTTGAGGAGAGCCTACAAGACTTTCAGCCACACCACGCTGCCAGCCAGCAAAAACTAATCTGCTACCTGGAGGCTAAAAAAAAAATTAGAATAAAATAGAGGTTCTTCTCTTCCCTCCAAGGAAAGGAAAACTCTGAACACAGCAGGGTGGGGGATTGGTCTGAATGGCCTTTGCAGCCTCCACATCACACCTGTTGGGTGATTTTATGTATCACACTCTCTCTGAGCCCTTCCAGTTTCTTGTCCCTGGTTCTAGCTGGGAGGTAACCCAGGACATCTCAGCTCTACCACACTGAGCCTACCACAAACTTCTAGCTTAGAGAACAGCCTCTGCTAAAACCTTCCTGCAGCCATCTCCCATCCTCGCAGAAATTTATATCCTCCCTCACCCCGAAGGATGCAGCCACTGAATTTTGACTGCTCTCCTCCAGCAGCATTCCTAGTGCTCCCCACCACCAGCAAAACTTCCTTGGAGCAGCCCAAGAACCACTGGAGCCCGTGGCAACCTCACACAAATGTGTCTCAAGTTCCACTGGTGCGTGGGAGCCCAACTGCTGGGGAGCCAGAGCAGCAGTGCCTGAGGTGTCTGGGCTGTTACCACACAACAGGATTAGTTTTAATCCAGGCTGCCTAATGCACCAAGCTGTCAGCACAGCCCACATATTACAGCTTAATTTACAGTCTTCTGGGGACATGTGTGCACAGAGCAGGTGGGAAAAAAGCTCAAATCACAGCCAAAGTGGAGGGTTCTGGGGGTTTGAGGAAAGGCAAGTATTTGAAAGCACTGGAAGGTGTACTGGGTGACAAGGTGGGGGTAGGAAAAGTCAATAAAAACTTCTTAGGAGACACACAAATAGTACCTCCAAAACCAAGGGATCTAATTACCTGTGCCAAGCACAGAGGGTAGGAAATAGCAGTAAACTCTGAATTGTGTGAAATGCTCACTTGAAGGGCAAAACCAGGTTTCTAGAGATGGGAATGTGATGCATCAGAGCAGCCAAGTGGACACCCCAGACCCTCTCTGGCATTTTCTGCACCTGAACTAAAATGACTGAATCATAGAATGGTGTGGGTTGGAAGGGACCCCATGAGCAGGGACACCTCCCACTCAGCCAGGCTGTTCAAAACCCATCCAACCTGGCCTTGAACACTTCCAGGGATGGGGCATTCCCAGCTCCCCTGGACAACCTGTCACACTGCTGAACTACAGAAAAGTGAGTGCACAGTTGGAATCTGTCCCCAATGTGCAGTGTCACACCACTGCTCTGGATCTTTGGTCCCTGCGGATGTTCAAACTGCAGGGAACAATTCAGGAGGCTCAGAGGCTGCACCCCTGCTCAGAGCAAGGGACCCAACCACACACTCAGTCCCTGAGCAGGACCTTCAGCCCTCTCCTCACTTTTCCCCCCTGGCCCTAGGGGTGGAAAAGCCCAGCAGGCTGAGGACAGGAGAGCCCCTCAGGTTAGAGATATTTCCAGCAGTATTTCCTCAAGCATTAGCAGCCAGTTCCCTTGACTGCTCCAGGACGTGGGAATATTTGTTATGGAAATTTTGTACAACATCACCACGGGGCCAAAAGCAGCCTACACAGGTCCTCAGTTAAACTCAGCAGCTGGCACAGAGCATATTCTCTTAGAACTAAATTTGACCAGCAGAGTTCAACAGGCCACTAAACAGACTTTGAAGGCCTCCAAGCAAGATGCCTTTCCATTTCCAGACACTGAACAAGCACAAAGCATCAGGCTTAGATAGCCAGTGACCACAGCTACAAGTCAACATCCAGATGGGCAGCCAGAGGGACATTTTCCACTGAGAACACTTTTCCTCCCCCTCATTTCTTAATGCTCCTCCAGAAAAATTTACTTGCACATTGCAGGAAATCTCTCTCTCAATGCAAATTCATTGCATTTGCTTATTTAAAAGAAAATACTGGGGTATTTCTAAAGTAATGCTGGAGAATTACTGAACACAATTAAAATGTCAGGGCACTGCAGCCATACAAAGGTGTTCTCTAGGGAGCTGCTCATTGCCATGGGGAGGGAGAAGAGAGCTGGACCAGTCTGGAGATGAGGCACAAAGTTCAGTCAGGCTTGATCTGCACACCCTGACTGGAGCCAGCACGTCCCCTGCTCAGTCTGTCCCAGCCCAACAGCACCTCCAAGAACTTGGGTATCCATCTCCCACACCTTTTGAAGCTTTAACTCTGCTTTGTTCTCCTCCCTGTGATGGTTCCCTACATGGACAGCTCCTGTAACCATGACTTGCTACAGCAATGGTGTGTTTGTGGAATTTCACAGAATCATCACAGAATGGTTTGGGTTGGAACGGACCTTAAAAATATCACCTAGTTCCAACCCCCCTGCCATGGGAGTTTCTCAGGGTCCCATCCAACCTGGCTTTCAACACCTCCAGGGGTAAGAGTTTGTTAGCTCTGAGTAGGTGTAAGGCAACCCTCACTCCCCAAAGCCCACCTGTGCCAAGAACACGCTTCCCCAGTCTTTGATCTTAGCAGCCAGGCATCCTGAGAAGAGACAGCACTTTCCAAAATGCAGTTTCCTGTGCTTAGAGGCAATTCAGAGAGTAATCAAGAGCTTTTGGGCAAAAGATGGAGGAACATAAGCAAACAGGAGCCTTTGATTCCTCACTAGCTGTAGAACAGCTCATTCCTGGCTGCAGCAGGGTTTGGCCATGAGCTCAGGCACAAGAGAGGCTGATCTCAGAATGCCTGTTCCTGGGTTTTTTGAAATATGGAAATAATTGATTTTTCTAAACAATTCTGGACAGCTGGATGCTTAAAATAGCAGCATAGATTTAAGGGCTTTCCCTCCTCTTTACTTTACTTCCCCATTAATGCAGCTATTGCAGCTGCACAGGGGGAGCCAGCCAGGGCTGTGGAGGCAGGAGAAGCAACCACAGAGCAGGAGGAACTGCTGCAGCCCACACAAATGACAAAAGCACAACTGCAGTGCTTTGCATCAGCAGCAGGGCTGCTGGAAGGACACAGCTGTGACAGATTTATATTTTTTCCCCTCCAAGTTGGTGCAGGAAGATGGGTACTGGCTCTACTGGACCAAACCACAACTCTTCTGCTCTGATGGCTGGAGCAATGGCATTGACTGCTCTTTGCAACATGGATTTTATGCTCCCTTGGTTTTCCCCTCTGCAGGACTTACGTTGCTTCCCTCAATTCTCCTGAGGAGCAAAAGTCTGGTACAGCAATTAGCCCAGAAAATGAATCATATTCCTGGAGCCTGCATCAAACTGTACAAAGTTTACAAGCGTCTTCCCAACTGTTTTGGAAGTTAATACCAGAGATGAGGATGGGAGTGTTTTCCTTCCCCAGCCCTGCCACAGGATTGCCTTCGACATGTCACTTGGCTCCCACCTGTATTTTCCACTGGGGTCACTTTGGCCAGAGACCAGCACCAAAAACTGTACCTGATGGATGAGATATTTAACCCCCAGTCCAAGAACCATATTCAAGCAACAGCACAAACTTGTTTTTTACTAATAAAAGCAAGATTTTCTCAAAGGAGTGAGCTGTTTCTGTGGTCTAAGCCAGCCCTAATGAGAGGCCAGCTACAGCTCAACAGAAGTTCATCACTGCTCTGCCAACAGACTTTTCATGTTTTTTGCTTCTGCTGAACTGCAGACGTGGCACATGAAGCTCAATCTGTGTCCTGAGGTGCTTGGGCTTCCAGTCCTTGTTGCTCCAAAGGGAAAAAACTCCAGTTCCTGAACTTAGAATATCTGGATTCTTCTGCTGGCTCATCTGACTAAGTTTAGGATCTATTATAAAGGAGGAGCTATTAGGGAAAATACAAAAGGTATTGCCCCCAGCAAATGCCTGCTGTCAGGATGCTGAAACTGCTCTGGAGATCAGCCTTGAAAGCCACTCTCAGGTTTGAGGAGAGGCAGCCCTGCCACACCACATCATCTCATTCCCAGTCTGTAGCTGCTTCTGCTGCCTCACAAACCCAGCCAGGCCCTTCACCCTCTGCATGACCCATTTGCACAGCCTGAGTAAATTCACAAGGCGCTGGGGTCTCCAAAATAATCCCAGCTGGGTCCAAGTTTCACCAGCTCAGATGCCACACCAGCTACTAAAAACACAAAGAAACCAGACTAACTTCAGAACAGACTTAATGATTAACATCTTAATGGCAAGACTGCAATTTTTATGAATAAGATGCATTTTCTGAAATAGGACTGAATCCATCTGTACATTAGATATAATGTAAAATAGGCAAAGCATTAATTTTTCCCTTTCCTGCAGCTTCTCCAGCAAGCTGGCTCTGCTCTTTTGGAAGGGAACTGCTACCCTCTAGTGGGGCTGGCTGAGAGCAGCTTTTTAGAAACGCCTTCTCCATCTCAAGGCACGAATTTAAAGAGAAAGAGGCCACACTTGAGAACTCAAGTTTTGGTGTCGCACTGTGCCTGGCTGATCCCTACCACAGCTCGAGGCAAATGCAAGAACAACTCCATATTCTGAATGGAGATGATGGGGAAAAGCCCACGGAAGAACCCCAAAAAAGAACCCTATACACCTTAATTTACCATACCAGTGTCCTGGGGTATATTCTACAAACAAGGGAATGTTCAGCTCTTCATCACCACCCTGCTACACTCCAGTGGTTCCAGCATTTCACTCACCCTCCTGAGCTCCTTGAAGAAGTGATAACAGCTGCTCACATTTCAGCCCCAGACTGTAGCTCCTGCCATTTTCTTGTCCCCATTCCCAGCTGGGAGCACACCAACCCCCTCTGGGCAGAGCAGGTGACACCTACCATACTCCCCAAAGACCAGGTATGTGTATTTCTTGTGCTGCACGATCCAGGAGACAACTTTCACACCCAGCCAGATCAGCAGCATCCCCAGCGTGGCATCCAGGATGAAGTTAATAAGGTAGCTAAGAGCAGAGGAAAATTCAGGTTTCAGCTGTGTTCTTAAGTATTATTCAAAAATCTTTAATTTCATAATGGAAATGAATTTTAAAACCCCAATATTTTAAATAAGCCTGCTTAACAATCCAAACTCGCTTCCTTTCTCCTTTATTGCATTTTCCTAAGCCTTACCAGCAATTTCTTAGTTCAAAAGCTTCTTCAGGAGAGAAGGGACAGGCTCCACCAACTCTCTGGCACTGCTCATTTATTCATATAGGAATAAATATTCTTAAAAGTTATCCCCAAAAATGGAGACTTTCCACTTGCAGCATCTTTTTTTCCTAATTAAAAAGAATGAAATCTCAAGTTTCAGAGGAAACAGAACCAAACTGTTCCCAGAATTTCACACAAGAAAATGGCAGCTTTTTGGGCACCACAGCTGCTCTACAAACTGGGCAGCAGAAGAGGCAAAAAGTCCATTTTTCTGAGCAGCTGCAAAAGGCTCCCAAAAACACAGACACACTGAGAGGTGGGTTTTGGGAGAGGGGATGGGCCCTGGCTCAGCAGCAAGAACCCTGAGGTCCCAAAATTCTCAAATTTGGGTCCCACTGCAGATCCAGGAGCTGAACCCATCCCTGCCAGGATATTTTGGCTTAATGGATTTGAGTTCTGCAGCTCTGGATGTTGAAGTCACTGGGCAAAGTGCCAGAGGCAGGAAACCTGCAGGGACCTTCTGGGGATTGCAGGGTCCAAGCTCTAATCCAGGCCTTGGTATTTTAATGAACTCCCCCCCCCAAAAAAAAAATCACGTAAGACTAATGTGGGTTTTTTATGCAGTTTTCCATTATTGCAATATTTTCTGCCAGATTTCTACAGCATGAAGAAAATGCCAAGCACAAGGCTACAGCAGTGAACATTTCCTTTTCCAGAACTCGATGCTGCCTCTGAACCAAGAAATTGAAAACAACAATCTGCTTTTGATAGCCACTTTGAAAGCATAACATTAAGTTTTTCTACATCCAAAAACTCAGACTGGCTTTTTACAGTTTCCAGCTGCTGAAAATCAGAGCATTCCATACAAAGATGGAGCTCTGGTGGTTTATTCTGGGCAGCACACAGAGTGTGAGCCTCAAAGTTCAGGGACAGGGCTGGAGGGTTTTAAGCTGCCTGGTTCAGGATGACAAGTCAGGCAGTGCAGGGAAACATAAAACACACATCAAAAATAAACAACACACCCAAAGGGCACAGCATAAGCATGAAAGGGTTTATTTTAAAACCCTGTCTGTTTAAAAAAACAACAATACATCATTTGAGAGGTTATGTACAGCCCCAGCTAAACTTGTGTCTCCTTAAAGAAACATATCAAGGTGCAGAACTTTAATATAAAAAAAGAGGTGGGCCAGAAGGCTTTAAGGAGCATTTTGAAGCCTAAAGGAGTTTCTCAAAATGAGATGAGGTTAATGCTGAAACAAAATTTTTATCTGCAAAGTGTCTGAAGTAAAGGTGGCACTTCTACATTTAGTCTGAAGTTTAGTTTAGAAATTCCTCAAACAAGACCAGCAAAGAAGACAACAGAGACCACAAAAATAATGTCAGCAGGGTTTATCCCCATGCAGTGCTTCAAATGGATCCATTTCCACTGTTCATGACCCTTCCCAACACAATTCTCCCTTTGACAGATGTAGGGCATGAATGCAAGTGCCTTGTGTACTTACAGAGAACAAGGGTCCTCCTCAGTGAGATCAGACAGAAAAACATTGGCAAAGTGGATGAAGAGGGCACCTATGGCTTGCTTGGAGGTATCATAAAACCTGGAGGAAAAACCCAAGATTTTTTCTGAAGGAGTTATGCAGGGAATTTTATTTCTATGGAACATCAGCTACTTTGTGGAGGTTTTCTTGGGAAGCAGCAGCACATTTTATTTAACAATTAAATGTCATACAGGATACACAGGGGACCTAGAAGATTGTTAGTATAAGAGAAAAAAAATATTATAAACACAGTTTTTTTCAAGTTTCAAATGAAAAATCTCACCATATCCTCCAGGGACGCCTCTCTGCCTTTGGTTCCTTAAATCGTTTTACTGCAAAGAGAATTAGAGAGGTGACATTACCCAGATGAAGCCCTCCACGTGTGCAGCCTGCACCCACCTGCACTGCAAAAACAGTCAAAAAAGATCCTGCAGGACCCTCAGCATTTGCAACTTTAAAGCTGAGCAAAGGCAAACTCCTCAGGGCAGTGGTGGAATCATTGTCCCTGGAAGTGTCCAGAAGACACAGATGTTGAGCTTAGGGCACAGGTTAGGGGTGGGCTCGGCAGTGCCGGGTTAATGGTTGGACTTGATGATCCTGGATGGCTTTTCCAGCCATAGTGAGTCCATGATTCTGTTCTCTGGCCTGGAGCAAACCAACCAGAGGCAAGGGTCAAGCAGGATGGACAGCAGAAGTGTTTGGAGAGAGGTGTGTGCTCCTGGCATCCCTCAGCAACAGCATTCCTGTGCCACGGGAAGTGACCTAGGGAATGCTGAGGGAGAGGTCATCACCACCTACCAGCCCTAATAATCCTTCCAGGCAACCTGAAATCACAGTGACAGTGAAGGAACTCTTCACTCCTTGAAACACACAAGGTCAGGCAACTGCTCTGTTCTCTCCAGCTGTATTTGAGCTCTCAGGCTGCCCCCAAAGGGCAGCCTGGGCTCCTTCCCCTGGGAAATGCCTTCCTGAGCCAACATGGAAGGAGGCAGGGACTTCCCTGACAGGAGCATCGACATTTCAGAAGTGCAGCTTTGTACTGCAAGGTAACAGGGCAATAGACAAGGGTGACAGGACAATGAGGAACTTTTTACAACTAAAAGAAGAGATATTTAGATTGGATACTGGGGACAAATTCTTTACTGTGAGGATGGTGAGGCCCTGGCACAGGTTGCCCAAAGAAGCTGTGGCTGCCCCTGGATCCCTGGAAGTGTCCAAGGCCAGGTTGGACAGGGCTTGGAGCCACCTGGGATAGTGGAAGGTGTCCCTGCCCATGGCAGGGGGTGGAACAAGATGGTCTGTAAGGCCCCTTCCACCCCAAATCATCCTCTCATTCTGTGATCTTCCTTAATCCCAGGATTTAGTCAGGCACATGCAGGGATTTGTTGCCAGTCTCAAATCCATAGAAAACCAGCACCACAACGACCTGATCCATTATTGCCAGTGATGAGTAACAATCAAGTTACACCAGACATTGCTGCAGCAGCTTGTCCTACCCCTGTCCAGAAAAAAAAACACCAGTTTCCCTCATCCAGCTGAATCCCACCATGAGATATTCCTGCAGCAATGATTGCCATCAGCACAGACAAGATCTATCACCACTGATGCCCTTCAAAAGCCAATTTTCATTTCACCTACCCACAAGCATCAGAGCCATGGACCAACCAAGTGGCCAGAAGTGTTTAAAGCAACACAATGCTGCAGAGAAGCTGTTGGAGGGGTCTTCAGGCCACCAGACCAGCCAGCTGACCACTAGCCCAACCACAGGAGCACCAGGGGTGATTTTCATTATTTTCTTAATGAGAAGTGACGTGTTATGTATCCACAGCCACTGAGGCTAGAAATACAGTAATTCAGTGTGATAAGATGACAAGTAAGAGGTAAGAAGTTAATGGTGTGGTGCCTTGTTGAACACAGCTTGTCATGCCTCATTAGATTTAAGAGAGTTATCTGAGACTGTGTAATTATCAGAGACAGTAAAACTGTTGTATTAAAGATAAAAGCTAGTATTATAGAGAAATAATTAACTGCTTAATAGGGCATTTACTGTGCAGAGCTGCAGCAGGCTGTCTCCAAATTAAACCAGAAATCCAGCCAAGATTACCAGAGCTTAAACAGGGAGCAGAGTTGTTTGGTAGCTGTGACCCGGGGTTGAGGGGGGATGTTAAATCCACAGGAGCAGCACCACATCTCTGAAGACTCCAGGAGATGATGGAGCCCTCCATGAAGCAGCACTTTGTGCTCAGTGAGCACAGCAGGGCTCTGGAGAATGAGCAGCAACTGCAAAGCTTCCCTCCCCTCTTCCCAGTGCTACAGAGAGCCAAGCCATGGCATGCACAGGCACAGCTGGATCAAGCTGGAGAAAGGCTAAAATCTCCTCTGTTCTTCTCAAAATGTGTTTCCAATCACTGCAGTCCACTCAGTGTTCCACCAGCTGTAGGTGGGTTTGCTACCCTGGCTCAGACAGATCAGTCCATCTTTAATATTTACTTTAAGGAAAGTTGTGCATGCATCAAGGAAAAAAAAAAAGTGATATTTGAGTTCTAGCATCTACGACCAAATTAAACTCCATAAAAACACCTGAAACAAATTAGAAATGTAATTTACTGCACACAGATGGAAGCGAACCCCCATTCAATTAGATTGAACATGAGGCTGGAACGTAGCTGGTCTATATCAGAAGGCATCAGGAATTTGTCTTCCCAACCACATTTGTGTTCCCAACCACAGTATTGAATATTTTAATGCTGCCTCCCTTCTCAGCTTTGTCCATGTGCAAAGCAAGCTGCCTTGTGCAAGGAAGCAATGTTATTGCACATCTTGGAAAGAAATTCTTCCCTGTGAGGGTGGTGAGGCCCTGGCACAGGCTGCCCAGAGAAGCTGTGGCTGCCCCTGGATCCCTGGAAGTGTCCAAGGCCAGGCTGGACAGGGCTTGGAGCCACCTGGGATAGTGGAAGGTGTCCCTGCCCATGGCAGGAGGTGGAACTGGATGATCACTAAGCTCCATGAACCACTGGGATGTGCCTGCCTTCTGCAGGGTCTGCCCTCACAAGCTCCCACTCTGCCCCTCCTTGGCTCCAGCTGCTGCAGACAAAAAGCTGTGAAGCTGAACCAAAATGGAAGGAAGATGAGTGACGATTTGAGAGATCCCCTGACCACAGCAGAGAGAGGGTAGGACAGGAAGCAAAATACTTCCCAGCCCTTCCTCTTCAGTCAAGGACAATAAAGATCATACATGCTTTGAAACTCACTCAGAACCACCAGGCTGGGTGGAAGCTGGCATCTGAATGAGAACCTGTGAAAAGTTAAAAGAAAAAAAAAATAAATTTGCTAGAGTCTTTCAATACAGATCTGGAAAGAGTCAGAAAGCTACAAGATAAAAGCACAATGACAGCTGTCCTCATTCTTTTTCCAGGGTAATATGGAGGTTAATATTCATTATGGTGTTCCCTTGGTGCAGTAGAAAGGGGACAGACAGCTTTGCTGCCCCGCACAAAGACAAGTGCTGTGAAGTTACCAAAGCTTGTCACAGTCAACGTCCCACAGCCTACTTCTGCTTTTAAACAAAGTCTCTGATTCTAATAATTGATTAAGACAAGGACAGTAGCAACAACAGCCCTATTCCCTTGTGCTGTTCCTCACCCATGCTGGAACATCCTCCCTGCATCCCCCACTGACCCCACACTGCATTCAGGCAGATCTGCTGCAGATCTGTGCACCAGCACAGGTATAAAGCAGAATTAACACCCCAGATATTTAAGCAGAATTAGCTGCAGCATCAACCAGCTGCTGATCAGCAAAACAGGCTACCAAGTCAAGTTTCTACAAAATTATAGGGGGAAACTTATCTCCCTAGGATATGGTTAGACATGCTTGGCTGAGAGCCAGACCACCTCCCTGACAAATCTTACTGCAACCAACCACAGGATTCTGAAGCTGAGGTTTGGGAGGGAGGTGTTGACTCAACAGACAGAACTTTTGGGATTTGATTTACAGGGATCAAGTCTGACCCCAGTGAGCTCAGCAGCAGGCCTGGGGAATGGATGATACTGAAAAATTAACCTGATATGAGAAGTACTTATAGATGCATTAATACACCTAAATTGTGAAAGGTCTATCAAAAATAAAGTCTGAAATGCCCCAAACTGGTGGTACTGCTACCTGCTTTTAAGAGGGGACTAAATTGACTGCCATAAACCCCATATCCAGGGCCACATCCCACTAGAAGAGGACCAAGACTTTATTTCTGGCCTGTGCCAAAGAGGACTCTGAGCTACTGTACCAGGGAGGAAACAGAAGCTCTTCCCCTGTCCAACCTCTGTGCTATTTTCAGCAGTACAGTCTCCAATAACACATTTCAACCTATTTTGCAGGACACACCCTTTCCCAGGCTCTTTCCAAGCCCCAGGCAGGAAAGAAGCCAACATGCAGGATACAGAGCCAAAACCCTGGGGTCTGCACTATTCTTAGCCTGAGCATGCAGCCACTCAGACAGCTCGACCCCAGACACAATGGGAGGAAGCAGCAGCCACTGTTTGCAGAGAGCAGCCAACGTGCTGCTGGACAGAAAAGTGTGAAACTTATATCCCCCATAAATTCAGGGAGCAGCAAAAGTCCTGGTTTTCCTCCTCAAAACAGCTCTCAGTGGTTTGATGGCACAGACTGCTGCTGACTTCCATCCTCAGGTGTGTTTTGTCATTCCCTCCCTTGTACCAGTGTTAGCAGAATGAAAGCACCTCTAGCAAAACTGGCAGAGGAAGGAACAGAAACTGAGATTGTGTTCATGGAATCACTGAATGGTTTGATGGGAAGGGTCTTTAAAGACATCTCATTCCAACTCCCTGCCACTCCCTCCACACCTTCCACCAGACCACGTTGTTCAGGAGCCTCAGCTGGAACACTTATCCTTCTGGAGTCTCCAACTGCCCCAATGAAGCCTTAAGCTCTACCCTCTGTGTCCTATTTTTACACAGATTTTTAAAGCTGTTATTTTAGCCAAGTGCCAGGTGGTCACTAACCAAAGCTGTGAGATACCAACCATCAGTTGTGCTTTGCACATTAGAGAACAGAACATATTATTTGCTGACACAGTAGGTCCTACAGGACACCTGGACTGAGGCTGGGCTCCAACTCAAAGGCAGAGCATCCTGGAGGAGGCAGTTGTGACTCCCTCCGTACAAAGCATCACTACATTGCAAGCCAGTCCCTTGAAAAATGGAGTTTAGACAAGGAAAGATAAAAGTAAGGCCATAAAATCCAAGATCACTAAGAGAACACCACCTGAAGAATGAAGTGAGGCACAAGCAGTTATCATGGAATCACAGATGGTTTGGGTTGGAAAGGACCTTAACCATCATCTACTTTCTACTCCCTTTTAGTATTAAAGACAGCTTTTTATCCCAACCCAGCTTTTATCATTGAAGTCTCTCTGCCATACAGTTTTCTTACAAATGCTGTTTAAAAAAACAAGCTGTAAATTTAAGAGACTCCTTAAAGCTTTGCATGCTCCACCTCATAATTAGACTAATTTCACTGTACAGTTTCTTGTCACGTTAAGTCACCCGTAACATCAACAGCTCACCACACCTTGCAGAACCAACTCAGCCAGGTGCAAGGTGCTCAGCTGCCCGTGGATCACAGGTAACTTCTCGGGAAGCTCTACTCTGCCAGCTCATTTCCCATCTTCCCCCATGTTTTTGTTCTCTCAGAAACCAGGAGCTTCCCAGTCGCCTGCTCGAGGGGTGACAGCCAAGGAGAGGTCAGAGCAATCAACAGCTGCAATTCAAAAGCTTTGTGGAAAGCTGTGTGCAGCTTAATGAAGCACACCGAGCGCTGCACAGACCTTCCAGCCCACAAAGTGCCACACATGTTCTCGAGCTCATCCAGTTTTCAGATGTACTGAAGCAGAAGAGAAACGTGCTGAGAGTCCCGCCACGTGCAGCTCGTTGCTTAACCCACAAACCTACATGTAAATCAGCAAGGACCCAAGCCTCACACTGCCAGACACAGTTAACCTCTGTGGCTTTGTTTTTCTCTAGAGGGAAAAGCATTTACAGGGGTGAAGTTGGAATTTACATGCTCTTGTGTGTGAACAATTAAAATGACACAACACACAGTTATGCACTTGTGTGACAGCAAGCAAAGTCAGCAGAGCCTGTCTTGATCATGCTAAGCCTGCAGTGTTTTTGTGTCTTGGGCAGATGTATTTCAGAACAGAATGAAAGTCTGGACAGATCAAGTGCTCTAGCATTTATTTCTTCTTTTTTCTTGACATGGACTCACACTTCACCCACCCTTATGAGGTATTTTCAGTGTAAAGTAAAAATACAAACCAGAAAGCACTAGGGATACTTTTAAAGCACTTCACTTCAAACTATGTGCAACAACCACCCTGAACTTAGCACTGGGGCAGAATCACAGGATGGTTTGGGTTGGAAGGATCCTTTGATGGCCACCTCATTCCAACCCCCTGCCATGGACAGGGACACCTTCCACTAGACCAGATTGGTCAGAGACCCATCCAACCTGACCTGGAATGTTTCCAGGGATAGGGCATCCATCACTCCACTGGGCAACCTGTTTCAGTGCTTCAGCACCCTCATTGTAAAAAATTCTTCTTGCATTTAATCTAAATCTATCCTCTTTCAGTTTAAAACCAATGCTCCTTTTCCATTCACTACAGGGCCTAGTAAAAAGCCACAAAAGGTGGGCGAAGTTTGATTTATCTGGTGGAGATGAGTGCAACAGCTTCCATGAGTCCCTCTCAAAGTTCAGACATTTCTCAACATGAGGATGGTCTCTCCCATTTCACCATCCAGGAGAAAATCAACATTGAAAGCTCAGCTGGAAAATCCACAGGGATCAAGAAAACACAGGCCAAAGATCAAGGGGATATTTCTGATGCTCTTTAACATCTATTTTCTACCACAGAGACACTATTTCTTTTGCAGGAAGTCTGGTAAATTCCTATTCTGTGGCTCTGCCTCAGGACAAGCTACTTGGACCAGTGTCTAAAAGACCATGCCAGGAGCTAACAGAGCATCTCCAGCACCAAGTCCTGCCTCGGGGCCAGCACCAAGGTCCCTACTGCAAACTGGGCCTTCTTAAGACCAAGCTCAAGGCAAGATATGCTGGAAGAGCGTGTCCAGCAGTGGCATGCAAGAGGAGATAGGGACACTGCCGTCACATGAGGCAGGATCAAGACATTTTCAAAAGTAAAGCTGAAAACCAGATTTCCCACGGGGTTGTGGGAGCTCAGTCCAGTCCAGCTCTCCTTGCCTGGCAGTACGAGTGTTTTCCAAGAGCAACATCTATTTTCATACCAACATCACAAATGCTACTACACCTCATTCAGCAGCTCAGAGGGCTGCCAAGACAGTTTCAGAAAAAGCTGGAAGAGAAACAAAGGTTTGTGCGTTTCCTCAATGCTGTTTGTGGTACAGTAGAAAATGACTATACCAGCTCCAGGGAAAACTTCCATTCACAATGGAGACAATAATTCTTCAACTCCCCAGATCTGCTTCTCCTGCACTCTAGTTAATTCACAAAGAAGGCGATGGATGTCATTTGTACAAAAGATCTTCCCTCATTTCAAAGAGTTTTGCTGTCCCCTGTGCAAACCTGGACAACTTTTGCTAGTCTAGAACCCCTTCCTCAAAAAAAAAAACAAAAACAAAAAACCCAAACATACAAAAACAAAAAACAAACAAACCCCCCCCCCCCAAAAAAAAAAAAAAACCAAAACAAAACAAACCAGAAAAGAACCCAGCCCTTGCAGCTGAGATAACTGCAACGAGTTTTTCTCCAGTCAGCTGAGTGATGCTCAAGGAAAAGCACTGCAAACTGCTTCAGATGGGATTGCACAATTATCCCACTCCTCAGGGCCATGACCTCCCAGGGGACTTTCTTGCACAGGAATCCAGATTGCCACATGCACACAGCTGCTGGGCTCCTCTGCCTCTGCTTTCAAGTGTTTGTGTCTCAGTTCTAGGACTGTCCTTACAGGCAAAGTACCTCCAAAGCCACGCCAGGCAGGTGGAAAGGGTAACACCTCTTTGCCACTTGCCTCCCAAACAGGGCAAAGCTGCAACCAGAGCAAGCTCTGGTCATACTGGGATTAGGCTTGACCACAACCTTAAAGACCTTGCTGGAAAAGCAAGAGTGTTTGTAGGCTGAAATGAACTGTTACCAGTATTGCTCATGGGAGTTGACAGAATAATAAAACCTCACTAAACAGCTGTCCTGACTCACTGCCAAGGCTGGGCATCATTTACTTCTGGGTCCTGTTTTCACTGTACAAAGGATCCATTTCACAAAACCCACAGCAATGGGGAGCAACCACCCCACTCATCCCACTCAATCATTCAAGACTAATTTCCTCCTCCATTAGGTTTTCCTACCAGGTCAGCAGGAGAGAATCTTTCCACAGCCCCAAGAAACACAAATTCAGTGACACGAATTCCTCTGACAAAAACAGATTTATCCTCCCTGAAATGGCCATGCTTAGGACCCACGTTCTGGAGGGATACTCTGAGCACAACCCACGCACACACACGTGCAAAACTTTGCAGAATGCCACATTACTGTTAGCCTGACTTCCTCTACATGTTTTCAGGAGCTCTGAACAGCACCTGCACAATTTGGAAATTGTATCTATCCAAATCCAGGTGATCCTATAGCTGAGCTGGTACTTTAAAGTAAAAGGAATAGAAAAGGCATTGGTTTGGGCTTGGACAGGAATTCTGTAATGTGGTTTTGGGTTGGAAGGGACCTTAAAGATCATCCAGTTCCACCCCTGCCATGGGCAGGGACACCTTCCATTATCCAAGGTTGCTCCAAGCCCCATCCAACCTGGCCTGGGACACTTCCAGGGATCCAGGGACAGCCACAGCTTCTCTGAGCAACCTGTTCCAGGGCCTCACCACCCTCGTGGACCTTGTTTCCAGTTATTAACCCATGGCCTGCAACATCCCAGCAAAGAAAAAATCACAGTGATAAAACCAATAGGAACACACACCAAGAACGTGACAGTACTGAAGGAAAGTATCAAAGGGTTGACTCCAACAACAGCAGCATCCTAAATTCTCCATGATGTAAGTCACCCAGCTGGGACTGCCTGGCTGGGTGAAATGAAGATGCAACCAAAATTCCCAGGAAGTTTTTTGTCTCAGCTCCAGAGGCTTCCATACATCCCAGGCACTGGAGCCATCCTCTTCCCAGAAGGCTGCCAGCTAGATGTGCCACAGAAATTACTCAAAAGCTGCAAGCTGCTGCCCAACATGAAACTATTGGTGAGCCCACCACAACCACCGTGGACTAGGAGTCAGCACACAAACAGCCCCTCCAGCAGATCCAAGGAAGCTTCCAGCTGGAAGTGCGTGACTGGGGCACAGGTAAGGACCAGCTGGGGTGGATTAGGGACCACCAGCCCAGCTGCAGCCAGAGGAGGTGCTGTGGGTGGGATCCCAGGGCTCTAAACACATCTGTCCTCCGGGTACCAGGCAGCAGTTCCTCCACAGCTGAGTCACAACAAAACCACACAGGATCAGCTTTCAGTTTCTCTTCATTAACCAAGAGGTTGTTAATGTTCACAGAAATATTAGCCCTTGCACCAGCAGTTAGCCCAGAGCTGCTGATTTTCTGGCAGGGGTTATGTAGCCTCATCCACAGAGGTATTCCAACGTGATTTATTGAAGCCCTTGATTTTATGGGAAACCCCATGGTGTTTATGGGAAAATTAACCCACATGCACACATCACTAGGGGGAACAGAAACAGAAAAAGAAATTATCACTATTCTTACTTAAAATATTTGGTGAAAAACAAGCAGTGGCATGTTGCAACTGGGCTGCTCCAGCTGGAAGAAGGTATCAGTTATCCCTGAAGAACTTGTTGCCATTTTCTCTGGCAGCTTGATGTTAACCGCAGCGCTGGAGCCTTTGAAAGTGGTTTCCAAAAGGCAGAGGGGGCAAGAGAACCTCAAAATCTGCAGCTACTTAGCCAGAAAACTTGGAAGTTTCGGTTCACTGTCACCACAGGCTTTTAAACAAGGAAAACAGATCGAGTTCTGGCATGTTGATTCAACTTGTGCTAAACCACTTAACCCTGAAGAGCAGCAACACACACATTGCTCTGAGCAAAACACAGCTGCAGCACAGAACAACAGTGAATTTTCACGGCTCTTTCAGCCTTGGCGTTCCGCACCTTTTCACTGGATCGCAGAACCACCGAGGTTGGAAAACACTTCTAATATCATCAAGTCCAATCATTAACCCAACACTGCCGAGCCCTCCACTAAACCACGTCCCTAAGTGCCACATCCACACGTCTTTTAAATCCCTCCCGGGACGGAGGCTCCACCACTGCCCTGGGCAGCCTGTTCCAATGCCTTCCCCTTCCGGGGAAGAAGCTTTCCCAAATATCCACTCTGAACTTTATACAGTGCAACTCGAGGCCGTTCTCTCTGGACCTGGAAATCACACCCAGGGTGATTTTTCTCACTCCTCGACTGATTTCTCCCACTACCACCCCTTCCCAGTAACCAGAAAAACACGTTCCCTCTGTAATCTCCTTCCGCAGCCGCTCAAGCGCTAAAACTTCGCGCAGCTGAAGCGCAAATCCAACAAAACAGTATCGCAGCGCAATTAAATCACCCTCAGCACGCAGCGCCGTGTCGGACACCCGCCCCGTTTTTATCAGCTCCACCCCGGCAACTCGCGGGGTCACACCAATAGTTTTTTGTTTTTGTTTTTGTTTTTTTTTTTTTTTTACCCTTCATTAAAATTTTCTAAGTGACTGAGCAATGGCTCACGCAAGCGCAGCCAATTTTAACAGATTACAGCCGCGCGTTCCGCGGAGCTTCATTACCATCAGATTAGGGCTGGGGACGGGAGTTTGGAAGAAGGAGCATCTGGCGCTGCAGCCGCCGCCTCGGGAACATCCCCAGCGCGTCCCTTCCTCCCGAATCCAGCCGCGGCTCAGCGCAAAACTTGGTGTTTTTTAAGAGAACGGGCACCCACCCCCCCCCCAGCGGCGCCGAGGTGCCGCCGGTCCCCCCGCGGGCAGGGGGTGCCCCGAGCCCCCCCGGTACTCACGCATGAGGGTGCTGAAGGCGCAGAGAGCCAGCAGCGCCTGCAGCAGCACCCCGAAGCGCCCCAGCAGCGCTCCGCTGCCGCAGCCGTGCGCCGGGCGGGGGGCGGCCATGGAGCTGCGGGATGCGGCGGGACGGGAAGGTGCGGAGCGGTGCGGGATAAACGCGGAACAGAAGCGGGGCTGGCAAGAGGAATGGGGATGGGATAGCCACGGCCCCGCACAAAGGCGGCCCCGAGCCGCCCCCGCCCCCCGGCCCGCCCCGCCGGCAGCAGCACCCGGGGCGGGGCGGGAGGGGAGGGACGGGGGCGGCAGAGGGGATGGAGATAGGGACAGGGAAAAGGGACATGGATGGGGACAGAGACGCGGGGGTGTGGAAGAAGTTGGAGATGATGATACAAAGAGGACAGAGACAGAAGGATGCAGACTGAGACGGGGATGGGGATGGAGTTGGGGATGGGGATGAGGATCAGGATAGGGATGGAGAAGGGGACAAGGATTGGGACAGAGGCGGAGATCGGGATGTGGGAGAATTTGGGCATGAGGATACAAAGGGGACAGAGATAAAGATGGAGAGAGATGAATATGGAGATGGGAATGGGGATGAGAATGGAAATGGAGTTGCGTTGGGGATGGGAACAGGGACAAAGACGGGGACAAAGAGATGAGGATGTGGAAGGGGTTGGAGATGGGGGTGCAGTGGACACAGACATTGAGACAGAGGCAGCCATGGGAATGGGTATGGAGATGGGGACAGGGATGGAAATGGGAATGGAGATGGGGATGACTGTGGTGGTAGGGAAGGGGACAAGTATGGGGACAGAGACGGAGATGGGGATGCAATGGGAACAGGCAGACAGAGAGAGACATGGAGTTGAGGATGGAAATTAAGGTGGAGAGGTAGATGTGGAAGGGCTGGGAGGTGTGGATGCAATGGGGATGAGGATGGGACCGAGATGGAGATGATAATGTGGATTTAGACGTGATTGGAGATGGAACGGAGATGGGGAAGGAGATGGAGATGAAGAGGGAAATCAGGATGGAGATGCAGGCAGAGACAGCGATGGGGACAGGAGTTATGGACATGGATGAGGACAGAGATAGAGGTGGGGATGATGATGGAGATGAGCATGTGAGGTCCTGGAGGGAACTGGGGTGCTGGATTGGGTAAATTGTGCTGAGCTTTGGCAAGCTGAGTTGGGGGAGTCCTGGTGGGATAGGGGTGCTGGGCCAGGGAGGGTGGATAGGGGTCCTGTTGGGGTTTGAGATGCTGGACTGAGGGAGCCCCAGAAGTGTTTCAGGTGTCAGGATGTGGAGGTCCCAGCAGGGTTTGGGTTGCCCTGGCTGGAGAGGTCCTTGCAAAGTTAGGGATGCTTGACTGGGGAGGGTTGGTAGGGATACTGGTCAAGACTGGGGTGCCAGGTTGAGGGGTTCCAGCAGGGATGGGGGTGCTGGGTTTGGGGATCACAGCAGGGGTTGGGGTGCAGGGTCTTGGTGGGGTTTGAGGTACCAGGCTGGAGAGGATCCCAGCAGGGTTTAGAGTGCTGGGCTGGGGGGATTTTGGATCTGCTGGTGGGGTTGTGTTCTCAAACTGCAGCCTCAAATCTCTTTTTTTTGCACCACTGTGTAACACTGCTGCCACCCCCCTCTACAGCCTCCTCCCCACAGGGCAGGTTTCATTTTTTCTCTCTTTTCAATACACTTGAGGCCATTTTTAGGGAGCACTGGGGTCACATGGTGAAATTTCCCTCCCTGATTTTGCAGGGTAAGAGCTTGTGTTTAGTTACAGAACCAGAGAGGCTGCAGATCTTATCCTGTCATATGACTCTGAGGGATGACCTTACAAACAGCAGTAAATGTTATGAGAAAAGAAAATCATGGGAGCTGGCCTGCTTCCCAAATAGGTCCAGTTTACAGCACAGGAGGGAATTGTGTTGTTCCTGGGCTTGGGAATCCCCTGTTCTGGGGAGGTCATTAGTGTCAGGCAGTTTAGGCTGGAGCCTTGTTCCTCCTCAACTCAGTCAGCACATCACTGAAATAACAAAAATAGTCCCTCCTCTTTTTTTTTTTTTTTTTTAATTCCCAAAGGATGAATTGAATCTTGGGTTGATAGCTGTTCACTTAGCTCACTGACTTTAATCATGGTTTAATCACGACTTCAGCCAGGAAGGTGGAAGTTTCATCTCACTAACTCATTTTCAGCTGATTTTGTATGTGCAATTGTTAGTTTCATAAAAAGGTTCATTCCCCTGAGCTGGTAAATCTGATTGTGTTCTGCAGTCAGTTGACTTTATATTAAATTCTAAATCAAATATTAAAGTTGATGCTTTTATATAGGCCAGTTGAACGCATGGTATGGGGAAGCATCTATTAAGCAAGTACACATTTAACAGAGATTTCTGCAGGCTCTAACTTTTTTTTTTTGCATTTTCTCAGATTTCCTAGGTTGCTGCTATAAAGGCATTTTCAAGAATTGCTGGATGGTAATTTTTCCCCTGGGAGGTGCCTTGGACTCTACTTGCCCAGGTACAGCACAGCAATTGCAGAAAACAAAGGTGGGGAGAAAAAAAAAAGACACTTAACCAAGATGAGTATTTCTTAAACAAAATTTCATTTTCTGTGAATAACCCACAAATTATCTGTGATGTATCAGGGTCTTGCCCAAGAGGACAATTTTTCAAAAACTCCCCCAGAGCCAGTGCTGCCTCCTCCGCTTTCTTCAAGCCCAATTAATGGTGATTTCTCCCAGCTGCTTTATCAGCAGGACAAAGTTGTCCGAGGCCTTATTTCCAGGTGCTGATAGCTTTACAAGAGAGCCGAGTGCCTCCCATGTGTGAAAACACTCAGGCTCCAGGAGGGCAATAAACAGAGAGCCTTGATTTCCCCCCTCCTTGCAGGAAGAGGCAGATACCCTTCAGTGGCTGTTGGTGCTCCACACTCCTCCGTGAAAACACAGCTTTGCTCTATCAAAAGCACCATTTGCACTTCAAAATATTTGTATTTTCTGAACCCATGCAAAAAGTCTTGAAGCTCTGTCTGAATCCCAGGTGGAGTCCAAGAGCTTTGGTTATTAAATTCTAACCCTAGAATTTTGGCAATTAAGTCACCTCACCACTGGCTCCCTGCTTTTTTTTTTTTTTTTTTCCTCTCCTGAGGTTTTTCTATGTTGGGGAGACTTTAGAGCCCCTTTCAGTATCTAAAGGTGCTCTAAGGCTGCTGGAGAGGGACTTTGGACAAGGGCATGGAGTGATAGGATAAGGGGGAATGGCTTCACAGTGCCAGAGGACAGGTTTACATTAGATATTAGGAAGAAATTCTTCCCTGTGAGGGTGGTGAAGCCCTGGCACAGGGTGCCCAGAGAAGCTGTGGCTGCCCCTGGATCCCTGGAAGTGTCCAAGGCCAGGCTGGAGCAACCTGGGATAGTGGAAAGTGTCCCTGCAGGACAGGGGGGGTGGAATGAGATAATCTGCAAGGTCCCATCCAACCCAAACCATTCCATGTTTCTAACACTTGAAAAACACCCAGCAAAAGAAAAAACAAGTCAAGCAAAAAGCACTTATGCAAGAAGTAGAACTTCATAAAGGAATCATTAAAGAAAAAAAATACCTAAGAAAAAGGAATTAAAATATTAGGCCATGTGCTTAAGCATAAAATCAGAAACACCGAAGTGATTTCAAGTGGTAAAGAATGTAAAAAACTAACACAGGCTATTTATGAAAGTACAAGGAAAAATGAAGGATGGAGGAAATCTGTGAATTCTCTATAAGAACAGTATTCTACTCTGTGATAGAATGGAAAACCAAATAATGGAAGCCACAGAATATACCTTAATTTTCCCATCCTTCCAAAAAAGGATTAGCAAGTGAAATTAACTTAAAGCAATATAAGCAGTGATAATACAAGACAAGAACAGGTTAAAAGATGAGAGGAATCAAGACTGATGGATTCAAGGGCCTGGAGAAACCTAAGCAAAAGTAGCTGTGAAGTGGGCAGGGTAAAGTGTGGCTCCTCAGGGTTATCACAGGAGAAGGGTAAATGCTGTGCCTGGCTGTGAGGAGAGGAATGAAGGTGTGAGGAATCAGAGACCCACCAGCTTTATTCCAGTAGCCAGGAGGACACTGGTAAAGATTGTCAAATAATCAATTTATAAGCATCTAGCAGATAATAAGGTAATAAAAACCAGCCAATGTGGATTTGACCAGAATAAATCATGTCAAGGGAGTTCTAGTTCTGCTCTGAGAGGATGATTGGGTGTATCTGGGCTTGGGGAAGGTTTGTGTTGCTGCCCCAGTAAAAACCCATGAGCTCTGCAGGAGCACCACCTCTAGACAAACCCCCAGCAGCTGCTCCAAAAGCTGTTTGCTGCTGCATCAGGAGCAGTGTGATGGCTCCAGGTGGGCATCTCAAGCTGGGTAAGGTAAATTAAGCCCTTAGGAAGGGTCAAGGATATCAAACTGGAAGAGTCTGCAACCCTTCATGAGGTTAGGGTGAAAGTTAGGAATTATTTTGTTAAACCAAAGGGATGGTTCCAGAGTCAACAGGAGGAAAAGCAGTGAGTGGTGGGGAAGGAAGGAGGCAGAAAGTGGCTGGAAAGAGCACCAGGAGATGTAAATGTCCTGCAGACAAAATGTGAGTGGATAACAAAAAAGGTGTTGCAATGAGGAATGTTGCACCTCCCTGTTTTAGGAGGTGATCTGGAGAGTTTTATAGAAAAATTGGGCAGTTGCTGGGTTCAGCCCAGTTTTGCCATCACACAAAGATGTGCTGGAGTCTGGAGAAAGCAAAGAAGAATGGCAAGCATTTGAGAAAATAAGAAACAGAAAGGAAATGGGATATTTTCTCCTCCAGAAAAAACCCTGCAGAAATAGTAGCTGTCATTGGAGGAACAGGCTTTGCGGCAAAACTATTCCGGTACAGTTAGAAAAAGTTTAAAAAGTTATTGGAATTTTTCTACCTCAAAAAGACAAGTCAGTTTTTTTCTTTCCAAAAAGGAAATTTAAAAAAACTAAAAAGTGTTTTGCAGCACTGGGAAAATTGTCCAGCCCTCATCTGACACTCAGCACAGGTACCTGCTCACACTCAGCTGCCTGTGCTGTGGCTGGGCCTGGGTTCAAAGCAGACCTGAGAGGAGGACAAGGCTTTTCAAGGCTTCCTCACTTCAAGGGCACTTAACTGTGAAAAGCTGCTGGCTTGGGATCCAGAGGGATACTCTTTTTTTAGGTCTGCTCCTTCTTGTAATATTGCCATGGCCTTGGATGCCCTTAGTGCAGTCCTGGTACAATCACAGGATGAAAAATCCAACCCCTGTTCTGCACAAGTTACTTTTGGGTGGGATCCACCTTAGCTGGCTTCAGATGTCCCCTTTTGAGACATCTCCTGCCTCCTTTCATAGCCAGTGGAGAGGAATAACCTCTTTCAGGACATCTTCCTTTGACCATCCTGGTCGGATGAATTAAGTCTGCTCCAGCTCCAGGCAGTTCAGCAATGGCCTCATGTCAGAAAAGAGTCACAAAAGCATCAACATCCATTTTTTTTTTTATAGCAACACAGCATTGTTTTCTTCAGCTCACTTGCCCCCAAAACACTCAGGTGTTTTGTACCCCCAGAGTCCCCAGCTTGATGGTGGGGATGAGGAAAAGACAGTGGCAAGTCTGCAAGTGGTTATTGTGGTAGATTGGGGGGGGACACACCAAGCTGCCCTTTCCAGGATGATGCTCATGGAAATTTTTCATCTGGTTTTATTTATCACATGGTGAAGAAATTACTTCTGAAAACAAGATCTCTTGGGAAAACTTCCTTTAGCTGATACTTGGAACAGACTTTATTCATGCTGCCAGCAGCAGTGATCCCTGCTGATTAAATAGTAGCTAGACCTTATTCTTGCTGAATTACCCATTTTACAAGGCCTAGCACATTGAACAATCAGTTCCAGGTTATGTTCATAAGCAAGAGGCCAATACCAATTTTTGTATCAGCCAGGACTTTGTATTGCAGGATACTCCAAGGAGTAATTGTCAAGGTAATTATTTTCTGTTTTCAATAAGTGCTTTAGCTGTGTTATTATGAGATGTTCAGCGTCTTGCTCGGAATGAATGGGAATAATTTCCCACTTTACAGGGCCTGTGGCATTGCTGGCTGGCTGTGCTTGGCCTGGAGCTGAGGCTCTCCAATACAGCCAGCCTTGCTCACCCGGGCTGTGTAAGCCACAGGGGCAGGGGACAGTGGCCTGCAGGTCTGTGCCCAACTGTGAAAGGCAGAAAGAGAAAGGTTTCACCTTCCCTTTTCCCCTCCCCTCGTTCAGCTCTGCAAACCAGCCCCACTCCTCTGCATGGCCATCCCTTCACCCAGGGCAGAGTGGGAGCTCCTACAACAGCACCAAGGAAACCATCACCCCTCACAGCTCCCACCAGCCCTGTGGGATGATGTCCCTGCTTCAAGTCTGACTCTCTTGAGGTCATGTATCACCCACATTCCTGCAGAGGTGAGCCCTTGGCAGGGGATTGGACTAGATCACCTTTAAGGTCACTTCCAAACCAAACCATTCTGTGGTTCTAAGATGATCCTCAGGTTTGTGACTGTTTGGACAAGGATAAAACTGCTAGAAAGGCTCAACATTTGCTTTTTCAACCAACTTCTTTCTTGAAAATTAATCTTGTGTTGTTTTTATGTAAGAATGGCCAGATGCAAGTTCCTTCAAGCTGAAGATACATTTGAATTTATGGCCATTGAGACCTGGGCAAAATTCCCTGGGAATTCCAGAATGGATTTAGGCTGGCATCAGGACACCTTTTCCAGGACTAAGGCTAGTTAAGAGCTGTAATAAGTTGTTGGGGGCAGAGGGAGAAATTCTGCTATTGAAGAATTTTAAGAATATCCATCTTTTTAGAATCAGAGACTCATGTAGGTTGAAAAAGACCTCTAAAATCATCAAGTCCAACTATTAATTGAGTCCAAGCAATAGTCTTGTCTCAGGGAGAGCTGGGTAATTCCTACTTCAGGTGGGAGAATTGGTGAGCTGATCTCCTAAATTCCCCACGAACTGCATTTTCTTGGCTGCCCTGCTTCCTTTTGCCAGCTTCTATCTCCAGCCTGATCTTGTGTTGCAGTGGTTTATTGGACAGACAGGAAGTGTCCCAGTCCTGTGCTTTTGGAGATCTTACTCCTCTCAACATCCTTCCAGTTCAGGGGGATCAGACTCCTCCTCAGGATGAAAAAAAAAACCAAAAGGGTAAAGAGAAAAAAAATCCAATCAAATACAGTTTTGTTCCTTACAGCTCTTTTGTCTCTCTGGCAGACCTGAGGTTGCCTCAGAAAAGAGGGAGCTTTTTTCTCTGCACAGTCATGGGTTTGGATGAATCCTTTCAGCTCTGGATGTTGGAACCTGACAGCCTGGGTAACTATTTATACAAAAAGATCAGTTAGGAAATGGAGACCTTCCCTATTGGAGAAATGTTAAATATTCACAACATTCATGTAGCACGAACCAGAGAGGACCTTGGTTATTTTCCCCTGAGCTCTATCGCTCATTGAGAGCCTTGAAATAAAATGCTAATTTGCCAAGACCTGGTGAATATTCCCTGCTCCCAAGCCTTTCTCCATTAGCACTTGAAAACCACAGGTTCCTTCACAAGCCACCCTTGATGTTTTATAAATGTTATAGCTGAGACGTCGCTTCTGCTCCCTTTAATGCATTTTTTACAGCTGCAGCAGAGATATTATTTCCATTCAGGCTGCAAAGTCATCCTGGAAGGGACCTCAGTTACCTCTCCTGAGGTGTTCCCAAAACAGCACATGCTGCCTAACCTTAAGCTAATAACCTGCTCAAGGACTCCATTTCACATTTACTGTGCAATATCAGCTGCAGAGCTACGGGTCAGGAGCCTGATGGATCCTTACAGGCACAAAAAAAGCTTTCAGAAGAGAGCTCAACCTTGGCTGAATTTCACATGGATGGATTTCCATGAGAAACAACACCTGGATGTGGAAGAAAAGGGGTGTTAATAGTGTTCAGATTAGAAATGGTGCAACAAGTATTGCAAGAAACAAACCTTCTCAAGGTTCAGGAAGAAGATTGTCTCCAGCCTAGAAACCCCAGTCAAATCTGCCCCTGTGCTACCTACAGCGTTTCTTCCCGGGGATTGCTAAATAAACCTCACCAACTGCCTAAAAACTTGATTTTTACTCACCTAGAGGGTCTCTGATGAGAAACATGCACACACAAGCCCATAATGATCCTACTGGATATTAAATGGGAGGAGGATCCTTAGGATCCTGCCCAGGAAATCAGTCAGTTTGAGTCCCACCCCAGTTCATTATCCAACGTGCAAACATTGGGTGTGCGCTGCAGAAGGCACAGAGATCTGCTCAGCTAAGCCAATTCTTCCTGAAGACCTGCTGGAATCTTGATTTTAGGTTTAATCCCTTCTCAGTGACTTCATCTAGTTAAGCAAGGAACAAAAGTCACAAAGAAAACACCAAGGGGAGGATTGCTCGTTTCTCCTGTGATGGGTAGTCTCAGATCTGGTGGTGTTTACTAAAACACTTGGCTCTAAAATATGCATTTCGTTTAAAATAACAACTTAGCTGTTATTATTTTTTTTCACGATGATACCCAGTGGTTTTCCAAAGCAGTAAGCACAGTGGTGAGGTTGCTTTGGTCAGCCCTGTGTTTTATGAACTCAAGGGGAATCTTTTTTCCTGATTCCAGCTGGCCTTAGATCAGATGTGTAAATCCGACCCTTAGATGAGATCTGATACAAAACAATCTCAGCTGAAAGAATCCATTTACCAGAGCTGTGTTTTCACATTTTAGTTCCCAAACACTGGACACATGCCACAACGTACAGCTCCTTCTCAAGCAGAATTACTGCAGCATAGATCTGTACACATTCTGAACTCAGAGCCTCCTTCAGCACTGGAGGGGAGGCTGTAACTGCAGGGAGCTGGGTCTGTTGCTTTTGAGGTCTTTGAGATGTAGCCCTGCAGCCAAAATTGGCTTTCTAGGCTTCCTCAAATCGTGCCTCTTCACCCCATGCCTGAATTTAGCTTCTGGAAGGATCCTTCAAGTTATTTACAGAGAAGTCCCAGTGCTCACATGAGCGCAGCTCGCAGACAAAGCTTTCTGTGGCTCTGAAGCCCAGCCCTGTGTGGATGCAAAGCTGTACAAAATGCCTGGCAGCTGTATCCCAGAGAAGCTGCATCCCAGAGGAGTCATATTTTTACTGCATTTCCAGCTTTAGCATGAGAAGAGAAAAATATTTGAAGGAGCAAGGCAGCAGCATGCTAGAGATGGTCCTACAAATCCATCCCACCTGGATGCAGCCCTGCTCTTGCTTTCTGTAACTGCATGGGCAAGACACACCTTTCCAGTCTGAATGATTCTATGAGTCTATAACACAGCTACAAGTTCTTTTTATAACAAACAAACAAACAAACAAAAAAAAAATTAGAAAATTGGTTTGCAGAGTGATGTACAAACTCCCAGTCACTCTTTGTGTCTGACACCAGATCTGCTCTTGAAAAATTTTTCTGACAGTGAAGGGGTGGAGTTTTACAATCACCTTCAGGTACATGCAATTGAACAAAGGCTTTTAACTGGCCTAAATTTTAGTTATTGTGCCAGAATAGTAACTCTACAGGCTGAAAAGCTAATTTTTTAGAGGAGATTTGTGCCTAGTGACTCACGTGAGTTCTGCAGATTTCTTAGCTTTTGGCATAGCTCAAAGTGGAGGTCCCAAGCCTGAGACTTTCCCTCCTTGCCTGGGAGGAATAGGCCTGTACCATTCAATAAGAAATTATTTTGAATCCAATACTTATTTTAAACTCAAACAAAACCGTGTTTCTACTTTCTTCTACTGTATTTTTTCTATTTTTAGCCTCACCCTAATCAAGGGCTGCTGTTTTGATGGGTGACCCCTTAGCTTGGTGCTGATGTAGGCCATATGTTCTTTTCCTCCCCATCTCTTCACTTCTGGATGTTACAGTTGAAATACAAACCCCTGAATGCCCAGGGATTTCCAAAGGCCAGAAGACATCTGCTTGCCATCACAGATGTTTGCAAGTTAACACATGGATGAAATAATATTAGTCAGTGAGATTCAGAACTGATTCAGATTTCCACAATTAAGCATAATTGGTGATTTGATGAAGAATTAAACAGGGATGAAAAAACTGAAACATAGGAATCAGTAAGACAACTGTTAATAGATTTCCACCCTTCAGGCTGGAGTGAAGACACCCAAATCAGCTTATTACAGGAATCAGTCTTGCTGTAGCAGGAAGAAATGCCTGTGTGGACCCATTTTGCTCTGTTTTCAACAGGGAATGTACTACAGCAGCTTTGTGGTTTCTGGATGAGTGTGTCTGCAGCACGGGTCAAGGCCAGGCTGGATGGGGCTCTGAGCAGCCTGGGGTGAGACACTGAAATGTTTTGGGTTGATGATTCCAACATTTGCCCTTTTTTGCTTTGCTGGTGTCAGATTTGCACCCCAGAGGGGGAGGAAGAGAGTTCCTGGATGTGTGGTGTCATTTCCCTCTAACCTGCCCCTTGTTCTATTAACAAGAACCAAGGTGAGTTACCCTCACCTCCTGCAGCAGCTTGTAACACCTGACCTAGTGGAAGATGTCCCTGCCCCTGGCAGGGGGTTGGAACCAGATGGTCTTTAAGGTCCCTTCCAACCCAAACCATTCTTTGAGTCCAGGGAGGCAAGAGTGAATTTGGAACCCATACCAGACCAAAGAGCTGAAGTGGAACGTGGTGGCTTAGGCTTTACACAGTGCATAAAAAGAGAGATGTGCCAGCAGAGATGAGTCCCATAGGGATATCTGGGTGGGTGTCCCTTTTCCTGGGGGAGCCAGCACAGCCACATTCAAGAAAAATGCAAAGTGAGTTTGTGTCTCCAATAAAGCCGGAATTTTCACTCTCCATAAATTTCTTGCTGTTCAATTGCTGTGTCTATACGGATCTCCACAAGAAAACACTCAATTTTTTTTCAGTGGGATCCTATTGGCTGAGGCAAAAATAACTCCAGAAATCATTTATTTCTTCAGAAACTGTGGGAGTACTTGTCCCTGCTGCTGTCAGTTCCCATCCATCCCTTTTATCAGGCAGTATCAACACACTCTCTTCCAGCGAGGACTGCTCAACGGCACACAATAAAATTGATTCATTACTCATTTTCTCCTTATTATCTTTCAATTGCTCCAGCTCTTGATACCACTTAAAGTGGACATTAGCTCTTCGTAACCAGTGTGTGAATGCTTTTTCTCCAAGCTTTCATTACATCTATTTTCATTTAGTATCATTACACCATGTGTCTTTCTCATGAACTTCTTATAATGCCTTTATACACATTTGTGTATGCTCTGTCATGGTGAGGAGTGAGAACCCAAATGGATTTCTTGGAAAAGCTGCCCCAGATGCTCTGTGGGTGGAAATGAGAAGTATTTAGTGCTGGAAAGTGGTTTTATTTCCAGGAGCTGGCTCTTGAGCTGTCCAGAATGAAAAAGCCCAGAATCACTAAGAATGAAACTCAACTTTTGTGCTTGTCTTTGGCATGAAAGAAAAACTGATTAAACTCCAGGAGGAGCAAGACTTTCTGTTTATAATTAGCCTTGAAACGGAGATGGGAGCTGAGAGCTTTGTTTTGGGGTAGGGGGGAGGATGATTTAAACTTCTGTCTGCTTTGGGAAGGATTACAGTGACAGTGAATTTAATACAGTTTTGCAGACTCTGATTCGGACTCTGGAAGGAAAAAAATCTTCCCAGTTTCCACACTCATGCAGGGTTTAATTCCAAGAAGTTCAAAACAGTGTAGCTCCAGTGGAGCAAACCTCACAAGTACCTGCAAAATTTTGTCATACAAGTAGTTATCCTATGGGGAATCTCTGCTCCCTGCGGGAATCTGTGGGACCAGGGTTTCTTCTTGGCTTTGGGTTGGGTTTGGGACTCTTCTCACCCAAAGGTCCAGACCAAGGTGTCTCACAGGCTGCTTTGGGCCTGGAAACCAATAAACCAATAAAGTTTTGCTTTATTGAGACAGATCGTAGTTAATACTCAAACGTGGAATTTGATAGTCTCAAGCATAGATAAAATATTTGCTGTTTACCCTGGAGGGAGATGAATTTCTTTTCCAGGTCCCTGCGGTGATTTCTCCCCCCAGTTACAAAGGGGATTAATACTTCAGCTGCACTTATCTCAATATCTCCTAGCTCAGACAGATGAATACAACCTTCAACATTTCATGGGATCAGATTTCTTTTTAATTAAAGCAACCCTTTGTTTCACTGTGGCTCTAAAAGTCTTATTTATCATTAAATCCTTTAGAAGTCTCTCAGGAAAATAATTTCCTGCTCTCAGTTTTACTGAGCCTTTGGATCTCCTATCTCTTGTCACCTGTAACAAAGTGCTGTAGGAAGGAGCAGTGCTGTATTGCTTTCATGTTCTCCATCAGCTCTGATATGGATGGTTGTTATAAAGCTTCATACATAATATATACCATGTCTTAAAGCAGCCCTGTAAACGACTGTACAGCTGTAAAGGTTTCTTAACTCAACCAGCCTCCAGCTACCAGCTATAAAAAGGCAGTTAAGCAGATTAGCATTAAAACTACCTGGTGAGATGAAAAATGGGGAGGCAGAACAGCCTAATGATGGATCCTTGGAATGTGACCAGTCACGTGGGGAAGTCACCTTTCTGTGCCTCCGACCTGCAAGCGCTGGCACTAATCATTTTTGGGATATTTCTCTGTAATTGTGTGGTTTGCCCCCACCTCTCGGAGCACACACAGGTAGGATTTTCCAAGCAGTCCAAAGGAAAGGTTGACCCTCTCCTACTGGGTCTGAGTTTTCTCTGTCTCCTTTGAGAGTGTTGCTTTTGCTGTGCAAATGCCTTTGAATGACTTTGCATGCTGAGTTTTCTGCCTTTTTTTTCTGTGGCAGAGCTGGAGAAAAGCCTTTGGAGCCTGTTCTGCCAGAAAGTGTGATCCCATTCCTGTCCAAAAAGCTTCTATTGGCCCCAGTTTTTGAAAAGCTGGGCTGAAAATCAAATGCATTTTAAAACTTGTCATGAGGAAAATCAAAGTTCTTTCCTACCTGGACACCTGTTGTAACTCAGCAGAGGAGGAACAGAGTTTATATCCTGTGCCCTGTGCTGTCACATTGACAAGATCTGGGTCAGTCTCCATGGACATTTCTCACTGCTCCCATCCTACCACGGGGCTGGGCACAAGCCATTGCGTAGGAATAGAGGCACATAAGAGTTCCAGAGTCACAGAATGGTTTGGGTTGGAAGGGACCTCAAAGATCATCTCATTTCAAACCCCTGCCATGGGCAGGGATGCTTTTCCCTAGACTAGGTTGCTTAGAGCCCTATCCAACCTGGCCTTGAACCCTTTCAGATATAAGCATGGAAATATCCCCAAAATACTGACATTTTCACAGGAAAAAAAACCAATTCCATCTTTCAGAATGCAGTCTTGGGTACATCCATTGAGGTATTCCAAATATGAGACAGGGACACTGCACTAGCCAGTTTTAGAAGGCATTTTCACACAAACTTTCATCCTTTGCATTGCTTTTCAAACAGAAATCATTCTCCCTGGCCCTGTCTTGTTGGCATCTCTTCCAAAGTCCCCTTTTGCCTTTGTCCCTACTTTTCACTCTTTGTTTATGTTAATAGCTAATGAGCTGCCTTTGTGGATCTTGGATAAATAGGATATTTCACAGACAGTAACATAATCAATTAATTGACTGCAATCATGATTTGTTTACCTAAACAGTACTTTAAATCCAATGCCTGTCAGCAAGCATTTCCTCTTGACAGGAACATCCTTTTGTTTGTAAGGAGGCAATTTAAAGGACATTGAGATGAGGACTAAAAAGATTTGTCAGGGTAAAGCATTCTCTCGTTTTACATTATGAAATTGTAGGTGTGAGCAAGAAAGCAGCAGTTGTTTGTGCTGAGCAAAAAAAAATATTGGTTTTTCCTGTGTAAAGAGTTGTGTTCCTTTAGAAAAAAACAGGGTTTTTTTCAGAGCACTAAAACCTATTATTTTCTCAACACCATGCCAAGAAGCTTTTACATTTATACCTCACATGTATAATGAGAGGTGATCAAAAAGCAAGGAAGGACAAAAAATTTTTCATGTTAAAATGTTTTAGCTGTTGGAAGCACACCTTCCCCAGTGAAGACCCTGCAAATCCTGTCCAGTGCTAGTGAAATGTTACCTGAATCTACCCTGCTAGTGTTGTTTGCTGTAAGGGCAGATCTCCAGCCTCCAGGACAAATCTTGTCCATCCAGCTCATGGCTGGCCTCTTCCCAAGGCCACTGGCCATGTCTACCTTGGTCTCTTCTGGGATTAATAAGGCATCTCTTTATCCCCAAGAAAAAAGGTAATTTGCAGAACAAAAAGACTGAAAGTACAGCCCATGAGGGTGGCACTGATGTGGCACATCCCTCCCTTTGGAACTTGGCAGAATCCCCTTAAGGGTTCTTGAGTTTGGGGCTTGCTGGGATAGTGTTGGAGAGCCAGGAAGGAAAACTCACTCTCAGTCACATTATGGACAAAGGGAAATCCTTCAAGTGACCCCTGAATGCACCCTGGATTAATCAGGGAACAACCTGGTTCAATCCAAAAGAAAACCTGAAAGATGGTTAATATTTATAATGTGTGACAGGAACAAGCTGAGAAAGTTTTTGATTTTTTTTTTCATGTTACAACTGAACACATAGAAAAATAGGGCTGGCATGAATGTCAGAATTTAGGAGATATTTGGAGATGCCCACTGGAAAAGACTCCTGTTCAGACTGTAAATCCTGGCCTGAAGCAGTGCCAGTTGATAAAAATCAAAAGGGAATCAGTAATTAGGTAGAATTGCACAAAATCTATGTCTCATTAAATATCACCAGCTCTTGCTGAGTGCACCCCGTGCTGTGTTTTAGGGTTTCAGATCAGTTCCACCACATAAATCAGAGTGGTTGACTCAGATGACACAGTTGGTGCCTGAGGGCACGTTCTTCTCCTGGCGCTGTGGGCTCTGTGTGAGGGTGTCTGCACACAGCCAAAAAAACAAGTTTTTTTCCTATGATCCTTCCTGTATGTCAATTATGAAAGAGTACAGCCTTTATTGTGCCCACTGGGATCCACCAAAACCCAAGTCACTTTTAACTGATGGGATACTCAGGTAAGAGTCCTGGTTTTGGGGGCTGAAGTTGTATCTCATTCCCTTAACAGGAATTTCTGAGCAGCCAGGATGGGTGCTGAGGATTTTCACCCTCTCCACGTGTGGCAGCAGTTGCAATTTTTTTCCAAGCTTGAATTTTCTGGGGGGTTTGGCTGCAAGTCTGTGACAGACGTAGGAGCTGAGTCTCTCTGCGGGATTTCAGAGCGAGTGTGAATTTCAAACAGAGCAGATGCTGCTCTAGGGCCAAATCTTCCTGGGGCTCCTACCAGCCTGGGGGTGCCTGAAGGTAACCAGACATGTCCTGGGCAGGCTTACTGAGAGTCTAAAAGTGAAGAAAAGGGTATCAATGTCATAATAAAATTAATCTTGATCCTGGAGTCATACCCAAAGCTGCTTGCAGCTTTTTGAGTTCCTTAAAAATCTCCCTACATTCCTAAAACCTATTATTTGCAATAGGAAATCCAAGAGGGATTAAAATTATTAAATCTTTTTATGGACCTGGCTTTTAGTTTGCCTAGATTTCAATCTCCCATCTGTACAGTGCTTCCAAAGTACAGGATACTTATAAGGTGCAGAATATGGCATTTTTCAGCAGCAAATTCTTCGAAAGGTTTATAAAACCAGGGCATTATTCTTCTGTTCGTTTTAGGGGTGGGGAAACTGAGGCACAGAGGCTGTCACTTGTCAGGGGTCAGCCAGTCTAGGGGAAAACCATGGTCACCTGCAGGCAGGACATGATCTACCAAGGGGGCATGGTCTGAAATGAGATCAGAAAATTCACTTCATTTAAAAAACCCTCTGTTTCCTTCTTACAAGCCCACAGCCATGTCTTGCTCAGCAGAGTTCTGGTAAGAACTCTTATTTATACACCTCCCCTCCTGATCCCTGCACTGAGATACTCAGTCCTGAGCTCATTAAGACCTTAAATATGTTACCTATTACCTTTAATGGCATACTGTAGACTCCTCCACTCGTATGCATCCTTATTAAATGTGCTTAGCAACCTGGCAATGAAGAAGTAGAAGTGTCAGCCTCTTCACATTAAAATAAAAAATCAATTATGCTCTTAGGGGCAGATGGAGATTAAGCTGAATACAATGTACAGTTACTCTGTTGTGGAAGCTGGGGCCTTTATGTGCAATTAGTGGCATTTTGTTCTTAATCTTCCTCCTTAATACAGAAGGAGCCATTAAAAGAGCAAAAGCCATCCACAAGCCCTTTTCATAGTCAGCTTCAGAGAGACACTTCTATATGCATCATTTTCATCTTAGCACTGTCAAAAAATCCCTCAAAGTACTGATATGACCTTTTAATACTTTGCTGTGAATTTGGGAGCGGTGCTGAGTGGGGGCTGGAAGGAGGGAGGAGAAGGTCAAATGGGTAACTGCAATATTAGGTTTTGTTGCACGGTGAGATGTTTGCCAGAGAAATTTTGGGCACAAATTGTGTTGTGGATGGGCTTTTGGGCTGTTGTGGGAATGTGCCAGGGCATTTCTGCCCACAGCTGACCAGCTCCTAAATCCTATCAGGTACCAAAACCATGGAAGTGCCTGAGCTGGGTTTTGAGCCCACCATGCAAGGAGGGCACTGAGAGAGCCAGACCAGCTCAATATTTTGCAGACTATGATATAGAATTCATTCCACGTGCAGCAATGATGAGAAATGCAGATGTGATGCATAATTTACACTTTAATGAAACATGAGCTCCTGGTCATACTTGTAAGTCAGAGATTTTGGTCTTGTTCTGCCATTATGGATATCCTTGTACGAAACAGGAGGGAAATGGAGAATTTACTTGTTTGACACCACAGAACTTGGCAGAAACACCCCTGTTAAGTGAAAGCTGTAACCACAGTGCTGCATCTGAGGTCTAAATCCATTTCCACTGTCACAGCCTTTCCCTAGGACTGCATATTTGTGTGTGAGAGCTCAGCTCCTCCTGCCTCAGTTTCCCCAGCCTCCCCTCCCAACACCAGCTCGTAAAGGCTAAAAACCAGGAGGAGCTTTGCCAAGGCAAAGCCTGTAAATACTTGAAATAAACAAAGAAGCTGTTAGTAAATGGTAGAAAACAGCAAGTTTTTGATAGGAGAGTGGATCTCTCCTGTAGTGCTGGCACGATCAATAGGGCTCATTGCTGTGAGCCTCAGTATCGAACCTCAGCGCTGTGATTTATTTGGTATAACACGTGCTTCCTTTTCATTTACTGCTAAGGTGGGAAAGCTATTGTTTAGCACAGAGACCACTCTTTCTGGGCATTCCTGAGCTGCAGGCATGAGGTGCTGGCTCAGATTTTCCAGTTAATATTAAAGCCAGTTATTGCCCCTCTGCTGAATAGCCACAACCCCTACACAGCGATTTCTAATCAACAGGCAATAAAAATAAATTAAAATTGGTTAAATAAAGTGCTTTGGGCTATGGAGGTGGTGTGTGGGTCTCCACATGGGGTTTGTGTCTGGGGCAGGGTGTGCAGGACAGCTGCTGCTGGAGGCTGTGGGGGTGCCTGGCCCTGAGACCTCCCATTTGAGAGGGGATGATCCCTTTTCCCTGGTATTCCTTGAGTTCCTGCAGGAGAAGGGCTACACCAAGGGACCATTTACCTCTCCAGGGGATGTGTTGCTTCTGCAATCACTGCACACAGGGCTGATGCTGCCAAGAGGTGCAAAGCCTGTGAGACCATAACCCAATGAATATTTATGAATCCCAAGCCAGCAATTCCTTTGCTGTTCACAGCATTCAAGAGGCAGGACTTTTACTGTGAAGCATAAAGAAGGAGTTTAAATTTTGGATTAACTTCACTTATGCTAATCTCTTCTTTAGATCATGCCTTAAACACCTGCCTTGAAAGCTTGGCGACATCGAAAAGGAAAAGGTATCAGAGAAATTCAGCCTGAATATGATCTCCAGGAGATGGCACTGTGAAACAAGTCTTTCAGCATCCTAATGCCACCTCCCAGGGACCAGCTTCTTTCTGAATTAGGGCTGATGGATAAAAAGAAGACAAAGGTAGAAGTGAAAGCCCTGGCCCAGGAGCTGTTATGAAATAAGGGCCTGACGGTGTCTTTACCTCCTGTAAAGATTGTGATAAGGTGGGGTGAAAACTTGGAAGCTGAAGGCCACACTTTGTTGAGAGGAGAGGGAAAATGCAGAGAAGCTTTGCTGTGAACCCAGGAGCAGTCCCAGGAAATGAGTATGGCAGAGGAACTAAAAGGAACTGCACTTGACTGTGGAGATGGCCCCAGGTGATGTCCTGTGTCTCCTCTCTGACACCAAGCTCCTGTTTGACACTCTCCACCCTTTAGCTCACTCAGGCTGGACACTGTTAACCAGCCCCAAATAATTCCCCAGCGTCGGCTGCACAGCCCTGCCCCTTTTCCAGTGCAGGGCAGCTTGGTGTCAGCATCCCAAAAGCAGGCAAATAGCTCCAGAAGTGGAGATAACCACATGCTTTGGGTTAAAAGGAAACCTGGCTGCCACCAAGGAACTTCTGCCCACTCTCATATTTATTACAGATGAAGCTCCAGAGCCTCAACTTTGCTATTTTACCTACATTTTAGAAAAGTTGTCTCAGATCCCCCCATTTGCTCTGTCTGCAAGGCTAATGCCATTTACTCATCAACACAAATGTCATCTCAGCACCATGTTAAGCATGTGGGATGATCTGAGTCCTTCAGGCACCTGCTTAAATTTGGGCCAGAAAGGGATAACCAAATACACAACCACCTACAAATCCCATAATGTCCCCCAGAGCATTTCTCTTTCCAAGCCAGGAGAAAAGAGAAAAATTAGGACTGTTAATGGCATATAGCATCATTGTTTGTGTGTGTGCTTGTGCCTCCTTGTGTAGGGGATCTTTTTAAATCTCCATCTATCCTCCAAAAACATGAACCTGCTGAAGGCAACAGCCTGGAAAATGGGAAAATGTTTCTGTCTTAGTAATCTTATCCTGGAGATCAGGAACTGCTAATATCTGATCTAAAGTAATGGGAGTGTCTGAATTTCACTGTGTTGGAGAGTTTTCATATGTCCAGCTATGGAAAATTTGGAATGTGAACAGTTATGTCATTTGGGAGTGATCATCAGAGGCAACAGCAGATGGATGTTCATTACAACTTGGGTACTTGGTACTCAGGTAAATTTTTTTATCAGTGCTACTTGCATAAAAATGCTTTAGTTAAAAACAATAACAAAATTCAGATGTGAAACTTCTGTTCACAACTTGAAATACAAGATCAGGGGTCATAGTTGCCAGCAAATGTAGCACTAAGGAACATGGACAGCAGAAATTAATGGAGTTGCTTTAGATCAGTGGAGGATTCATCCCTGAGTGTCACTGAGTCTGAAACTGGAGCTGATCTCAGTGTGGGTTTCTGCCAGGGCTTAAATCCATTTTACATCTTGGGATACTACACTGGCACAATTCACTATTTCTCAAAGCACTTTCTTTTTTTCCCCAGTGATGCTCTCAAAGCTAGTATTACAATGAAATCTCTCAGCAATTACTGCAAGTTCATGTCCACTACACCAATTTGTATTCTCGGCAATGAGCAAGATGCAAAATCTTTGCTGCCAACAGGAGCTGTTACTGTCATCTCCAGCTCAGACCTGATATAAATCTGCACCTTTTCATTCATATCTGAGAGCTTTGTTGTGGCGGCCACTTAGAATAAGTTCCAAGGGAAGTTTGTTCCTCAGCTATAGTTACTATTATTTTCTTTTTTCTTTTTTTTTTTTTTTTTCAAACTACCTCTTTGGACACCATCCACAGACCTAATTTAGATCAGAAACACTTAGAAGGCTTCTTTCTTCCACATCTCTCCATATAGGGCCAATTGAACCATCAGTGCTTCAGAAATACTCTCTAAATGAAACTAAAAGAGAAAATCAAGGTGAAGAGGGAAGAAGAAGCTCCAGAGAAGACAGTGGAACCAAAATTTCTGGGAAAACCTCTTAGGCCTGAATGGACATAAAGCACAAAGTCATCTGGTGTTAAAAGGAGATGGAGAAACACCTGAAGTGTTGTGAGAGCCACTGTGGCTGTGTCTGTCCCTAAACTGGATGATGTCACCAGCTTTAGATGAAGAGAGGCTGCAGCCAGAGGAATCTCAGTGTAACCTAATCCAGAGCAGATTAAAAGGAGAGAACACAGATATGGTGTTTGCAGAGCATCTTCCTTTCAAAAGTATGTTGAAAATTTGAAATGTCACTGTGCTGAAAATGTCACCCACTTCCACAATCATCTGGATAAACAGGACTTCAATGCTCTCCTGGCATCTAGTTGGGATTTTGGTCTTATTTTGAAGTTCTGACAGTATTTCCCTGCTGTTTTGAAATCCCATCCAGCCCAAAGCCTGAAAATAGGAACTGATTGATTTGTACATTTTCCAGAAAATCTGCTGGAACAGGAGAGGCTGAGCCCATGCCCATGGCCTCTCAGAGTGTGAATGACAAGAACCTGGATTGTGGTGAAGAAACACTCTCTGCAATATTTGCTCTTCTTTCCCAGTCTTCACTATCTTCTCAAATGTATTCCAGAATCAAAATATTTCTTCATCTTTATTCCACTCCTTACTTGTCTTCTTGCACAAAATCCATGAGAGGCTGGTGGAAGAGAAGGGGATTGGAGAGAGTGGAAGAGAAAGGGATTTGGGAGGTTCAGTGATGAATCCCCAGCAAGAACCAGTGAAAAGGGTGCTGGTGCTTGCAATAGGGCAGAGAAGAGCTGGGGTCACCTGTGGGAAACCAGCACTTCCCTAGGTGTGAGAGATCACCCTCCCTGCTCCTGCAAGAAGGGATGCTCACAAAACCAACCTCGAAACTTCAAACCTCATCTCGGAAATGACCAGAGAAAGGCAAGTGGAGACAGCACAAGGGGTGATGTAAATTTGGCAGTCCAGGTGTGAGGCTGGTCACAGCAGCGTTTGGGGTTAATTCCAAAAGGAATTTGTGGAAAGGACAAAGTCCAGGACTGGTTGCTGCCTCAAAACCAGGATGTCCCTTCCCTCTGCTCTCCTCCAGACCTGTTGAATGTGTGTTCCGTGCACCAACCCCCACCTCGGAGGATGCTCCAAAAGCATCCTCTTGAATCCTCAATCGTACCAATCGTGCCTGCAGGGAGACGGGAGCTGGGGCTCCAAAAATCCCCATCAAAGATGCTTTACACAGTCCCTGAGCAGGGCTGCAAGAGGTGGGATGAAAATCCTGCAAAATTCACCCCCAGCCCCGCTGCTGAGCAAACCGGGGAAAGGGAAGCTCTGGGATCTGCGGGCGGTCGGAGCATCCCGGGAAACCCTGGCCGCAGCAGCGGGGCTTTATCCCATTCCCTCCCATCCCAGGGGATTTTTCTGACCCCCCCTCCCGAGAGCAGGACCAGCCGGGCGGGGAGGGGGCACGGGCAGTGGTGTGTGGCATGATTTCCCAGTCCTGCAGCGGGGCTGATTTTCTCGAGAGGGGAGGGCAGAATATCTATGCAATCTGAAAAATCCCGCAGTGTGGCTGTACGTGCAAACACCCCCGCGCCAGCACAGCCGCGCACACCGGCGTGCAGCGCGATTCCGCCGTGAATCCCCCGCGCTCGCCAAAGAAAGGAAAAGCCATCAAATAACCCGAAAGAAAAAAAAATCCCATCCGATAACCTGAGGAGCAAAGGAGGGAAAGTTGTGCGTGTCCCTGCGCGCCGGGAGGGCGGAGGGTGCCCACCAGTTGATTTTACATCCCGCCTTGTGCCTTCGCCGGCTTTTCTTGATATATTTTATTTATTTTCTGCAACAGGGAATAAGCAGGTAATGCCGGAGCCCGGCGAGGCGGAGGGAACGGGCGGGCTTGAGGGATGCGCCGCATTTTTTCCTTTCCCTCTTTTCCCCGTCTTCTTCCCCCATCACCCTCCCTGGAAGTTTCTTGGCGACACGAAACGAGGAGGAAAAGCGAAATAAAAGGTTGCGGTGAGCGGTGGGGAGGGCAAGCCGGGAGGCAGCGCTCCGCTGTTGAAGGCTTGGTATTTTATGGCATTTAACGCGCGGGCGGCCAGCCCGGGATGCCGCTGCGCGCTGCCCCGCGCCGCGGAGCGCGGCCGAACCGCGGCATCACTTCCACGCGTGGATCCCCTCCCTGCCCTCGCCAGCGGAGCCCAAATCCCCGGCGGAGGCGCGGCTCAAGGCGCGGAGGCACCGCGGGCGCGGAGCAGCCGGGGCGGTGTGGGTTGGGATGCGCGCGTGATTATTTTTACGGATTTTTTTTTTTTTTTTTTTTGAATCCCTTCTCTTGAAACTGCTGAAAAAGGTCAACGAAGGAGTTGGCTGCTAAATATTAAAAGGAAAAAAAAAAAAAAAAAAGCAAGAAAGAAAGAAAAAAAAAAAAAAAAAGCCCTAAAAAGAGCGGCAGGCATGCGCACTGCGCGGATGCCATATTGGAATGAGTCTGCCGCGGGTGCGGGCGCAGGCACGGCTGGGCTCCGCTCCGCGCAGCACCGCGCACCGCTCCGCGGGGAGAAAAAAGGGGAAAACACCCCAAAATAAGCCAAACTCGCACAGGTAAGGCACAGCGCCCGGCAGCCACCCCTCCCAAGCCCTCCAGGCTGGCATTTCCCTTTATTTTATTTATCAGGTTTGGCAGCGCTTGGGCGGAGAAAGTCGCTTTCCCTTTTCCAAGATGTATTTTAAATGATTTAATTTTTTTTCTTTTTTTTTTTTCTTTTCTTTTTTTTATTTATTTTTTTTTTAAAAGCGTGAGAGATGGGTGTGGATATTTTCCACCCCCCACCCCGTTTTCCAGAGGGTGAGCCCGCGGTGGAGTTGTTGGAAGTGCTGGCGTGCCGGGGCTGAGCCCCCGGCCGGGACCGGCGCTCGGAGCGCGGCTGCCGCTCCCCGGCTGCGCCCCGCGGGCCGGGAGGCTCCGCGCTGCCTCTCGGATGCATCGCAGGCGTGCGGGGCTTGCTTTTTACCTCGACAGATCGCATTTTAGATGCTCTCATCTCCTTTTTGCTCCTCTTTTCCCCCCTCTCTTTTCCCCTTTTTTTGCTTTTCCCCTCTTCTTTTTTTTTTTTCTTTCTTTATTTTTTTCTATTATTCCTTTTCCCCATCTTTATTTTCTTTCTTTTTTTTTTTTTTTTTAAAGTTACACCTATCGTTTTTCTGCTTTCCTGCCAAACGCTCGTGCGACCTCCTTTCAGATTTACAAGGCTGATGCACATCTCTCGGAAAGAGTTATTTTGGGTGTGCGGGTGGGTTTCTTCTGAATCTTCGGGGGAAAAGGAGGCGGCGGGGAAAAAAAAGCTGCTGCAGGAGGCGAGAGGGAAGGGGAAAAAAAAAAAAGAAAAGAAAAGAGAAGAAAGCAATCAGCTGTGCCAAAATGTGCAGCCCTGATCTAGACATATTTTCCCGTAGCGCTCCCGAACTGCGGTAAATGAATATTTATAAAGCTTGTTCAACATGGCGGGTTAAGGTGTCTTCAAAAACTGCAAATAAACATTTTGAGAGGAGAAAAAAGAGGGAAGGCGGGGTGCCACGCGTTTGCTTCAACTCTCTTTTGTTGCTCGGAGAGGTGCGCTGCTGGATTCAGTGCGGAGGGATGAGGATGGGATTCCCAATTCGGGGTCCTCCCCCCGCAGGACCCGGCGGTGGGAAAAGTACCGGGGCATTTGTGTGTGCTGGGAAGGGACGTGTGGAGTTGGAACCGCGGCCGATTTGCCTTTGAATGCCAAAATCGCAGGCGTGCCATGAGAAGAAAAAAAAAAATAAAATTAAATAATGCGCCGGGAGACGGAGCGCTGATTTATTTTGCATTAGCAGTAGACATGTCGTGGGATGAGATGTCCTGTTGGAGCTGTCAAACCTTCCTGGGCGCATTCAGCTGGGGATGTCTGGGGTGGATTTTTTTTGGTTTTTGGTTTTTTTGGGGTGTTTTTTTTTTTTTTTGTTTTGTTTTTTTTTTTGGTTTTTGCTTTTTGCATGTTTTTGTTTAGCAAAAACGCTCTGGAATTGCTCCACGCGGAAATTCGGGCGGCAGACAAGCGGCTTGGGCGGTGCGAGCTGCATCTCTTTTGCAGAGAGACCCTAAAAAACCCCTCGGGGACGGAGGCGAATCGCAGCTTTTGCAAAGCAAGAGAAGGAGTTTGCAGAGAGTTCTCCGGGAGTTGTTTGCGCCCTTCCCGGCTGCCTTTTCCAAATGTATTTTCCAGGGGAGTGGAGGAGTGAGGCTGCCTCAGAGGCAGGGAAAACTTCCCCGATAGCGTGCAGGGAGCACTTCGGTGCTGCTGTTGTTTCACCGTGCTTGTAAGGTGTTAACTTTGAAGCATCTTTGTTTTGAAGTGTGGGAGGCAATGGGATGCTCCAGCACCTCAGGCTGTCAGTGCCTGGGTGTGGATGGAGGAGCCAGGGAGGATCCAGGAGTGGCTGAAGAGCTGATGTGCTGCTCATTTCCCTGTGCCTCTTGGAGATGCTGCCCAGAACCTCGCTGTGATTTTATTTATAGCAGGGCTGGTTGGTGATGCCGTCTGCACACCTTGTTGTGTAGGGTGAGATTTCCCATTCCAAAAGGGCTCTGATCCATCAGCCCACACATTTCCCCTTCCTTTCTCCAGCCCCTGCCAGGACCAAGCTGGCTCAGGGATCCAGCAAACTCACATCACAGGGTACGGTGGTGGGGAGGGTGGCAGAGGAGACGATGGGGGAGAAACTGTGATTTCCTATGAAAATAGAAGAAAATGACATTAATTATAAGCAAGAGGCTTGAAAGGCAGTTATCAAACTGTGGTGGGATCTGGGTGGCAAAATCCAAGAGCTGCAGTGGGGTTTTCTTTGGGATGGAGCCATTGCAGAATAGAAGCTATCTTCTCTCTCTGCCCCCCCCCTGCATCTCCCCATCCCCAGCTTTGTTGTCCCTTGGACAGGACAGCCTCTAAAATCAGTTTGTGCCCCTGGTGCTCTGGGGAAGAAAGTGTGGTAGCAGAGTGGTGACCCTGCGTCTGAGCAGAGAAGCAGCTTCACCTGGTTGTGTGCTGGGGACGTGGAGATGGAAGGGATTTGGAAAGGTCTGTGGAGATCCTTCTGAACCTGGGGCAAACCTTCCCCAAAGAGTTTCTTCTTCTTACACAGAGAAGGGTGCTGGCCAGGATTTAGTGCAATTTGTTTTCTGTCTCTAGAAGCCTTTAGGTGAAAACAGATTTTATTTCCTTTGCTTCTGGCAAATTAAGAGCAAGTGAGGCAGGTTCTTTCTCTGGGGTTGGGACTCTTGCCTAGGTGAGCAGGGATGTAAGTGGCTTTTTTCCTCCTTTTTTTTTTTTTTTCCCTCTCTCCAACAGATTATTTTATGAAAGGGGAGAAAATAGCCTCACAAGTCTAATAACTTCAGTGCTTATAAAGGATTAGGTCCTAATAACTCCTGTGATAAGATGGAGGCTTGGTGTAATCTGTTACTAAGTGAAAATCTAAAAGCCATTTAAATAAATGCAGCAAAGAGCTATCGAGAGATTGGTACCTTGTACACAGCAAGGAAATACCTTTTTAATGATTTTTAAGGGGTGCACAGGGTAGTGGGACAGTAAATACATTATAAGAAAGAGAGTCTAATTTCAGTTCTATATTGAGGAAACATTTGCAAATATTCAACAGATGTTACATGTGGCAGAGGTGGAGAGTGTGTTTTGCACAGATGTAAGAACATCTGCAGAAGACAGTATACAGTTTTATATAGCTGTGATTATGAGTGATAATTGACTGGCTGGACAGGCAGTTGATGTTTTAATGAAGCATTTATTAAAACTTTATGGAAGCGTTACTAGAAATAGGGTAAACACCACAACTGCCAACACTTTAGACTGGGGATGCTTTTCCCCCTCTCCTGGCTTGTGCTGTGCTGAGCTGGTGTATTTTGGGTCACTGTTTCTGGCCTTTCAGAGCCCTGGGATGCTGGTCTGAGATGAGTGAGGGGATGTGACGTTAACCTTGCTGAAGGACAGGACATGGTGGAGAAGGTGCCACCTTGTTTGTCCAGCAGATACTGGGGAGAAATTCTTGGCTGGGAGGGTGGTGAGGCTCTGGCACAGGCTGCCCAGAGAAGCTGTGACCCCTGCATCCCTGGAAGTGTCCAAAGCCAAACTGGACAGGGCTTGGAGCCACCTGGGATAGTGGAAGGTGTCCCTGTCCATGGCGGGGAGTTGGGAATGAGATGATCTTTAAGATCCCTTCCAGCTCAAACCGTTCTGTGAATCTTCAAGGGCGTTTCACTGGTGAAGTTCGTGTTGGTGTGGGGTAAGCAGAGGCATGGAGAGCATCTGAGGAGGTTTACAAGGAGGGTGATGGTTGAGGGAGGTGGCTTGTCCCTGACTGTGTCCAAGTGATAAAGGAGTTGTGAAAAACTCCAGGACTTGTGACAGATACCCAAAACTTAAAGCAGAGGAGCCAGGGTCGTGTTCATGAGGGTTAACAAAAAAAATAATGTTATGACCACAGGGTCCATGCTTTAGATGACCTGAAGGTGTCAGAAGTTTTTTTTTTTACGATGAATATTGATGCAGAGTCGATCAGCTGGTGCAGCAGGGTCCTCAGTGCTGAAAATGAAATACTGTTGATAGTAGTGATGCCACCTGCAAATGTGGGTTTGTTCTGTCACTGTAACATCTGGCCCCTAGGAGCAAGGGTTTTTTTTTTAGGATTAGAGTAGCTGATGGTACCTTGCCAATATTTAAAACTCATCATTTGAAACTGTTGATCTTTGCATGACAGACCCTGATGAAACCTGTCAAATCCATCCTATGGCGGTTTTTTTTGGCAAAAGATTTCTCTTTCCTTTATTTTCTGTTTCTTGGGGTATGACTCCTACAGAGGTTAAAAATGTTGGAGTTGCAAAATAAGGAAATGCAGAAATAAGAGCGAAGACTTCTCCACTGACATTTAAAAAACTCCTGAAAAAGTTTATTTTGAGATTGGCCTTTTGTAAGACCTCAACAAAGCATTCTTGTGAAGGCTGATTTGGAAAATGTGTTCACAGTTACTCCCATTTCTATGAATCAGAAGTGTTGATCTAAAATAAAATAGTAATAAAAAGAAAGAAAAAAAAGCCTAAAACCAAGCAGCTCTTGACAGCTGACCCAGGGATCAATTCTGAGTAGGTGTGAGGCTTAAAAAAAGTATGTGCAGAATCCTTGCTATTTTTACTCCCAATTCCTGCTTTCATGACTAATACTCTTAGCATCACTGGGTGGCTTGTGCAAAAGAGCCTTCTTTTCTTGGGTAAAGTTCTGAGACCCAATTTGAATAAAAGTTAATTAGAAAGTCTTGCATTTATTTGCTTGGCAAGGAAGTGGAATTCCCTCCTAAAATCCAGGAGGTGACATTATGCCTGCCTCTGCTGTGTAGGAGATCAGGCAAGACAGCCACAGGCTGAGGATATTTAAAGTCTAAAGGGTCATAAGTCCTTTGTGGAGACTTTTGGGTAGAAAGCCATAGCTCTCCTACGTGCATCAAAGATACATCTTTAAAGAAAGTTCAGGAAAAAGCAAAAATTCACTGGTTCTTGGAAGGTGTTTTGAGTGTGGGAGCTCAGTGCAAGTGTAAGATCAAGCTCCAAGATATTTGTTGGGATGGTGGTGAGGCATTAAACCTGGATGTTTTGCAGCAGCTCTCATGTTCACAGGAAAGGGAATCCAATTTGTTTTACCTTGGAGAAATGGGGTGGAATTAACCCTGTAAATGTGACTTGTAGGACTCTATGAGTTAAAAATGTCTTGTGCAATTTGGTTCTGGATAGACCTTGGCAGGGCTCTGCTGGCTGCCCTCACATGTGCTTGGCGAAGGGAAGGGTCCTCCTCTTCCTGCTGTTGTGCTGTGAGGTGGCTGGAGATGGTTTTGAGGGCTGGATCTTTTTTAAATTTTTCTTTTTTTGGCAGATCCTGCCAGTCAGTGAAGCTGCTTCTGGATGTAGAGCACTGACAGGGGTGTAAGTGCGTGTAGGACTAAGCCCAAGTGCTGATCAGCTGTGCTGTTTAAATGAGCCAAACAGTGCCAAGATCTAAAATGTCATTTTTTTCCTAAAAAGTGTTGGAGTCAGATGGCAGATGTTTCCTGGATTCTGGCTTGCATCTTGTATGTTTTTTTTTCTTTTTTTGAGAACGGCTCTGACTGCTGCAAAGACGTAGAAGGCAGAACTGATTGCCCTGGACAATGGGAGTTTGGTTGATGAGGGACTTCTGAATTGGGCTCTAAATTAAGTCTGTGAAAACAGTGTTTTGTGTTTCCTGCTGGGTGACTTCTGTCTCTGGGCTGATTGGTCCCACTCAGGGGGTCTGACTGATTAATTTGGTGCATGTGGCTGCTCTTTCGACGTGGTAAGCATCACATGGTGGGGGTTGGAACTCAGTGATCTTTAAGGTCCTTTCCAGCCCATTCCACAGTGTTCTGTGATTTTGCCTAACAAGATGAGGTGTCTCAGGATGATAAAGCAGCTCTGTGTCTACAAGTTACCCATCTCAAAGGCTTCTTGGTTTCAGCTCCGTTTCAAACACAGAGGTGGGAGAAGACAGAGTGTTGCACATGGTTGTTGCTCTGCTTCTTCCTTGAAGTTCTTTTTCCTGTTATAAAGGGCATCAAGGACATTGTCCCAATCTTCTTCATGGCCCTGGTTCAGCTGAGAGCTTTAGAAGATGCCTAAATTTAAATATGCCATATTTCCAAGTAGTTGGTGTATGTTGGGTGCTTAGCATGGGTAGAAGTTCTTTACCAAAGTGGGGGGCAACATCATGGAAATTGCCTGTTGGGTCATGAAGGAGGTGCAGACACCTGTTAGGTGACAGAACAGCTGGGAACAGGCAAGATTAGTATGTGGTGACCTCCCTCTCCCTGGGAGACGTGCTTTGTGAGGTGCTGAAGGTGGGGATGTCCAGGGTTCACAGGGGCAGTGGCAGGAGTACAGGTGGGGCAGCAATGCCCCCTTCCCCCTGCTTATAAAACGTTGATCTCCCTCAGGAGAAGGAAAATTGAGTGAAAAAGTGCTTTAATTTTTGAGATTTGATCTAGTCCTTGGAGAAATTTGTGGCAGGTTTTGGCTTGAAGTCCATCTCAAGGTCCTTAGGTTTTATTTACACACAGGACAGCTGAGAGGGTGATGTGTACCCAAGCCTGGGTGCCTGCCTGTCATCTCTCTCTTTTTTTTTTTTTTTTTTAATCTTAATACTGCAGGGCTTTTTGCAGTAAACAAGTTAAGAGTCTCTAATTAGGTTTATTTTACTTTCTGTTATCTTATCTTTCTACCATTTATCTCTGTGTGTATCCTGGACTCAGGAGTGTGCCAGGTAGGGAGGGTGAGAAAATTGCTTTGTGGAACAGTTTTGCCTTGTTGGCATCAAAAATGTGAAGATTTTGGCCCCAGTGCAAGAAGAGAGTAGAGCAAGGACCGGCTGAGTTACAGGGGCTGCCACCACCTTGCACAATCCCTTCCCCACCATGTGTCTTCAGAGAAGTTTGGTTCCTTTCCTTCTCTGACTTTGAGATAGACAATCCAGACTATCCCTACTCTGGTGGTTCCCTAATTTCCTGTTTTTACAAGTTTTCCCTCCAGGCTTACTCATTCCTTTTCTGCTGCTGGACAAATGCTGCCTTCAGGAGCAGAAAGATGAGCCTGGTTGAGTGGCTGGAGCAGGGGGATTGGAAGGGGACTTGGACTGACCATCCCTTACCCCAGGGTGGGATTAACTCTACCAAGATCAGTTTCTGGACACATCAGCATCCTAACTCCTCCAAAAAGCAGAGCTCTGTGCCCTTCCCACAGTATATCCTGCTTCTTCACCAGATTCATTATAAGTGATTTCTTCTCCTGCCCAAATCGTGTCCCCTCCCTGCAGTTTCAACCAAGCTGCCTTCTTCAGTCCACCAAGAACATGGAAAACAGATTATATTCTTTCCCCATTCAGCTGTTTTTTATGTATTTGAATATTGTGAACATTCCTGGTTCTCCAGAGTACATGGGATTTGTTTCTTCCACCCCAGAGTGCAACACAGAGCTGTTCAAAGCAGTAAATTTCCCTTATTAAAATCCTTTGGTGTCTTCAATATGAAAGAGAAATTGTCAGTTGATATAAGTAAAAACATTTGGCGAGGGAAGCTCTCAAATAAATAATAAAAAAGCCCTCACAGGAATTTGGAAGAAAAGGTCCTTTAAAGGTTTCCAACTGGTGCTTTGTCTGAGAGGAGAGACAGGCCCTTTTTCTAGGAGGTGAAACTGTTACTTGATGTATTCAGTAGCCCTTTTGAATGAGCTTCCACTGCATTGTGCAGATGCTCAGGGATGTGAGTGTTGTGGGGGGCTGTCACTAGCAGTGCATCCTGGATCATGTCCCACAGGGATGAGATGCCCTTCCTCCTGCTCCATGAGCAGGACCAGGACCACATGGCATCTGAGCATCTCCCTTCACTGGTCTAGTGGAAGGTGTCCCTGCCCGTGGCAGCAGGGTTGGAACCAGATGGTCTTTACAGCCTCTTCCAACGCAAACCATTCTCTGATTCAGCTTGTCTGCTGGGAAATTTGGTATTTAAAACATTAGCAGGTGCTGTGCAAGAGCAGGAACCCCCTGAGGGTTGTTCATCTGAATTTCAGTCTGAATTTCAGGTGTCTGACTTGGACCACTTAAGTCAGTCATCCTTTGGATGTGACTTTTCTTGGCTGGATATTTGGAAAAGGTTCTCCCAGAGGGTGGCTGGGCACTGCAACAGGCTCCTCAGGGAATTGGTCACAGCACCCAGCCTGGCAGAGACCATAACGTGTTTGGACAACACTCAGGCACGTAGTAGGATTGTTGGGGTTGTCTTGTGTAGGGCCAGGAGCTGGACTTTGATGATTCTGGTGGGTCCTTTCCAACTCAGGACATTCTGTGATTCTCTGACCCTGCAGCCCTGCTGCCACTCTCAAGCGTCACTGTGCTGAGAGGTGGCACCATCTCCAGTCAGTGTCTGTTGCTGGATTTTGGAGGGGCCAAAATCAATCCCAGATCACTGGGAAAGCAGTGGAATTTATCTCTGTACCATTCAGGACTCAGCATTACATTGGCACACGTGGTTCACTATTCAGGCTGGAGGTTTCAAGGATGCAGGATTTATTTTGTGTCAATCCTGATGAACCAAGCATGCATTGGAGTTAGAAAGTAAGTTTTTCAGGAGTAGCTTTAAGGAAGAGCCCTAGGGGTGCTGGATTTGTGTGTGGGTGAGGGACCTCTCCCTACAGAGGATCACTCCAAAGGAAGAAAAACCAGGATGGAGGTGACAGGAGATGAGAAGTGCAAAGTGGTGTGAGGAAGCCAATGCTGTGCTTGTACAAAGAGCCAATATTGATACAGATGACAAGGCAGCACGTTGGAGATAAAGGCAGGGCTGAGACTGACAGCCGTGGGAAGAAGGAAATAAAAGAAATTCTTTATTACATTGCCTGGCTTTTCCTGCCTGTGAGTTAAGAGCCTGGATCTGAATTAAATACCAAGGGAATGAGAGCTGCGTGGGGGGAAGAATCGGATCAGTCTGAGCCACCACTGTGCAGAAACAATGGGCAAGGGATATGAAACCAGGGAATTCCCCCCCTCCCTGCTCTTTCAAATGCATTTCATAGGATTTTCCTTTGTGCTTCTGCCTGGTGTAATGTCACCTTGAGCCTCTTCTGGTGCTGTTTCCCATCACCTTGTTCCCAGGCTGGCTTGTGGTCCTTGATTTGGTTTCCAGTGGATTTCACACTGGCAGAGGAATTAGAGTACAGTGGTGTGTGCTGCTTGTGTAATGTTGATGATTGCAGGCCAGCCAGTGTGCTACTGTTAACAGTATGGCTGGGGACTCTGTTTGAAGTGTTAATTAGCAGCAATTAATAAGAAGTGAAAAATTAATACCCTGTGTCAGCTTTCTTTGCTAGTTAGTTATATCAACACTAAAGCTCAGCGCTATTTTGAGGCTGGTGTTTGCATAAGAGTTTGGTCTTGTTGTCACATGCTGTTGGGAAAATACTGAAGTGCTCTCCTATCATAACTGGTAAACTTGTTATTCCCAAAATAAGCCAAGTAATGGCCTCTGATAGATCCAGTTTCCTTGGGACGTGAATGCTCTCAACATGACGTTTCAAAATCAGTTAAGTTGTCCATAGCTTAAGCAAAAACTACATTAAAATAGAGTTTGAAACCCCAAAAATGTTGATGATGCTGCTGAATGTGCCTCAGAGATTCTCCAGTTCCTCCTTTTAATTGAAGTGGGCTCAAACCCAGTCCCAGATGGGGCCACTGAGAATGGCTCCCAGTTGTGTTGCTGATACCTTGGGCAGGTTCCTGCTGATTTGCCCATCCACTTTCCATTTCTCATGGGAAATTCCATAATCCAGGAGTTTGAGTCCCTCTCACGGGTCTGGTGAAAGATTTGGGGCTTGGCTGTATAAAAAAAAAAAAGCAAAAAACAAATAGTGTTGTTGTCTGATTGGGCACCTTCAGCTTTTTGTCAGCTCATAACTCTGTTTTATCAGCATCATAGAAGCATCACAAGATTTAACTACAATACCAAGAGGATTATGTTTCTTCTTGGTATTTATATTGTTACCCCTGAGCTCTCTTTAAGATGATGGATTTGTTGTGTTTAAATTGATACCTCTGTTTCTCTCTGTTCTTTGAATTTTTTTGGTAGACCCAGGTTATCTTCCATCCTTGTCTAGTCCCTGGCAAAAATTAAAACAGCCATATCCCCCCAAGGTTTAGCTTCAGCTGGCATCTCCCCTCCTCTCACATTTAACAAGCTTGATGTAAAGTCCTGATACTTAGCTAATTTATTATTAATGATATTTACAGAAGTGTCTCTATCAAAGGAGAAGTGGGTTCTTTTTTTGACTTTCAGTAAACTGACTGCTTCTAGTTTCGTGGTTAATTGAAACTTAATATACACTGGGGATGAGTGATGCGTATGTTCTGAGGTTAGCTGCACTCAGAATACTCGGAGTCTATAATACACTTAATTCATTAGCAAGTCTCATGTCAACAAAGAATAAAGATGTAGTGCTGTAGTGGCCATGGCAGTGGGAAAAGGGTCATATTTGTGGAGTACTTAATGTATGCTGAGCACTCTGTGAAGAGACCAACAACCATATTGCCCTGAGCTGGGTTATGATGTTCATGTTTTAAAATACTTCTTTTTTCTTTCATGAGCAGATTCCTTTGGGGAGGGGAACAAAAATTTCTAACTTTACCTGAACAACTTTTGATGGAGGTCGAATCACCTGCCTTGGTAATTTGCTTCCACCAGTGATTTTTCTGTGAAACACCCATGGCTTTTGCAGGTTTTAATTGCAGCTGTGATTGCTCCAGCAGACAGTCCTACTAATGGATATGAGACACTTGACATGCTCCTCATCTTGTTCAGTTCTGATATAACTGCTCACACACATCCATTTCTTCTTTCAAATTGCCATAGGAGCAGCCTTAAAAACTGGGAGTGAGAAATCCACAGCAGAACGCTCTCCTCCTTTCTATTTTATAACCATCATATCTAGTCTTCTAGAATATGCCTCCAGAGTAGTAAAAGTTGAAAAAATCCCATATATTTTTACAATCTTATTACATCCTGCTTTGCCTGGCCTCTGGCAGTAAACTTCTTTCCTACTTTTAGTCACACGTTTTGCAGAGCAGTTGGCTCTGGTGCTGCCAGCACAGTCCTCTCTGTCGTGCAGGATTTGAAGGCTCCACTAATAAACAGGACTAGTCCTCCCCATCAGATATTCTGGACACACACCTTCCCTACTGCCTGGCTTTGCTTCAGCATATCTTGTGTGAATAGCTGGTTCCCTCTGTGCCCATAACCCCAGCTCTTGGTTTCTCTTTTTCAGTCGTCCTTTGACACCTCGTAATTCATCAGCATCTCAGAGTTTTACTGAAAAGCTCACTTTGGAGTTGTTTTTAATCTATTCCTAAAGGTGTATCTTGGGGTGTTGCTTGTCTGGTGGCCTAGTGTGGCTAGAAATACAGTTCTCATTTAGTCTGGTGTCTGATGCAAGATCTGATCAGCCTGGGTGCCCTTCCTCATACTGTTTTTCATTTCTGTGCATTTGAATTTACTGTGGTCACTGCTACTAGAAGAAACTCCTCTGCTAACACAACCCAATTTAAAATCAGCTAGTATTTCCTGCCCTGCATATTAAAACTGGTACAGTTACCTTAGGTCAGTCCTCATAAACAGTTGCAGCCAGCACTATTTCATGAAGGTATCTGCATTTTGCATGCTCAGTTTTATTTTCTAGAGTTACTCCAGTCTCTTTCTTATGAGTATCTTTGCTTCAGTGTTTCCTCTGTTTCATTATCACAGATCTCCCCCTTTGGAAATTTGAATATTTATGGAGTGAAATACATCTCACACAGCGTTAGTCATCAAGAAAACCCCTGGAAATCAGGGGCTGAAGTGGCTGGAAGATGGTGGAGATGGTTTTTTAGCATGGGTTGTGCTGCCTTGTGGGTTCATTCTTCTCTCTCTGTTGGTAGCATTGGGAGCTGGAGGGAACTTTGAGATGTGAAGTCTCTGGATGCTGTTTATTGCCTTATTATCTTCTCTGTTGTAATTATTTTTGCTGTTGCTCTTATGATATTATTGCCACTAAGGTCCTTTGTTGTGGTTTTCATCCAGCTCCAGCTTCAGGCTGGAGACAAGAGCAGGATGGAAGGGTCACCATCAGAGGGTCATAGAATTATTTAGGTTGTGAAAGACCTCTAAGATCTTTCATTCCAACTGTATCAAGATGGGGTGACATGAAAACCATTGGGAAAGGCTGAGGGGATGGAATGGGTTGGTGTACAATAAATCACTCACTGCTTTTTTTTTTTTTTTTTTTTTTTTAATTTTCACTGTAGCTTGTCCTCCTTGCTGCAGGATGAATTAGGAAGGCAAAGCTTCTTCCTCTGAGCCATGGAGACGAGGGCATCTTTCATTGCCAGCATGAGAGAGACCCAGCAGCTCTCCCCAGAGAAGGATCCCAGCCCAGCCAATGGTGATGGGGAACAGTTTGATTCAGGTGAGCTCCCCTTCACCCCCACGAGTCCTTGTCACTGCTGCAGCTCCTCACAGGTAGAGCTGGGAGTCAGGGAGGCATTGGGAATGGTTGTACAGCTCCAAGCCTCTTTTTGGGTCTTAGGGATTGGACTGTGTTCTGTGACTGATGGGAAATAGGAGCTTTTCTTCTTCTGGATCTCATCTGCAGTATGTATCAGCTATTCAAAATTTAAACAGCCTTGGAAAACCTTTCCCAAGGCATCATATTGTGTTCTCCCAGCTTCCCCAGCATTTTTTATTCTGTTGAAGTTTTGTAGTTAAGAGAGACAGAACAAACATTCAGAAATTTACAGCATTTCTGCTTTGTTTTGACCTTCCCCCTCATTTCCTTCACTATTTTTTGGAGTGCTTCAGTTGAGGGGGCTTCACAAGCACTGAGGAGAGGAGAGCTGGTCACACATTGTCCTTGTGCTCATGACTGGATGCTTTGTAATGCTCTGGGATGGGCTCCTGAAGCTGTGAGGATCTGCTGTGCTAAACTTGGGTGTTCTATGGTAGATGCAGAAAAGTAAATACTACATTCTGGTGATTTTTGATGGAATCAGATGCTTTAACTTCCCATATGCAGCCTTAGCAGGAGGAGACTGTGTCATATGATGGAAAAGTACATTATGGCTAGTCCTAACCTACTTTCTTTCTGAAGCCAAGCTTTTCCCTGCTTCTCCCTCAGCACGTCAGAAATTCGGTCACTCAGCCTTCAGTTTCCTCACTTCTTGTAGCAGCTCAGTGATTTTCCTGTTTCCTTGGTCACCAGATCCTTGGATTTCCAGATTGGACATGTCTGGGCTGGTCTAGTCACCACTGGATCTATCTGTGGTAGAGAGATAGGAATCTCTAAGATGAGATTCAGTTGGCCAACCATAGACATTTTTTTTTTTTTTGGGAATGAGTAGAAGTGCCCTGCAATGCCTAAATTTTGGTGGGGATAAGGATTTTCATGGGTCTGCCAAGGCTGTGCCAGAGGTCTGTGGTTGATCAGGTGTCTGTGTGTCTCCCTCTCCCCACACCTGTTGTGGGAGCATTTCAGTGCTCTGTTCACTCAAAAAGTCATGTATGTATATCTAAGTGCAATAAATAAGATGTCTAAGCAATTTGCCTTAAATACTTTCTCCTATGGTGAAGCCTGGGGAAAAAAAAAAACTGTGTTTCCGGAGCCACAGGGTTTGGGTCTTTTATCCCTTTTTTTTTTTCCATAGCTGAACATTCCAGGGGGCTGTTAACAGGTGGAACAGTTGCATTTTTATAGTGTCAATGTATGAGCACTTTAAAGCCATTGAGAGGCTCGCAGATAATGACTTGTTGATTTTATTTGTCATCCTGGGCTTGTTTATACATCACCGTATTGTAAACCAGCCAGCCTTGACTCTTTCATTAAGAAAAAGCTCTGGACCTAAGTAGCAATAATTGGAAAGGGAGCTGGTATGTAAAATAGGTTTAATGCCAGATTTATCACCTTTCAGGGTGTCCTGTGCTCCTCAGCAGTTGGGTTTTTGTGATGGATGAGGAGATTTGTGTGCAGCCCTGTTGCATGTTTGGGGGGTGTTGGGTCCTTCGGGCTGGTCTCATCCCTGTGCCGCTCTGTGTCTGCTCTGGATGCCCCCCTGCCAGAATTCCAGCAGGGAATAAAGTCCATTAAAAAACCATTTTGAAAACATACAGTCCCTTCAGAATCCGTTGTGGTGAAATGAAGCAAAATAAACCACTGATGCTGTGATAAATGAGTACTCTGACATTATTTTTACAGACCTTGTAAAAGTAATTTCCTGATAAAGTCTGCAGATAAAACATGGTAGAGGAGCCAGGCTGGTGATGTGTCAGAGAGGAATGAGCTGACAGCGAGGGAAGGCTGCAGCTCTCACTCTGCCTTGCCTCTGGGCCTTGAAACCTCTTTATTTGGGTTTAGAAAGGAGAAATCTGGGTGGCATTTTATTCAACAGGTGGTGGTATGAGTTTTGCTGGGGATGTGAAAGAACCTGCCAGTGCGAGTCTCTGTGCTGGCCTGTGGCAGAGTAGGTCAGGGTGAATAAGGTTGTGAAGGACTTGATGCATCCACAACTAGCATCTAGTTGTATTTGTTAAAAAGCTTTTTCCAAATTTTGGAGAAGACTCTGACCCCCATGGAGACATTACTCCTTGCAAGGGCTGGGGATTATGCCCTAAAATGACTGAAAACCTCTGTGGAATGAATCTTACCTGTAAGAATGCTGAGGAAAGCTGGAGAAAAGGAGACACGTGCTGAAGGAGAGACTCACACAGGAGATTAGAGCAAAAACAGGAATAAAAACTGAGTACACAGAGAGCATCCTGGGCAGAAGGAAAGGGAAATGCTGAAATGAAATCAATGTGATTGATTTCAAATGAAAGTGCCTGACCAGGAGAGAAGATAGCCCAGGGCTGACTTGAAAGCCATAGAATCACAGAATTATTAAGGTTGGAAGAGACCTCTAAGAACTTTGGGTCCAACCATTCCCCCAGCACTGCCAAGAGCACACACTAAGCCATGTCCCCACGTGCCACATCTCTGTGCCTTTTAAATCCCCCCCCCAGGGATGGTGACTCCACCACTGCCCTGGGCAGCCTGTTCCAAATGTCCTGTCCATGTCCTGAGGTGGAGATGCCCTTGGGATTGTTGGAACAGCCCATCCCAACCCCACAGACACAGGTGGATGCAGGGACAGGGGGAGATGAGGCAGGGGGAATGATGCACTTCAAGCTTTTCATGTCAGGTGCTTCTGACCTTTGGTGAGATGGAGATTGGTTGTGCTCAGGGTAAAAAGTTGCTTAAGCAATTTTAAGCCTGGAATGGATAATCATATCTGCCCATCTACTGATGGACTAACATAACTTGGTTTTAGAGGCTCAGCCTTTGGAAGCTCTGCACACAGCTCTTCTCTATAACATTAACTCTGCAGGGTTGCAGGCATGAAGGCTGAAAAATATCCCTGTTCATCTAAATGGCCTGCCTGCATGATACAGAATTTTTACACCAAGTTCCTACCTTGTGGTTAAGTTGTAGCTTATCATTCAGTCAAGGTTGAACAAACCCCTCATTCTGGGTCAGATATCTCAAGCAGAGCCAGCTTCTGAGCCTGGAGGTTTTTGCAGTGATTGCAAAAATCAAAACAAAGCCCATTCTTTATTCTGCCATGAATTTGTCTATTTTTGGATTGTAATCATGGAATTGGGTTGTTTCTTGCTGAGTTGAAGAGTCATCTGGTAGCCTCTTTATCACTGGAGTAAATGTTGATTTGCATCTCCATATTTAAGAAGATGATTTGAGTTTAGGGCAAGGAGTCAGACTTAATGCAGCAACATGCAAGTGTTTAACAGTGTTGACAGCTCAGCTTTGAACTCCTAGACAGATCTTTACCCTCTCTACCAGCTCTGTCTCAAAAACCCTCTTCTGATCCCCTTTTTTCACCCTCACCTACGTGGGTCTTGCTGCCACAGGCAGCAAATAAAAACTGTGTCTTCCCCTTTTAATAATGAGAGATTCCCTTTGCACAACATGATTTTCTCTGGCCCTGGAAACTGGAGACCTGTAGCAATAATTGCAATAAATTAACCTAGCCTTTTTCTTCATAAAACTGTCTGGGGAGGGTTCTTAATTCAGTTTGTCGTGAGTCACTTTAATTACATCATGACCACACTGATGAATGTTCGGGCAGGTAAAAGGTCTCACAGAGTTTGCCTGATAAATGCTTATTGCAAAGAGCTCATTGCTAGACTGTAAATATTTTTGCTCTGGGGATGAAACTGGGCTTGCAAGATTGCTTGGGAACGAAATGAAAACAATCAGATTTGGCTGATTTTCTGTAAGTGAAAGATTTATTTTTAATTATTGCTGGGTGCCTTTCAGAGATGGTTTGGGGCCTTGGCTCTGCTTCAGTGTGGTTACAAAGGAAGAAAAGGAAGAGTGGTCATGTCCAGCCCTTGCTGTGGGGAGGGATTGTGTGGATGGGGGAGAGAGGACACAGAGCCCCAAATCTGAAGGGGAGCAGGGAGTAAGAAGGCAGTGGGGATCTAGTGAGGTTTGGAGAAAGCAACTGTAGCCTTGGGGGAAAAGGGTTTATCTGAAATTTATGGGTGCAGTGATGCTGAGGAAGGATAAGGGGTGGCAGGAGTGAAAATGGGTTTCACTCATTCCAGGGCCTGGGGTGTTTGGTCTACACTTGGCTCAGCCAACAGAAGCATCTTCTAATTTATCACTGGGACACTGCTGTAATTACCAGTGCTGGGGGAGCCACTTTGAGGGCACAAGGACATTGCACCTCGGTGATGGTGGGCAGGCAGCCACCTCCCTCGCAGCCAGGGAGTCATCAAATGCAAAATAGAAGAGCACAAGTGCCTCTTGCAGTCTATGACAGTTTTGTGCCCCCACTGCCATGGAAGCAGAGTCATTTCTGGTCTCAGTGTTGGCTGCTAAAACCCCAGAGTCTGCTGAATTCATAGTAAGAGCTGGTCAAAACACAGATATTTAAAGCAAGCTTTCTGTTTTCCCTTCTGTTGATGTTTATACTGGTTGCTATTCTCACCCTGAACTCTTTGACACAACTTTTGCCTTCTTTGGCTGTGTTTTAGACTGCTTTTCTTTCTCTCATTTTTAATTTTTTTTTTTCTTTTCAACAGATGAGGGCTCCAGCATTGAGGACACAGACTTCAACTGGGATGAGTTCCTGGAGGAAACAGGAGCCAGTGCTGCTCCCCACACCTCCTTCAAACACGTACGTGCTCCCTCTGAGCCTTGTGGGTGTTGTACACCTTCCCTCTTCTGCTTTTCAGGGGTTCCCTGGAGAGCTGTAGTGGAGTTTTCCCATTTTGGGGAGAAATTGTCCCTCCACACATGTGACAGCCTGAGTGGGAATAGCCCCCCAGCAGGTGTTAGGTGACCTTGGTGTGTTTGCAGTCACAGATTGGAGTTCTGTGTCTGTGCCACTCCCTTATCCTCTGCCTTTGCATCAAGTTTTCCATTTTTGAGGGGTTGTGTTGCTCTCCTTTTGCTTGTAATGCACTCATTTTTTTCCCTTCACCTGTTTTCCCCTCTGCATTCGTTGTTGTCCGTGCCAGCCTGCAGAGATGAATCTCACAAGAGTGTCGTGGTTGCCCAAAGCTCCTTTTAATGCCTGATTTACTGACTGGCAGAGTCACTCAGCACCAGAGTTCAGTGTGGCTCGTAGGAAACCATCTCTCCTGGCTGGAGGTGCTGTCTCAGCAGTGTGGGGAGCAGGGACCTGGGCAGGTGCTGCTTTTCCTGGGTGAACATGGAGCGTGCAGGCAGCTGTGGTAGTGACAGGTCTGTGCTCTGCTCTGTGTCTGCACCAGCAGCATGTGAAGGCACCTCTGGAGATCACCTGGTCAAACCACCTTTGTGTCCAGGTAATTTTGTGGCTTGTTTTGTAGTGCTAAAGGAGCTGCAGGGGTGAAAAGCCTCTCTTTTATCTAGTCTGAAAAACCAGTACAGTCCTCCATTCCCTATTTTGCTTTCATTTTAACAACAGTTAACCCAGAGTATTGCAGGATGAAGGACCATAATTCTCTATATTGGAGATTTGCAGGGCAAAGCTTATTGTGGAGTTCATTCTTGGTCCAGCAGCTGCTTGGAGAGAGCATCTTGTCGCAGATTTCTGCTCCAGGCTCAAAGTAGAAAGTTTTGTGCTTCATGAAGCCCTTAAGAATGTCTTCAGTTGTGTAGAGATGCCTTGCTGATCCTGCTGACTGCAGTGTCTCACAGCACCTCAGTCCTGGGAGTGTCACTGTGGAACAAATTGGTGCTGGGAACAGCCCTTGGTGACTGCTTCACAATCTGAAACTTCATCCTCAAAAATCTGGCCAAAAACCTGAAAGCTGTTGGAGAAGATTGTATTATCTGTCTGTGTGATTCTCCTCTTGATGTGATTTCCAGTCACAAGTCTCTTGTGCCAGAGTATCTTGTTGGTGTTCTGGTGAGCACAGGGAGAGAACCAACAAATGAATCAATCTCTGCAGGCATCAGGCTCAGGTGCTTTGAGCTGCAGCTGCCAGTGTGTACTGGGAGGAGGCCAGGAGATCCAGTTTGTACTGGGACATGGGCTATTCTGTAGCCTGGATTATTTATGAGCATTGCTGAGATCCTGTTTTAGCACTGAGTAAAGCAGTGCATGTCACAGGCCACCCTCAGTGTTAGAGCATGTCCAGAGGTCCCTCTCAGTTGTTCTGTGACTCTGGGCATTCATTCTGCTGGAAGTGCCCACACAAGGAAAGGCACGTGGAGTGCAAATGATAAATGGTTTGGCTGGGCAGCCCTTGGGGTCAGAAGCTGGAGTTGCATGAGTGAGGGATTACTGCTGGTGGGCCACAGGAGTTTTCTCAGCAGCTCAGCATCCCCACATCTGTGAAATCCTGACCATGTTATATTTGTCTTTGTAAATAAAAGAGTCATTTAAAACTGCCATTTCTGTTGGAAAGCAATCAGAGACAAGCTTACTTAGAGTTATAATTCCTCTGGATTCAGTAGCTGATAAGGTTCTAAGAAACCTGTGACAACCTGTCCTTAAATATCTCCTGAGGAGTGGCAGGTTACATTTTGGATGGTTTTGTGAAGACAAGGCTGGCACCTGACCAATGTACTGGCATCCACCTCTTCTTTATCAGCAGCAGCTAGAGGCATCCCACTGCTCCTTGGAACACAGGTTGTGCTACAGCAGGCCCTGGTGTTCATCAGCAGTGTCCCAAAAGAGATGCACTAACATCTCCAGTGTCCTGAGGCAAGTTACAGGTGACCTCTCACTGCTGAGATAAGTGGAAGTGACATCTCCATCAGATGGCAGGACAATGACCCAGACTATTTGCTTCTTTCAGTGGCAGGTCATACCTCGTTTTCCCTGGTGCTGGGAGGGGGAATTGGGTGAGGCTTGAGCTGCTGAGGATGGGTGCAGTGGAAATACTCTCCTGGTGCAGCATTCAGCCCTTGATGCTTGTCAAGCCTCTAGAGGTGCTTCAGTGTTGTTATGTGGCTAAATATTGTAGTTGGGCTTAACTCCTAGAGGTGCTTTGTACCTGCCTTTCAGTGTCCTGTGATTTGCCTGGTGGAGCTGTGCAGTGGGAAATGAAATTTCATTTGAGTTATGCTGACTGTATCCAAGGCATTAGGGACATTTAGGGAGTGAAGATGATTGTCAGTCCTCTCTTGGATGTAGTACACCTGAAGGTGCCACTCCTGCACTTTAGAGCCTGTGGGACTTGCATGATGGGATATGAGCCAGTGAAGTAGGAGTAGAACTGCCCAGACAGGTGAAGAAGGAGCTGGTTGGATTGAGAAGCACAATCAGCTCATGTCCTATCCCAGGGCTGCTCTTTAAGGGCAGCATTTCCAGGGGAGGGGAGGGGAGGGGATCTCCCTGCAGAAAAAGTAACACCATCATTCCTTTCTCATTTTGCAAGGTTGAAATCAGCCTTCAGAGCAGTTTCCAGCCAGGGATGAAACTAGAAGTGGCCAACAAGAGCAACCCAGACACGTACTGGGTGGCCACCATCATCACCACGTGCGGGCAGCTCCTGCTGCTGCGTTACTGTGGCTACGGGGACGACCGCAGGGCAGACTTCTGGTGCGACGTGATGACAGCAGACCTGCACCCCGTGGGCTGGTGCACGCAGAACAACAAGGTCCTGATGCCACCAGACGGTGAGTCCTGCCTGCTTTGTTGGGGTCGTGCTCTGGTATTGGGCTGTGGGCTCACCTCCAGGTTTCTGGCTGGTCTGGGATGGGTACTCCGGGTCCTCGGCTGGTGTTGGGTGATGTGGGCAGGGTCGTGTCCCCACAGGGCCAGTCAGCCTCCAGCCAAAGGCATTTTTGCCCTAGTTGGTAACAACAGAAGGCACTTCCATAGGGAGATGTCTTTTTACTGCTGAACTGTAATGCTGTGATTTTCACTTTGGGGAGAAAACTGTCCTGTTCTTGTAGAAAGGAGGGGTGAAATTCAAGAGTGAGAACAAACTAAAATAAGCAAGATCAGCTTGACTGTAACCAAAATCAGAAGCTGACTTTGCACTCCAAAGTGCTTTGCCCTGAAAGTTCAAAACCTTCCATCACCAGACTCTTGCAGCTCTTAATTCCAGTGGTAGATCAGTGTGATTAAAGATAGCAGAATTTGATCATTATTCATTAGGGCATGTCCTGATTGGCAGCTCTTAGGTGCACAAAAGCTGAATGGAAGTGTTATAGGTTCCCGAGTGGCCCATGTGTAGCAGTTTGTTAATAATACAATTTGATCCCCAGTGTATAAAAATATAAATATATATATATATATATCTGTATATACAGACTATGTGCATCAACAGAGCATCTGTGGTGTATCCTTGCTACTACATTGCTCCAAGCAGAGGCATATTGTCAGTGTTGCTCCTAAGTATTCCTGCCACATATCCCATTTATTCTGGATCAAGGGAAGAAGAGATGAGTGTTCAGCCTCCAGCTTGTGCATACATTTAAGGAAAGTCTCATTTAAGGGCTCTGCTGCTGAAGTTACTCTTTCCCTTTCTGCTACGTGTGGCCATTGGAAATAGTGCATGTGCCAGTTGTGTGCCATGTGAGAGTTCTCCTGGAGTAAGTGTTCCCTGACTTCCTCCTGAAGTGAGCTGTAGACACAGTCTTTGAATCAAGGCTGACATTTCCTGCCTTGCATGTGCCCAACTGTGAGCTAAACTTGTCTTTTTGTTCTGGTCTGTGTGTTTTGAATAAACACAAGATTGATTGCTTTAAAAAAAAAAAAAAAAAAAAAGTCTTGAAGATAAATAGGGCTGAGAAATCTCTTGGCTTAGTACCAGTAAATCAAGCTGATGTGAGAGGGGTTGAGGTATTTTATTTTATTGGCCTCTTAAACTACATTTTATTATGTGGATTACAATCAGCAATACCAGAAAGGTGTACAGTGCTGCAGACTAAATCTCAAATGTGAGGGTCAGTGGGGTAAGAGAATTTACTGAATGTCATAATAGAAAATAACAATTCCCTTGTAACCTGAGGCAACTGCTTTTCAGGGATCTGTTGGAATTTGCCCTTTGGGTCGTGACCACTCTGTGTGAATTGCCTTGCTTGAGTGACTGCAAGTGTGCAGTGTGTCCTACATGCCTTCTTCACTGGTGGGTGATGTAACTGAACACCAGGGTGCTCAGTGTGGGCAACTTCCCTGTTAGTTCAGAGGGGTTTTTTTTTTTGTTTATTTTCCCACTCCCATTTCCAGTGAATAAACTTTGTTGAATATGTCACAGTATAATTTTCAAAAAGAATAAATTAAATACATGGGTTGTTATTTCAAAAGAGATTTAAGCATTTGAGAGCTTGGCTCATACTTTGGAATGAGGCATCTAAAATGCCCAAGGGGATCTGAGCCTTCGGGACTTAAAAAACATAGGACCGGTGCACTGGTAAACGAGAAACTGATGTTCTCTATGAACTCTGTGGATATTTTTTAAAACCTCTTTATTTTGTTGTCAGACTTTTGGGAGAAACAAAAACCAGCTTTAAATTGCACAGACCCAGTTCTGAAGGCATCAGTTCTGCACATCTTGATTACACTGACTGTATCTGTTGGCTAGACCATGCAAACAAACAGCATGGCTGGGGCTGGTTGTTTGTCATTAGGCTGTGATTTTAATCAGGGGCTGAAGGCTTTGGTTAAAAAGCAGAGTTGCCAAAATGGACTTAAGTTTAACAGCCAGAATGACAACACTGGGACAGTGCTTTCTTTCTGCTCACGAGTCAGGCTGGACTGACGGGTGCTCATCTCGTAAATGTGATGCCAGACAAGAATGGTAGAGTGATGGGACAAAGAATTTCATTAGATGGGAGAGAGATGCAACAAAATGGGCTGGTTCAGTTCAGCAGGTCAATAGAACTTGATTTAAAGTCCAGCAGACACAGAGCTTTTAAGAGGAGGCTGCCAAATAATTGTAGTTTATGATCCAAATCAAAGGAAGTTGATTAATTTGCAGACGGCTGCTCCGTTATTTATGGGGTGACGTTAGTTGCATCATGGTGCCTGTGGCCTGTGAGTAAAATGTCAAGTCATGTTCTGTCCTCCTGTGACGTGATGGTGCAGTCACCACATCAGGAATACCTGAGGTGGCAATAAAATGTCTTGGTTTATGGCAGGATGCTGTGAGTGCACGTGTGCCTGTGAGCTTCACGCTCCAACCCCCTCCTTCACAGGAAATCAAAGGAGTAAAATTGTAGTTACTTCAAGCTTTGCCATTAATTATATTTTTCTCATTACAAATCGGTGTGTAATTTGAATTGCAAACTCAACTATCCTGGCAGAATAGATCTGTTTACCATTCAAAGCAAAATGAAAATTATTTAAATTAGTTAATATAGAACTCATTTGAATGAATTGGATGTTTATTCATGAACTAGCTGAGGCAAGTGTGAAGCTGTCCTTATGGTCTGTAGCTTTGGCACTGATCAGCTCTAATGTCACGTCCTGGGACAGAGATTTCTTCTTTATTGCATATTAACTGTGGTGTAAGCAGTGGGTAACTACAGCCTGATGTAGCTGAGTGTGAAATTTTCATCCCTCCTGACAAGGCCCTTCAGCAATTGTAATTCACACGAGGTAGAGCAGCCTGCTTCCAAGTTCACTGGCAGTGGCAGCGCTGTGGTGGTGTGGGAGGCTTTGTTTCCTAGACAAGGAATGGGATGTGAGGTGGATTTTCCATCAGTTAGTTAAAATTTCCCCATTGCATCAGCCTGCATTGAAACACAGAGAGCATTTATCCCCTCCTGTGTCTTACCCAAAAACTCCCTTCCTCCTCAAAGTGCAGCTGTTTATCGCCATCCTTTGTGCCTTGGACTGAGCATCCTTCATCCCTTTTACCCACTGAACATTAAAAATTTAAGCCTAACTAAACTTTCCTGACTAGTGAAAGGAAAAGAGGTGTTCTGTTCATTTCCATGTGCTGTTTTTCCTCTGTTGGTGACAGTTGAGTTCATGGATGCATCCGCCATCGGGCGCAGGAGCGGCGTGGAGAACCTGACAAGTGTAGTAGCTAAATTATGCATTGTGAAAGAGCAGGGACGTCCTGTGATTGACACTCGGGGGTTTCTGTACAGATTGCAGATTTCCAGCTGAGCTGACAGAGCCCAGGCTCTCCTGGCACTGTTGTGATGCATCCTGGAATGAGCTAAAGACACCGGATGACGGGATTGTTTTGCACACTTGGAATTGCAGCAGTGGCTCTGCTTTGATGTTATTGACAGGTGGAAATTCAAGCAGGGCATTTCTGTGTGCAGATTTGTGAGCTGGAGGCTGTGGAGATGGAAAGAAACACAGCAGGGAGAGAACCAGGTCCATATTTTGATTTTGTGGTGGGCTGGAGCGGATGGGGAAACCTCTGAACACTGGCTGTACCTGGGCTTGGTGACCAAGAAGATCAATCACACTGTGATTCTGTGTAGGAAAGCAGCTTTTAGTTCCCTGTTGCATCAATACAATGAGGATTAAAGTTCAGAAGTCTGATCCTGGCTTGAAATAATCTTCTCTTTCATGGTGCTGAACTTGATAAAGTTTAGTCATCAATTATCCAATTAAGAGGGGTAGACTTTTGCCTGCCCAGGTTTTCTGTGAAGGCAAACACCATCATTTGGTTAGTATTTGAGACAGGTTTTCATGTGGCTCTCAGGTGAGATTAACTCCTATCCCAGATGTAGGCCAAAGGAAGGAAATTTCACTGTGGTTCCAAGTGCTGGGTCAGATTCTGGGCAGGATATGGTTGAAAAAGGGAGCTAAAACTTGTGTCACGGCATATTGGGTTGCCTTCAAATGACAACTTACTGCTTTTTTTTTGTTTGGTTGGCTGTATATATTATCATGTGAATCTATCACAGAGCAAAATCCTGCTCTTTGAGGTCAGCAGTGTAAAGGAGGGGAGAAATAAATCTGGTTGGCCTTGGTGAAATTTACAGCAGGATGATTCTGAATGGCCAGAAGATGGTCTGCTGTCTTGCAGGTGTGGATTTGATGTCTCTCCAAGGCACACAGAAGGCTTTTTTTGGGGTCACAGATCAGGGTGGTGCTGATGTGGCCCATACCCTTGGCTTTCAGCATCATTATTGGAGCTCCCTTGCTGAATGCAAAGCTTGTCCACGGGCTCTTAAAAGAGGGACACAGAGATCAGAGACAATGTTTTTGACAATGGATGTGGGTGTTCAGAGATTCCCTTTCAGAAAATACAGTTATGGATATAGTTGGGTGGTGTTTTTTGGTTTTTTTTTTTTTTTTAATGGAGTCATCTTCCCTCTGGTGATCTCATCCCAGAAGAAGTAAAAATTAAATTGTACTTGCAGGTAGAGGGATTAGATGGGCAGGGTAGACTTCTCCTTTTGCTTTTTTACTGGTATGGAGAGCAGATCTGGCCCCAGTTTAGCTCTTTCACCTGAAATATTACTTCCAAAGAGCTTGAGGCTGGAGAAAATAAGTAGGCATTCACTGAGCTTATGCTGTTTTACATCAGCTAAAAACTGGGCCCTCGAGCCAAGTAAAATGAAACTCGGAAATCTTCTTTGGCAGGTTGCACTGTCAAAGCCTGTGGGTGTTTCTAAAGCAGTATACAGGGCTGTTTCTTAAAATCTCTGCCTGATATTTATCCTGTTATTCCATCAAAACTGAGTTTAGACTAACCTAATGTAAATAGATGGCAGGATTTCTTTATTTTAAGTGCTGCAAATGACTCTTAGTACAGTGTTTTATGTGTGCTTTTCAAGTCGACTTCAGCAGCCTATTAATTATGCAGGGATGACGTTAGCATAAATAACTAGTCAGCAAATAAATGTCAATTAAATATTCTATTAGCATAGTAGGCAGCTTTATGCATTGGCATAGAACATTTAGCAGATCATACTTAATGAGCACATAAAAAAATAGATTTTTTTTTTTCCTTAGCTCTCCTGACAACAGCAAAGGAGAGGAGGTAAAAATGCTGGGTTTGGCTGAAATTTGCTGTAGTAGGAGTCAAGTCAGTTGATTCTGGTGTATCTTAGGAGTTTCCAGGAGCTGGAATTCATTGGAGCATGTCATGGCTTGGCATTTCCTCACAGCCCCTCGTAGCCCCTTGCAAACTTGCTCTTGAGAAAAACATTTTCATTCCAGCACCCTCAGTAGTTTTTCCTTCCCTTCCTTGGCATGACTCAGATCCCTCAGCCTGGGATGTGAAAATTCAAGAGTCTGCTCGTGGCTTGAGTGGCATCAGGATAATGTTGTCTTGATAGGGAAAATGCTCTTTTCACTGTGGTGTGAAACTGCAAATCTTTTTCATGTGCTACTGGCTTTAGTTACTTTCAAAAGACTTAGTACTGCCAAGTGAGGCCCTTTTGGGGTAAACTGAGCATAACAGCCCCCCACGTGTCTTTTGGGAATGTAATTAATTGTTGAGCTACTGTGTAAATGTGGCACAGCCTGCCCAGTGGGTCAGGCTTTGCAAGAAGTTTGAGTTGTAGACTTTATCAAATGCAGAGGGTTTTGGTCATCTCCAGGTCTGCTGGGCTTGAGGTCAACATTTTCTGGTTTGATTTTCCTTTTAATATAATTTTTCAGGTCCAGAGGCGTAACTGCAGAGAGCCTTGCAGGGATGAGATGCTGGCAGGTTTATTAGGTGGAGTGGGGAGTAGATGATTTATCCTGGTATTTCAGTTGTGAAACTCAGACAAAAAAAAGAAACACATCCTGAGTGGGAAGTGCGAGATGTGCACTGCTGTGGCTCTGTGAGAGATGGAGAAAATTGAGGGGAAAAAAACAATGTTTGGTTCAACAGAGGTCTTTTTGTTTAAAGTGTTTTGGGAGTGCAGTAGAAGTGGTCTTAGGAATGTGGACAAGACTGCCAGGTGCTGCAGGGACCCTGTGGGTCAGGTACGTGGCCTTGGGGCACTCTCAGCTCTCTGCTAAGGGGAAAGTTTACCCTGAGGCCAAGTCTCATCAGCTGGGGTCACTCTTCTTGCTTCTCTTGAGTGTCTGGTGGAACTGGCTTAGAAAAGTTCCTTTTTCCCCTTCTTGAAACCATAAATTCAAAGCCTCTGCTTTGTACTCGCCAGTATTTTCCTTCAGGAAAAAGTCAGCGTTTTTCCACTCAGAACCTTAGGGTGGCTGTCTTTGGTTTAAACACCCAAAAACTGTCTTGAGTTGAGTTGCAGCAGACTCAGCACCCCAAAAGTGGGTGCTGGTCTCTCCTTGTCCCTTTGGTTGGGTTAGATTTTGTCTCGGGAGGTTTTGGCCTCTCTTTGTGCATTCATCTTGAGATTCTTCTCCTCCATGCCCCATGAGATGCTCTTGTGCCTGGGGAACCCAGCCCTTGCTGAGGATCAGGCATTAGAAGAACTGAAACCATGCAAGATTGTTTACTTTTCCAGTGGAAAAAAGAAAGCCCAGAGCTCGCACACGAAGTAGGCTCTGTTTATTAAAAGCAAGAAAAGAAACACACTTTTATCAAAACCTAATTTTCCAGTAAGAAGCCGTTTCAGCAGAAACATGCCCAGCAAGCCTAGTTTCCAGGGACAACAACATCTGCTTATACTGGATTTATATTTATTTATGCTCACAAACAAATGGAGGAAGGGAAGAAGGAGGCAGGCCTGGCCAGACAGCCTGTGGTCCAGCGAGGCAGGGATGTGTGCAGTGTCTGTGGGCACCAGAACTGCTCAGGAACCTGCAGTGCACTTCAGGTGCCTGTTCTGCACCTGTATTTGGGTGCTTTTTTTATCATACAACCCAAGAATGGTTTGGGTTGGAAGGGATCTTCCTGGTCTCATTCCAACCCCTGCCACAGGCTTCTACAGAGCAGAGTATTACTAAGGTTAATTTGGAAAAATCAGGATTTTGCCTACACCTAGATTAGATATCAGTGCAAGGCCTTAGAGGGTTGACAGTTTCACTGATGCAGTTGTCCCCTAATGCAAACCCTGGATTTTTGCAGATTTCTGGGTGGAAATACTTTTAATCTGTAGCTGTAGCCTGTCCTTGTTCCCGTACTGGACTGAGCCATGTAGCCAGCAAACCTTGTAAAAAATATTACTTAGTTTTACAGCTAACACTGAGGATAATGCAGCACTGTTTACTCTAGTGTGTTATTAACCCAGCTCGGAGCACGGGTTTAATCTGGAGGTTGGCTGGCAGCCAAGGAAGGGTTCAAGAAGTGGTTTTCCAGTGGATGAGGTTTGAAAGCCAGGGACTCAGACATGGCCCTACTGAAATGAATCCACTCTCTGCCTGCTTTTCCCTCGCTTGGGTGGACTCTCTGTTGTGACTTTTATCTCCACATGCTGCTGCCTTCCTCCATAAAGGAGTGGTGCTGCCATTCCCACAGCAGCTGGATGGTTGGCAGCTTTGTGTGGGTCCCTTTTGGGTGGTGCAGGGAAGGCTGAGCAATGAATCCTGTTATGATTAAGGAAGCAGCACCTTGTGTACAAGCAACAGTAGAGCTGAGGATCAGGGATATTGCAATGAAAACTGAAAGCCTAATCCTTTTATAAACAGTCTGGAGGGGGGAGAAGGAAAAGCAGTGATTTTTCGGGGACTTTGACAAGTTATAAATATATCCTGAGTGAAACCAATAGTGTGGAGCTTTATGAAAGATTTAATGAATGAATATTTCATGCCCACATGGTGCTTCTTCTGTAAAGTGTGCTGTTGGTAAAAAGCAATAAACAAAGAACCTCCTTCAGGGTTTGTTTGGGCTTTTAAATTAAACTAATTTAATCAACTTTTTCAGTCAAGCTTGATATTAGTTCATTTCTGTACACAGCACTGTACTCGGTTCTGTTTGTTTTCTCCTGATACCTGTTCCGCTCTTTGGAAGATGCTTGAATACCAGAGAATGATTCATTTCATCCTGTCCTTATGGTGCATCTGGGTTTTCAAGGCAGAGAACTCCTGACTTTTCCCTAAAACCTGAGGAGCCATCCATCATGTACCATCACAGCTGGAGGTGTTTCAGGGCTCCAGCTGAGGTCATTATCCAGCAGGAAAATCACTTGAGCATGCTGGTCATTTCTGATTGTAAGCAAGTAGGATTTTTTTGGGTTTTGGGAGCCTTCAGCACCTACTTTGCTGCTGCTTGAAGGACTAGAACTAGCCCAAAGTGCTCTGGAATCTGGCCCCATATGGCCAGCAAGGCTTGGACACTTCTGCACTAGATATCAGAGATTTATGCAGGGAGATGGAAATTCTCTTCAAGCTCAGGCTCTTGGCAAGGCTTGATGAGTGTGCTGGTGAAGTTTCTTTATGGTTGGCAGTCATGACAAATGGCCAGGAGGAAATCAGGGTATGTGATTAGGAAATCAGGGTATATTAGCTCTGTGTTCCATGTCTTTTACAATAATTTCTAAAAAATCCTTGAGGATGTGATTTCTCCTTGGGAACAGCAGGACTGAAGCCAGTTGATGTTTTCACAGCTGGACCAGCAAGTGAAAAGCAAATGAGGCAAGTAGGGAGATAAAAGCAAGGGTGATTGGAGGAGTAGCACTAACTTTGGGAAGGCATCAGCATGAGTTTGGGATCCTCTCAACCCCACACTTTGTATGGAATGATGAGGCTGGTGTTGTGTGGAATGAGGCATTTCTTAGCTGCTTTTGCCATGAGAAGGTGCAAAAGTGCTTTTTTTTTCTTTTTTCTTTAATTTTTTTTGCTTCTGTGCAACCAGTTGATTTGGTAGTGGGCAGCTTTGGGAAGTGAAATTTATCCCTCTTGGGTGGATGGAGTATGGCCCCGTGAGGTTTCTCCTACATATGAGCAGGGCTTTGTATTAGAAGAGAGGTTGTGTTAGAAACTGAGGGAGTTTTGCTTCTCCAAACCCACACAGATCTGAGTTCCATTTTTTTTCGGTAGTGTTATTAGGCATTGTGTGAGATTCTGTCTCTCTAGATCAAGGCTCAAGCCCATTGCACAGCAAAAACATTAAACTTCAGCAAATACTGATGCAACAAAACTCCTTGCAAGTGATGCTGAGCTGGAGCAGCTGATTTATCCAGCCGAAAATGTTGGCAGAACCAATTTCTGCGGCAGCCTCTGATCCCCTGCAAGGAAAGCTCATTTCAGTGGGACTCAGGCTCTGTTCAGCATGCTTGGAGCACTTGAGGTGAGCAGCTGAGACCCCATGGCTGTGCCTTCTGTTGCTCATGATTCTGATCACAGTCTGCAGCCTCCACCGTGACCAAACCATTGGTTTTGAGCCTGATGTTTGCAGGTTGTGCTGGAAGAACAGAGATAGGGCAGGAAAGGAGTAATTGCAGCTTGAGGCAGAGACTGTGAATGAGGGGCTGCATTTCTAAGGAAATACTGCAGGAAAAGGCTGTGAGCAGACACCAGACTTTTCTGCAAGTAGAGATTTCCTGAGATTTCATCCTTCTTTAGCAGCGAGTGGAACAGGGTGGGTTTTTGGATGGTACCTTTGAGACCATTTCAGAAAAAAAATTCCCTTTGACAATTCTTGCAAAAAGCTTCTTTCATCCACTGAATGAAAAAGCAGAATCCTCATCCCAATATGTTCAAGTGCCAAGATGGAAATTATTTAATAATCAGCCTCTCTGAGGCTCCTTAAAATAAAAAAAAAAAAAAGTTTAAGAACTACTGGCCCTGTTGCTTTGAGTTTAACCAGTGTTTGACATCATCCAGCTCCTTGGTTCAGACCATGTGAATATGAAACAAAATGCAGAAAATTGAGAATCTGTTCAGTATTGAACAGAAGAATTACAGCCCCATTTATAGGCTTGGTGTGTTGTCACTGAGGAGACTACAGTGTCATTATTCAAGCAAACACCACTGACATGTGCACCTTGCTCATGACTCTGCAGATCCCCACACCTTGAATATCCAGCAGTGAATATCCAGAGTTGTTCTTCCACACTCACACCACGTCCTGGGACATCTGCTGTGGAGCTAAAAAACCCCAGAAACCACAGAAAAACGGGATGATTGACCCTGAAAGCATAACAGTGGGTGCAGACCACTCATTTTTGTAATTGTCAAGTTAATTAATGTCTGGCTAAATGCATTTTTAATAAAATACTGTTAAAAAGTTATTAGTTTGAGAGATTTTTAAATAGTCATTCTTGATAATTGAATTTAATTTCCCTTCTCCAGTCTCCTGTAATTTTCCCCAGAGGAGTTCTGGAATGGAAATGCCACCTCAACTGTAAGACTAGACTTCAGTAGTTAATGATATAATAGGTAAAGCATGGTCAAAGTTAATTAATCTCTAGTGGAGACATCTGTGGAGATGTAAAAAACCCCCATGTCTTTGATATTCTAAGTTAGACACAGTTTTGGGGTGTTCAGATCAGAGAAGGAGGTGATATTTTTGGTGCATTGGATAGGAACTAGGGAGGGTGAGTAGCACAAGGGATTTGATCCAGAGCATGCCAAAATTGAAGTGCACTTTTCTGCAGTGTACCTTTTTTGATCAGTTTGAATACTAAATTATGCCTTTCAGTCCTGAGCTGAGGGAGGATTTTCTGAGCTCTTTTAGGCCAAGGACAAACCAACATGTCCAGTGCCATGTCTTCAGCAGAGCTTTCCTTCAGGTGCACCTCGGATTTGTGAGGAACAGGCGCGGAGTGAATTTGGGAAGCTGCTAGTGGCAGATGCGAGCATCAGCATGATCCCGAGCCAGCTGTGACTTGCACTTGATTTTTCCTTCATTATGCATGATAATGTGGGCTCCCAGTCACCGTGGAAAGGGCTGGATTCCTGAAGCAGACCATATGCTCCTGGAGCCCGTGGAGGTGGCTGATAACACAGCGCGGAGGTTTAAGGGATGCTCCTATAAAGCATTTTCCTGATGACTACTGAAAATCAATTCTTCTAACCCAGATACCAAATTCTGGGTTAGTTCTGGCCCTTCTGCATGACATTGGAGAACTTTTGGTCTGAATTCCCAAATAATCTGTTTCTGTGTCTCTGTGTGAGTGCTCTCGCTTCCATTTGGACGCAGAAGGAATAAAACCCAGACCCACAAATGAGCTTAAGGACATGCTGAAACCCATTCTGATTGATGGTTTATTTTGTGTTGTGAGGCAGAGCATCCACCTCCTGCATTTGTAGCTAAAAAAAGCTTTTTTTTTCCCCACGCTGTCACTTGGGAATGAAGAAACAAGGGGAAAGTCAGCGTTTTTAAGTGTAAAAATGTAGCTACTTCCTAAAGTGCTGGAGTTGATGTAGAAGATTAATTATATCCAGGGGAAACCTTTCCAGACTCAGGAAGTCATCCTGCTATGTGTTGTACCAGTTTTACTGAAGAGGCTCTGCCATGATGAGTACAGAACCTAGAGAGGGGGAAATCCTGCAATTCTCCAGTGCCAAACAGCTCTGGGAAGGTCACTGAGGAGTCCCTGCCCATGTGAAGCATCTACACCCTGAATGTTTTGACTGCTGAAATTACCTTTTCCATAGATTCCTGCTTTGCTTTGAGCAGTTCTGCTGTTGACCTTGACCTTTTCAGCAGGTGAATCAGTTGGGAAGGTCTCTTCATGTAGAACATCTAAATTTATTTAGAAAGAAGCCAGAAAAACTTAAGAGGAAGCATTGTATGATGAAAATGAGATTAAGGGCTCACAAACCAGTTGAATGAACCATGGCTCTGCACTAATATTTGATTTAGCAGTGAAGGCATTTGGGTTCACTGGAGCATCATCATCTTCAGTCAGAATATCCCAGGTTGATGGAGAAGCTGAAGTTTTATAATTCAAAGGAAATTTAGAGCACTGTGGAAAAGCTGCTGCTGTTTCAGGTCCTGTAGCACATTGTTATTCTCACTTCACACATTGTCTTGCATAATGTTCCACGTTGATCTCTGAATCAGGTTTAAACTCTTCAAAGTTTCAGGGGATGTTTTTGATCCTGGGATTTATAGTTCAAGCCCCTTTTCTGTTTCCAAGTGAAGAAAACACATGTTTAGCAAGCACAAAATGAGCCTTGATGGAGCATTTCTTTGATGGTGTTGTGATGATGGTTATGAATTTACATTTTGTGCATAGGATGTTGAGCACCTCATGGGGCCTGGCTGTGCTTTGACTGTACCATTAATTTCGGGAAGGATGCACGATGAATGTTCATCAGGCCCTGCAGGTTCTGATTTGTGGTGCTCACATCACACAGCCGAAAGGCTCCGGAGTGATTAAACGGGAATCAGTCATTAGGAGCTGGCAATACAAATGTGATTAATTACAGAACGCACTGTAAATTGTGAAATGAGTTTGATGGGTTTTTTTTTGAAAACATATGTTTCTGCTTCATGGGGTGTCAGAAGTTGGAGTCGTGGTGAATGAGGCTTGTTTGCTATTTCCATGATAATTTGGGAGTGTGCTGGGTCATGGGAATGGTTAGATTTCCATTGTTGTCCCAAGCTCTGGGGGTAAGCAGAGAGATTTGGGGAGAGTCACAGGCAAATCCTTAAATCAGACTTTACAAGTCCATCTTGAAGCCCACAGCCAGGCTCTTGTACTGCCCAAGGTGTATCCTTTGAAGGCCTTCTAATAAATACCTTACTTTATTCCTTCAGGTCAGCCTCTTTAAACATAAGTTCCTCACTAACTCAAGCACAGTGGCACCAGCCTCCCCTTGAGTTCTGACAGTTTTTCAACAAAAAATCCCTTTTGCCTCTGGGGTGCATCTTTGTGCTGGGGGTGTCAGGCTGAAACTGGTAATGGCTTGCTTTTCACTTTGAAATCACTGCTGGGAAAAAAAAAAAAAAAAACATAGGAAAAAATTTGGAACATACTGCCCAGGGAAGTTGTGGTTGCTTCATCCCTGGAAGTGTTCAGGACCAGGCTGGATGGGGCTTTGAGCTACCTTGTCTAGTGGAAGGTGCCCCTTTCCACAGTAGGGGGTTGGAACAAGAGGATCTTTAAGGTTTCTTCCAATCCAAAGCATTCTAAAAAAAAAAACTCCCGTAATTTTAAGCATTAACTCAAACTTCAGTCCTTTTTCTTTTATTTTTTTCCAATTGGTGTTTCTTCTGTTCTGTATTAAACAGTATAATGCATCCAATAAACTGCAAGCATCATTCTCACTCATTCTCCTCTTTCTGTAGAATACAGAAAATAAAAAAAAAAAAAGAAAAGAAAAACCCAAAATCCCAACCACAAATCAGAAAGGATTTCTTGGACATCACATCCCTCTATTTGTCTCCTATGTTTTGACGCTTTTATTTGTAGTGGATATTTGCTGTAGACTGTTGGCACTACCAGGGAAAAACAACACAATTGTGCCGTGAACTGGTTTATGCTTTATGTAAGAACATTGTGCTGCTGTAAATTTGTTGGGTTTTGCAGAGCTGTTTACAAAGAATATCCTTCAGAAAGTGACCGTGGGGTTTGGGAGTGAGAAGAGTCACTTAGTATGGGGGATAATTGGATGGAGTTTGGAGGTGTGAGGTCAGAGCCCTGGGCAGGATATTTATACTGCAGTGACATCCCCGGATGGAATGGCCAATAAATTTTAGGAGGTGTTATGGCACAAAATCTATTTGGGGCTGGTCTGTGAGATCCCAAAGGCGCAGGGCATGGAGCTGCCTGTTGTGTCCATTGCCAAGGCAAGCCAAGGGGAGGTTGTTTGGTGTTCAGGAAACCTCCAGGTTTTCTTCCTTTCAATGTGTGGCATCAGTGACACCCGGGGCAATGTCATTTTCTGTGAAAGACCCCAGTTCGTACCCGCTGTTGGCATGAGCCAGTGTGTGCCCAGTGCTGCCCAGAAATACTGATTCAGCTCTGAACCAAGCTGGTGGCTGGCTTGCAATAGTTCTGGCTGTGGCTAGGAATTCTGACTTGCATGGGGATTTATCTAGGAATTTAGCATTTTGCTTTGTAGACACAGTTTTTTTTCCTCTTTTTGCGTTTCTGATGTGGAATTAGTACACAAGGAGCTGTGGACTGCTACAGGAAGACCTTATCAGAGTTGATGGCTGGGAAAGCAGCACAAAGATCCTCCCCCATGGCTTTCAAAACTTTTAAATTGGGATTTTGCAATTTCTGTTACATTTGTCTGGCTGTTTCAGTCTGCCTGCCACAGTAAATGTCTGCCTGCAAAGATGACTGAGTATCTTTTGGTTTTCACCCAGAGGGGCTACAATTTGGAAGGAAATAACCATACAAATGCTTGCTAAGTACAAGGAATCTGGTGTATGTATTTGTTTCTCACACAGGTGAATTCATAATCTTCTCATGCAGTCACTCTGAGCTCTGTGATCTGGTTTTGCTTCTGAGCACGTTGGTTAAGATGCTGATTTTCCTAAGAATAACAGCGCTCTCACAATGTTATTGCTATTATTCTTTTATCTCTATGGGATAAAAACTAATGTAGAAATTACAGTCACAATACCAGGTTCCCCCCTCTTTTCCCTGAAAGCTCCCAAACTGCTGATTTCACAAGGCCTTCATTAAGGCTCCTGGGTCTGGAGATTGGGAGCTGGAGCTCTCAGTGCTCGTGATCCATCTCTTCTGAGCCCTGGGCACGGTGCTTAATGCACACGGAAGGAAAAAATAATCAGGGAATGTGCGTGGAGGCTTGGGGTTAAGTGCCAGGAGCTGCAGAGTTTGGATGCTCATTTTCACAGTGAGCCATCACCCTAATGGTCATTGATACTAATGACGGGAGAACCCCTATGGTTATGTGGTGTGTGCAGAGCTTTCAAAATCCAGGCATTGCCTGGCTCTCAGAAATGCCTTTCAGGAACTCGGTGTACGCATCCAAGATCATTTAAGTTAGCCAGTCCTGATTTGTTTCTAAGACTGTTGTTGGCAACAATGAAATTTAGTTACCTTGTTTCTAGAACTGAGTGGGGCAGAGAGCAGTGTTAGTGCTGTTGTTTAAAGAGCGTGCAGTTTCTGTTTAGGTAAGAAATTTTGGAAGAGCACAAACCACTAACTCTGAGTGAAACACTCAGATTCTGGAGTTACACCTCAGGTTTTTTCCTAATTCATCACAGAGGTAACTGAGACTAAAATCAGCCCATTTTTGCCACGTTGGATTCTGTGACAAAATCAGAATAATCAGCCTGCATTCATGCCTGCAGATAAGTGACCCACTGTCCTAGGGTGACTTTATGCTGCTTGTATCCCCAGTTGTCTGTTCTGCTTATGCTGGATATTGAGTTCTGTGCTTTTAAAACTACATCTGGGAGCCAAGGTGGGGAGAAGGAGAAGCAGTGGAATGTCAGAGGTGGCTGTATTAAAAAATGTCAGCTCTCCTTCTCACAGACTGTGTTGTCTGCAGCATGGACAGCAGGAGAGAGCTCTCCTGTGTTTTTAGTTAGTTTTTAGCTAGTTGAGACAGAGAAGTTCCCCAGACTGTGGCTTTTTCTTCTTCTTGGAACTGATCTGCCTGCTCTGGACTGAAAACCCAGAAAAACATCAGGAGCTCACACCTGTGACCCACTGGGGGCCCAGGACTTGGCATGTTCCAGCACAGGAGAGACTGATAATTGACTGAGTGAGCTGAGCTACGCCCCATGACAAGGACTCTCTGAATTTGCCATCTCTTCAGAACAATGAGAGGTTCCATTGTTTAATACTATTCATTTTTAATGCTTGTGAGTACTTTGCTTGTTACATAAACAGTTTTTTTTCCACTTTTCTTGAAGGAGGTTTACTTCCAGAACTGGTTGGGAAAGGGGCTGCTTGAATTTGCTTTCTAGAAAAGACCACTTCAGAAGTTTCTTCCCAAAATTTGCCCTAAACCAGGACACCCACTTAAAAATGGTTGTGTCCAGCAGATATTTTTGCATTCCCTTCCCAGTTTTTGAGGGTGTTTATGAAGGTGGATTTTGGTACCTAGTCTAGGTGACAACGTTGCAGAATTGTGTTTCAGGTGAAATCAGTGTAAAAACGCTTCAAAAATAAATAAAAAAATCATAGAATCATTTGGGTTGGAAAAGATCACTGAGCCCAGCCATTAACCTGGCTATAAATACGTGGAAAATGCTTTAAACAGTTGAATGCTTCATCATTAAATTCCATCCTGTTGAGGCTGGATGGCCACAGGTGACTTTTTGTTATGCTGAAGGACCAGGAGAATGAATTGGTTGCATCCCTGCAAAGTGAAGGGTGGGAAGAGATTAATTCCCCTTTCCTCTTGCCGTGTCCCACCTGCATCTCTCTTCCCTCATTCCCCATTCCCAGATGAGGGAGAGCAGTGCTGTGTCTGGGTGATTCCAGTCTGGCTGGTGCTGATCACTCTTGGTTTAAGCATTGAAACAAAGGGATGTGACAAGTGCAGGTGGAGCTGTTGGATTTGCTGCTGTTCCTTATCTATGTAATTTGATTGCAATTGATAATTAATGCCACCAAGACAGAGCAGAGACCCTTCCCATTATCAGCACCCCTCTCTTTTTTACCCCTTTTCTAAAAATTTATTTTAAATGCTTCAGTGCAAGCCGAGTGTTGACTTTGAGTGAAGGGAGGTAATTAATCACAGTACTTACGAAAATTATTTACTTATGAGTAGATAATTTTCTGCTGGGTGGGTCCCTGAGGCTGTTGTGCTCAGGGAGTCAGGGCAGGCTGGTCTGGCTTTGTGGCACACCGTGCTGTTGGGATCTAGGAGGCAAATTTCTCTTCTGATCTTGGGCAGTTGGACTTGGGAGCAGAAAGCCACAGCAGTGGGATGTCAGAAGAGTGTGTCTGTACCCATAATGTTGTGTTTGGGGTGAAGACAGCTGATCCTACTGCATGGGAGTGCCTCAGTATTTGGTGGTGACCACTTCAGGACAAAGTGTCTTGCTCAGCTTCCTGAGCTGCAGTGAGTTAATGGAGGGGATTTTTACAAGATTTTGCATAATTTAAAAAAATCAGTATAGTAGCATCCAGTCGCCCTGTCTGCATACACTGATGGTTTTCTCCCACAGCATCCCACATCCACCTCTTCCACCCACAGTTCCTGCAGCTGGGCTGGAGTTTGTAGCCAGTGCAAGCTTCAAAAAATGAAAAAGCAACTCCCAAGCCACCTGCTGCTTTTTTATTGTTAAAAGGATAGCAGTTAATTAAAGACTAGAGAAACCCGAGGGGAATGGTGTGCACGTCTGTGAAGGGCTCAAAGGATGTTGGCAAGCAAAGTGTCCTGTGGACACTGAGGCAGCTTTTTGCTCATGAACTTGCTTGTTTTGACCCAGAGGATATAAGCTGCTAATTTCTGGAAACCCTGAATGGCAGCAGGAAGGATAAAAGTCGCATTGTCCTGAAATTCAGTGTAGTTTAATAGAAAAAACTGTAAAGGAGCTGTTCAGGTGAGAACCTAAAGCATGTGTTCATGCCTTTATCTGGTTTTTTTTTCCTCTCTACTTTTTCTAATCAAAGAGTGCTTTTTCATGCAGAGTTGGGCGTGCAAGGATTAAAGTCTGTGTGTTGGCCCTTTCTTGGGTCAAGACCACAGAAACTACAATGCAATATTCTCTTAGAAATGAGATCAAGGTGGGTTTGGGTAGCCTGAAAAATCAGAGGGCACCAAATATCTTGAAGAAAATATTAAAAACATGCAGAATATTGTAATTAAATTAAGTAACTCACATGGGCTAAACAATAATTTGAAGTTTGCACTTACTCCGTTTTATTTTTTCAAAAGTGGGATAATTAACAGCAAGCAGATCAGTCAACAGCTTAAAGGATCATCTACTCACAGAATACAAGAGTTACACACTCTCCTACAGACTTCACACTTGCTTCCAGCATCTCTTCATGAGCCTGTGGTAAATTCACATGAATGGGACCACAGAGTACTGCTGGTCCAGAAGTGTCTTTTGAGCACCTGCATTCTTTGATGGACAGCTGCTTATGGTTTCTGGTTTCCATGAAAATCCTCTCTATATAATATTTTCCTTGAATACTTTATATAAGACAGGTGTGTAGAAAGCAGTGCCTGAGCTCTGAAATTGGGGTCTCATGATATTGGTGGCTGCACCACAAGGAAATCAGATCAACAGCTTTTGATGCACTTTCTTTTCTTTTCTGGACTGAATTTGCATTATTTTGTGATCCAGTTCAAACCACAGAACTCTGTTGCTGTGAGAACAGAAGACTGTTTGAAGTTTTAAGTAAGAAACTGTTTGAAGATGTCTTTAGCCCCATTTGGCTTTTTTTCAGGGAGCCCACAAAAGAATTCAAAGCAAATAGTCATTTTTATTAAAAATGTCATTAACTAAGTAATATTTTCTTAAATGTAGGTTTTACTTAATTTAATTTGGAAATTCTTAATAGGGGATCTGGCTTTGTAGGGTGTGCAGTGGAGCATGTTCCCAGCCCTGAAGGTCTTGGGGAGGGTTCAGAAACAGCCTGAGCCTTTACTTGGGGACAGCACTCAACCCCCATCCTGTTTTCACATCCAGTCTGGTTCACTGGGATGTAAATAGTTCAGCAAGACGAATGAAAATGTGGGGATTCAACCGTTTCCTGTCAAAATGCTGTTTTATCAAAATGGAAATATTTTGTGAGAACATGTCAGTTTTGACAAATTGTTTTGATGAGTGAAGTCTAAACAAATTGTTTCAGCATTCTATGTTATTTTGATATAAAGACATCTCATTTCAACTCCATCATTTAGACCTCTATAACATAGTTACAACATTTATGTGTTAATATTTTTGTAACTTATAAATATTGCATTGAATGTGTGACAACTTAAAAATTAAAAGAAAATGTCAATATTGTAAGCTTTCTATAGTTTTGCAATGTGCTGTTTAGCTTTTAAAAAACTGCATATCTTGTCACAGAGTTACAGAATGGTTTGGGTTGGAAGGGACCTTAAAGATCATCTTTTTCCACCTCCCTGCCATGGATAGAGGCACTTCCAGTAGACTTTGGATGCTCCAGCCTTAGTTTTGCTGGCTGGGTGACCTGTAGCAGATCTCCACTATAATGTAACCCATCCCTGCTGGATGGAGTGGCTGGAATTCCCTTGTGTTGCCCTTCAGGTGTTCTCCTGCTGATCTGGGATCTTCTCTCCAGGCTCTGGGCATTTGTTTCTGGCACCAGCAACTTCACTTTAATGTATTTTAAATGTATATCTTATTTTTGTATCTAGTATATATATATATATATATATATATATATATATATATGTATGTATATCTAATTTGTATATCTGTATTAAATTTTGAACATCCTGAAAATTAATCTTTTAATGAGATTCTGGTATTTTAGTTTATTTCACAGTAGAGGGAGAAGAATTGCCTGAGTCCTGCCCAGCTATAATTCCCCTTGTTAACTATTTTTGTTCGTTCCAGTCCTAGGAAAGAGTTAAATTTTTAATGATAAAAATAGTTTCCACACTGAGAGTGTTGTCACTTAGCAGATTAATCTGAAAGATCTTAAACCGTTTTATAAAGCTGTTTAAGATGCTGTTCTTCACATATGAGAAAATTAAAACTCTGCTGTTTAGAGGTTGATGGGTTCCAGGGGGGGTTTTCCAGTAGAGGTGTCGACAGGTTGCTGGTGATCCTGGGTTATTAAAAAAACAAAAAATAAACCCAACGTGAAGAGCATTTTTTTGGGTTTTGGTTGTTGTTTTTTTTTAGGTATGGACAAAAATGAGCATAATTTGATATTACTGCCTGTTGGGCACATGTATCCATGGGGCATGCTGAGGTGTTTCCAAGGAGTAGCTTATTTTTAGGTGCTGTATGCCTGTAAGTTATTTATGCTACCATTCCTTTATTTTACCAAATGCAGCAGTTCAGATCCCTGAATTTTGTTCTTGCCAGTCAAGTGGGTGCCTTGGGGGGAAAAAAGCAGTCAAGAAAAATAAAAAACTAACCACGTTCTTCCCATTGTCTTGATGGTCTTTCAGATTTCAAGGTTTTTCCTGCACTTTGCAGTGTCCTGTTCTTGAGGGGAAAAAAAAAAAAAAAAGGAAAATGAGAATTTCCATGTAAACCTGAGAGGAGTGTCTCTGAGCAAAACAGCAACTTCTAGAAAACGAGATAAAATCCCAAGAGTTGCTAATGCGATAATAGTATCTCATATTCATTGAATGGAGTGCCTGTGCCTCAGTGCTGTCATGGGACTGCGAATGTGCTTTTAATCTCTTATTTCTCTAGAGAGGCAGATAAATCTGAACCCATTATGTGCTGAGGCTGAGGCAGGGCACAGAGATTTACAGGGTTGCAGGGAAAGAAGCTGCTGTCCTGGCTCTGGGGCACATGTTCAGGGGGATTGGAGGGGATGGGGTGTGCATTGCTCCAGCATTTCCAGCTGCTCTTGGAATGGTTTTCATGGTCAGCATGCACAGAGCAAGGGGAAAGGGCTGGGCTTGAGCAGCTGATGGGGAAAACCTGATGATAAATACTAATGGGGCTTTGCACATCAGCCAGTGACCAGCTGGCAGCAGCCCCTGCTCCTCAGGTGATGCCAGGTCCAGCTGCAGCCCGGAGTCTCAAGATGCAGCTTAGGAAAATGAGACCAAGGAGTAAAAGTGAGGAAATGGCAGTGGGTCAGAAGGGGAGGGAGGAATGGGAGCCAGAGGTGTTGTGGGCAGGGTGAATTGAATAGAGAAAAGTGGGAAGAATTTGAGGGATATTGGATATGATCCATTTTTTGGTGGAGTTCAGGTCTCTGGAAGGGGCACTCAATTTTATAACCTGAGTCTTCATGTTAGAAAGGTCCTTTTTCTTTCTCATTCAAGAATTTTTGCCAAACTAGAAGGTGATCTCTGAAATAATCATATTTTCATAGAAGGAGGCAGTGAGCTGCAGGGACCTGTTTGTTTTTACTTTTGCAAGTGTGGATAATTTCACTGAGGTCTGTTGGGAGTGGCTCACCCTTCACCAGCCCATCACTGAGTCTGGGAACTGGTATATCCCTACAGCTGCTCCTCAGGATTTTGGGAGGGAAATGTGGGATCTTTTTCAGGTGTATGAAGCCCATGGACCACTCCTGACTCACTGAATTAATTTAAGGCAGGGAAAATGTGTTGAAAACAGGAATACTACTGGAGTTTAGGTCACCATGGAGCAGGATTCTTTAGCCTGGCCACCTTCCCTTCCCACCAGCTGGCCAGCCAGCTAAAAAAAAAAACAAAAAACAAAAAACAGAGTTCTCCAAGCCCACCCAGCAGTAGGAGAGGTTCAGTAGAGCCTTTTCCTGTAGCTAATGAGGGAAAATGGGAAACAGTGATGGAAAGTTCACTGCTTCAGTCCCCAGGTGCTGAAGGAGTCTGATACGCCAGAGAGGACCAGCATTTCTGAGAGGGATGCTCAGGTTGGGCACCCATGCATTGCACTGACAGCTATTCTCATTTACCCAGCAGATTTTCCTTGGTTTGAATATATTTGTTTAACATTTTGCTTGGTCCTCAAAGGCTTTTGCAGATATCGTGATCATTCAGATTCACTTCATTACTACTAAAAATTAATATTTGCACTGTGGTGACTTGAACTGTAATACTGAGAAGGCTGATTGTGCTCTGTAGGCACAGAGGAAGGTACAAATCCCTGTTCCTACAACTTCCAGTGCCATTTCTTGTCTCTCAGAGGTTTCCAGAGTCGTTTCATCTATGCCACAAAAGCATAGTAAAGGAAAACCCTAGAAATTAGATTTGTATGGGAAGGATGGTTCTGAAACCACCTAGAAACTGAGAATAGCTCAGGTTTTTGTTTTTTTTTTTTCAGCTGAGCCTGTTTAGTCTGAAAACAGAGGTCACCTTGTGACTTTTGGACTTGGGAAGCCTCTAATCCAGATCTGAATGAGGAGAGGAGCTTATTTAGATGTCAAACTGTGAGGTGCAAGTCTTTCAAAAGGGACAGGGGATCTTTTTTTTTTTTTTTTTCTCTGAAAGGCGCTGGGAGACTGACTGATAGACAGCCAGATCTGTGAATCAGGCATCGTTATGACATCTCCAGTTGGGCATCTGGAAGTGGAAGCCCCTGAAATCTGTTAATCTGTTGTCAACTTTGAAAATCCTATTCTCCCCCCATCTCTCTCCCCCCCCACTCCTGCCAGCTTTGAAAGTTCAAAGTGTGTGCTTTTTATCACATTTGTCATTCCTTGGTAGTGAAGCTCTGGCATTCAGAAATTTGGCTGACAACTTTGTGGGAACGAGCCAGAATTGAGTTCAACTTGCACCTTTCTGTGCTGCACCCAGTGCTGTTCTCAGGGAGAGGCAGAAGTCTGAGCTAGAGGGACTCCAGCCTCATTCATTACTACAATTACTGTCCTCTCCCTGATGCCAAAATTCAGCTTGTTTTCTTTATCCTGAGGCAGGTGGACAGGAACTGATGAGGTGTACACAGCAGGAGCGTTTGAGAGAGAAAGTGTCCATATCTAAACCATTTCTTCTCAGGCTGTTCTTTCATCTTAAATAATGCAAAGGTCATAAATCTTCTGGAAATCATGCAAAATCGGTGCTGCAAAAGACTTAGAATGGTTCCAGGCAAGTTCAGACACTACTTTATGGAGGTTCAAGTCCAGCAGTGCAAGGTTTGATAATTTTAAGTACATTTAAATGCACATTTAAAGTAATTTAGATATCTAAATGGAATATATAGCTCAAGCTGGGAGGACTGGCTTCTGGGGAAGGAGCACAGCTCAGAAATAAGGTTGAGGTAAGGTGCACTATGGCTTGTGTCTTTATCCATGCCCAGTCCTGTGGATTACCATGGGGTGATGGTCTTTAAACGGCATATCTAGTTGTTTATTCGGAGGAATGTTTACATTTTCAAATGCTTGTGATTTTTCCCTTCTATAGGTGTTTCTAAGTTAGCAACATAACTGCATTCCTGATGATTTTCTCACACATAAGTAAGATAAGTTTGGAGAGAAAACAAAGTTTCAGATGTAAATTAATTCTCATTTACAGGCAGGTAGGATTAAAGTCGAATTTCTGGATTTTTGATTACAGCTGCACAGTGCATTTGAAGAGGCATCTCTGTCTGTCAAGCTGAGATATGCTGAATTATTGCCTTCATGTGTCCACTGATTTAAACAAGAACTGACCTGGAATGTGAATCCTAGAGGCAAAATTTATATATTTCAGTTCAAATCTTATAAAACTGCATACATGTCCTAAATTAACACTGGTTCACAGTGTTTACCTCAGAAATTATTAATTTTTTTTCCTAAATGAAACAGAAGTTCCTGATAAGGGAAAGGCTTTAAGTCTTTCTTCTTGCTAGTGTATTGACTCAGCAGCTGATACATGATGTTCTCAGGGTTGATTTTTCTACTTCATTGGAAAAGCACCTGGAGTTTCTGGTCTCCTGTCAAGGAATTGAAAGTTTGCACAGCTTCTTTTTTTCCCAGAGGTCATTAGTGAACATACAGAGAGACTTTATAAATCACATCTGAGCCCAGGTGATAAGCAGGAAACGAGTGGTTACACAAGCAGTGGCCAATTCTGAGTGGGAGAGATGGGGATGATAAGCCACGATGTTGTAAATCACTGTCAGTGGCTACAGTGGAGCAACACCTTCCCTTTTTTTGGGATTTAACTGTGTGCACAGGTTGCCCAAAGAACTGGACAACAAACCAGCTTTTTTCCTTGTCTGAGTTGCAGTTGCATCCAAAACTTTAGAGCTGGTAAATCCCGAGGAGATGTTTCTAAAATGACTCAGTCACAGGATGGTTTGGGTTGGAAGGAACATGAAAGATCATCTCAGGGGTAGGGACACCTTCCACTATCCCAGGTTTCTCCAAGCCCCATCCAACCTGGCCTTGGGCACTTCCAAGGATGGTGCAGCCACGGCTTCTCTGGGCAACCTGTGCCAGTGCCTCATGCCTCTAATAATGAAGAATTCCTTCTTAATAAATACACCAGGTCCACTGTGTGACACACACGTGGCAAGTCTCTGCAGCCTGCTGTGCTAAGCATTTCTTCTCTTCCCTTCCCCAGCAATCAAGGAGAAATACATGGACTGGACAGAGTTTCTCATCCAGGATCTGACCGGCGCCAGGACGGCCCCAGCGAATTTGCTGGAAGGTGTATGTATTAGATTGCAGTTCCTCCTCCTCGCTGTGTGCTTGCAGTGTCTGTGTGCCAGCCCTGGGACCTGACCCAGCCCTGCCCCAAAATCCATGGCAGCAGTGCCTGGACTCTGCTGGCTCTGCTTCTCACCCAGTCACGGGGAGTTTGTTTTGCCTTTTAGTTCTTTAGAAACCTGGGTGCTCAAAAAAGGCCTGGTGGGGGAAGGAGAGCGTGGAGGGGATCTGCAGAACGGAGAGCTCAGCGCTTCAGTGCCCCATTAGATCCATCAAACTGGTGACCTGAGCTGCCAGTCCATCTCTGCCCCATCCCTGGAAGTGTTCAAAGCCAGGTTGGATGGGGCTTGGAGCAGTCTGGTCTAGTGGAAGGTTCCCCTGCCCATGGCAGGGGGTTGGAACTAGATGATCTTTAAGGTCCCTTTCAACCCAAACCATTCTGTGACTCTGTGGCACAGGTTGGAGATGGGGTTTAGTAGGTTGTGGGGAGCAGTGTTAGGTTTATCTTTACATGGGAAGTGCTCCCTCAAGGACATTCCCTCCACCTAAGTCCAGCAGTCACATTTAGCGGGGAGGTTGTTGGGTGAGGTGGCCTCAGAAGAGCAGAAGGATTAATTTTTTAGATGCACCCATTTGGCCAAGAGCTCAGTCTGTGCAGCAAGTCCATGGGGTGGCTTGTACCTGGGACAGCCTCAGTGTGCCTTGACATCCTGGACAAAAAGCCCACAGCCTCACCTTGAAACCACAGGCAGCTTTTGCATCAGGGCCTGCCCTGCTCTCATGTGGGAGCATTTGGAGAGGAGACAGATGATCCTGCAGGAGCCCCTCATTCTTTGTCCCTCTGTGTTTAGCCTGAGAGCAGGGGCATAGAGGAATTAGTGAAAGTGCTCATGTTGGCTCGTGGGAAGCCTGTGTGCATCCAAGCACTGTTTTTGATCATTTTGTCCCTGGTCACTTCCACCATCCGCAGCTGCATCCTTTTTCCACATGCCCAAGCAGTATGAACAGACCTGGCAGGGAGAATTAATATTGTACCATTAGGGTTTCCCCCCCCGGCCCAGTGTAAGGGAAGAACAGCCTTGCAGCCCCCAGATAATCCACATCCTCAGGCCTGCTGCATCCCCATTCCTGGACTACTCCCAGGTGGCATATGCAGAATTCTGGTGGTGTCCAACCCCCATCTCTGGTGTGTGCCAAACCTCCCCTTTGTGCAGGCAGGGAAGAGAGGCAGAAAAGCAGAGAGAGAAAACACTGTGTTGGCTTGAAACAGTTTTTGACCCTTTCCTGGTGTTTCATGTGCTCAGGGCTGTCTGTGTCGTGCAATGTATGTTGGCCCCTGTTGACAGATTTGCTGTTCATGAGTGCTGCAGATTGTTGTTAGACTGTTCAATCAATATGTAGTGCTGCTTTTTAAATCGTGTTTTTTTACGTGTGAAGGGTTCTTGCATTACGGTAAATGTTAATGTTTCATGCAAGCCGATTATTAATCCTAGCCATTCAGTTCTCATGGGGTAAGTGACAGCCCATTGGCTTAAAATTCAGCACACAAATCAGGGAAGCAATATTCACTTTGATACAGCCAGGGATTTATTATAATAAGTTAAATCATTACACCATCGTTTCATATTAAAGACTATTTTGTTGCAAGCAGTTGTATGAGAGGGGAAAAAATCCACCTTAAAGTGGATTTCTGTTGTATTATTAAATTCTGACACTGCATTTTGCCATGAAATAATATTTGAAGAGATTATACAGATGCTTGCAGCTTGCACTGTAGAAAAGTAGCTTATTTTGGCAAATATATTGTTCTGAGAAATATCTATTAATCATAAATTTGTTTAAAATTGTACATGTGATAAGCTTTTTGTTAATTTTAATTGCTTTTTTTTACTATATTCTCATGCTATTGCCTGTTTTTTTGGATTAAGAGAGATGTATGAAAATCGATTGCATCTCAAAATTTCAATATTTTCAATATTCAGTAGGAAAAATAACTTTTTGAAAAACAAGGCTTTCTCCTTGTTTTGTTTTGTAGCCACTGTTAGAAAGAACCATCCTGGACTGACTCTTGATTTACAGAATTAATATTTTAAAAAGTAATGTGAGATGTTTATATGGTTTAATTAAGTAAAAGTGGGACAAACACACAGGAAAAAGAAAAGTCTTTGTTTTTAATGTATTTTGCTTTTGCTTAGCATCTCCTTTGGGGACCAATCCTTCCAAGTCTTGGGGTCATTTTAATACTGCTCTTAAAACCCCTGAATGGAGACATTGCATAAGAATTCAAACTTGTATTTAATAACAAATAAGAAATCTAACCGTTATGTTAAAGCTTGAGAACACAGAGATGCTCACACTCACAAAACAAAAACACTGAGCCCCAAAAGGGTTGTTCTGCAGAGCATCTCGTGGTTTTTTAATGCCTGTGCTTGCAGGTGGAAAGTTACACACATGTAAATGGCTTCAAAACTGGGATCCCAGAAAATAACCGTGTGGAAGCAAATAACCCCAGTCACTGGGATTTCTTGGGCATGGTGGCTTGACCCAACAAATCCTGTGTGCCTTGGGCTTGGATCCAAACCTGCTGTGCGCTTTGAGCTTTGGAATAACCCCCAGAGACTCCTGCATCCATGGCTGGGGGGGATAATTTGCTCTCCATGCCAGTAGGAATAAGATAAAGCTATCTTTGGTGAAAGAGATCAGTACACAGAGTGAAATTTCTGGGTCATACACAAAGTAGTCACCTTTTAGGTAAATATTAGGGTCCAGTCCTGTGGTTGGTTCTTATCAGCTGCAATCAATGAGAATTTGTTTAAAATCCTTCAATACAACTGGGCTTTGAGTAGTTCAGGAGCATCCTAAATGGATGTGCCTTACAAGCTGTTCCACCTTTTATTATTCTTTTTTTGTTGTTGTTGTTGATGATGTCGGTTGAGAAATTAGCACAACTGTTGTTTTCTGTTTTACTTCTGAATTTGCACTTGGAAGACATTGGGTAAAATAGAAGAAGAACAGACTGTTTGCTGATCGCTTGGATGATGGTGTGAAAAACAAAAATAATCTTCTGCTGTCATCTGTTTCCTTGAGAAGTCTTCAAATAAAGTTTAAAATAAGGAGTTTTGCTTCTATTCAAACAGCCTCTGCGAGGAAAAAACCCTGTAGACCTCATTACAGTTGATTCCTTAATAGAGCTGCAGGATTCCCAGAATCCCTTTCAGTACTGGATAGTTAGTGTGGTTGAAAATGTTGGAGGAAGATTACGCCTTCGCTATGTGGGATTGGAGGAGACTGAATCCTATGACCAGTGGTTGTTTTACTTGGATTGCAGACTTCGACCAGTCGGTTGGTGTCAAGAGAATAAATACAGAATGGACCCACCTGCAGGTAAAGAGCCTCCTTGAAATATTGTCTCCCTTTGTGGATGTTCACTGATGTTTTGAGATACTTTGTTCTTTTCTAGCATTCACATTGCTTTGTCAGTAGTTTCTGGCTGTGGCACAGATGGAAGGTGAAATCCACCTAATTTGGGTCAGAGTGGGTCAGCTGAACTGTGTTGTTTATTAAATAAATTCAGTTGAAGTCTTTGCAAGTCTGTCAGACTGTATGAAACAAGAGATTACAGCTTGGACAGGAAGCTCTTTAGGGTTGAGTTCAGTGTTCAAACCAGCTCGGATGGAAAGGGATTGAGACTGCAGTTAAGCCTGTCTGGGATCACAGCTTGATCCACCTTCTCCTGTGTAGGTTAACAACGTGTCCGGCTCTGTGCCTCATTTTCTTTGTGCTGTGGGTGTAAGTTTTTCCATGAGTATTAAGTTCCCCTTCTCTGGGAAGGTGTTTCTGATGTGGCTTCTGTCCCTCACACCCAATGAGGAGAGTTAACCCCAATATGTTCAATTCTCGTGTTCACAAGTTTGTCTGAGACTTGGGCCTTGAGTGCTTTTTGGAAGTGTGTGTTTTTCTTCACTGGTAGGTAGGAATCAATGTTCCCCATCACTTTTAAATTAGATGTGAATGCTGGAGAGCATGAATATCACCCACTGTTATTTTACAGAGTCTTTGTGTTACAGAGAAACAACTTTTTCATTGACCATCTCTCAACCCTCTTGGCCTGTATAGGTTTGGTGATTATAGAAATGGCCCAGAGGAGATTTGTGCTTCCTCTTTGTTCATCCCATTTGCTTTCTACTCTTTTCTCCTTTTATCCAGTTGTACATCCTCCTCTGTGGATTCCCCTCCCCTCATGCCTTTCTTTTCATTTTTTTCAGTTGTCTTTCTCTGAACTTGTTACTGGACTCTTTATTTGCTGGAGTTGTTTACTTTTCTTCTCCCCTCTCCTTGATTTAACTTTTAAAATTTCTGTCTCTTGTTCTTACCTGTTTTCATCTGATTGCTGTTTCCTTGCCTTTCATTTCTCTGGCCATTCACTTTTTAGTCAACATTGTTATTAGTGGACTCAATGCCCAGATCTTCTTCCTGACTTATTTTGACTTAAATTATTTTGACTTCATTATTTTATATCTCTTAAAGTTGAGCCTTGTAGGAGTTTACTGAGAAAACACCCTTCAGGTCTGCACTCCTCTGTTTTTGCCCAAATCCTCTCCTGATCACTGCTCCTGGGGTCTTCCATTGATTCCCCCTTCTGACCCAGCTGTCAGGCTCAGCACTGCAGGGAGTAGCCAGTCAGGAGTGGAAATCTGAGGAGTTTCTGGAGGCAGGAATGCTGGTTGTTCACTCCTGGTCGTTTGATGTCCACCTAACATGGAGTCACAGAATCGTCAAGGTTGGGAAAAAACCTTTAAGATCTTCTCGTCCCAGCATCCAACGTGTCCAGGAGGCATAATGAATTAGTGAAGTGTATGAGATACTAACTGAGAGTAAGAAGACAGAAAAAACCCCAAGTGGCTGGTCTTATGGGATCTGCTTCAAATTAAAGCTCTGCAAAAGGAATCTTGGAGCAGTCAGGGAAGCAGTAGTGAGTTGTGAGGATGAGATGCTGGCAGCAGAGAGCTCTAAAGAAACTCAGGGGTGAGGCTTTTAAACCACAAACTCAAAAAATGAAGTTTCCTAAGGACCTGAGGCCTGGAGACTGTGTCAGGGGTACATCCCCATGTGACTTCTTTAGGGAAGAGCATTTGGACTAGGAGAATGTCTGTTGTGTGAAAGACCTAGTGTGGACCTTCTTAGAAAGCAGAGATTCTGTGGGCAGTACCTTTTTTTTTTGCACATCGGGGATTAGATTCACCTGCCATGGTGCAGGCATCAAAAGACAGTTCTGTGTGAGAAGTTCCTTTCTCTTTATATTTGGTAGGGAAAAGAGGGTGCTAAGACACACCTAACGTAGGTAAGATGACAAGACATATTTTTAAGCCTATTTTTTTTTCACTCACGGGAGTTGAAACCAATGAACACACACCTGGTTGTCCTAAACTTTGAACATCTGAAGCCAGTTAAGGCGACTCCTTGATTGGTAAAGGGAGCAGCCTTAGACTGTCTATCAAAGCTGTTATGAATCCCCTCTGAAGAGATGCTGAGGACATGCAGCTGCTCCCAAATCAGGCTGTGTGTCCCCTTGCTATCAAACGAGGGTGTTTTTTATACATCACTTCTGCAGCTTGTGACAGTGCTTTGCCTGCCCTCAACTTGGATGCTACATATCCACCATGAGCTTTATTTCCCTCTGTGTCTGGGGTGTGACTTTTCCCTGTTGACCCACCTCTGGCACCTGCCAGGTTTCACTTCCAGGTCAGTCTTTCAGGATGCACAGCATCTCAGATAAAGGAGATCCCATGGACCCAAACAATATTTGGGATGGAGGGGTCTCTTTCCTGAAGCCATCCACATCCTAACACCAACTTAATGTGAAAGAGGGTCCTCTGGGGCTTGGAACTGGATGAGTTTTAAGGTCCCTTCCAACCCAAACCATTCAGTGATTCTATCAGACAGCATCTCAGCTGTCCTCTTCAAACAGACTCTGTATATGTCACAGGCACACTTGACTGAAGCAAAGGGGTTATAGCTTATTTTTCCCTTCAGATGTCTATCTGAGTCTGAAATAAGCCTTCTTGCTAGTGCAAATTGGCACAGGCTGTTTGACACAGAGCCACTGATGGCCTGAGCTCAGCTGTTTATGCAGGACGAGATCATCCCGTTTTATGCTACTTTCTATTTAAAGACAAATTGCCAGTCATTTTAATTGCTCACTACTTGTGAACCCTAATACAAATTGACACAGTACACTTTGTTCAATTACCTGGAGCCCTGGCACTTAAATAAAATGCTTTATGCTCTTTTAACCATGCAATTTAGTGTCCATACACTTGCCAGAATAAGTGAGATGCCACTAATTAACTGTGCATGTGATATTCCTTGCTGGCCCTTGAAACTGCCGGAGTTGCCTCTGTATCTTGAATTTTGTTGACAGTTCCTAGAGGAGTTGCTGCTTGTTTTCACTGATTTTGGCCAGAGTTGCCCAAAACCTGGCCAGAGTTGCCCAAAATCTTCATCTTTCCTGTGCTTCACTGGCATCACAATAGAAAATGAGGGTCTGTTTCCAGCAGGGAAGCATCAAGCACAGTTTTTGTGAACTCAGACTTTAAACAACAGGCTGGCTGCAGCATGGGGCAAAATCACGTTGTGTTGAGTATTTCCCTGTAAATTAAACCAAAAAAGAAAGAAACAAGGTGAGTCGTCCCCCTCCCTGCCCTTCATGCTGATCAGAATTCCTGCAAGCAAGGGAGAAGTGGGGCAACAAAACCATAAAACAACGAACAATTAGATAAAGAGTGCACTTCTTAACACTTGTGCCCGCTGCACACGCTGTAAACAAAGACTTGAAATCTGTATTCCCCTTAATAACCAGACAGCTGAGGAATTAAAAACACTGCCCTGAAAGGTTAACATTCCCCTTCAAGTGTGTTTAAATTCATATGCATATCCTTGATGTCTGTTCTGAAGTAGTGAGATTTGATATAGTGGAAGTATAAATACATCCACTTCAGTGAGTGATTCTGCAAATCCTGTTTTGATAAGGTCTTAAATCTTGAAGCTGTTGAGTTCAGAGCATAAAATTCTCTTGTACCATCAGTGCTAGGTGGAAACAGTGCTTGCTAATTCCCTTTTTTTTTTTTAACACATATTTTTTATTCCCTCCTTCAGAATTGTAAGATAGAGCAGTAAATCTGCTGCTAGCTAGTAAATATATATGGTTATTAGATGTACAGGATTTAAATGCAAATTGGGCCAAATTGAACCCTGATGTGAATGTGGGAAGCCAGGCTGGCCAAAGAAAAGCTCCACACTCTTCACTCTGTATCAAGGTTCGAGTTTATTACTGAGCAAATGTTCATTTCCATTTTAATAATTGTTGCAATCTATCTACCTATCTTCTCTCTTTGAGGCCTTGATATGAATGTTCTGCAATAACTTGTTAGGTGCAAGATAACAATGTGTTTTCTAGGGCAGGAGTAAATCCAATATAATGTTCCTCATCACAGTATTGTTTCCTACATTGTTCCCTTTGATGATTCATAGGCATTTCACTGAACTGAACCATAAAGGGCTTGTTAATATCATGATTTAATAATATCAAACCTGTGTAAAGAAACTTACTGGAAGCAATGTGAAGCTGCACAATGATGTTGCCTAAAAGTGTAATGATGAAAATTCATAAGTGTAAGTCCTTGCTGTGGTGTGATGCTCTGGTTTGAGTGTGATACCAAAAACTGTGTCTGGGTAGAGATTCAGCTGAAGTGTTTCTTCCCGCACCCACCCCAACCCTGCAATTAAAAAAAACCCCAACAAAATCCAAACACTTTCTGATGAACAGGTGCCTTAATAATGATAATTTTTGTTTTGTTCAAATATGACTAATATTGCCTGAAGACCTGAGGCTCCTCAAGCTGGGTAACATCAGGTATTTTGAGAAATGAAAATCAAAGGAGAGTTTTTTTCACTATTTTCAAGTAATGAGATAATACGATTCTCATTCCTTCAGCAGTATTTGAAGGATGTGAATTTTTCTGGGTTTTACTCCAAGCTATAAAACACAGTCTTCCTCCGGCGTGCCCCTGCTAGGTGCTTCTGTGAATTTATCCATGCTGCACAGCTTGGAATATAGACACTGTTCATTTCACTTGCTCTGTCCATTCATGTGACTTAAGAACTTTTAGTCTTCCAAAAATCTTTGATCTCCAAACAGTCACCTCTTGGTTTTGTTGTGTTTTTCTTTTTTTTTTTTTCTTTTTGTTATTGTCATCCCTTTAGATATCTATTCTCTGAAGACTATAACTGAGTGGAAATGCGCTCTGGAAAAATCCCTAAATGATGCAGCAAATTTTCCTCTCCCAATGGAAGTGTTCAAGGTAAAAATTACTTTTCCTTTGCTTGTGGAACCTGTGATGAATTAACATCATGCCATGTTTAGCAGCTCATCTTAAACTTTTTCTGGAAAGGCCTTTGCTATAATACGTAACCATGGAAGATCACAAGTTGGATGTTTGTATAAAACACATTTTATGTGTGGACTTATTTCTTGGTCGGTGTTTTCTGGGGGCTGGGGGTGACCAGCAGAGATTTCTCCAGTTATTTTTCTGTTAGATCTGTACAAAGACATCATACATAACTGAAATAGCACGGCTGTGATTATAAAAGTTGACACAAACTGGACAGATTTCTGTGAGCCTTGCACCAAAGTTTTCACCTGATCACAAGCCACAAGGTAGAGAAACCTCCTTCAGGGACCTGTAGTGGAAGTGAGAGATGATTTTGTTCCAACTTACTTTTTTATACATTTTTTTTTACTCTCACTCTGGTGCTTCAGCCCCAAGGCACTGCCTTTAATTTCCCATGTAAATCTGCACTGCTGTTAACCATGGTGGCTCCAGATAATCCTGATTTACAGTGTGCCTGTCTGGTTTCCAGCAGTTCCATGCTGGCTGGGGTGGGATGGGCAGTGAGAGGATGTTCAGGGAGGTGTGTGGGGCACTGCTGTGCTCTGGTGTCACCTCTTGCTTGAGGACCTGGTGGAGCAGGCTGCCCTCCCCACCACCAGCCTGAGGACCCTCTGGGTTCCTACCCAGCCCTTCAGCAGCACTGCACTGGGATATTCCAGAACATCCCTGGAATTGGTGCAGTTCATTTGTTGATGTGGCACTTGGTGGTTGCCTTGGCAGTGCTGGGTTAATGGCTGGACTTTGATCTTAGAGGGCTTTTCTAACTGAAACAATTTGGTGGTTCTGTAACTGGAAGGAGGCTCTTACCATGTCCCATTCTGGCTGCCAAAAAACCCTGGTGCCACCTTCACCCTCCCTGCAGGGACGTGGCAGCAGCTTCCCGTGAGGAATCCAGGCTCCTCGCCCAGCTGGGATGCACTCAAATTAGCAACGTTAATTTGGGGACACTTTGCTAATAGCCCAGGCTCATTGGCAGTGTGGGAGCTCTGCTGTGCTGGGAGAAGAGGGAAGATTGGTGTTGGCCTTGGGCACGGATGTGGGCTTGAGGAGCTCTGTGTTGGGATGGAAGTGGCGTGTGGAGAGTTCTGGGTCTCTGCCATTCATCTCATCCAAGGCTTCCATCTGCCAGCTCTATTAAAAGTTTGCATTGGCAGCTTCAAGATCAAAAATGCTTTGTGTGGGGCAGGGATTAAATCACAGAAGGGAATTTCTAATGTGTAAATTTTATTCCTGTCTGTGTGAAAGAGTGAAGAATGTTTCTAATGAGGCTCATGAAACATCCTTTTTAAAAAAAAAAGCTTATAGCTAACAGCTGTGTTGCTGGCTCTTCCCAGTGTGCCAGACTTATACCTATTTATTTTAATTATTACATGCAGGTCATAAATTTGAATTCAGCAAATCCCAGTTGCTGTGCTGTGTGCTTAGATCTTGCAAAGGTGTTCCTCTTAGGGGACAATGCAAAACCTTGGAGTGCTTGAATGGCCCAAGAGTAGAGTTACTTTGGGACCAAATGTGGCAAAAATGTCAATGTTTAGGTCAGTAGGACTTCTCTATTTATCATAATGTGTAAGGTGAGCACAAGATGAGCAGAATTCAGATTTTGGTTCTGTCTGAGCCCTGGTTCTGGTGCTGAGAAGGCAGGAGACTGAATAAATTTTCTGTGTGTGGGCATCACTTTATTCTGCCCATTTAGGGTGAATCAACCCCATTTAGTACATCTTAATTAAGGAGAAAAAGACAAGCTGTCATCTGTGCCTGTCAGCAGGTCTTCCTCTAGTAATGACCTAAACATGAGTTAAGGCTTTAGGAGACTATCTGGGAGTAAACTCAACTGATCTTGCAAAGAAAGCCAAGGATTATGTGTGGGACCATCAAGTAGAATCCCAGGTCCCTGCAAAGAGTGTCATATCCAAAGGTGTTTTTTATAAGTTCCTTTCAATTATAGTTTTTAAAATTTTATTTACAAACCCAGCACAGAAGTAGTGTCTCTACACGGTGCCTGGGGCTCCTTGCTGTTGTAGCTGTTGTGTGTTAGGTGAGATAAAAAACACAAGGTTGACAGCTGGCAACTCTTAGAGATCTTCTGGAAAGCTGAAAATGTCTACTTTGGCAGGCATGGTAACTGCACACTGAGCAGTTACATTCTGCCTTTTCCACATTTCCCTGCAGAATTCCGTGGCTGAGCAGGGTGTGGGTGCGTGCTTGCTCTTCATGAGCACGTCCCCTGGGCTGGATTATGACTTAAATCCATGTTGTCCTTAAAGCTCTCCATGGCTGAGGGAAGTGTCACTGTGGTGCCATCAAGCTGTCCCCAGGAGGTGGCACTGGCAGAGCAGAGCCACGTTTGTAGGGTGAGAAGCAGCTGCCCTCAGGGGTCTGTCAGCCCATTGCTGCTGTCAGCAGTGACACTCCTCAGTTTTGGTGCCACAGGGTTGGGTTCTGCCTGAGGACTCAAAAACCGTGGGTTTGAGCCTTAATTATCAATGCTCAGAAGTGTGGCAGAGCTGAGCTTGGCACGTGGTGGTCTTCAGCAGCAGCTCCAAAAACCTCTTGCAGAAGCACAGCCCTGATCCCCTCTTGGCATCCAGGGAGAGGACACCAGACCACAGAAGCTGGTTGCAAAAATCAGGAGAGAAGGCTGCAGAAAGGATTTTCTTTTTTATTTATTTTTTTTCCTGGTGCTGTTTTACACTTGGCCATATGTTGGAAGTGTTTGTAAAATGCTTTAGGATCCTTTGAGAAAGGAACATGATGTTTAACTGTCACAAAATGCTGCTATTATGCAGCTACTAAACATAGTGTTTTGGAAACTGCACATCCTGGAATAAATTTTCCTCCTCACAAAAGCTTTTTGCAATGCACCTGCTATTTTGTCGTTCCCTGCTTTTCAGAAAACATGTTGATCCTTGAAGAAAAATAAATACAGACAGGGTTTTCAAGGATGTTTGAATGGCTTAGGAGCACAAATCCTTCCAAAAGGCCACAACCCAAGGACATGTGTCCTTTGCTGTATCTGCTCTGATTTCAAGCTGCTGTTGGGATGCTCCCACACTTGGTTTGGTCCTGGATATAAATGATGGCTTGGGCTTCAGGTGACACCTGATAAAATGGTCAGGGCTTGTTGTGAATAAATATGGTCAGAATGTTACTGGGGTCTGATTTCAAGTTAAGTGGAGCAATTTCAGTGGTTTGCTTCAGTGGTGGCCTTGCTGGTGCTCTCTAAGAGGGAGCCATGCTCCAAACACAGCCCTAATACTACAAACCAGTGCATATTTTAGAGTTACAGCCCAGCAGCTTGTGTAAGATGAATGGGTTTAGTTTCCTGGAGAGAGGCAGGCAGGAGATCCTGGATATCCTCTCTGACCTCCCATTCTGCTTTCTCTAGTCTCCTGTGCCAGATCTGTGAGTCCCATGCAGGTGTTGTGGATCCTCACCTCAGACATCTCTGTTTAGGCAACTGAATGCTCCCCAGGATTTGGGGTGCTCATCATCTTTCCATGGATTTAGCATATTGGCATCCTGTTCCCAATTCCTATGAAATGAATCCTGATGACTGGCTTGGATGGAGCTGTTACCAGCCACATCCCTAAACCAAATCCTGATAAACTGCTTGGAGAGCACCTAGGAGAGAGAAGTGTTAGGTATCTAAGACAGGTGGAAGTTACTGATTTATAGCCTTTGGGCCCATTCATCTACCAGATGGAGGGACCATCCACCACCCAGGCAAGAACTGCCCCTGAAATTCAGGACAGAGTGGTGCTTCTAGTTCTGCACTCACAAGCCTGAGCACAAATATTGAACAGGACTCCTTCCTACGAAAAAAAAGTTTTTTTTTCCATTGGATGAGCTATGCATTTTAGTAGTGAGAGGAAGAGCAACACTTTCTCCAAGATGTTGATTTTTTTTTTATTTTTAAAGGAAGACAACATCTCTCAGAATTTAGTAAACATTGTGGGTGTTTCAGAGTGCTTTTTCTATACTGGAAGAGTTTAAATTAGAGGAACCCACAGGATCCTTTCAACTCATAGACAACCCTGACTTGGCTGCATGAGTAGCCTTGAAGTCCAACAGGGTTTTTGTGTCTTCATCCCCCCTCAGTGGATGGCCACGTGCTGATGCAGCAGCTTGAAACGAGCGTGCCTTTGGTTCCCCTTGGAAGCCAAGCCGCAGTCCCGAGCTCCTTCATGCCCCGATGGCTTGGCTGGCCCTGGCTCCGCGCGCCGCGCTTTAATAACCCGCGAGTTGCTGTGTTGTCTGCGGGCTGCCAGATTATTTATACTCCATCTGTTCTTCCCCGTCCGTGGGCTCGCCAGCCCTTTTCCATGGCTGCTGTTGGCCTGGCTGGGAGACATGCATGGCTTCCCAATCCCTCTGTTGTTCTGCCTTTTGATCCACTACCTGCCTCAGCTCCGTTAAAACCCTTTATCTTTTGTAAGAACCAAGGGACACCACAGAAGGAGTAAGGATGTCTCTGATAGCAAAGGGTGAGATGGAGCCTAGTGGTACCTCTGTGAGCAGTGAACAGCTCTGACCCTCTCCAGCTCCCTCCTGACTCTGCAAGGCTGTGCAAGGGTTTGGCCTGGGAGAGCAATCCAAGGAGGTGGGTGAAGCCAAGCCCTGTCTGAGGTGCCCCCAGGGTCTGTCTGGCAGCACCGTATGAAAGTCAGGGTTGGGAGAGAAATGCTAGAGGCAGTTCAAGCCAAGCAGATGGGATGAGTGAGAACCAGGTCCCTCAGCCTTCCTCACCCCTCTGGCCCGTGTAGTTTTCTTCATTGCGTGCTGGGGTCTCTCAGGATGGGGAGAGGTCAACAAAAGAGCCTGGTTTAGTTGAATCACTGCATCCAGCCGTGGTGTGAAGGAGTTTGTGACATCCTGAGCTCTTGCCTTCCACATCCCTGGGCAGTGTTTTCCACTGAGAGGGGTTGTTGTGCACCTACAGCAGCATCTGCTCCCGTGTACAGGGTGGTGATACCCAAAAGTCACCCATTTTAGGGCATTTTGCAAGAGTATGTAGTGATAGGACTTAAAACTGGAAAAGGGAAGGTTTAGGTCAGATATTAGCAAGAAATTAGTTCCTGTGGGGTTGGTGAGGCCTTGGCACAGGTTGCCCAGAAGTTGTGGCTGCCCCATCCCTGGAAGTGTCCAAGGCCGGGTTGGATGGGGCTTGGAGCATCCTGGGATAATGGAAGGTGTCCCTGTTCATGGCAGAAGCTCTGCAATGAGATGATCATTGATGCCTCTTCAACCCAAACCATTCCATGAGTACTATTGTATGATCCAAAGGTGAATTAATGTCTTCAAAGAAAGCAAAAGCAGCTGTGGTCCATAACTGTTTCTCAGGGTGGTTGCAGCTCACGATGTGCATTGAATGGGCTCCTGATCCTCTCTGCTCTCACAAATTCCTGTTGATTTCTCAGTAACAATTCCTGCCATGATGTTACCGCGGGCAGCCTCAGTCCCTCCTCACAGTCGAGGGGCTGTGTGTTGAGGGGGTGCGAGCAGAGACACTGCTGGTTTCACTCTGAGCGCTCAAGTAGCTGTTCCCACCTGTGCCACCCTTTCTGTGTGACTTTACCCTCCGTGAAATGGGACGTGGGCGTGTAACACAACCGGGTCTCACCAACGCTTGTGAAGCGCTGTGGCTCTGAGATGCTAAAAAACCCAAACCAAACACATCAAAAAAAGCCCCACATGGATGAATATCCATCTCTTTTACCTCTGCCCATGCTTCCAGTGGCCAGGCAGAGCCAAGCAGGCGCTGTGTGGGAGGGGATCTTTGCCCCAATGCCATCTGCGGCGGCCCGAGCCATATGGAGAAGGTGTGCTTGGATTTCGACCGGCTATTCTGCAATGTTGCTGTTTCTATGGTAACTATTTTTTATTCAACAAGAGGAGCTTAAAATCTGTAGGGCTAAATCCAATCCTCGGCAGAAGCATCTGCAGTTTTTCAAGGGCTTCTTCAGTAGGGTGCAGTTTGTAGCTGGCTCTCGTTGCTTCAGGGTTGTGGTGCCTCTAAAACCTCCCTCCCAGCACCCTTTCCTCGTCATCCCACCTCACATCTCTACATTTTGGTCTTCCTCTGATGGCTCTTGCCTCAACAAGGGGTCAGTTTGCACGTGTTGTGCCTTACAGGGATTTCTGTCTCCCTGCAGAGAGTGCGCCTTCAGGGAAAATGGCTCCGTGTTTAGCAAAGCAAGTTGGTGAATCACAAACAAGACTGATTCATCTGCAAATAATGCAGAGGGTTGCATTGGGTAGCATGTCTTTCTTTATTTCCTCTTTTTTTTTTTTTTCTCCCTCAATTAAAGAAACAAATGCCAGATTCCTGTGGAGGCAGTTTAACCACTGCTATTACTGTGTTTGTGACTGGTTCCCACACGTGAGCTTTGTGATTAAAATTAGGCTATTAGAAACAGCCAGTTTCTTGGAGAAATTAGAGAGAAAACACAGAGGGGAAGTGATTTCTTCGAAAATAAAAACCAAATCAACTAATCCGTTCCCAGTTATACCAGATGGGACCTGCTCCTCTGTGTCCTTTATTAGGGTAAACCAGGAGAGATGGGACTGAAGGCAAGAGTATTTCACACTGCTACAGTTAAAGGAGGCTCAGGTCAATAATTTATTAAGTGGTCAGTGTTTCTAATCAGACTCAGCCTTGCAGCTTTTCAGCATTCAAACTTAGTTCTGAATTTTGCATGAAGATGCAGTTTTGTAATTTGTGTGCATCTGACTGTCATGGACCAAAAGAGCCCTGACTTTCAAGAATATTTGAAAATTAGCCTGAAATTTGAAAATTAGACGCAAATGAGAGCCTTTTGCTCTTTTCTATACACTGTGTAAGCTGCTGCATTTAAAATTATATTACTACAGTGGTCTTGAGCAGAATGGACATTTCACAATCTGAAAGCGATGCCCTTCCTTGGGTTTGGGGACACAGAGCAACCAGCCCAGAGTGCAGTTTCCTGAGTGTCACAGACAAAAGCAGCTTAGCCAGGTCCCCTTGCTCTATCAGCTTTACCCAGTGCACTGTAAAATTACCTGAGCTCCACTCTTGTGACATGGACAAAATTGAGTTTATTTACACCCAGATGGCATTTTTTAGCAGAAATTACATTTGTTGACCTGGTATTTAGCTACCAGGTTGGGCAAATGGCAGTGATGATGTTGAAATTTCTGAGTCCATCACCTAAAACTCATACTTCCCGACTTAATTATCAGGACTTCAGCATGTCACCCACACAGGTACCTCCCTAAGGCTTACTCACATCCTTAAGAGTATCAATGCTTTTCTAAATCTATTGGTGGATCTCTTTTGGAGTGACATTTACGCTGCCATGTCATCTGGCATTTCTGAAATCCACACTGCTGGTGGCTTGTTAGCTGTGAGGGAGAAAATTATGTGGCTATCTCAGACCCTAAAGAAAGAATGGAATTTGGGAAGGGAATTAATTCCCTAATCTGAGAATTTGGAGCCTGTTTCTGCTCCCAGCACTGAGGCTGACTTGTTAGTTGACCTCTAGATGTTGCAGTTCCCAGCCCTGTGTGCAATGCTGGGTGCAGTGAGCTGTTACAAAGCCCATCAGTAATTTTTGCAGAATAATTACAGAAACACAAGCCATGTAAGGATGGAAATCATTGTGCAGATGTGTATCAAAGCGGGCTGACTTTCAGGTGGCCTAGAGGGTCACAGCCTGTGCATTTGCAAATGCACCCCCTGCTCTAAAGCTGTGAGTGTGGGGCTGAGTTTAATTGCTTTTTTGGGGATTATAGTGAGAGCTGTGACAGCTCTGGCTGTTGCCAGTGGGTTTGGACTGTGAGTGACAGACGTTCATTGAGGGCTTTTGCAGTGCTCCACTCATTACCCGTGAGCTGTAATCCATCATGTTAGAGACTGTGACCCTTGGAGTGAGCAGCTGTGGTGCCCGTGCCACGTTAATTTGTTGAATGCTTTGTGGCATGATTTTTCACTTTGCTCTAAGGGACTCTCCTGCATCCTCGTCAGTTGTCAGTCCAGGTCACTTGTCTGCTCCTCAGCAGCCAGAGGGTGTTTCCATTGCCCTCTCAGGGCTTGTGAACCCCAGGACAGGCTATCCACTGGTATAAATTACAGAATCACAGAATCATTGCCTCCTTTAGTTCAGAAAACACCTCCAAGATCAAGTCCAACCATTAATCCAACACTGCCAAGCCCACCACTAAACCGTGTCCCCAGTTGCCACACCTACACAACTTTTAAATCCCTCCAGGCCTGGTGACTCCAATGCTTCCCTGGGCAGCCTGTGCCAATGCTTGGCAGCCCATTCAGTGTAGAAATTTTTCCTAATACACAGAGCAAACTTCTGTGTGGTCAGCGAGGCTGCTCCTGGGAAGCACTGACTGCCCGTAGGAGTAAAGGCCCACCATGCTTGAGGCTTTAAAATGCTCCAGCTGGTCAAAACTATTCTGCCTGTTGATCTCCATTTCAAAGGAGATTGAGTCACTCGAAGAAGCTGCTAGAAAATAATGGCTGCTGACATCCTCGCTGTGTGAAATAGCAGCAAAGGGTCGAATTCTGCCACCCATTATCATGTCAGGCATTTCTTTTGTTCAGCTGCAGAGCCTGGCGGGGACCAGGAGAAAGTCTCACCCCTCCAGTCCTCTCCTTGTAGCTGCTTTTATTAAACAGGCGTCGTTCCTGTCAATGTGAATAAAGGGAAGAGAGAGCAGTTCATTATCCAGTGTATCACTTTGAGTCTAATACTAATTAAAAGCTTTGCCATCACTTCTCTGGAACCTATTCTTAGAAATTATGTAAATTAATTGGAGTTTTGAAGAGGAGCATATGCCAAATCCTAAGTAATTCCCTGCTGGCTGAGGCAGCTCCAGCACTGGAACCGGAGAATGGCATCAGGAATCTTTCTTCTTTGCTTTTGTGGCTGCAAAAATAGACAGCTGCTCTGGTAAATTCTGATGATTCTCTTTAGCCAGTATATGAGACAGATCAAATATCCAGACCCTGACCATTTTCCAGAGAGGTGCAATACAAAGGCTTTTTCTCCATGAAAGCTTTTCCATCTGAAAAATGACATTTAACACAGAAAGGGTTTTTACTTCCACAGCATTTCTCCAAAGAAATGCATGTTTCTGCTTCAAAGAGGATTTTGACCCTCAAAAGGGAGACATACTTGAGATCCTGTAAACTCCCCTTGTGAGTTCACTCTTGCTACTAATTTAATGGGGAAAATATTTACTTGCTATGCTGAAAGACAAGGGAAATTTGCTCCCAAGGTACACAGTGCTTTTGAAGTAAAATACTTTTAAATATTATTAGTGCTTTTTTTTCCCCTGATTATTAAAAAAAAAAAAGCCAAAACAAATAAAACGAGAAACACCGAAGAAAATGGTTCAGATAAAATGAGAAGCAGTGTGGTTTGGTGTCAGTATATTTTGGTCTCAATCAACAAATCACTTTAAAAGTTGATTAAACTACTTGCGTGTTTAAAGATAAACATGATTAAGTACTTTGGTGGATCTTGGCTTATTACGTATTGAGGCTGGATCCGAGCGTGAGGTGAATCATGGAACATTTGTGGGGAGATGCTGATTCCAGATGCACATTTTGCAAAGTTGCCTTTTCTTTGCAACCTTGCCCCAAGGATTAAGAGAATCGGAGTGTGTGTTCTCAGGCAGGAGGAGGCAGCCCTCCAGCCCAAATGCTGTTTTTCCTTCAGGGGTTTAAAATTCAGTGCGGGTGAGATTGGAGTTTTGCAGCCATGATCTTTTCCCTCTGAAGCCTTTTCAGTATTAAAGGTGGAAGTTTTCCATAGGACCTTAAAGCTCATCTCCTTCCACTTCCCTGCCACAGGCAGGGACACCTTCCACTATCCCAGGTTGCTGGCCTTGAACACTTCTAGGGATGGACATCCACAGCTTCTCAGGGAAACCTGTCCTAGTGACTCAGTTCCCTCACAGTAAAGAATTTGTTCCTAATATCTTTTTCAGCTTAAAACCATTCTCCCTCATCCTATCCTTGCATGCCCTTATGAAAAGGATGCTCAAACTCCTGGATGTCTGCTCCATCCTCAGCCATTAGTTCCTTGGGCTCTGGGCCATTATTCTTAAATATTCCTCAGTTTCCTCATCAGTATTTTCTTCTGCTTTGAGACAAAATTCATTATATTTCCATTGGTGGTTTTTTTCTGCTTTTTGGTTCTCACCGAGAAGGGCTCTGTAACACTGCAGGTTGGTAAGATGAAAACAACCATTCATTTAGCTGTGGTTGGAGCTTGTAAAAATCCTTATCTCTAGCAGCAGTTGGAATGTACGATCCCAAAATAGAAGTTGTTAAGCCCTTAGAAGTGCAGACAGTTCTTGGGAAAAGAAAGCACAATGAAACACAACTTCGGATCAATAGAAAATCATTTTAGAGCAAGAATACCTTGTGTAGCAATGAATATAGATGGGATTGTTGTTGCTAACCACTTCTTAGATAGCAAGCTTTCTGCATGTATTTTGGAGTAGTCTGTGAGTGTGTGCTAAATACAGCATCATCTCCCTTTATGCTTGTATTGGCTAATGCACCAGTGGTTTAGAAATACTGTGGGACATTTTCATTGAACGAACACAAAATGCAGTCATTACCCTGGAATTAGGGTGGCAGCTTGTGTGACTGCTAGATAGGGGTCACAAGGGATGGAGTAATCAGGTTTTAAACTAAACTGATGGCAAACCAGGGTGTTGAATCTGGGTTGCTTCTGAATTTCAGGACTGCATTCTGCACCCCCAGAGCTGCTGTGGAGCCCTCTGCCTGTGGATGCAGCCAGGTTTTATCCCCTGTGGAAGTGGAAGTTGGGGATGTGCTTGAACACAGCTGCCTGTTTTCCCACCATCATATTCTCTGGTTGCCCACATTTTGGGTCTGAGTCCACCGTCCAAGCTCTAATCCATTTCCAGTCTCCTGGCTGGAAAAACATACCTTTCCATCTTGCCATCTTGGAGACCATCCCAGTGCTTGTTTTGGTGCCCTGCAGGTGCTGGACATCCATCAGGGTAAATCAGGGCCGTGCTGAGCTGTTCGCATCCATCTTGTGCATTACCCTGGGGGCCTTCAGTTTGAGTCTTGGCACCTCTGGACTCTCAGTTTCTCCCTGAGGGTGGTGGCTGTCAGAGGTGGAGAGGCTCTGCCCACAGGAGATTTTCAAGCAGCAGTTTCTCAGCCAAGTGCTCGTTTTGGTGAGCACAGTCTCCTTGTGGACCAAATTCTGGTTGGATGCTGAGATGGACATACCCTGTGCTTTAGGTATGATGGGCTTGGTTGCTGTAGATGTGTCCTCTAGGGCTGAGGTTGTCCCCTCTCTTTCTGTGGCTGGGTTGGCATGAAAAGAACGTAGGACCAGCTAAGTTGACAAAACCCACACATGGATGTCTTTCACATAGATTCTCAGATGTATTGGTTGCTTCTTGATGTCACCACGTGTTCCTCTTTCCACAGGACCACGCTGATTTGAGAAACCACTTCTTCACTGTGGGGATGAAGCTGGAGGCAGTGAATATGAGGGAGCCATTTCATATCTGTCCTGCATCAGTGACCAAGGTGAGTGCTCAGAAAGGAGGGATGGAAAGAGCCTGTCTGGGAAACCCTTCCTGATTTTCACTACATTTAGGAAAAAAAAAAACAAGAGTGGTACTTAAGTGGCCGGAGAACACATTAAGAACCAGGTTTAAAATCCAAAGATGTTCCTAATTAATTCTTTCTTTCCCACATACATTACCAGCTGATTCCATGCACTTAAAACCAATGGGGATGAGCACGTTAATCTACCACTTGCATGCAAAAAAAAAAAAGGATCCCTCTTTTGTCTTTGTCTCCCCTCCATCCATATGTATTTTCCCTGCACATCTGAGAAACCTTTGGAAATAAATCAGCTGAATGGAGGTGGTAGCTGGATATTTAATCCACACACTCAAATGCAAGAGGGATGAAGGCTCAGGGATCTTCAGGATCATCTCCAGTCACTGCTCAGCTGTAGGACCCTGAACCTCAGCGCTTTCCATTGTTTCTATTCACCCATCTCTAAAACTCAGGCTTTGATCTCTTGGGTAGAAACACTTTGATGCAAAGGTTTAGGTGAGAGCAAATTATTTTCAGTAGTTTGATCCCCAGGTTTGGCTGTTTCAGCTTTGCACGTTACCTAATGTTGCAGCAAATCTAACCTCTGATTTTGGTCTCTTCTTTTTCACCCCTTAGGTTTTTAACAGTCATTATTTACAAGTGACCATTGATGACTTGAGACCTGAATCCAGCAAAATCTCAATGCTTTGCCATGCAGATTCCTTGGGGATCTTGCCAATACAGTGGTGCCTTAAAAACGGAGTCAATCTCACACCTCCCAAGGGTTTGTATTCCTTCTCAGTGATTTTTGGGTTTACTCTGAAGGACATTTGTTTTGTTATTATTGCCTTTAAATTGTGGTGGTTGCTGTAGAGCAGCAGCTGAAGTATCTCAAGCCAGAGTAGTTTTCTGGAGTGATTGGGGCTGCTCTGGCTCCTACCAGCCTATGAACATCTCAAGAAATGTTTCTAGCTGGTGGATTGATGTCCCTGGGCTTTGAAGTCTGATTAAGGCTTGTGAAATCCTCGTGAATTCCTGTGGGATGAATCCTAGCAGTTCTTTGTGTGTTTAGAGAGCAAAAGGAGCATTAAAAGTCCAATTGCTGTAGAGGCAAACCCTGTTTCATCCACTTTGGTACAATACTGAGGCCAAGCAAAGCTCCTAAATCTGAATGTCTGAGCTAAAATCAGCTGCCTGCCCGGGAGTGTGGAGGGATTTTCCTTGGCTGTCTCAACAAATCCCAGGGCACACTGCAAGCAGTGTTCAGGTCAGAGCCAGGAGAAGCAGCCTCCAGCCCTGCTGTTCCTCAACTTTGTAGCAGTGCAGTTAATTACTCCCAACTTCAGACAACCACCTGTGGTGCCCTAGCAGTATTTCTTTGCTTGCAAAAATGTGTTGGTTCCCTGGAATTTCAGGTTTTTGAAGCTGGCTAGGTTGTTGGTCTGTTGCCAAAAATTAATGTTGCTTGGTAGTAAAAAAATGCCACAAAAAAAATCAAGTTAAGTTTTATGTATGAACTTTTGCCTTCATTTTGGAAAAAGCATGATGCTGCCAAACCCAGGGAAGGGAAGGGTTATTCCCTGCCAGATTCAGAATCTTCTTATATATATCCAGAGTGCTTCTTCAGCACATGTAATTTGAAATTCCCACCAAAGTCCTGGAGCCCTGTGCCTGCAGCTGCATCCATGATTGCTCTGCTGCTTCTGATGAAATAAATCTGCTGTCTGGGGCTTTAGCTTTCTCCTGCTGAAACCCAGGTGTAATGATAATGCCTGTGTAAGCACTCACTGATACTGGCCAGAAAATTTGCTAGAAATCAAAGTAAATGGAATATTTTGGGGGTTTTTCCACCCAAGTTCACATGCAGCTTGCCCAGGCAGAATAACTAACTGAAAGGACCATAGGCTTAAAAATTTCCAATCCATGCTGACACAAAACCTGTCTTGAGATGGTGTGAATAGTGAACTCTATTTTAGATGCCAACATTTTAAGACATATCTAAAGTATCTGTCATGTGAATATTTTTCAACTTGGCCAGATCTAGTGGGAGGTGTCCCTGCCCATGGCAGAAGGGTGGAACTGGGGCCCCTTCCAACCCAAACCATTCTGTGATTCTATGGTTCTGTCATCTCCTGTGACACCTGGTTGTTGGGATCCACCTGGGCACGTGAGGAAGCGCAGAAAGTCTCTGGTAAAGCCTGGAGAAAATCAAATTGGCTTTCTGCTGTGAGATCAGAAGTCCTGGGGGGAAGCTCTTAAAAAGACATAAAGCCAGTGGCAGATAGATGCATTCTATGTATTGCTGTGTTTTTTATACTGTGTATAAGGGCTGCATGTCCAAACTGAATTTTAGCACCTTAGGCAGACACGTTCTTTGAGTTACTAAAATGTAATCAGATATTAGAATGAGTTATTTGAAAATAAACACAAACTAAATACAACAAAAACCCATAACTCACAGAAAAAGAAAGCAGATGGAAAGTGAAAAGCATCCAAACCCCTGGTTAATTTAGGTTTGACAAGGAGATTTTCTGATCTCAAAATCAACTGATTTTTTTTCATCAGAACAATATGCCGGGTTGGGTTATTGGAGTTTGGAGTCCTTTATTTGCCTGATATCCATTCTCTTTCCTTTTTGCTTATCAGGGCTTTATTGAAGACAAACAAAGAGTAAATGGGTCATGAACAGGAGGTGCAAATATTTGCTACTCAAAATAGAGAGCAGTATTTTCCTGTACAGTGCCAAAAATGAATACCCATTAACTGCTGCTGTATAAACATTGAACAAGCTCTGTTTATATTTATTAGAGTAGGATTTATAGACTACTTCCCTTTAGAGTAACAATCATTGTTTTATGAGCTATTATTAAGTGGGGGGAAAAACATTTTGATAAGGCTCCTCGTTGTAAGGCTTACTTAGGAAAAGCCAATTCCAAAACCTCCAGTGCATTTGTATTGTTATATTTGCTTTGAATTAGCTTCTAATACTGGGCTCTTCCATGCCCAGATGGCAAACATGGTGAAGGTGTTGCATGTTTGAGGAGCAGCAGCTGAGTTGTGCAAACACAGCTCTCAGTGTTGTCCCTTGGGCTGAGCCTTCCAGGATGGCAGGGTGTGAGTGCCGTGTGCTGGGGGAGGCACTGGGCACCTGGTACCTCCCTGTGTGCCGAGGGAGGCAGCTGAGAGCAGGATCAGGGAGTCTGTGAGGTTGGAAAAGGCCTCCAGGCAAGCTGGGTCATGGAGTCCAACCTTTGATCGCCACCTCGTCAACCAGACCACAGCACTGGGTGTCCAGTTGTTTCTTCACCACTTCCAGGGGTGGGCACTCCACCACTTCCCAGGCCCATTCCCAAATGCCTGTGACAACCCTTTCAGTGAAGAAATTCTTCCTAATATCCAGCCTGACCTTCCCCTAGTGCAGCTTAGTGTTCCCTGGGAGCAGAGCCTGAACCCCCCGGCTGTCCCCTCCTGTCAAGGACTTCTGCAGAGCCACAGGGTCCCCCCTGAGCCTCCTTTGCTCCAGGCTGAGCCCCTTCCCATCTCCTTCAGCTTCTCCTGGGACTCCAGACCCTTCCCAGCTCTGTTCCCTTCCCTGGACGGCTCCAGCCCCTCCAGGGCTCTCTGGCCATGAAGGCCCAGAACTGGCCACAGCCCTTGAGGTGCAGCCTCACCATGAAAAGGCCACAGACGAGTCAGGGTTAATTTGAAGTCAATTCTTGGGTGTTCCCCTCTTGGAATCCTCCTTGTGGTGCTGCAGTGAGTTATTTTGAACTCCCCAGCTGCCCTCCCGGGTTCCATTCCTGCTGAAGGCTAAAGGAAAAGGGCTTCCAGTGGTTCCCTGGGGCCAAGCGGGGCGGTGGCGTGGTGACAGCACAGTCACGTTTTTGTAGCTCACTAAAGCACCTCTAATGGGCCTTTTCCATCTGCTCTGACAAGATCTGTGTAGTTTAAAACCGAGATGCAAAACCCTTCCGTGAGGGGTTTAAATTGAGATAAGAGATGGAGAAGACGTGTGAAGAAAATACTGTTGCAGAAATTGTTAAAAAATGCTGCAAGGATTTTTTTTTATGAAAAAAGAACATTCTTTATAAGTAACTGCCCTTTTTTTCCTTCCCTGTGCATGTTTAGTTTTTTAATTATTATGCACTTTAATGCCCCACAGAGACAGGCATTGTAGCTCAAGGCTTTATCTTGGTAATTTGTTTGTCATGAATGCAATTACTTGGACTAGAAATCATCTTATCCAAGATACTTGGATCTTAGCAGGATGCTTGACACGTTTTCAAAAATTTTACCTCCTTTTTTTTGGGTTCTGGCAGACTGATAGGGGATTGCACTCAGTATTCCAGTCCTTGCCTGTAAAAAAAAGTCACAATTTTCATTGTCATAAATGATTCATTCACATTTGATCTTGAGTGTCCCTTTTTGACTATCAATGCAAAAGGCATTTAGGGATGTTCTCTGAAATGATGTCAGGATGAGATTTCTAGGGAGATTGAGGGGAGAATTTGGCCTTTGGGTGACTCCTGAAACCTTCCAGTAAGAGTAGTTCTGCACTAATGTCATTAGAGTATCCACAGGCCCCTGGACAGGATTAGCACTCACTGGTTTCAAGCACTGCAAAAATAGAGACTTAAGAGGCAGGCAGGCAAAAAAAAAAAAAAAGGCCTCCAAAAGCAAATTAAAAAAAAAAAAATCTGTCCCAAGAATTTATTGCCTAAATTGCCAAGTAGGAATAGTGGATGAGCAGAGGTCTGGCTGTGATGAGACTCCTTGAGAGATGCTCATATAAAGAAATCCTTTTGTTTTACCTGGAAGCAGAGGCTGAAGGGATGATCTGTTTGCTGAGGCTGTTTGAGGGACATCTGCATTCATTTTCCTGCTCTGCTCCAGATTTCTGTAACATTTTTACTGTGATGGGATTCAGCTCACATACCCTGAGCTGCTGGGGAGCCAGTCAGGAAGGGTACATGAATGAAGAGAGGAGAATTTATCTCCTGCTTTGAAAGGGAGGATGGATCAGCTCCTGATTGTGCTGATCCCCTCCCTGTCCACTCCTGAGGGAGCAGCAAATAACCCATGTCCAGCTCCATAACCTTGTCCACCTTTTAGACAGCTAAAAGCAGGAGAAAGAAGTCCATAACTAGCCCCATGTGGACATTTGGCACAGTGGCACTTTGGATTAGTTATGGGTTTGTTAAAAGTTGGGAGATGCTCACAGGAAAGGGAAAATAGGGAAAATAATTATGTCTTACTACTTTTTAATAGAGACTTGGCAGTGAAATGCAAGAGGTGTGTGAGTTTTGTCCTCTGTCTGTGGTGTGGACTGGTTGCTGATGGCTCTTTTTGTTTTGTTCTCCTGCAGGTTACTCTGGCCAGGACTTTGACTGGGCAGACTACCAGAAGCAGTGTGGAGCTGAGGCAGCACCTCACCTGTGCTTTAGAAATGTAAGTTCTTCCTTTTGCTCCTGTCCATCCACGTGAAACAAAGCAGCTTGCACAGAAAAGGTGCTGCAAGGCTTTGAAAAGTTCCTCCAGAGCACCATGAGGCTGCCTTAGGAAGGAAACTGGGAGAAGTGTTCCAAGTCTCCATCCCTGAAAGAGAAAAAACCCTTATTTTAGTCTTGTCTTTATCTGTAATTATCCTGCTCTTCATCCCCTCTCTGGTTCTCTACAGCACTAAAAGGATCTCAACTGGTTATTGCTATTAATTCAAGTGCTACTAAAAATAATTTAGGTAAAGAAATTGCATGGTATCATTTTCCTCTTTTTACATTTTAGGTGTTTTATCTGTATCCCAGGGATACAGAGAAACTAAACCACATGGATTAAAATGCTAAATGTTGAAAATGTATGAGAGGATGATTAACCCTCATGGATGCTCTGGGCCTTGGGACAGTTCATGTCCTTCCTTCCAGCAACAGTGATGTGAGAGTGATGGATGCCATTAAGATTCACAGCTTTTGAAATAATCTTTTGCAGGCTGTTTTATGGCAATGACAGCCCTGTGTGGCTTGATCTGACAGGTATTCATTGCTTGGGAAAAGGCAGATGTAGCCTTCTGCCTTTTCCAGCAGCCTGGTGCTCTCCTTTGTGTGCCCATCAACTGATGGAGGTTGAGATCCCATCAATAACTGAAAATACTCCTGATGGTGTACCTAAATGTTAGTGGTGCACCTAAAATGTGCACAGAAGGCTTTGCAAAATAAAGTGGTGTCGTGAATGATGGACAGACAGGTTTCTGTAGGAATTGCAGAGCTTTTCACTGGGCTCAGAAGTCACAGGACTGAGGGATGGGGTGCTTATGGAAAGCAGAATGGAGACAGGCACCAGCTGTGGTTTTCCATGGCCTTCCTCATCTGTGGTGGCCAAGGGGCAGCGTGGCTTGGAAGCTGTGATGGTGAATTAGTGAATTTTTTATTGATGAACTCAGAGGAACTGTACCATGAGCAGAGTCTGACTTGGGAGTCAAACCAGAGTGAGGATTTCTTTGCTCCATAAAGTCCCTCTTCCTGAAGGGACTTAAAGCAAAGCTTTCCAGCAGTCCTGAGGGAAGCTGCATCACAGCAATACAGTGGGGCTATTTTTGCATTTCTCTTCTGCAATCATCCCCACCTTTTCTTTATATCTCTTTTCATTTTGCCAAGTAGTGGATCTTTTCTCTCAGCGGTGGCAGCCTTGAGAAAAGCCTCTGTATAATATCCTCTAAGATTAAGTCAGGTTTGGGCATTTTTTGGTCCTTTTTCTTTTTTTTTTTTAAGGAAGCATTCACCAGATGGAACATGTGTCTCTTATTCTTCCACTCTTAATAACACAATTATTTTCAGAGGGAGCTGCTCTGTTGTCACTTGTGCAGCGTCCTGGCTGGCTGGTCCCCATGAATTGTGGCTGTGAGGGGCTCTTTGATGGAAGCTTTTTCTGCATCTCCCACCTCGTGCAGCCAGACGTGGTGCTGGCAGTGGAGGTGCTGTAGCTGTTTCCCCAGGAGGGATTTTTAACAAGGAGAGGAAGTTATGAAATGGATTGACGTGCCCAAATGCTTAGTAAAATAAACTCCACCTAACTGTTTTGCCATTGATTTTGTATAAATGAGCCTCCAGCACTGAACTGCAATGAAAGGAGCCGGGGGTGATGATAAATGGCATTTCCTTGTAAGGCAACATAAAAGGCATTTAAACAAACTCAGCCTGCATTCCTGCAGCCCTGGCCATTAGCAGCTTTTGCAGGGTGAAGCTGATCTGTGTGCTGAGCAAGGCTTGAGGCAGTCCAAGGTGTGTTCGAGAGTAGCAGCGTGTTCTTGGATGGAAAAGAGACCAAAGCCATGAGGTTTTAATCTCTCAAAGAGCTCTCAGTGGTTGTTCAAGGCGAAGTGCCCATGGTCCTTGGTGTTGTACCAGTAGGAGAAGGGTTGAATTTGAGCCTGGCTTCCAGTTTCTCACATAGGATGAGGGTTTGGTGTCATTTGGAGTCAGTGGTAGTTGTTACCCATCCCAGTTATTATTAGCAAAAAATCTCATCTCAGAGAGGGAACCCTTTCTGTGTGCAGAGAGATGCAGAGCAGGTGGAACAGAGGGGAGGGAAATCCAAGGAGAGGAAGCCCTGGTATGCACACAGGTATTGCATTAGTGTGTTTTCAGGGAGAGTGGTGGGGGAGATACTGGGAAGGGACTGACATGAGGGGACATTGGAAGGAACAGTGGCAGTGAACACAACTGGATCCATCTGCACTCCAGCCAATGTACCTGAAAGCCTTGTTCATTGAGTTTAAAATAGAATCACAGGATGGTTTGGGTTGGAAGGGTCATTAAAGACTGTCTAATTCCAATCCCCTCATCCCATGGGCACTGCTGCCACTCACTAGATTGGGTTGCTCAGGGCCCATCCATGAAAATTCCATGAAGAAAAGCATACTTGAAAATGTTATTCAGGTATCTTCAGCTTCAGTCAGCTTGGGTGACTGAATGTATGAGGAGGTCTGGTCTCAGAGCAAGATGGTTTTTTTGCTTTATAAGATTTCTCCTAGTAAGGTGAGAGATGCTTAAGCACAGGAGTTCTGGGAAGCCTCTGGGTAGTATCACATTAACAGAAAATGCATCACTGGCAAACATTCAAACATCCTTGGAGCTGATGTGGATAGGAGGAGAACATGACATGCATTTCATCATTGAGTTTTCATCTGGGTGTTGGTGCAAACCTGCTCCTGCATAGGCTCCTCTCTCCAGGGTCACAGCCTCCTGTGGGTGTCCATCTCCTCTGACAGGGATCCTCCAGGGGCAGCAGTCTCTGCTCCCCTGCAGACCCCCATGTGCTGCAGGGGCACAGCTGCCTCACCATGGTCTGCACCAGCACAGCTCTGATTTGGCTCTGGATGCCTTTTTATTCTTCAGGGTATTCTGCCCTTCCAGCAGAAAGCAAACCATGCTAAATTTATGCTTCCCAGCAGACAGTCTGGTTGAAGTTGTGCAGTGCTGCAGTGCTGTGTTTCAGCATTGTCTCTTGCCTCTTTCAGACATCCTTCAGCCGTGGCTTCACCAAGAACATGAAGCTGGAGGCAGTGAACCCCAGGAACCCTGCAGAGATTTGTGTGGCTTCCATCACCTCGGTGAAAGGACGGTTGATGTGGCTGCACCTGGAAGGTACATGCTCTAAAAGCTGCTTGTGTTTGTCTGCTTCACTCACTCACTCACTCACTCACTCACTCACTCAATTTTGTCCTTCATTCTCTGCACAAAATTGCTCTCTCCAGCTTTTCAGTTTTATACACATTGACCAGGGGAATTACATTTACGTGCTCTTTCTCTGGAGGAGCTGCAAGTTCCTTCACCTTTCCATCCACGTGGTCTTTATCACCATCATAACAACCTCCTCCCTGCCACCATCATACACCTTCATCCTAGGAACAGAAGTTTGCCTCACTTGTGCAGCTGAGACTTCTACAGCAATTCCCAACCTGACAGTTTGTACAGGAAGAGAGGTCTCTAATCAAAGCCCTTAAAGTTGCTAAAAATGTTGCCAGATAACCCAAAGTATTATAGTTCCTCCCGTGTGTTTGCTTTTGGTAGAGCTGTGTGCAATGACAGGTTTTGGTTTTTAACTCTAAGATGATTGTTTGCCTTCTAGCCCAAGGTAGCAAAAGCTTATCTGGAGCCTGGTCTGGACACAGGGCAAATTTTTTTTTTTTAATTGCTGGAATCAACAATTGTTTGAAATTTCATTCTCTCTAAGGCTGTTGTTGAATTTACACCCACCTGATCAAGGAATTTGACCCATTTTGGCAACTTCTTTTCTTAAATGACCAGGTGCCTTCACTTGTATATGCCAAAGATGTGGGTAGATGCAGGAAGAGGGCAACACACTCCTATATTGCTTCCTTCCCTCACCTCTTTCTTCCTGCCTTTTACTCTTTTAATTTCTTAAAGGATGTTTTTTTACAACTTACCATAAAAAAACCTTGTGTGCATCTACTTTCTTTTGAGCTCCGATATATAGATGCTTTAAGCTTGGTTTATATCTCAATACCAGGAATTGAATGATCTGTCATAAACAGAAAAGATGCAAAAGACTGCAGAAAATAGAAAGAAATCTTTGCTGCTGTAGGAATACATCACTACAGTATGCACAGTGTTATGCAAAAAGCAGGCATTAAAAAAAAAAGCACAACCAAAAAAAAACCCTGCTTGCAGAGTTGTAAAATAAATGTGGCTTGAAGTGTGGCATTTATTTATTTTTTTTTTTTACTCCATTAATATAGTGTTGTTTCTAACTGATTATTTATATTCTGGAAGCAGCAAGGCTCCCCAGCTTCCACGGGAGCCCCTCTCCAAAGACCTCAGGTCCCACCATTTATCACAGGCGCCTGTGAAGCTTTCATTGTTGCCCTCCCAGTTTCCCAGTTTGACAGCCCAGGCTGCAGCCATAAACCAGGAACACAGGAGTTAAGCAGGGCTGAGTTAGACGTGAGGGAACATTGTGTGATAAATCACACTTTGTACAGTAGCAAAACCCTAAACTCGAGGGCGAGCGTTTAATGAGCAGCAGTGCGGTTCCCCCGTGGTGGAGGAGAAGCTCAGGACTGATGGGATGCTCTTTGCTCTCTGCTACTTTATTACTCATCATCTGCATTGTTAATTTTTACTGGTTCATTTTAGATTTTAGAGCTTGAAGCTTTCTGGTGTGAATTTATACAAGTAATAATGCACGCTTCCTGCACAGCCCAGGAATTTGAGGAAAACCCTTTGGTTAATCACTTCTCCAGGGAGGTTTCCTGTAATTTCCCCTTTTACAGTTTTCTAGAGTTGCTGCTTTGTTCTACCCATCCTGTAAAATTCATGGTAGACATTTTCCTCACCCTGTTTCTAATCTCCTTGTTTGCCCTTTAACCTCCCAATTCCCATGGACATTTCTTGCTCTGAGAAGGGAGCGGCATAAAACGCAACAGATGAAACTAATGAGTCTCAAAAAAGCTGTTTTCCACTCCTGTGAGTGAGGCCAAAGGAAGCAGTAAGATGTTGGCAGTGGAAAGCAGGGTTATCAATTGCCTGAGGGCAGAAGCAGTGCCAGGGAGGACAGAGTAGCTGTGAATAGGTCTTACAAGAGGAACAAGGTGTTGCAGGAGAATGGGCATTGTGCTGCTTTCTTGCTCCTCAGGGTGGCTGCAGCTGTAAACTTCAGAAGCAGAATGTTCATAGAGCCATTTTGGTTGGAAAAGACCCTTCATGTCTCATTTACCCTGCTTCTATGCAGGAAAGTACATTTCATCTGGTTACTTTATAATAATTTAGAATTGTAGAATAATTAAGATTAGAAAGGACCTCTAAAATAATTGAGTCTGTTTTGTCAGAATAACACCATTGCAATAATGAAGTAATTGGTTTTCCCAGATCTGGTGACATTTCAGTGGGGTCTGTGTTGATTTCTTGCCCTGTTTGGGGCTTGATCCATGGCTTGCTCACTGTGTGCATGTCTTGCCACTGACTCACTGTTGTCACGTGGGCTCCTTGCCTGGATTTGTGGTGTCAGGTGAAAATGGAGCTCCCCACTGGAGCTTTCATCAGGTTCAAACTGAGCAGTGACCACATGGTATTATCTCCTGGAGGGAAATGGTTTTTCAGGGAATTTCAGCTGCTGAAATCTTGTCTTCAGCAAGTTGTGTCCCTCCCCTATGCCTTCATCTCATTCTCTTCCCCATATTCCAGTATATATTTTCAAAGGATAGTGCATGAACACAATGCAGGGCTCAGAGAAACACCATGAAGACATCCATGGATCTACACAGACGTCATGATTGCATTTTTTTCATTATTTCCTCCAGCAGTGTGATCACCAGCACCTATTTCCCTGCCTCCTTGGGGTTTTTCATGCAGCCAAACACTCTCAGAGCAGCAGGTTTACTACTGATCCAAATGCTGCACCTCAGCCTCAGCGCTGTTCCCATCACAAAGTTCAATTACTGTTTCAATTACACCACAAGCCCTTGATGAACATACATTAGTGAGAAGCTCCCTGTAGTCATCTGGCTGTGCACAGTCAAACACTTGCTGCCTTAAGCAGGAGGCAAAGCTGTTTTAACAGATGCCAAGGCAAGGGTGATGCTGGGGAAGCTGCTGATCCTTTGGTCCCTTTTATTAGGAGATCACCCCATGCTGGTGCTGGAGCTGTCTGTCCTGGGGTGGAATTGGCAGAGGGAGGAGGTGAAGTTGCTGGCCCAGCTGTGCCAGCACAGTTGAACTTGAATTGGAGTAGTTAAATAGTGCCTTGACTCAGGACACAAGAGTTGTTTTTGAAAGAACTCAAAGCCAGCAGGAATATCTTCATTGGATTTTGGAAATCAGATAAATTAGTGGGGAAAAGCAGGAAAAATTTCCTTCACTGAAGAAGTGGTCAAGCATTGGAACGGGTTTCCCAGGGTAGTGGTGGAATAACTGTCTCTGGAAATGTTTAAAAGTTATGTAGATGTGGGCCTGGCAGTGATGCGTTAGTGGTTAGGCTTGATTTTGGAAGTCTTTCCCAGCCTAAATAATTCTTTGGTTCTATGAGTGGGACCCACATAAATGAAGACAGGAGATTATCTTCTAAAGCAGTTGTAATAACCAAACTGGAAGATAATTGCTTTAACTAGAGACTGCAGGTGAAGTTTTGGAGTCAGCATCGTGCCAGAGACCTTGGTGCATGTCTCCCACTTGGGATTTTCATACTGCTTCTCTCCTTTTGGGTGATCAGCTCTTGTTTCATGTGAGGAACCCTAGGAGAATTCGTGGCACTTCTGGACAGAAGAGTGGCCACCTCTCACCCCTAAAAAAATGGGACTCAAGGGCAGAGTTGCACAAAAAAGCTTCAGGGAAGCACTGGAACATAAAAGCCTCTCTCTCACATTAGCTACGAGCCTGGGAAAGCCTGGATAACACTCTCTTACTATTAAGAGCAAGCATTCAACAAGTCCTTCTCAGTTATGGAACTTCACAAAATATCTAGGGGTCAGCCAGGCTGTCTTGTCGAGGGAAGTTATATATGTTTAACCTCCCTGGCTTTTGACTGCTTCACTGCACACCCTCAAAGTGATCTTAATGGGGTTTTCCTCTGAACCACATTGCACTGTAAATGAAGCAGCCCCATCCTTGCTGTCTGTGCAAAGCTGAAGGTGAAATGGTGCCTGATTTTGGTGCAGGGAAGCAGATTCATTTTCACACGTTCCATCATTCGCTTCCCTGGGCTCGTGATGGATGCTTGGGTGGCTCTGAGCTTGGTGTTCCCATGCCTAAATCCCATGATAAATTTGTGTTTATAGGTTCACAGATGCCCTCTCCGGAGTACATTGTTGATGTGGAGTCTATGGACATTTTCCCTGTTGGCTGGTGTGAAGCAAATGCTTATAACCTCACCCCACCACACAAAGCTGTTTGTAAGTACATAGAGACTTGAGCATTGCAGATGATATCAGGGATTTTTCCTAAGGTCTATAATCCCATTTTTGACACTATCAGCCTACCCAGCAGACCAATAACCAGGCTGCAAGTGTACTGCAATAAATCATAATAAATCTAATTAGTGACCAAAATGAAGCAATTTGTATTTTGCTCTGTGATCAGCCCCTCCCAAAATGGTGTTGTGTGTGCTAGGGAAGGCTGTTCCATGGTTTGGGATTGCACAGTGGGTTGTGGGTTTGCAGAGGGGTTGTTGCTCAGTGGGGTTGTCTGAGGGAAACCAGGTTTTGTTGTGCTGAGCCAGCTTCACTCAGGCAGCTGAGTGGATTAGGGACAAAGACCTCAAATTGGAAAAAAAAAAAAACAAACATAAAATGTCAGGTGGAATGGACATACAGAGGCCATCCAGGTGCCCCTTTCAAAAACAGGATCTGCTCCATCTAAATGGAGAAATAATTGCTGCCATTCTGTGATGGAATTTCTGCCCTTCCCCAGGGTATCTGTCCCTTACTTCACTGCCCTTGCCAGCTCAGAGATTTTCCGAGTGTTCAGTTTAAATCCCCCCACAGCACAATTAAGCCCACAGTGTTTTGTCCTCCCTCCAGTGCATATTAAGACAAATTCTTTCTATTTGCATTTGAAGACAGTTCATCAGAACCCAGTGGCTTGGTGTTGTTCTCCTGTTCCAGCATATCCAATCTCAAGCCACCAGGTGAAAAATTGGCCTCACTGTTTATATTAATTAAAATCCAAAAGGCAAATTTTAAAATGTATCAACCCTTTCGAAGAATTAAATGTGCTTAAGTTAAAAATTAGGCAGCCAGAGCCTAATTTAGGAGAATAGTGCTATGGCAACATTATACAGCCTTATCACAAGTTATTGCTGGGGATAAATTACACGGGAGGTAATCATGCTTGTAAAATGTAATCTTATCCATATGTGTTCCTGTATGGAAAAATATTTGTGTTTTTATTTTAATTTTTTTTCTTTTATGCTGATCCCATAAAACACAATATTAGCATTCCAGAGGAAAGATTAAGTGTATTATTACATCCTTAAAGTAGGTTTTAATGATGTAGTGACTTACTTAAAAAATACCAAGAAAAGATGGTGATAGTAATTAAGTACCATTTCATTGTGTTCAAAGTCGTTTTATAGTCAGTGCATTTACACAGCTTTTTATGCATTCTGGGTGTACTTAACAGGACAGAAGGGTACAAAACTATTTTTTTTCTTTCTTGCTTCATTTTTGCAGTGCGAAGGAAGAGGAGAATTGCAGTTGTGCAGCCAGAAAAACAGTAAGTTGTTTTGGGGTTTTTTTTGTTATTTAAAGTGGTGTTTTCACAGGAATGCATCGGGTCTTCCAGGGGGGATAATACACAGCAGCTATGTGGCTCGGTAACTACTGCTCAGATACTGCAGCACAGCCAACAAGAGGATTCTTTTAAGCCTGAAATATTTGTTAGCATATTAGAAAGTCTCTGTAACAGCAGTTTTTTTGCTGGCTGGGGCTGTACAGCCCCTGTCTGATGGCCAGCAAGGGATACTTAGGGAAGATGGACATATATATACCAGGAGGGCATTTCCCTGTCTAGCTCTTGCAGTTTGTAGAGACTTGAATTTAAGGGGTTTAAGGGAGGATATTTGAAGCCTGGAGGTCTAAAGCTGACACATCAGAGTGTATTTTTAGAGAAGGGGTGGATCTGGCTCCTTCATCTGCAGTGCCCTGGTCTGTGATCAGCCATGTGGAAGTGGAATTGTGTTGGAGGCATCTCCATTCCTCAAACCAGGCTGTTGCTGGTGTAGCTTTTGGTCCAGCCTGGGGACTGGTGCTGGCCTTTGTCCTGTCTGATGCTATTAAATACACCAAAAACTCTATTAAATACACCCAATTTCTCTTTTAACAGGTTACCATCCACAGTGCCTGTTGAGAAAATACCTCATGACCTCTGCCCGGTTCCTCAGCTAGACACAACAGGTAAGGATCCTTATTTCAAAGACCCATGTCCTGTATGGAAGGGGAGGACCCCAAAAAGGCAGTGAGTTGTCATAGGGGTGGGGAGGTGGAACGCCATCCTTAGAGGGTGTAAGGTGGAGTGAACAGCAGATGAGGGTCTGGTTCTCCACGTGTCTTGCTGGGGCTATCAGAGTTCCCCTGGAGCTTGCCCATTTCAGATGATGATATTAAGACAAGGCTGATGAATCTCTCTGGTGGAGATGGGTGCAGGTTGTTAATTGACAGTAAAGAAATTGGGTACAGCAGGACCTGATGGATCCCCTGTGTTATGTTAGGACTGTGTGGTGTTGGCTGCTGCTTCTGCTAAAGGCAAATTCCTCTCCCCTTTAGCAGTGGCAGGAGGCTCTGAGTGCAATATCCATCCAATTAATGGTGTAAACCCAGCAGCAGGGACAGGATTTAACTCATTTATTTCAGCAGGCTGTGGGACACATGCTGGCATTGCAGTCAACACCCCATTACAGTCAAATGGGGAGAATCAGGGTCTTTTAGGGTATGATAACCAGAAAAAGTGGATAGCCAGTTGGAAGGCATGTGAATCACATCTAGAAGTTCCCATTTCTCTCCATGGTCTGCAAAGGAGCCCAGGGTAATTAACCCAGACAAAAAAACTGCTCTGTAGACCTGTGCTGGGTCAGGGAATGGCACTGCAGGACTTGTGGGTTTGGAAGGAGCTGAAGAGGAGTTCCTAAGGCTCTTCACTGAGAGAATGTTCTCCGTGAGCTGAGTCCCTGTCTTTGAGGCTCAGCTCACACATCCCCTCCTGGCAGGTTGCAGTGAGTCGCTCGTGTCCCCCTGCAGTGGGAGTTCTGGGAGAGCCCTGGCTCATGTCATGGATTAACTCCTTTCCCAGTCCTCCTTTCAGCAGGGTGTGCAGCCAAGTCAGTCACTGTTAAAAACACTTCCTTTTCCCATGCTGGACAGATTTGAATAGCAGAGGCTTCCCTACCCTCTATCCCAGGGTGGAATTTTGTGCCTCCTTTATTCTCCTCCCCTTCCTCCCACATCTAGGAGGAAGAAATGTGGAAAATAGAAAAAAACTTCCACAGACACAGGAGGGTTTAATTTGCAGCCTTGGAAATACTTGTATTAATGTAAAAAAAAAAGTACACAGACATTAAACAGAAAAACCATAAACTTATGTTTCTATAATTATAAGTAAGAATATGTTTTAAGTGAGAAACTGTATTGATAAGATACTGAAGGGTTTATAATATAAGGGTGTAATTGTATAGAATAAGCTAATACTTTAGAAGTTATGATAAAAGCATATGTGTGTACATGTGATAGTAACCCATTAGATAAAAGTATACACATTACAAGAGAAGTAAGTAAAGGTGATAAGTTAGAAAAACAAAATAAACTTTGTGGCAACTATCCATTAGATTAGAAAGTTATATATTATCTTGTAATGAAAAACTTGTGACCATTCTGAGCTATAGCTGACTACTTACTCTCTTAAGTCTCACAGCCTCTAAAACTAATCTTTATTTAAACAACAAATAATTTTTAACCCAACTGTAGTTCCATCCCTTCCATTAAAACAATGATAATAATAAAGAAAGGCCCTCGATTTATGGTGTAAAAGTGCTGCAGGCACCTCACTGCTGCTTTCTCCTTGCAGGCACCATCAATGGGAGATACTGCTGCCCCCAGCTCTACATCAACCACCGCTGCTTCTCAGGTCCATACTTAAACAAAGGCAGGATCGCAGAGCTACCTCAGTCTGTGGGGCCTGGCAAGTGTGTGCTGGTCCTCAAGGAGGTATGGCCCAAATCTTTTGGGGGGATTTCACAGGAAAGTATGAGTCGTGGCTTGCCAGACCCAGAATTTGCAAACAATGCACCTAAAGTTGTCCTGGAGTGGTTTCCATGAGGCAAACTGCCAGCCGGAAGAAGGGGCAGGTTTTGTATTGTGGGTTTTGATGGGAGAGGTGATGTTTTTGGAACATGGGGAGTTCTCTTGGTTGGAGGTGACTTCAGTGTGGGTTGCCATCAACACAGGAGCAAACAGCAGTGTCATGGAGACATGGGCATCTCGTTTTGGAGACATAAACAACTTCCCAAGGAGCAGGACAATGGCAGTGGCCCAGCATTGGTCTGTGATACTTTGCAGAAAAAATTCAAGCTTATTATGGCCATAAACTGAAGCTCATTCTGGCCACAGGAACCAGTTCCAAATTATGGAAAGGGTGAAGAGAAAACATTTCAGGGTGTTGCTGTACCTGATTCCTGGTAGCTGTTGCTGAGATGAGAGAGGTGCCAGCAGCACAGAGAGCCATGGCCAGGATGGAGGTAAAAAATTGCAGCACAATTGAAGTTCCTAATGTTCCTCAGCCCTTTCCACCCAAGGTCTTGTCCTTACCTCCACCCCTGGTGCAGTGAAGCATCATCCTGTGTGTGTACCCTTGAATCCCAAAGTCTTAGGTGAGTTGCAAGTAACTCTTGTGTAGTTTAGTACCAAACTTATTTTTACAGCCTCGCTGTTCATTATTCCCAGTGCCAGCACAAGTTTTCTGCTGGGACCACTGGTTTATTGTGGTTTCTTTCACTGGAAGAGGCAAGTGCGGTGGCAGTGCCTGTTGTTTGACATCAGCTGCAAAGTTTTTCTCATTTCTGAGGTATTTTCTTGGAAAACAAGTTGAAACCTGGAGCCAAATACAATGGAGACATCAGCTCCTGTCATCCAGCCATTGCACCTGGGCTGAAAAGTGGTGACTGTAAGGTAGCTGTTCTGTATAATAAAAGCTGACTTGAAGTTAAATTAAAATAAATACTTTGTCAGCTTTAGTTTTAGTTTTGGGGTCAGTATATCTAAGAAGCACAAACAGTTCTTCATATATGCCAAGAACTCCTCAGCATCGTTGTAAAATAAAACAAGGTGTCTTCTTAAGACCCCAGATGATCTATAACCCCCCATATATTAGAGAAATGTGCTGTAAAGATTAATTAGCTTCATTGCTTACTGCTCTTCCTATTTTTAAGACACTTTGCTCTTTCTCTATTTAAAAAGGGACTATGACAAAAGATGCCTTTTAGATCCTTGATCATTTAACAAAAGAATCCCAGATAACTCTTTTGCTCTCCTCTCTCTGTCCCACAGACACATCAGTATTCCAAGTTAAAAAAAAAAAAAAAAAAAAAGTTTACTGCCCTGCTTTGAAGCCACCCTGGGATTTAGCATCTCTTGTTAGGTAGGAGTGTGGGATTATATCTCAGAGGAGGGAAATTGAGTTTTTCCTCATAAGAATGCTGATCATTGAGGTCTTAAACAGGAGAAAAGAGTTGTTATCATATTTTTAGCTGTACCTTGACAGCTAAAAGTTAGGAAGGAAGTTAGGAGTTTTCCTAAGAAAACTTCAACCATCTCAAAACTTGAGACTGTTTCAAGGGGGATGGAGATGGGAAATGTGTGAACACCAAAGAGCTGTGATGGGAAGAAAAGTGCTGAACTGCCCAGTGGCACCAGGCACACCAGATATACTCAAAAGAGAGCCCCTGTGCACATGAGAATACATGACATGGAGAACTTTATGAATATCAGGTGCTTGTGAGGTGGGGCAGAGGCTTGTGATGGTCTTCACTGGTGTGACTCCAGCTCACTCAGCTCTGAAAATCCAAAAGTCAGCAGCACCAAAAGAAAACCTCACTGACGGATAGCAGCAAAGGCTGAGCTTGCCTAATCCCCCCCTTTGCCTAATCCAAGGCACAGGTGGCTGCACCCAAACCATTCCTGATGCAGAGGGATGAAATTAAACCACCAAAATTTCCAACTGGTCATGCTCCAGCCAAAGGAAATTTGACCGGTCTGAGATGGTTGATGTAATTTTCCATCTCCAGAGAAAGTTGGAAACTGGTCTAGGTTTCTTTACTGGTTTTGTTTAAATCACAGTTATTTTTTTTCCCAAAATTCTGTTTGTTTGCATTTAATAGAGTGCAATATGAAGTGATACTGTTGCTAGAAGGTACCACCTTTACTGTGATGAGGGACCTTTGCTGTAGGGTAAAATGCCAAACCCAGTGACTCACTTGAGATACAAGAAGAGTAAAAGCCAGAGGTTTTAATTTTATTTTTTTCCTTTCCTGAAAAGGAAATAATTGTTCTTACAAAACACTCATTTTTTGAACTGAGTTTAGAAGTTTACAGAGTCCTGCTGGTGACAAGCCAGCTTTGAGAAAAGTCCTGGCACTGTGGGTGCCTGTGCAGGGCTGGAGTTGATTAGGTGTCTGGGAGAATGCCCAGACAGGGCCACACTGGTATTGCAGGGTTGGGTTTTCTTTTCTTGCTCATTTCCCAGCTATTCTGACAGCTCATACAAGCACCATTACACTGGTGAGGGGGCAGGACAGCACTGTTGGTGGAAATTGGTCAGCAAGATGCTTTCTGCCCCAAATGTCCCACCAGCCAGCAGGGTGGGTGTAGAAGTGTGCTTAAGGAGAGCTTTCCCAGCAAACTCCTGCAGAGGGGTTCAATAACTCCCTGGATTTGCTGATCAAGGCACCTGATGAGCTGTGAATGTGTATGGCAGCTCCCCAGACACTTGATGTTTTTGAAAACCTACTTCTGGCTTCCTGACATCAGCTGTCAGAGGCCAGTGCCCCTCAGTTTGTGTGGGGAGAGACCAGCAAGAGAAGATGTGGGTGAGCAGTTGGAAGGTCTCACTCAGAAACTGTCTTTTCATAGCAATTTAAAATGGTTTGGGTTCTATGGGACCATAAAGATCCCCTGCCATGGGCAGGGACACCTTCCACTATCCCAGGTTGCTCCAAGCCTTGTCCAGCCTGGCCTTGGACACTTCCAGGGATGCAGGGGCAGCCACAGCTTCTCTGGGCACCCTGTGCCAGGGCCTCACCACCCTCACAGGGAAGAAATTCTTCCTCATATCTGGTCTAAATCTACCCTCTGATAGTGTTGGTGTCTCTAAGTGGACTTTTTTGAAGAGTGGTTTGAGTTATGTTTCCAAGGGCCCAACAATAAATTAAATTTTGCTTCTAGTAAATAACCTATCCAAGCAACTCCAGCCAGTGCCATTTTACAGAGTACTCTGCAGCATTAAGTGAGGCTCTTGCCTGAAAATGATTAATCCTGTAGGTTTTTTAAAATGCTAGCAAATCCTCAGGTTGCTGGATTTAGAGGGGGGAAAAAAGACCAACCCAGAAAAAAACAACCAAACAAACATAAACACATTGGTCACTGCAGTATGACCTAGTTATTATTTCATTTCTGATGAACTCTGTTCATGGTTGCTGGATAAACTTTACATTCATCATACTGAAATCATTTGCAGGCCCCCAAGGAATTAAGAGCAGGCGTTAGGTAACGAGCTAAATTAGATGAAAACCAATCCAGATTCACTGTGGGATCATTCATGTGCATACAATGCAGAGTGTTCAAACACACGGTCTGGTGCTGTTAAGAGATTTGTTTTCCTTGTGTTTATCTCCCTACGCCAAGTGTAGGCTATTAAAGCTTGGATTTCCTGAGCCAATAGCAGGAATCATTTTTATTCTCAGTGACTTTGGATTAAAAGGATTGGCACATGTGTTCTCTTGTACGGAGTGGACGCACACTGGGTTCCAGGCACACCTCCTGCAAACTCTTTTTGTGGAGACTTCATTACTATTCTGTTGATACAGTCAAGGCACACAGCTCTCAGGCTCTTAAGCACATTGCTGACCTCAAATGTGTGAATTTCCCCTTCAGTGTTCACAGTGTGGTGATGCACGTGACCTGTACCTGGTTGTGCCTTCAGAACTATTTCTCTTTTCATTTTTTTATTAAAGTGGCCATGATGGATGGGTGCAATGGAATCTGCTTTGGGTGAGAGGGTCTGTCACGAAGACAAAATCACTGGTTATCAGATTTTTGGGGTTAAACAGCAGCATTTAATGCAGTTTCCTTTTCAGACTCAGGTATTCTCTATAATATGGCAACTGTGATCCATTCTGGGACACTTCCTCCTTGCATCCAGCACTTAATCTGTGCAACCAGGACAGAAACAAGCACCTGCAAGCTGCTCCTGCCTGTGCAGCACCTGGCACCATATTCAGTGTGGTCAAGGACTATTTTTAGACCCTGATTGTTGTTGGTTTTATCTCCCCATAGGTTCTCAGCATGGTGATCAATGCAGCTTACAAGCCAGGGAGTGTTTTACGAGAACTGCAGCTTGTGGAAGACCCTCAGTGGAATTTCCAGGAGGAAACACTTAAAGCAAAGTAAGTCTTCAATGTGTGTTCTTCTATTTGGGAGGTTTCAGAAAGGGAACTGACTAGTGGGGGGAAAAAAAGATAAGAAAAGGGTTTTTTTCTATTGTGAGGGTTTGACTTTTCTAATTATCGTTTTGCTTCATTGAATTATTTGACTCATTCCATAGCAACTTCAGAAATGAAATATTCACCTGAACGGTTCATTTTTATTGTCTTTCTCCAAGCAGCCATCCAGTTCTTGATGAAGTCAAGACCTGAGTTTTATGATAAGCTGTTCTTATAAGCTTGGCTATTACTGAATGAACTCAATTCCTGACTTTCTAAATGGAGGAGTATGGCTGCTTTTAAATTAGTGCCTGTCAGGCTAATGCAGAAAAAAATGGTGAGAATGAATGGTACCAAAAAAAGTTCAAACAAATTAACAGGGACATATTTTTTAGCAGGAGTGTGATTAGGGCAACGTAGTAACAGATCAGAAATTCAGGTCAAGATTTGATGCCTTTCTAGAATATGTTCTTCAATTCTCTTCTAAACAGCACCAAAGAACACTGAATTCCTCCTTCCAGCATTAAAATCTACCTGGTTTTGTCTTCTTTATGTAATGGCCACTATACCTAGGATGTATTTCAACAATTGTTGCCTCTCTGAAAGAGGGGAGTCTCACCTAAGCTCTCTCCAGAGTCCTGAAGAATAATTCTTCCCACTTGAAGATGGATCTCAATAAATATTTCTTTGAAGAAAGCTTTCTTTGTTGACTAATGGTCACCTTGACTTTTTAAGTACTGCAGTTAAATGCACTGAATCTCACCCTTTGTACTGAACTCTGTAACTCCTTTTCAAAGAAAAGCAATTTTCTCTTGGTTGTTTGATATGAATAGCTGCCAAACACAGCACTGTTGATGGCTACTGTATTTGATCTTTGCCCATGCAGATATTGCAGAGAGTTCATGGTTGAGGGAGGGAGTTGAAAAACTTTCACTCTGTGTATACTTAATCTGCTTTCCTGAAAGAGGATTGCAAACTGAAATGAAAATCTACTAGAAACATCCTATTTTTAATTTGCTGCTTTCACCCATATAGAATGTCAGGCTTTTGTGTTTGCTGTGGATGGAAGTCTAAAAGTCAACCTTGTGCATGCAGATTTTCATTTAAAACAGGTCTTTGTCCATGACCTGGTTTTCATTGATTCCAGGATCCCACATCTTGTGCTACAAATATCAGATAATTCACTCCTACAGGTACTTAGCAGTTGTGAAATCAAGTTGTAAGGCCCTCTATTACTTAACACCCTCTCCTGCAAAGAACTGAGCTTACAGGCAATTTTCCTATTAGCAGTACTGTGAGTAGGATTTTGTTGGGGTTTCCCCTTTGAGTGTGGGGGTCTGCCTTGTGCAAAAGCAGAAATATCTATTTCTTAAAGCTGCTGCAATCCATATTTCTAATGGGAGACAGCCTGGAAAATGTTTAACTGACCATCCATGATAGTATTTTATGTTGCCCCCCCAGTCACCATCCATGTTTGAGTTCCTGTGTGCTGGCTGCCCCAGCAGGGATCCACCTCATCCAGGGTGTCAGGCAGCATCTTTCAACTTTGTTAAGCCACAGAATGGATCATCTCAGGCTCAGAGCCCTGACAGCAAGTTTTGAAATGCCTTCTGAGAGCAGCACTTCTCTCTCCTCCAGTGTGGCATTGCCCTCTGGCTCCTGAGGAGACCAAGCTCATGGGGCTGGACAGCGCCTGGTTCCTGCAGCTCCCTGGCTTCTGTGACTGAGCAGTGCTTGGTGGTGGTGCCAGCTTCTCTGTGGGTAATTTGAGGACTTTTAAGAGTGCATGGCAGAGGGTTGACATGCCCCAAGTCTGTCTGGCTACCCTAGGACTTCTTTTTTTCCTTTTTAGTTTGCTTGAGTTGCTCCACTCAGAAGTTTTAATTGCATTTGGTTGTTCAGGAGCAAAAAAGAAAACACAGTCATGAAACCAGATACTGTGGAACATACAAACAGCACGTGACACCTTCCACCAGGTGTGACAGTGCTCCAGAATCTTAAACAGGGCTGTGTGATGAGCAACAGAGACCTGCAATGAGCAATTTCCAGCTCCATGGGCTCTGGATGGTGCCTGTTGCCAAGGGTGACAGCTCCAGAGCCAGCTGTGATGGGACACATCGTGTCACCTTCTTTGTGATGTGGACTGGCACCTCCTTGGATCTTGGCAGTGCTGTTTGTTTGCAGTGCCTGCAGTAGGGATTGGTGAAGAGAAAGCTGCTTTTCCCACTGTCCCAGATGTAAGGTTTGGCACTGCCAGGAATGCATTATCTCAGTCCTGGGGTGGCCTGCGTTTAGTTCACTCTGCTGTCATGAGTGGCCACTGTGGAATCAATTACGCTCACCTTGCAAAGAAGATAAAACAATTTAGATTGTCCAGAGAGATGTGTTTGCAGTGTGTGATGGCAGCTGTTTCCCATCAGCTCTGCTGGCTCTGTGTGAGAAGAGTCAAACCTGATTTATTGGTGATGATGAGTTAGAAATGTCAGGCTTGATCCTCCTGGGTTCCCACAAGGGCCAGTTGAAGCTGTCGGCATTCAACCCGTATAGTTTTGATGCTTTTAAGTGCAGTGCCTACATCTTGATTTGCCTTCCCAGTTTTACATAAAACGCTTAAGGGACTTCATGCTTTTCAAGGGTTTTCATTTCTGATAATGGGGCTGTTTGGATTTACCCATTTTTGCAGGACTTTGGACATAAACAAAAGCAGTGGGTGCAGAAGGTTGTCTCCTGGGTCTTGTATGAAGCCCAGTTGATCAAAATAATAAAGATGAGTATTCCTGGACGCCTTCATTAAATGAAATCCTGAGAGCTGCTCAAATCCAGTAGCTAAACTCCAGGAATATTTACCCCTATGCCAGACATCATTGCTTATTTATGAGGCTGCATTTCAAAGAAAGCCTTTTCACTGCAGCTGCTTTATAGAAGACTGCCTTTAACTTGTGATAAGTGAGGGTGAGGTGTTTGAAATCTTCTTTGCCTCAGCCTTTGCTAGTGAGGGTTTGCTCTCAGGCTTCCCAGGGCCCTGATCCTGTTTGAGGGAGTGAAGTGTTACCCAGAGTAGGTGGAAAGGAATCTAAAAACAGTGGATGTGCATGAGTGCATGAGAGCAGTTGGGATGCAGCCAGCTCTGCCTGGAGAACCGGCCAATGTCCTTGCAAGGCCACTCGCTGGCATGTTTGGAAGTTGATGAGGATGAGGGAAGAATCCTAATTTTTGGAAAAAGGCAATTATCACACCCCTCCTTAGGAAGGGCAAGAAGGAGGAGCCAAGTAACTACAGGCTGTCAGCTTAACTTTCCTGGAAAGGTTATTAGCCAGATCTGCTTGGAAGGCATTTCTGAGAACATGCAGGACCAGTAGGGGACTGGCAAGAAGCAAAGGGTGAGTTGTGCCTGATGTGATGAGGTAACTGGTTTGGGGTTTAGGAAGAAACAGTGGGAATTAATTTGTGTTCATTTTGAGCAAGGCTTTCCAAACCAGGATCAGTGGAATGACTTAAACCTTTTATTTCTGTAATCGGGAGAATTAATGAGACAAGGCCTTACAACCAGAGCATTCCAGTGCCTTTTCTGAATCCTGTGTTCAAGAGTACAAAATGCCACTGATTATATAGCTTTGAAGGAAGTTAACTACTTATGTTTGGCAGACATAAAGGTAGACAGACAAAAGGAGTTTTCAGTCCCCCAAAAGGATATTGAGACTTTTATCTACTGAGTTGTTCAAATTAGTCTCAAGAATTGTTGGAACGTCTTAGAATGGGACTTTTGAAAATGAAGTTCTCAATGTTCTTGCTGTTAGAAGTTTTTCAGCACAAGACTTTCTGTGTCATCACACAGCAGTCCCTAACTGGAGCTTCTGGAAGGCACTATGTTCTCATGAACCTCTAATCTATTTTAAGGAGCTTCAACAGAAGAATTTTATTGCAAAGTGCTGTTCATTTAATATTTTTGCTCATGGATCAGCAAGTTATTTTCATGGAAATAGTTCTAGCCTTAAGGTTTTCTCTGAGTTTGAGATCTGAGGGCAAAGAAGGGGGAAGAGGAGAGAAAAATTCTTTTGGTTTTAGCTGAAAAATCTGGGTTGTTTTTTTTTTTTTAAGAACAGTGAATTCTAAGAAAACAAAAAATATTATCCTTGACATAGCAATTTTCCAAGTCTCCAGTTCTGCCATGATGTGCATGCAGATACTTGCTGCTTGCAAGTGATTGAGAAGATAGGAGCCCTGGTATAAAAACATAAATAGGAGCATCAGTAGTTGGTAAATTTTTGAGAGATGCTAATTGAAATGGTTTTCTGACAAAGGAGCTCCTTCCACGTGGCTGTCCTAGAAGCAGCTCAGATTACATTTGGTGGTGCCTGTGTTAAAAATCTTTAGTGTGTGAGGAATATGGAAAATATTAGTAGAGCTTGGTTTATTGTTGAAAGAGGTGCTGCCAAGACCAAAATGATGTAAAAAATATTGCTGTGGCCAGTACTAACACCTTGGGTTATTGAGACTGATTGCTGCAGTCATGGAGATCTCCATTTTGCCATCCTCTCTGTTAATTAAAGTGTGTGTTGCATTCAAAGCAGACGATGAAATCAGTCAGTTGTTCATTTTCCTAGATTCATCTTTTCCTTTCAGCAGGCGCTGTAGTACAATGGGTCCTTCCTGGGCAGCCAAACACAATAGGAAGCACGCAGTTAGAAAAAGTCAGCCATCCTTGAATAATACCCATCAGGCAGCTTTCTTAGCTTGTAAGAAAGAAGATCAAGAGGCAATTTGATTAGAGTGCTTTTTCAGGGAAACAAAACCAGATGCAGTCTTTTCATCCTAGTGGTCAAAGTCAGAACGAGGACAAATAAATGTGAGTTAAATTTGGATGCATCCAGACATAAAATGAGGTGTAGGTAGAGGTGCTCCCTGTGCCATGATTCTTCCAGTGTGGAGACCCTCGAGGCTGGTGCTTGTCTGGAACTGCTGGTTTAGTCCAAGCAGAGTTATTTGGGTCCAGGTGAAAGCAGCACAGTGAAATTCTGCAGCCTGTCTCTGAGAGCAGACTCACTGACCAAACCATCCAGGCTGTCGTTAAACTTAATGGCTCCTGGAGAAGTAATAAGTGCAGGAGTCTTTTCAAACATGTTGAAAAGAAATACAAAACTTTTATAAGTAGATGCATTTAAATGCCTGTGGCATTTAGTGGTTTTGGTATTAGGTATTGCCAAACCCTGCTCAGCCAGCCTGCCTTTGCAGCTGTTTCACAGGGAAGCTGGGACCATAACAGTGCTCTGTACCTGAAAGGAACACTTTTCCCTTTTACTTCATCTGTCCAGGTCTTTAAGGGTGTGTGAAAAATTGGCTCATTAAGTCATTCATGCATTCAGGTGAATGAATCCAGGATTGTCTTGGCACCAAAAGGGGTATCAGAGCCTGGCACCTTGCAGGAATGCTCATTCAGGTTTTGTGCTGAGGTGATAATTTGGATTGCAACCTGAGGATGGTTGGACTGAGCTGTTCTCAGACCCAAGTTCCATTTGGGTTTCCCCTTTACAACACTTCATGTGCCACAGTTTCAAACCTTTTCCCACACCCCTTTGTTTCAGAAAGAGCTGTCTGAATGTTTTAACTCTCTGGTCACATCTTTATTTCACCACCTCCTCTTCCTTTCCCATATCTATCAGCAGCTGCTAGGAAACTGCAGATCTTAATACACTGAGAATTGCTTTGTTTCATTTTTCCTGGTGACTGTATCTTTGTCTTTCCTTTCCTCCCATCCAGTAATCTTTCTTCCACTGTTGTTCCCTCTTTTTCTTTCGTTATGTGTTACTTTTCCCTCCTCTGAACACATTTGTAATGCCAGCACCGGGCTCTGGCGCAGTTGTTTCTCATGTTGCATTCCTCAGGATGCGTAAGAGATGTTTTAAAAGCCTTATCTCACTGTTTACAACAGCTTACTGCTGCTGTTTAATAAATTACGGGGATAATTGGTTTTCCAGGGTTCACATCTACGGTGTAGTACAGCAGGGATGTAACTGTATCTTTCTCAGCCATTTATCACTCGGAAACACTTCATATGAAACACCAAAATAAATGTTTTAGTGGCGTAGCAAATTTAAGACAAACCTTTCATTGCAGGTTTCTGCTCCAAGCATTCCCTGTAGGAATCAGGTTTTAGGGCCTGTTGCTGCAGCCCCTGTTAAGTAACTCCAGAGACTCCTGATGAGTTCCTCAGGTTTTGTAGTGCCCATGTCTCAGAGTGGTGAAGTCATCTGGTCCTGGGGTGGCAGAGATAGTTGTTTCATCCAGATACTTCTTCACAATGACTGTGTCCTGATAGCCACAGCTGGCACCATGAGTCTTGGGGATTGTTGGCAGCTGGAACATGATATGGGAGCAGGAAAGACGGCACTGGAGAAAACCAGAAGTGCACTGGGGCTTAGAGAGTTCAGTCCAGACACAGGGTGGTGACCAGAAAGCTCTGCAAGGTGTATAAGCATCTGATCATGGGTCAATATATGAAGAGAGACAGCATCCCTCTCCCAAAACCTTTGCATCAGTTCACAATAAGGGCTTGCTGTCCTGTGTAGTATCCTCAGCCCACTGAGATTCTTTTCCTTCCCTTGCCGTATCTACCGATATATCCAGTGTGCACATAGGTTCCTTCCCAAATCATGTCCACACCTTCAATTTATTTCACCCTTTCCTTCCTTGAGCCCATCTGAAATGGAGCCAGTAAAAACATTAGACTTGTTCCGCCTGCATTCTCAGAGACACTCTCCCAGAAGTCCCTGGGGAGGATCTCTCCCTGGCAGAGGAGCGTCTGGTCTGCAGCACTGCAGGATTTTCCCGGATGGGTGACGTGGGGTGCTGTACTCCTCCCTAGGTACAGGGGGAAGACGTACAGGGCGACCGTGAAGATCGTGCGGACGTCAGACCAGGTGGCAGATTTCTGCAGGAGGGTCTGTGCCAAGCTCGAGTGCTGCCCCAACCTCTTCAGCCCTGTGCTGGTGGCTGAAGTCTGCCCCGAGAACTGCTCCATCCACACCAAAACCAAGTACAGTGAGTATTGGAAAAATGCCTCTTGGTGCTGGCTGGGAAGCAGAGAAGTGGGAGATGGTGTGTGGTGAAGAAGAGGAGTTGTGTGATATGTTAATCCTGATGAGGATTCATCTCATCTAGGAGCAGTTATTTAATCCTGAGACCACCACAGGTTCCCTTAGAATCTGGTACCGGAAAACTGTCCCCCTCACTCCATCCTAATGCATCTTGTTTGAACGTCATCACTTTTTGGAAGTCTTGAATTTTCTTCATATCTAAAGTTAACACAAGGAGCATGTAAAAGGAACCTGCAGTGGGAAGCTGAGATTTTAACTTGCTACATCTGAGACAGCTTTGTTAGGTGGGATGAATCCTCTTGGTAAAGAGTTTCTGGCATACAGGCCAGAACCACAGTGCTGAGGTGCTGGAAGGTTTGAACACTGACTCTCTACTCACAGTGTTTAATATTTAAACATGACCATGCCTGTTCAGGAAGGCTGTTGTTAGTGTTCAGTGCTTTTTGTTGTCAATATTACTGGTATTATTGGCTTTTAAACAGGTCAGGAATGTGGAAGTGGGTGTTGTCCTTCTTCCACAAAGGTTGCAAAAAGCAGTGTAATTGATCTAAAGCAAGTCTCTTGAGTTTGGTGCCAGTATAAGGAGGAATGCACTCAGGGGGATACTGAGACCCTTGGGGATAGGTTTCTGTAGAAATCTACTGCTGAGCTGGAGTCCTGGCTCCCACTGGTAGCAAATGGAGAGCTGGGGAAGCTCCAGCTGAGGTGGTCCCATTTCAAAGTTGATGGTTTATATGACTGGATGAATTTTTTCTCAGAACTCCATTGAATGATTTGCTGAAAGGCTCAGTTCAGTTATGAACTTTGCCATGGGTACCAAGGGCTGTTTTAGTTGTCCTGGGATACCCTTGCTGGTCAAGGACGGTGTCTTTCATCCCCAGAGTGTGTCAAAAGGCATTTAATTCAAACATTTAATGTAAGGTCAGAGAATTCTCACGTCCTCAATTTCAACCTGGACCACAAAATAGTTAAAAGTAATAATAACCCATTCCTTTGTACATCACCTTGCAGAGGAGAGGCTAGCTGGCCCTCTCCTCTCTCTGCTGAAAACTTGAGCAACTTTACCTCACACAGAACTGCACTGGAACTTGTTGACCTCTTTCCCTCCAAATCACTGCTCAGCTCTGCCTAAACACATTGTTAAATTCTGAAGTCTTCATTCATCATCAATAAATCTGGATACATAAGAGCTGTAACACTCTGTGCTAGTCCAACATGACCTATTTATGCTGTACTTTTTTTTTTTCTAAATCAATGTATTTTAAAGTTTAAATTGCACTTAGAGTATAGTCCTGAGCCTGTAGCAAGGAGCAAGCCAAGGTTCCCTTCTTTGGGTGGTTAAAGTTTTTAATGGGCATTGTGCTTCATTTCTCCAGCTTATTATTATGGGAAGAGGAAAAAAATCATTAAGCCACCAATTGGGGAAAATAACAACATGAAAAGTGGCCATGTCAAGCCAGCCAGACGCAGAAAGAGGCGGAAATCCATCTTTGTGCAGAAGAAAAGGAGATCATCAGCTGTGGATTCGAATGCTGCAGGCTCTGCAGAGGTTTGTGTCACACTGGATAAATCAGCAAAAAACCCTTGGTGCCTTCTTCTTGCCCCTCATTCTGCATTTTCATTTGAGTGCCTTCTCAGCACACCTGAACACTTCCAGTTTCTATTTTGGATCCTTCCTTGCTGCTCTGTTCTTCTAAGATCAGACTGGTTTTATTGGGGCACTTTGGGGATTTTTACTTTGTCGATTTCAGAGGTAGCAAGCAGGTTTTTTTTCCCACCTTCCCAATGCTCACTGGCTGACATGCTGCCTAATATCTCTTTATTTTATTTCCTGCCTTGAAATCAGGCAGATAAACCTGTTGGATGCTTTGCACAGCATTTAGCAGAGTGAAGGAGCTCTGTGATCCATGTCTAAGATCTCCAGGTATTGTAATAAATAATAATAGCTCATAGCCATTGTGGTTTCAAGGAATTTTATTTTTTTCATTAAGTATTCCTAATATTTTTGGCTCACAGCATCAAGCCTTAGCATGCAAGCAAATGGTTTGTGTCCCAAATACATGGAATTTGAGGGCTCAGTCTTTCCAGTCTGCTGTGTGATACAACAGGGTCTGAGCCTCAGCAAAGATTCATGTCCAAATTAAACCTGGAATAGACTTAGTTCTGTGTGGGCTGTTTTCTGGGGCCTTTTCCCATGGTGGCAATAAGAGAGCTCATGTGTGGTTTCACTTCCTCAGCTGAGTGCCAGTGATTTCTGCTTTGTGCAATGTGAAATAAAATTAGTTTACTTAAATTCCCTCTACTTCAGCTAGAGTAGGTTATTTTATTCAGCTTTCAGTTGATTGCCTGCATCTTCATGGCTTGGTCCTCATTTAGGTGTAGTTCTGCTTCATTTCCTTAGATTATACCTGCTTCAAAGAAACTTAAACTTCTGTTAAACCTAAATCAACCATTAGCCAAGTTTTTCAACCTTTCAGCCAATACAACTATCTTTGTCTAAATTGCTCTTTCACTCAAGACCTGACCATATGGCTTTGGGTGCCTGCTCACACTTGGATCAGAGATAAGCTATTAAAGCCATTTGGGCAAGTTTATACATATATAAAGTTCAAAATGCACAGTTTCCATCAGTTGGTGAGTGCCTTTAAGCCCTGTGTGACAGAAATAACAAGGATCTGGTGGAGCTTTGGGCTTCACCTCCAGCAGTTCAGTGTTGGGCTGAAAGCAGGGAAGTTGGGTGAAATCCTCTGTCCTTTTACAATAATGCCACTAAAAGAGTGAAATCTTTGACATCTAGACATTTTCAAAAGGCACCGAAATTTCCCTTTTTTCAGGAGCAATAACACCCAAACCAGTTTGAAGCAATGTGAAAGTTTAAAGTCAAGCCTGTTTCCGATTTTATTTCATCTCAGTCCACTTGAATTTCATTTTTTCCTATTAGTATTTTCCATTTCTCCTCCTGCGCATCCGCAGCGCCACAAGTTTTGAGATACCAGCCCAAGAGAAGAGGAACATTTCGTGCCAGATGAGTTATTGCTGCTGACCTTTAGTTGGGAGGAGAAAAAGAATTTCCTGCCACGTACTTTTTTTTTTTTTTTCCTTCTGCATTTCGTAACAAACCTAAATCGAGGGCTAATTCACTTAGCGCTGTAATGAAAACGAGGTAATTCAGTTAAAATAAATGCTACCCCGGACCAGCACAGCCACGGGAATGCAGTCTGACCCCGTGCCTTTGGATTTGCTGCTGTGTCCACCTCCTGGATGCTGTTTGTGCGTGCAGGAGAGCGAGGAGGACGAGCCGGACGCGATGGAGGATGAGACGGGCAGCGAGGAGACGAGCTCGGAGCTGCGCGATGACCAGACGGACACGTCCTCGGCCGAGGTGCCCTCTGCCCGGCCCCGGAGAGCCGTCACCCTGCGGAGCAGCACCGAGCTGGACAGGCCTCCTCCCACGGAGAGAGCCCGCCGGAGCCGCAGGCCCCAGCCCCACTCCTGCAGCGAGGCAGAGAAGGGCACACCAGCCAAGGAGGTGAGTGTGTCCCATTTCATAGCACGGTTCCTCCTCAATCAACCTTCAGTGCCAAACTTTGCTGGTTTGAGGAGGGCATCCCTGCCCTTACTCTCCACAGGAGGTGGTTTGCTTTATGAAAACCTTTCTTTGTTATTTTTTTTTCCTCACAGGAAATTAAGCAAGAAGAGGAAGAGAAGCTCGTCCTGGACAGTAACCCACTGGAGTGGACTGTGACTGATGTCGTGAGGTTTATTAAACTCACCGACTGTGCACCCCTTGCCAAAATATTTCAGGAGCAGGTAGAAGTCCTTTTGTCACTTGTCCCTTTGTGTCTGTGGTGCCTGTTCATGTTACAGGACATCCCACCTTGCTGGCTGGGCTTGGGGCTTTGGTACAGAGACTATGACCAGACTTCAGGTCCATCAGGCCAAGTTATAACACCAGTTTTGGCAAGGCATGAAAACCCTTAGAAACTTGAGTCAGAGCCTTGCCAGATCCTCAGAGAATCCAGAAACTCAACAGCCTTGTGAAAAACCTTTGTGGAAAGCAGGAGGTTTAGTCCTTTCATGCCAAGGTCCATGGTGCCATACTGATGTCCCATAGGTAGGAATGTCAGTGTATAAACAGATTGTGGTTATCTGGTACATACCAGGCTTTCTCCAGGCCACACGGGTTCCATCCTGTTCTAAAATACTGGCCTGGGAAGCAGAAAAGTGCTGCTTGAAGCCCAAACTGGCTGTCTAAATTTTGCCATTAACACCTAGATGTCCAAAGTGTGTAGACACCTGATTCCTAACTACATTCCTCTGAAGATCTGCCAGTCAGGCCTTGGATGACTTAAATTTAGGAGGTGCCAGCCTTCTCCCCATTAAGCAGATAGGTTTGCAGGAGTAGAAGCCAGTGTTCTTCATCTCAAGCCTGTGTGAATGTGTACAATTTATGTGGAAAGAGCCATTACTTGGCAAATGAGTCACAGCCACTGCTGAGGGTAAAGGGCAGCATTAACAAGCCGTAGTTAGGAAGAAGCAAGTGTGGTTAATTGGTCAGTGGTGTGGCCAGCTGCTCATTGAACTGTCTCTTGATTCTTCACCATGACTCCAGCTGCTGTGGCTGGGAGAAGGTGGAGGGTGAGTCTGGAGCGAGTGAAACTCCTCAGAGCAGGATGCTGCAGCTGCTGTGTCACAGTGAGCTCCAACCATTTGTTAACCAGCCTGGAGCCATGCCAGGGCTTGGAAGCCAACCCTGTCTCTCCTTTGCCAGAGAGTTTTACAGTGGCTTGAATCAAACACTGATGACTGGAGCTTTTCCTTGTGAAGCCCAGGTGCAGTGGTCCGTGCTGTCAGCTTTCAGTGGAGGATGGACCTGAGCTGTGGACAGTCTGATCAAAGCAGCACTTCAGGTGTCTAAATCCTCCTTGTGTTCAATGCTGCCTAATCAGGGCTGTCCTGGGGAGTTCATGTTGGCTGTGAGTTGTTGTGCATAGACTCTGATGCTCCCTAAAGGGTAAAAAGCAGTTTTGTGGCCTGATCATTTCAGTCCATTAAAGAATAAAGAGAACTTGAGCTCTTTACCAAGAAGAGGATCATAAAGCCAACAGAGGTTCCCGATGAAATTGCTCACCCAAGGTGCTGGTTCATGGAGTTTGGTGCATAGTTATGCTTGAGGGAAAGATACGACCTGCAGAGGACCTTTCCAGCCTACACCATTCTGGGATTGTGGGATATTAGAGATTGCAAGAGCTTTTGGTGGTCCAGGCCCCTCTGTTGATCATTCAGCAGTGGAACAAGACAGGTCCTGAGTGTACCTGGTACAGGGCATGGAGTAAGGTAGACATAAACCTGTGCTGAGCAAATCGTGGGTCAGAGTAGATAGGGAAAGGGTCTGACTTGGCAGTGGGACCAGCATCAGTTTCTCCATTCAGCTGGCTGTGTCTCCTGGTGTCTCTCTGCAGCCTGCCCCTTGTTTCAGTTCCTCAGGCATGAAATGGACTGATCAGATGCCTGTGGACTCTGCAGAGATTCTTTAGGTGATCCTTCATTTCAGCAGCTGGGAGGCTTTTTCCAAGCTGGGGGTTAAGGTGAGAACCTATGAAGAGACACTAGACAACTTCTGAAAAATCATGTTGTATCTCAGGGAAAGGAGGTATGGGCAGTGTCAAAGTGGGAGAAAAAAAAGTAGAGGATAAAAGAACTTAAATTTTAGGACAAACTGCCCTTCTTGTTCCTCCAAACTTGCTTATGCATTCTGCTCTCCAGAGTCCAGAAACAAAACTGCTTTCCCTGTGTTTCTTTCCCCAGGACATCGATGGCCAGGCCCTCTTGTTGCTGACACTGCCCACGGTGCAGGAGTGCATGGAGCTGAAGCTGGGTCCAGCCATCAAACTGTGCCACCAGATTGAGAGAGTAAAAGTTGCTTTCTATGCACAATACGCCAACTGACTGCACTTCTGCATTCCTTCCTGTCCCCTTCCTCGTTCCCTGTCTTTTTTACCACTACAGCTTGTTCAAGGGGTTTTTTTCCCCCATATCCTTTTTCTTTTCTGAGAACAATTGGAATTGGAAGTACTGGGAGCAATCTGTAGGGAGAAGAAAAACAAACACAAAAAGAAACCAGCTACAAATGGAACTAACTTTTCTGTACTTGTAAAGCACATGGAAAGACTGCTGGCATCTCTCCTCACGAGCCTCTCCAACCCATTGCCCAGTGGTGCAAGGCCAGCACGGATCAGGTGGTTTGTCACCAAACCAAACCCACCAGTGGCAGACACATTCCCAAGGAGAAGGGTCAGATGTTTCCAGGTGATCATGGTTTGTCTAGGACAATTTCTGGACATGAACATTTCTTTTAGACAGCTCTGACACTCTTCTTTCATATTGAAATGTAAGTCATCATTTGTAGCATTACCTGGGGTTTAACTGCAAGTTTGATCTTGGTGATCAATTTTTTTTTTTTTTTTCCTTCTGCCTCTCTGGTTTTACAAAAGGAAAAGGTGTTACACCAGGCATATGATGGTTATTCCTGACTGAATTTTGAAAGGGGACTCAACCCATTGTCTCTGTGATACCAGACAAAATTGCAGTGGATTGACAGGGGTGACACAAGACCTGGTGGGGCAGCAGCACATCCTGAGCCACGCTGGCTCTGCACAATCAGCTGAATATCTCAGTGGTGGGATCTGTACAATGCTCCATTCTTTACAGGAATGTGAAGGCTTTCATAGTCAAAATCTTAACTCTTAAATTCAAGTCAATTTAAAGGCCTGTCTTTGAGCCATATGGTGACAGCAGACTGGGACCAGAGACTCCTGCTGACCCCTATGCTCAGAACTTACTGACCAACACCAGGCTGCAGCTGCTGCATTCTCCTTCATTGGTTTCCTTCTTAAATTCTTTGGAGAAGAAGGGGGAACTTCACATACAAATACTCTGGAATACATTGACTCTGCCATGCATCACTTGGGAATTCCTAGCTTGCCTTTCAGCAAGTTTCCTGATTTGTCACATGGGATTGGTGCAACTGCTGCAGGCTGGACCAGATGCTGAGACTTCATCAGAAATGTTCTTACATGGGAGATGAGCAGGACTGCATCTGTTCTTAGCTGTTGATTTGTTCTGAAGATCTTCTTCAAGTTTTAATCAGTTCAAGGCAGTATCAGTTGCCTCTGCATCAAATGCTGGAGTTTTGTTCTTAGAAATCCAGAAACAGGGTTCTGTAGTGGCGCAGATATTTTAAAAACTGGGGTTTAGACTGGATTTCCTGCTGACAGTGGCAGTGAAATGTGTCAGCAACTGATTTGATAACTACTTTGGATCCCTCTCAGGGTCCCCTGAAAGTGTTGCTCAGTGTTTTGTCTCTGAAGACAGAAGGATTGCACCCAGCAAAGTGAGAGAACAGCTGAGAAAATCAAGGAGGCTGCTTCTCCCAGCTCCTCCTCACTTCAGCCCAGTCCTGGTGTTGCATCTGTCAGCAGGAGACAGCTCCTGGGAGGATTCTGTCAGGAGAACTGGCACATGAGGACATTCCAAGCAAGAGAAGCAGAAAGGCTGTTTGCTAAACAGCATCCCAGCACTGATCCTTCACTCATCAAATCCAGCTTCTTCTGCTGCTCTGATGTTCTTGGAGTTTCTGGCCTCTGGGATTTGTCAGAGACATTTCATGCCTTCTGGGATACACTGCAAAAATGTCATTTCTTGTCTCCATCAGCCTTGTAATTGTAGATATTCCTATGGCAGCTAATTCCTCGTGGAGGCATGACTGGGGAGCAGACACACACAGACTCGAGAGCAACCAGCTCTAGTGCTGGCCAGTCAAGGAATGGATGAACCATTGAGCTAAAAACATGGGAATCTTTACTGGCTGTTCAGGGAAGTTAAATCGTATTCAAAACTCGAACTATTAAACAACAAAAAAAAAGTTCTAATTTTATCTTGCGCCAGCTCTTTTATTTCTGCAGATTTCTCTTTCCTCACTATTTGTCTTTCACTTTATTGTTCTTCAGTGTTGCCTCATTTATCACTTTCTGTCCTCTCAGAGAAGTTGATAACCTGAAATCTTTATGCTAAAATTACCTTGGGTGGTAAATGCTTTGCTATTTCTTTTTAGTGTGCAGGTTGGGAAGAGATACAGGATTGGGGTATTGTTGTCTCTTGCATTGGTTGCTTTCCAGAAAAGCTGGAGCTGAACTTCGTGGGCCATTTCTTACACAAGTGGAGAATGGACAATATGCTCAGATTGAACAGAGATCAGAAGGAACTAATAACTCTTGCCTGGACTTCATTTCAATTCTGGAACATCAGTCAAGCTTTGGAGTAATGTACTTCAAAGGAGATGATGGAAATCCAATCTTGCTGGAGTAAAATGCCACTTAACTTTGCAGTGTAGAAGTGTAAACCACTGTAAGTTTGTGGGATTTTTTGTTCCAGACCTGACTGATACTAAGTTAAATTCAGAGCTGCTGCAGTTTCACAGATGCATTAATGACAGTGGTGAAGCCCCGTTCTGAATTTGGTATCCAGGCCTGAGGTTCGTTGTGTTACCAGCTGCAAAAGGCCACTGCTGTGAAGTGCTGAACTCATGGTTATCCCAGGCCACTGCCAAGGGCTGGGGAGCAGCCCTGCTGTTCTTTCTGGGCTGTTGGGTGCTGACCTTCAGCATACTGACACAGACACTTCCCTCCCACAGGAAGGCTGTGCTGGTGTTACTGGGCTCTCTTCAGGCACAGAACCCAAGATGGGCATTCTTGGAACAAAAATAGGGGGCTGAAGAGTGTGTGGTGCCTGCTCATCTTTATCTGCACCGGCTTCTTTGGAGCTTGCACTCAGTCAGGCTGAACAAATCCATGGGCAGGTCCCCACTCCCTTCACAACCCTTATCTTGGCAGAATCAGCCAATTCCCACTTTTCAGACCCTAAGCATCCATCTCTGAAATTGGATTAAGTCATTAACTTAAGGAATGTCCGTGATTTCCTGGTTGGTTGTCCTGCCTTCCTCCTACTGTCATGGATGCTCTTCAAGAAAAATTGATCTTTGATTTCAGGGCTTTTCTTCCTTTTTCAGCTCACAAACACAGCTGCCAGGATGACCAAACCCTGGCTTTTCCTACCTCTCAGAGCACAAAGGCTTTTCAGCTCCAAGAGGATTTCAGGGTTTACAGCTCTCTTGTGTTACCCATATTTCCATAACCCTTGATAGTTTGGTCCTGCAGGGTGCAGAAACCTCCTAAAAATGCTCTGTGCCCTCAGAAAACACCAAAATCCAGGCACACCCAGTCCTTAGTGAAGTACTCTGTAGATGCATGTCCTAGCTGAGATGGCCTGACCCACCCTGACAGATGTATTTGGATGCCTGCTGGGATTTAAAAAGTTTCTCAGTGGGACACCTAAACTCCTTTATTTTACTCTGGGCAAACAGCTAATTTGCCTTAAACTGGAAAGTCACTATTCCTTGGCTTTAACCTTCAGCCTGTTGCAGTCCCAGTTGTGTGGTGTCCCCATCTCAGCCTTTTGAAGGCAAACCAAGCAATGTTGGGCTGCCATCATCAACATGTAGTCACCTTAAAGCCTGCCTTGGTCTTTTCAGGACACAAAATCAAATTTGGCAGAGCTGCTGTGCCATCTCAATGGTTCAGAAGCTCTGTACAATCAGGGCACTTCAAATACTTTGTGCTTTTCTGGTGCAGTGCATCTGGAGAACGATGAACTCGGAGTGTTCCTCTCGTTTCCAAATTCAAGTGCCAAAAGAGAACAACATGCTGCAACTGAGCACCATTAAAACCAGCTTTATTATGCATGGATAAATACAGTCCCAAGGGCTCCATTTTGGTGCTAAGATACGTCACGCTGTATTTTCCACTGCTTGGGATTGCAAAGCTGATTCCTTAACTCCAGGAAATACTTTCTGTAATCTGCAACATCTTGAATATTAGATTTTTTTTTTCTTGTGACTGTACACTTTTTAATTTGGATACACTCAACAAATACTCCTTCACCCACAATCCTGGGTGTTTTGAAGATGTTTTATACAGTATATTTGTGTAAGAATTCTTTGAAAATGTGGATGCATGTATATTTTCCCCTCAATAATATTCTTTATCACATCAGCTGACGCAGAACTAAAGGAATCTGTTACTCAGGATTTGATCCAGAAATAACTGAGGTTAGTGTTAGGGCCCTCGTGACGTGTGGGCTGTGGGACCAATTCTTCACCATTTTCTCTCACGTAGAAGTCAAAAAGTCTGCACTTAATTAACAGAAAATTTAAATGCCTCCTTCTCCTAGCAGGCAGCAGTGCAGCTGCAGTCTGTCAGACTTCACAAGAGAGGGCTTGTGTCCTTAGGTGCTCATGAACTCCCTATAAAGGAGCAGAAGCCTTTAATGGTCTCATTTATTCTTTGGTACAATACTCCAGCAAGAAGTGTAAATGGTGTTAATGGCTGCATACAGAATATGAGCCAGTCATCAAAGATGAGAATTTTATAGCCCAGCAGTGCTTTAAATGTCAGCTGTCCTGCAGAATAAGAGTGGTTTTGCAGTGATTTGGTGCCATGGACAGGAATTCTCTTGGAGAAGCACAAATCTGGGTCATAGTTACAAATACTCGTGGCCTTTCTCTTTTTTTAGACTATCATGTTAATTTTTACAGTGAAAAAGGTAAGTCTTGATCACTGCCAAGGATGTGGGAGAGGGGAGAGAGGGCTTCAAGAGGAGAGAGCCTGGAGTTCTGGACTTGAGTTGTCTGTGGAGAGGGACCTCTCAGAACAGAAGCACAGCTGGGGTCTGTGAGCATCATCCCTGAAAGCTTTTCTTTTTCACAGCAGAGATGGTTTTTGAGTCCCAGCAGGGGCCAGGTGAGAGAAGGGAAAGAAGCTGGCAGTAGACTCAAGAGCTACAATGCTGAAAGGTTCTAATTTTGTTTTCCCAGTGGAGATAGAGAAGTCTGACTTATTGGCTGGATAGGAGGGAAAATCAGTCTTTCTTCATTGTACCCAACTCCTGTGTGTCATCTGGAGTTTGGGGGCTGAATACTCTCCTCTTGCACCTTCCAGACCTCCACAGGAAATACCAGGTTAAAACTTGAGCTCTCTCCCACAGGAAAAGGTGACACTGCCCTGAGTTCAGGTTGTGGATATGCAGAACCCTCTGCTCTGTGTTATGATGTGACAGGATGAAAATGCTCATTCCCAGGGCACCCCATCAGCTTCTCGTTGCTCCAGCCTCACTGGAGATCATGGACATACAAATGTCCGTAATTTATACATTGTAAATGTGTGCATTCCATTTCCCAATCCCTGTTCTGCCAAACCTGGTCAGGATGTGCCAAGTTGTTCCAGCAGCCTTCACCTTCAGGGACCTGCTTTCTGGAAAACACTCACCTGGGGAATGTGCACTTTCACGTGCACAGGCAGGGGTGTCCTGTGTGTTCCAAGGGAGGTGAAAGTCTCAAATGCAGCCTTGGAAGGGAGTTGAGTCTTTTCATGTGCCTTGTGTAGGACAAGGCAAGCACTTAAATGCTCCTGCCTCTCCTGGAGCAGCAGGAATTGGCTCCACAGCCAGCAGTTAACGCTCCGTTCGTGGTGGTGCATGTTGGAAAACTTTGAATTGTTCTGCATTCCAGTTTGTACTGAAGGTTTTGACTCCAAGTTTGTGTACATAATCCCTTTGGTGTGTTGATACATATGTGTGTATATATATATGTATATATATGTGTGTGTATATGTATGTGTATATATATATACATATAAATCAATCAATGCTGTTGTTTTTACTTTTTAAAGTTCCCAGGGCGAAGGGCATGTTGTCAGTTTGCTGTAAGATTCTATTCTGTATATATGTTTCCATGTAAATAAGTGAAAATCTATATTCAGAGTTATATTTTAATTTTTATTCAGAATGAAATCCCTTTTTACTTGAAACAGTTGTAAGCCACGTTGTTAATAAAGTAACAATAAGTCATAGATCTCTCCAGGCTGGTTTGTTTTTGTTTTTGTTTTTGTTTTTGTTTTGTTTGTTTTTGGTTTTTGGTTTTTTTTATTTGACAGGGCTTTGATGTATCTGTGTGTCCAAGCTGCCTGGGATCAGTTTTGCCTTCACTGAGCCCCCAAACTTCCAGAGGTACAACACGGCCTCCCTGGATCAGCCCTCTCTGTAGATGCCAAGCTGAATAGTTTGGGTTTATGCATCTTGAAGTTCTTCCCAGAAGCAGGACATGAAACAAGAGAGGTGGTGGGTGGTGAGGAGACACAACAGCATCCAAGGACATTTTAAGAAAGTGATGGAGCAGGGTGAAGGACAGGAATGAAAATAACTCAGCAACAGGCAAAGGAGGGTTTAGTGACAGCGGTGCTGATGGTGGCAGGACGAGAGTTACAGCAGCACATGGAGTAGGGAGTCAGAAAATAAAATTTCCCCAGGTTCACAGCAGCCATTGAAGATGGGGGAGGCCGTTCTGCAGTGGGGAAAAAATAGCTGTTTGTGAATTCCAAAGGGGGGGCTTCAGACATACCTGCTTTGCCAGACAAAACCTTGTGTGTCTTACGTGCCTCGTGTGATGTTTTCCCTGCACTTACAGGCTGTGCTGAGCTTAAATTCCAGCTTTGCAAGTCCTGGCACCTTTCAGACCTCTCGATGACATCCTGAGTCCTGCTTTAAAGGTCTCTGTTTGTTGGCCTGGCTTGGCTACCAAGCATTTGCCACTGGGGTCATCACCTGTCCCCTCTGCCTCAGTGAAAGCAGGGTGGTGTGCACCCTGACAGCTTCCATTGATGTGTGCATGGGAGAAAGTGAGCAAGGAGTCCACAGAACTGGCTAACGAGCTTGGATGACTCTCTTTGGTTTTGCTCCATCAATCCTATTTAAATGCCTCTTGTGGATACAGCAAAAACAAAATTTCTCCTATGTTCCATCGTTTCTCCAATTTCATCAAGACTGGCTATTGTCTATAAGGCAAAACCACAACCATGGGCAAGCAGATGGGGGTAGAGTGACTTAAAAAAGAATCAAACCATGGAAAAATAGTTATTTTACAATGTCTTGGGATGATAATCCTGTGTTCTGACTCCTTATGACACTGTACTAAGGCTCAGGATTTGGGAGGGACAAAAGTGCAGGTGGTCAGTGACGTGACCTGTCCAGACAGCCTTGGGAATAAAGCATCAGAGCAGTGGGTTCTGCTGGGTGTTGACAAATGTCCTGCTGGACCACAGAAGAGCTCACTGAAAGGTGAAGTAGAGAATGGGAAGGATTTGTTGAAGGAGATAATTCTGAGGTGAATCTGATGGTGACATAAAACCAAAAGAGCAAAAACTTGAATGGTTTATGGTATTCTTCAGGATCCAGAGGTGAAAATAAATCCATGTATCTCCCCCTAACTCATTACATAGTCATTTAAAAGTAATGCAAAGGTCAGACACTGTTTTGGTTTTTTTTTTTTTTTTTTTTTTTATTTCTGCCCCAATTCAGGCAAGACTCAGAGCTCTGCAAAGAGCTAATTTTTGAAGAATATGAAGTGATTTTAGTCAAACCCTGGCAAGATACTCCAACTGAGTTCCTCAAAATTAATGATCAACACATGAAATGTGGTTGCCATATATCATTTCCTGAGGGGGAAAATACCTACCAACCAGTCTTGCTTCTGGTATCACAGACCAAGGTTTTGAAAACACATCCATTTTTAGTGTTTTTCATGTGCAATTAATTTGTGAAAGATTTCTAGATACTTGATCTGATTTGTTGACACAATCAAGCAGTCATGTAAGACACCAACATGTAGTCAACCATCCCTACAACAAAAACACCTACAAAACAAAATTATATTTTCAGGTCTCTGAGGAAACACCATTTTCTTTCCTGCATACAGAATGAACAAAACAAGCAGGTAGTTATATTTCACTCCCAAGCTTTCTAGACAGACTTTCAAGGCAAATAATTATTGTTTTTAATATCCATGTTGTTGCTGTTACTGCTGCTGTTGATAGCAGTTTTATTGCTTTTTTAATTTCAAGATTCATGCCTTTCTGTGAAATTTAATGATTCTCCAAGTCCCTCTACTGCTACAATATTTACTTAAGACTGATACACCTTTTGCTGTAGTGTCTGTACTCAATTACAGTAAGTTGATTTTATAACTACATCTCAGCTGAAGTTGTAATTATGCTGTCTTCTCTAATATGTCATAAAATCTTAAAACCAGAGAAAAAACAGTGCTGCAGGACACCTTGAGGTGTCAGGTTGACTCTTTCCCTCTGCAAGGCAGGACCAATTAGACAAATCTTGTTCGTATTTGGCATTTGTTTAACCTGACCTTCAGATGGGTGTCAAAGACCTCCAGCAACAAGCCTTTCCCCAGCACTTTCCACAGCATGTAAAACAAAAAAAAAGTGATGGCATTTGGATGATGAAGCGTGATATTCCCAGGCAAAACCACAGAGATGATGTTGCCATGGAATGGTCATTTCATTTTGAAAAGCTCAGTCTGGCTGGTGATTAATGTAGCAATTAATAAAAGTAAAAGCAGAAAAATTGTGGTTAAAATGGATTAGATTTCAAGGAAATTAAGGAGGAATGGGGGGAGGAAGGAGGGAAGGAAGGAGGGAGGGAAGGAGGGAGGGAAGGAGGGAGGGAAGGAGGGAGGGAGGGAGGGAGGGAAGGAGGGAAGGAGGGAAGGAGGGAAGGAGGGAAGGAGGGAAGGAGGGAGGGAGGGAGGGAGGGAGGGAAGGAAGGAAGGAAGGAAGGAAGGAAGGAAGGAAGGAAGGAAGGAAGGAAGGAAGGAAGGAAGGAAGGAAGGAAGGAAGGAAGGAAGGAAGGAAGGAAGGAAGGAAGGAAGGAAGGAAGGAAGGAAGGAAGGAAGGAAGGAAGGAAGGAAGGAAGGAAGGAAGGAAGGAAGGAAGGAAGGAAGGAAGGAAGGAAGGAAGGAAGGAAGGAAGGAAGGAAGGAAGGAAGGAAGGAAGGAAGGAAGGAAGGAAGGAAGGAAGGAAGGAAGGAAGGAAGGAAGGAAGGAAGGAAGGAAGGAAGGAAGGAAGGAAGGAAGGAAGGAAGGAAGGAAGGAAGGGTTCCTTGACAAGGGAATCAACAGCGCCCTGTGGTGACAGCCAGCAAAAGGAAGGGACCTGTTCAGGGGAAGAAAGTGTTGTTATCACTTTCATGGACTTGTCACTTCGACCTGGGGACCTTGCAGAAATCAGGGACCGTGTTCCCACTGGTTTAAGGTGAGATCACACTTGTCTCTAAGGGAAGGGTATCCTGAGGGAGATCATCACATTTAAATGCAAGCATTCCTCTGAAATTCACTGTTGTTCGTAGCTGGAAGGACCTCGGACATCCAAACTGTGAAACTTTAGGTTTGCACAGGAAAGCTGCAAGCTCTGCTGAGCTCCTGGATGTATGATTGACCTAAATTGATTTTAGTGCAGTTTTCTATTCAGAGCCTCCACAGCAGGACTTTCCCTAGCCAAGGAGGGATCGAGCACAGTGGGTCCCCAGCCACAGCCACTCAGTGCCAGGCTTTGACACCTTGTTTTTGTGCTCTGTCATGAAGACAATAGAGAGAAGCACAAAAGTAGAGAAGAACAGGAACCTGGACCATCTGAGGACTTCTCTGCCTCTAAGGATCTACTTAAGCCTGGATTAAAGCCCTGGAATGTCATCTCATTGAGGGGGAAAAAAACCTCATTTAGTTCTGTGCTTGCTCAGTATCTACAACTGCTGGTGCCTTGGAGCTTGACTTCATTTTTAACCTCTATTAGTACAAGTGATAAATACATTAATGAGAATATCTTCAACCAAGAACTTGGAATAAATTCATACATCCTTTTTCACTGGGGAAGTCCTGCTGTCTTCTCTTATCACATGAACCACTAAGGCAGGCCAGGATGATCCTGCACATCATGCAGTATTGCAGTGAAAAATTTGGAATCTCTTTCCTCCTTCTCCCTGATCCAGGGTCTCTAGCACACTTAAAAAGTCAATGTTTAACCTTCCCTCTCCTTCAGGTTCTTAAGAACACAGTGTCCCTAAGAAGATGGCTGGGTGGTGCCTTGGTCATGGCATTTCTCGGTGAAATCTGAATTTTTATGGGAGTACACTGCATCTGTGTGTGGGAGGGCAGGGTAGAAAAGAACCAGACCAAGCCCAAGTATTTGTTAAGAATGAGGTGAGGAAGGAGAAGATTGTGGAGGAGGTGGAGGAGGAAAAGAAAACCAGTCAAAGAAGGTTCTCTCTCTTTTCTCTCTCTTATTTCTCTTCTGGGAATGAAGTTGCTATTTGAGGTTGATGCTGGGGGCCTTTTTCTCTTTTTTTGCTTTCTTCTTTTTTTTTTTTTTTTTTTTCCCAATTTACTTCCTTTAATAAGAAGCAGCTTTTCTGTTTTCATTTAAAGCTGTTAAGCTGTGGCATCAATGTGCCTGGATGTGTCTCTGTGTGTGAGAGTCTCCAGTCCATTGTGAAACACAAACCAGAATATCAAGTCTTTGCATTGCCTTAGATCGTGGTTTTTATCTGATATTGAATTAAGTAAAGGGCTTAATGTTCAAAGTGCTGTTTGGGGAGTTACTTGCACAAATTCTGTTATTGCTGTTAATGGGATTTGTGCAGATTGCTTTGAAGATAAGCTCCTTCATGTAGAATAGGAAAAGACATTCTCAATTATAACTTATTTCAGACAAATCTATCTTTAATTTTTTTACTGATAGGACATTAGGGACACGAAGCAAAAAAAAATTAGATTATTTTTTTATTAGTATTATTGACAGGCATGTGGTTGGACAGGTTCGGGTGGATATTTGGGTAATTTTTAGAAGTGGACAGAAAGAGCCTTTAAATTTTGGAATAATGATAAAATTTGGTGACATTTCAGAAAATCTACAAAGCTGGAAAGAAATGGTCATAAGATGTTTCCTAGGCACCACCTTACAATGCAGATTAAATACTGGTGGAAATCTTAATTTAGAGAGTGGACATCTCAGCCTGCAGCTCAGTAGTGCCTCTTTCAGATATTTCACCAAGTGATGACACCTGTGGAAGGTGTCCCTGCCCATGGCAGGAGGGTTGGAACTGGATGATCTTTAAGGTCCCTTCCAACCCAAAACATTCTGTCATTCTGTGACCACCCTGGTTTTAAGATGTGGCCAGGAGCAGAAAAGAGCAGGCAAGCCTGGCTGATGGGACTGTCAAGAAAAAGGTTTGAGGACTCAGCATTGTGCATTTTCTGGAGAAATCTCACCCCTTCTGACTCCAGAGAGGAGTCAGAACAGGTTTGTCTTTTATGAGCTGAAAACAGGGAATTCTGGGCTGATAAGGATACCTGAGGGCTGAGGGTTGCAGCCACTAATGCAGAGCAGGGCAATAATTATAAGCGTTATTTAATTTTCAGGTGCCTGGGCAGAGAGTTTCTCACCTGACTCCAGCCAAGGCTGGAGACTGTGATACCCCAGGGCATCCAAGACATGAATGGGATGGCAAAACCAAGGAACAGTCACACCCTCTTAGAGCAGCAGAAATGGCATTTTGAGGTCTCTCAGGTAGTGGTAAATAGTTATTTTGTGTCAACTCATTCATGTCCTGCCTGGATTTCTGCCTGTGCAGCTTCCCTGGCCGTACCAGGTGCATTCATAGACGCTGAAATACTTCCAGACATGGAGACTTCCATTATCCTTTCTGGGAGAAGCAAGATCCACACTCCTTTTGTTGTTTCTGTCCCTGAAGGGATACGTGGGGTGATAACCACCCTGGTCCAGGCAGCTCCTCTAAGATGGATGAGCAGTTTAATGCTGCTTTTCTCACTGCTGAGCTTGCAGTGAAGATTTGTGGGCTGCTTCCTCCTCAGATCCTTGCAACCCCTATCTTTTATCCTCTGATCTGGATAACAAATCTGACAGAAGTTGTATAAATTACAGACTTTGGAGTATTAATGGCCTGTTTCTAAATGATTAATTACAGGGGATTTCTTGCATTCCCAGATTAGTATTAGTGAGTCACGCAGTATTATCCCACAATATCTCTTCCTCAGTCAGCCTGCCCTGGATGGAAACAGGTTGGTAGCTTCTGGGCAGAGAGATGTGAAGAAGTTACAGGAGGAGAAGGAGTTAGGATGGGCTTCTGTGCTTTTTCTACTTGTCACAACTACCTGAATATACGTTTGTGGCTGAAAGTAAACAAGGAGGAATTTAATTCTCTTAACCCACAAGCCAGGGTTACTCTGTGGCTTTAGGAGGGAGCAATTCCTGCTTCACTGAGTGGTCCCATCCCCTCCTTTCTCCCTCATGCTCACATCAATATTTTGGCAGTTGGGAAATTTGTCTGGTTTAAAGATTAACCCATTAATTGAAAAGCTCTCAGCTGGCTCATTTTCCCAATCTATCTACAAGCTTTCTAATCAGTGTTTTGGTGTGGGAAGGAAGAAGCACTTGGGAAGGAAAGAAGGAAAATGTCATCTTTTTCAGTTGCACGTGGATTTACACTGGAATCAGGAACAGGAGTTGCCACAGTCCTAAGGACAAGGGCAGACACTTCTTCACACCACATGCAGAGCAGGAGAATTGTTTCTTACACAGCTCAGTTATCCACACTTTTCACTTCGATAGAAACCTGGCTCACTATATTTTTGCTCCATTAAAATAAAAAATCTTTATGATTTTGAAATGAGATTTCCCTCTTCCTCTCCCAAAAACCTGAAAAGGGAGTACTCAGCTGTATCTTCAGGCACTTCTAAAAAACTGTTCCTAAGGGAGCAACTATTTGCCACAAGCCAAGACAGGTACTTTGCTAAATAAGATGATTCCCTGATAATGCAATTCCCAAGGTAGACAGGGACAAGAACAAGGACAGCATAAGAGACTTTAATTGTCTCCCTTTTCCAGCAGGAAGCAAGTTGGAGGAATAATTGTTAATTGCTGTTAATTGTTAATTGCTGCCTACTCCATCTGCAAAGTTTCCATTAGGAACTAATGAAACCTTGAAAGAGCTTGGGTGGGTGTATTACTCTCTGTCCCTACAACCTTTTTCCTCCATAGCAGGAACGGGGTGAGTTTTCCACTGAGCTCTGTTTAGAAGGATGCTCAGAGCTTCTGACCCTGTAATGTGTTTTCAGCCATGCCAGAGGGGCACATCACTGGGAAGAGTTCCATTTCTTTCACAATATGATGAGTATTTTGCTATTACTTTCATAGAATCACTGAATGGTTTGGGTTGGAAGAGACATTAAAGATCCCCTCATTCCAGCCCCCTGCCACGAGCAGGGACACCTTCCACTTCCCCAGGTTGCTCCAAGGCCCATCCAACCTGGCCTTGAATGCTTCCAGGGATGGGGCAGAACCCACCAAAACAGGTCTTCAGGACACCCACTTCTGCTGTTCTTCCTCCCAACAGCAGGTTCTTGTGCAAATAAATTTAAGGGCAATTCACCTGGAGAAAATATTGACACTGAGATTCAAAGAGCAGCTGAAAAATTCACTTTTCATTCCCACAATTAATTATTGTGCAAAAAGTGTCTGTCTGTTGACAAGCTTTGCATCTCCCCTTATCAATCCTTTTATCTCATCCAGCCTTATTATTTCTTTCATATTTTAGTGAAATCTGGAGGCACTGGGCTGCTCATGGGACAAAAGATGGCAAATCAATACCAGGGGCTGCTCTTGAGGAGCTGCCTCACCTCCTGCCAGCCACTGCATCTATCTCACGTATTTTTTCCATCTCCTTGTCTGTAAAATGTGCAAAGTGTTGCTTACTGCACTTCAAGAATCTTGTGAGTTCCTTAGCTGTGGATAACTAAATATTATGACATATAAAAGCACAGGGTATAGATATATCGTAGACTTCACACTTGTATTTCACACTCTCTATTAATGTGGCACTCCACAGTGACATGATATTTACCAAAAACTTCCTGGAAGCAGATTCAAAATTTTAATTTTTTTTTTTTTTTCAGGGCTAAAAACTGTTAAGCTCAGTGTTTATCTGCAATGGCAAGGCAAGGTGCTCAATGAATGGTAATGAAAGGTTTCTAGTCCTAAAAATAGCCTTTCCTTGGCTGAGGAAAGGAAAAGAAAGAAAATACCCTGTGAGATTTTTTCTGGCATTAAGGCAGTCAAATTGTCTTTTTAAATAGTGTGAAAATTGACAGATTATAGAAAAATAGAGAGAACAATCACTGGAGAGTGTACAATAATCTGGCAATATGGAAATTACAAATTTTAATATTTCCCCAGAGTCAATGAAATATGCAAAGGAACAACTGCATAATGCAGCAGGCTCTGTGTAACCCCGAGGTAGCTTGACTTAGCAAAATACTCTATCCCAGTTGTTTTTTTTTTCCTTGGTTAATAACAAATCCGCCAAATTATTTCAATGGTGAAGGACAGAAAAATCCTCTCTGAAGTTCAATTGTTGCACAAAGCTGCTCCATTAAATATCCAGATTTAATGATGCTCTGGTAGTTCCTGATCTTGCTGAATTCTTTACTGCAACATGAGAAGTCAGTTGTTCTAAATTGGTGCAGCTGCCATCAGCATTCAGATGCCATAATGGATTTTCTTGGTGATCCATCAAACCCAGGTTTTCCTCCAGCAGAAACCAACAAGCCATCCAGAACTGTGGGGAGGTTTGCTCTCCAGCTTGCAACTGGTTTCCTTTCTAAATCACAACATTTTCCTGCAAGTTTGGAAGAAATCTGAATGGATGTCACATCCAGGATTCCTGCCTCTTTGGTAATGACACTGTGGAGTAATTCCTTCTTTAAACATCAATTCCTTCTTTAAAGAGAACAAAATATTTCAACAAATATCAGTCACCAAATGACAAGGTGTTGGTTCCTGCAGACAAGCAGCAGCATCAAACTCACCAAGCAGAGTCTGCCGAACGTGAGTTTTGCTTAAGAGTTTCTTTTTCCAGGAGCTTTTGTTTGGTTTCATTGCCTGAGCTGCATTTGGAATAATGGATTACAGCAATTTTCAGATACATTTCAGAAAATTCAGCCTGAGCTCGCTCAGGCTCCTGATTCAGAAGAGCTCTTCAACGTGTGCTTAATTTAAGCATATACTTGAGGGTCTGAAGGGCTGAACAACACACTTGTGCCCTTCTAATTAGAGATTACTCAAATCATGACTCAACTCATCTTCCCCTAAAGCAGAGCCAGAAGCAGCTCCAATGGATGAAAAAACCTACTTCTCACAAAAAAAAAAAAAAAAAAAAACAAAAAAAAAAAAAAACCAAAAAAAAACCAATACAAGGATATGCCTATAGTTAGAGTTACACAGGCATGTTCTGGGCTAAACTGAACAGGGAGATACTGGCAGGACTGTCCAGAGAGTCCTGAATGTAGAAATTGGATAAACCGAGGAAATCAGTTTGTTTTATTCAATCCCTCCACAGTTTTCATGGGAGGCAGTCGCTCTCTGAAGTGATGCTTGCTTTGCCTGGAGAGATGATGTTGACAGTTCATGGTTGACCCACCTTAGGTCCAGACTTACTGAACTTAGGGCACCATACAGTGGACTTTGCATTGTGCTAGACCTGGACGAGTGGTTTTCTTTGAAGGCAGGGTTCTGCACCAGTCAGATTTTGTCATTCAGTTTCCACTGAAAAACTTCCTGTTTCCAGCAGTTCTGACTGTAATTCTCCCAAATGCAGGTGCTTCAGACAGGAAATCCTCCTCACACGTCTTCCCTTTTGACAACTAAACCAAGCTGCCTTGCAGTGCTTGGGCTTAGAAGATTTCAATAATGGTTTTGATGCAAGTTTATCATCTCCCTTCCCTCTCTTTACAAACTACAGGTTTTTTTTTTTGCTAAATGTGATGGTTGTCCCTGGATCAACAAGCCAGAACAAATATAATCCTCCAGTAGCAAGAGGAGCAGCCCTTTTTCAGGGGGAGCAATCAATCCCCTCCAGCGACACGTGCCTAATGGATCTGTCTCTTTCATTAGCTCTGGGCTCCTAATAACCACTGTCTTTGCCAAATGAGGGATGTGTTATGTCGGCCTCCTCTGCCGTCTTCTCCTCCCTTCCCTGCCTTGTCAGCAGCATGCTAATTTATGTAATCAATTCATAGGACTGCTTAATGAATAGCTTTGAAGTCGTTAGATTCATCTGCTGGTAAAGGGGCTGATTGGTCAGCCTCTGAATCGTTTCCATTTTCTGAGGCTTGAAAGTGTCAGCCAACATAATTGCTTTAGAAACACCCTTGGGAGACACTTGGGAAGTAGCTGTACAATCCCTCTTTATATTTAAGTGGAAGACAAAGTGGAACAATAATAATACTTAGCATTTTTACCACACTTCATATCATTAAAATGCTTCCCCAAACATTAACTAATCCTTGCAGTATGTCCAAAAGGTGAATCATTGCTTCACTTACACAGAGGAGAGTCAGCAGTAAAGACAGTAGATCTCAAGCCTCTTGGATGCTGCAGCTGATGGGTACTTTTGTGCTCAGGAACATATAAACCCATATTCACAATGCCCCTTCAGTACCCAGCTCCTATGGAAATCCCTGGGCAATGTGAGCTCTAGGATTTTAAACCACACAAAAGGAAGAAAAAGGCACATGGTGGGATTGTTGGGGTGCCTGTGCAGGGCCAGGAGTTGGGCTTGATGATCCTTGTGGGTCCCTTCCAACTCAGGATATTCTATGATTTGTCTGAAATACTGGGAACTTTCAAAGATGTTCAAAGATGTTTTCCTGCTCCTCTCAGGTACGTGGTCCTGATGGAGGCACAGGCAGCCACTCACAACTAACAATTACTGTGCTTTGGGGCGGCAAGACTTTTGATGCGGATTGACAGCTCAGTGCATGCCAGCCAAGCACTCTTCTGTCTTCACATCCAAGTCCTGACCTCCTGATGGAGAAAGCTTGTTAAAGTCCCACCCCAAAGTAGATGAGCTCAGAGGGGACCCTGTGTGGATGGAATTTGCTGCCTGGATCAGACACCTAGGTGTGTCTCAGTCAGCCCCACCTGCACAGAGGCAGGCTGGGACAACAACAACAAAACTACACTGATTTAGCTCAGAAATGGAAAGCAGAAGGTGAGATTTCCTTTCAGCTTAACTGCCTGCTACCAACAGAGAGGAGTGCTCCTCTAATGACTTGAAAACTTCCAAGCACAGACGGTTTTCAGTGCTTGGTAATGTTTATTCAGACTCCACAGTGAGCTGTGATGCAGGGTGCCCTCTGGCCACACCAGCTCAGTAATGACTCTGGCATTTCTGACAGAGACTAATAGTAGAAATTGTTATCAACGTTTTTAGCAAAATACTGCAAGCTAGAAATTGGATTTCCCCCCCTTCTGCATCCTCCTTCACTTGTTAATGAGCCACTTCTTCAAGGTGCCAATGGTAAAGCTGTAAAGTGAGATGGGCAATTTATTTTCTGGGCTTGAGACCCTTAGACACAGGAACACACAGTTGTTTATTTTAATGCATCATTCACATAGAATTACATCATGCTTCCAGGTGTAGCAGGAAGACAAGTGTCCTTATCCCTGGGACTTATAAGGAAATATTGATGAGATGCCAGAGCAAAATGAACATGAGATGAAGAAATCTCTCACTCCAGGTGTAGGTGAGGGTGGTGAGAGAAGTTCTTGCTATGCATTGCCACTGGGAATTCAGGAATGGACAGGACATTTCTTTCTTGATGGAGATATTTGGACTTTTTACTGGAGAGGTGTAACATTTCCAATAGAATGATTTGTCCTGCACTGGTTCAGATGTTTAAAATCAGTGAGATCAATAATGCTACTTTTACAATTCCCTATTTCCCATGGTAGCCAAGAGCATATCTGTAACAGCTTCCTGTGTAGGTGTTTCCACCTGCAGTCATGGACATTTCTGGACTGATGTTACCTGTGCAGTAAAATTGTTTTCCTTCATTTCCAGAGCACCCTAATTATTTGAGGTTGTTTTTCAGACTGTAGAAATAAATATATGTTATCTCATGTTGGATGGATGAACTTTGCTCTTTGTAGAAACTCAGGCATGCATCATCAGCAAGAAGCTATTTTATAAGCATATTGATATTTTTATTAAGGTAGGAATATATTAATATTTATGGGTATATGAGCATCTCTATTAATATTTTAAGGAAAATACAGAAAAACAATATTCAAGTGTGCAAGCATGTGCCAATCACTACCAGTGCTGCCCCAAAAATGAACCTCTCCTTTCTGTCCTCCATCAGCCCCATGGGGGTCATATCAGGCATCCCAGGAGGGCACAACCAAATCCTAGAGGTCTCTGTGAGAGCAACAGCCTTGTGCTTGGACTGAGTTGTGGAGCACAGCAAAGAGAAACAGGCACTGAAGGGGCTGGGAGAGGTTATCCAAGAGACCTGATGGAGGAAGAGCCTATCCAGAGGGTACAAAGCATCTGGGAGGGTAGATATTGGTGTTTAAAGGGAAATTCCCTTTCCAGACTTTAGGAAAGGGTCGCTCTAATCTTCTGGATTCTGCACATTGGCAGGTGACATCAGGGAAGGATTGTGACAAGGTCTTTACTCCAGGTAGTCAGGAGTAATGTTCCAGAGTGGGGACAATCAGACATGGGCTTTTTGCAGGCAGGAACAGCGATCCTTGGTGGCTTTTTCTTCCTTGTACTTTTTCTTTTTTCTGTTAGTGTTTTCCTTCCATTTGCTGTGAAGGGACTGTGCTGCTCACCCCATTTTTCCTTCCAGGGGAATGGAGACAAAAAAAAGAGACCTATGACCTTCCCTGTGATCACAGAGGGGCAACATCTGGTTTTCCAGGGAATGGTTTCAATCCCAGGTGGGGAATGCACCCCCAGGATATGTGTAACCCTACAGACGTGCCAGGAGACCCACAAAGAGGGGTCTGGTCCACGAGAGGGGTGGTGCAGGGAAGAGGCAGGGACACTGTGGGGACTTGGTCCCTGAAAGGGAGCACAAGGTGAAGCCAAGATGGGCAAGGACACAGAAGACAGCAGGCAGGGACAGTCTGTGTGGGTCCTGGCCGTCACTTCATTGCTGCTGCTTCCAGGGAAGTCAAACATCACTCATCTTGTCATGGTCTCCAGCCCACGCCACCACGGGAACCCAGCAGGTTAACAAGTTCACCCAGCCTCAGTTTTAATCTCCAGAGAAGTTTAAACAAGAAAATCACCACCAGCAAACGAAAGGCTTTGCCTTCACCATGGAAGCAGTTTAATTTCTTGATGGAATTCCAAAGCAATCCCTTCACCTGTGGCATCTCACATAATTGCTGACAGCACTGAGAGGAAAAACCTTGTCCTTGCTGCTCAAGAATGTCCAAGGGACCCTAATGCACTGTTATTATTTTGCAAGAACTCCTCTCATTCATGATTTATATGATTTGATTTGATTTATAAAGGGAGACAGCAAAGCAGTTATCACCTCTTCTTCCCATGCAGGCGTCAGGTCTGAGCAGAGACAAGAGGTGAGTGGTGCTTGGTGACAGGTTATTGCCAAGGTTGAGATATGGGGCCTTTTTGTTTTATTCTCCATCTAAATTAGTTACTGCAAAGAGATTTCCCTGGTGGGAAATGCGTTTCAATATTTATTTTCTACCTGACACTTTATTATTCTTTTATTGAGTGGAATGTGTTCTTGCTCTCTCAGAACAGGTTTTCATGCAGAACTCGCCGTGGCACTGCTTTGGTTTATAAACTCACACCATGTGCCTGATCCTGTTGGCTGTGCAAAATGAAAAACTGTCTGGAGGCTGAAATCTTGTCCACCCTCAAAATTAAAGATAATGCAAACATCCAGTTCAACTTGACTGAAGATAGAAATAATAAACTTCTTTTTCGTATTAATTAAAAAAAAAATAAAAAGAGGGTTGGGGGGGCACCTAACTCAACATTCCTATGAATTTTTCAGAAAGGTTTCATTCAAAGTAGTTCATTTATATTTTGATAATTTGTGACAACAGGAGAGTAGACTAAGGTGATTTTTATCACCTAGGGAAGGGAACAGCTCAGGTTTTGGAGACTCCAGAGTCTCAGGTGTTGCTCACTACCTCTCTCTGCCTGGGAGCATGTAAATCATAGAGTCATTAGGTTTGGAAAAGACCTCTGAGGACATTGAATCCAACCATTAACCCAGCACCATAAATGATTGGTGATGTTCTGAATCGTGCCTTAAAGGTCCCTTCCAACCCAAACAATTCTATAATTCTGTGGTCTGATTCTTTCTGCTTTGTACAATATGTTCAAACATGCACTGGAGAGGGGCTGGAGGTGTGACCTAGGGGGCAGGGACTCCTGAGCACAAGGGACTCTCCCTCCTCCAGTAGTTCCCTCTCACAGGTTTTTCTACAATCAGGTATATAAATATTGCACAAAAAAGCATCAAACCTGCTTTTCATGGTGGCCTAGGGCTCCAGAAAAGAAATCCTCAACTTAGCAACCTACATGATTTTTATTTTTGCTTCCCTTGAACAGATTTCAAGATGCATTGTATGTCTCCAAGAAGAGAGAGCAACACTCCTCCTTGTGTTACACCTCAGGCTTTCCATTAAAAATTATGAATGTGATTACAAATTCCTGCAGGTCAAGGAAATTGAATCCTGGTCTTCCCCCTCACAGCTGGATTACAAAAAAACCCACCTTAAGTGATTTAAATATCTTAAGCGATATAAATATCACATACTAAGCCTAAAACACTGCACCTTCTTAATGCTCTGACTTCAGTAGAATTTCAGTAATTCAGCTGCCTCTGGGGCCCCCTTTATCAAAATATGTGGTAAACACATAAAAGTCACCCCTCAAATATGATGGAGAATGATCAACCCTTACGGTGCTTTTCCTCAAAATGCATCAAAATGGTAACCAAAACTGAGTTGCAAATAGATTTTATGTATTTATAAGGTACAGTGGAAAAGATTTAGCAAGAGAATATTTATAATAGAGCTTTTTCACAAAACAACTCTGTGCAGGACAATATAATATTACAGAGCATATCAGACCTTTACATTAAGAATGTAATCTATTTTTATAATGGAACTATAAGAGTTTCTGCTGATGTTTTGAAGACTGAAATGTGTTTTTCTCCTCCCTGAGCTGATTATTTTTTCTCAATTTGGCATCTTATTTGTATCGTTTCTTCTTATACAATTTTATTGTGACATCTGGCTGTAAAATAAAAAATGTAGCCTACAGGAAAACTTAGAATTGTGCTCCCCACAGTGCATCAGTCAGACAATAAAATAGCCATCACTAGAAAAGTGTGTTTACAAAAGCTACTCTTTGTAAATAGAAAGGTTATTTTTTTTTTCTGGCTTTACAACTGAATGAATGCAGAGGGACAACATTTCAGATGGGGTAAGCTGGGTTCAGGATGGCTCTACCAGTTTTTCCTTTTTACCACTTCTGAGGTCATTTAAAAATGGAACTCTGTTGGGTGCGCTTGGGGTTGGGTTTATTGGGTTGGTTGTTTTCTGTCCCTGTGTGTGAGGATTTCTTCCTTGGTGTTCATCCCACCATTCCTTCTCATCCTGTGACCAACTTCCCATACCCATCTCATGGTTTTCTCAGTGATGTGTGTCCAGATTTAGGCAAAGTAATGGTAATTTGTGCTTCAATATCCTCCTTTGAAAACGATGAATAATACAGCTGACAGGTCAGTGGGAAAGTTAATACTGGCTTAGAAGTGGCTCCAAGATTGTTATCGCAGTGTTAATGCATTTATCTACTGCAGGCTTAGGAAAAGAAGCAAAGCAGCATGATTACCTTCTTACAAATTGATTACATCCATGCAAACACTGTGGAGGAAAGCACAGGCAGATCAAAGCATGATTTTGACAGCAGACTCGCTAAACAAGTTACTTCAGCAACTCCTTAGGAAGCAAAAGAAGGAGAATTTTGAAGGAGTGTGTGAGCAAGGCCTTGCAGAAGGGAGGGATTGGTTTGTGAAAAGGTTGTTTGGAGCTGGTAAATCTGCTCTGTTCACCTGATTGTGCTAGAAAAGGATTCTACTGAAAGGATTTTACCAAAAGGATTGTACTGCAGTGCTGCCATGCACTGAAATAGAACATGAATGTAGAGATGAAACGGTCCCTGCTCTTACAGATCATGGAAGGAATCAAATACTCCTCAGGCATGAACTGTTTTGGATGGTCAGTTTAGGAGGAAATGAGGTGTGCACAAAATCTCCTTGCCTCCACTCAGAAAAGAGGATAGGTGACCAGTTCAGATGAAGAAACCTCCATTATTGTTCCCTCAGTGAAAATGAATCCAGACAGGATTTCAGGGATGCCTGGAGGTGGCCATTTTCAAGGAGGAATAGTAAGACAAAACCCCAAATCTGTGGTTTAAATCCCATGCTCTTCTGGTAAAAGTAGAATCATAGGTTGCACAGGATGGTTTGGGTTGGAAGGGTCCTTAAAGATCACCCAGGGTAGGACATAGGCAAATATATCATAACCCAACCTCTACTGCCATGCCACTCAAAGATATTCCTCTGCTTACCAAAACTTCATGGGCTCATGATATTTAGAGTGGCTGTAAGAGCTCCTCAGTAGAGCCACAGGTACTCTGCCAAGTGACATCTAGGAAGAAGAGAATTCCAACCTATTTCATCTGCAGGCACCTGCAGCCCATCCCAACTCATCTTGCTGAGCTTATGGGATTTTCTTTAATATCTCATCACATGGTAGTGTTTATTATGACCACAGCTCAAATAAATCCATGTAATTATTTTTTTTTTTTTTGCTGGTAATTATCAGCTCATCCAACTGTGATTGTGCAGATCAGAGTAATTGCACTAATGTTATCCAAGTTATACAAGCCTAATCAGATAGATAACCCACAAATTGTATTTCTCAACCTCTTTTACTCACTTCACCTTTACACAAGTGGAGGTGATAGATCAATTCAATCAATTTGGAATGCAACCAAACTGATATAAAAGGTCCTTCCCTACCTGTCTGATGATCTTGTTGAAGATTTTAGTCAGGAGCCATTTATGTCTTCAGAAGGAAGCACGACACCAGGGCCCAAGCAACACAGCATCAATAGAGAAGAGCTGGAGACGAGGTGTGGATGGAAGAAGCAATAAGGATAAATTATTCTGTGTGTTTTCAGCCACCCAGATTCTTGAAGTTTTCAGAGTTCTGCTTCAAAAGTCTTTGGTGATTCTGTCAGAACTGGTGTAGGAATCAGTTGCTTAAGGGCCAGAGTGTGCAAAGGAGACAAGGACAAAGATAACTCACCAACTTTCTTCTGCTACTTTTCTTCTACCAGGCCTAAACCTCCAAGGCAACAAGCTGTGGTTGCATCAGCAGATGGTGACTTGATTTTCTGTGAAGAGCCCTTTGTTTTCCAGTGGCTGCAGATGGCACAGGTTAGAATTCAGCTGATCATATATGCAACCCATGTGTGTTAGATTAATTCCACCTATGCAAGGCGCAGCACAACGTTTGAGCTGTTAACCCCCAGCTCCCAGCAGGGCCGATGGACACAAATATTCATTTTCAGAATCCATGTGACTGATTGTAGACAATTATTTTACAATGAGATGAATGATCTTCCTGAAAGTGCAGTGCCCCACTATCTGTAAAACTAGTCTGGACAAGTAGTTTGGTTGTAGGTACTGGAAGCATCTTGATCAAGACAGGTGTGACCACTCCAGGCTGATTTCATAGTCAACCTAACCTGCAATCCTTTCCAGATCAACAATTTAATTAATTTTTAAAATGTTAAAAAGTTGTGAATAAATACTAGAATATTTACAAATGTGGGGTCTTGAGAGTACACAGTCAAATACTTGGTTTTTTTCACTTTAATAACTTGATGTCAACTTGATGTTGACAATACTCCAACATCAAGAATTGGTATCTGTCTGCAACATGAGATGTGGTTTAGCACAGCTTGTTGATCTGGAGCAGTGATAACTGTAAAAAATATATATACCTGAAATAAAATAGCTATCTAGGTATCTCTCTATATTTATAAATTGTGTAATCTTGTCTTTTCTGTGGTGCAGTCACAGCATTTAACTCAGATATTTGTACCAAAGGAAAATCTTTTCCCAGTGAGTTAAACTAACACTGTGTAATTTAATTAACCAGTCAATACAAATATAGAGCAGTGTAGTCTCAGACTGTAACATTTCTGATGGTAGCAGAAATGCACTGTGGATTTTTCAGTGTTGTATTTGCTGACATTTTTCTTAATAAGCTTAGTGAGTGAAGCTCACTGAAGCACATCATCTCCAGAGACCTTCCTGTTTAGTTTTACTGTGGATTTGGATTTTTCCATTTAAGGCCATTTGAAATCCCAAATGGTCTCCTTCAAAGCGACTTTCACTTAAAAGAAAGTTGCTGCAGCTTCCTGAGCTCCCTTAGAAATCAACTTATCCAAATCATGGCGTTAAGTGGGGCAACAGTATTTGATTTCAAACAGTTGAGAAATTGACTGTTACACAGCTTTGGTGGTACAAAGATGGCTGATAATTTCTAATTTTAAAGGTCTTTTGGAGGATTCATAAAGCCCTTGAGAATACTGCAAAGGAACACGATACTGTGTTCTGCTGCTAACGAAATAAAGTGTCTGAGAGATTAAGTCGGGGGAAATCTTGCATTAGAATAGGTTGACAAGACAGATGAAACATTAAGAATTCATCCAGCTCATCAACAAAGATCTGACTAGATCTCAAAAAGCAGAAAACTCTATGCAAACCTCACTTGGATGCCTTTAAACCTGAATCTGACACACCAGTCTCATATAAGTCTCCTTTTCCCAACACAATGGTGTAATGGCTTCACTGGACAGAGGAATGGAGAAATTGTATTTGCAAGAAGCACACAGACGCTAAGATGCAAAATTATACTCCAGTGCCAAGTCCCCCAAGACCCTCTTTGTCTGGAGATACAACCAGGGATTGATCTCTGGGAATCACAGAACCATTAAAGCTTGAAAAGTCCTCCAAGATCAAGTCCAGCTTTTGAACAAATTCCTCCAGGCCCACTAAACCATACCACAAAGTGCCACATACATTTGTTTTCTGAACACTCCCACGGATGGTGATTTCACCATTTTCCTGTGGAGTCTGTTCCAATGCTTAACCATTTTCCCAGTGAAGAAATTTTATCTAATATCCAACTTGAACTTCCCCTGGAACAACTTGAGGACATTTCCCCTTGTTCTGTCTCTAGCTGTGAGAAGTGAGAAGAAGCCAACCCCCACCTTGTTACATTCCTTTGTGAAGAGTCTTGGGACATGGACACTGACAAAAACACCACAAAACCAGTGCAAGTTGAATCCTGAGATCAAGAAAACCAACAGAAGAGGGCAATAAAACATGATTACTAGAGTTGTTCACTCAGCAAATCCCACCCCACTGCTCACCAATCTCAGTCAAACCCAGAAAACACTTCAGCTACTCCTACAGCTCAGGCAGTTCTGTTGACAGGAAAAGAGGTTTTCTAACTTTATGGGGAAGAAGAAATCAGAAGCTGAGTGTCAAACTCGGCCATCCTCCTACCTGCCTGCTTCAGTTTTACAGGGGATACTAGGGGATGATAAATCCACCTCCTCACTCATCACAGGAGCAGCAAATCGGAGAAGTCATTCCTGGTCTGAAAAATGAGCTATAACTAAATGATGCCTGTATATCTTTGCCCTTGTGTTCTCTCTCTGCTGGCATTTTCCTCCCTACAGCTGAAAATACCACCCATCCCAGGAAAAGGAGTGACAAATCCCCAGGGAATAGGAAGGCAAATGCATCCCTGCTGCCTGTAGATCACACGAGCTGAAGGCTTCATGTCTCACGATGATAACACAGCACGTGGCCCTGGACCAGGAGGCTGCAGGACCAGTGTGCCGCTGATTCATCCTTCCTGCAGGGGTCCAGCACACAGCAGCACTCGAGGCACATTTGTCCAGCTGATGGTTTGACTTCATCTGAAATGTTTCCCCGGGTCACTGACCCGTTAATTGTAGGCAGAGCGCAGGAGATAATAAATAGTCGATACGCTCCCGAGTCAGATCCTTTCCTCACAGTTACCAGGCAACCTCCTCCAGCTCTCCACAGCTCTGCTAATACTTTTCCCTCCCTTCCCACTGCAAACTTAGGGATGGAGAGCGTGTGTTCATCGGAGGGTAAGAGACAAGGCAGGGCATGTTTAAGTTGGATGGCTTTTTACAAGCATTAAGCAATGCACTCCTGTAATAAACAACTATGCCAGAGCTAATACTCAATAAACAGTGTGCTTTATAAGCAATTAGGGACTCACATTGTGGAACAGCCATTTCGGGGGAAGATACACTACCCCAGCAATGCTTAGCAAGATAAGTGGCTTGTTAAAAGCACCATAATTCTCCTTTAAAAATCAATTAACAGTTTGGTGCATTTTTTTAGTGTAAGGACTGCTGGGTGTCTTATTCAAATGACAATGAATCCAGGGAACTGCTTCTCATGTTCTATTCATTGGCTGGTGTTTAACCCCAAAAAGTGCAACTGGAAGCAAACCTGCAAAATAAAGAAATAAAATTATTTGACTGTAGTCAAGTTCAGTTGCCAAGAGGCAGCTGAAGTTGCTCAGATGAGTCAGATAAACACATTTTCTCTGGGCAGAAGAAAAATCAGAGCACATTATAAAACCATTTCCTTTGTGTTTCTTATTTGGCATTGGGGTTTTTTAAAATTAAATTCATTAATAATCTCTTCCCCAAATCACAATGGATTAGGCAGCAAAAGTTTAGTTTAGAGATATTTGATTGTGATTTCTACCCAAAAAGGCAGTGCAGAGTCCTTTTCCTGAAGCTACAGAATGTCTTCTTTCTCTTCTAACAAAACCTGCTTTATGGGATGCCTGGGAAAGAACGGTCTCTCAGGGTACCAAGCACAGAAAGGAGGGAAAGAAAATCATGGGAGAGGATCAGCCTTGCCATGCCTCCATCACCAGCAGCAGGGCACTGCAGAGCCAAATGTCCTCCCCTTTTCACCTCACAGAGCCAGAGGTTTTTTCAGCCACTTCTGCTTGCAAAGGTAAAAAGCCCTTTTATGAGTGAGACTGAGTATTTCCAGCCTCTCTAAACATTCACAGGATTACTTTTCCCAGCCCAGTCCTGATTTCTGAGCAGCAACATGCTCTCCTTGCCATTGATTTCCCACCAGCCCTTTAAAATGCCTTCAGTCTTCGCTCCCTGATTAATTATTAAACTATTAAATCAATTGCTGCATCCAAGAGTTGGTAAATCAAAACACAACCTCCACCTGCCTCTCCTCAAATGCAAGTTGCGGCAAAAGAGATTGGACAGACTCTATAATCTTGCTGGACTGTGCTGATCTCATGGATGAATGTACCCTCGCACTGCAGAGCCTTGGAAATGATAAAAAAGCAAATTGTGCTGTTGTTGACGGGACACGAAAATGGAAAGCAAAAGATTTCAGAATCAACCTTCAGTAGGAATCGTGGTGTAACATCAGCTGTTCACAGAAGTTTCCAGGTGTCATGCTTGGATTAAACTAGCTATAAAAGTGCTTTTCTCTCATCTACCATGCTTTGTGCTTCTGGGAAATAGATGGGGGGAAAAAATGAATATTTTGGCAGTCTAAAAGTGAAACAGTTTAATTCCCCCTTGCCTGGGCTGCAGAGTCAGATGGCTTTCCTCTACTTTCCATCCCCTGTGTGCCCCGGAGGAGGAGCAATGGGGCTGGTTGCAGTGGTTTTGCTTTACTGAGCCACATCTGCCAAACTCCTGATTTAATCTCTACACTCTAAAGTCTGAGAGTAATTGAACAGGCTGAAAACTGGGAGGGGGTGCCATCCAAAGAGGCTGCCACAGCTGCTCCAGCTAGAGATGTGTATTTCTCAAAAGTGAGCGTGCGTGTCAAAATATTTACTTTTCCAGTCTAGAAAACTTCTCATGTCCACCTAACTGATTTTTTTCTCATCTTGGCAAAGAACATCTTCCACTAAAAAACCAAAACAAATGGCACTGCTGAAGATAAGCCTGTTCTTACACACCCAAGCCAATATATAAATATCAACCCAACAGCCAGTATCAAAGTCAATAGAGAAATCTGATTCTTACCACAAGGTTTGCACAACAACAAAAGGTTTGCAGATACAACCTGAAAAATAAACCCAAATTATTGCAGGAGCACTTCAGCTGCCACTGAAGTAACAGTTCCCAGGCATTGCACGGGAAACATCTCACCAACACTGAAGAGATTCCATCTCTTTCAAAGCCAGACTCTTAGGGGTCAAAGGTATCAAGATTTTTACCATGTCTATCAATAGAACTCTTCTCTTCTCTCTCTTCTCTTCTCTTCTCTTCTCTTCTCTTCTCTTCTCTTCTCTTCTCTTCTCTTCTCTTCTCTTCTCTTCTCTTCTCTTCTCTTCTCTTCTCTTCTCTTCTCTTCTCTTCTCTTCCCTTCCCTTCCCTTCCCTTCCCTTCCCTTCCCTTCCCTTCCCTTCCCTTCCCTTCCCTTCCCTTCCCTTCCCTTCCCTTCCCTTCCCTTCCCTTCCCTTCCCTTCCCTTCCCTTCCCTTCCCTTCCCTTCCCTTCCCTTCCCTTCCCTTCCCTTCCCTTCCCTTCCCTTCCCTTCCCTTCCCTTCCCTTCCCTTCCCTTCCCTTCCCTTCCCTTCCCTTCCCTTCCCTTCCCTTCCCTTCCCTTCCCTTCCCTTCCCTTCCCTTCCCTTCCCTTCCCTTCCCTTCCCTTCCCTTCCCTTCCCTTCCCTTCCCTTCCCTTCCCTTCCCTTCCCTTCCCTTCCCTTCCCTTCCCTTCCCTTCCCTTCCCTTCCCTTCCCTTCTCTCTTCTGTCATCATACAAAGAGGAAAGCCCTGCTGGTTTATCTCCTCCAAACACAAGTAGGAAAAAAGTGATTTTCCCAATTTTAGCTATAATCTGGCCTCTTTCACCCCAACCAAGGAAAGCCTTCTGTCCTTATGCACCCTCACTTTGTCTCCTAGATGACTTCCAAGACAGCTACTGCTGATGGATCTCTCCTCTCACCACTGACACATGAGCATCCCTTTGTCATAACTCATCTACACCTCTCAGTCAAAGTCAAAATCATCTTAAACATTCACAATCCAGTCTGGAAACCTCTCCTTGGCTCCAGGCTTCCTGGCTCTATAGAGTCTGGAAAGAAGCTTTGTCATTGAAGAGCATCCAAAAATGTGTAACTTTTCCCATATAAAGCCTCTCTGGGAAGTTGTCAGAGTGAGCATCCTTTTGGAAGCAATCAGCTTGGGATCCATCCCATATAATCCTGCACAATGCACAGAGGCACAGCTAAATATCCGGGGCTCCCTGTCAGGGAGAAGCTGGCCACCTTTTAGCCATCCCAGGGAACCCAAAAAGACAACTAAGGAAAGCCAGCCTGTTGCATCCTGGATTTGGATTCAGATTAGGGGTTCTGATCTTTGTTAAATTTGCTGGTTCTGTGTACCCTCGTGCATCCCCCGGGTTTTCCCCCCCAACCATGGTTACCAGCTCCAGCATCATCTCCAGACCCTCTCCATCTGCAAAGCAGTCACTGCAGTCACAGCAGCAGAAGAAGCTGGGAGAAGAGACCAACCCAAAGCAACTGTCTTTTTTATATTTTTTAAAGCGGGGAATTGTTGCATCCTGGGTTTGGGTTCAGATTAGGGGTTCTGATCTTTGTTAAGTTTGCCGGTTCTGTGTACCCTCGTGTGTCCCCCACGTTCTCCCCGTGCCACCGTGGTTAGCTCCAGGCTGCCTGCCATTGGAGTTTCCCCCTGTCACTCCTGTGACCACTCCCCCATCCCGTCCTGAGAGTTCCGCGCCCGTCACCCCATTCCTGCGGTCCCACTGTCCCGAAGCCCCGTGTCCGCCCCCGTCGTGTTCCCGTTGGTCGCTGTGGCCACGTCACCGCCACGGCATCTCTATTCATTGGGTGAGAAGATTCCTGCTCTCCCTGTCCCACCCCTATATCATTCCGCTCCCCCCAATCCCGGGGGCATATTCATCCACGCGACGCTGGGAGTGGGCTGCAACTTCTCCATCATGGCTCTCGCAGCCAATAAAGCATCCAGCTGCCACACGGATGGATTTGGATGAATTCCCTGCCTTTTCCTTTCTTCCCACACACCGACGGCAACGCGCGGCCAGCCCACCCTGGGGTGCAGCAACAGAAGCACCCGGGAGTAGCGGCGAGCACCGACCCTGATGAGAAGTGCCCAAGCCGGGCGCTCGGAAGCCAACCAGGGCCAGGAAAAGTAACACACAGCTGCTCCAGCCCGCAGTCAATAGATGGGAATTTGCTCCTCAGGGTCTTCATCTCCAGTGTAAAATATCTACAAGGTCTGGCACTCGAAGAAGGGCTTGGAACCTCTACTGTGAAATCACCAGAGAGAAATACAGCCCCTTGGGCTTGATTTGGATTTCAGGGAGTTACACTGTGCTCTTCAGAGGGCCCCCTGTCCTCTGGTGACTCTAGGGGAGCAGGTGGTGACTCAGTTTTAATGTAGCAACTCTGTTAATTGTCCAAATAATCCAACCTGCACGTATCTGGGCCTTCACAAAGGTTCAGCTCACTTTTAAAATCAATATTTGCCAGGGAGGGTGACAGCAAAAGCTCTCTGCTCTGCCTGTCTGACATGATCTTGGGAAGTCCCAGGGGTATATTGCAGTACCACAGAATATGGTGAGGGATTTTTTTTTTTTTTTTTGGCAAATCTCCAAGTGTGGAAATGATAAGAGAGTTGCTTCTCTCCATCTTCCTTGTGTTCCTTCTCATTACAGGAAAAAGCTGAAAAGTAGGAACCTAGAGCACCTGGCTGCAAATATACAGAAATAAAACCTTGCGTTTCATAGCTTTTAAATCACATAATTTCTTAAGCCTAAATTTTATTTCAGGAAGCTGACTGAGGTTTTCATGTTTCGAGTCTTGTTGGTGCTATGGGTCATGGAAATTCCCTCTGAGATAATCTCAGGTGAGGGGTCTGAAACTCAAATGCAAGCTCATGTTATCTTTAACCTGGTTTATGGCCTGTTGCATGGAAGATATACTGCATTTTTAGATGGTCAACAAGTAGGCAAACAGGATCATATCTTTCTTATTCTGTGAAAAATCACTGCAGCAGTAAAATCCCACAAACCCAGCTTTGTAAAACACACAATGAAGGGTTCTGCCATGTGCTGCCCATTTTCACCCAGGAGTACATAGTGACTGCTCATGAAGTCTGTTATGAGACCTGAAAAGCCTTCACTGAGCAAAGCTGAAATGGATCATAAACAAAACAAATCCCATTTTTCTCCAGGTGTGTTTAAGTGTATGGGGGCTGTCAGGGCAAGGCGTACGTGCACAAAATCATAGAATCCAGAGTGGTTTGGGTTGGAAGGGATCTTAAAGATCATCTTGTTCCAAACCCTGCCATGGACACCTTCCACTATCCCAGGTTGCTCTGATCCCCATCCAGCCTGGCCTTGGACACTTCCAGGGATCCAGGGGCAGCCACAGCTTCTCTGGGCAGCCTGTGCCAGGGCCTCACCACCCTCACAGGGAAGAATTTCTTCCCAATATCTTATCTAACTCTGCCCTCTGTCAGTTTAAAGCCATTCCCACTCATTCCATAATTACATTCCTTTGTCCCAAGTCCCTCTCCAGCTCTCCTGGAGCCCTTTTAGGTACTGGAAACTGCTCCAACTTCTCCCTGGAGTGTTCTCTTCTCCAGGCTGGAGAACCCCAGCTCTCCCCGCCTGGCTCCAGAGCAGAGGGGCTCCAGCCTTTGGAGCATATCCATGGACTCCTCTGGATCTTCTCCAGCAGCTCCAGGTCCTTCTGCTGTAGGGCCCTAAGGCTGGAGGCAGCTCTGCAGGTGAGGTCTCACCTGAGTGGGGCAGAGGGGCAGAATCCCCTCCCTCAGCCTGCAGGTCACAGAGTCACAGAATATCCTGAGCTGGAAGGGACCCACAGGGATCATCGAGTCCAGCTCCTGGCCTGGCTCAGGACCACCCCCATTAGTACTAATTAAGACTTCAGAGGGCAGGTCCTGATGTCCATTAACAGCCCCCTGACACCCTGGCAGTGCCTGTGTTGGTGTTTATCTGGCAGCAGCTGTTACACCGTGACAAGTTCAACTACTCCAGATAGCTCTGAAATGCCTGGTGGATCTGGAAGTATTTGAGAAGGGAAGAGTGTCCCACTCTCCCTTCTCCACTCAAAGGAAGTTTGTTATCCTATTTAATGCAGCATGAACACTGCCTCATTTAGCATGACAACTGTAACTGTGTGTGTGTTAGCTCAACCCAATTTTGACTCCAGTGTGAAATTATTCCTTTCCTGGTTGGAAATGAATGACACAGACTAGAAAATATCTAATGCTGAAATCCATATTTTACATACAGCATGCACTCAAGTTGCACAAGATGTTGCATCCTCGGGCCATTTTTGTCTTCTGAGATTATTCCAGCAATCCTCAAGTTTCTCTCAGTGGGTTGGGAGCAGCTGCATGTTCTCCAGGCATGAAAAACAGCAGGAAGAGCTCTGAAACTCTCCTGCAATGACACACCTTGAGCTCCAAAGACTGCTGATACCTGAAGAGTGCAGACATAAAGCAGCTTCCACCACATGGCCTGGGGACCATGGCCTGTTCCTTGGGCAAATCCCAAACACTGTATAGATGAAGCCTATATAATCCTGGCAATCACTTATCTCCCTGAGGACAAAGACCCCATCTGCAAAATATACAGAATAAATGTACCAGCTTTGCAAAGCTTTAATTCAGCTCTTGGCTGCAACTCTTCTAATAATGACATATGACAGCTCTGTAAAAGTGGTTTTAGCTGCCAAGACAAGCACTGGAAAAGGAAGGCCAGATTATGTTTGAGTCTACAACTTGAATTAGCTCCCCTTGTCTTTGCCTGTGCAGGTGGAATGCATTTTGAGGCAAAGGGGATTTATCTTGAGCATGAGATAGGACTTAAATAACTCCTGTAATGATGTGAATCCAGAAGATTAGGGAAGAACAAAAAGTGCCTGGTTGCTAAAAAGAAAAAAGGGAGAAACAAGGAAATGCTGATAATTCAGTTTGACTTCAACTTCCTTTCCAGAGCAGAGCAAGCCAATATTTACACAATATAGGGTGAACAAGTCGAGCACATATGTGCTCATGCTCTTTCCAACAGCTTGCCTCTATCAGCTGGGCAATAGCCTGCAAGACAATGGAAGTCATTCTCCTGTCTGTCCCCAGTGAAATCCCATGTCTGGTTTTGATATCAGCCTTCAAGGAAAATAGTTGGGCCAATGGGAGTGTTCCCAGGGGCAGTGGAGATCATCAGTGTGGTGTGCATGCATGGTCTGCAAGAACAAGAGAAAGAGCTGGAGTTCTTTAGCCAGAGGAGAAAGACTTAAGGGGAAGATTTAGCAAAGCTCTTAAGAAGGAGAGTTTTTTTACATGTGCCTGTGGGTGGCAGAACCAGAAATGATGGACCTAAATTTCATAAAGAAATTAACAGGCTTTTTGATTCTCCCACCATTAGTTCAAGCACTGGGCAGGGGGGATGCTCAGTGTGCCTCCCATCCTGATTCCTTTTAACAGAGCTACTGGAATATAGAAATTGATGGCTCCTGCCACAGCCACGAATCTGACCATGAGGACATCAAGCATCTCCTTAGTGTGCAGCTACCCTGCCAGTGGAATTGCTCCAGCGCTGACAAAACACACGAATATCAGATAATCACACATCACCTGACTGCCTCTCCTCACTAATGGCTTCTCCAATCTTTCTTCAACAGCACATGTCTTTTTTTTTCTCCCTTTGAATGTCCCTTAGGTGAGTCTGGAGTGCCCCATTTCACTTTGCTCTAAATTCCTCCAAAGCTCACCCTGCTGAAAGAATCTGACCTCCAAACAGCATGGCTGCTAACACCTCCAAATTTATTTCCCAGGAGAGTTTTGCTAAAGCTTGGATAGCAATCTGGGATCCTCTAGCCTACCATATACAAAGGAATATTAATTTCCCATTGCTCCCAGGGAAGTGAAAATACAGAAGAACATCAGATACATCTGGAGTTATATTTACAGTCCATTGAGGGGGAAGGGGCATTAGATCCCAGAGATTTAGCTTCAGGAGGAGTTCTGCCTGTATCAGGGTTTGAGGCAGTCTTTGATGTTAGTGAAATAAAGGAGAGAAATATTTCCCTCAGGGAGTGAGAAAAAGATATCCAAAACCTTCAGCCTGAGGTTTTTTGTATCGCTGCTCCAGCTACTGTCTCCAGAACTCATTACAATAAGCAAATACTCATACATCATTGGTTTAATATGACAACTGTGATGCTTAATAAGGCTGGAAGAAACATCACTGTGACTCTATTTGAGCCTCCTAAACAATCAGTTTTTGCTGAGAAGGTTACACCAATTTTTATAGCTCAGGAGCTGATTTGCAATTTGTATTCATCTTTCATTTTGACTAGACCAATTGTGTGTTCTATCTGCATTATCAGCTCCATAAAAATTCATTCCTATCCATAAAAAATAGAAGATTTCTAATAATGCCTCTCCTACTTTGTATGGGTGTATTTGGTTCTATTTAGAAGAGAAAGGCAGTTAATCTGGTAACTGGGTTGTCTTCCTGTCCAGTTTCACTGCAGGACCTAATCCATCTACTCTAAACCCATCCAGTCAGATTTAAACTGAATTGTTTTTATGATGAGATGGGAGAAATTTGTCTTTGGACAGTGACAGTATGAGTTCTGAGTAACTGTGAAATTATTGCCTATCAAATATCTCACTGTACAGAGTCACTTGGGCAGATGAGGCTCCTGACAGGTATGGCCCATGTGGTCTGAAAGGAGCTAAAGAACTGAAACAATTAATGTTTGCAGCCTGATTGAGTAATTGATGCTACTGAGGCTTTCTGAGCTGTTTAACCAAGGTCTGTCTCCAGAGAGCTGGAATATCCCCGTGAAGCAGCAAAAATGACAGTGTAGGTAATAAAAATTTTAAAGAAGTTGTGAGTAAGAGGAGTAACAAACCTATTTAAGCAATGACAATACCTTTAGTGTCAGAACCAGCCCCAGGAGCCTCAGACATCTGTGATCTCTATGACTTTCAGGTGAGTCTGTGCCTAGAAATACTCTGTGAGAGCAGAGCCAGTGCTGGGTTGCCAAGGGAAGGACAAAACACTGACCTGTCATGGTGAGGTACAAATGCAGAGCAATGGGTATCACTAGGGCCCTATAATTTCTCACCATTGATTGCCTTGGATATTTGACTCCTGAGCAAAAAGCCAGATAATAAACAAACAAACAAACAAATAAACAGATATTTATGTAAATAAATAATATTATATACATTGCTTTTAAAGTAAAAACTAAAACTATCTTTATATATTAAAATTAAGTTTAAATTAGTTTAAAAGTGTTTTAAAATTGTACTTTTAACTAATTAAATGTTTTATAAATAAAATCCTTTATAATGAAGTATAAGAAACAATAACTATCATAACAGAAAGAAAAAGAAAAAAGAATAACAAAAGAAAATAAAAAAAAGAAAAAAACCTGTAGTTCTTACTACTATTCAAAACATCAAACTCTATACCAAAAAACTATTTCTACTACTCCTACTGTTCTTACACAAAAGCTTAAGACTCTATACTAAAAAACTTTTAACACTAACTTTAATACTTCAACAAAAACTTTAATACCTTGAACTCCTTACCTTCAAAACTAATATATTTATACAATAAACAACATACAATATGATGGATGTAACTAATATATTCAATTAATATATTCATTTTATAAACAACTTTATAACAACTACTCATATCTCTACCACCAGCTCCTCCCAGGTGTTTGCTGTCTCCTGCCCAGCACAGGCCCTGCTCCTGCAGCAGAGGCAGCTGGAGCAAACACATGCTCCTGTCCCAGAAATGCTCATTCACAGCCCAGCACTCCAAGAGAAGCTCACCTTCATGAGAAGCTGGAGGCCATGCATGAAACGGGGCAGCTGAGGTGGGGCAGGTGTTTGGTTGTGCCAAAACAAAGGTGGGACAGACAGGTGAGACATCCAGGAGGGGTAGAGGGAGATGGGTAAGAGCCCCTTGTGTAACAGTGAACAGGCCTGAAGAAACTCAAGCACCAAAAGGACTTGTACAAACCTCCTGTTCTCCCCATTCTCTTGATGCCCTGTGAAGGCTGAGCTAGAACAGAGGCCGGACAGAGCTAAAGAATAAAGCAGGGATTTATTCAAAGGATCTCCTCCATGGATTCACCTTGGGCAGCACCAGAGCCCAGCCAGGGCTGCACCCAAGAGGAACCAAAATGGTCCCAAAATGCACGAGCGCTCCCGGGGGCTCTCACTGGGATCAGCTCTGCTCCATTTGCACCTTGCAGTTCATTGTCCCATTCCAGCTTTAGCCCATGCACTCCCATCCTGCTTGTTTTTCTCTCTCCAGCCCACGCTGTTTGTGCTCTTGGGGCTGAGATTTGGATCATTTGTCCTTGGTGCCCAGCTGGAGCAGGAATTGTTTTGTCTCCCTGCTCTGTGAAGAGAGCTTACCATCCCATAATATGAACCCAGACCTACACACTAAAGCAGCACAGAATCTGAAAAATACAAAAGCTAAGACCCAAGGCATTATTTCCCCCCACTATTCCTTCTATCCCCTTATTCCTTTTGCTTCCTTCTCTACCCTGTTAATTATCTGTGCCATGCATGGGGTTTTTTCTTCCCCATGATTCTTGCATGCTGCAATACTGCTTAGATGATGTGCAGGTAGTTGAAAAGAAAACAGTTTGCTGCTTTTTCACTTTTGATGCAATGTTCAGGTGTGTTGCTGGTCCTGAATGATAGATCTCAACAAACTCACTAAATATTCTTTTTAAAATATTTTTTTTCAAAACTGGTTGCTATTGTTGATCATTGTAATACAATGAATCCAGAGTCTGCAAGGCTCTTACCAGGGACAGGACCATATTTAGTTAAGATAGAAGGTTGTAAAACCAGGCTGGCATGATAAAGAGGCAGAGAAGCATCTGTCTGATCTCGGTGGCTGAAAAAGAAAAAAGAATTTGTCTTCAGGCAAGTTGCCTTCCAGGGGAATTCCAGAGAGATCTCTCTAGCCCTGCATTCTTCAGTGTTCCTGCACTTCCTGAAATCTGTGAAATCCACTGGGCTGTATCCATTCTACCTGCAGTACATAAGCAACAAGCTCTGAAGTTTTGTCTGTGTCTTCTTCCCCAGGGGCCTCAGCTCTGGCAGACACCTGGAGGAACAACCTCAGGAGCTCATTCCAGCTTTGCAGTGAGATGCCACAGCACTTGGGAGGCCAAACTTGGGTGTTTGTTGCCCAAAGGCAAGGAATTTAGACACTGGTGGCTTTTACAGGGCTGGAAACAAAGGTCATTTGTCCAAAGAGAAGAAAAGGAATGGGGAACTGGAGAAGGGACAGCTCTGGATTACTTGTTGAAACAGAAACTGGCAGGCAAGACCTAAAGGAACTTTTTTACACTTGGCTCCTTCCTGTATGAGACTGGGAAATAAGCATTTATTTCTCACCACTGTAATCAGTTTATGTCCTAAATTCTTTGTTAATCATCACATTTGTGGGCTCCAGCCTTGGCTGAGCCCTGCTCCTTGATTCTTCATCCCCACCTGCCTCAATATCCACCTCCCAATCCATTCTCCAGTGCTCCCCAATAAAATATGTCCCTTTGTCCCCACCAGTATCCCACTTTGGCATGGCTGAACTTCCAAGAAGATATTTCTCCAGCTGGGGAGGCAAAGTGGGATCCGTGTTAGTTTGGGAACAAAGTCATAGGGAGCTCTTTCCTAAGAAGCCTTGGAGTCCACAGCCCCTCTTACCTGCCCTCCCAATGTTCAAACACAGAGGTTGGCCCAAGCTTCAAAAACAGATTTCCAGATCAATAAAGGCATCTTCAGAGTCTGTGGCTTGTGCTGAGTTTTAACCTGCAAGATTCCCCAAACCACAGCTGCTTCTGTCTGAGATAATCTGACTTTACATGTCCAAATCTTAGAGAAGCCTGAAGCAACCTCTGACTACACCCTGCACTCCAAGTAAAGGAGTTTCTGGGGACCATTCAGTCCATTCCCTGCTACCTGGACAAAGGGGGACACTAAATTCAAGTTTCCTATTAACTTCTGCTGATTACATTGCATTCATCACAAACTGTGGTGAATTTATTTAAGTAGCTTTAAATACTTGAAGCAGCAAATTTAAGCACCTTAGCAAATGGGACACAGATAAGGTTCTTCATCTGTCAGCTCCCAGGCAAAGATCCTTAATATTCAGGTAAATAATATGAAAAAAAATTGGAAGTAGAGAAAGACTTATTATGGCTGTAAGGCATGTCAGGACATGATTATCCTGTTTCACGCTGTCAGGGGAGTGTGAGATAGAGTAACCGACAGCAAGCAAGACTTAATCAATCTGAAAAACCTGAAAGGAGACAATTTTAAATGGGAAATTTTCCAAACAACACACTTTGCCGGTTTAACGAGGGCAATGATCAAATTCATGGATTAGAACAGGATCAGCCAGTACAAAGAGCAGTGCATAGATGCTCTCCAAAGCAGGACGTGCACACGCCTTACCACAATATACTGTCCTGTATGTATGGGACACTATGTCCCAGGGAGAGGAAAAGTCATATTTTTGGTCCTTTTTAACTTGTCCTTTATATCCTAAGCCAGTATAGATCAACACCATGGCCTAAGCTTTACCAGCTTTCCTAGAGAATGGATGTTTATATCCAAAAGGCACTACCAAAACCATCCAGTTACAGCTGTTTCCCCAGAAGACACAATAGGAATTGGTGGATTATAAATTGGACCAGTCTGCAAAGGTATGGAATGTAGCTTTTCCATGGTACAACCAAGAAATTGTGGTTTACCACCTCAGGTTTGTCATATATTAAATTAGGATCAGAAAGCCTCTTTGAACAGTGCAAGGAGAACTATAAAAGGTATTATTATTATTATTATTATTATTATTATTATTATTATTATTATTATTACTGTTGCTATGAATAATGCAGTAAGCATGCAGCGCATGAAACCATGAACTGTGGATGGTGGGGACAGAATATTTTCCTGATGTTTCCAGTTCTATTAAACACAAAATGTGACACCAAACCTGGCAACCTCCTCCATGGTGGAAGACAACATGGACCAAATGGATGAAGAGAAACAGCTTCCACACCGTGAAGCATCACGCCAGAACAAAAATTATGACAACTGCTGAAAAATTCCATTGGCTGGGAACAGCTGAGATGCCATTTTGTCCAGTTCCCATTTCTCTCCTTCACTCCTTTCCATAGTCCTATTCTTAGTTTGAAAAAGTATCTCAAGAAATAAACAGAGGGAGGAGACGGAGGTGTGTCATGGGGAGGGGGGAACAGTCAGCATTATTTTGTCTCAGCCCCAGCTGTATGAATGACATCAACACATCTGGAACAGCAGAGAGAAAATCAGCATTACCGGGGAGGCTCTACTGGTTAGGAAACAGGAAGCAGCCCCGGAGAAGATGTATGGAGCAATAAGAGATGATTTATTCACACAGATTTTATTGTTTGAATACGCACACTCGCCCCATCCGTTCGTTTGCCCCAGCGCGCGCGGCGTTCTTCCCCATTGGAGGATGACAGTGTTGCAGTTGTCAGCATTCCCGCCAATATATCCCAAGGAATAGCTGCTCCTGGGCCCGGGTGGAGAAAAGCAATCCACTCCCCATGCTGGACCTGGTAATGGGAGCTCTCCATCACGCTGCCAGCTCACGGAGCGGGGTACAAGGCTTGCAGAGCAGGAGCTCGTTGGAAGCGGTTTTGCGAACGTTGTCGTAAAGCCTCAAAAAAGCAAACGCTTCCCAAATTACTCTGTTCTCCTTGTGTGCTCTCATATCATGACACTTGCCTTCTTCTGAGGAAAAGAAGCAGAGAAAAACCCACGGGATCTGTGATGAGCAGTGCTGCTGCCATGATTTTGATATGATGTGGACAACTCAGAGTGTGGGCAGGACTGGAGATGTGAAGCTTCTTTTCTGAGATGGATCTTTCACTGATGAGTCTGGCTTGGTTCTTAATGAACCAGGGGTTAACTTCAGATTACTCCTACTCAGGCAGGTGCTGGGGGGGAAGAGGGCCCAAACATGGCTGAAACCATTAATTAATGGCTTGTAGGTGAAGAAAGGTAGATTTAGATCAGGTATTAGGAAGACATTCTTCATTGATGAAGCTGGTGGCTAGTGTCAGATGGGGGTATAAATTAATCTTCTTAAAAATCAAGTGCAAAACACACAAAATTTTCTATTTATTTTCTTTGAAGTTTTGCATTACTTCAGGCTTGAACTTTTCCTAGGAATGTGAGAATTAAGTGCCACAAAAAGCCTTTGAATCTCATTTGAAGTCCATTACAATTATTTTGGATTAGGATTTTCATGTTTCTGTTACATGATTTTGCCTCCTTAGTACAAATGGGCTCTGCAAGAAGAGGTATTGAAGCCTATGATGGTGTGACTGATAGGTTTATTTTTTCAGTTGTTTTATTGCCTTCCTCTAAAGGTATGTTTACATACATTAAATTTTGAGGGGAGTTCTAAGTTATACAAAAATCTCAGTAATTTCATCTATAATCACAAAGGCAAGTTATGTAAAGGAAGTTATGCAAAGGGAACAGCTGGAATTAGGAACATAATGGAACAGCCAATTGACTGTTGGGCAAATTATGCCTTTCCCTGCAATCCAAGTCAAATACTCCTCACAGCTTTGGGGCTTAATTAGTTAATTATTATTTTAAATTATTTAAATTACTACTTAGCTTTAAGAAGTTAAGTAACTTCTAGCTCATTACTGAACATGTGCAGAGGTTTCCTTTCACAGTTTTGAAACTGTTCAGCCCATTCCATTACTCTGATAGTGGCCACATAACTTGATGCACTTGGAAAATGCTGGACCTCAGCTGCACAAGTATGCAGAGAGTCTGGGAAATTATCCTGAGGAGTATTCACAAAAACATGATAGAAATTCTGATGGGAGCTGCTTCAGTGCTTAAAATATCCAGGAAAAAAATCCCCCATGTTGGAAATCTACTCTAGAATTTTCTAGAAAGGAGAAAGGACTTCCTGGAGGCAAAGGGAAGGTGTGGCTGCTTTCCCTGGCATATGATCTCATTCAAGCTATATTCCCTTCAAGAATTTTTACTGACTCTGCTTTTTATAGTTTGTTGGCCAAATCTGTGAACAGTCTAATTATGTCTTTGGAGATATGTTTTGTTTTGTCATGGTGATAACTTGGTTACATAATCTTGCCTAGAGTTTGATGAACCCCATTAATATCATATTTAGTTCAAGGCATTATCACCACATGTGCAAAACAGTAGAATTATTTTCCATTTGAGGTTTTGTCTCTGGTGTCAGTAAAGCTGCAGTTAGCTGCAGTTGCATTCTCTTTAGGAGGTCCATGAACTTTCCAAACACTCATTATGCTTTCCTTCCAGAGGACCAGTCTTTAAGATGTTAAAAGTGCATACCTTGCAAGGAGATGTCCTCAAGCTGCAGTCAAGACAAAGTTCTCTGTCCATGCAGTCCAAAAGCGTGAAAGAGTTCAATTAAAAATGTTAGTTTGGTTCAGTCTTTTCAGACTGACAAAGAAAAGGATGATTTATCTGCTGTTCATTTTTTCACCCAATTTGTTCCTTGTTATTTTTAATAAGTTTTTGAAAGCAAGCAAAAACATCAAGAGAAGATTAATTTCTGTATAACAAGAAAACATAACAAAACTCTGAGCACAAGAGCTGGAAGTTTACCTCTTTTCATACCTAACAGGAGAAATACAATGAAGAAAGACTGAATCATCTTAAAAAGCAGTGGAAGGGAATTGTTTTTTGTTTTTTTTTTTTTTGTTTCAGAAAAGCAACAGTCCACTTGAAATTGTTACAGCCAAAGCTCTGAAAGGATAAAATCACTTTTCTTCACCTCTGCTCAAGGCTGTGCACTCATAAACCATTCCAGCAGATGCTTGTGCTGTTCTGAACAGGTTTGTCCTTGCAACTCTTCTGCATGACAAGGTGACAGTTCCAGCTGCTGCACAAAATTGCTTAGAAAAATTTGTCACATCTAGAAGCCTTTCCTGAACTCCTTGAAAAAAATCTTCTCCTGGCTTCAGCAATACCTTGATTTAGCTCAATATTCAAGAAGGCCTCCTGATTCCACCAAAAAACTGGTATGATTTTTTTTTCATGGATCTCCATGTTTGGGAAGAAGTACCAGTGCTAGAAATCCTGAGGAGACAACAGTCTGGGGACACGTGAGTTTTTGTCTGGAATTTGTCTATTAGAAAATTAGAGGAATGTAGCCAGTAGAAAGGCTTCTGTAATACATAAGATAATTCCTCTTTCCTCCCCTAGATATAGATTTCCAACCTTATGCTCTAAGCAGTTTTTCAGTGCACACGAACAATTCAGGCTGTCTGAAAGACAAGGCGCTCCAAATCAATAATTAATAGTTGTCTGAGTATCAAAATGGAGACATGGGAGTAGGTTTATATTGGATATTCAAAAGAAAATCTTCCCTGTGAGGGAGGTGAGGCCCTGGCACAGAGAAGCTGTGGCTGCCCCTGGATCCCTGGAAGTGTCCAAGGCCAGGCTGGACAGGGCTTGGAGCAACCTGGGATAGTGGAAGGTGTCCCTGCCATGGCAGGGGTGGGAATGAGAGGATTTTTAAGGCCCCTTCCAACCCAAACTAGTCTATGATTCTAGAAAATCATAGCTAACCTGGAAAGACCTTGACTGACAAATTAGGGGCAGGTAATTCCTGCTAGAATGGCAATATTATTCTTGTAAGTAAATACTTGAAGGCATGAAAAACTCCACAGAATGAAAGAACAGGAGGAAAAGTTGTATTTGCCTGCATTAAATACTGGGGGTTTTGTGTATTAGCCCATTTAGTCCATCTGAAAGCAAAGTTAATGCTAGTTACATTATAATAATGTGTTGAGTGAATATGGGAATTTGAGGCCACACTATAATCACCTTATACAAAAACCTAAAAAGAAAATATGCCACTGAATTACTCCAGCCCATAGGCAGTATGATGAGAAAAAGTGGCTTTGATAAACCTGTCCCAAATTTGGTGCAAATCACCATAGTTACTGTAGTTTAGTGAAAATTCCCTTATTTTACACCATTGGCAACATATTTTGAAGAGCAAACCCTAATACCCAAGGGTCAAGACATCCAAAAGGAGTTTCCTCTCCATGACAGGATCTGGACAACCAAGTGCATTAGTGAGTCTTGTGAGACTCCATGGCTCACTCAGAACATGCACTGTAATAGTCATGTAATTGCAGATATTTGTGCAGCACCTTATTCCTCTGCTTGTCAAAAAAAAAAAAGAAAAGCTGCTAAGAAAAGGGAATTTATTTGTATTTGTCTTTTCAGTGGGCTTCTTCTCTTGTCTGCCTCACTCCAGTTCTTTTCTTTCCAAGAAAAGAGTAATTTATAGGATCATAATGCAGAAAATTACTCATTGTAAGGATTTTACTATAAATTATAAGGTGAACCTTCCAGGATGTGTGATATTGCATCGTCACATCCACTCACTCAGTTATCTTCTGTTGCTACTTGTAGCCCTTTATTCTACATATTCTGTGAATAAATCCATAAATAAACTCTATGTGTGTCTAATGCTTTGTGTTTTCCCCAACTCTTACACATTTCTTTCCCTTTTCTGCTTCTTTTTCTATGCTTCACCTAAATATTCATCTGTCCTTTGGAGAGCACCAACACAAACAAAGTGATGTCTGTTTTCTCCTTGAACAGCAGCTGTGTTCTGGATGTGATTTTACATTCCTGTTTATTTATTTTATGTGTACCTCACACTAACTCATGAAGGGAAAGGGAAAGGGAAAGGGAAAGGGAAAGGGAAAGGGAAAGGGAAAGGGAAAGGGAAAGGGAAAGGGAAAGGGAAAGGGAAAGGGAAAGGGAAAGGGAAAGGGAAAGGGAAAGGGAAAGGGAAAGGGAAAGGGAAAGGGAAAGGGAAAGGAAAGGAAAGGAAAGGAAAGGAAAGGAAAGGAAAGGAAAGGAAAGGAAAGGAAAGGAAAGGAAAGGAAAGGAAAGGAAAGGAAAGGAGCATTTCTCTCATGCTGGGGCCAGAAGTGTGGCCAGAACTGTGTTTTTCCCATTGCTTCCAAATTGGGACCTAAAATCCTGATGGTAATTGTATTTCCTATTATCCATTCATCATCTTCCACCCAGAAGACCTTAAAGCAGGGAATTAATGTCCCTAGGAGAAGGTGGGACATGGGGTTCTGGATCATTCCACTATCTACAAGTGCTGTTTGGAAATCAAGGGGCATTTTTTGGCCATCTGAGTCCTGTTATGGGGCCAAGTGTTCTCAGGAGTAGGTCAGTGTCAAAGATGGAGCTAACTCTAGACCCTAGTCAGGATTCCTGGATCCTGACTAAAGGATTTCATCCCTGATCTGTGTCCCTGCTGCTAGAGCAGTAATTGTACTTGCAAATAAAATCATCCCCCAAAAATCCAGTGAGCATCTTTGCTGATGCAGATTGGCTGTTACCTCTCACCCCAATACCTGGTGAAGGATCAGGTATTTGTGGCTCAGGAAGCACCTGGGATTTTTTGAGGATGACTGACCCCTCACAAATGTACATTATAATCATTGTCATTCAGACTGGAATCAGCTGTGGTGCTTTATGGTTTAGAGTTTTTTGGTAATATTATATTTTTATTATTTTTTTATTATTATTATATTATATGTTGGAGGGCTGTTAAATAATATATTCCATTATGCGGCAAAGTTAAAAATTTATATTTTTTCTTTTTATTTTTTTGTGTTCTGTCACTCTTAAAACACTCTTTCTCCTGCAGACACTAAGTTTTATTCTACATTTCAGTTGGGAGGGCTGTGGCTCTCCAGGATGGGGCCCAGCATTTCTAATGACAGATGAACAAGACCTTTCCAGTCTAAAAAATTTTCTATATATACATACATTTTTAAGGAAACATTTTGAGAGTTTTGTTAAATACTTGTATTTTCCTTTGGGGCTGCTCATAATGTGCTTCTTTTGAAAACACCTTAGCAAAGTATTAAACTGAATTTTCCTGATGCTGTACAGCCTGATGAGTCTGGTAGTTTTAGTCCCATTTTCACCAATAAAATAATCTCCTCAGAGGATTGTGCTTCCACTAAGGAACTGTGCTGACTTCCCACCAACCAAGCAATGTGGTTTGTCATGGACATTACATTAACTAGTAATTAGCATGTAATTATTATGAGCAGGAAGCCTGCTCTAGGAGAGTGAAGGAAATGTGACTGTTTCTGTTTTAACTACAGTTACCACAAGACCACGTGCTGCTGTGAGAAAACAAAGTTGAATGTTGACATGACTCAAAACAAAACCTTTCAGCAACCCAAATGGAAAGGTTTTGATTTCAGGCATGTTGAAACATTTCTCTTCAGCTGAAAATGTCAAAAAGAGCATTTGACATCTGTTGTGTTTTGACCTTTCCAAATTGAATTTCTTTGTCGCTCCCTCGTCCATTCTGTAAAAAATAAAAACACACATTTCTTTTGTCCTGGTGTGGGGGAGAACACAGACCAGAAATATTTAGGGGATTTGCCATGAAGGGACATTTTTCAGTTTCACTTAGCTCTTCATAAGAAAGCTTAGGCTGAAATAAAATACCCCTTTCTCCAATAACTGCAGAGGACTGGCACTGAGCTGAGCCTTGCAGCACAGAGCAGGGGATAAAGCAGCAAGTGTGACCCTGAGGGACTGTTCCTGGGCACCCTTCCCTTCTGGGCACATGATGCAGAGGTAAATAACTCTGCTCCCACCCTGTATGTTCCTGCAGCAGCTGTATGTATTCCATATATTCCTTCTTTTCCATCTCTTCCTTGCTGCTATCTCCCATGACACCCTGTCTGGTTTATTCTTTGTACATCTAGCATGAAATCGAATAAACGTCCTATAAGTTACTTTCATCTCAGCATCTTCATTATTTTCATGTCAGAAGTGTCTCAGCGAGGGAAATTCAAGTTTGGGTGAGCTCACAGACATTTCTTTTCACTCGTAAGACATGAACAAACCATCTGGCACAGTTAAGCCACTCAGCATGATCCTAAAACAAAGACAAATGCTGCCACTGTTGTTTCATTGTTTAAAATAGACATTTTTGGAGCATGGATTATTTGAGTCCAGACCTTCCAGCTCTTTTTTTTTTGTTAAACCCATACATATTGATACATGCCCCTGTATGTCTCCATATCGCCTGAAGGAATTTTCTCTTTATAAATTATGCACATTAAACATATATAGCAGCCATTTCTGTGGTGTGTATCATAATTCTAAAATCCATTTAAAACAGCAGTGAAATTAAATGGGGATCTCAGCACCCAGTGGTTTTCTGCTGTAGACTTTCTACTGTAGACTCAAACAAGACAAGTGCCACAGAATCATGAAATGATTGAGATTGCAAGGGACTCTAAAGATTATTTAATTCTAGTCCCTTCCATGGGCAGGGACACCTTCCACTAAACCAGGTTGCTCCAAGCCCCATCCAACCTGGCCTTAAACAATTCCAGTGTTGGAGTGTCACCATTCCTACATCTTCTCAGGTTGAACACAACTGTTTGAGACTTTGTCTATGAACCATAAAGGTGCCCATGGAGGGACAGAGATCTGAGCCACCCTGGGAAAAAAACAGCTGAAGCACCAGTGGTTTGGGGAAAAGCATGAGCTCAGTTTTCTTTTGACACAGGAATTTTCAATACTTTGTGTTCTCCAGAGAGGTCTGTAAGGGCTGGGAGAAAATATCCTGATTTCAAGTCCTTCTAGAAGCCATTTCCAAATATATAAGGACAATAAAGCACTTGAGAGAAGTCAGCATGGATTAATGAAGGTGAAATTCTCTCTGATCAAAGCTTTCTATAAGGAAATAATTAGTCAATGGGTGAGAGAAGAGCAGGGATTATTTCCATATTTAACAAGGCTTTTGACACTGTTTGCCACAACATCTTAATTTTCAAGCTGGTGAAATACAGGTTAGACAAGTGGACAGTGAGTTGGATTGAAAACTAAGTGAAATGCTGGACTCAGTGGAGTGAAGATCAGCTGGAGATCAGGCACAAGGGGTGAGCAGCAGAGCCCAGTACTGAAACCAACAAAGTTACATCCTTATCAATGACCTGGTTTATAGGACAGGGACCTCTTTCAGCAAGTTTGAAGGTGATGCAAAACTTCAAGGAGTGATTGATGCATAAACTGGTTGTGTTGCTTTCTAAAGTATCTTGATAGGCTGGAAAAATGGCCAGGGGCCAAGCTGTGAAATTCAACAGAAGTGAATGTGGAGTCCTGCATGTGGGGGGAAACAGCCACAGAGCCACTGAAGGGCCTGGCAGATGATTAAGACATGCAGGTGATTAAGAGTTTGCAGCATCTGTCAAAAAAAAAGAGAAGCCTGGAGGAGAGAAATCTCAGGGGGATCTCATCAGTGTGTATAAACATGGGAGGAGGGGAATGAAGAGGTTGGAGCTCAGTTTTCCTCAGAGCTGCCCAGTGACTGGACAAGAGACAAGGGGCACAAACTGGAAAACATGAAGTTGTTTGAACATAAGAAATGTTTGTTGGTTTTTTTTTTTATTGTCAGGGTGATTAAACACTGAAACAGGCTATCCAGAGAGGTTGAATATCCATCTTTGGAGATACTCAAAGAACTACTGGACCTGGTGTGGGGCAAACCTGTGGTAGCTGACTATGCTCTGAACAGGGCAGCTGGAATAGATGTCCTCTTCCAGCCTCAATGGTTCTGTGATTATGAGGGTTGCAGAGCTTATCCCAAATGGATTGCACTAATACCAAAACAGATAATTTTCCAGCATTGATAGGTTTTCCTGCATTATAGAAAAGTTCTCTTCAATAAAATTATCTCTCTGGGGACTCAGAAGAAAGTTTTGGCCATTTAAAATGTGCTTACAGGAAATGGAGCGATGCTTAAGGATTCTGTTGCCATCAGCTTTGTGTGTGCTGCAGTTCCACTTGCCTTCTCTGGGCATCTGCTCCTGTGTGATTGCATTTTTATTCTTTTTCAGAAGGGCAGATGGTATTTTTTTTTCCCTGTGTGCATAATTAAACAAACACACAACAAACTCATCTAAAGATACTAATTAATTCCTTTTCCTAATAGATTGCAGGCAGTCTATTAATATTACTCACTCCTGGGACTAAGAGTCTGTTAGCAAGAGCTTCTTGCTGCTTTTCCTTCTCCCATGGTGAGGCTGGTGAAGTGATCCACCACATCCCTTTAAACACAGCCAAGCTGGAAGGAGCTGGAGCTGATCCTGGGCTGGTCTTGGTGATAGGCTGAGCATCCTTCACTTGTTTTGTTAAATATTCTTCAACTTGAGCCCCCTTGTCTGTCTTTCTTTGATGATCTGTGCCTAAGTGGCCATGGTGCTGCTTGGGTTCAGAACTGGCTGAGGACTGGGTCATTCCTAGCTCTGCACACATCCAGGGGTTTTGGGCTCCCTGGTGTTCCTGGAAAGGGTGTGACAAAGGATAAGAAGTTTAATGGTTCTTCTCTTAATATATAACTATATATACACATTAAAAAAAAAAAGGTGAGATCAAAAATGCTGTTGGATGGCACCGAGTGATTGTCAGCTCTATTATAATTACCCAATTAAAGAGGTGATAATGAACCCAGACTTGAAATGCTGGAGGGAGAAAAGGAGGGTGTCACCAGCAACTCAACATTTGTTTTATCCTAAATCTTTATTGTACAGTAATCACCTGTCAGGAAGTCTGCTGAGGAGAGAGCAGCTACTCCGTGCAGTGCTGTGATCACAGAAACAGGGTGGGAACAAAAGCAGCAGTGACAGATTCAGGTAAGGCAGTCTCCAGCCCAGCAAACTCCAGCAGCCCGAGGCTTTTTGAGGAACCCACCCCTCCTGTGGCCAAGGAGGTGCAGCCTGAGCTGGGACATTAGGTGGAAGCTGTGCTCTCTCCAGATGGTTTAAGTGTTTACAGGGTGGGTCATATTTTTATTATGCTGGACAAAAAATAATCCAGGAGCTGTGTACTCACATGTTCAGCCCTAGAAACCCTGCTGAAAAAAACCTATGACAATCTGAAAAGAAGCTGGGGTAGGTGATCCCCTCAGCAGCCCAAAGTGTGACTGGGATACTGGTTCATAGTGGCTTAAATAGAGACAGAGGTTCATGGGGAAATAATCTTCTCTTTTTACTTGGCATTTGTCAGATCAAATCTGGATCTGTGGCCCTGTTGGGGTGAGTCCAGGTGGGGGTCATGGAGATGCTCAGAGGTGGAGCATCTGTACTGTGAAGTCAGAGTGAGAGAGCTGGGGGTGTCCAGCCTGGAGAAGGGAAGGCCCCAGGGAGAATCTAGAGCTGCTTCCAGTGCCTGAAGGGGCTCCAGGAGAGCTGGAGAGGGACTGGGGACAAGGGATGGAGGGACAGGACACAGGGAATGGCTTCAAAATGACAGAGGGCAGGATCAAATTGGATATTAGGAAGAAATTCTTGGCTCTGAGGATGGTGAAGCCCTGGCACAGGTTTCCCAGAGAAGCTGTGGCTGCCCCATCCAGTAGCCAGCCCTTCATCTTTCTCCAGACTGATCCTTCCAGAAGTTTATTCCACTTTTGGGACTACAAATCCCATCAGTCTTCATTGTTGCCTTGGTTATGAGCATGGTTGTGCTAGACTTCAGTGGGACACAGGAACAGCTAGACAAACCAGGTGACTGCTCCCTTCTGAGATACAGGGAGGAATGCATTTTATTAAATTCCTTCAGCTTTTACTGTGTGCAAAAATGTGTTTCTTTTCATATGATCCTCATTGCTGGTTTTCAGTCGTGTTCAAAGATGACAAAATGAAAAAGATCAAATGATAAATCAAAACAAGAGTAACACAAAAGCCTGAGGGATACAGAACTGACAACAGATGATCACAGAAGAAAGTGATAAAATTCTTGCTTATTCCAGAAAAGCAGTCCTTAACTAAGACATATTTCCTAGGTATGTGTGTAAATGACATAAAAATTTTAGATTGATCATTTCTACTGGATATTCTATGATCAAAATTTCAGTTTATTAGAATTCTAACCATCCAGTTCATCATTTTCAAGGCTGATTAGTACTAATATACATATATAAATATTTAAAACTCATCGAACAAGGCAAAGACCCAGCAACTAACAAATCAATTTCTTATTAGTTTACACTGGAAAATAGAGTGTCCAGAAGTTTCAGCCATTTGTAAACATTAGGTGCATCAATCTTGGTTCCTTCAAACAATCAATTTCCCCATGAAAGGAAGACAAACACTGAAGGGAAAGAGGGAAAAAAAAGAAAATAAAAAACCCCCCAAACCTGAATGCAGTAATATCATAGCAGTCAAAATCTAAATCATTGCTGTTCTACTGTGAAGAATAGATTCCCCCTTTTTTATTTCTGGTGGGGTTTTTTTTTGTTTGTTTGGGGATTTTTTTTTTTTGTTTTTTTTTTTTCCTAACTTTTTTTGGGTTTTCGAGCTGCTCTTGTAGCTAATTATAATGGCAACTGGCTTAAAAGTGTTAAGAGGCAAAGATAAATCACTTCTGAAACATGTTTTGTAGTGGGTTAGTTAATGCTAGGAGCCTTGCCACACTCACTGCAGTTATTTCCTGCATGATGGATTGGTTTCAACTCCTCTTTGGTATCTTTAGGGATTTCTTCATCTCTCCTGAGGGCACTAGAGGAATGTCCTGCTCATGGCAGGTACCAGCTGGAGAAGAGCTCTAGGCTGTACAGATGAGGACAGGTAGACACTTTGCAGTTTTGTGTGGGCCAGGAGCACCTGACCTGGACTAAGGGTTAAGTAGCACCACCTCAGGGCCACCCTACAGCCATCACTTCACCGTGATGCTCCTCCTTTGTTGTTGAGTCCCATCTTAGCCTGAGGTGTCTCTGTGTGCTGGTTAATGTGGGTGCGCTGTCTGCAGCTATGAATCCATGAAATTCCATGGGATCTTTGCACCCAGCTTTGTGTGGACACACAGTGCCCTTGAGTTCTCTTTGATGGTGCTGACACCGGGTTAAAAAGACCCGAGGATCAGTCTGAGGTCCTCAGGCCAGCTGGTCATGACTGGTTTGTGGCCTTGCTGATGAGGGTATGCAAATACACAAGTTTTGGGGTTTTTTTTATTCTTTTTGTTTAGCACAATAGACCTTCCCCAAAACTGGAGTTCTGCCCCAAAACTGGAGTCCCTCCTGGCCTAAAAGGAAGGATCTTTGTATCCAACCCCTGAGATCAATAAGATATTCAGATACCAGAGAGATGCTGCTTTGGGAAAGCCTATGGAATTACAAGGAGTTGCCTAAAGTTGTATCACAACTGTGTTTTCCTATCATGAGACTTTTACCATGTTACTCCACTGCCATTCAAATTTATCCATTCCTTTTGCAAATACAGTCATGAAAGTCCTGTGTAGAGCATGGCAGCAACTCTGGGGTCCTCAAAATGCTCACTGCACATCCAGAGCTTGAACCAGGAGGATAAAAGAGTGAAATCGGGGAGGATTAACGAGCAGAGAAAGACAAGGCTGCTGATTGTGGCACTGCAATCATTATGGCTGGAAAAGACCTCCGAGATCATCAAGTCCAACCTTGGCTTCTTGCAATTGCCAGCTTGTGAGCAGGTATTGGTACCCTGTCACCACCCTGCTTGTTTTAGGGCCCACTTCTCCCAGTGTCCACTCAGGACAAGAGATGTGGCTGCTCAGCTTGACAAGCACGGTGTGGTTTATTCATGCTGATGTTATTTCCCCTCTCAGCTGCTGCAGCAAGTGCTCTCTTCAGGGGTCTCTGATGTGAATGCAGCAGAAATGTCATTGTGCAGTGGTTGGTGGTGAGTTTAAACAGCCAGGCTGTGCTTGCTTCTCCCAGGAAACAAAAGCTTCTTCCAGCCTTAACTGAAAATATACACTGGGGCTTCTTGGAAGATTCTCCATGAATGAAGGAAAATGAATGAATTTCCTTCTCCATGTGAAGGAAAACATGTACAAGGCACAATGGCCACTGGTGGGACATTCCTTCTCCTTTGCCCTCATCTAAAAGCACTAATTTTATTTTATTATTTCACTGCTCGGCCATTCAGCTGGGATTTGGATGTCAGTGTGATGGAAATCAGACTCCTGGGAACTGATAAAAAATGAGTTTAGTTCAGAACCCCACACAAATTTGGGCATGATGACTTTGAATTTGAAGGACTTCCAAGTAGCAACCTCCTGGCACACAGCCACAGCTCTAAGTGATGTCTATATTTTTTTAAAAACCTTGAAGAGGAATCCAAGGAAAGGATTCCCAATTGATATGTGATCACCTAAACATAAAACTATTCCCTATTTTCAACAAAAACTACAGTATATGTGTACACTCACATGCACACACATATTACTGTACTTTTTATCTAATGTAGTGCATAATTTATTAAAAGGGTATATATTAAAGAATTCTGCTTTCCATGAGGGTTCAGGAAAAGGCAAAGGTTACTGCTTGTCTTTTGTGAAATAAATTAAATGGAACACTACAGTTAAGCAGGACCATCAGTTAAGAGCAGGTATGTACCACTGCAGTGATGAATGGCTTAATATAAATGACATAGGTGTGCTAAGCCAGGGAAAAAGCCCAAACAGGAGACCAGTAATTGCATCTCTCCATTAAAACTGAATTATCCCTCAGCTGCAGCTCCTACTTCTCTTGTCTAGTTGAGTCTTAAAATCCTCACTCTGGGGCCCTCACAAACTAATGCAGCTGCTGAGGCTGAAGGTGCTGTGCAGAAAAGCAGCAGAGCTCAGTGCACAGGGCCAGAAATCCAGAGGGAATTAGGAGGGACATAACTCTCCATGAGGGACAGCTGTGAGTCCAAAATAGCCATGCCCAATGTAGCCATGACCATGAAGAGCTGATGTCTTTTCTCTCTTGGTTTTGGTGTTCCTGCAAGAGGTTTGCTGGAATTGAGACCTGTTTTGCTTCGTACTCAGCTCTTCCCTTGGCACAGCCTCTGAAATGGCCTTTGTGAGGGTGAGTGAGTGAGAACTGCAGTGCCCTGTAGGCTGGGGGTGAAACCTGGGCCCTGCACTTCAAATCCTTTAGTAAAGTTTTGGCTGTCCCTTCTTGTGTTTCTTTTACTCTCCACTTTTCTGAGACAAGTAATACATGAATTTCCAAGTCCTTTTTTCCACACCAACCCTACTGGTTTCCAGGCCATTTCCCCTCCTTCTTGGACCCTTTCCCTTCCATATCATGCATATCACTGCATGCATCCCATCATGCATCCCATTCATATGCCCCTTTCCAGCGTTAAACCTCTCTGATGTGGCCGCAGATTTCCTTCCCATGTTTTTTTTCTTCACCCTTTGTTACCAGCTGGTATTCCTAACCTCCTCCCTTCCCTTGTTGTTACTTCTCTGCCCTCACCACTGCTCCTCACTTTGGTGTTGAGCAGCACCTGTTATTTTCTTCAGTATTAACAGAGCAGAAACCAGATCTGCTGCTCTGCACCTGGACATCACCTCCAGGATATCTCCTTTTAGCTCCAGTCTTAGGTGACAAACATTGCCTTTTGTTTACAGCCCCACAGCCAGAACAGTGCTCCCCCCTGAATGAATTCCAGTGAGTTTTGCTTCAAATAAGATTTCCCAGGAGGTGCTGGGAAGTGCCTCTGGAACTGTGTCAGTATGAATAGATGCCCGTTCATCCAGGCACACACCGTGCTGTAACAACCAGGGACATCTCGTACTGTCTTGAGGGGAAACGTGTCTGCTGCAGCTTGAACTGAGCTTCAGATGGAGCTGGGAAACCATGCACTAATTAGTTAATTGGCTGAAGAACTCTGCGTTGTATTGGATGGATTCAGCTTATTAACTGACCCTGGTTTTGGGGGCAAAAAAAAATAATATGAAGCTTTGCAAAGTCATGGACCTTGTTAATCTAAATTTTGCCTTCACTCATCCCAGCATTATATGTGCAAGGGGCTGACTGATATTGCTTTGTACTCAGGAATATTGTTCAAGCATAAAATCAGGAATGAAGTTTGAATCACATCTCTCTTCCATCCTCTGCTGTGACATCAGTTTTCTTTGTTGTGGAAAGACAGAATGAGAGACTCAAACAGCAGCACAAGCATGCTTTTTTTTTCTTTACACCAGAAAAGCACATGTTTTTGAAGAAAAACAGAGAAATCGACACACAACCAAGAGGATTGTGACTGACCTACACACCTGCGTCCCAGCCCATCCAGAAACTGCTCCTGGATGGGAGCACAGTTAATCCATCCACTTTGTGCAGAGCTTTTCCTCCAGGCAGGCACATCTCTTTCAACTGCGTGAAGCTGTGCCAGGGGAGGTTCAGGTTGGATATCAGGAAAAGATTTTTCACCCAGAGGGTGTCTGGGCACTGGAACAGGGAAGTGGTCACAGCACCAAACTTGCCAGAGTTCAGAAAATGTTTGGACAATGCTCTCAGGCACAGGGGTGATTGTTGGGATGTCCTGTGCAGAACCAGGAGTTGGACTTGATAGTCCTTGTAGGTCCCTTCCAACTCAGGACAGTCTGTTTCTGTGATTTTTCTTGGCTTTACTCCCCTTTCAACACACACACATAGTTCTCATAAGGAACTTTTCAGAGTAATCAAGACATATTCAAAGTTATTACTGTTTAGCTCTGAACTTCTGGGTAAAAATAAATAATTCTTGACATATGGGAAGAAAAACTGGAGCTGTTCTGGCATTTGGGTTTTGAGATGTTTTCTGATAGCATGGTGCAGAGTGGAGGGGGGTTTCTGTAGTGTGAAGCAGAATAAAGATCACAATAATGAGGGCATGAAATTAGCTTGGCAGTATGAACTCCAATGATACTGCGCAGGATTTTCAATTAGGATGAATTAAATTGTTGCCAAAGTCAGAATGGATATAGGGATTGAGTAGGGTAGGAGGGAGGGAAAAGGTGAGCCTTAAAGATAATGGCTCAGAGAATCTTGTGTACTTAGGGAATAGCTCATTCATCTGAAAATGTGTAAGAGAGAATCATGAAAATTACCTAGGAAATAAAATATGTGGATGTATAGTGAGAGTGAGAATCTAAAGCGATGTCAGGGAAATCGCAGCAGAAGAATAAGTGATGATTAGAGCCTCTCTCATTCTGCAGACCTGCCAATGCTGCGTCTTCCAAGAGCACAGCGATAATTTAAGCCATTGAAAAATATAAAGGGCCAGATTTCTTCTGTGTGTAATGCCAGGAAGGGTCAAACACGCCTAGGTATGAAAGCTCATTCCGAGCAGCTCAGTCTCTGTGGTTTTGTACACAAATTGTCTGTAGGATTTAAGCAGAGCATAGGAGCGAGCTCATTATGTCTTGTTTTATTTATGGCAAATTTCAGAGCCATTCAAGCAGTGCTCTGAGTTTTTGTGAAGAGTAAAAAAGCAACCATTTACCCAGAATGTTCTTCTGTTCAGTAGGAGTGTGATTTCAAGAGTGACAAACATTGAGCACCTTCCAACAACTGAGGTTCCAAAAGATCCCACGTTGCAAATCCCAGCCATCCGTCTTTTCCCGTGTCTTCAGATGTAAAAAACAGAGAAGTGCTTGAAAAGCTTCACAAGAAGTGCTTAGGCACCTGATTCCCACAGAAACACATTTGATGTTGAGTGCCACTCCCCTTCTGCATTTGCTCACTTTACCCTTCCTAAATAGATTATAATGAGTGATTTTAATATTCCAATCATGCAAATCTTCCCCCAAGATTTCAATAATGCCAGTGAAGTCTGATGTATACTCATAAATGAGCTCCTCCAATTCCAGTTCTTGTTTATTACTCAGGCTCCCAGCATTAGAGTATAGGCAATTAAAGAATTTCTTCTCTTCACGTCCCTTGGTGCCTTGATTAATTTTGTTCTTGACATCTTAATTTCGAGCTAAATGAATGCTCATTCATTCCTCCCTCTCTGCCTTCCATCTTTCCCAGTTTAACACTCTCCTGACTACTCAGCCAGACACCTTGAAGACTCTCCTGTGAAGATGCAGAGTGTTGGAACACAGTGGCTTTGTCTTCTCACCAAATAGGTATTTGTATTTCTTGCAGGACAAATATCTGCCTCACTCTACTTAAAACTAGAGGTCCTTCATTTCCAGAGGTTTTTGCCTTCCTCTGCTTGTTGGAAATAAGACTTCTGGATGGAATATCCATCTGTGGTATCCAGCAGCTCTTCAGCCACCTTCATTCCTTCACATAAATCGTAAAGAATGTCCACCACCATCTGTGGGAGCCTTGAGCATTGTACACATGCTCACCCTCGCTCTAATAACTGTGATGGGTTTTGGAAGAAAGTGTCAAATGACTTCTTTGTCTCTGGGAAATTTAATTGCATTCTGAACACAGTGCCTTTGCCACAGTTGATGGGATTCCTGTGACCAAACGTAGACATGTAAGAGGTATAATTCTCCATTTCTACCTTTATAGTCAGAAGAGAGAAATAAGGCTTTCTGGGGAGAAATTGTTCTGAACTAGTGCAGATGAATCATGCTTGGGAAATGTCCATTGCTCTCTGTGGATTAGGAAAAATACTTCATGATGTAGTTTTCTGTAACTGAGACCCTAAAGCATTCCTGGGGTCATTTCTACCCCATGATACAGCACCAAAAACAGCATGTCAGGCTCTTGTCCTTTCACTTGGGACTCTCTGCCCTGTGTGCAGGTTTGTGGATGTGCATTCTGAGAATGTATTATGTCAGGAACCATACAGAAACATGGTCAGAGGCAGCCTGTTCTCCAGGGAAACTGTAATCTAAATGAAATCTATTCCTGTCCCTCTCCTGGCCTGGCATAATGCAGGGCAACTTTTAAAATATTTAAAGCCCTTCTTCAGGGGTTTTTGCAGATCCTGACTGTTTCTCTGAGATACTGAAAAACTGATGATATACCCTAAGAACATGCTGAGTTCAAAATAGACCATATTCCACAGCTGGCATGTAACAGCTTCACCTGTGTCCTTGTGCCAAATAAATTCATGCTCCTGCAGCATCTCCAAGCCAGGCACTTGGAGTACAATTGGTAAAAAACCTGTGGGGGGGATGTAGGAGTTGTGTTTGGAGCTAATAACCATGCAGAGTGCTGGATGGTGGAATGACTGCTCTACACAGAGAAGGAGCAGCCCCAGCAGCTGCATGGAGAAGAGGATCAGTGTGGGATGTGCCCTCAGTGCTTCCTGCCTGTCCTGTGGTGTCTGTTCAGATGTGGAAACAGCCAGGTTCAGCAAATGGTTTGTGTGTGAGGCAGAGGAGATTTATGTGTCCTGCTGAAGGATGTGCCCATGGGAGAGCCACAGCAGGTTGAGTTGCCATCCTGGAGCTGTGATTTACTCTGACCTGGTTTAATTTGTTCAGGTGCTGATTAGAAGGGCTCACAAACTCTGCAGGCATAGCTCAGCCAAAAGGACAGATAGGTCACCCCGCAGCATCGCTGAAGGGTTAGGGTTGGAAGGAGATCATCTAATCCAACCTTCCTGCTAAGGCAGGTACATCTATGTCTGTGGTTCTTTGGAAACACCCCCTTTTTCCATTTGGATGTTTTCTTTAAGATGGAGTTTTAAGATTTTTTTAATGTTCTTTTTTTGGGCCAGAACAGATGTCCCTGGAACCACCCCTACAGAAATACAGCTGGTAGAAGCAGAGGTTTTAAGCTGTTTCAGCTGTGGAAATACAAACACGTCCATAATCATTTGTTCTTTGGACTTAACCTTTTCTATTTTACCCTAATCTAATGCTCAAACTTCCATAGGTGAAGTTCAAACTGGAACCTGTCATTTTTGCTCTGAGGAGCACAGATTTGCAGGTGAGTCTCTGGAGTCTGAAGCCAAGCTCAGCTCATGGTGTTTCTTGCTCATGTTCCTGGAAATGCTGAGCTTGTTTCAGTGAGGTGGGATTAATCTCCCTTAGCTTAGTGGAGGCCTTACACTGCAGGTTAACACATCTGAATTTGAGTCTCCATGGATGTGTTTCTGTGCAAGTTCTGATTGTAAATTCCCAAGACAATCTATGCAAATGCATGATCCAGTTGTCTGAGCATGGGGTCTAATGATGGTTTTGGTGGTCTGGAGTATCCTCCTGACCTCCAGCAACACTCTGAGGGTGAGCACCTCCCCTAAATCCCAGTAGTAATCTCTCAGTCTCATTTGGGCACCTCTGAATCCCAGTAACGTTTCAAATGTCACTGCATATCCATGGTTTGTGGCTAAATTAAGATTCAACAATTATCTAGAAGAGAAGCTCTTTTTTTAGCTGTGTTTTTTTTGCAAAAAGGGCAGTGGGGTTTTTTCCTGTTCCTTCTGTAACTTGTTCCTCTCTGCGTGGGGCTCATTAGAGCACTGCCATTCCCGATGTGCTCAGACCTCACTCAGGGCCTGATCCTGGCTGGATCTATAAAAGCATGAAGTTATTAGCAGGCCCTGTTAGATCTGCATCTGTGTTCAGGGAAGAACACCCTCCTGGGACTGAGCACACAGTAGCTCTGCAACAGCTGAGAGAGATTATCATAAACACTGAGGAAAATCAATGTGGGCAAAGGGAACACCTGAGCCTTCCCTAAAGCCATTCCTCCACCTTCACAAGTTAGAACAGCTTTGGCAGTGTAACACTGGAAACAAGAAGATTGTACCCTGGAAAACTCTTTTTAAAGCAATTAAGCCAAACTGTGCTACATGGTGTTAATTTAGAATTTCAATTAGTGTACAATTTGCTATCAGCTCTGGCCAAGCCATTTGCTCAAACCAAAGCTGCTCCTTGCTTGCCTGTTTGCTTGAAGAGTATGAAGATGGAAGCAATTTGTTAACATAATCTGGTTTAATATGATGACTAATGATTTTCAGAAGGAACTATGGATTGGGTTTGTCAAGCTGATTATATCTGAAGCATGACTGAGGAGGGGCTCTTTCATCTGTCTTGATCAATGCAGTTCTGCATTCTGCAGACCTGAGCTGGTCCTGGGCTTTTCCAGGGTGAATTCCAGGTAGCTTCACTTTACTAGCTAATTGTAGGATGGGTTTATTTAGTTATTATGAGCAGTTTGAGTTCCCTCCTCCCAGGATCCTATTCCTATTTGTACAAGGCAGCAATGACTGCCCAATTCCCTCATTCTGATGAAAATTGCAACCCCCCAACCCCACCCTATCCCTCGTTCTGGCATTCCCACCCTGCACCCAATTCATCTTGCTTTGCCCTCTTAGGAGAACTGCTGGCTGTGCAAATCAATTCACCCAGAGGCTGGGGCTTTTCAGTGCTGGGTGGTTTTTGTTCAGCGCTGCAGAATTGTCTCTGCACCCGTGGCTCTTGTCTCGGCCGCTGTGGATGGCTGACCCCACACTCTGCAGTGCCAAAGGAAAGCTGCTGCACGGTGGCCAGAGGGTCACTTCTCTGAACACCCTTCCTGCTCTACCCCTTGGCCAGTAGTTCTGTTGTGACTCATGTAAATATTGACATTTGCCACGGACTTGCCTTTGTGCTTTCATTCCCTGCTGAAAAGACTTGATGTTTTTCTTCTGGGTTCGCCTGGACTTTTTCCTCGCTCTTTTCTTTTGCACAGTATTTCTCTGAAGAGCCTGGAAGAAAGAAAACCTCTTTTGTAAAGCCTGCTTTTTTTGTGTTTTTTGTTGGGTTTTTTTCCTGGAAACGTTAACTCCCTGCGCAGATATTCTGAGAACTTTTCACTGTTCTTTTATTGCATGACACAAGAAACTAAAAGAGGAACATTATCTCTTCGAGGCAGCAAGTCATTGTACTTGCTTCTAAAAGCTGATCTTGTTTTGTTTGACTCACTAGCTGTTTTATTCTGGCAGTGATGCACTAAAATATCCTTGAGCTAGTGCTCAGTTGCACTTGCTTTCCTCTCTTTTAATGCCACATCTCTCGCAGTCACACTGTCCTCACCATGAACAAACCTATCAGCATCTGGCCCATTAATAACAGCTCATTATGAAATAAAAATTAATCAAGCACTGAGATTATTGTGCAGCATTTCCCAGGACTTATTACTCAGAGTGGTTGTGCAGACATCTTGTTGCATGGGGGTAGACTGTAGTTTGGTTGGAATTAACTCACAACAGCTGCTTTATTGCTGTGATGTATTATTATTTATGTGGGATGAAAGATGTGACTAGCACTTGAGCACAACAGAGCTGTGCACAGAGGAGTTTGCAGGCTAAGGGAGAGGAAAGGCTGGAGCAGAGCACGATAAAAAAGGGAATGGGATGTGTGTTGCTGCAATTCAGTCCATAAACTTCAGCAGAGCCTTTGTTTCTCTGAGCTTCTTGTTCTTCCTCACATAAGGCACAGTTATAAGCAGCATTAATCAAAGAGGTGAAGAGTCAAGAGCTTTGTCTTTAATAACATTGAAGTGTTTCTTGTTTAACTTTCTCCCTGTGGACCCAGTTCTCAGATCTGGCCAAGTTTCACCCTGTTGAGGAGCCAAACAAAGCAGATAAAAGAGGGATTTATGTCAGAGGAACAGCAAGTATATTTTCATCTCAGAGACACAATGATTTGGTACAAGAGTGCATATTAGGCATCTTAAAATAGAGTTAAGCTGTGTGCTGATCTTTACTCTGAAGCCACATTGCTCAGCTACTTGTACAAATCCTGCAAGATAACAGAAGGTGCTAAACAAGTCACTGGGAAAAAAAATAGAAAAGTGACATATCTTTTAAAACATAAGTAAGACCAAATTGATTTGCAAAGGAAGAATACAACTAATTACACAGTCAGAGCTTTGCAAAGTGTCTGTGTACCAGTCTTGAAAAGTTTGGGAGCAAAAGTTATAATCCCTGAATGGGAAAATGCTGAGTGCCAGAGTGATTCAGACCAAGGTGGATTTGTGTGAAATAGACCCTCCCACAATCCATTAAATATTCCTCTCACCCTTCCCAATCTTTTCACTCACAACATATTCACCACAGCCCCCTGCCAGTTTCAATGTGTACCCTGCCCCAGTGCTTTAATTTTTCTCAACGTGTTTCCCGATGTGTTTTTGCCCAAAGAAATGCCAACGGATCTGCCATCGGCTGCACCTTGCCTTTCCTCAGCGGAGTTTTTAGCTTTTAAGAATACTTCAAACCTGCCAGGAACAAAAAGGGATATGAAGAACCAATTTCAATTACAGTGTGTGAGGCGGTTTCCCGGCAACAAGAGTATTTAAGAGCAACAAAAATTAACATACCTTCAAAGAAAAAGCAGCAGCAACAGCCACTGATTTTCACGGTGTAATATTTTGTATTCATTAAAATGTAGTTTCTGAGCATTGTTTCTGCCTCAAGGCTCAACTCCAACTCATCTTAAAATCATGTTTCTCCTTTCTTCACTGAAAAGTACTTAGAACTTTATAAAGAGACACAGGAAAAGGATGGAAAGAAAGAGACAGGCTGGACTGCTAATATAATTCCTTGGAGCTAAGCTACTGACTCCTATCTTGCTGGAATAGCAAAACTCAGATATTTTCTTAAGGAATAATCCCTTCTCCTTTAGGATCTCCGCTTTTGAACCACAGAAAGAAACACTCCATCTTAAAATTGGCTTTTTCAAAGTCTTCTACCCCTTTTGTCATTGTACATCCATCCATACCTATTCTCCCTGGAAAATAATTGCTCTCCAAAGCCTCTGGTTTGACTGATAAATCCAGGAGAATTTGTGCTCTGTGAAAGAGCTGTTTCCAAACAGAGTTAATAAATCACAAATATTGTGGTCCTGAGCAGGTAACACAGATTTTTACCTGCAAGGGAAGGAGGGATTGTACCAGTATAGACCAGTAAGACCCAAAACATCCCAGTAAAGTCCAGTACCAGTATAGACCAGTAAGCCCCAAAACATCCCAGTAAACTCTAGTGCCAGAAGAAACTGGGACAGGAGTGTGATTTTCATATCCTCTTACCTTGAAGGATTTACAGTGTTTGAGTTGCCCCTGTCTTTTAACACCTTATATTTGACAAAAAATATCTGTGGCAGTGACATCCCTGTCTGGGGTGATACTGCCCAGGTATAAATAATAAAAAAATAAGTTTAACATTCAACTGCTTTAAGTGAAGAGTTTCTGACCTGCTCAAAACCAAAACTGAAACCATTCAACTTCTTGAATTTATTTCACAGTCCTTTTTTATTCCCCCAAATAATTCTTTTTCAGAAAAACATTTGAACTTTCAGCTCCAGTTGGACCAGAAGGACAATCCATGCACTTGTATTGCCTTGGTTTGCATTTTCCAAGAGTGGGGATCAAGGTCATCTGTTGCATTGCACACAATCTGCAGGACACAGATCACTTGCACTGCAGCCATTGCCCTGAAACATCAATATTTGGCATTTTGGGATGTGCCAAGGTAATTTTGGTTAATCTGCTGTATCTGGGTTGCAAGACATCCAAAAATCCTGGCCAAACTATTAAAATCCATTCTTTCTCCCTTGTGTGAACAGCATTTCTGAGTGACTAAGGGAAGATATACCAAGAAAAGCTGTTGGAGAAAAAATGTAGTTTTAGGAATAGGGACAATAAATATTTTGTTTCTTGAAATGCTGCTGATTGACTGATTAAAAGCTCAAGAGGTGCAGATTTATCTGCCTGCATCAGTTCCAGTAGTAGGACAAAATCCTGTGCCACATGGTCCAGTGTTGAATAAGCCCACAGGCTTGTGCCTCCTCAAATAAAGGCTATTTTAAGCAGTCACTGATTGCTGTAATTATAATAATCCAACAAAAGATTTGAGCCACTTGCCTGCAGACAGGTGCCTCGTTGCAGACAAAATTCTTCTTGAGAAATCCCTGTAGGTTTGGGAAGAGCCACTTTGGAGCTACAGGAGCCCTGGGGTTCCTGGAATTTGGGGGCTGAGAAGAACCCCCCAGTTTCCCCCTGTGCTTAGACAACTGGAATTGAATCTTCCCAAGGTGAGACTCTGGATCCTGCCCCAGGCTTCTGTGTTCACTGCAGAAGTGACCTTGGAACAGTTGAAGTGGCAGCCAAAGAAGCTACAAAGCATAATGAAATTATGGAGATATGAGTGGATGTAGCTGCCTTTCCCCTTCCCTGAGGAGAGCAGAGAGGAGACCTCAGAGAGACCCAGGAGCTCAGATTCCCAACAGGTGAACTGTCAGCAGAAAGTCTCTCGGAGTAAGCTATTTGAAATTTAAATTGATTGAAATAAAAGGCAAAAGGCATGAGGAACTGGTCAGCAAGAAGATAATTTGTTAAGTTCCTCCTTAAAAAAAAAGTTACTTGACCTAAATGCTGTCATCCCTTAATTCAACATGTCCTCTTCACAATGCCCATTCCACACAAAGCCGTGTGAATCCTGATATTTCATTTACTGCCGAGTGGCAAAAATCTCTCTAAAACATTTTGCTTCCCTCACGTCACCTTCCTCACTTGCTCATGGCCCTTGGCAATGTCTCTGTGTCCCTGCAGCTGCAGCTGCTCATCATCAGTGTCTATTCACCATCACCCCCTAGGCCATCACTGGAGCTGCATTTCTCCACAGCTCCAGCCATCCAAACCTGGAACTGGATTTTCACCAGGATTTTCAATCCAGAAGGGGAAAAACTGATACAAAGCATGGGGGGATGGTTTTTCTCACCATGGCAATTGTGTGAAGTAGGATTTGGTTGAGTGATGGAGGTTCTTAGCTCTCTTGAGGGGCTGTCTTGAGGATAATGCAGCAAATCCTCAGGAACCAAGAATTGTGACCACCAAGAAATGTACAACCAGCATTAGAACCCCTTGTACCAGACATTTTTTTCCAGAAATAGGGATGCGTATTTAGCTTTAATAAAGGTGGCTCCCAGTTCCCACAGTCTCCACTAAGGCAGATACCCAGTGTGCACAGATGATAAAATGGTCTGTGAAATGGGTCAGCTTGTGGGCAATTAACACATGTGGAGAAGGGAGTGAGGACAGCACAGGCAGCAGTGGAAATCAGGGGGAATGAAAGCTACTGGGATGCAGAGGAAGCAAATGGGAAAAGGACTGTTTGGGAGATTACATTTGCAGTTGGCTAAGTTATATATAAATGAGCAATTGGTGGATATTTTACAAAGCACTGTGAATTCAATTACTTTTGAGGTGTTTTAAGCACATGATACAGAATGCCTTTAGGATGGAACATTTAAAATCTAAAGGTAACAGTGGTGTGAGGAAGATGCAATGTTTTCTTTTACATTATCAGTCTGCCAGTCAATGTGGAAAAGACCTCCTTACATGTAAAAAACATTGTGGTTCTTGAGGATCTTCAGAGGAAAATGCCAGAAGTTAAAAGGTGGAGAAGCACAAACCAGCGTGTGCTGATTTTGCACTCTGGAATTGTCTCACGGTCATATCCACGCAGAAGGAGTGTCAGAGCCAGCTCTTGGATGCAGGAGGCTGCTGGAATTGGACCCAAAGCCCTGCCTGTGACACCCCAGGGGTGCAGAGTTACCTGTTGGTAGGACTTGTGTCACCTTGTGGGGACACAGAGGGGACCTGAGCACAGGGAGTGGGCACAGTGGAAGGACCAGTAGCTGGGAAAAGAGGAATATTCCCACTTCCAGACCAGGACAGTATAATTTATTTTGCCCTCATTCTCCAGTTTGCCTACTGTGCTGAGAAGGATTTGAAAATATTGCAAAGATGACAAAAAAAGACCGAAAACTGGGGATGATGTTCCGACTGTTTGATCTTGCTGTTTGGGTGGGGGTCCAGGTGAGCTTTGATTTCCTGGTGTAACTGAGACAAATGATTCTTATTTGTTGAGCCTGCTAGCAGGGGAGAAAAATACATAACTCTAATCCTAACCCTAACCCAAATCAGCTGCCTTAGCTGGCTGGAACATGTGGAGTTAAATACACTCACATTTACAGTCTCTGACTTCATTAGTAAATTATTGTATGATGAACTGGTACACAGTAACCTTCCTATACTCTTCCATGGCTAATGCCCTGCTAATATGTCATCCATAGGCTTATTTTACACTGCAGCCAGCCTATTTCTACAACAGGCAGCAGCCTGGTCCCTCTTGGGTTCAATGTGAACTGGCCTGTTGTTATTGGACACGAAATGAGTACACAGAAGCTTGGTAAGTTCAAAAGAGAAAAAGACTACATTTGTTTTCTGACCTTGCAATATATAGAATTCTAAAAGTGACCATGGATTGGAGGATAAAATTGCTACCTTTCCAACTACACTGGTTAAGCTAACAGTCTATTAATTCTTTCCTCCCACAAAGAAGAAAGCAAAACAATCATCATTTACATGAACAGTGCGTGAGAACTCTAGAAGAATCAGAAGGCATAGAAAAATTTTTAAATAAATTTAAAACTTTCAAAAGAACTATAAAAGAAAACTTAACACTTTTAAAAATCAGGGCAACACTAGCCTGAATGCTGGAAGTGGAGCTGGAAGGAAACACAGTGATGGTTGTGCTGGGGGGAAGCGTTCGACCATTTCATTAATGCTGCTAATAGTTCAAACAAGACCTTAATAGCACAATCAATAATGCAGCCTGTGATCAGTTTGTTAGCCAGCCTCAAATGCTTTGCTTTTAATAGGGGACTCCCAGAAGGATCATGAACTGTTGCTTGCAAGCAGTAATTCAGGGTGCATGGAAAGTATGACTTTGGGTCTGATTTTGCATTTTTCTGACAAGCATAATCACTTCTCTGTCTCCTTAGACTGCTGCTGGATAACTCATGCCAGAGTTCTCTGTCCCTCATCAGCCTGGCATTTCTGAACAAATTATTTGGGTATTCATTCCTGTTCTTAATGCTTTTGCAGGAAAAGGGACCCTCTGGGCTTGTCCACACTTAAGGCAGAGCTGATGATGGTAAAGGATAATCCTTTACCAAAGAATTGCTAAAGAGGAGAGAAACTCTTTACTGTGAGGGAACAGGTTGCCCAAAGGTGTGGATGCATCATTAATGGAAATTTTAAAGTCCAGGGTGAGAAATCTGGTCTAGTGAGTGTCATCCCTGTCTGTGGCAGTGGCAATGGAACTGGAAGGTCTTTAAGGTCCCTTCCAATCCAAACCACTCTGTGACTCTGTGATTCTATGATGGGGCCCCACATTCGGCTCAGGTATTTTTTCACAGGTTCTCTAAACTCTGCCTTTTCTTCAGCTCCAAATCTGAGCCTGTGCAGCTGTGACATGATTGCACCAAGTACAACCTTTCACAGCCTCCGTGGAGCTCATCAGCTCAGTTCAGGTATGTCACTTCATGTTCCCATCTGCCTGGAAAACCCCATGAAGACACCTCCAAAACAGGCTCTACCCCTTTGTTTCCTTTCTCCCCTTTTACTCTTCCTTCTCTCCTCCTCTTCAGCGAAAGTTTCTCAAAGTTTTCTTTAATTTTTTTTTTTTTCAAAAAGTTTTCTTTAAATGAAAAAAGCTGCCAGACACATGCATGGGTGCAAAGAGCATCTTGAAAATTGGTCCAAATCCTGCATGCACAAAGCAGTGCTCCCCTCTTTGGAGGCACTCTGCCCAAAGGAAGGTGGGCAAGGAGAACCTGGCAATATTTAACATTATAGGTGGATGAAAACCAGCAGAACTCTTGGTGCTCTTTCATTTGTAAGAAATAGGAATGCCCCCTTTCTGCTTTACTGCTTAGAATTTTATCTTCTGCTTTTGGCACTTATTAACTTTCCACTTATTAGGCTGCCTGTGAGATTTTTTATTGGTGTGGGTTTTTTAATTATTATTTAGAAGATTGGGGTGTGTGGAATTTTCATTGTCACATTAAACAGATTGAGTAAATACAGTCCCTGAAACAGGAGATTTTACCTGGGAAGCTCAGATGAAATTCCATCACTGGCTGGCAGTTGCTCAGGTGAGCCCTCTCTGCCAGACTACAATAGCAAAGGATGTTCTTCCTTCCCTTTACCTTCTCTTCATTATGCATGGGAGGGAAGGGAGTGGGAGCAAAGCAGGGTCATCTTGGCGTTGCATTTATTCCACTGCAATGATTTCACTGAGCACGAGTAACAAGGCATTCCCTGTGAGCACAACGGAGCACAGAGGTTACACCAGCGGTGTAACGTTGTACGTGACCTGCTCCAGGATGCAGCCACCTGCTAAGTCAGGTCCTTTCCTTCCCTTGTCCTCACACTGCAGAACAGTGTGTAAGAAGTGAACTGAGATGATGCATTTTCCTGCCCAGAAGTCTTCATTGCTGTTGGCATCAGCTGAGAGAGCCTGGAGTTAATGTGCCCAAGCAGTGGGGCAGCTCTCTGAAGGACATGCTCTGTTCTCTGGGGCAGAAGTTGTATCCAGAGGGGAAAAGCAGATTCAGACTTGTCTGTCAGTGCAGCCTTCATGTGGTTCATGATGAAAGCAACCACGTTGTTTTCAGGAAGAACTGAACTATGGAGGACTGTGGGTGGTCGGGGCAGAGCGGGGGTAAGGCACTAAGCACATCCCGAGGGCATGGAAAGGAGTCTGGCATCCCATGGAAAAGCATCAGGTTTGGGACAAGGGAATCAGTGAGAGGAATTAAATATGGGGTGTGTCAGGGCATGGGAATGGCTCAGGGTTACCCTTACTCAGCATCCCTGTAACTGCTGTGCTCAATTCCAGTACGAGATGGAGCTCCAGGTGCAAGGGCAGAGACGTGGGAGGTAAAGCTCAGGCACTCACCAGCACTGGAGCAGGCTGTCCAGGGAAGCAGTGGAGACAGCATCCCTGGAGGTACTCGAAATTTGCATAGATGTGATAGATCTGGCACTATTAATGGTTGAACTCAATGATCTTAGACACTTTTCCAAACTTTATTCTATTCTATTCTATTCTATTCTATTCTATTCTATTCTATTCTATTCTATTCACATCCACAAGCTTAATTCTTTATTACAGACAGGTGTCTTATTCTTCAGGGCTTCAAAGCATGGTACATGGTACTGACTCGTCCCTCAAGGCCCCCTCCCTGACAGTGCTAAATGGCTTTCACATGAAAGAAAACAGGGCTTTGCCAGACTCCCAGCCCTTTCCTTTTGTGTTTTGCCAAAACCCACAACAGCCCAGCCAAAAGGACAGGAACTGAAGTGGATCCATGACCCCTACCTGAATTCAACAAAATGTGAAATAATTTGAATGAGAAATCATGTCTGTGTGATTACAAAGAATGTCATCAGGAGACTGAGATGGTGGTAGAGACAGGGAAGGGTACAAAACATTTTGCTTCCTGATTCTCATCTCTCACAGAACACGTTTTGGTTGTTTTCTTAACCGGAACTGGTGAAGCTCAACTCATTAATGCCTTAATTAGGATTGTAATCCAAAGATTCTTTATAATGATAGGTAGGAGTGGAGCCAGAGGAGGCCACAAAGGTGATTGGAGTGATGGAACACCTTCTCTGTGAGGACAGAGTTGGGGTTGTTCAGGCTGGAGAAGAAAAGGCTCCAGGGAGATCTAGAGCATCTTTCAGTTCCCACAGAGGCCTTAGACAGGTGGGGACAGACCTTTTAGCAGGGAATGTTGTGACAGGGCAAGGGAGAATGGTTTTGCATTGAAGGAGAGTTGATTTAAATTAGGTATAAAGAAGTTTTTTTTTACAGTGATGGTGGTGAAACACTGACACAGGTTGCTCAGAGAAGGTGTGAATGCCCCATCCCTGGAAGTGTTCAAGGCCAGGCTGGACAGGGCTCTGAGCAACCTGATGTAGTTGAAAGTGCCTCCTTTGATCTTTGTTCCATGTCTGTCATTCAGCAGGGACGTCCCTTTGCAGCTGGGACATGAATCTGCAAACCCTTCTGCAGCTTCTTGGGCCAGTTCTGCTTGAACCACTTTTCACTCCTGGATGTATTCTGAAGATGTTTGCATCATATTTTGTTTTAATTCAGTGCTCAGGCAAGGTAGGAGACAGTTCTGAGGAAGAGACACTTTGTGTCACTATTATAATTTTACTTGTGTAATTTCCCCCCCTAGATTGGTTTTCACTCCATCTATATTTCTTTCAATGTGACAGATATTTTTTCTCCATGTTTTCTTTTTAGTCCTATCCTCTGTTTAAAAGCAAGGTCATCAATAATTTTGGATGAAATACATTTGCTGTAGCACTTCAGGATAACATGGTTTGAATATTTTGATTGATTTATGTCTATAAAAAACAAACTGCATCAGCTGTTTGTCTGTAGAAACCTTTGTTTTCTTTAAAGGCACGAGCCCTGTGCCTCATTAGTCTTCCCAAGCTTTCCTTTTGGTACCTGTTGTGTTTCACACATTTTATAAGCTGTCTGCCTCTAATAAATGAAATTATACTTCAGCTGTAAAGTGTTCCCATAAGCAATCAAAGAAATGCTGCCTTGTAGTCTCTGAGAATAAGCACCATCAGTACCATTGTCACATCATCAGGACGTAGCTCAGCCTGGTTATTAATTTTGTGCCTCTCTGACAGCTCGGGTGGTGCAGCATCTCTCAAAAACCACTGCTGGAGGAATCCAAGAATGGAAGATCAGCACATACCAGCCTAAGGTGTCTGGCACTGCAATATTTTGTCTGATTTTTAAAAGAGTGATTTGGTTCTGCATAAGCTCGTGATTGATTATATATATATATATTATATATATAAGGATCAGAAGCCAAAATTAAATGAATTAGCAGAGGCAATCACACACAGGTTTGTTATTGCGACTGGGAGCTATCAGTGTGGGTTACAAGGTCTGTGACAGCATCTTCAGGGAGCTCCAGGGAAGTTTAGCCAAACCCCCTGCAGGATCCACAGGCAGGTAGAAACTTGTTTGCTTTTGCTCTCGTTTCTTGTTACAAAGAGAGAGAATTGTAATGATTTTGTTTTTTCCTGGGACATCCTCATGTCAAACAGAAGATGAATGAGGCTGTGCACAAGCTCTGGTGAGCTCATTTCTTGCACTTATAATTCAAACCAGAGGAAGAAGACGGGCCAGCTCGTGACATACAGCATCATTTTATTTCAAGCGAAAGCTGGCTGACAGCTCCTCATTTTTCTAGAACTGATGGCAATTTTGAATTCCTGTGGGTTTTATGCAACTCTCCCAAGTTCATGGCAACATTCACCAGCAAAGTTTGGGATCTGGCACCCTTTGCTTCCAACACCTTCCCTGAGCTTGCACATCCAATGTTGTATGTGTACAGAAAGCCATCTGCTGTTAACATGGATTTGGTTTGGTTGGGAAATACCCCCAGGACCACTGAGTCAAACCAGTGACCCAACGCTTCCAGGTCCACCACAAAACCATGTCCTGAAGTGCCACATTCCCACATTGTTTGGAACATTTCCAGGGGCAGTGATTCCTACACTTCCCTGGACAGCTTGTTCCAATGCTCGACAACTCTTTCAGTGAAGTAGTTATTTTTTTAATATCTGACCTAAACTTCCTCTGCTGCAACTTGAAGCCATTTCTTCTTGCCTTACCACCTATTCCTCTTGTCCTATCCATGTTCCAGTCCCTGCAGCTGTGAGGGTGAGATATCCACAGCAGACACATTCCAGCTCAGAGCTGAGGGCACCCCTGCTCTGAGTGGAATCAGCCCTTTGAGACCAGGTAAGGACAGAGCAAGGGAGTTGCTCGGGGCAAGACTAAGCACAGCACAAAATTGTCTTTAATATTTCAACAACTTCTCAGCTTTTCATTCACTTCACTGGGTGATCTTTAATGACAAAACTTATTTTTTGCCTTTTTTTCTCTTCATATGTGGATAAGGCAGAGAGGAAATCAGCATTCAGAACTCCTCTCTACTTACATGCACATCACATTGCAAAAATGAACATTGTGTCTGATTCAGTTGGATCAACTTTGTAGGCAGATTATTTAGTAATTAAACCAGAGATATATCTCAGAGGCAAAAGTGAAAATCCCACTGATTCCTGTTTATCCTTTTGTAACCCATCCTAGGAAGAAGCAAAGCATCAGAAAGCTCTCATTATTTGTGTGTGTTTATACATATATATAAATATATGTATACATATAAATGTGTATATAAATGTAGGTGTATTTCCATATATATATATGGAAAGCAGATAGCAATTCCTTCATTTCCCCACTCTCCCTTTCTGCTTGAAAGCCTATTTACAAACACACAGTCAAAATCCTGTTCTGAAATGGGTGATTGTGTTCATTGTTCCAGAACACATAATAGCAGAGGCAAATGGGAATGCTGAGGCAGTAATAGCTTAAGTTGTTCAAACAGGAGGAACAGGGAAAGCAGCAAATAATTGTCACAACCTAAAGCCTGCAGAGTTCCTGAAATCACCAAATCTTTCACTCTGTGAGTCTTCCACACTTGTTGAGCTACTGTAATGTCTTGGCTATGTCATCAGGATCTGAGATTTAGCAACAATTCCTAATACCTGGTCTAGATGCTCTTAAATTCTGCACCAAAATTCATCCAATACTGGTTTTATGGTGACTGAATTGAGTTTTCTGGAGCCACAGACTTCTAAAATCAGAGTTCCTTCCATGTGTACAGTGGTCAGCCAGGGTCATCTCTTGGATTCCTTTTGGGAAAGAACATCCAAGGCTTGGTGAACCGGCTTCAGAGAACAGGTATTTATTATGTCCCTCCTGCAGGGACTGTGACAAGCCAGGCCAGGGTGTGAAGGCCAGGCAGAATGGGCAAATACCATTTCTTGCAGGGCTTGAAAGGACAGAGCTATCACAGGATGAGGCAGGAAAAAAAAAAATCTTCAGCTCACTGCTAAGACACAAATGGATGATGATACCCCCAACCAGGAGCCCCTGGGCTGGAAGTCAAACCTCAGTACAGTCTGTAGAGGACAAAAATTTGGCCCAATCTCCTCAACATAACCACCCATAGCCTTTTATGGTTTTGTCCAGCCTGGTTCCCAGGAGAGCACAGTCTCCCACAAGTCCTCCCAACACCAAACCTGTCAGGATACTTCAGGTGTCTCCAAGACATCTCAAGTGATGTCAGATGAGCCCTTTTTTTTTTTTTTTTTTTTTTTTTTTTTTTTTTCCCATCCCTTTTCCTCCTCATTTTGTTTTTCCCATATCAGTGGAACAAGCTCAGGTCTCTCAGAGCTACCTGGTCAAACCCTCTCACGTGTTTTGGCTTCCTGGAGTTATTCAGAGTTTCCTGCACAAAGGAAAACCATCAGGACATGAATTTTGTGCTGACCCATCTGCCCCAGCAGAGCAATTAAAACCAGAATTGTGAAAGAGCAATATTATTTTAAAAACACAGCACAACCTCTGATATGAAACAGCACCAAGAATGGACTTGTCAAACACTATTAGTTTTCCATTTTATTTTTCAATAAAAAGAGGGAAAGAAGGAGTGTTTACAAGCAAGGCAGTCTTTTCTAAAGTCAAAATACTCTGTCTGATTATGCTCAGGGACCAGGCAATTAACAATGATCAAAGAGGGTAATTGTCGTTAAAAAGTTAATAGGGATAAAAATATCACTACATTAATTTTTTTGGCCTTTTTTCCCCTCCAGAAATTAAGCTATAATCTCTCAGCATTTGAAAATATAATCCTCATCATTGATTGTCTTTCTTTGGGGGCAGAAACGAAAAAAAAAAGGGCAAAAAATAAAGATGAAATAAGGAAAATCCTTCAATTAATCTCATTTTTGCCAAAACATACCTTATTGGGTCAGATTTACACATTGCACAAGGTGGTTAGTTCAATTACAGCAGGGAAAGAGTAATTCTGAGAACTAATTAAATATGCTGGTATGCAGATGGTTAATTGGATTAATAATTACCTTGCATATGTAAAAAGAGGTTTTATGTTTGCACAGGCAATTTTTTATCAGGATTCTCCTGGGATAAAAAAAAATCATGCTAATAAATGATTGTTTCAAATAGTAAAATGATTTTGCCTTGGTTTTGACTAAACTTTAGAAGAAAAAGCTTTCTGCTCCCATCAGAAGGTAATTTAAATAAAAGAAAGATTTCACTTTTTTTTTTTCTGTACACTCACCTAGAGCCACTCTAGGGAAGAGAGAAAAGCAAAGCGTGTTGTAATCTGCAGAAATCAGAAGACAATGGAAAAATCTGTTTTTAAGCATTTTTGGGGGGTGGGAACAAATTGCCATGGCAACTCTCTAAACGGATATGTCTTCAAGGAAATCATGCTGTTCTCTTGAAAAGTGAGATGCATAATACAGCGAGCACTTGAAAGTTATCTTTGGAAGGCATGTGTACAGGAAAATCAGAAATATTTTATAAATTCAAACTTATGAAACATTCATGCTGATTCACTAATGTTTCACACGGCAATTATTCCACCCAAAGGCAGGAGCTGAATAACCTTGCCATGTATATGTGCATTTTTAAGAGTGTTTTGTGGCTGGGCTGATCTGATCTATCAGCACCTTCCCTCTGCTTTGCAAGCACTCAAGAGTTCCTTGCCATCAATATATAAGTTGCTGCTAACTCAGATGGTTGTTAAATCAGAGCCTGAAATATTTAACCCATTTCTTAAACCCTTTCTTTTCCTGACAGGCTGTGTCAGTCAACATTTCCTTACCAGCAGCATCAGTGACATCAGTGTGCTGCAGAGTGGGATGAGAGGGGAGGATTTGACCTAATAACTTTTCTTGGAAAAGCTGTTCCTCCTATTTTAAATCAGTCAGATGGTTTGAGGCATCTGGTCACACTCAAAATTATATTTTGCTCACAGAATTGAAGGATTCTCATCCTGGCAGAACAACTTAAGAGTTTTACCTCAAGAGTGGGGCTAAATAATCTTTAAGGTGCCTTCCAACCCTAACTGTTCTATGATTCTCTGCCCCTATTAAAAACAAGAGGAGGATTTTCTTTGCCATGGGTTATTTACTTCCTAAGCTTTTGTCCTGAAAAAAAGTAATAAAATTAATAAGACATTAACTAATATAAAGTGAAAAGCAAAGCATGACATTTATTTGCCTCCTTGAGATGGAGCTGCCTTCGTGCTTCTTGGCTCCTTCTGACAACTCCTGGGCTTTTCTTCCACAAGGATGAACCATTTTAATTAATGCAACGCAAACGACTTGCTTTATACAAACCAGACAGAATAACAAAATATGCCCTGACTGAAACCAAAATCAGCATCCTGCCCACAGCCACGTGCACCAGTTTAAGTGAGGTAATTTAGAAATGTCACCTCGGACTCACATTTTACATAGAGGATCTCTCAGGCTGGCAGACACATTGCCAGGCCTGGGTGCTTAAATTTGAGGTGTCAGAACAACAATCACGTCTAAAAGGCAGCAAATGGATGGAACAATTCACTAATGTGTCCCTGAGGGTCTTCTTCACATGTCACTCTCCTGTACTTCAGGGAGCTGAGGCAGAGGCTGCTGTGCCAAGTCAGGGCAATTAGCTGTGATTTCAAATACGAGGAGCAGATTGTGAACAACTCCCTGATTTTCTCTCCCACGTGTCTCTGCCTGGTATCCTTCAGTGACTCAGTTGTCTGTTCAGCAGTTGTTCTTGGAAGCAGAATGATCACAGCAGCCAGAAGAAGGAATCCCATTTGGCAGGTGGATCACTTGGTGGGAATGGCTGGGACTGAGAGGGCTGGCTGCAGAACAGGGACACAGCTCATCTTGGCTAAGCTCTCTCATGATATTTTCTTGTCTTTTTTTTTTTTTTTTTTTTTGAGAAGCAAGTAAATATTTTGACAATTTCTAGCACAAGCTGGCCCTCAGGAGACATCAAAGTGGAAAAAATTACTGCTGATGACAGACAAAAAGATCAGAATACCTATCAGGGGTAATAATTGCTGTATCTGAGAAATGCCTAAAGCCAGATCCAGAATTCACAGCTTGAAGATGGGCTCAGAAAGAAATCTAGTTTGAAAATCCATCATCCAATGCTGTGGAATATCCCTGTGGTCAGTTCAGGTCACCTGTCCCAGCTATGCTCCCTCCTAATTTCTTTTGTGAACCTGTCAGAGTGTGAGGCAGGAAAAAAAAAAGTCCTTGACTTAGGATAAACACAAAAGCAAAAACCTGAACCATCAGTGTGTCATCAACACCATTCCCACCCTGAATCCAAAACAAAGCACTGGAACAGCTGCTGACAAGAAATTAACTCTACCTGAGCTGAAAACAGGACGGTGATGTTAAAAGGTCTCTTCCAACCCAAACTATTCTATGATTCTACGATTTTTCATATGGCTGGGGGAGGCTAAGGTTGGTGCCTAAGGCTGTGGAACAGCAAAGCCAGCCCTGCTGCTCCTCCGTCCGTGCCTCAGGACGATGCTTTCTAAGCAGATTTCATTTGCTGCGGTCACGCTCTGAGCTGGCCAGAAGCTGTGCGGCTGATGTGGCACAGCCTGCTCCCAGCAGAGCCTGTCACCTTCTGCCACCCCTCTCAGGTGGGGCTGTGCAAGGCTGAAATGTCCTTACATGCAGTGGTGGCCACGTGCTGTGGCCCCACGGCATTGCTGAGGTCACTCCAGCCACTGAAGGTGACTTTGTGCGCGTGTGTGAGCAGCAAAAAGCACCGTGGGCGAGGCAGGGAGATGCTCTGAGTGCTCTGCACCATCCAGATGGACTCTGTATCTCTTTTTGCCTGGTCCCAGGTGACACCTCCACCAAGGTTGATGCTCTTAGAGCTTCTTCCAGCAAGAGGTCATCAGCTCCAGGGTCAGCCTTCAGGTGGGTTTGCATGAACAAGGGTTTCATCCCACTTGTGTTTAATGGGAAAGAAATCAGCACCATTCAGAAAGTTTGCCCTATACATGTGGGGTTTTTTTTGTTGTTTTTTTTTTTTTTTTTAATTATGGCATTTCAAAGATGAAAAGGTCATGCAGTTTTCCTCGGCAAAAACATGGGTTCTGTGTACATGCTAAAGGAATAAAAATATTAAAAATATTCCCCAGGAAGTCCTCCTACATATATTCCAGGAGTTTTCTAGGATAGCAAGGACAGGGCAAATCTGTGTCAGTAATCCTGGCAGAGGCAAGGTAGAGATAAAGGTGTTAAATGGCCAAAGAAATGGTATAATTCAGTGGCATTTCTTCTGATAAAGCAGTGTTTAATCTGACAGCCATAGGAACTGGGGTGTGACATGAGCATGAGGCCAGGAAATGTAAAATGAAGTAATCACCCTGAAGAGGGAACTACTTTGAATAACACATGACGCTGGAAATCTTCAATGCAGCATTGGATTCTGTTGTTCAGTGCCTCGTCCCGGCCATTTGCCATCAATTTAAATATTATTGAGAGAATTTAGGGCAAAAAAATGTTTCAACAGTGCCTGCAGCAGCATTAATGTTCTTGCTAGAGAATCTCACCATCAGCCTCAAGAGTTATGGAATTTGATGTATAAATTTAATTTTTAAAAGGGATGATTTGAAAATTATGGGAGAGGAAAGTTGAGAGGAGGTGAAAGGTTTTGTGTAGGTCAATATTATGAATGGGATCAAAACAGATCAAGAGTTTTTTAAAAAGGGCCCTGGTTTAAAATGAGAGTCACTGGAGGGAGGACTTTGAGACAGCCAAAGAAAAGACAGCATCTTGTAATGTGGGGAGAAGGGATTTTGACTCCACAGTTACTTGAAGATAAATTATTTTGCAACAACTAAAAGCGAAGAAAAAAGTGCAAGACTCAAAACCCAGGTGCTTTAATTTTTGAAAATGCATCTGAAATAACTAAACAGCATCCTCCAGTTGTCCCACTGAAAGTGTCCCAGGGGCAACCTTTAGCACCAAGAAGAGGAGGTTTGATGAGCAGGACATCATATTGGTATTAAGGTATCTTGATCCTTATTCCAGAAGGACCAACTTGAAGCAGAGTGAAGAACATAGTAAATAAAAGTAATAAAGACAGGCTGATGCTGCCTTTTGAGCTGGATTTCTTTTATCTAACATTAGCCATCTGAAAATGAGGCATCTGGCTTAGTGCAGACATCTGGACTCTCTCAATAGTCAGTGGAGAGAAGCAGCTCTAGAGGTGATCCATCACAGCTCTTTACAGAGCATGAATTGCCCTGGGAAGCTCCACCAGCTGCAGAAGGAACCTGGATAACAAGCTTAGCATGGAAACCCACTTGTTCACCAGCAGGAACCAGCCAAGAAAAGTCCCATCCTTGCTTGCTGTGATCAGAGGAGGTCGTGGGTGACATTGATCCAATGCACGATCTGCCCAAAGCTGAAATAATGTGATTATTGCTGATCACACACGAGGAGATGGAGAGTTATTACAGAATAATAGGTGAAAGTCAGAAAGGTGATTTCAGAGGCTTTCCTCATACTAAAGATGATCCCACCTTTTGATTCCTCACTTGAGCTTCCCAATGTCCTAGGAGGGCCAGAACCCCCATATCTGGTGCCTAAACCCCAACATATGGGTCCTCACCTGAATTCCCTGTCCTTATTGAGGAACTGGCACTGAAACCCTCAGGAAAACTCTTCATCCCTACTGGGGGAGGGAGGGAGGAAGGAGGGAAGGAGGGAAGGAGGGAAGGAGGGAAGGAGGGAAGGAAGGAGGGAGGAAGGAAGGAAGGAAGGAAGGAAGGAAGGAAGGAAGGAAGGAAGGAAGGAAGGAAGGAAGGAAGGAAGGAAGGAAGGAAGGAAGGAAGGAAGGAAGGAAGGAAGGAAGGAAGGAAGGAAGGAAGGAAGGAAGGAAGGAAGGAAGGAAGGAAGGAAGGAAGGAAGGAAGGAAGGAAGGAAGGAAGGAAGGAAGGAAGGAAGGAAGGAAGGAAGGAAGGAAGGAAGGAAGGAAGGAAGGAAGGAAGGAAGGAAGGAAGGAAGGAAGGAAGGAAGGAAGGAAGGAAGGAAGGAAGGAAGGAAGGAAGGAAGGAAGGAAGGAAGGAAGGAAGGAAGGAAGGAAGGAAGGAAGGAAGGAAGGAAGGAAGGAAGGAAGGAAGGAAGGAAGGAAGGAAGGAAGGAAGGAAGGAAGGAAGGAAGGAAGGAAGGAAGGAAGGAAGGAAGGAAGGAAGGAAGGAAGGAAGGAAGGAAGGAAGGAAGGAAGGAAGGAAGGAAGGAAGGAAGGAAGGAAGGAAGGTTGGTTTGTGTGTGTTCAGTGTGCATCTCATCCCGTTCCAGGGCAAAATGTGTCACTGTGTGCATGGCAAAAGTGCCTCCCTTGCCCTGGGGATGCAGGGTAAATGCAAAGCTCCTTTCCTTAAGGGGAAGTCCTTCCCTTAAGTCATCAGGCCTTGGATTAAGGCCTTCATCCTCAGAAATTTCTCCTCCCTCCAACTGAGCACAGTTATCCTGATTTCCAACTGAGACAGATTACAAGGCCTTTTTAATTTTTTTTTTCCCCATGGACAGGTGCAAGGGTGTCCCTCCAGGAGAAAATTTGTTTCTCTTTATGCCCCATTTAGACTCCAAACTTGCTAAGCTATTTAAAAAGAAGCAGAGGCAAAAAAAAAAAAATGCAGAGGTAGACTTTATACCCCTGATCTCAGCTATTTTTCCTTGCAGAAGACCATCTTTGAGCACTATGTTATTGAACCTCCCTGTTTAATGACCCTTCTAATGCACTGCTATCAGGTGGTGCCATCTGTATTTGGGCAAATGTGCTCACTCGTCTGTTTACTCAGCATAAATTATCTTTATTTAAAGTTTAATGGAAGTTACATCTATTTGGACATCTGTACTTAACTGATTACTGGCCATGTTGGGCCGCCTGGTGGTTCTGCATGAACTTGCCAGCTGCTCTGAAATGATAAGAGCCTGACATATGTTAAGAGCCAGCAACAATCACAGTCAGGGTGTACTTTTTTTTTTTTTTTTTTTACTATTTCTGAGCTGGCAGTTAATAGCAGCAAAAGGAAATCCACCCACTTCTCCCAACTGCCTCCTCCACCCCCGTGCGTATCTCTGCTGTCAATCCAAACCTTTTTAGAAGCACATAAAAAAAAATATTCCCCCCCACCCCGCCTTAGGAGTGAGTGGAGTTCTTTGTACATACCATTAAATCCACGTGCAGTTTGTTACCCGTTCCATGCAGTGAAACACTTCTGGCCGTGGGAAGCCAGAGCCCATCTCGGTTCATCAGCATCTGCAGGAGATTTGGAAAGTTGCTGCCATCTATAGATAGGTATGAGGATTTGCTGGCACGGTTAGGGAAAAGAGTTGGGATCTGGGGAGCAAGATTCGGGAGAAAAAATCGTGGAATCACAGAATAATTAGGGTTGGGAAAGACCTCTAAGATCATCGAGTCCAGCCATTAATGCTAAACCAGTGCTGAGCTGCACAAACACCAACAATCTTGGACCTCTGCTTCTGGTTATCTCTTCTGTGATATTATCTTCTATCATCCTCTGTGCCTTTCCTCCCATTACCTGCTGTTTGCCACACTGCCAGCTGAACTGTGTCTTGAAAGACACAGAGTGGCAAACAGCAGGTCTTGAAAGACACAGTTCATCTGAAAAGACCATGGCCTGAAAATGCTAGCTTTTAACTAGTTAAAACCTTGTTTGTTAAGTGCAGATGTTAACCTGATGTCGGCTGCTGCAGTGGATCTACCCTGGTTAACATTTTTTTGCAGGTAGTCATGACTATTGTGCAAGACCAATTAATGTGACCTCTGTAGTTAGATCTCTGTGGTAGGAAGAGTGTTGCAGACCTCTCAATTGCCATCCCATCCCATCCCATCCCATCCCATCCCATCCCATGGAGCTGGGGTTGATACAATAGTGCAGATTGCCCTAAATTCAGTTCCCTGCACAGAAGGAGGGAATATCATTATTCTTTGGGGTGCTCCAACCCTCCCATGCCTCATACTCTGCTGAATACCAAAAAAAAAGGACAGTTTATGAAAAGCTTCTTTACTTTTCCTCTGAGTTTTCAGTGTTACTTTAATCCTTTCATACTTAACTCATTTCTCTTAGGGTGAGGTGATTAATTTCTACCTAAACCCTTTGGTACAAATTCAGCCCTGCAGAAAACATCTGTCAGCTCCAATTTGTTGTGGATATCTAATGGCCTTCATGACTGGATTTTACTTAGATCCCAAAGAAAATCCTGCTTAAATGACGGTCTGTGGAGCTCCCTGGAAGCAGGACTAGATTTCTGAAAATAAACTCCTAAAATCCCACTGTAAAGCTTCATAATTAATCAAAGCTGATAGAGTCTCAGTGAAAACTAACAACAATCTACTCTCAAAAATCAGGAGATTTTATGTATATGTATATGTATAGTTACAGTGGATTTAAAGAGTTTATTATCAGGCACCCATCTCTGGAAATCTTAGTGGAGTGGAAAAGACACAAAACCAGCCTGTGCCTGCTGGAAGCAAAGAAGCCAATGGTTTTCAGCCACGGAACAGCTGTAGGGTGAAAAACCTTGTGCTCTTGAGGTAAAACCAAACTCTATCTCATGGGCTCTGACCTGTAGGGTGGGGGCTGTGACTGAAGAAACACCAGATATGGTCTTTGGAGCTTCTGAGAAGAAGGGATGGAGCATCATGGACTGATGGAAGAGGTGTCATAATTTTTTTTTTTTCTCAGGGCTCAAGGGCTCTTTCCCTCTTGTGCAACCCCATGTGGAGTGGTGGAACTTGGGACAATTTCCATCACATGTCTCCAAAAATCCTCCTTCTTGTCTCCCACAGGGATGTCAAGGATGTGCCTCATCTGCAGCCACGTAAAGACCCTGGTCTGAGACAGAAAAGATCAGAAAAGCTGCCCATTCTTCTTCCAGGTCTTAAATGGAAGAAGAAAATCTGTCACTGGAGCTTCTTAGTCCATCAGTTCCCATTGCAGCTGCCTTTGTCTTCTTTAGCCTTTCTGGTGTGAGACAAAAATGGATGATGTGTGGTGGCTCCTCTCCTGCTGCTGACACAGAGAATTGCTTTTATTTACCGTCGTGGTTACATTGCCATATGTTGTGTTTTCACCACATGGCTCCGTGTAGTGATAGATATGTTTGCAACCTGAGGACTGGGTGTCTGTAAATGGACCTTTTTATTCCACGTTTGTGTATGGAAGTCTGATGTCTCCGTTCTTATTTTTCATCACCAAAGCAGAGCTGGTGCAATACTAGCAGAGCCAGCCTGGCTGCATAGGAAAATACAAAACAGACCTAGAAAATACGGGGGGAGTGAGACCTGCAGTTTCTAGAAGGAATAGAAAATTATTTGGTCCACAGAGTTCAGAGCACCTGAAGTTTTGTGCATTTTCTGGGGACAGTTTCAGGTCCTGTGCTTTGCATGGGGTGGACTGGTTAATTGTTGGCATCGTGCTCTTGAGTGCTGCTCTGTTGGCAGCAATTCTTCTGCCTTTCAGCAGGAGGAATCAGATGTAAATCAAGCTGTGAGTGCTTTTATCCCCTAAACTAAACATAGGGGATTAAATTAGCTGTACCCCGAAACTCCAAACGATTTGTACCTTTGCTTTGATTTTAGTATTTTAGTTGACATGACAGCTCATTCTTAAAGAGCTTAAATGAAGAATTTTTTGTCTCTCTAAATTTAACATTTCCTTGTTTAAAAAATTAATTAAACAGTGATCTCTTCCCCCAGCACTAAATCACACAAAGCTTAGAGGCTCAAGGAGAAAAACCTTACAGTTTGGAACTACTATGAAACCACTCTACAAATAAATCTGCACTTTAAACCAGGGGTATTTGCCACGGAGAAAATATTTTTGCTATCACAGAAAAGAATTTATTATTCTTAATGTATTCAAAACTTAAGATCTCCTAAGTTATATTAATAGCTTAAAAGTTAGAATATTTTTCCCTTTTAAGTGTTATTATGTTTTTATTTACCCTCTTATTATTGATGAGCTAATGGTCCTGCTCTTTCACTTCTTCTTTCTAGCTATGAACTTGTCTACTATAAAAAGTAGCCAGGTCTCTCACACGCTCAGCTGTCTCCAGGGGAGCTGAGCTCTCAGACCAAATTACCCTTCTATCACCACCAGAGTCATCCTCCTGTCTCCTGAGAATTGCAACAACAGCTCAGGAAATGACAGCCAGAGTTTCTGGGCCATGGATGAGAAATAATCTTGCTCCTGAGACGTGCTGCAGGGGTCACCACGCTGACTGCTGTGGGCTGTCACGGTCCTGGGGGGACACGAGGATCGGTCACTAACGGGGCCTGTGACCCACAGGGAATTTCTCCAGCCCCTGTTTCTGCTGTGGAGCTGCTCTGGGGTCTCCTGCAACCCTCTTCCATTGTGCTGTGCACTGGTGTCCTCCTTTGCTCAGTGGAGGGAAGGATATGACCTTTTTGAGATCCAAGGAGGGAACTCGCAAGGTAAAAACTCCACAAGTGAGTAATCAAAAATATAAACTTACTCCAATATAGATCAGATTCAAGAAAACCCCTTAAAAACAAGTTGAAAAAAAAAATCTCAATTTTACGTTATGTTTGCATACAAAATCCTGCGATCCCAAACACTTAACTTGGGAGGTGGTTTTTTTTCCACACAGATTTATCAATCTGAGCACAGATGTCTCAAAAGCACTTGGAAAAAAATCCTTAAGGACTAGACTGACATTACAGCATGTGGAATTTGGGAGTTAATGAAAGTTTACAAAACATTTTGAGATCCTGAGAGGTGTGCCACATCTAGCCAAAAGGTATTATTAGTGTGTCACATGGAGAGGAACGAAACACTCCTGTAAAATACAGAAGGCACAACAACAGGGAAAGAAAAGCAACAGATCATTGACAGCGCAACAAATATTGAATTTGTTGACAATAAAAAGGGGGGGGGGGAAGATTAGAAACACTTAAAAATGTCTAAATCATGAAAAGCTCTAAGTTATTGCTGGTAGCCTCTTTGAGAAGGAATGTTGCCAAACAATCCAGCAGCAGCGTAAATCATGCAGAGCACAACTCCTTGGGAAATGGCAGGTGCTCGCTCAGCTAACAAAAACACTGAATAAAAACACACCCCTGGCTGAACCTATTCGACTTTTTGAAGATTACAAAAGCAAGTGCCTGGCCCAGAATGTTAACTTGATAAGGAGTCTTTACGTGGTTTACCTGTCATATAAATAATGGATTGTTTCCCTTTACGTGGCTTTTTTTGGTTTATTAGCGGTTTCCATTAGACAACAGCTATATTCCCAGGGATCTGCAGGGATTTGCCTTCAATAAGAGCACAGCCTTCTTCTTTTTCCCTTTTAAATTAGATTTTGATCCTGGTTTACTTTCTTCTGGCAGCATGAAGGAGACAGGATCTATCCCTGTGGGAACAAACCTATCTCCCACGGGAAAATCACCTCACAGCACTCAGCTCTGCCCTGATTTAGCAACTCAGGCAGCAAATAAAGCTGCAAAGTCACCAGCCCCAAGCAAACTGCAAGTGATGGGAGCTGGGCAGGGTAGCTGCACAGTTGCCTGTACAGAATTGGTAAGATGAAGTATTTACAGACAAGCAATGACTTTCTGGTCATATTCCTTTTCCTGGTTTGTCCACACCTAAACACAGAAGATCTTCAGCAGCTCTGGAGCACATTGCCATTGTCCCTCCTGAAATCTGAGCTTCAATGAAATGTGAACATAGAAAAGACAAACTTCAGTTATTCCGTTAAAACAAGTCAATTGAATGGGAATTATTTTTAGTCAACAGCAAGGTGATATATTATGGTAAACCTGACAGAAGTGATCTCTGCAGACACTCAGAGTGGTATTTTCATTACTTATCCAATGCAGTTAAGAAATACTTGGGAAATTAATGTGTAAAGTAGCTAAACTGTGATACAAAGCACATGTTTAACAGGGTGATTATCTGGTACTTTCCTCAGGGTAATGTTTTTGCAATTTTTTCATCCAGATTCTGCTCACTGCCATTGCAGCAGGGACAGTAAACTTCCACTATAAAGCAGAGAATTTTAACTCTATTTAATAGGGTGTCTGTATTTTTTCCATAAACATTTCAGTGTGCCAAGTCAGTAAGAAACTTGGCAAGGCCTGTCTTAGTTGGGCTTTGCTTTATCTTAGTCATACATGGAATTCTGCAGTCCTTAACCAGGATAGAGCCTTAAACACCATCAAATGGAAGCTACATCACATCACTTTGCACCAAGTGAGAGTGCATCCCTCGACTTGACTTCAGGCACCTTTTACTCCTGTCCTTCTCTAATTAGAAACCAATTTACTTGAAGATCTAGTCCAGGTTACAGATTAGACTAATCCAGGTTACAATTAGAAGCCAATTTACTTGTAAACCTAGTCCAGGTTAGAAACCTTCACAGTAGTAATGAAAACAGAGTTATTTATTCACGCTGGTGCTGAAAAGCCACCTGGCTTTGCTCCTCAGCTTGCTGGGAGGGGAAGAGCCCTGTCCATCACCAGCTAGTGGGGACCACAGTCAGAGTCATTAGGCTCAAATGAGAGGTTCCACTGGAAATGAACAGAAATGCTGTTCTTTAAATCTTTAAATGCTGTTCTTTGTGTTAAATTAATGGCTGCAGCCACAGTTAAAAACCCTCCAGTTCCATGGCAGACAGGAACAGCCATCTCACGATGGGGAAAATGAAACCTTTGGCTGGGTGTCAAGGTTTTAAGTGCAAATCCACACTCACCCTTCATCGAGCTTGGTTGTGCCACCTCCTCCCAGCCTGGTGTCTCTGACCCCCTGTGCCTGGCTCTTGGTGGCCACGGGACGGAGGTTGGCCGGCTCGCTGTCCCGCTGGTGGCCACAGGACAGACACGAGTGGCCGCCCCCGAGTCTCTGCCGAGACTGTCGCGGGTGGCGGTGATTGCTGCGGCGTGGGCAGCACAGCAGAGGCACAGGGCGTGAGGAAACTGAGGCAAAGGAATAAGGGAGGGACACTTGTCTGAGTCCCCAAACGTTTAATGTCGAAGTCGGAGCAGAGCAAGTGACAAATCTGAACCTGAAGGGGCTACTTTTAAAGGGTAGAGGGAACACGGGGAGGACACAACCTTTGCCCAATAGGAGGGCTTTAGGGGAGGGGTGCAGGGTAAGGGCTCCCCAAAAGAAGCCAACAAGGGGAGGGAGCAAGCCCCACAACCCAATTCTGCCCTGAGGAAGGGATGAAAGACAGGGAACACTCCAGAACCAAAGGAGTGTGCTATCTTTGACAGACAGGGGTAAGACAAGGGAACAAGGGAGGTATACAGGTGGATTGATATGTGGATTGACATACATTTTGGCGGGGAAAACTGTGGTAAACAACTCAGGACTGAACCATTAGGGAAGCCAAATGGGGTACAGAGACTGAACCACTGCAAACTTATAACTGGGAATATTAAAACCTACTACAGAAGAACCAACTGTAAAATAACAGACTACCACAACCCCCAGCTGAAGCTTAGAGGGGAGCGATGTGCCTCCCCCAAGAATGACAATTTCCTTCCTCACCATGGTTTGGGTGGCCCATCTGCTGGGTCAGTTGTCCTCTGACAGATGGCTTTGACCTACAATTCACTGCACGTTGGAACAGATGTTGCAGCTGTGACTGGCAGTGGAACCAGAGATCTTCTTTGCTCAAACTAGGAAGACTGGAAGGTGAAGAGCACAGTCACGGACAGGATTTAGCGGGATTGGTTCAGCCACCTGATCCCACCATGAGAAGGTGTTAAATTTGGAGCAAAGGGATGCTGCTGTTTACATTGTGCTGTTGGATTGACCATGCTGGGTCAGGAGACGTGGCTTAATTCCATGATGGCCTTACCCCAGCTCCCAAGAAGTTCTGCTCCAGGGATGGTCACAGCAAACTGTTGTGCCATCTGGTCTGTCCAAGTCTCTTTGTTATTGAACTTTCCCATGAGCTCTTCATTCCTCCTTCCCAGAGGATGCCAAGTCAGCTTTATTTAGTAGCAGCTAAACTCAGACTAGTCCTGGTCAGTATGGAGGCAGGGAAGGCTGTGGAATTATGGAGGAAAGGTGAGGACTCTTCCTCTTAAGTGTTTATTTGGGCTCCCATCATATGAGTATATTGCAGCTGTTAATTCAACTTCCTTCACCACTCTGGTGTTGGAGGGAAATGCTAAAAATATGCCTGGTTTACAAAGACCTGAAACCAGTGAGATCCCTAAACCCTTAAATCTCACAGATTTCTACATGTTTTCAAAGTGGGATTCAGCTCTCTCATCCAAGGTGAAAGCAAGGGTCTTCTATGGCAGAAATGGAAAATACAGCAATAGTTTTCTGGCTGCTCTGATATTCAATGTGGGCCTCTGAAGCTTTAGCTTTAGGGCTTTTTTCCCACATGGATAAGACCTGGAAGAAGGATTGTGCCCTGGATTAACTCCACATTAAAAGTCTTCTCTCCTCCTGCTCAGAGACCCCCACTTCCCTCCCAGCTCCTCGTCCACCACCAGACCCATCTCCTGGAGAGACTGCAGACATCGCCTGCTTTAAAAAGCACCCCCATAAATCATTTAGAAACTTATTGCTAAGCTTATTATACGGCATTATAACAAATCAGAACTAATAGTGTTGCTTAATAATAAGATTTTTGTAACAAGATATTATGCCCATATATATCACCGTGACGAGTTAGGTGGCCACTGCAGATCAGGTGAGGATGATTGATCGACTTGCCTTTTTCCTCCTCTGATTATAAAGCCACGCAGCTTGGATCCAGAATATTAAAGTGCGCTATAAAATACATTATTAATATGTACAACAACCCTCTTTTTACAGCCTTATGCCAGTTTATTGCTACAGTACCCTCCTGAATGTGACATTAATAAAACTGGTGCAGTAACACAGACTCTAAATTGGTGGTTATTGGTAATGAGGGTGCGATTTAGTTAGCGAGGTTTGTTGGCAAAACTGAAGGCCCATTATTAGTCTGATGGCTGATTAATTAGTGATTATTCTCTATCTGTTTTGTGACCCAGCCCACTGTTTTTAGAGATAGTCTCACAAATATGCAATTTTTAAGCTAATAGCCAAAACAGAAGTAAAATAACAGTCTGCTGCCTAAGCAAAGAGTTTACATTCTAACACAAGCAGCAAGAATTCCTCATCCTCCCTCCCATTATCTGGTGCTGTAAAATGCCAGGGATCTTCAAATTCCTGACTCTATGAGAGAATCAAGGCTGGTATAAGAAAGATGCATTTTTTTGGACACTCTGAAGTTGTCAGATGTGTGGTTGAAGCTGCCTGAAGGGTCTGCTAACATGGGGAGAGTGGAGGATTTCACTTCCCCCCAGGAATGTCCTCTCCCTTTTTAATACCATTAGATCTGCACGCTGCTGCTTAAGGAAAAGAAGCCAGGGCAGATATTGTGGGGTTTTATGTGAAATTTTCATCCCATGCAAAATCTGTTTTGATAAATCAAAACAATATAGTTAATGCCTCAATGGCATTTACATTGCATTTATGAACAGGCTACATGATCTGCATCCTATTACATTTTTACCAAATATTTTCATCAGTGGTCCTCATCCACAGAAGCAGCAGCAGCACCAACAACTTCTACAGCATCTGGACATCTTCCCAAGTTATTCTGTTAAACCATAAACTGTTTTCCTAAGTTGCCAAAAGCTTTGCAGTTAATATATATATAAATATATATATATATATATATATATATATATTTAATGGGAAGGCCTGATCTTGTTAAGACTTCTATGAATAAAATAACAAAACAATATTAAACCTGAAAGCTTTTAAAATATTTTGAGTGCTTTGCCAGCAAAAAAAGGTACTACTGTTCTTTTCTTGATATCACTAGAGAGAGCATATCATCAAGGATATTTAGATGATCCTTCATCTGAGAAGGAGCCCTCCAAGAGGTATTAAATCCCTAATATTGCCCCTTCTCCCAGCTCTGGATCTGATGATTCCAGTCCCATCAAAAAAGATGAAGAGCTGATGACAAACACATAAAAATGGTATTTCCATGCTTATGTGTTCACTGCAGACAATTTTTAATGGAATTTTCTAACATTCCAGCTGAAGCTTGCCATTGTCTCTAAAGATATGATCAGGGTTGAGATGACTCTGAGGTTCACACTGTACATGGAGGAAAAAAACCTGGAAATCTCAGGGATACAATTTTTTTGAAGAGTGGTGACCATTTAAGGAAGTCAAGATCAAATAAGGCTCAATGAAAAATTGAGAGGGTTGTTTTAGTGGGTTGGACATGAAGATAGAAAGCCACAGACTGACTTCCTCCTGTGGTCAAGAGGGTGTTCCCTCATGTGATAATCAAAGGAGGACTTTTATGAAGCCAAACTCTACTCATTGCTCCTTCAAATTCACAACCCCTTCACCATAAGAGAAACAGCAAATATTGAGAATGATCATTTTGTCAGAAGTTTATCTTAACCATTCTTTTAAATCTTGTATTTTATCTATTCATCTGTTCATTTAATCATGGACTCTTTGTTAAGCTTTTCACATTTTGAAAAGTGAGATTAATGGAAACACATCAATTTTTCCTATTATTTCACATTGAAATTCAACTATTCTGTCTTGTAAGTGGTGGAGTTGGGGCTAAAGAACAGGCTGAGTTTGTCTTCATCAACATTTAGTGTTGCTCATATACCCTACATTGCATGTACACCCCAGGGTGAAGATAAACCTCCCCGGAATCTGTGTTTAAAAATGAATTCATTTACATTTAAACCCCTTCCACAAGGACCTGACAAATCCAGAGAGACAGAAGAGTCACAGCCCATTAACATCTTGTCAAAACACACTCACTCACTGGTGCTCAGATGTCCATGCTGTGTGACAGAGGCTTCTGGGCCCAAAAAATGAACAGCTGCCAGACTCTACTGCCTCTTTCAACCACTGCAAACCCCTTCGATTTTCTTTCCAAAGTCAGATAATTTCACATAACAACATCCTGTGTTGTTTTGTCTTCCAGCAAACCTCCTGGCTGGCAAACCCAGATCCTTCCTCCCCGTGCAGCCTTACCAAATTCATGGCATTGGGGTTGTAATTTTACACACGCCTGAGACTTGGAATTGCTCACACTGGGTTGGGAAATAATAGGAAGAGAAAAAAGCTTCCCTGGATTCAAAGCTTTCAGTCCCATGTGCTGAAGTGATACCACACAGAGGACAATTCAATCAGGAATTATTTTGGCATGCTAAAAATATCATCGCTTCTCTGTTCTGTAACTAAACCATTAACTTCTGCTCCCTGTGCAAAATGTGTGTCAGACAAATAGAGGAGGGAAGAGCCTCCAGCCCAGAGGGAAGGAAGAGGATGGCAAGGGTTAGGGAGAGCTGCATGTTTACTGACTTTCAGAGGGTTCCTGCGTTGGCTGCAGGCTCCGGGAAGGGTGTTACTGTGATTGCACGTCGCTGTCGGAGGCAGGAGTGCCTGTTTGCAGCTTTTCAGGCTGTTTTCTGAAGACTTAACAGTTGCTGACTTGTCAAAAAAGTCCGCGGTGCAGCCTCAAGGGGTTTTGAAATCTGAGATGAAAAAGACACGGAGGGGAGTTCAAAGTGATAAGACCCCAGCCCTGCTATCTTGCTATCAGGCAGAGGCACAGTGATGCACTCTGGGGGGAACTGACTGATCAACAAACCAAAGGACTGGGCTGGGGCTGATGCAGGTTGTTTTCAATCCTTTTTCATCTCCTTCAAAGTAATAGTTTCCCTTTTCCCGTTCCAACTCCTCGTATCACCCCTTGAAATAGAGTAGACAGGCATATGTCAGGAAGGAAGTAGGTGAAGCTCATCCAGAATTGGGTCATAGCATGGACCACTACAGAAAAAATGACAAACTCTTGTTCGGAGCAAATAAATAAATTTAAAATTGCTTCAAATAGGGAAAACTATGGAACTGGAGGATGGACAGGGCAGAGTGCCCTCACTGCTGAAGAGAAAAGGACCTTCATTTTACATCTCAGGAATTCTACTAGTTATCAATTAAGGAGCTGGTGATGGTGCAAAGTGCTCAGCTGTGAGGACTTTCTAACCAGAACAAAAGATTGAGTGCCCACAGCAACCCCTGAAAATGCCAGGGCACCACATCTGTGGAGCAGGATTTATGCAGGAAAGGCTCCATGTTCCAAAAATGCTCAGCTGTGAAGTGAGCACACACAGTGGAAGAAAAGAAGAACAAAAGGAGATTGGATTCAGCAAATCATCAAAGAATAGCAGAACTCCAAAGGGCAGCTCAGCATCCCCCAGAAAGGACCCCATTGCATTCAAAAAATACATCTCTGTGTCAGGGACTACAATGCAGTCTTTGGAGTAGCTGCAGACTGAGACATGAATAATGGAATAAAGAGAAAAAGTAGAAATGAAGCTTCAGGAAAGGAGTTGAAAATCCAAATTAGTCACTAAGCAGACTGCATCCTCCCTTGCCATAGTACACCACTCTTAGGGTGAACTGACTGAAGCCAACAGGGTGGTTGAGGAGTAAGGGGACTTGGAGGATGAAAAAGGAATTTAGAGTACAGCCTTTGTTTAAGAGAAATTATGATAGGATGAACTGAAGCAAATCCAAGAAGTTTAAGAGAGATGAACACTCATCCAGTGAGAAATGTGTCAGCAACCTTTTTGCATCCTAAGCTCACTTTTTTCCCCTGTGGTTTGGTGTATTTTCAACAAGGAATACAATAAAAATAATCAATAAACAGGAAACCCCAACAACTAATCAGGCTGATTTTTGGTGCTGCTTTGGTTCTTGATGTTTTTACACCACAACTGTGAATCCAGTTCTTGGTGAGCCCAGCAGTTTAAGATGACTGATACACATCTTTCAAATTAGCAAGGCTAACGTTTCAGAGGGTGACATTTCAGTTAGGTCAATCAAAGCTATTTTTATCATTCAAATTCTACCTGCAGACCCCCCTCCTCTGTTTCATGAGCTGGAGGAAGGAACAAAAGCGTGGGATTTGTCTTCCATACCTCCAGTCACAATGTTGTCAGACCCAGCTGAGCTGGTTGTCTAACCTACATTGTCGGTGGAAAGAGGAGACTACTTCTATAAGTGTGATTCATGCAATTTATCTAAAAATATCATTAGTATGAGATGAGTCCCGCCCTACAGATGACTACAAAGGGAGTCATGAGCCATGTGGGGACTGAGCTTTCAGGCAGCCAGCATTAGATGAGGTAAAGTTCACATCTAGAGTACAAAAACATGAAGAGTTTTGTTCCCCAGACCTTTGGCTCACAGAGTGGCAAAACTGGGTTTAAGGACTACAAAGGTTTCTGCAAGCCTTTGTCTAGAAAGCAGTTGTAAATCTTGGGATTGGATATCTTTCCATAAATTCTGACTCAGCTACTACCCTAAACCACTAAACCAAGCCTTCTACACTAAGCCAAGCCCATGGGGTACCAGCCATCCTCTCAGTCGTGCCCCACATCCTGCAGTATCAAGTTCTGCTGCAGGTGGATGTGCTAAAAAATGCTGTGATCCCAGTGAAACTTCCTGCCTGGTATGAAAATTTTCTGTCTAGCCTGTAGATAACAGAAATGCCTCAAAAGTTTGTTCAAGCTTTAAATTACTCTGTATTTTCATTTAAGAAAAAAAACATGAAGAGGAGAGTCCTGTGTTGCAAACCACCATGTTCTTGTGTTAGGAAAAAGATCCATAAAGGAGACCTAGGGGTTAATTTACATTGTGCTCTTATTTCCCACTGCTCAAAACGGCATTTTGACTACTGGATATGAAAGAAAACCCGTGCCTGTGGCTCCAATAAATTGGTTTGATCCTGGGTAGAAAATGCCAGGAAACATTATATCCAAAAGTCTCAGACAAAGCCACTTTAAGTGTTGCTCAGCATTGCTCATCTGTTGTTCAGGTGAATTTAAATTGTTTGGTAAAGGCTTATATTTTCCCAGCCCAGGAAGTGGGAACAGGAGCATTTCTTTCTAGCCCAGACAGGAAAAATCTTGCTCTCACTGTGGAGGTGCCACTGGGGCACACCTCTCCCCAGCTCACAAGGGCACTACACAGAGACTCATCCTGCTCCCTGGGAGGTTGTTTTGCCACCTGGGATTTCCTCAGCTCCCAGGAACATCTCAGGACCAGAAGAAAGGGCAGCAAGCTCTGGCTTTGCCTTCGCAGCACAAAGGGAAGTTGGCAAATGGCCCAGACAATCTGAATAAGAAACTAAAGTGGGAATCCCTCAGAGAGAGTTGAATATTCAATTTTTTTCTATATTCACACTGCTCCATATGCAAGAAGAGCAAGGTTGGAGGGAATGGGCTTCCATGAACTTATTTTTGTTGATCTTAAGTATCCTCCATCTCCCTAGTCAGGAATTATTTGCTGAAAAGATTTTAATAATTCTTCCTCTGCTATGAATAATTGCTTCTTTTATTGGGTACTTGTACATGTTTTAAATAGTCATAGGCTTTCTATGGGAAAATCTCAGGACAAGTTCCAGCTTGGAAAGGTCTCATGCTTGCTCAGAGTCAGACCAGAAAAGGTTCCATGCTCCCTTTCCTGGAGTGAACATTCACTCCCTTTCCCAGATGCTTTTATTCTGGCACAATGTGAGACTGAAGGGAAAGAACCAATCTTGATTTGCTTTTTATCATTTGTAAGATAAGCAAAATGCATCCTGTCTCACTGCGCTGCTGATGTATTCTATCACAAATGAATGTTTGACAACCATTTACCAAAAGAAATATGTATGTTTTCCCATTTTCCTGTGCGCTTGAACAGTTCAGAGTACCTGAAGTTTAATTAAGTAGTTATTGCTTTTAATGTGAATACCCCTGCCTCACAGCAGCAGTGTGATGACTCAGATCAGAAGCCAGGGAGAGGGGAAAACACTCATGAAAAATGAAAACCACTTCCCCCTTATCACTGAGCCACCATCCAATCTCGCTGCAGGCACTGCAATTTTTTGTTCCTTGTTTGCTTCTAAGGATAAATATAACATAGAGGGTGTTGGTTTTGTGAAATGCTAAGGATGTTTTTCTGTGTAGAAATGTATCTTGTGAGTGCCCAGTTGAACACACTCTTTAATAACCCCTTTTGGATCAGGTGTGACCTGCTGGACTTTACACCTGCTCTCTGGCTCATCTCACACGCTCTTCACTGGCTGACAACTGCATTGTTACCATCTTAATCCCCATGTTCCTACCTTCCTTTCCTCATGGGATACAAGGAAATCTTCCACATTACTTGCCAGTGTGGTGGCTGTGAAGGAGAGATGAAATTCCACAGAGGGCGGGGGTGTTTTCTGTTCATGTTGCATTTACAGGAGCATGTGTGGATGGGGGGAATGGCTTTAAACTGCAAGAGGGCAGGTTTAGATTTGATATCAGGAGGAAACTCTTTATTGTGAGGGTGGTGAGACATTGGAAGAGGTTGCTCAGAGAAGTTGTGGATGCCTCATCCTTGGAAGTGTTCAAGGCCAGGTTGGATGGAGCTCTGAGCAACCTGGTCTTGTGGAAGGTGTCCCTGCCCATGGCAGAGGGTGGAACTGGATGAGCTTTGAGGTCTCTGCCAACCCAGGGCATTCTAAGATTCCCTGAGCAGAAAGTACCCAAACCAGATATGCAGACTTCAGACCTTCATCCCTGACAAAAAACGGCTCCAGTAGATTGCAAGTGGCAGCTCACCTTAGGTCTTTAATGTTCCTCATTGTTCCAACAGGAGAGAAATGGGCTGGAAAACCTCTGCATCTCTGGCTCTTGAGCAAAGACCAGGGGACTTGGGCTGACCTATGACTGTACACAATATAATTAAGCAGACTTTTCAGGATTTCCTCTCCTTTCCATGCCACTCCCTCAAGGGAAAGAGCAGTGTCACTGCATCTCATCAAGGTCTTCACATGAGCAGAGTATTGTTTACGGCGACCGAGAGGGAAATAAGATCCTGGCAGCTGACTGCCATTCCCTTTCCATTCACAAGCAGCAGCAGTGCCCATGAAGACATCATTGTAAAGTCAGTTTTGATAATACATAATTCAGTGCCTTCAATTTGGCCCTCAAGGCAACTGTGGTATTTTATATAATGGCTTTACTCACGAGGGGGAAATTAATTGCATCTTCCTGGCTGGTTGCTCAGAGCTACAACTTCATGTGCATGAGACAGACTCCCCTTAGGAGTCCTGATTTTTGTCAGAACAATCTGAAATTGTCTCTGTGCCATTTATTACAACAACAACAATAACAACTGAGCAGCCTATATAAAATACAAATCGAGGTCCATTTAAAACCCATACGCTTTATTGCTGCTAGGAACAGCATGTTTTAATGAAAGTCAAGGAAGAATAGATGTCAGTGAAATTTGCCTGGTGTAATTTTGGGACACTTGGCTATGGGTAGGAAGTGCTCTGAGGAAAACAATTGTGGACATATTGCAAATGGATATCTTCTTACTTATTCATTCATGCTTTCATTTGGCCCTTGGGGCTTGCAGAGAAATTAAAATGGCAAAAACAGAACAGGATGACTCCAGTAACCCCTGCTGTCCAAGCTGTCATGTATCAATAAAGCCACTCACCTAACAATGGATTGTCCACATCAATGTTCCCTGCTGTCCACACAAAGAATCATTATCCAACCTGTCTGGAAAGTTCAGTGAGGTGAGCATCCATAGTCATGGGGATTTGAAGTGCAACGGAAAATGCAGAAAGTTTCCAGAAGTATGATTGCATATTTATTATAGCATCATCTCACATTGGAGGCCCTAGTTACAGACAGGCTCCCTTTGTGCTGGACAAACACAGACAGAGTAAAAATTCTCTTTGCTTCAGGCCTGTGACAAAGCTGTTGCAGCTGCCTGTTACTTCTTTGCAGAAGTTTTGGAGAGCTGTTGAACTGCCCAAAAATTGTCCCACTCATTTAACCCTGACCTGGGGTTTATGTGGAGGCTTCTCATGTCTAGCACTGATGGAGCCTGGTCCAATCCTTTCTACCACTCAAGGTACTACTAAATCTCAGTGATTTTGCAAAAAAAAATTCACCTCAGTGTTTCCCAGTGATTAATAAACCTCTAGACCCCTTGAGTAGCTGTAAATTCATCTCCCATCCTTTGATTTTCTCATCTCTGCAGTGCCATGTTAAACATCTCACATGTTTAAGTCAGTATTTCCTTAGGACATGTAAGGGACTGGTGCTACATCACGAAACACAAGAGTTTTTGGTATTTTAGAGGCAATTCATTGTGATAAAGTGTGTCTCTCTGCATTTCTGGCACAGATGCTCCAAATGTAAGTTGCATCAATCCAGGCACTGGAAACAGCTGGGCAAATCCAAAAGTTTCTGGCAGGAATTGAGTCTTTCAGGGCTTTCACAGAAGGAAAAGGAACAGAAGAGGCAGCCTAGAAAGGAAGAAAGCTCCGTTTCCTATGAAGTTCAGCAGTGGAAGTGCCTTCATGAAACATTCATGCTCACTTTGAATATTATATAAGAACTGTTAGGGAATGATTCATGCTGTGTGTCATTTACTCACCAAGTGCACAGATTGTTTATAAATATGTTATAGTCTATCTTTGGAAATATAAACGACTGTAATTAAAGACTCCTGTTTTTAAGCCTGGTGAAGTCAGTTAACTGTGGATAATGGTTACTGAATGCTGTTTTAAAATACCATCTGAAAGATCTTTACATATTCATGGGGTTGCTGCTTATACCTTGCTGTTGGGGACTGCAATTTGTTTTTCCAGATAGGGCGTTAGAGAAGGGATTTAGATCAAGGGTACAGCTGAAAATGCACACTAGCTGGAAATCTCCACTTCAATTTCTGTTGCTTACAGTGGACCAAATCCTCCATTGGTATAAACCTGCTTACTTAGCTCTCTATATTGAAGAACTCACCCTGACCTTCCTGTTCCCATTTGGCTTTTGCTATTTAGTTGTGCATTCCAACAAATGAGCCCTAATGTTAAAGACATGAAAAAGTGCTTTTCTTCAGCTTCTGTTTCCAGTTGCACCTAGATTTGACAATATTAGTTGTGAAAGTTGGGATCATCCAGGTATCTCTGCTTCAGACAGAGTTATTTTGAAAAGTCTAAACAAATTTACCAAGATTCCCTTCAGCAGAATGGAAAGAAAATTCACTGCTATTAATTTTTACCGAGTGTTTCTGTTGGAAATTGGATTTGAAAGGTGATAGAGGGAGAGAACTTATCTTAGCAGAAGGCTCCGAACTTTGAATATCATCTTCAGTGCACAAAGCCTGGACCAAACTCATCTTCCTGAAGGATACACAGGCAGGACCATGGATAAAAGAGTCACCATCTTCTTCTCACATCTCTCCCTCTGGATGATACTCAATGTTGTGCATTTCATGGGACTCCTTACTGTCATTCATGACAGTTCCCATGTCTTGGATCCAGTGGCAGAACAACAGGAGCACTAAAAATCTGTTTCAAGCCCTGATGGCCCAAATAAGAAGTGGTTAGAGTTACCTGCAGCAGGTTTACTTTGGACTCCCCTTTTTTTTTGGTTAATTTTGGTTCCTTAAAAAAAAAAAAAAAAAAAAAAGGAGAGGGAAGTGTGAGGAATGCTCAAGCTTAAGTCTGGCTTTGAAATAAAAAAATTGAACAGCAAAACAAGGTAAATGGCAAAACTGTGCTTGGCCTCTGATGCAAAATTTAAGTCAGGAGAGCAACTCTCCAGATTTAGGCCAGGACAAGTGGGAATGTAAAACCCATGCAGAAAAGGGGAGAGAGGACAAGTACTGCAAGGCCTGGCTGGTGAGAGGCACCAGTGGTGGGCAGGGAGGCACGTTTCAGCTTTTTGCCCTGAGCCCGAGCTGCAGCATTGAAAGAGGAGCTTGCAGGAGGAAATTAAGGAGGTCAGTAATACTTTCTGGCTTCCTCCCTGCCACGAGCCCAGCTACACTGGCAGCCACATCCAGGGGTGGAAATCCCTCAGAGGAACATCTCTGCATCCCTTTCCAACAGTCACAGTTTCCTGTGCTGGCCATCCCCTCTAGGCAGCTGAGGCCAAGGATGTGTGCACAATGGCAATCAGTCAAAGAGAAGAGATTGCAATTTAATTTCATTTCAACCTCTCACCCGAGCTGTTAACGCTTGGGAAAGGCTTTTAATAAAATGGGACAAGCGGTGATCTCATTTGCCGTAACTAACACTATCTTTACAGATGCACCATCTGATTCCAGGCACAGAAGAACAGAGGATTATTGGATTAATTCTAATCTCATAATTGATTCATTCTGGGTTTAGTCTGCTTGTAAAGCAAGATAAGATCTTAATATTGTGCATGCAGCACAACAACCACTTGCCTTTCAGAGCAGCCTCTAATTTCTGTGAGTGATTAGCTCATACCACATCCCCAGTTTGGCACAGACCCAAACTAGGGGGATATTTGGAGCAACATCCAGACTTCACAGCTGGCTCTTATCTAAAGAAGGGGCCTGGCTATTTTCATGGGCATTAAACTCTAGAGCTGGACACAAGTATGAATTTAATAATTTACAAAAAAAAATATGGAGAGATTGTCCCAATAGGGGTTACAACTGCATAGCTGATTTGACACAGGGAAAGGGGGAAAACAATGCAGTCAAAGACATGATGGGGAACAAAATACTTATATTCCATATCAATGCCAGGCCTGGAGTTAGACCATGGGAACAGACACAGACATGTTGATTGCTCTCAGGGTTAGGACCTGGACACGGTTAATGGTTATCTTGGTATTACTGATGACGTGGAAAATGTTTCTGGCTGCTCAGAGAAGCTTTGCTGTCAGTGTGTGCAGTCAGGGCATGGCCTCGGGGCATGTTGCTGTGAAGTGACTCCTGTCTCACTGTGCCACATCTACTATCCACCTGAGAACCTCTCATCTCACTAGCTCGACACATCTCAAGGGAAGGATGAGCAAGATCAGCTGTCAAAACCTATTCCTGTAAGACGTTTCAATCGGCCTGACATCCATAGCACTCATCTCTGTCTGTAGCCTCTTGTTCTGCTGTGTTTCCATTAAGATTTTAAGCCTTTAGAGAAAGGGAATACATATGTCAGTCTGTCTTTACAACACCCACCTAAAGCCTTTCTCAGAACTCAGATCTTTCCAGCCATGGGTTTCAGCCTCAGTGAGTGGAGAAGACTGAAGTTTGCTCAAGGCTAAGACCCAGGTAAGACATGCAGAGAGGAACAATGTCTGTGTATAGTGAGGCTTTTGGGCCTTATCTTGGCAGGCAGTAAAATCTCAAGTTTCCCCTACAGATGTGCTTGATGTCATTGGCAGTGCCTTGTACCTCATTCATGGAGTGACAAGTCCTGAATCCTCCAGTTTGTACAGACATGGGAACTGGCACAACCTTTTGCCTGGACCAGCAGTGACTTCCCTGCTGGGAATAAAAGTTGAGAACTTGTGTAGGTGGTGCTGGTAAGAGTGGGTGGCTGGTGAGATAATCAGATAAGGTAAAAACTCTCCTCTTGCTGATTCTTCAGCACATCTGATCATCCAGACTCACCACAGGCTGTCATTTACTCTGCCACACTCATGTTCTCTCAAGCTTGATGTCCAAATTCATGAACTCAACCTCATCCTGAACTTCTGCAGCAGATCCTTGATTGCTGTTGCTGTGGGAGGACATTCATGTAAACCAGTCAAGGGCTTTGCAGCAACAAGAGGCAGCAACTGCCATGGGAAATCTCAGTTTCAACAGGAGTCATAGAGAAACCCCCAAAAAGGACAAATAGTGCAAAAAAGTCTGAGAATAAAAGTAATACCAGGGTGACAACAATGCAGTTGTCATGTCTGCTGCCTGCTTCCAGGTCCTCTGCTCTGTCTCTCCAGAGCAGGGGTGATTTCTGACTGTTTTTTATGGATCCTATACCCAGAAATTAAGTGGAAACCACTCTCCAACATCCCAGCAGTAATCTCCTTCCTCCCAGTTTGCTGCAGAACCACACATCTGTGTATTTTGTGTGAAGATGTCTGGGCCTTGGAAAGATCAGGGACATGGAAGAAGACTGTGAAGAGCCTAAACCTGGGGGGAGGAGGAGGAAGAGAGTACACCCAAACCTTCACTAATGGTTTGTGCTGTTATTTCTCTCATGAGAAGAGCTTGGGAACTGGCCCTAGAGTCACCAGCCTGCCCAGGAGGCTGGGGGAAACAGAATAGTGAAGAGACAAAAGAAGGGGCTTTCTCTGACCCATAGCTCCTGAATCCTCACTGCAAACAGGATCATGATACCTGAGAGCATCCAGAGCCCCTTCTTCCATCTCTCATTCTTATGAAATGGTATCTTCCACCAAGCCCAACTGGGTTACACACATCCCTGTGAAGGAACCACTGTGCCTGAGGCTTCACGGGCTAAGATGACCCCAAATGTCTGCTGTGGAATAAAGAGAATTATTTCAAACCTCCATCCACTTCCTGGCTGTGCCTGCACCCTTCCTTTGTCTCCTCTTCATCTTTGCCTGCATCCCTCCAAGCTGAATTACCTTTCACAGAATGACAGATTCCCTAGGTTGGAAGAGACCTTCAAGATCATCGAGTCTAACCCTTTGCTCAGCTGTCACTGGCACCAAGTTTTTCACCCCCTGCTTTAATAAAATCACCCTGGCCCCTGCTCTCCTCCCTCAAATAGATTACTCCAGTATTTCAATTATTGTGCTGGTAATTAGAAATGTTGGTGAATGAGTAGCAGCTTCATTTAAAGAGAGGCCAGAGGAATATCTTCTCCCACAGACACATCCCCAAGCATTTTAATTGCTCCTGAAATGCTGCTCAAGGCCGGCAAGAGGACCATCAGTTGCTATGAGGTGGCTTTTGAAAAGATGGAGTGTGTCTTGCATGGGTGAGGACTGGGTGGCAGGAGGTTATTTGTGTCCTTTTTTTTTTTATATCCACAGAAAAAGGAGAAATAGAAAGGGAAAAGCTCTTCCCACACTCAACTTCTACACCATAAAAGTAACACCTGAATTCAAGCAATGAGCTTTTTAAGGGCTTCATTGTGGTTTTCACTTAATTTTTGACTGTAGGATTCATAAGCAGTAGTCAGGAAAGAATCTGGAAACTGGAGAGGAGTGTTTAGCATAAAATAAGTGGGGTTAGAAGGCAGACACAGTGTGCCTGTCTCGCAGTAAGCCTTATTGCCCGCTGCAACAACCACATCAAACCAGAGCACTCCCGTGGGCACTGCTGCTCCCCTGGGGATCATCCCTCTACCTGGACACTTCAGCTGGAAGTGGTGAAGGTTTTAGAGGCTTTGTCTTGTTAGAAACAGAATGTACATGAACCAGAGAGAGCTGCCAGCTTCCAAGGAATTTCAGTTTTCAGGGGATGATCAAAACCAGAAAGGAAGCCAATGAGGTCTTTTACAAAAAGATCTTTTGCTTTACTTTCAGTGTAACATTTCCCTAAAAGAGGTACTTATTGGACAATTGTGCTATAAACTTCAGAAGAATTGCAGGTGGAATGAAACATTACAATGCTATAAAAATTAATTGTTATTATTTGACTTTAATATTACTCCAGCTGTGATTTGCTGTAGCAAGCTTATGCAGGAGAGGTTGGCTGCAAATCACATCGATCCTTTTCACTGCTGAGAGTTCAGTGCAAAGTTTAAGTGGCATCTGCAGTGCTGATGTCCTGGACGAGAACAACCTAATTCTTCTTGACAATAGTCTCGTGCTGCTCTTGGTACTTTTGCAGCACAGCAATGCATCCTTAGTGCTGGGAAGAGCAATGGGGTTTGGTGTGTGTCCCTTTGTTCCTGCTCCAAGAGAGGAAGGATCTCATTAGACAGGAGCAAGGGAGGAAAAAAAATATCACCCGATTTTAATAGAGATATACATTTTGGCCTCTAAGAAGAGCCCAGTATTTTTCAGGCTGTCTCAGAGTGAATTCTTGGTCTCCGTGAAGCTGTAGGAGCATTGTCAGGGACTGCAGGACAGGTAACAATGTGAAACTGAGAGGTTCAACCTAAGAACCATAAGAGTTTGATACAACTGCATAGACATAATCCCACTGTGCTCCAGCAAGAGAAAATTAATCATTTGAACTTTTAAAGTGTTCATGGAAACAGATTCATCCCGGCCAGCATCCACACAGAATGGATCCATTAAAGACACTGCCTTCAAATGTCTGTAACTCTTTGCCCGGCCCCAGATATGTCCTTAACACATCTGCAAAGTTTTGTTGCTGATGTCCTTTGATCAGGACAACTTTTATGAGTGTTTCTCCATGGAGTCTGAACACCAGCCAAGTAGCAAACACTAAGCATGTGTGACTGCAACGTGCCTTGCCATTTAGATGATGCTACTCCCGACACAAAGGCAAGAGCAAAGATAGGGAATGTGTCCCAGATGGCAAATATTGGCAGAAACCTTGCAACTTGGACAAAGATTATTGTCTTTTTGTTACTACCCATGCAGTGAATATAAAGGCCGTGGGTACAATACTAAGCCTTGATGTTACATAAACTTCTGAACATGAGTAATTGAATACACAAATGCATCCTAATTAAGTTTGGGTTGTCTCGTGATTACCTACAGCTCTCAGCTAACGTCAGTCCCTTATGTTGGCTGTGTAGGTGCACATCAGATAAATAACAAAGCACAAGTGGTTTAGGGACAAGAGACATGATGCTGCATGAGGTCATGTAGGAAATCAGTGCTCAAGCTTTGAGAATTCCCACGTGGGTGGACTTGTTGGGAAGAGCTATTTCTGGGAGGGTTCATATGCACTAACAGGAAATAAGATCTCCGCCATAGAAGCTCCATCTGCCACTTTACATGCAACACACATGTGATTGTGTCCATCTGACCCAATGACTGGAGATGCTTCAAGGTCCCTGCAAATGTGTGGGGAGAAATGATTCAAAAGGTCCCCACTGCAAAATGAGTCACCAGCCAGGCTTGGTTTCTGTTGATGCCTTATGAAGGCTGCCCTAAAACCGAGGTTAGATGGAGTTAAAGAATAAAGCAGGGATTTATTAAGAGGATCTCCTCCATGGATCCACCTTGGGCAGCACCAGAGCCCAGCCAGGGCTGCACCCAAGATGAACCAAAATGGTCCCAAAATCCACGACCACTCCCAGGGGCTCTCACCCCTACAAGTTCTGGTCCATTGTTGGACCAGATTATTATTAACTCCATGTTGGAGTTAATATTATTAGCTTTTTAAATTATAGAGTCTATTATTATTAACTCCATATTGGAGTTAATTGTCCAATTCCAGCTTTAGCCCATGCAGTCCCATCCTTCTTGTTTTTCTCTCTCCAGCCCACGCTGTTTGTGCTCCTGGGCCTGAGATTTGGATCATTTGTCCTTGGTGCCCAGCTGGAGAAGGAATTGTTTTATCTCCCTGCTCTGTGAATAGAACTTACTATCCCCTTACATGAAACCCAGACCCATACACTAAAGCAGCACAGAATCTGAAAAATATAAAAGCTAAAACCTGAGGCATCACTGTTATAATTTCAAGGTAAGTTTGCATTTTCAGAGGCAAAGGTCAGGGGTTTAAGGGCAAATGGGTTCATTTGCAGGTTAGTCCAATCCCCCAGTGCAGTGAGGATGTTCCATTTCTGCCATGGATGATGCAGCTGGGTAGGAGGAAGGCAAATCCAAGGATTACCATGATGGCTTGACATCCAGATAACCATCTTCAAATCCCTTCACGATGGGGATGCCCTGAGAAATTCACTTAGTCTCACATCCAGAGAGTTATTCCTCATCCAGCTCCTCTAGAAACAACGTGGAGTGCATGTAGGGATGTTTCTGTCTTGTCAGCAAAGACTTGGATGTCTCTGTTGAGTGGAACTTTAGACTTTGGAAGATATGCTCATAATTTTTAAATGGCCAACTTTTATGTAAATTGAAGATAAGACATGAAAAAAAGGTGTTAGTGAACAGAGAGTGGCCAGGCAGAAGAATAATGGGAATTATTATGGGAACCATGGCACAGAGTAGTTCCTGAAACAGGACAAATCTCAGAATATCCAAAATGTTTTTAGGATTTCCTATCAAATGTCTTTACTTTGTTGAGGAGAAACCCTGTTTGTCTTTGAGTGACATAATTGATATGGTTTGGTGAGAACAATATAGCCAGGCCTCATCAGAAACAGCAATTTGAGTCTTGAAATTAAACATTTTCCTAATTTTTAACTGTTTTGGTGGGACCTCTCCCCAAAACTTTTCCACTCCTCAGTTACTGAAGCTGTCAAAAAAATATTGAATCATGAAAAAGTCGTGTAAGAGAAAGTCCATGTTTCTGCTTTTTACATCTCTTCATATAAACAGTTGTTGATATTTCTTCTATGGCACATCCTCCAGAGAAAGGAAAACAAAAGTTTTGTTTTGTATGAGAAGGAAACTTTAGAGTTCTTTTATTGTGATCAGTCTCTTTCTGTTCATGATTTTATTTACCCTTTTCTGAAGGCAGACTTCATGTGTGGGGTAGAAGACAGAATTATGGGGAGCATTTTGGGCTCTGTATTTAGTGATGCGAAACAAGTCGGCAGCTCTTGCCTAGCTGGGTAGTAACTGAAATCCTCTGATTCTTAGTGAAAAGGCTTTAGTGCATTGATCCAGTTTTCAGTGGACAAAAGTCATTACTTCTGAATTAAAGGCATCACAGCTGCTCTGTCTGCCAGTGGCCCAATACTGAGAGTTTCCCTTAAGTGACTGTGGAAACTGATTTGTCACTGCCACAGCTGGGTCAGAGCAACACTGAAATGTGGATCTCTGTAAGGTGAGCAGAGGGACTTGAAAGCCCCATTTAAAAAGCATATTCCAAGCACAGTTATGGACTCAGATATGAATCAGTTACTTTGCAGTCTCAGAGAAAAGCATTTGTCTGAGCAACACAGTGTTCTCATAGCTGTGGGGAGCTTCAAATCCTCAACTCAAGCCCATTTGATAAATGCTTTCTGTGGCAATAATAAGATTTCTCACCTCAGAAATACCATCGTCAGTTAATCCTCACACATGTAGATATTAGATCTTTTTCTCCCAATTGAATGTAAGCTTTATACGGAAGAAAAGCAAATTCATACCCACATGGCATCCAGCAAGAATCGCTGCATGAATTATTAAAAGCCAGCATTCAAACCCTTCCCTTTCTGGGAGTAAAGGGTTGCTAAGGTGTACATTCCTCATAAAACCCAATTTGAAGTTAAAGAAAAGCTTATATCCATTTCAGCACTTATCTGTCTACCTCTTCATTATCCATCTGGTTAGGACTCTTTCAGGCTTTTGAACTCAGGGTTAAATTCTAAACCCTCTAGAGATAATAGGGTTGAGCCATCAGAGGCAAAAGGATTAAAACTACATACTTAGTGATTTTCCTGTGAGTTTACACAGCTACTCAGAACCCAGCATGTAGTAATAGTTCAGCAAATTCAGAGATTCTAGGAATTAGCATTCCAATTTGTAAACAACAGAATAGACAAGCTGTTTCATTTGCCTTCACTTTTTGGACAAATTCTGCTAGGATGTGTGTAGAGGTGGTCATGCAGAACATACAGTTCCTCTCTCTTTGCCATGTCACTGATCATCTGCAGGATGAAGAGAAAGGGATGGGTATTTTGGGTGGTTGCAGCTATCCAGGTGTCTGCTGCCTGCTGTTGACTCTGCAGCAAGAAAACACCAGGGAATATTTGGCTACTTGAGTTGACATTTAACCCAAGAAAGAACCACAGATTTCATTGTAAGGCCACAGAAATCAGTGAAAAAGTTCACCTTCACTTTCTGGATTTTAGATAAGCTACAATTTTATTTATTTATTTATGTTGAATCCTCCTCCAGTCCAGGGCTGTGGTCTTTCACAATCCCAGGCAGCATATGCACTCAAAAATATTGCACACCTGAGTAAAAAATACCCCGGAGTCCTTTTCTTTTTGCCTTGAGTGGCATCGGGAACAACAACTTTGGGAGGTGTGTCATTGCTGCAGCTCTGTCTATGACCAAAGACCACATTGCTCCTGTGTTGAAGCTGTCATTTGTCAGGGATACCCAAGCAAGAAGGTCTGGCAGACACACACAGAGCTTTGCTTTGGAGGCAGAATGAATGAAAAATGAGCCATTGAGTGTCTGGCTGGTGGCAAGCAAACACACACCACTTCATCCTTTGCATTGGTGTCAAAACAGCATCTCAGCTGTGCCAAGAATGGCACATTCAGGTTCCAAATGGCAGAAAACCTCTGTTGGCCACACTGCAAGACAGGAGTGCAAGGTCTTGGAATCTTCAGAAATACCAATGTACACTCATGCACTGAGAATAGGTCTTACCCAAATTAGCTGGGGAAAACACCAATAAAAATTATATCCAGAGTTTTAAATTCATCTAGAGATGGAAGCCCACTCCCACTTCCCAGCCCTCTCCACCACATGCTGTGCTCCTACTTTTTTTAGTCTCCTACTTCCATTCTCACTCTTTCCTCAAATTAGGACCCTTTCTACCTACCAGCCCTCCTTATCCAAACATTTAGCCTTATTTTCCCTAAAAACAAGTCCCTGGAAGGACTGATGTCACCACAGAGCATGGATCTGACCCCGTTTACATACTTGAATCAGACCAACCTGCAGCCCTTGGCAAACTGTGGCCCATCTCCCCAGCACACAGAATAATTAATGGCAGTATTGCACTCTTCATTGCACTTCCCGGGATTCAGTTGGCATTCCAGAGCCTCTGTTATCAGACAATTACAATTTAATTGTCTCAGCACACACACTTTTATTTAAAAACCCTCTCTGATTACTGCATTTGCATGTTGTCTATAATTTGCTTTCAGAAAGGAAAAAAGACATCAAGAACAACATTCAATCTAAAGGCACATTTCTAAGACATTTATAGCAGGCTACTAAATGCCTAAAGAGGAGTTGAAATAACTAGTTTATTAGAACAGCTTAAATGGTAGAGGCTGTAAAAAAATGATTGAAACACTTTTTTTTTTAAACTAGATTATTTAAACAAGCTTTTCACAAAGGTAACATCCAGTTAATTTTTAATTATTTTCCATTGCATTGAAATGTACAAGAATACAAATTACCTTTTTTTCTTTTATTCTGCAGAAATGCCCCTGTGGGATATTTAGTGTAGCTGTGTCTACATTCTTGTCTGTGGATAAAGAAGACCTGGAGGGTTTTACATCTCCTACAGCTCGTTAGGGCCGGGATTCCACTGAATGCTTTTTATTCCCCAAGCGTTGTTCCTTCTCTGCTCTTCTGTAAGGAGACCTCGTGTTTTATCCCGAGGCGTACAGGAGTTCAGGGAAACCTACTGAGTGGAAGCAAATAATGTTCTAGCTCACCCCCAAAGGCAGTGTTACAGCAATTAGGAACTGACTCTATTGCTTATTTGAAATAAAAATGGTATTGAAACTTGCATGCATTTAACCATTTCTAGTCAAGGAGATTATTCCAGCACCTTACACCCACCTGCAATATGGGTGCAATATGAGCACTTGCTCATAACATCATCATTTTACAACTAGAGCAGCACTTCAGACTGCTATCAGTTGGACTTTTGAAAAGGCAACCTCCAGACCAAGTGAGATCAATAGGATTTAAAAATATACAAGGTAGGATTTGGTCAAAATGTTTCCAGGATGTGCAGTGAAAAAGCCCTGGGGGTTGCCTGTGAGGTTTCTGTTACCAATGCTTTTGGGTTTGTGCATTTGTTCCCCCTCTGTAAATCAATCCTTTGCCTCAGGGATATTATCATTCAGAGCTCGGCTGACCCTTGGGTTGTGAAGGGGTTGTTTTGTCAGCACTGCAAAATCAAGCTATGCTGTGGCAAGTTAAAAGAGATTGCAACTATTAGTTAGGATTTTCTGCAAATTGCTGGTTGTTCCATAGAGTTGCTCATGGATTCAGAAGATGCCTCCTCCCAGCACATGAAGGAAGATGAGCTGGTTGGTGACAGCGTGGGGCTGGGAATACAAGGGTAGGAGAAGTTTAATCATCTTTTCCCAAATTTGTTTTCACTAGCCAGAGGATTTTGTAGATAGGAGATGATAAATCCCTAGCAACACAAACCCCTGACAGATGGTGTTAAATGGTTTTGAGAATATTTCAAAATCTGCCCTACTTTTTATTCCCCAAATGTTGCTCCCTCTCTGCTTCTTTTTTTTTTTTTTTTTAATACAGAATTTTCCTACACTGTCTCCCACATTCTCATTTGTGTTATAATTTATGCTTCCTTATGCTCCAAACCGGAATCCAAATCACCAATTTAAACGGAGAAACAACCTGCTGAATTTTAAAGCCAATTCTTTTCCTCCTGTTGAGCTGAGTATCCAATCTGAGAGGAAGGAGAGTGTATCAGGCTGATCAGAATTTACTTCCCATTCTCCAGGAAGGATTGTCTGGGTAAAGCACATGTAAATCAAGGGAGAGCTTGCCACCAGTCCTATTCTACAGAGAAACCAGCAAATTCTCTGTTCACATGAACTTTGTTGAGTAAAAATTTTGTCTCTTTGGTTTACCAGGATGGGAATCCTGCGTGTAACTCCATGGAGCATTATAGGACTAGGAATGGCTCCTTAATGTGGTGCAAAGAAACAGAAAAATGTGAGGTTAAGAAACGTGGTAAGAATCAGCTTTTACAGTTTACTTTAAAAAGGTTGGTGTTTAGGAAGCCTCTGTGTCAGCCCCCTGAGAGGAACTTCATGGGCTCCAGCTTTCTCTGGGATCCAGATGCCACCTCCTTCCTGCAGACAGGGCCCAAAGTCCAATCTCTGAGACAACTGATGATGCATTGACAAAAAAACAACCTCCCAAAAACCCAAACCAAAGCAAAAAAACCCCCTGACACACACTCACGCAATGAAACACACACACACACAAAAAAACCCCCAAAGCAAACAGATAAGGTGCATCTTCTTTTGGTTGGTATGAAACATCAAATCAGGACAAATCTTTTTTCTACAGAAGGACGGTGTTGTCCATATCTTCATCAGTGCTCATAAGTGACCTCATCCTAAAGCAAAGGGAGATCAGAGACTAATTGCTGTCCTTCTGCTGAGGGCTCTGTTACCTTCTCCATGGAGATTTGTTCCAATTACTGCTCTAAGGGCAAACTACTTTTTCTAATCAGAACCTGCAAATGGAAAAGGCAAACCTCACCTTTTGTCCAACGCTTCACTGTATGCAAGTCAAGGGATTCTCGCAGCAGTAAATACAGTTTCAGGGGAAGAAATCCACAAATCAGAAGTTAAAATTGCACAGGACAAAGTAAATTTCCCATTCCACACCCCCAGACTTTTCTATTTTTGCCATCTCTGGTCACATGTTGATGTTGTATATATTTTACCAACTCATCAAATGATGCTGAGGGCCAGCACAACTCCCTAGCCTGGCAAAAAATGAACCTTCCCCTCCATCCCTCCTTCCAAAAAAAAACGGATAATGAACTGTTTTTCCATATAGTTCAACAAGCTAAGCAAGACCAGAGCGCTCTGATAAGCAACAGCTTCAATACAAAGGGGAGGCAGAGCAGGAAAGAAGACAGAAGATCTGGCAGCAGGAAAGAGGAAATGAGAAGAAAGTGTGTGACAGATGCTGCCTTTTCATGGCAGCTCAGATGTTCCTGTAGTCACATCCCAAATATGACCATGAAAAGCATTTTTTTGTTCCTGATTTTACTTTATGCTTGCCCCATTAAGTCTGGAACTGGGTTTGCTGCAACAGGGACCTTGGACTGAACACCTACCTTTCCCCATGGGTCTGGAAGAGACAAAGTTCACCAGTACTTTTGGCAGATTTCAGATTTTAAGGATGTCAAGACATCCTTAAGTCTAAAAGAACTGCCCTTCAGGACAAGAACACTGAATATTTATGGACGCCTGAAGAGAAAATGTAAGGAGCTCACAGCTGACAGCATTTTAACATGTTGCCTGAACTAGATTCCTGCCTATTTTCCAGCATGTGACTGGGAATGCTTGCTAATAGGCAGGAAAAAAATATGTAAACTTGTTTTCTATGTATGGATGATTGCTGTTGAGCAGCCAATTACAAGCTGCTGCCAGTGACCTTTTTCTGGGTAGACGAGCCCTTGCTCCAGACAGAGATGAATTTATGTCCCACTGGAGATACCTGCCCTATGGGCTGCACAGGGAGCCCGGGCTGGCTCTTGAAGGTGTACCTGTGGCCATACCTGTGGCCTTGAGGACTTTTAGTTCAGCTAAAATCCTGAAAAAAATCTGTCTGAATCCAAATCTCCCTGGAGACTGCCAGCTCACCCTGCCTGGCTGGTGGATGCCTATTCACATCCCCCTGACCAGCTCCTTTGTGCTGATGCCTCAGGTTTAGCTTTTATATTTTTCACATTCTGTACTGCTTTAGTGTGTAGTTCTGAGCTTCATATTATGGGATGGTGAGCTCTCTGCACAGAGCAGGGAGACAAAACAATTCCTGCTCCAGCTGGGCACCAAGGACAAATGATCCAAAGCTCAGGCCCAGGAGCACAAACAGCGTGGGCTGGAGAGAGAAAAACAAGCAGGATGGGAGTGCATGGGCTAAAGCTGGAATGGGACAATGAACTGCAAGGTGCAAATGGAGCAGAGCTGATCCCAGTGAGAGCCCCCGGGAGCGCTCGTGCATTTTGGGACCATTTTGGTTCCTCTTGGCTGCAGCCCTGGCTGGGCTCTGGTGCTGCCCAAGGTGGATCCATGGAGGAGATCCTTGGAATAAATCCCTGCTTTATTCTTTAGCTCTGCCCAGCCTCTGCTCCAGCTCAGCCTCCACAGGGTGTCAGTTCCCAAACATCTTCCATGACAGAATCCACCCAATCCTCAAAAGTTAACTGCAAGTACCCAGCCCCAAAGGCCTTCTGCTTTCAGCTGGGTGAAGGTTTATCCACCTGTGTAGCCCCAAAACCTTTCTCTGAGGTTTGCTCTCTGCTCTCTGCAGAGCAGTCACCCTTAGGATCTCCCCAGGATTCCTTTGCTCTCCTGGGTGTCGTTGTCTCTGGCAGTGCATCCTCCTGGAGGTAGAACTGCCATGGAGACCCAAAGCAGCTCAGTTTGGATGGAAATAAAGTTAAATAACTACTCAGGCAACACTAGAGAGCTCTAAGGGTGACCCCTGCATTACAGCAATTGTCACATCCAAAGGCCACAAGAACACCACGAGGAAGGAAGGTTCATGGAGGATGTGCTAGAAATGGATTTATCCTAATTTTGATGTACAGGACATTGTAGTGGATGTGAAATGAAGAAAAGGATCATGTTCAGAAACTGTGACATAAAGGGAAGCACTGTCTTGTAAGTTGTAAATAAATATGTTTGGATTCAATGATCTTAGAGGTATTTTGCAATTATTAATGATTATAGGATTTTTTATTAAAGCCAGTGAAAGCCTTTTCTGTAGCTTGCAAACACTTGCCTGGAACATCATTTGCAGAAAGTTTTCAAGTTGCGAAGTGCCAAATCTGCTTTTTCCTCCCTCTGAGGAAAGATCTTCCTTCCATTGGACAAATTTTGTGGAACAGAGAACAAAACAGACAAAGATGCAAACATCAGACTAGACCTAGATCTGGCCATTCTGAGATTCACTAATCAAGTGGCAACTCCTTGGCTTTTAAAATCTAAACAGTGAACAGAGAACCAAAAGCTGTAAAATCAAAGCAAATGGAAGGTTCTGGAGGGAGAAAGACATACTTCATACTCCCTAATTCTGAGGTGGGTTGTTACCAGAGAAGATTGCTTTCTGACCCAGTCCCTCTGGTGTTTTCTACAGGCAGAAATTTAGTTACCTAAAAACCCTTGCATTCCAGAAATAATTAAAAACATTCTGCATGAAATGAAATTGGAATACTCCAATAAAGCCACAGCAGAAATGGAACCACAGATATGTTTGGTTGGCAGTCAAAGGGTGGTTCAAACCTTCATTCAATCAGTGACATTTCAGAGCAGTCTTTGGTTGTATTGAAGAGGGAACTGGTTAATTTTATGGAAGATTTACATTTTCTGATATATATTTTCCTGCCATATTTTTTTCTATTACTATTTCCAAGCCTCAAATTGCTCTAATCAGCCTCATGTTGTGGTACAGAATCAGTCACCACTTAAAAGAAGATCCTCAGCACCCCCATTGCTCCCCCAAGGTTATTTTGTTCTTGGGCAGAGCTCAGAGATGGCTTGAGGCTAAAAAGTCTTGATAATAATGTTACATGTAAACTCATGCAAGTAATTACAGAAGGAGGTTATAGAAGGGATTTTCCAGGTCACCTTTCCACTGCAAAGACCTTTGGGACACCATGAGAAGGTGATTTCATCTCTGCCTTGCTCTTTCTGCAGAGCACCCCATGCAGCCCAGGTGCTCAGCTGGGTGAGGCATCACTGGTTTGGGCTCTCTGATCTCCAGGAGCAGCTGCCAGGTACAGGAGAGGGATTATTTCGATGTGAAAAGCTGATGAAGCCTAAAAATGTCACTGCCCTACCAGACAGCTGTGAGAAAGCAAAGTGTGAGGATGTATGAGAGGAGGCAGGAAAGAAAAAAACCTGTTTACAAGAGCTTGGTGAGTCACATCATCTCAATAACTCAGAGATAGACGTAGTTATGCAAATGTCAGGCATCATGTTTGAACAAAAGGTTACTCACTCACGTAACCTGAAGCTTTTACTGCTAATGAAGCATTAACTTCCATCTCAATATGGGACCATGAGGAATTTAGGACTTTTTATAGCTCAAGTCATGAATGATTGAGTGATATAAAAATAACAATATCCTGTATCTCGCTCATCTGAGACAGAGGCTTTAGTTTCTTCTTTTCTTTCTACCTGGAGTTTCTAATTGACAGGAAAACTTAAATCTTGATTTTTGTTTGTCACTTTACATTGTGGGATGAGGCAGCTAGAGAACAGTGACAGCATGAGATGCAGGTTGTGCAAAATGCTGCCAAGCCTGTCTTACACCAGTGAGGAAGTTGGGACACGGGCAATTATAGACCTGTTTTAGGCTCAGAAAAGATTTTGTTTTCTAAATGACTTAATTAAAAATGTAGAATAGAATAGAATAGAATAGAATAGAATAGAATATTTGGAAGAGTCAAGAGTCCTACATCAATCAGCTAGTCCAAATGTCTGACTGCTTTAGGGCTGGCCAAAGGATAAATCATGTTATTAAGGGTATTTTCCAAATCATTCCTTAACACTGACAGGCCTGGGATGTTGAGTACAGGCTCTAGGGAGCCTTTTCCAATTTTTGACCACACTCTCAGTGAGGAAATGCTTCCTCATGTCCACTTTAAATCTTCCCTGGCACAGTTTTGAACCATTCCCACATGTCAACACTGGATACCAGGGCAAAGGCATCAGCATTTCCCTCTCCTGTTGAGTCTCTGCCAACCAGCACCTCAGATCCCTTCCTGCAGGGCTTCTCTCTTGCCACTCCTTCCTCAGTTTACATTTGTGCCTGGTATTTCTCCATCCCAAGTGCAGAATCCTGCATTTTGACTTGTACATGGAATAGAGGCAGTTGTTTTCCAGGAAGGCTTCACCTGCAAGTCATTACTTCAGTCCAGAACGTGGTCCAGGGGACTGCCCTTTGTGGTCTGAAGCTTTTATGCAAAATCAAATTAAGCATAGCAATTTGCAGAACTTGTCAGTTCTAATGAGCCTGAACCACGGGGAATTTTAGAGTTCACAGAGGTCTGTGGCTGCTCAGAGGTTTGGGAGCCACTGGCACAGGGAATGCACTCACTTCATCCAATGGCAATCAGTGAGGAGGTGCTGATTTGGAAAGGTTTGTTTGTTTGTTTTTGTCACATTTGAAAATAAGAAATAAATAACAGAAGCTGTCTTTACATTCATGACTTTTAGGTGACTGAGCCTCACTGCAGGCTCCAAAACCTTCCTACCCCTGCAGGGGCATGTAGACAAATCTTCCTGGTCACCTTGTGCAAATAAAAGAGATCAAATCCTAACCCAACACCCCTCCCCAGCATGGCATCACTGCTTGATGAGAACTCATATTGCTGAGATATAGAGTTTGCAGGGAAAATACATCTTCTTTAGCACCTTTGCACTGAAGGTGATGTGTTGGCAGAAGGGAAAATGAAGAGGTAGCTTTAAAGGCAAGATATTAAACAGAAACAGTTTTGAGGGGGTAATGATGGAAGGAGAAGGGGGGAAAATGAGTTAGATCTTAGCAGGAGCTACCTGGGTCAGGAGGTTAATGAGATTTTGGGTAAGGCAAGAGGTCTACACACAAATATATCTGTGTCAGAGACTTGGCTGTCAACCTGCTCAGCCCACTGGGCTCACCAAATGTGCTCTGAGCTTGCAGCTTCACACCAGCCTAACTCAGTCTGATAATTGGTGCAAGTTGTTCCACTCCTTTCCCTCCTCCAGCTGCCCATTCCTATCCATTCCTTTTGTGCCAGACCCAGATTTCACCAGGTTCTGCTCCTTTGAGGGAGTGTATGAGTGCAGGAGTAAATCTAGTATCATCTTAAAAAAAAAAGATTTTTTTAAAAAAGGGAATTGTTTTTGGAGTGTGAGAATTGTTTTTGGAGCACGAGGTTGCCATGTAGTCATCCTAGACTGGTATAAACTCATGCTGAAGCTCAAAAGGTTGCATGACAGCATGACCCTCCAATTCCCAGCCCTGCCCACTCCCTTAGGTGGATACTTCTGCTCCACTAAGCACATAAATTTAAACTTGGAGGTAAATTGGGATTTGTCTGACCATCCATGCTCCTTATTTGTTAGCACATTCCATGGTGGTTTCTTAGCAAGAGCCTCAGTTTTAGCAACAGTTTGTAAGTGAAGAAATCTTGAACTTCATTTGGAGAAGGAGACAAATTTAATTCTGTTGCCGAGACAGAAATATTCATTTAGACAGAGGTGGCTTAAAAGAGAAATCTCTCAATTTAAAGGTCACTCTCACACACATAATGTTAGAAAACTTGCACAGGCAAAAGGGAAACTGCCTACATTACAGTGATGGTTTCCAGGTTCTTTAGAATTTGCACAGAAACCGTCAGAGTTTCTGCAGGAGGTCAATTAAGAGGGACAAAGAAGCAGCCACGTTACACATTTTAAAGAGTCAAACCCCAACAAGAGTCAGCAGTTCAGCAGATTTTCTTTAAAGTCAACATAAGAAAGACCTAATTTGAGCAACACAGAATCAAGAAAGCTTTTGCAGGATGTTTTATTGCATGCTGGTGGGATAGCACAGACAACAGGGTGAGGACTGCAGGTTTGGGGAAGATCCAGGGTGACAACAAAGGACAAAGCTGAAGGCATCTTCTTCAGAGAGATGAAATGTGGGGGTTATTTCCACCTCTGTCCATAGAAAACTACCCCCAACCTTTAGGTCTTTTAGGACACAGGGACCAACTTCTCAGCACTGGGAGTCTTTGGCCAACTTTTTATTGGAATGACTGTTTTTTCTTAATCTGGGTGATAGCATGAATCTGTGACACAGGGAGCAGGGAGAGGCACATCAGTGCCTCTACAAGACATCCATTCTCCCTACCAGAGAGGAAATTCTCCAGGCTTTGGAAATAATTTGTTCTTATGCCAAACTAAAGGGAGACTGGGTGATTTGTTTAGACAAATGCCCAGATTAGATGGATTAGTTTAAAGTTAATTACAAAATTAGGTGGGTCCCAGCCCTAGGAGTTCAGATATTCTGAGTGGAAGCACTTTTGCAGTGTCTAGTCAGGGAAACAGGACTGGAATGCTGAGGTGATGACAGCACAGTGAGTTCTGGGTCAGGAATGGGGTTTCCATGGTGCACTAACAAAAACAGTAATTTGAACAGGAGATAAGTGCCATAAAGCCTTCAAAAAAAAGTCATCTTCAGAGCCTGAATGAGCCTAAAAGCTTAAAACCTGCTCTCATCAGGATTTTTTCCTTAAGGTGAATCACTGTGATCCTCTTCAAATCCATGAGAAGTCAAATGTTTTCTTTAGTAGCCGATAGAAAGGCATTAGAGTCTGGCTGGTCTTTAGTAGCAATGATGACAGTCACTTAAAAGAAATATTTAGCATTTGGTAAAGACTACAGATGGTCTTTATCTTAGCTAATAGCTAAAACTTGCAAATATTCAAGCAGAGAAAGACCCAAGCTGGTAATTTCTGACTCCTACTGCCTGAAGTCCAGAGCCTTACTCTGAGTAAAGGCAGTTGGAGACTTCCCTCAGATTTTCTGTATCTCATTAAAAATTTTTGAAATAGAGGTGGAGAGTTTGCTTAGATCCTCCTTCACATCACCTTTGTGCCAAGGTAAGATCTTTAAAAGTAATGGAGTTCCTCCTCATTACTTCTAAGAAGCTGAGTGATTTTATTCATTTTAACCTTTTGCTGGGTGTTAGGAAGTGCCATTTCTCAGGGTCTGACCTTTATCTTGATGAGAGTTATGAAATTTATAGTAAATACATTTTTACGGTAAATAATTTTTAAATACCTCTTTATTATATAATTAGAGCCAGGCTGTGTAACAGCAGCCCTGTGAAATTTTGTCTGTGGTGTCCACTGAGTAATATTCCATGTTTACTTCTCCAGACTGTTCGTGATGCAGACTGAGGCAAGGAAAAACAAGTATTTTGTGCTGTATTACTACACAAGACACAGATCTATCAAAGGTGCCACTCAAACCATGAGATCTCTATTGGAGATTCTGGCTGCTGGCCACCAAAACCACCTGCTAAGTACCTGAGCACCTGGCACTGAGTGTCTGGAGTGGCATCCAGGAAAACATAAATAATAAACTTGGAAGCAAGCAAGCTTTGAAAGTCAGCCTTGAGGCTGTCACATCCCAGACACCACAAGAATCTCTGATGCAAAAACGAAGACCCTGAGTGGGAGGGAAGGCAAGGAGTCCATTCTGCTCTTCAGGCAGATGCTCAGGCTGAGGAGCACAAAAATAACACTGGGAGTGTCTCTCTCAGTGCCACTTGGAGAGGGCAAGCAGCAGTGCTGCTTCCTGAGAAGAGCTGAGTGCCAGGTGTGAACTTGTAACTTATACATACTAAAAATTATCCTCATCAAGGCTGTTCTGATTTTTTTTTTTCTTTTAAAATCTTCTCCTGTGCTTTGTCATTGGTAAGAAAGTCTAAGAAATGGCCAGAAGTGAGCACAGTGAGCCTTTAGGGTCTTCTGCCTTGCTCCAGTCAAGTGATTCTGATGAGGCCACGTCATAAGAAATTACTTATTTTGAATTATGGCTTAGGAGATTTTGCCAGCTGATTTATCCTGAGGTCTGATAGGAAGATGGGAGCTGGGAGGTCTCCATCATTTGTGCTTTACCTTGAGTTGAACCCTCAAAACACCACGAGACTGGTAGAGGTGAAAAACCAAGGTATTCTACAATGGATTTCACCTGGGAGTGTCTTTTCTGCACAATGATGACTTGTTCAAGCGTCCTGCTGGTACCAAACTAATCTTTCTTGTACTTTCTACCCTACAAAGAGAAAGAATTTAGGGTTCATTGTCTCTGCAGTACAGAGAAAATAGAGCTGAACCGTTGTGAGAACAGTTTGACTCTATGACCCAAAAACCACTGACATAACTTTTTAGCCACTTAATTGGAAACCTAATTCAAATTTTGGGCTGAGTTTTGCCCTGTTTATATTGGAGATGTAGTAAGAGGGCCAGGAAAGCAGTGAAATTTCCCCAGTGATGATTCTTCAGAGTGCACAGGGGTGGCCTACCTACCTACCTGTAGGTATGCTTTTATAAAGCATCCTTTTATAAAAGGATGCTTTTATGTATTGGACGATATTAATCATGGATCTGATCAAACTCTGTGCAAAACCTCCGGTCTGAAGTGGGAAACCCCTCCCAGTGAGCAGTGCTCAGTTCATGCTTCATCAGGAATTTTAACACACCCTCCCTGCTACATTTCCTTATCCCCACAAAGAATCCAGCTGGAGCATGTGCAGCCAGAATTACCCAGAAGGGCACATTTCACACTGAGGGTTTTAAAAGGAATTCCAAACTGTGAGCTGATGCCTCCCGACAGGGGGGAAATTGTCATGCACAGAGGTCCCTCCCTGGCTCTAAATCATCCTGCTGGGATGCAGGGATCCAGCCACAAATCCTGTTAGCTCGGGAGAAATCAATGCCTAATGTTTCTATACCTTCAAATTGTACACTGCTATGCAGAGCCATGAAATTGTTTGTAAGTGTATTTAGTTGTACATATAATTACACAGATGCATGTAATATATGCACTAATGTATGTCACACAGGGTCATTAAATCATTGATATTTTACACTTGTAGAAATACATATCTGTCTAGGATATAGATATTTCTCCCTCTTTTTATATATATGTAAGTATATTTATATAGCATATAAATATATACTACATATGTTATAGATAAAACCATATTAAATATATACTATATCTATTTTATATCTTACATGTCCATATAAATATATATATATAATGTGATACATCTCTATTGTATATATCTATAATACATATGATCTATAGGCAATCTTGTAGAAATTAGCTTCACTCTTCTGCTTCATAATTTGATGCTGTTGAATTTCTCAGGTTTGGTTTTGTTTTTTGTGTTTTTGGTTTTTTTTTTCCCCTTTTTTTTTTTTTCATGAAGGAGTCTATGGAGAAATTTGAGATCCTTTTGCAGCTGCCCAGACTTAAGTTTTGTATTCTTATGGAGTAGGAAAGTCTGCCAACCCAGGCAGCTTCCCACTAGAAGCACCAGGGAATGGGAATTTTTAATAATTGGGTGCAAAACCAACGGATTTTTGCAATGGATGTTTCTCTGGGTCTTGGTTTATCATTTCTCAGCCATCCCAATTAAAGATCTTGTCAGCACAAATGATTTGTATTGAGCTGATGTCAGTGGAGAAGGATCTCTGCAGCTGAATTCAGCAGGGAAGGATGCACAATCCTGATGCAATTCCCTCCTCCTGAAGCCACACGGTGTGGAGACTTTTCTAAAAGAATTGCTAACAAGATTCTTTTTCCTTTAGAAAGTTTTTCTGCTGTATAAATAAGAACAGTTGCTTGTTCCTGGTGCTCCCCAGGGTAAGGCTGACACAAAAAGGTTCTGCAAATCTTAACTACAGTTGTGGCATATCCACCTGATGTCACAGTGCCAGAAAACACACCAAAGAGTTTCCTCCTGCTTGAAAACTTCTGTTGACACAGGCTTCTCTCTCAAGAGCCTCTTCTGACACCACACCAGTGGTAGCTGCACTACACAAGCATTAAGGCTCAGAATCCTTCTGAAATACTTACCCAAACCTAAACTAGCTAAGCCATTAGTCTCCAAGCAAAATCCTCTTCAGCTCAGACAGGTGAGACTTAACGTTTTTTATATGCTTCTAAAGTTAAACCCAATTAAACTCAAAGAATTGACAGCACTTCTTTTTGACATCAATTTTCTCATGTAGAAAAGCCCGGAGATATCTGTTCTCTGTGACTGGAGTGCAGGAAAGAATGTTAAAGTAGCAGAAAATATTTGAATTTCTGTTGAAGTTTCTAAACCTCACAAGTGTTACCTTAATCTGTAATCATTTCACTGTCCTTGTGCATTCAATTTTGATGTATCAAAACGAATGCCTCTGATTTATCCTTTTAACCTGTGAGTTTTACTCTGTGATACATAAGTTTATTCTGGTCTGTTAACTGTATAAAAAAGGTTTATGAAAGGTTATTAGGAAGATCAATGTTATATTTAATTGACCAGAATTTGGTCTAGATGGGATTCTTCCAGTAGGAAAATATCAGGAGCCTATAAATAATGAAAATTAAAGAGATAAAATCTCTACAGATTAGGCAAAAGACCCAGCTTGTGTTTTCTGCAATTCCATCCTTAGCAACATATCACTTCATAAAATCTCCTATTTATATCCATGTGCAAGAAAGAAAAAAGCAAATTTTAGTGACCACAAGGATCTGCTGTGATCCAGAATACAGTGAAGTAAACAGAATTTTCTTCCACAAAGGCAAACAGAGCTGATGGTGGGAGCAGAGGAAGTTGTGTGGAGTTGAGCATTTAATAAGCTTTGGATAAGATGATTTCACAGGTCCTTCTCAAGAGCAGTGCCCAGGTTCCTGAGGAGCAATCCTGGGATTTAACCTCAGACACCTGCAGGTTATAAAGATCATAACTCTGCTCAGGCTTCTGGAGGTCCCTTCAGTCCTTCAGGACTAATAATTCTGAATGTGCTGAAATTAGTAATTTTCACTGTTTTGATCATTCTCTGGCTGCTGGGTGTAGCTTCATTCCTTTTTCACACAGCACTTCCAATACATCACTTCCCTCATTTATTTATTTAATTATTTATTTTTGTCTGACCCTCTCTAAAACACCAAGAAGATATGTTCTGCTAATTGCTTGTGGATTATTTAATTGCTATTTAATATCAGAGCAATGCTGTCCTCCTCCTGTTCCTGAACACGTTGGATCACATGCTCAACCTGTTTCTATGTTCTGCTGTTTTGAATAATCCTTCAGGTTGGAAATAGGGGTAGTAACCAGAGTAACTGTAGTAACTACACTGCTCTGATGTAGCACAGAAGTGTCTGAAGAATCTTCTGTAGAAAGAAACAAAAAAGAAAATAAAGGGGATAATAACTGCCTTTGGGTTTGGCAGCTAGTAATCTTCAACAGTTTATTTTTAAAAAATTAAAAGAAGTTAAACTGCATCACAAATATTTGGAAGACAAGCCTGTGAGTTTATCATGCACATGCTGGAAGTTCATGGATAGAGGTGCTCACAGGAAGGTCTGTCTGCAGGCTCAGTAAAACCAGTTTAGGAGAAAGCAGAAAACCACCAGTATTGGCATTATCTAATATTTTCTTTATAGGTCATGATGATTCTTTATTGTGGTGAAAATCAAGAAGTGATGCTGCTTGGTGTAGTAGAAAATGAGTATAGAGGGAGCAAACTTTTCACATCAAGAAATACATAGAAAGAAGAGAAACAGCAAACCAAAAAATTGAAAATATGAGATCCTGCAGAGATGTTAAACGCAGTTTTTATTTTACAGAGATTTATTATGCAGTTTAAGTTAATACAGCTTTTCCTACAACTCAAAAGATACCATAAATACTTACAATGGCTTCCTGAACCACCCTGTCCAGGTGCAGTTTCTTTTCAGGGATTCCAATTCACCTGACTGAACCTCTTGACTTCAAAGTGGAATATATAAGTACTCAGCAAAAAAACATCTCCAATATTTAGCACTGAAATGGGAAAAAAATTAGACTGACCATTATGGCAAACCCAGGAAACCTCCAGTTCTTTTAAATTCCATCCTCATCTCAGGCTGGGAGTTATTACCCATGACATGTGTCATTATGTCGCATGAGGTTGCCTAGAGTTTTTTTGACACTCAAATAATTAGTTATCTGCTATTCCCAGCTATTTATAGTCACTGTAAATGCCTGTTTTATTGGGTATGTGTGCTCTTTGAATGGTGCACGAGCAGCTGCTTCAGATGCTCAGCATTTTATGTCTTTATATCATACTAAGATCACTGTCTCACATGTCACACAAAGCCAGTGAGCGATAAGAGGCTGGAGCAGAATGAGATTAACTCATGAAAAAACAGATTTCCCAGGGATGTGGATGGTGTTTCCGTGATGTCACCTGATGGCAAACATGGTCAGTGGGGTGAGGAGGAATCCCAGCTCTCCCTTGGGTTTCTCAGCAATATTTCATAAACAAAATCCATTCCCCCCCCCACCCCGAAAAGTATTTTCAAGATGCTATGCCAAGGCTGAGCAGTGCTCAAGGAAGATGTGGGTTTTGCTGAAGGGATAAATTGATTGGAGAGATAAGAAAGGATGCTGCCAGGAGAAAAGACTGCATCTCTGTCAGCTTTAATTTACACTGCCCTTGCTGGACTTGGTCATTCCTTTGAAAATGCTTCTTAACTCTAGCAAATAAAACAAGCATGGCTGATGCTTCAGGGAAGCACAGTGACACCTGAACTCTCTTGTTCTGAACCCAGAATGGGCCAAGCTCTTCTGTGCTGTATCCACACCCTCCTTGGTGTGATGTGAGACCTGGTGCAGGAACAAGTCAGAGCTAAAACACCCAAACAATTACTTGATCTGGCCTGAGTAATCTCCTGGACATTTTTAGTTCACTATCAAATGTAGCCTGAGAGACACAGCACTGGAAGGTGATGGGTGCTGACCTACAAGTTGCAATCCTTCTCATACCCTTCTCTTAGGACATAAATCGATGTGTTTGTCACCTCCCTTTTCCTACTGCATTTTCTGTGCAAGCCCCAAAGTCCAGCTGAGGTCTTTCCTTTGCCCTCTGCAGCTGCAAAAGAAACAGTTTATTCTCACCAATGGTGAGAAAGTCTTTGGCATTATTCCCTACAGCAGCAGGGTTGTGTATCCTGGAAAAACAAAGAAGAGCTAAGTGGCTTTGCTGAGCTCTATTTAAAATAATAAGTCTGGCCACAAAAGTTAAAGAGTGATTGCACAGCACCTCCCTTCTTCCCAAACATTGCTGCTGCCCCTGGTCCAGTTCCAACAGGGATGGCTGAGTGCCAGGAACATCAAAAATGCATATTAGCGTTGTTTTATAATGAGATTTTTCCTTCATAATAAATTTGCAGGATATTCCACAGCGTTTGTCCAAAATGTGATCCCTCAGATCCATGTGGGAAACTGAACTGAAGGCAGCCCATTCCACCCTGCCTTGTGGCCCTAATTAAACAAAAAAATCACTGCATATGACCACATTTTTGCATACTGTTATTATGGATGCAGATCACCTGGTGCAATGTGGAAGCTATTTATTATCCCCAAGGCCAGAAGTGGGATCAGATCCTCTCCAATCCCACCCCATCTGTATGATCAGGAGAGGAGCAGTGCTGTAAAACCTTAAACTGCAGCTGCAAGCCAGCAGTGGAAGCAGACAGAGCTGCCATTCCCTGAAGAGGAGAACTGACAGAAGTTGCATTTTAATACCTGATTTTACACCACTGCTCCTTGTTTAATCAGATCAACACAGATCGGACTGATCATACTGGGAAAGGAAAAAAAAAAAAAACCCAACCAGCCCAGAACAACCACTTTTGTTGAAAAACATCAGAGTGTTTGGCAGATTATATAATGTTGCAGTAAGTAACTGCATAGCTTAATTTTATGGTTTCCATGGAAACCATCAAAATGAAAGGTAAGAGTTCAGCGTTCTTGGCTCTGAGGAGCAAATCTCGTCGTTGAGACATGGATTGGGGGGAGAAGGGATTTCATCTGTCCTGCCTGGCTTCAGAGTGAAGGGAAGCTTTTGGAAGCTGTGGAGATGTGATGGTCTGGGAGGTGCCTGAGCCATTCCCAGCCCCAGCTGGGCTGCACAAGCGTCTGAGATGCACATAGAGCCTCATGAATTCTACACGTGCTGTGACCTGCTGGAGATCCCAGCCGTGCTCCCACAGGCTCTTGGCGTGACAGTGGGCAGCTTGTTTTCCTGTGGAAACTTGCTACTAATGCAAAAAACATCCACTCTCACCTCGCTCGGGGGGGGGAAAAACAAAGAACACCAAATCTGCCAAGAGTTGCTGTAGAAGCAAAGGTTTCTGGCTGTTTCTGTTGGTTTTGGGCAAGAGAAGAGTCATGCTCTTCTCTTTGCTGGGGCTTCACCCTGCAGATCTCAGTGGTGCTGACCTTGTTGAGTTGTGGATCTGATGTCCTTGGGTGAGATAGTTTAGGTCTATAATGATATTTAATGCAAGATGGAGACAGGGCTGAGAAGGGGCTTGGGGAGGTCAGACCCATCTGTCCTCCCATGGCTTTGTCCCTGACACAGACACAGGGAGACTGGCAGGTGGATGGAGAGGCTGTAACACACTGACCCAGCCTCTCCAGGCAAGAAGAGGGTCTGTTTCTGTCATAAAATCATGTAATTCTTTAAGGTTGGAAGGGATTTTTGTGTTGTCTCATTCCACACCCCTGCCAAGGGCAGGGATACCTTCCACTGGACCAAGCTGCTCAGAGCCCCATCCACCCTGGCCTTGAACACTTCCAGGGATTCACAACTTCTCTGGACAATGTATTCCATCAGTTTGTCATGCTTGGTACTGTGTCCCTTTCTGCAGTGCCTGTACCCAGCTTCCCTTTGTTACATGATGCTGCACTATTGCCAGCAAACACTCAAATAAACTGCTTTTCTGGAGCTTTGAAACTTAAACAAACCATGTACACAGGTGGATCTGCAAGGAATTTGGGGTCCAGCTGTCCTTGCCTCTGCTGAGCAGTGACAAATGAGTAAAGTAGCTCACGAGTGCTTCCAGAACCAAGCCCTAAGGGGTTAATTCCTCACTCCAAATTGCCACGTGCCTCCTCACTGTGCATTCAGCTCATTTCTTGTCATCAGAGCTGCAAGGGAGCCACCACTTTAACAACTTTTCTTTTTCAAAGAACAAAAATCATGAGGCAATACCACTTATTAGGCTGTGTTATTACATATTTTTCATTGTTCCAGTAGAGACAGGCTGGCTGTATGACAAATAGCTGGTCTGGGAGCTCCCCAAGCCATGCTGAATCTTTCCTGCATCTGAAACCTTGGTTAGAGCCTATTTCCAAGTGAACAGAGAAAAGCAGCTGTATTACATTTGCATTCTGCCTTTAACTGCTGTGAAGCACCTTGCTCCTTGTTAGTCCTGTGCTCTGATATATTTTCTTGGAGTGTGGGAAGTAGATGCCCAAAACCATCTGAGTGTCTGAGCTGTAATACCTACACTTGCAATTACTATTTTAAAAGGCTGAGAAAATTGGATTGAAGCAGATGTGCAAGTATTTTGATCCTTATTTACATAATATATCTGCCAGTCTATCCCCCTGTGTAATTCTGATGGCTGAGAAGTGCAAATCTTTAAATCTGACACAGGTTTGATCAGTTTTTTTTTTTTTTTTTGTCTTGCTACATCATTCAGTGTTACTGCACGCATGTCTCCTCTTCTGCTGCTAACTCTCTTCTTCTTGCCTTGTCAATGTATTAAAAATCCAAAATGCATGATACTCAAGGTCACTTGACAACCTGGTGTCAAAGCTGGCATCTTAAATGAAGCACAGTTGTGTCCCTTGGCAGCCTCGTGGCTCTGCATGGAGCCTCTGCTCCTTCTCCCATACATTCTTTTAGGTTGGAAAAGAGCTCAAAGTTCACCAAGTCCAACCATTAACCCAGCACTGGCACAGCCACCACTAAATCATGTCCCCAAGTGCCACATCCACACAGTTCTTAAATCTCTCCAGGAATGGTGACTTCAGTGCTTGACCATTCTTGCAGCGCAGAAATTTTTCCTGCTATCCAACCTAAACCTCCCCTGGTGCAATTTGAGCCAGTTTCCTCTTGTCCTGTCCCTTGTTGCCTGGAAGCAAAGCCTGACCCCCACCTGGCTGCAGCCTCTGGTCAGGGAGGTGTGGAGAGTGTTTCAGGATGAGCTGGGGGATTCTTTCTTAACTCCTCTTATGTGGAGTTAATCAAACTTCCTCTTCCATTCCCAACAAAACCAGCAAGTCTGGTGTTGGATGTAAGCAACAAAGTTATTTCTAGGGGCTGGGCCCTGGCACCAACACATCTGTGTGCCAGAATCAGAAACTGCTTCCCTATTCGCATAGAAGAAAACAAAATTAATGGAAAAAAAAATATCTGACAGAAATCTGATGGTTCTGTGTACCTGTGCAAGTGCACTTTGCAGCCAACCCAAAATAAACACTCAAAATTAACCTGATTATAGTGCAGGATGGGTTTCAGTAAGAGATGGTCACCCACTGGTGCTGCTGAGCATTGGGAACTTTCTGGGAACTTTTTGGGAACTTTCACTGATCTCCAGAAGAACTCTACAAGGCTGGAGCTTTCAGCAAATTAAACTGGCAGGAGAGGAGAAATGTTTAGCTCTTCTCAGAATCTGTACCAAGTCCTCCAATATTTTCCTCAGAAGGATGTGGATGCCATAATGTTACACGGGGTCAAAAAAGCAGCAGGAAAAGCTTGTGGAAGAAAAAGGCATTGAGGAAGAGTCTGATTCTGGCTTGTAATACTTTGAGGAGCAAGCTGTTGGAGGGAAAAAGGAATACCTGGGGAGGTTACCTCTGTGAAATACCACAAGGGATTTGTGCTTGACTTAGTGGTGGAGATGAACTGCTGGCTCAGGACAAAATTAGCTTTGGAAAAGTCAGTCCTGCACTACCCTACTTCCCTTCAGGAATAGCTTTGAGATCCTCAGAGCACAAAAGGGGCTAAAATGTACCTGGGCACTGTAGGGACCAACACCTTAAGCCAGGTGCGTTATCTTAGCCAGGCAGGCTCTTTCACTCACTCCTCATTTCAGAAGCTCTCACCCAACTTCAAATACTTCCCACTTAAGAGGTCCCAAAGGAAGGGCACATATGGTAAGGCTGGAGGTGAGAGTGTTCCTGTCTCTACCTAGTCTTGTTCACCCATCAACCTGATTTTATGGATGGGAGGGGTTATTGTCTTCCTCGAGAAATTTCACATGCATGATGGACGCTCTGCCAGGGAAAATTAGATCATATGTTCACACCATCCTCCATGGAATACACGGCCCTGTTGCAAAACATTTGCTGCCAGATATTAAGGGGAGAGATCTCTTCTGCCAGTGGCATTATTAAACAGCACGGGGAGAGTTTTGCATCCAAAATCCACCTTAATATTGATGTGTTCGTAGGAACAGATGTCTGCTTGCTTCCTGCACAATGTGTTATCAGATTAGAGATTTTACACCAACAGCCTTAATTAGAAGCGTGTTATTATTCAGTACTAAAAGCCTCTTTTAGAGGTGTAAATCCCTGCAACACAGGGGATCCAAACCTGCCTCCTCTCCAGTCCATCTACTGCAAGCAAGAGACTTTGGTCCAAACATTTTGCACTTCAGAGATACATATATCCTTATTTTCAAGGTGGGTCTGGGCACTGGATTCAATCTGAGCTTGCCCAGGATGGCAGAGAAAATCAGTGTACAGCAGGGCAAGGAATTGAGATCCATGACCCAGAAGGGCTGGGAATGCTCTGGGAGATTGCTATTATTGAATAAAGTCAACACCAAGTGAGGTGCCAATGCTGCACTGTTGGGATGGTAACAGTGAATTTGAATTCTTCTCTGCAGGTGGGACTGCCCTGACTTCATTCTGTCCTTGCTGTGAGTACTAGAAAGCTGCTCCCTATTACCTGTTCTTTCACTCTCTGCCGTTGCTTCTTTGCTTTCTTCCAAGGAACAGTCTCTGGAAGAAAATTTGGCAATGGTGCAAATGATGGGGAAAGGGCAGAAGGGAGAGACATTTAACACCAACGAATTATGTAAGGTAGGGAATAATGTATGTTAGCTTGAGTAAGAAGCCTTTTTTGTGTGTGTCCCAACTGAGAAGATTTCAAGGCAGGAAAAGTAATTTCCTTGTTTTTCCTACAGCATCCACTAGCCAGTAGCTCTAATGCCATTCAGTGCATCTAGACATGATCAAAATACAAACTTCAAGTCTTTTTAGTTTCTCTTAAAAAATATCAGCTTGGCACATGGATACAAAGAAACGAGGAAAATTGAAGAAATTCATCGGGTGACGTGGCAAACTTCTTTTTTTTTTTTGTTCTCTCATCTTTCTGTGGGAAGGTTTGTCAGGTTTGTAGCACAGAATTTTGTAAGAAACTGCTTTTAGTTAGAAAGGATTTCAGATGGACACGTGTAAAAGAAGAAGGTTCTACTTCTCAAATGGGTTTTTAGTTCAGATTTCTTTCCAGTGATCATTTTCTCAAAAATGTCTTTCCATGTAAAAGGAAAATAAATCCTTTTGACCTTAAGGAATTTATTTGCTGTTATAAAATACAGCACAACTGAACATCAAGAAAACAAAACAAATAAAAAACTTAGTTGAGAAAAAACAACAAAAATATCAAGAGAAGGAGTCGGGAGAAATATTTATGGAAATGTTCTGCAAAAAGTCTTGATATCTGAAACAACCTGGGATCACCAGAAGTTGTCTGAGCATTTACCACTCAAAGTTGGCATCAAGAAAAGAGAGGCCAATCATTGCACGTTGTGTCTGGGTGAGAAGATGGGGATATTCCTTGGAGGGAGAAAGATTTGCAACCCCATGGGAGAAAATCTTGGTTTGAGGGTAAAAGGTTCCATTAAGTCAGAAGAGGAGAAAAGCCTGGCATGACCTTCAGTCAGAAGGGAAATATTTTTCAAGATATTTCCTTTTCAATCCCAACACATAAAGACCAGGAGCAAGCTCCAAAGAATGTGAGACCTCCAGCCAGGAATGAAACAGGATTTGCTGTCTCCAGGATCCTGTCTCTTTTTTCCTGGGGTTTCACAGGCTTGGTAGACACTCTGCTCTTCTTGACCTTGACCAGTGCTCCTGGCACCTATATTGGGGTTCAGGTCCAAGGAATGGCTCCATATGGAACCAGGTGAGCCTGGAAAGGGTTCATGAGTCTGAAGGCTTCATGGAAACACATATCCTGATCCAGGGCTGAACTGGAGTCCTGAGCAGAGCCAGCTCTGTTCTCAGGGTATGGTTTATCTGCACAAGTTATCTCTTGCTGTGATTATCACAGCAATCACTTTCATTTCTTCACTGGCAAGTTTCCAAACCCTGCCACATTTTCCTTGGAAACATTAAGATTCAGTGCTTACGTTGGCTGAGTCCTTGGAAGGATGCTGTCTCTCCTCTCAAAAGCCATCTAAGATGTGCTGTTTATTTGATTTTCTTTTCTTGTTTTTAATCCAAACTGGTTTCTTATTCCAAATCTGTAACAACCCTGGTAGCTCCCTTACAAATCCTCACCAGCACTTTATAAATAGCCCAGAAAGAAAGTTGGTTTGTCTTAGACTTTCAGAAGAAGTTTGTTCATTTGAATAGTACTTAGAATACATTTGCATTTCCAAACTGTCTTCAAATGATTCCACAGATGCCAGAAAAGCATCAGCTGTTTCAGCCTCCTTCTGACTCCTGCTCTTCACTCAGAAGCCATGAGAGGAGCAGCAACACTTCCCATCGTTTGAAACCAGAGGAAAACTGTAGTTGGTGGTTTCTCTGCTGGCCTTGCACTAAACTCTCCTTTCAGAAGTGCTGAATGGCCTCACCTCCCACCAAAGTCAAGGCAAGGTGAAGATGCTCAGCCCCTTTGCTGGATCAACTCCCTGGTTTCCAAGGCAACTGCTCTTGGGTGAGATTTAATGAGGAAGTGAGGACAACCATGAGGCCCTTTGAACAGGCAGGGGAACGCAGAGCTCACAGAAATGATTGTGCTTTTTAAGGGAAAAGGACAGGCAGGTGGACGGAATGGACAATAAATTATCTGACATTTTAATGGGTTAACATGATATTGCAGAAAATTACCTGAATAAAGTGGCTCAATCCCTGTGGAGAAAAGTAAAATAAAAGAGGCATAATGGAAAGAGGGCCCATAAAAGGCTGAAATGGAGGTTTATTCAAACTGTCTGAATGGAAGTGAAAGGAGCAAGTTACAACCCTTGTTACAGCCTCTTAGCAGCAGTTGGTCTCAAAATGAATTGGAAAAAAAATGTATCTGTGATAACCTGACATAGCAAAGCTGGTTGGGTAAGCTCCATAAAACAGAGCCTTTATATCAGTGCCACAAATCAGAAGCTATTTGCAAGAGATTTTACAGCAGAGGCAACAGGTGCTTCTTGTTCTAATGTCAAGCAGTGTCATCTGTTACAAGAAAAGTGGAATTGTTGCTTGTATCCAAAATGTCTCAGATCATGTTTATGCTGTCTCATGCATTTCTTCACCCTGGAATTTTCCAGGTTTATTATAAGATGACTAGACTTACCTTTTAACATGAAGAAAGATCTTGTGAAAATAAAGACCTATCTATCCTGTGTGTGGTGCAGGAGGGTTAAGGAAATATAGACTTCAAATTCTACAAGAAATACTGATATTTTAATACTTTTCCCATTGTAATCATTCACCTTTTTCACTAGGATAAAGTCTGAGCCTTTTCAATTTAGTATTAGAAACCTTCTTTATTTAAAGTCAATCTTGACATGAAAGTAGCTCTGTCAACCACATCTCAAAAGGTTTGAGCAAACTGTAAGAGTAATTGATTCTAACCTTAATAATAATGATTTTATGATTTTGAAAACTCTATTTTGGGGAGATGAAGGGAGGACAGTTATATAAAATCAACTTCAAGAAGAAAAAAGCATTTTTTAAAATTAATTAAGAGATGTTCCAAGTTAAAACATTTTGTATGGCTAATGGGTCATTTGTAATGATTTTTGTACCCCTTTTAAATGAAGCACTGGCACTTTCAGACTTGAAAACAATTATTTCACAACTCAAAAGTAGGTATATTTCCTTTCAGAAATGCTGAAATAAAATGTTCTAACTGGTGCATGGCTGGAAAAATCTTTAAAAAGGGAATTTTTGACAGAAAGGTCTTCATCCATTCCACCCAATCAGAAATAATTGCAGCCCTGTTGTCACCCTCTGCTACTCTGGAGTTGGGTTTTGATGAATGAAATGTTTATAGAGCATTAAATAAAGTCAGGAGCTTCAACCTCATGATAGAAAGACATGAAGCCATTGTAAGGACAACTACAGAGCCAATCTGCCTGGTGATAACCACAAATTTTGGGAGGAATGGTAAATATATGCCACCCTGAGCCAACAGCAGACTTATCCAACTACAATTTCCATCCAAGAGCCACAGCTCTGCACAGCTTAAATCTCCAGGTGCTGCCAGGGTGAAATAAGAGCAGAGATGGGGATGAAGAAACAGCTTTTTCTATTGTTTTGGTGACTCTGGTACCACTTAGCCCAGGTAAGATCTCACCTCCTCTGCTTCACAGGCAGACCCAGAATACCTGGAGACTCCTGCAGGCTTCAGTGCTCTGTCTTTCAATTTGCAGGCCAGGCTTTACCTCCTTGTTTTCAATCTGATATTTCATGTATTTTTATGAAGGGCTCCTTGTTAAGAGGGTGTCGTGCTTTAATAAAGTCATTGCAGGGAGAGAAGTGAGTGAACAGTTCTCCTTTCAAACACAATCCTGAAGGTCACAATTTTAGCATCTAGGAAATTTTTTTTTGGCCATGTCAGCATTTTTTTTTTTTTTTTTGCTCATGCTTCTTTATGGATGACTTTAAAACAGTGTCTCCAACCGTAAAATTCTACCAGTGTTTAATCTCATTGAGTATTTTCTTGGATGCCGTAGCCAAGATCACTTGACTAATTCAGCTTGCAAAGTACTACTGGGAAGGAGTATTTATGGTAGTCCCAGCAAGGACAACCAAATTAGCTGTAGCAAGCAGCCAGCCTGAAGAAGAAATAAAATGAGGGAGCCAGATAATTTGGAACAAAATGTAAAAGACACACAAATCATTTAATAAAGATTTTCCCCCGAGGAAACTTTCCAAGCAGCTGAACACCAGGACAGCTGAGAGAAATGAGGTCAATTGTGTTTAGACACAATGTGTACATTTTATTTTTTTAAATGATCATCATTTGTCAAACTTTATGGGCCAGGTTCTTTCCTCAGATTAGCTGATACTGGAATTTAACTCATTACAATAAGGTTTTGTCTTTAGTAGACAGGAAGGTGGAGAGAGTGATTTATTTCAAGGAAACTGTAAAATGTTCACTGAGGTGGAATTGTATTGTATAGAACTGGGAAATAAAAATGGAGTATCAACAGGGAGCAGGATAGAAGAACTCTGCTTTCCCAAGAAGTGCAGCAAACAAACAACAAATACTTGTAATTCTTAAGCAGGAGCCTGGGTTAGAGAACTCTCTGGCACATAGGTTCAGCATTACATATTTTACATTCTTCTCATTGAACTAATAAATCCAAGTCCCGACACACATAATAGAAGCATTGGAGTCCAGAAGTACAAGAGGTAACAGGAACAAATGCCCTCATTCTCAGAATAAAAATGCCTTTTCCATTTGCAGTGGAAAGGGAGCATTTGAATACTTGCTTTTATACAGTGCTTTTATATTGCATTAACCTAATAATAAACTCAGATTAAGAAAAAAGACCAAGAATGAGAGTTGAAGCTTGTTCATCCCCTCTGAAGCTGAGATAACACAATCTTCAGCAGAAAGCACAGTGCTATCCATGAGACAGCTCTGCTGCAAGATTCCAGCATGATTTTATCCTTTCTGGTTTGCATCCTCCTCAATTGCCCCTCCTCTAAAATGAAAACAAATCAAATTCATTTTTGCCATCCAGAATATGGGGGATCATATCCACAGACATGCACTGGCACAATCACAGAATGGCTTTGATTGGAAGGGACCTTGAAAATCATCCAGTTCCACCCCTGCCATGGGCAGGGACACCTTCCAATATCCCAGGATGCTCCAAGCCCCACCCAGCCTGGTCTTGGACACTTCCAGGGATCCAGGGGCAGCCACAGCTTCTCTGGGCACCCTGTGCCAGGGCCTCACCACCCTCACAGGAAAGAAATTCTTTGGTATCAGCAAGAGACACTTGAGAAGTTTGTGGCATGGATATAGGGATGGACTGGACCCCACAACACCTACCAGTGGGATCAGGCCATGGAGAGTGGGATCTGTCCTCCCCAGCAGTGATCTTTCCCTGCACAAGTAGAGACATTTCAGCAAGGGAGTCTTTGTGTCCCTGGAAGTTGTTCAGCAGAGAGATGAAAAGCTGTGAAATACAGAACAGACAAAGCCAAGCCATGGCTGGGCCTCATTTACTCCAAGTTTTTCCTCTTTTCTGGGCCACCAGGAAACTGCCAGTGAGAGTCCTGTTAATTAAAGAGGCTTTGCTGGCCATAAATCACATGGACATTCCTGGGAAGGGGAAAACTCTTTCAGCAACCATGGTTTCTCCTGTCTCCTGTTGGAGCTGCATGGCCAAAGTGGCATCAAGGTGAGTCCATGTTTGGCACAGAGGGTGAACTCTGATGGAAATGCACAGAGAAGGGAAAGGTTCTCACAGGGAAGAAATGAAAGCAAGCAGCATCACTCCAAATCCACATCCCCCCATTATCCTCTTGCCCACTGCCTTGTTGAACACATTGTGTGTGCGTTTGTTTTCTCTTTGAGGCCCATTTTTATTTAATGCCACAAAGATGTGCATCTTGGAGAGAGCATGAATCCTTTGAATGTACAATTAGGGATGAGGGGGGTACTCTCTCCTTCTGCCCTCAGACTCTCAGCTCACATCTGGGTGTGCCAGCTTCCCCAGGCACTGGGGGGGAATAAGGATACCCTTGAGACTGGGAAATGAAAGCAAAGCAGCCTCAGATCTGCACCCGCACCAAGCTGCTGAGAAACAGCAGTTTAGCTGTGCCCATTTTTTTCCTTCTTTTTAATTGGCATAGCCCTACATCCTTTGATCTTTGAAGGGCATGTTTATCCAACATTGTTCAGTGCAGCTATACTGCTTCTGGTTACAAATTGTGAGAGCCATGTTCTGTTTCAGTGAAACAATGGGATTTAATTATTAGCAGCCTTCAAAGACAAATGCGGGGCTCGGAGCCTTCTCTGATTACAAGGTCAGAGCAGCAGATCAGTGGTTGGGAGCAACAGAGTTAACAGTATTGTTTACATTATTCTGGGGGAAAAGACTTCACTTCCTAATTTTAAATTCACTTTTCAAATTTTTTGTATTTGTAAAAAAAAAAAACAAGTAATAAAACATATAAATCAGAATCTTGATTGGATTTCACTTAAAGGTGAAATTTATTAAAGGTTGGTTGTCCTCATGAAATGCATGTACTGTGTCTGGATGCTAAATACAGGAATAGAGGGGACAGCTGCTGTCAGGAAGTCAAACAAGATGGGCAAAAGATTTGTTCTGGGCTTTAAAGATGGGGAAAATATTAGTTAAAACTTTAGAAATTCTGCTTAAAGGGGAAGGTACTGACATACTCTATTCAGAAGAGTAATTCACCACAAAATTGTTGTAAGCATAGAATTAAGTCACCCGCATGTAATGGATTCTCCATTACTGGAATTTTTAAGACCAGGAAAGGCAAAGATCTTCCAGGAGCAGTTTGGGAAAGGACCCTCTACGGTGGATGTGTGGGTACAGATTTCTGAAGTAAAGCTTGACTCGGGTTCCCTGACATAAACAGGCTTTGCATGTCATGATAACCCAAGGAATATCAGCTTTTACTGCTAATAGTTGTAGATCCTAATTATTTAGGCATATGTGTCATTCCAAGCACAAGATGTGCTCAGTTTATGGCCCAGTGAGACATTAAATTAATGATAAATCATCTTAGACATCAGTCTCCGGAGAAGTATGTGTTTTCCCTGTGTCCGTGGCTACTAAAGATTGAGGTAGTCTAGGCTAAAATCCACTAAAGAAAGTGAAATGAATCTGAAACTTAGCTGGAAAATTATTGTTTACAACTAATTTTTGGCTTGAAAGTTTTAATAAATAATCTGCTAATTATCTTCCATTTATTTTCCTTTTTCTCTTAATGAAACAAGGTCTGAACACACCAAACAAGGAGCACAGAGTATGAGATAAAGCACAGAAAACCAAAAAGAACTATAAAAGTTCCTTAACTCAGAAAAAAAAATGCTTTTTTAGATTAATATTTCACTTAATTGAAGTTATTGGAATAATTAATTTTGTATTTTGACCATCCTGCTGTGACAATAACACAGGGTGAGGAGAGAGGTGTCCTCTCCAGATGTGAGAGTTCATCATCCTCATCACAGAGCCCAGCAAGGATTTTGTCCATTGGTTCAGGGACCCCATTCTAACCTGATTTTCACCACTCAGTGGCACCCAATGCTACTCCTTAGAGGATAAGACAAAACCAAGACAAGAAGCTTGTCTGGATAAACCAAGTGTAGAGTGTAACAGAAATAGGAAAAATAGGAAAAAAGTGAGCAGAGTTATGGAAATCAAAGAATTTGCACCTAGTGCAAACCTCAGTTTCTGGACTGGTGACACCAAAGCTGTAAAGAATGACAAGCATCAGGGAGAAGAAAGTGATAAAATTTTGAAGTTCCTGTGGTCAACTGAGAGTTCCTGTGTTTACTGGTTCAGACACAGGCTGAATTGTGTTTTCAGTTTATAAGATTTGGACTTGATGATGAAGGATGAAGGTTAGACTTGATCTTGAGTCATTTAGTGATTCAGTGTGTCTATGAAGTTTTTGGTTTTGCTCTTTTTGTTTTTTTTTGGTTTTTTTTGGTTTGTTTTGGCTTGGTTTTTTTTTGGTTTTTTTTTTTTGTGGGGTTTTTTTTCATTGGTTTTGGTTTTGGGTTTTTGGTTTTGTTTTTATTTTTTGTTTGGCTTTTTTTTTTTTTTTTTAATTTGGTTTATTTGGGGTTTTTTGTGTTGTTTGTTTATTTTTTAATTTCCAGTTGAGAGAAATGAGAAATTGTTGAGCTTGCTACTTTTTTAGCTTGACTGAGAGCACATACAGAAGTCTGAGCATGGAAGTATTTGGAAGGAACAAGATCTGGTGTATCTTTGGGTCTTCAGGCTGGTAAGTAGCTAGCAAAATGTTATTTCTATATCATCATATTAGGCAGAGGTATCTAATTTCCACTGAGCCAAGCACCTTTCCCCACTTCCTTCCTCATCTCTGGAAATCTTTGGACCTGTTTGAAGCTATCACACAGTGTAGTGTCTTATTCTGGGATTAGTCCCACTGACCTGCTGGGTTAGAGGAAATCAGGTTAAAGCAAATCAGGTAATTAAGACCCCAATCCACTGAGATTCTTTATTCATTAGCTGCCCAAAGCCTGGTCCAGCAATTAACATTGTATTCCCAACACAGCCACTAGAGCAAACCATGCCAGGGATTTTATTTCAACACACTGAGATGGTTCCCATACTGCTGGCACACCCAACATCCACATTTCTGTTTCAGGAGGTGAAGTCCTCAAATCAGCATTCATGGCTTGGGCTGCAATTCCGTGGCAGAAGGCAGGATAAAACTTGGAGATAAAGCAAAATCCCCAATCGTATTTACTGCCGTGAAGCCACAGCTGGACAATGTCTGGGTTTTGCTTGGTCAGGCTTTTCTTTATTGTGTGTTTTGTCTTAGTGGAGTCCTGTGACACAAACCAGCCTCATTCCACAGAGCATCTCTCAGAATCCCAGTCTCCAGAGACATTATCATAGTGAGGATTACAGCACCAGGCAGTGTTGCTGTTTCAAACACTTCAGTCAGTTTCCCACCGTGACTTTTGATGCCTGTTGTTTGTGCTGGGATTGCTCTGTGTGTGTCAGGCTGTGGAATCTCACAGCATGGATGATTATTCTTAGCTGATTACACCAGTTCACAGATCTGTGTTCAGCTCCTGTCACACTTTTGCCACACTTTTGATCGTGGGCAGAAGGATCAACTCTGTTGGGTTTTTCCTTTCAAGCACATAGGTTCCTAAATCTCATTAATTTCAGTGCTCAAAAATCTTGTAAAACTTGGCCTTTGGGCACAAAGCACCCTATGGAATTTTAAGCACCTACCTGAGGATATTATTTCTGAAAATCCCTCTCTGCTGCTGGAGAAAACAGCTATTTTCAGAGGGCAGTGCAAACTACCCGAGCGATCACTGCGCTCTTGGTCTGTGGGTGTGCTTTGAACACCAGATATGCACCTACAGACTCATAAATAAAGTTAAATGGAAAGAAAACTTGGGGTTTTTTTCCTCAGAATTCATCCTACTTTTAGACTGCTGAAGGGTCTGGAGCAGCAGGAGAGGCTGAGGGAGCTGGGAAGGGGCTCAGCCTGGAGCAAAGGAGGCTCAGGGGGGACCCTGTGGCTCTGCACAAGTCCCTGACGGGAGGGGACAGCCAGGTGGGGGTCAGGATCTGCTCTCAGAGAGGAAGTGAGGACAAGAGAAAAGGGCCTCAAGTTGTGCCAGGGAAGTTGAGATGGGATATTAAGGGAAAAAATTCTTCACAGAAAGGGTTTCCAAGCATTGCAACTGGCTGTTCAAGGAAGTGGTGGAGGCACCATCCCTGGAGGGATTTGAATGAGCCATGCAGATGTGGTGCTTAGAGATATGGCCTAGTGGTGGGTTTTGCAGTGCTGGGGGAATGGTTGGACTCAAGGATATTAGATTCCTTTTCCAGCCTCATTGATTCTATGATTTTGTGAAATGGGAAGGTTGAGACATCACTGACACCTCCTGCAGTCACAGAATGTGGAGGGGAGCTCAGCTCAGCTTGGACACCCATCTTCAACTCCTTTCAGGCAGCTGAAGAGAACCCAACCACATGGCAATTAGTACTTTAATTAGGATCAGCCTGAGCAAATACTTAGGCAAAATACACTGCTCTGCCTGAAAGGCTTCAATCTGAGCTGGCATCAACGTCAATGTGCAGAATTGTTTGTGCTGGATCATGGACAAAGTTACCAAGAAGCCAAATTCAAAGAAATGAATGGAGCTGGGCTGGGAGCAGGAAGAAGGCAGTGAGTATTTTTGCAGACTAAAGACAATTGCTTTAATTATACCCACTCACAGAAAAAAAAAAAAAAATAGGAACGTTGCTGAGAAACGCTCTCTTTCAGGCTTCTGTTTTCCAAACCTAAATAATGATTTTCATATTCACTGACAAGCTTCATTAGCTGGAATTAGAGGGTGTTTCTTACACACTTTCCTGTTCCCCCATCACCAGTACATTGTCCATCAAGAAACAAGGGGAGAGAGATGTTTGAGATTCCTGTGTCAGCACCTCAATGGGAAAAATAGAAACATGTTTTTCCTGGAGAATGAAAACCACAGCAGTAACTTACACAAAAAATAGCAAACACTCAATAAAAAGAACTAGAGACATGAAAGGAATATCCTGAGATAATTTGGTGAGGGGGTGAATTTAGCCCAACAGCAGGAAAAAATTACTAAGACCTACACTGTTTCTAATTACAGCAACCTTGGGGGTTTTTTATGGGGCTTTTTAGCCGGCATCCATCCATCCCCTCGTGCTGACGGACAGTTCACACTATCCCAGCAGCATCTATTTGTGTCAGGGAAGGGGCTGCAGTGCCAAACGCTGAGTAAATGTCTGCTGCCCTCCTGTGTACATCCGCAAAAAAGACACAGGCGAGGATGCCAGAGCCCTGGATTTATCTCCCAACATGTCCAGCTCCCGGGGGAACGGCTGGCGTGCAGTGTCTGTTGTGTATTTACCCCTGATTTGTGTTGCTGATTCATCCTCGAGTTGATCCAGATTTCTGCTAATGGATCCAGGCCCTTGTTCTGCCACCATCTGCTTGTTGTACCCGCCGCTCGCCGTGTGTTTAGATGCCATTTGTTGCTCCATGTGTGCAGCGGGGAAAAAGGGCTGGGAGTGGGAGAAAGGCTGTTCTGGATTGTGCTCTGTGAGAACAGACACACTCAGGGTGGGTTTGGAGCCAGCACAGGCAGCCCTGAGTTGTCCAGAGAGAATGGGCAGCAGTTTCCATCAGGAGACTGATAAAGCACAGACATCACTTACCCAAGGCAGTTTTGGCCTCTCCACTGCTGGAAAAAACACCTCAAGTCATATTTTCAGGAACCACTTCAACAGAATTCACCAGGTTCACAGCATCACTGCCCCTCGGCCCTGTTCCCTGAGATTTGTCTCTGATTATTTACTTGCAACACAATTAAATGGAAACTGAATTTTCTGCGTGGTCATTTCTGACCGTGAGAACTCCTGCATGAAGTCCCCTACTTACCTAAGCTCAGATCAAGGTTTAGGATGAGTGCCTTAATGGTGACCATTTGGCATATTGCTCTTAGCACTAGTTGGCAGTAAGAAAATAACATGATGTCCAAAAATACTATGCCAGTGAAAATGCCTTTTAGACCTTATTAAATCTAGGATCTATATTCATTTTCTGCATCCTCTCAGTGCTTAAATAGGGTTTATGAAAAATAGGGAGAGTGAATTTTCACATGGACAGATACAGGGGGAAGTAAAAGAGGAGAGATTTAGATTAGAAATTAGGAAGAAATTCTTCCCTTGGAGGGTGGTGAGGTCCTGGAAGAGGCTGCCCAGAGAAGCTGTGGCTGCCCCTGGATCCCAGGAAGTGTCCAAGGCCAGGTTGGATGGGGCTTGGAGCAATCCGGAATAGTGGAAGGTGTCCCTGCCCATGGCAGGGGGTGGAATTGGATGATCTTTAAAGTAATTTCCAACAAATCATTCTCTGTTTCTGTGATTTTTCTCAGGATAAACAGACATACACCAAAAAAAAAGTTGCATTGCACTATGCAAAACAAATGTCTCTGCTCCTTATTGTTTTCCAACCATGGGGGAAATTTATTTTATTTAAGACACCTCCCTTCTGCATGATTTCAGCTTTGGAAGGTGAGCAGGTTTTGAAGAGTTAATTATAAAACTCCTGTTTGAGAAGTATGAGACCAAATCTTGCTCTTAGATGTGCTACCCTCCTTGGTTGCAGCTGAGTGGTTTCAATAGGAAATCCAGTCATGCAAGTGTAATTGTGGAAAAGAAAAGCACAGCCTAAAGGTTCATCAGTGCTAAAATATCCTTAAAAATGATGACAGGTAAAAAACCCAAAACCTATAAGCCTAGGAACCCAGATTTTCCTGTTTGTTCCTTTGTGGTTGAGATAAATTCAAATGTTTCATCACAAATACATCTAAAATGAAAATAAAACTAAATTTGCACTTTTATTTTATTTTGGTGTCAAAATTTGTGGGTTAGAGGGATTTCTTTTATAGAATAATCATTTACATGGCAGAGCTCTGCAAAACACCGAGACCTGGCAGTTTGATCCATGAATTTCCTGAGCTGAAAAGCTTCCCTGTGGAATAAGATCAGGACAGAACAGCATGACATTACACAACTGTCGTGTAGAGTTAAATAAACAGTGTGGGGATTAAATGCCATTTCTCAGATAGGAGTAAGCTGTAATGGTGCTGCCTGCTTTCATGTAGGGATTTTTATGAGTTGTTGGATGAAGAACCCAGCTGACAAGGACAAGTTTCCAGCTCCATCCCATTTCCTATTCAGCTGCTTTGGCTGAGGGAGTTTGCAGGGCTCTGCTGGGGCAGAGTTATGGAGCTGACACTTTCTTGGCTCCACGTCCCTGCAGAGGGAAAGAAAAAATAAATCAGGAGTTGTGTGCCAAGACTTTGCAATCTTGTCACATCCTACTGGCACTTCTGCCAAGGGTGACAGGGAGGAGAGGGGTGAATGGAGGGACCAAGGGAAGGCATGGCAGTGCCTGTCTCTCTCCTCCAAGGGCTCACCCAGGTTCTGTGATCTCCATGCCCAAGCTGGGCTGTGAGGATGAACTGTGAAAAACCTTGAATAAGGCCCCCAGAGTTGAGAGGAGTGAAAGGGCAGGTCAGCTCCTCACACTGGCTACAACACTTGGTCCCTAGAATGTCCCCAGAAGATAAAGTGACCCTGCTTTGGGCTCAGAGAGGCACAGGGATTGCCAGAAGATCTTTGCCCTGGCTTTTTTTAGGGGGTTTGGTGGAGCTGGCTGACAAGGATCAATATATCCTTCCAGCAGTATCTGACTGCATTGAACTTAGAATGCAACTGGGTGAAGCAAGCCTGGAATCCCCAATTTGTTCTTTCATGCAGCAGCTATAAAATTGAAACTCTGCTTTGAGGGAACCCGTCCTGAAGGAAAACTGTTCTGTGGTTGATGTGCAGACTTGTGCAAGGGAAGAATTAAAGTATTGCTTTTCTTCTCCCAAGTACACAAAAATGTCCATAGGGAGTTTTCCATGGAAAATAGCAGTAAGTGAACTCTAGGGAGGAAAGTACTGAATTCAATGGGCCAGCATAGTCATGAAAACCAGAGTTTTCATCAAGACATTAGATGTGGTGTGACTTGAGCCCTCTTCTCCATTTGTCAACCAATTTGGGATAATTCTGAATCAGAATGAGGGGAGAGTCACATGAGGAAATGGTTAAATGGCTCAAAACTGTTGACATGGCTACAGAAATAAGAAGGCTGTTTGGATTTCAGAAGGATTAAATTCTATTTATTTATCTCCTGCCTCCCCAGGAAGGAAACCTTTTGCTTCTGTTGCCTTCTCACATGGTCCTCTCTTTACTGGAAGGACCTTCCTGTTACTTTTGGGTGTAGTTTAGTACCCACCACATAAAGGACCTCAGTCTTTCTCTTTTAAAATGTAATTCCCCCATGACTAGGACACTCCTTTACTCTCAGACTGGTGTGAGGTTTCTCAAGATGACAGGCAAGATTTTACCACCTTGGAAGTGAAGGAGTAAGGACAGGACAGGCTCTTCCACTCAGAGAAGTAGAAGGAGAGTTTAAAGTAGGAATACAGACCCAGGATGAATCCTAAAGAAATGGGTGGCTTCTCTCCTTGTCATGGGCATGATGATTGCTACTGCAGGTAGCCACACTTGAGCAACAGTCACCAGCCCAAAAGTCCTGGCTGTGCCTTCAGCAGTGGCTGCCTTCCTACCTACTTCATCCTAGACAAGTCCTCTGGTCACTTCTGGCTGCCTTTATTTCTGTTGGAGCTGGAAACACATATGGGATTCTATCACATCCACTGGGAACATCCTGTGGGGGTAGAGTATAGCTGAAGGCAAATCAGGTACTCAAAAGATGGTCCAGTGACATGAAAATAATTCCACACATATGTTCTCTCAGGGTGACTCCTTCCTCTTCTCTCTCTGCTCTGGTTTGAATAAGAAAATCTTGCTGAACAGGCACCCCAGGGGGCTGATGTATTCCACAACCCATGGAAAGCAATGCCAGCATCTTCCCAACAAATGCTTTTTCCTGCACATGCAGCTCTTTCTTCCAGCAACTGGTTGCAAATAGGCTTTATTGCTCAATGGCTGGCTCAAGTAGACGTTTAACAGGCTTTAATTCTTCATCAGGCTTCAGATTTTCCACACAGGAAATCTTCCTCCTTTTTATCGCCTCTCTTTTCTTTCCCTTTGTTAAAAGCGGGACATGACAGCCTGCAGGGTGATGTCTATTGTTGTGAGTTGAAAGATCTAGCACACTCCAGAGTCTGAGAGCATGAATGAATTATTAACATCCTTCCCCACTGCTATGGGTAATGTATGCAGCACTTGAAAAGCCTTTTCTTCCCGCTTAAAGCAGCGTAGATGTTTAGCAGCTATTCACAACAGCCTGGCAGATGCTGTGTTAATATTGCTCAACCAGGGCCTGGCAGGGGTGAATTTTGGATCCTTCTGGTTGAACAAGAGAAGGACCATGGCCCAGGAGTGGAAGCAGCAGCATTCCAGCAGTAATTAAACAGCTTGTCCCAACAGCCCTGCTAATTAGTGTGAGAGGAGGAAGGGTTGCACTGCCCAGTTTTCAACCATGGCTGCTGCTGCCTAACTTCTCTCAGATGACCAGGACAGGCTAAACAAGCTCAGTCACCTGTAAATCACTCTGTGGTCAAAGGAGTGCTAATTTACAGAATCACAGAATCATGGAATGGTTTGGGTTGGAAGGGACCTTAAAAATTGTCTCATTCCATGGCAGGGATACCTTCCACTATCCCAGGTTGCTCCAAGCCCCATCCAACCTGACCTTGAACACGTCCAGGGGTGTGGCAGCCATAGCTTCTCTGGGCAACCTGTGCCAGGGGCTCTCCACCCTCTTAGCAAAGAACTTCTTCCTCATATCTAATCTAAATCTACTCTTCTTCAGTTAAAACCATCCCCTCTTGTCCAGTCACCACATTCTGCTGTGAAAAGTCCCTCTCCCGCCTTCTTGTAAGCCTCCCATAGGAACTGGAAGGCTAATTAGCTCCCGAAAAATGTTTTGCATCATTCTCCAGTTTTATCTGCCCCTCTCCACTGAGTTTATAGAGTCTCATTGTCACAGCCTGTCTCCTCCTCCTTAGTGACCCTCTTGCACCACATCTCCAGCTCCTGCTCTGCTTCAACTGTGGTTGTCCCCTGTGATGTTCCTCTGCTGAGCACCCCTGCCTGTGGGTGTCTTGGTTTGGAAAGACAGGTGTCCGCTAAGGAAGGCAGGAGCCTCCTCTGAAATGGGAAAAAAAAAAAAAAAATTAAACCCCCTTGTGAGTTTGCTGGTCCCAAGTTGGGCAACTCCCTGGGGGCTCTCCTGGCAGGGGAGACCCTTCTGGAGCAGTTCTGTGTCAGGAACGAGAGATGCATTGGACTTTTTCAGTCTTCAGCTTCTGTTTGTTGTTATCTTATCAAAACTTCAGCACACTGTCTGCACCAGACTCTGCGTGCAGGAAAACAGCACAAAAATGGCCAACAATCTCGTGTTACAAGGCCTTTTGAGTCTAATCAAAAACTAAGGTACCCAATTAAGAAGTGACACCTAAATTATTTTCTTTTCTAACCCAATAACTGACCCCTAAAGACCCGCAATGCAGATTTTTCTACCCAGTTACAAGACACCATCTAAACCCAAGAAGAAAGAGGAAGAAGAAGAAAGAAGGGAACTCAAGACAACACCCTATATCCTCCATCTTGAACCCATCTATAACATACCAAAAATCCTAAAACCTAAATTTCTCACCCACGTGGTGAGAAATATATACTACTATCTACAATCTCTACAATCTATTTCACACTTTTGTGGTTTCTAGTTTACTTTGAGGCTTAGGAAGTTTTCTCCGTGAATGAGGGTCAAAGTCAGTGCTCCCCTGGGGGTCAGGACACCCCAGAGCAGACAGAGAAATATTCCCAGTGCCCTGGGTTTCCACACCCCCTCCCTCCCAATTGTTATAAATTTGAAATTAAGGGGGGCTCTCAGGAAAAAATATGGGAGCAGGAATAAGAGTTCTTTATTAGGGAAGAAAATAAAAAAATAAAATAAACAATGCAGTGAACCAAAACAACACTTACAGAGTCAGAATACAACCTGACACCCTGTTGGACAGGGTGTTGGCAGCAGTCCAATTGGAATTGTGGCTGCAGTCCTGGAGTGTCAGGGTGGTTCTGTTGGAGCAGTGATCTTGTAGAAATGAGTAGTCTTCCTCTGAAGAGGCAGTGGAAGAGGACAGCTGTTCCTCTGGGAAATCCAGTGCAGGAAAAGTCGTGCTGGTGTGCCAGAAACTCAAGATTATATCCAGGTAGGAATGCTTGGCTCCTCCCTCTGGGCAGAGCATCTCCCAATGGGATGCTGTAATTTTATCAGTCATGCAGTGACATCCAATAGGCCATTAACAGCAGATGTCTCCCCTGAGAGAATATTGGTTGTGGAAGAGATAAGGAAAACTGCCCACTTAACAGAAGACAACTGCCATAGGGATGGCAAATGGAATACATCTTGCCTTTCAACCTGGGTCAGTGGTGATGGTGATTCCAGGGAGCCTGAGCTGGGAACCTTCCCTGAAAGCAGTGGGATGAAAGCCACCAGACTTAGGTTGGTTGATGTCCCTTCCATCAGGCTGCCATGCATGCTGGCAAGGTTGTCATTTCTCACTTGTTGAGGACAGAGGATTCCAAACACACTTAGAGGACTTTCTAGCACAGGTTTTGAAACCAAAACGTGGCCATTGTCTCATACATCAAGAAAGGAAAAGGTTGAAAAGTTTGTATTGCAAGGGATGAACATAAGTGTTATCCTGCAGGTAGGAAAAGAAAATACCATGAGAAAAATCATCCCATGGATTCTTTCTTCCTGAATTCCTAGGCAAATGTGAGATATAACAAAATAGCAATCATGATCTCCTCAGGGACAGTTATTCTCAATAAGGAAGTCTGATTTCTTGCAGTTTGGTATCATTGGCCTCACATTCTCTCTTCCAATCAGCCCCATTTACTGTCCAGTCCTCTATAAAATTAAATCTCCAAAAGTTTCTTGCCTACTTTCTGCTACCTTCATTTTCTTCCTGCATCATATTTTCACTCTGAAATACCTCAGCTTTCCTCCTGTCCATAAGCTATTTAGTCATGGGTTGTGCAGAGTGAGTGTGATGGTCAGGGGATGCAATCACAGCAGAAAATCCAAAGTGCTTGTGTTCTTCTCTGCCTCTAGCTATGAACACCTGCAGGGCTGCTTGGTAGCACCTCTGGGGCTGCTGTCCTGGTGTTAAGCTCAGTTCCACCTTGTTGGTGGTCCCAGACATTATCAGGGAGGACTGGAAGCAGATATGTGCTCTGACAGGCACTCTGTGCTCTCAAGCACATTTCTGTCAGAGATTAAAGAAGTTGAATTCCCCCCAGTTTGTCTCTCTGTGAGAGATGCTGTTAGCTGACCTGCTGGACCAGAAAGTTTTGTTCCTCAGACCTTCAACACTTCACTTATCTGCCTGGTCAGAAACATTTCTGCTCCCTGGGCTTTCCTTGTACGTGGGAATAATTTAAACATTTTCTTGAGAGAAGAGGTTGGGAATGGGAAAAGAAAAAATCACAAGCCAGAAACATCTACATTTTTTCCATGCTGTTTTTCATGCTGAAAACCAAATCAGCTCTGCAGCAGCTGAGTGTTGACTTGGTCTGTGATTTCACCTTGAGGGCTGAATTTGTCAAAGCTCCATGAGGGTTTTAACCCCCAGGCTGAAAGCTCTTGTGGTAGTGAAGGAGGATGGTATCAGACGAGCAGGTGATATTTGGAAGGTTTCTTATGCCCATGGTGCCATGAAAGAGGGTCCTGTCTGCACTGCCCTGACCTCTCTCCTATGGCACAATCAGAAAAATCCAGTGTTTCTGGTCACAGACATGTGGGTCAGGATGTCACAGTGAGATGTGACACTCTCCATTTGTCCTGCTCCACACTTGATCCAGACCACAGGTGTGAGAATTACTGAGAGCCTCCTTCAACAAAACAAAACTGGGCTCTCCAGTGCTTGCTTGTGGCCAAGTGGGCAACCTCAACACAGATATTCTTACACAGAGACAGAACTGCTCTTGTCCCTTGCAATGTCCATGAAGGTGCAGCTGCTTTGTGCTGCAGGAGGGTGACACCAGGTGTCACCAGCTTCTCTGTGTGGGACAGTCTGGAGACACAAAGGTAGACAGGGCTGGTGAGTGGGGACCCTGATACTCCTCACTTTGGGAACCCTCTGCCTGCTGTGGATGTTTGGACTCCCAGTCTCACTGTGGTGCCTTGTAGATAGCAGTGCCAAAAGTATTTCTTTCTCTTTCTAAAGAGCATATAAAATACACAGGAAAACAGGGGGGTTTGTTCTTCAAACATGCTCAGCCTTAAATCCTTGCTGGAATCTCACAAATTCTCCTTCTCCGTGCCCTGTGGACTTAAAGCTAATAACACACATGAGTACTTTGTTAACAAACATCTTACCCAGGCTACACAAATCATCAAGTTTTCTGAATTTTTCCTGCTGCTTCAGATCAAGGTAAAGCATTTGGTTGACACAGTGGCTTAAGAAGGCTCCTTGAGAGTGCACAGGCTGTATGAGATGGAGCAGAATGAAGCTGCCTGAGATTAAAGATCTGTTTAGCCGAGTTCTGCCTCCTGCAATGTCCAGCAGAAAATGTGTAAAGAAGACCAAGAATATCCTGACATCAAGCAGCTCTGAGTCTTCAGCAGCTACCAAGATGATAAATCCTTAATTACATTTTCTTCCCAGAATATGATCTATCACTTTTTGAAATCTTCTACGTATTCTCATCCCCTTATCTTTTGGCAAAGTGTATCAGAGCTGTACTTCACCCTGCAACAAGAAATATGTCCTTTTTTTTCTGAACTAATCAGACAGCACTGCTATTTGATGTTCCCCTGAGGTTTAGTGTTAGGAAAATTAGATACAAGTTCCTGTATTCATTTGTATCAGATGCCCCCTCAGCTACCTTTTTTTTTTTTTCAGACAAATAAGATCCTAGAGTTTGTAATTCTTCATTACAGAGAAATTATTCTAAATTTTAACATTTTGTCACACTGCCACGGTTTCCAGTCCCAGGATATTGTGCTCTCGGGTGGGGAGACAGGACAGCAACAATAAATAACATCATCTGAAGGCCATGGAAAGTTTTATGTAGTAGTGTAATGATGATTTCTGTTATTGTTCTGTTAGCAAAGGCTGCATCACAGAACACAAATGGCATTTTCTTGATCATAAAGTTTTGTCTTAGAACAATTAAAACCCCCAAATTACTCTCACATCCATCATGGACCTTGCAGAAGTGCCACAATTAGTGAGCAGGAGTTGTGGTTGCCCATGAATTTCATTGGTCTATTTGAGAGTCCTCAGCAACCCCAGATGGTTTGCTCTGTGCAATAGCAAGAATTCTGGGTGAATAGAAGTCCTCAGGTCAGTGCAACTCTGGAGCATGTCTTCCCTCCCTCCCAAAGCTAGTAAAAAAATCTCTTTCTAATAATTAAAAAAAAAAAAAGGCATTTTTCATTTAAAAAAAAGCATCAAGACAGCATGCTGAAGAGCACAGAACTAGAAATCCAGAGGACACATCTCAATACCTAGACACAGATACACACAAGACAGTAATGCTGTGACTCTAGATTTTCTAAATCCCAAGGGCTTCATATTTTTCAGACAGTCCCATATTGTCCCTTCTGTCTGAAACATCAACTTTGTGTCTCATCAGCTAAAATAGCTTCATTTTCAGAGAGATTAGGGGTAGAATTCATCCCACCTAATATGATTTCTGTAGGTGTTAGTCACTCTTTCCCCACTTGCAATTTAAGAAAAATATGGTCATTTTTAAGACATGATTCATCTGACCTGATTTCCATGTCTACAATTGTCTGAGTTTAATGTCTTCTGGAGGGGCCTGCTTCTCACAGGATAAAAACCCTAAACTGCAGAGGATGCTGAGCACCCATCAAATTCATGGGCTGGCACTTGCATTCCAAATTTGAACATCTGCATCTCTCAGGGTTCCAAAAAGAGATGCATCATCTCCTTTTTCTCTCTCTGTATTACATCCCTTTGCTTTTCCAGGTGGTTTGATCTAATTTCACCTGGATTTCTGTGTGACGGAAACAGTCTTTTCCTGAAGCAAAAAAAAAAAAAAAAAAAAAAAAAAAAAAAGAAACCAACCCAACTTCCCTCCAATGCACAGACACATTCCCTCAGTGCTAATGCATGTTTTATGTCAGGTAGTAAAACCCTTGTGTGTCACTGTTTACACATCAACATGACGTACAGGATTAGGCTGTAAAAGGAACGTGCTGATTTTGCTTCCTTTTGCCAACAGGGGTAAATTACTCCATATGTCAAGTGGCAGTGAAGTCTTGGTGTAGAGCATTAGTGGAACTATCCCTTAATACCTGTGGGCCATGGCCAGAAGAGGATAAACATTTGTTTCTTGATCGTCAGGCAACAGCTGGGAATAAACTGAATTAATAGTGCTCAGAGAAAGAAATATTAAAGGAAATCACAGGGATAAAATGAACACAGGGATTTTAATGGTATTTTAAACTAATTTTTTTTTTTTTTATGGTAGGATATACAATCCAGAACAAATCCAAGCAGGAGGTGACATCAATCCCTCCCTGAGACAGCCTGGAGCCACTGGCTCTTATCCACTGCCATTTATACTCTGGTCTAGGTCTGAGCCAGGACTAGTTAGGAGTGACTCAGGCCCTCCCAGTACAAGGGGTTTTCAATAATTGTGAGCTACTGAGGGAAAAACGGATGCATTACTCAGAGAATTGTGATAAACTACCACAAGTTTGCTATGGTGGAAAATTAGATAAAAGTACAACTTAAACAATCACAGATCCAACATATGGTTCTGGCTCCAGCATCACTGACATTCATGCTTGAAATTGTCTTTTTCCAATTTGCTCAAACTACAAGTCCACACCTCAGACTTATTTCCACTGACCATTGGCTCCCCAGCAGCTATTTAATTTCTTCTCAGAAATCTAGGAATAACTCTGGGAGTCCCAGCTGTTAGGAAGGTTCATCCATCCAGATTGCCATGGAGAAGATAACCTAAAGGACAAAAAGCTTGGAACACAGTGTTCCTCTTGGCCCTCAGGAAAATCAGTCCTTTAAGTGAAGGCAAGCCACACACATTATTAGTATTCCTTTAAAGGAAAATAAAGCTGGCATGTTTTTGAGAAAATTAGGGACACCTAGGGAAGAACATGTTCTTTTTTTCTCACTCTGAAGAGGAGGCGACTTCAGATCTTGATAGTACAATTTTTTGACCTGTGAAATGTAGCACATCAAATCTGTGGCATAGCTTTCTTTCCCTATCAAGTTCTCGTTTTATAGGATGATCACTAACAGTCCATAGCTTTGTTTGCACTGAAATTTAATATATGGCAATACAAGAGGCACAACACTTCAAACTTATCACAGGCCTTGCCTGAAGTGCAGGCCTCCCTAGTTCATGTTATCTACTCTTTCTTTCACTTATAAAAGAAAATGTGACTGTGCATCAAGGGATTTACCTACACTGTCTTGATAAACACCTATTTTAATGTTTTTGCTGCAACAGTGAGTGCCTGCAACAGATGAAGAAAGCTATGAAGAAAAATCAAGAAGGTGGTCTTCTTAAGAAATAAGTGTTAAATAAGGAGAAAAACTCTGCTAGTGCTCTCTTGAGATCCACACTGCTGTGCACTTCAAGCCTCCTTTTCTTTGGAGACATCACCCAGGGGCATTGCAAGTGAGGTGAGGCCTCACCTTGAGTGCTGTGTCCAGTTCTGGGCCCTCCGGTTTGGGAAGGTCCTTGAGACCCTTAAGTGCATCCAGAGGGGACAATGAGGCTGGAGAGGGGCTGGGAACACAAAGCCTGTGAGGAACTGAGCTGGGGGTGCTCAGCCTGGAGAAAAGGAGACTCAGGGCTGGCCTCAGCTCTCTCCACAGCTCCTGAAAGGTGCCTGTGCTCAGCTGGGCTTGGGCTCTGTCTCCAGGCAGCGCTGACAGAGCCAGAGCACACAGGCTCAGGCTGAGCCCAGGGAAATTCAGGTTGGATATCAGGAAAAAGCTTTTCCAGAAAGGTGATAAAGTTCTGGAATGGCTGCCCGGGGAGGTGGTGGGGTCACCACCCCTGGATGTGTTTAAAAAGCCTGGATGTGGCACTGGGTGCCAGGGTCTGCCTGAGCTGTTGGGCTGGGCTGGACTCGATGCTCTTGAAGGTCTCTTCCAACCCTGGGATTCTGTGAATTCTGTGAAATACCAGCTTAGGCAAGACAAAGATGACCTGTGTGAGGGTAAAAGGAGGTGATTCACTGAATCATGTTCTAAAAATGGGAATCTTGTACCCTGACAGCCAGAGCTGTGCCTCAGACCACCAGCTACCCTCCTGCAGACCTTCATCACCTCCTCATGTACTTTTAGTCGGAGGCTGGATCTGCTTTTTCTGTTCACACCCTGCACTGATCAATTCACCTCCCACTCCCATATCAGCCCAAGTACACAGCCCCTGGGGCCAAAACTGCTTAAGCTAAATTGATTCCTGATGCACCTTTCCTCTGCTCTTCTCTTTGTGCCTCCCTGGTATCTCTGGGAATACAAATGCTTCCATTTGCCATGATCCTTTCATCTTCCAGCGGGTGAGGCCCTGCTATTACAACCCTCTGCATGTTGTGTAATTATTGTAACAGCTCCCTTCGGGCTCGAGTCATTAGAGCTGTCATTTGATTAGGTTTTTGTCACGGGTCTTTTAAAGAATGGCTGTACCCTTCACACATAACATATGTTAATTTATTTCCACAAACATCCAAGTGTCTCTCCTCAGCTTGACAGTGACTTAGATTTTGTGTTTCTTTTGCACGTATTACTCTCTTTTAACTGCTGACCAGATGGAAAAGAATCCCATGCTTGATCACATTTTTTCTCATAATGTAGTCTTATCAACAGATCCAACACATGCATTTAACTTACACACGTGAATCAGCATGAGTTCTTCAGACAGCTCTGTAATCATAAGATTAACATTTAACAATTAGTAGTTTTCCTATAAAATTTTATTTGTAGGAAGAAGAAATCCCTCTTTCTCATTTCTAAGCTAGCTCAGTGTGCTTTTACAGGATGTTTATGTTTCCACTGGCCTCAGTAAGTGTTTAACTCTCAGTTGTGGCTAACAGCTCTTTGATGGAGCCACACCTGGAATATCTGTAAGCAAAACACACTCAATTGCTAAATTATCTTCTACCATGGATGTTCTTAAAGAGCTTCATATGTTTGAGAAATGCTCATTTCACTTATACCATCTTGGCAGTTATTAACCTACTACACTCTGACCACAATACCAATCACTGAAAAGTTCTATAATATTTCTTTATCTGTGTTTGGACCCTATTTGTTACTAAGGTGACAAACCCATCACAGGATTTATGCTGTCCTGACCTGTAAACTCAAGTTATTGACCTGTGGGGAGAAATTGTTCCTATGTTCTGAGCTTTTGTGGTCATTCAATTTCATATAACATTTTCTATTCAAGCAGCTGTTGCCAAAGAACAATTTGGATTAGTTGCCTGGTAGAAGAAAAATCAAAGGAACAGAACTAATACCCTCCAGGCATCACAGCTCAGCACCACAACATTGTGACAATCTTAGCCTGGTAAAGGGATACAAAGCTAAACCGGATGGTTTGGATGTCTGGTATCATTTCCTCCTAAGGAAAATACAGGAACTTGCAAAGTGACTCAGTGGCTCACAGGGTCAATAACTGCCCAGCCAGTAAGAGCTTGATGTTCCTGCATAAATGGACAGAATGGATTTGCTATTTTGGTGTCCTGCACTGCCAGTGACAATGCCCAGCATGACAAATATTCATGACTCAGGTGTATCTGCCTTTGGCTCCATGTTGTGATGCTTTGTGGAGGCTGACCTAGAACAGAGACTAGAAAGAGTTAAAGAATAAAGTAGGTATTTAATAAAAGACCTCAATGGATCCACCTTGGGCAGCAGCAGAGCCCAGCCAGGGCTGCATCCAAGATGAACCAAAATGGTCCCAAAATGCACGAGCGCTCCCGGGGGCTCTCACTGGGATCAGCTCTGCTCCATTTGCACCTTGCAGTTCATTGCCCAATTCCAGCTTTAGCCCAGGCACTCCCATCCTGCTTGTTTTTCTCTCTCCAGCCCACGCTGTTTGTGCTCCTGGGCCTGAGCTTTGGATCATTTGTCCTTGGTGCCCAGCTGGAGCAGGAATTGTTTTGTCTCCCTGCTCTGTGAAGAAAGCTCACCATCCCATAATATGAAGCTCAGAACTACACACTAAAGCAGTACAGAATGTGAAAAATATAAAAGCTAAACCTGAGGCATCATCTAAACCAAGCACCATTTACAAAATGGTCCCCGCTGAATCTTCAGGCCCCCAAAAAGGGCTGAAGAAAAATGGTTCCTTTAACTTTTCTCACTGATGTGGATGGGTGAGGTGGCAGCACTGCGGGTTTTTGTGATCTGTTCAGCCGCAGAACAAATATTGTGGTGGCTTCCTGTAAAGGAACCATCTGCTGAGGCAGAACACGACCATCCGTGCCCACTTCAAGCGCTGCACGCTCCCTCCTGCAGCTTTTGTTCCAGACACCCAACAGTAAGTCAGGAGGAGATTTTTGGCGGGTTTTTTTTTTTTTTTAGAAGTGCTAATTTTATTTTCATTGACAAATTTAGGATCAAGCCTTGCTGCATACTCGTTATGTCAACCAGTTATCACTATTTGCTGTCGAAAGAAAACTTGGAGTATAGGAATTGTCCTTTCTTCTGGGTCCTGGGTCATGTAGAGTCCCAATAAGGGAGCCAATTACAGGAAATAACTTAAAAGACACCCTAGGTAGCCAAGACAACACAAAAGCAAGGAATTATTAAGGCTGTAAAAGCCCTCTTAGGCCATCAAGTCCAACCATTAACCCAGCACTGCCAAGGCCACCACCAAACCACGGTGCCAAGTGCCACCCTAAATGCCACATATCCTCTGAACACTCCCAGGAATGGTAATTCCATCACTTCCCTGGGCAGACTGTTCCAGTGCTGGAACACCTTTTTGATGAAAAAAGGTTTACTGGTATCCAATCTAAACCTCTCCTGGAGCAACTTGAGGTCATTTCCTCTCCTCCTGTCCCTGTTCCCTGAGAGCAGAGCCCAACCCCCCTGGTTGTCCCCTCCTGTCAGGGATTTGTGCAGAGCCACAAGGTCCCCCCTGAGCCTCCTTTGCTCCAGGCTGAGCCCCCCCTGCCCCCTCAGCTCCTCCTGGTGCTCCTGGTGCTCCAGACCCTTCTCCAGCTCCGTTTTCTGGACTTGCTCCATCACTTCAGTGTCCTCCTTGTAGAGAGGGGGCAAGAGCTGACCTGAACCTACAGTCCTGTAGCTGTAGCAGTGAGATAAATAGGTCAGGACACCTTCTCTGCCCATTGGCACGGCCTCTCTGGTGTCTGTGATGCCTTGTGAAGGCTGACCTAGAACAGAGACTAGAGAGAGTTAAAGAATAAAGCAGGGATTTAATAAAAGACCTCAATGGATCCACCTTGGGCAGCACCAGAGCCCAGCCAGGGCTGCACCCAAGAGGAACCAAAATGGTCCCAAAATGCACGAGCGCTCTCGGGGGCTCTCACTGGGATCAGCTCTGCTCCATTTGCACCTTGCAGTTCATTGTCCCATTCCAGCTTTAGCCCATGCACTCCCATCCTGCTTGTTTTTCTCTCTCCAGCCCACGCTGTTTGTGCTCTTGGGCCTGAGATTTGGATCATTTGTCCTTGGTGCCCAGCAGGAGCAGGAATTGTTTTGTCTCCCTGCTCTGTGAAGAGAGCTCACCATCCCCTAATACGAAACCCAGACCCACACCCTAAAGCAGCACAGAGTGTGAAAAATACAAAAGCTGAAACCTGAGGTATCGTCTAAACCAAGCACACAAAGTCAGACCAACCCCTCACATGGTAGGACAGCACGGGGAGCATCTATTTGGGATGGTGAACAGCTCTGCACAGGGCTGGCAGCTAGGGTCCATGGTGGGAAGGATGTTCCTCTGGTCCGTGTGCCGAAATAATTACAGACAGCTCGTGCCTGTGTAATGTAAATTGATTGTGTGCCAGACCATGCTTATTTATCTCACCCTGCTTCGGTTTCACACATTGAAAAAAAGAAAAAAAGAAAAAAAGAAAGACCAAACACTTCTTTTTCTTAAAAGCACAGTCAGAAAGTCTGATTTTCAGGGAGCTGCTTTGCTCCTGCTGTCTGCCCCGCTCCTCCAGTGCCATGGCTGCACATCAGGGAGGAGAGATGCCTGAAACCCCCAAAGGTGGGAAAGTTTGCAAGTATCCTTCTTCAGGAGGCAAACAGCTGCATTTGGGTGTTACATTTTTCCACCTCAAACCAGCCCTCAGTGGGCCAAGCAGATAAAGCTCCACCACAAGCTAAGGTGCAGCTCATGTGACAATCTTTTCTACTGAAGACTCGAAGGCAAACGTTTGACACATGTCTGGTTTTCTAACCACAGAGACAATATCTCCTTCCTCTGGGCTCCGTGGGGAGGCAGAGGCTGGAGAGTTTCTCACTCTTCCCTCAAGTCCCCTGAATCATTCACCCTCAGAGATACCTGAGCAAGGGGAAAATAAACTCAAGAAGAAACCTCAGGGGCAGTTAGTTTGTGGTGTCCCATGCCAATCAGTCCCAGGTAAGCTTTGGGGCCTTGATCCATGGGACTCTGCAGTTTTCCCAGGTGCAGAAGTCCCAAGCCCCAGTGAATCCACAGTATGGATCCATCTGCTGGTTTCCATCTTCCCCCTCTTGCTTTCACCCCAGGGAAGAGTAATGCAGTGCACGAGAGGCTGTTGGGGCCTGATAGGTGCTACTGAATCATCATAAACAGGGTCAAAGAAAAACAATAAAAATGTGTTTCCATACTTCTTTTCTTTTGTTTTTACTTGCCACAGGAAATAGGCATCAAAGGGCTGCTCTGAGGAGGCAGAGTGAAAGCAGAGCTGCTCTCATAACAAAGGCCCTTTGTGATTCACAATCTTCTGCTTTTCCTAGAAGGAAAGTCTAATATTATGGTACTTGTTTATGAGGAAGTTAAAGAAGAGCCAGCCTCCTGGAGGCCTGGTCAGAGGATTTGAACCCTGTGGAAAAGTCTGTGACTCAGAGACTTCATGCCCAAATTTGCTGTGGTCACTCCATGCCGCCAGCTCTTGCATGGTCCCTGTACAAAAACGCCAGATCACATAATCTCAAAATATCCTGATTTTGAAGGGACCCACAAGACATTTCGCTTGGCTCTGGGAATTATACTTCCAAGGGAGTCTTGAAGAGTAGTGAATGGGAGATCATCATCTCAGGAGAGGCCCTGACTCTTGGTCCCTGGACCAGGTCCTTCCAGACCTTTGCAGCCCCCAAGCCAGGTGGTACCAGTTCAGATTCAGGATGAGTGGGACAAGAAGTGGTGACTCAGACTGGTGGGGTAGGTTAGCAAAACACATGGAAGTGGGCTCTGGCTGATGAGTGGGAGTGTGTGAGGGAGATAACAAAAGGAAAAATTGGCGTGGCCAAAAGTGCATAGCAACCTGGGCAGAATACAACAAAGAAACTCACCTCTAAAAAAAAGGAGGAATAAAAGTGTTAAGATTTTGTATTTCTGCTTCTCTAAAAATGAAATGTTGGGGGTCTGAGCAACCTGTTCGCTGTGAGAAGCAGAGTTAACTGTGAACACTGACAGGGGGTTAAATACAGGGCAAATAAAAGAAACCACTGAACCTGACAAGGAACAAAACATTTCAACCTGACTTAAAGAGGCCTTCTCTGGGTGGCTTTGTTGATTTCCAAAGAACTCCCCTCAACAACATCTTTCTCTGAAATCATCTCCCACTCCCTGTCTGTATTTTTATTTTATTAATTTCATTTACTGAGCTCGGAAGTTTATGAGTGCCCTGGTTCTGTCCACTTCTTAACTCAACTTGAATTCCTTTTCTTTGATGCTGGAGGGGCAGCTGGGAGGTAAAAACCCTTCTGCACCTCTTCAAAACACAGTTCTGCACATATTCTTTCCCAGGCCCAGATGTCCATAATACCAACAGAAGAATGACTAGAGTACCTATAGTCAACAGAAAGCAGAACTTGAAATGACCTCAGCTGCTTGTGGGGATTCATGATGTCAAGTTCAGGTGTCACACTTCTGGCTGTGTCTCCCAGTTTTTCCTTAATGTGTCCTAACCATGTTGTCAAGGCTTAATTCTCAATCTGTCAATACTTTTTTCTTTCTGATGTTTCAGTTCCTGATTACTACCACTCTCTGATCTCTGATCAAGGGATCTAGCCTCCCACAAAGCAAGAATTTCTCTTCGACCTTAGATCAGACACAAAGTCTTCCATGTTTTCACCTTCTTTTGATAATAGCTGGCTTAAAGGATCACTCTCACATGTCTTATGTGGAGTGCAGTACTCCTTCCATCCCTACTCCACACTTTTGTTGTTAACTTCCTCTGCCTGAGTTAGCTGAAAAACATTAAAAGAATGAAGTGTTTCACAGCCAGCTGCTGTCAGAAATGTTTTCCTGCCATGGCATGCTTTTCTAGATGATGCAAAATGAAGCAGTCACTCTCCTCTCTCCCTAAAGATGTAGTTCCATTAGTGCTTATTTCCAGGAACATCTTCCAGGCACTGCATTGCTCCTTTACATTACTTTAGTTTATTCCTTACACCAATAAAAGTTCACTAATCACTCTCAATGGCTGTGCCAGGGCCCTGCTTTCTCCAGGGTCTGAGTTTCAGTTATTTCTCGCTGTGCAACCAGGATGTTTTCACACTTGGGGATTACTGTGAACTATTCTGTTACCACACATTAGCTGCTTCTGATCGATTGCTTGTGTTTCCACGTTTTCCAGTTCATGGGAGCTTGCCAAACCAGAGCTTTCCAAATGCAAGGCTCTTTGTTTCCTTTATTTAGAACCACTGAGGTGTCTCGCTCATACCTGGTGGTTTTCAGTAACTGTGATGTGGCTACATCTCCGTGCTCATCCTAGAATATTGATTGCAGAGTAAAAGCTCTCATTGTTGGGAAAAACGTGTAAAACTCACTTGGTGTATTGACTGGCTCGTTACTGTCTTGTGAAATGAGATTCATGACCTGACTTCTGCTGCTGTGTTCAATACACACGTGCATCAGACTGCCGCTGGAATAATGTTTAAGCTGCCTGCCAGCCCTGTCAGACAATAAATCAAGGCCAGAAGAGATCTCAAAAGTTTGAAAAGCTGAGAAGAATTTCAGTCCTTCATTCCTAGTTCCTCAGTCTCAGCAGAGTTAATCTTCACAAGGATTCTCCTCCAGCACATCTCCCAAGATCTGAAAAGCCGCCAGAGTTTAGGGAAGCTTCATTTTTGGGTCCTCAGCAAAGAGTTTTAAGAAAGCCTCATTTTCAGGGGTTGACACTCAGCCTTTCTAACAGATTATCCCTATCATGGACACAAAAATCCATCAGCAGCTTCGAAGTATTCTGAAAGTCCTCTCCTAAGAGGACTACTTGGATTCCTACTTTTCTCTTTGACTTCCAGGACTGGAACTCTGACATGTTCAGCGAGAATGAATTTGACTCCAAGTGAACAAGCTTCTGACATTTCATGGTCGATCTATTTCAATGACAATTTCAGTGTGACCTCAGTGCTGCTGACCACGTCCCTTTAATGCTGCCACTTCTCTCAAGTGCCCATCTTTCCGAAACAGAGCATCGCTCATCTTAATAAGATCAAAAAGGAGAAACTCTCCCTCATTGTCAGGAGGGAAACTTTATAAAGTTCAGAAAGTAAATGAGTAGTTTAAATACTGCAGTAGATTTTTTCATGCAGTGCTTCTTTGTCCCATTTAACTTTAGACAAGTTAAACATTACCTGTTTTAGGATTTTGAAGTCAAGATTTACCACTCACTGTCTAAGAGCAAAACTTTGTTACATTAATTGTAATTAAAACTCTCTTAATTCAACATCCAGATGTACAGGCAGTCTGCAAACATCTTTTCTGTGGTGCAGTTTGGTCTGTAACTCAGATGCATAATTTCCACTAAATGTGACGTGGGTTGGAACCTTACGTTGCCCACTGAAACTCACTGAGGTTCCCATCTACAGTAATCACTCTTATTTGTGCTGTACACAAATATTTACAGAAAAATATTAATCCAGACTCAGAGGTGGTGTGAGCGTGTTCAGAGAAATCACAGAATCACAGTAAATTGGGATCTTACGAGATCATCTCTTCCCTCATCTGTCTCAGAGTGGGTTCAACCCTACCTGTTTCACTTCTCTGCAGCACAGAATCACACAATGGGTTGGGTTGGAAGGGACCTTAAAGACCCTCCAGTTCCACTCCCTGCCATGGGCAAGGACACCTGCCAGTGTCCCAGGTTGCTCCAAGCCCCATCCAACCTGGCCTTGGACACTTCCAGGGATGGGGCAGCCACAGCTTCTCTGGGCACCTGTGCCAGTGCCCCACAATAAAGGATTTCTTCCTAATATCTAGTCTAAATCTCCCCTTTTCCAGCCTGAAGCCTTGTCCCAAGCCTGACCTTGCTTAATTCCTTATTGAACTCTCCCACAAGTTTTTGTACACGTGTAGGTTCAACTGACTTGCTCTTCAGACCTCAGGCAATGGAACATCTCCAACCAACCTGGTCAGATTCTCTTGGTCACCTCTGATGAAGCAGCCCCAATGCGTGCCCTAATTCTTCCTTGCTGGAGTTTAAACCCATTACTGTCAGTCCTGTTCCTGTCTTTGGAGGCAGTGAATGCACCTCACAGCAAATGCCCTTTTGGTGGTTTAGGGTAATAATTGCCTTATTGTGGGTCCTTTTTTACAAAGGAAGAATACATTATAAGGCACATTTTTTTTTTCCTCTTAAGCACTTGCTGTCGAAGAGAGACAGAAAGTGATACTCTGACAGCAAGGTGGTGTGTCATACATTCATTACCCTATATGACTTCTTATTTAATTAATAGCTCCATCCTGCAAACATTTGCACAGTTTTATTCCAGTAAGCTTGTGGACTCATAAATATTGACAACATTCATTCAAAAAAACATCTTTCTTCTTTTTTTTTTAAGATTATGTGCCGTTCATGTGCTTCAGGCCTGATTTAGAAGTCCAAACAGCTGAAGTCTGAATTGATCCTCATATTTCTGTAGAAATGTGCTAGAAAACAGCCTTTCCTTGAATTATTGCATTAAAAAAAGAAAAGAATAATATACACATTTATACAAAACCCTACATGAATAATAGGTTACCAGGATGTGCCATTATCCAGTCAGTTTTCGAGCTTGCATCATCTGTTTTATTTTGGCATGTCATGGTGTCAGACAATCTTCAAAATTTCACATTTGAGATCTACCTCAAACATAAATACACTTTAAGTGGTGCATTTCAAGAGTCTGTCAAAAAATCCCAGGATTCAATGTGTTTTAGTGAAATTCAAAAGAAAGTACACATCCATACACATGCAAACACATGCATATATGTATATGCATCTAAATGTGTGTGAGTATATATATATATATTTAATTTATGCAATTTGAAATCCAGATTTAGCCATAAAAACTCAGTTCACTGTTTTTCTCTTTGTATGGGAAAAGATGAGTAAATCATCAACACAGTGCTTGGGTCTGAATCTCTTCTCCCCAAATTTGGCACAAACAGAAGTAGCACAAATGAATTATTTGGAGTTACACCAACATGAAAGTATAGCAACGGAGAAAAGAATAATAATCCTCTGTGCATGAAGCTGAAGAGGTTTATTTTAGTTTCTTTTATTCCCAGGCTTTTCAGCTGGGAGCGCTGGAGTTTTTTTAACTTCATATGGTGTAACTGGAGGCTGCTGTAAAGACTCCTTTATTCTTTTAAATATTCTTTCTTCTTCCTTTTTGTCATCTGTAACCCTTGACTCTCCCATGGAAAATGTGTCCCTCAAAGACTCCTCACAAGAGGGATTGATTTGAGGTTGGTTTCATCTTGATTGCATTTTGTAGGACAGGAAATATAAGCAAAGTTGACCTAATCCTATGACCTGAGGTATGAAAAAACAAATAAATTAAAGGGAAAGATTTACATTTGGCTGTTTGCCCATGGGGTCAGTTTTAAGGACTTGATGGCCCCACATCCTGCAGGACCTGGGGGCAATATCTACATGGATTTTGCATAAGCCCAGGTCTGATTTATCCAGTTTGGATCCAATGCACCCAGTGCAGATATCCAGAGCTCAGCTCACTCAGCACCCTGCTGTTATCTGTTTCATTGATAAGTGACAAAAATTACCCATGTCACCTTCCTCCAATTACATCCTAGCGTTGTTTAAGGCCATTCCTGCAGTTTCAGGCCAAAATGCTTTGTCCTCAGAAGACACAGAGAAACATACATATCTTCCTTTGCTTCTATTGACTGATTTGAAAGAAGTTTGTGCATTACGCTTTGCTGCTCACTTCTCTTGACCTGAACATCCTCCATGGCTTCCATCTATTTCCATGGCCATGTTCCCTACACCCTAATCCCTGTTACCATCCTCTGGCCTCCTCAAAAAACACATTAGAGACCACCTGGCACTCACTGCAGCCAAAGTAATGGTGACTCCTAAATGGTCCAGCCTTTTAATACGGGTTTCCCAGCCTGCATTAAAACAGCAATTTTTCCTTTCCTTGGAGCCTGTTTCAGTGGGACTTGTCCATTACATCGAGCCTGGCTGGATATTTACTGTTCAAGCTGCAAACTAAGCTTTGGTTGCAAGTATTTCCCTAATATTTCACTTTTCTCTTCTGTTTCTGACTCCCTTGTTTATTTTGCTTAATTTAATATCTCAGGATTCAGGAACTCACAGGAGCCCAAGGGAATTCCTGCCACCAAGACTGATCTGTTGCAGCAGGCCTGGAAGCAGCACAGAGCACCAAGCTGAGAGCTGTGCTGTGTTCAAGATCCTGCCCTCTCTTCCTGCCTGTTGCTCTGTTTCCACCAGATATTCCCATCCCTGGAGCAGAGTTGGTGGAATGAACATCAGGCTGAGTCCTTACCTGTGAAATCACACTCTGCAGTGATGTTATCTAGTCTAAAAATCTCTATAGTGAAAGGGGTAGAATGGTAAAACCAGATGGAGTTTTTAGCTTTTGAAAGGTTTATAATCATAGAATCAGAGAAGGGTTTGGGACCTTACAGGGCATCTAGCTCCAGGACCCTGCCACAGGCAGGGACACCTTCCACTAGAACAGGTTGCTTCAAGATAGTTTGATATAGCACACAATAATAATTCATCCCAAACATCAGGAAAAAAAACCAAAGTGGAATCTCATTACCAAGGAAAGTGCATTTCAAGCAGATTCATACACTGTAGATATTTTTTCTTTATTTACTGTATTTTAAAATACCATTAATTTTATTTGCTTATCTTCCGACATGACATGCTTAGAGTATGACATGCATTTATCTCATCACCACTTAACATCAACAGTGCAGATCCACAGGTCCAAATTACTCAGCATGAGGATGCCACTGTGACACAGTTGAAGGTGCAAAATGGAATCAACAGAACAAAATCAGTACAAATTTTGAAAATGGACACTTATTTTGATGCAGGTGATCTTCCCTGGCAGAGTAAACCCATGAGAAGAGGTTAATGGCAACCCAAAATACATCAGCCTGTCAATGACAGGACATGCACCATCCCAGCAGTTTGCATTGACAGCAGTATGAGGTTAATTAGCTCAGCAGACAACAGCATTGCACAGCTTTTAACCTTTACATTGAGCACCTTTTCTTAAAAAAAAAAAAAAAAAAAAAAGGAAAAAGCAATGTTGGGGAAAGATGTCCAATCTTGTATGACACCAGCTAGCAACTGGAATATAGATAAGTTCATACTCACAAGAACCTTTCCCAAAAGGGTTTTAAGTTGGGCTTCTCTGTTGGTGTGGTTTAACCTGGCAGGAAGCTGAACAGAACTCCTCACTCACCCTCAGAGGGATGGGAGAGAGAATCAGAAAAAGGGTAAAATTAATGGTTAAGATAAAGACAGTTTAATAGCACAGAAAAGGGATGAAAAAATAAGAATAAGAATAAGAATAAGAATAAGAATAAGAATAAGAATAAGAATAAGAATAAGGATAAAACAAGTGATGCACATTGCAATTGTCACCTCTTACTGACCCAGCAAGAGTTGGAGCAGCAGCTGCCACCCCCTGGACTATTCCCCCCTGTTCGGTTTTCCCGTTCAGAGAGATGCTGTATGGTCTGGAATATCCCTTTGGCCAGTTTGGGTCTCCTGGCTGTGTCCCTCCCACTTTCTTTTGCCCCCCAGGCTCCTCACTGCCAGGACAGCATGAGAAGCTGAAAAGTCCTTGACTTAGTGGAAGCACTGCTCAGCAACCACTAAAACATCAGTAGGTTATTAACTCATCTGGTCCTAAATCCAAAATCCAGCCCTGTACCAGCTACTAGAAAGAAAAATAACTCTATTCACCCAAACCCAAGAAATGCATCCACAACTCGGTGGGTTTTTTTACGTCTTTAAATCTATCCATTGCTCTAATAAAAACATTACCTCTCTCTACAAACCTCGTGTTACTGATATCCTCAGGACATCAGGGCTACAGAAGCACTTCTAGTAAAAAGTCAAATGAATAATACATTAAGGAGAATTTCTCTGTAAATATGTCTTTCAGGTCTTGTGTTTACTCACTTGTAAAAAAACATGAAAGTGAGAGCTTTGATTTACAGCTCAAGAAAGGTGCAGAGAAAGATGACAAAGATGATAAAAATATAACCTTGGACTCACTTCCAGACTGAGGAGGTGGCTGAGGAGTACAAGAAGGGTCTATCACACTTCTATCCCGCCCCTAAATGTTTTTCCCTTGTTTGACATCAGACTGATACACTGCAAGGAGAACTCCCACAGCATCTCTCCTGGCCCTGCAGATGTTGTACAAATGAAAGAGAGATGGGGAATAAGCTCAAGAATGGGCTGCTGCTTGCTAATATATCCTCATGCCACATCCCAAGGGACAAAACAGTTGTTGACAGGTTCCTGCTGTCGAGCACAAGGGTATCAGACCCCACTGCAGCCTGGTTGTTGTGATCTTGGCCTGAAAACAAGACCCTAAAGGGACATCTCGGAACCACAGGAACATAAGACATGTCATGGAGAAGAGCCAGGCCCAAGGGCAATGTAGTTTGGACATAGCCAGGAACATTCCCAGGACAGGCAAACAGTGCCTGGTTTGGTTAGGTACTAATAAACATTTTTAGGTGTTTCTCCACAGAGCAACAACCTCAGATGCTGTGTGGGAGAGACCAGAATCTGGCCAAAAAAACCCCAAACTTTGTGAGGCCACTCTACAGCAGAAAATACCTTTAATTCCCCTACCTGTGGTCTGAAGACTCTGTTAGGTGATGAAGTTGACTTCCAGCTCCTTCTTCCAAGCCACTGCTGTTTTTTAAATGTTATTCTCCTGTGTTTCCAGCCACTCCTATGTGTGCTACATTTTGGCCACGCAAACATTTTGCTTCCTCAAGACAGACCCATGGTCCTGGGCATCTGTTTTTTATTTCAGCCTCACAAAGGGACCTGTAATACTGCAACAGTGGAAACAATTCATTATCCCAATTAAATCAGGGTTTCACTTCTTGGTTTAATCTGATTTTTCCTGGCCTGCAAAGGCACCACTGGGATTTATTTCAGTGTTGGACATTGCTGAGGAACTTTTCTTTGCCGTGTCCCTGACTTACAGGGCAATAATTCCTCTGGAGCACATGCTTGGAGCCACGTCTCAGCCTCATTCCATATAAAAATGGGGATTGTGGAGTCTATCTTGTGTGTATCCCTTGCTGCACACCTTTGGGTCAGTTTGAAGATCAGCCTGAGGGCTCTAAGAATTTCACCTTTCACTGAAATGCAGAAGATGGGGATCCATCCCCACCTACAAAGGTTGTAGCTACAAACACAACCTTTATCAGACCTTGGAGAATCCACTCAGGCAAAACCTCTGTGCTGCTCCTTGCACCTTGCAAGTGAGTCAAAGAAACAAGTTCCCTACAGCAAATCCACACGTAATTCATGGAATTACTTCTTTCCTCCTTGAACTGTCAGCTCTGAAATAACCCAGCCCACCACATTCTGCTTCTGTGCGAAAGGGGGAAATGGGAAAGGGGGAAACTGAGGCAGGGATCTTCCTGTGTGCTGTTGAAGGGACGAAGACCCCAGATTTCCTGAGCTGCATGCTTTAGCCCTCACCTCATCCCACTGTGCAACACCTTGAGCTGTACAATTGCCATCTCTGTTTTTGTGGGACAGTGGTGCAGGGGGTGGTTACAGAGAACAGCCCCAAAAACCCCTTTTGGCAGCTCTCCTGTCATCTGCCAGCACCAGGACAGCCCACAGCTTCCCCTGTCTGAAACAATTCCCCCACCAACATCAAATATTCATTTCTTTGAGCTGGGGGAGGCCAGCTGACTTTTGTGGAGAGGAAGAAGGTAATGCTTGGCTATCATGTGGGAGGAGGCCAAATATGAAAGATCGTGGTAGAAATTGTGGGTGAAAACCCAGAAGAAGACAGGATGTTATCTTCACCAGACATGGGTAAGAGCTTTGTTTTGGATGTCAAAGAATTGGTAAATCGATTTCTTTTGCCTTCCAGGAAAATTGTGTCGCAGGATTTCGGTTTATACCGGAGAAAACAAAGTTATTTCTAACAGCAGGTGTAAGACTGTGAGGTGTGAGGGACATATGAACCCAAGTGATATCCTGCATATTTATGGAGCACCAGGGAGCCTTTGTGCAAGGGAGTTTGTGTCATTCCCTTCCAAGACTCCCTGAAGATTAGTGATGACAGGCTAGAACAAAAAAAGTGTGGGGAAACATCTGGAGATTATAATTTCAATGAAGAAGATGGATCACGCTTTAATTGCCTGTTTTATTTCTGTATTTCAGTGGAATGCTCCTAAAGCAATCATTAACAAATTGAATTCTCATGAGAAAGAGGCAGGACTTCTTTCACTGACCTAAACTTAGATGCCTGGAACCATCTGAGGATACCTGAGACGTTCAGGTGAGGCTGGCTACGTAGGACCTGTGCCTTTCTGGACGTGTGGCACTCAGGAACATCTAAAACTGCACCAGACACCTAAAGAGAACAACAGTCTGGCACCCTCAGAGTCCAGGCCCCACAAAATTATCTCAATTTTCTGCCGAGGATGTGACATTTCAGTGCAATGCAGCAAGTGCTGAACCTCTAAATGCCGAGGAAAGTTAAAGAGCAGTCTGGCACTTCACAGCCAGCCAGCAAATCCCTAAAGCAAAGTACTTTGCTAACTTTTATTTTAAGCTTTCCTTTAGCAAACATAGCATGTCTGAATACAAATTATCACAAAGATCAAGATGTTCAGATCTGAAAATACCTCAGCTGTCTGCTTTAACCTTTGTATATTTTACATATTTTTTTCCTGATAATCAGATTCCACCCACTAAGGGATTTCAGAAGCACCGGAAGGCAACGCTTCTGTAGAGGGTATTTGTTGGAACATAATATCTCCTACAAAATGTAGCTGGGAATTATTAAATAGCATCCTGAAATATATGTTCCTCATTAGACCTATGCTAATTCAGAGGATCATGGCATTTTTAAACAAGATGGTACAGGCAAATAACATCTGTCTCATTTCTAGAAAATGGCCCCAAGCATAAAAATTTGAGTATGGATCTAGATCTTACACCTCATGAACTGTCAAGAGCTCCAGGCTTGGGATCTTGCTGAATAAAAGAAAAAAAAGAAATAGAAATAATATTAACATGGAGGTCCCAGCACCCAAGGTCTCTGATGAGCCCAGCAAGCAAGGCAGGTGTGGAGTCACAGGTACCTGATAAATTCAGTGATCAGGAGTTCAATTACTGAATCTTTCTCAGCTGCAGGAATTAATTGCAGATGTACTGTACCCCTCTACTGGGTTTTTCACCTTATAAGTGACATTTCTTCCCAGATTTACCAGAGATGAGGTGATATGGGGTGAGGACAACTGGAGGTGGATGACTACACCTTCCCAGGAATGGAAGGTAAATACCTGGTAAATTCACAGGACTTCAAATGCCTGTCTTTTTTTTCCCCCATCAGCTTAAAAAAAAAAAAAAAAAAAAATCAGAAGGTGAGATAAGCCTCTGTTTGTGGTGTTTTCTTGGTACCCATGGAGGGTGAGGTCCAGCCTGGAGCCTGTTCTTTGAGAAAGGTATGGAAAAGGAAAGGATGGCAAAAAACACCTCAGAGGCTAAGAAAGCATCACCTCCAAAAAAAAGTAGAATGAGTTGGAGCAATTTAGTGTTAAGACAAGACAAATTCAGTGCAGGCAAGACAGCGTCCAGTCTCTGAGACTTACTAATGCCCAATGAACTAAGAAAAATTATAATCAGCCAAACACACATGTTTCCTTTGATATTTTCCACCTCCAGGAACTTGCATTTCCAGGATTTCCTAAACTAGAGAGTCTACTGGAATTTAATAACCCTCAATGGATTTTTATCTGTACATTTGCTTTTTGAACCTGCTTAAGCTTTCAGTGGTCACAACGTCTTCCAGTGAGAAGTTCCATAACTTAATTACAGGCCTTGCATGCTGCAAGAAGAACTGCATCTGCACATTTGTCTGAACCTATTTCTTTCATATAATTTGATGGTAATTTGGTGTTCTTGTGCTAGAAAAGACTGTGGGCAGTCATCTCTTACGTGTTGTCTCAATGGCGCTCGTGGTTTTTAGAGGTCTGCATCACAGGATAAGAAGTCAGAGGCTTATCAAGATGGATTTGGATTGCATGTTAATGATAAATTGTCTTTCCAGTGGTAAAGGGAACGAGGTGGTGAAATAGATTGTATGGTAGGAGGATAAGCTTGATTGCATGTGTCAAGAAGGCAGACAATCAATGCTGTTCATGATGCAGTTTATCCCATTCTGAAGTAAATGTCCACATTCAGTCAATTAAATTGCACTTTAAATTCCACTGACTATTGACTGGGTCTTCAGTGACAACCATGAAGCTCCAGAAGCCTTACCTACAGAAAGATAACTAAAGTTAGAGGAGAAAAATACCATTCCTTTGAGTCCACTCATGCAGAGCAGGACTGACAAACTTTCATCTTGAGCCATGCTAAACTGTAGAATTATTGGAAGCTACAAAACTGCCATGACAATGATTTGAGTCATTGCTACAAAGACCAGCTTTCCCTGTGTGTTCTTTGATGCCAGACTCACAGCACCAGGTCAACTCCCATATACTTTGACAGATAAAATATAAATTGTGCAGGGCAGCAGAAAACAGTGGCTGAGCTCTGCTGGGTCATGGAGTGGAAGTGAAGCAAGAAGCTGAACTGTGGCAGGAAAAGATGGAATCACTTGAGTTCCTTGCTCTCAGCAAAGCCTGTAACAGGTATTTTTCCCACTGAAACCCCAGTGCTGTGGCTCTGCACACCAGGATGCGCCTTCCTTTCCCAAATCTCCACACCTGAGGGATCAACAGCTGACCTTCCTCACAAGGGCAGGCAGTGACTTTCCGTGGCGGAAATGACTAAATTATTTCCGTGGTGGAAATGACTAAAAGATGACCTTGGCTTTGACAGGCACTGCCATCTCAGCTGTGACACAGCCATGGAGATCAGCTGCAAGGACTGACCTGGACTCCACAGCCCACATCCACACGAGTATTCAGGTTCCTAAATCAGTGCTACATTCACAGCAGCACAAAGGTGAAGCCTCAACAGTTCCATGTCCAAGGTCCCTCATGGAGCTGATTCCTCAGCCAGTGCCATCACAGTGGCTAATTCCATGCCAGCTGGTTAATTCACCACCTTTCCACTCCTTCCAGGTGCATTTCATTACCCCTACGGCTAATTAGCCAGATCTAAAGAAATGCTAATGTTTTAATTTTTTTTTTTTTTTGGTGAATAATAGCCACTCTTAAATCTATGTACCATAATAATGGCAAGTAATATGAGCAGCATTTAACAGCCATTGAGCTCAGCACAAGCCCAATTGACATGCAGGAGCCTTTTATAACCAGGTACTCTCTGCACTATCATCAATTATCTCCTAATTAAACAACAAAATTCCCTTGAAATGCCCTGGTTAGACATCATTACTAAACATTTTGCCATCACTTAGTGGATTAATGTGTCTAATTAAATAACTTGCAGCGTGGAGGCAGGATCATGGCATGACACTTGAAATGAGGTGTGCAAACCTCTATAAATTGTTTGAAGTCAAAACCTGCTTGGCTTGTATTGACAGAAAGGATTACTTTAAAAATCAATAGCTTTCTTCTGTTATTTTTTTTTCCCATCTGGGTGAATAAAAACAAAGAAACTGCACACAAACTCCAATGACAAATTGCCCCTGGAAATGTTGGCTTTTCCATGTTCAGAGGAGAGACAGCTCATTTGCTCAATTTTTTCAGGGGTGGGAGTCTGAGGATTTTACAGCAAGGATTTAATAAAATTTTCCAGTTAATTTTCCATCAGTGAGGAAATCTGAATCCTTTATATACTTTCTGGGATGTCACTCCATACTGGAGCCTAACTTCATTTGTAATAGGGAATTCTTGCACTGTTCATATGATACTATGTACACCAAAAAGAATTTGGGGATGATCTTCTCCTGGGAGTGACCAAACCCAGGCTACTACTGCTGTGATCCCAGGAATATTTCTAGATCCAATCTACTTCCAGGAAATTTGTGGGTTTGCAGGTCCACCTTCAGCAGCTGCCAGCTTCTCAGTTAGTGATGCAGACTGTAAAAAAGCTCTTTTAGGATGGGATTCCCCTTTGGAGCTGGGGGCTATTCACATGTCACAGTGACCCTGATGACAGTGTTGACTCTCAAATCCATGACAGCAAAGGGCAAACACAAATCACTCTTCCTCTATCCTAGGAAACAATAAACCAACAGCCTGTCAGTGAAAAAAAAAATCTGAGAAAAACATGATTAGGTGGTAAGATATTTTCATGTCCTGAGGATGTACAGAGGGTTCAGATTTGTATTCAGATAAAGTGATCACAGTGAAACTGAAAGTCCCTGCATGGTAATTACTTCTGAATAATGTCAAGGTTGTTGCCTGAATTATTATAATCTCTGAGGCACCTACCAGAAGAAAGTGTGTCCCAGATGCTGGTTGGCTGGATGGGTCCTGAGCCCCCTGCTCTAGTGGAAGGTGTCACTGCCCAAAGCAGAAAGTTGGAACCAGATGATCTTTAAGGTCCCTTCAAACCCAAAGCATTCTGTGACTCTGTGATAATGTTGTTGGCTGGCACTCCAAAAATTCTGATGTCATGTCTGACACACTCTCCACCAGGAGGCAGACATTAAACCCCTTTATTTTGCAGTTGATGATCTTGAATTTTCACTTAATCTGCCCCGCTGGGTTGAGCAGAGGCTTCTCTGTTCTTCTCTTTCTGTCAAATTGAGAGCAGAAGGATTCAAAGTGAAAGTCACACACACATACACGTATGAAAATGATCCCTTTGGCTTTCCTGTGGTCTGCAGTTTGGTCTCTGAGCAGCTTTGGAAGATGGATTGGCACAGGAGTGCACCTCTGGCAGGCTGGACAGAGATATCCTGGTTATCCCTCACCGTTCTGCTGTGGTTTTTAGTGTGCTCACTGCCCTAGGATGCTGCTGCCTGCCCTCAGGCCAACGTGGTCATAGGTCACATGAGTTAGATTCAAACCTACTCATCTCCAAACAAGCACTTCCTGCCTTCCCTTCAGCCTCGCATGTGTCATCACCTTCTGCTTATTATACTGCCCAGTGCCAAGTGATCAGTTCCCCTTTCTGCCCTTGCACTGCAGATACCACACAAAGAGAAAAACCAGGCTCTGCCCAGAGGGGACAAACTGCTCACAGGGAGCTTGCATTTTATTTGGGCAAGGGGTAAAAGCTCTTGCTAGTGGGCTTAGAAGAGCAGCCTGATGAAAAGCAGGCAAACAAACCTGTGCAATAATCAGAGCGATGCCTCGGGGTTTAGGCTGGAGGAGGGAGGTCACATCCAGGCTGTGGCTGCTGAAAGGTGTGGCAGTGTAAGTGACAGACCTCTCTACAGCCAGCTGGAGAGACAGTGCCACCTCTGCTGCAAGGAATCCAGAGAGCAGGAGACAGACTTTTGACAAGGGTAGTGATAGAACAAGGCACAATGGCTTCAAACTGAAAAATGACGTATTTAGATCAGATATGAGGAAGAAATTCTTCCCTGTGAGGCACTGGCACAGGTTGCCCAGAGAAGCTGTGGTTGCCCCATCCCTGGAAATGTCCAAGGCCAGGTTGGACAGAGCTTGGAGCAATCTGGGATAGCAAAAGGTGTCCCTGCCCATGGCAGGGGGTTGGAACAGAATGATGTTTAAGGTCCCTTCCAACCCAAACCATTCTATGTCTGGGGACACTTGGGCTGGTTAGACACGAGCAGCCACCTCCTCCACAGCCCCACAGACCTCAGCAGGAACAGCAAAAGCAAAATTACATCAACTTTGTTCAAGTGGGAAGAAAATAGCTCTGCAACTCCAACCTGAATTAAGGCTATAGTTGTTGGTCCTCTTCACCTCCTGCTCCACATCCTCTAGATTATCTCCTCAAAAGCAGACTTTCACTTTCTGAAATGTCTCCTACATCATCTCTAGCAGCACATGGCTGTGCCCATCTCTGCATTTTTTCTCATTTTCCCTTGTGTCCATCAGACTCCTCAGCTGAGGGACTGGAGCTGACTCGGACACTGTGCTGAGGCACAAGAGCAAGGACTACAGGCTCAAGCATGGAAGAGTCAGTCCATCCACTTCCACAATTCTTTCACATTAGAGAGGGGGAAATGTCTGCACAGGAATAACAGCCTGGAACAGCTCCCCTGGCTCTATGTCACTGCCATGGCACAGCACATCCCCCCTGGCTTCCAATATCTGGGCAAATGCATTGAGAACATTTGCAAAATTAATACTGAGAGTGGTGGGGAATACAAATAAACACATGCATGGGCAGATGGGGCACAAAACTGTTCTGCTCCTGCAATTCTCTTTTATCATCTGGGCATCTCTAACTTGTTGTCACCTCCTGCTTGCCCTGCTGCTGCAGGTGACAAGGCTCTCTCCTTGGTTTTAGATGCAGACACCTGTGATCATACCCTGAGGTGTCTGGGGGTGTACATCCGTAGGATCTTCTGATACCCTATGTAGATTATGCCCCTGCTACATCCCTGCATCTAAACACTTCTGCAGAGTGCATATGGATGTGGCTTGGCAGTGTTAGGGTTACAGTTGGACTTGGTGATTTAAAAAGTGTTTCTCCAACCTAAGTGACTCTGTGCCTGCATACGGATTTGCATTTATAAATACCTTGGGGTTTGTTACTTGTATGCCTCTAGATTAATGCACAATGGTTTCAGCATTCAGTTTTCTGGCTCTTAAAAAGCATGTTTTTTACTCTTAAATTAAGCTCTTGACCTTAACACTTAAATTAAGATCTCACTCTTAAATTAAGCTCTTAACTTACTCTTCCAGCAAACCTCAAATACAAACCAGTCCATGTAACTTTTTGTTCCAGCACATTCCTTCTGCCCCCAGACTCAAACAAAACAAACCCTTCCAGTGACACTGAAGTAAACTCATACAAGTACTCCTCTTGATCCAGACTTCTAAAATGACTGGAGATGTTCATGCTGTGGTTTAAATGAGCACAAACCTCCTCAAGTCAATGAACTCCTTCTGATTTACAAGGAGCTGCCTCTTTGACTTTACCTTCTTGACAAGATGGATCTGAATCTGACTGGCAGTTCTTCATGGAAGTGAAATTCTACATGAATTTCAGAAGGAAAAGGCATAATTCCTAAAGGGAATACATACTGTCTTAGCATCACAGTTATTATTTAGCATTCATATTTCACCAGCACCTTGGTTAAAAACCCTCATGCTAGGATGTGTCCAGACCTGTAGAAGTGAAAATTGCTGCCCCAAAGAGCTCAGAGATCCAAATCAAAAGAACTTGGGGAAGAAAGGCACACCACTGGAATGAAATTACAAAAATAGATGCATGTATTCATACCCAGTGCTAAGTGTAGTGACATTACAAAAAGTCAAGGCCCTGTGCACCTCATGACCTTCCAATTGCAATACAGAGCTGATTCCCCATTACTGAACATGCAAGGGCATAAGAAATAAAAGGAATTAGGAGTTTGTGCATTGACATTTTTAAACATTCACTGACTTTTAGGGAAAGCCCACAATGAATATTAAACAAGCCCCTGCCTTTCCTAGGGTTGGTGGGTAAGACCTGACTTTCTCAGTTATGTGAGGTGACCTTTCAAAATCATTTTTGTGGCTGCACTGTTCCCCTGTTCCCCTGGCTCTGCAGCCTTAGACACTCTGGGACTTCAAGAGAATTAAGTCTCTTTCATTGTTAATAAATGGAGCCCTGCATTCCCTCACCTGGAAAAGGACTTTTGACAAATGCTACTGTGCACAGCAGAGTGCTCACAAATTATAAGAGCATTTGAGTGCAAAGCAGAGGCACCAATGTAAAGAATTGCTGGTTTCAATTGTTACATTTAGTGCTACAGCACCTTGATGCCTTACACAACACCCAGATTAAGTCCAAATCTGCAAGGCTGTACTGGAAGATAAAACACAAAGCCTTCTTATCACCAAAGTCCCACTTGAGCCTCCAAAATAGATTTCAGGTACAACTGGAGTGCTGCACTCAACTCCTGTGTGGGGGACCCTCTGTAATACAGTCATTTAATTTCAGGGCATGTTTGAGCTTTTTCTTATGTATCCTGAAGGAAATCATAGGATCAACCACTTGGGATCAGAAAGCAAGAAAACAGATTGTAGTTTTGTTTTTCCTCTCCATCTTTTGTTTCTCCTCTCATTAGCAGGCACTGCCTAGCAGGCTTCCAGCCACCTAATCCTCTCTGCGAGCTCTCTCTAAGAATCAGACAAAGCTGGAGGTAAAAAAATATTCATACACAGATGTGTCTGTCATTGTCTGGAAAGCAAAATGTTCACATCCACCAAGACAAAATAGCCTGAGCTGACACTGTGATGACCTATTTTAAATAATAAATGAAAGCTTCAGGACTGTGTGTTTGGGGTAAATGTGTGAGGCCCCTAGAGCACAGCTAGGAGATATCCTACAGGAAGGATGCTCTGGGATATTTTCACCCTTCAGGTCCTGACCTTCTCCAGAAAGAGAAGATAATGCAACAATGCCATGGCTTTCATTTGTTGCCAACATACAAGAGCACTGAGGGACAGAGAATCATTAAGGTTGGAAAATACCTCCAAGACCATCAAGTCCAACTTTCAGTGAAGCAGCCCAGGATTTGTTTCATGCCAAGGGACCAGAGTACTTGCAGCCAATTGTTAGGCTATCCCAAAATTGCATTTTCATTGCTGTAGTGTCAAAGATTGTGATGCAATGCACAGATACCAATGATCAACCAGCCCTTCCTCCAGATCTGTAGTGTCACAGAGCAGCTCCCTGAGCTCGTTCCAGCTGAGCTCAGGTATTTCTGCACTGAACTGAGGGCAGCAGCACCGGCATCCCCGAAACCACTCTGAGTGAGGTGACATCCTCTGTGTTCACACCTGCCCACGGCAGTGTCCCCGCTGCGTGCTGCCCCAAACCCTCACCTCCTGACAGGAGCTCTTCCTGTGCCTCCCTCACAGCCCTCTGCTCTTCCCATGGCTTACACAGAGTACAAGAGGCCACCTACAGCAACAATCTCTCCTTAATTCCTTTCCCTTTTTTCTCCCCCTGGTCTCCTAACAGGAGCGTGGAGGTTCCAGTGCTTCTGCCCACACTGCAATACCCCTTGGCCAGAGTGGACATGAGTGTCACACCAAACTATCAAAGTTTCAAAGGGGTTGATGGAGTGGCCTTCAGGCATTTGTAGGAAAATAGAAACAGTGAGCACCACAGCCGTGAAATGTCTGGAGATCTCCCATTTATATTTACCTTTGCCAAAATCCCATTTCTACTCCAGCTAGCAATGCTGCAGACACTTGGGCACCTACGTGGGTTACAAATTGGCTGTGGACAGTGACAGAGTGAGAGGATCATTGCTTACTTTAACTTCAGGTACCTTCCTAAAGCTGGAATTACTCAGGACATTGCCCCAAGTGTCTGCTCCAGAGCCTAGTTGAGAACTCTGGAGCATGTACCTCTGAGGGCCAGAGCTGGTCTGAGGGCACTTGGTTTTCAGAGGGAAGGTGACACATTATCACCATCTTATTTTGTTCATTTCTATACTGCTGAAAATTGAGTCCATTTGGTCTCTTTCTGTGTGTCCCAAGGCTGAGATCATTGATGGAAAAAGTCTCCTGGACACCCAGTGTCTTCCAGGGAACTGAGGTTACAGTGGCAAGTCATCATTTGGAGAATTTTACGGACATAATAGAAAGGATCACAGAATCACAGAACCACAGAACCACTTAGGTTGTAAAAGACCTCTGAGATCATCAAGTCCAACCTATGACCACCAATCACCACCTTGTCAACACAGAATCACAGAATCAATTAACGCAGGGTCACAGGATCGATTAAAATGTGTGGCAATGATGTGACAATGGTTCCCTTAACCAGGCCCTGATGTGTTTCCACCAGCCAGCCCTGATGGTAAATGCTCTCACATCAGAAATTTTCATAGCACCGAGAAAACGTTTTGACCTTTCACCTTAACCACTAAGAAAAAGCAAGCCAGCAAACCCACTCCTCACCCAAAATATTCACCACACAGAGGTCAGGTCTGAAAAGTTACCGTCAGCAGCCGCTGCGCACCCTGACTTACATTAACCTGCAGCAGAGGGGGATGATTTCTGGGAAACCTAGAAGGAGCGTGCAGACAACAGTACCCAACTGAATAACCCATTATTAGCACAATTTCACTGGGAAACAACACTGTCTGGCAGCGCCCTTGCTTCTTGTGAACAGGGCACTTCACAAGAATTAATACGTGAGCTCATGTGAGAAACACAGAGAGAATTCGGAGAAATAGAACGAGCACCCTCACAGATCATCTTTGGCTCTCAGCTGCCCGTGGTGGGTTACAGAGGAGAGGTAAAACTCACAGGAAGGGCTGGGGTTTGGGTGGCTGGTCCTAGCTGGCGGGTGGCACTGGCAAAGCAAGCAGAGGGGGCAGATCAAAGCTCATTTTGCAGCACACAGAGGGGTAGAGGGACGGGAATGGAGCAAGGGGCTGCTCAGCACCCTGTCTTGGGTTGGGGGGAGGCAGAATGGGCTGGGTCAGGGTCAGCACCTTCCAAACTCTGTCTCAGTTTCAAAGACCCATTTCCTAAACTACTGATGACTTGTCTCAAAGCCCTTCTTGGAAAAAGCACATCTGAGAGTGCGAAGGCCCCTAAAGCACCTGATACCATTTTGGTGAAAGGGTCGGTTTGGTGCTTACATCTTCATCAGTGCTGTGTGCACAGCTACCAGCTCCTGCCACAACTCCCCAAGCTTTTCCCTTGCTAAATCAGCTCTTCATTTGCCTAAATCTTCACCATCTGCAGCAGTTTCCCCCATTCTTTAGGCAGAGGGTGCTGAGGCCCTGGCACAAGTTCCCAGAGAAGCTGCCCCATCCCTGAAAGTGTTCAAGGCCAGGCTTGATGGGGCTTGGAGCAACCTGGGATAGTGGAAGGTGTCCCTGCCCATGGCAGAGGGCTTGGAAAGATCTTTAAGGTCCTTTCCAACCCAAACCATTCTGGGATTCTGTCATTAACTTATGCCTGTGCAATAATCTGAGGAAAGACTCTCCAGTAGGACAAGTCTCCACATTTCTCCTGTCAGGCCTGACCTGTCAGTTCTCACCACACACCTTACAGACGTGTCCAAGTGCAAAAGACACCTGGAAATAAAATGTCCTGGGACTTATAAGGTATGCCTGATTACCCAAGAGCCAGACACTGCCCTTCTGTGTCCCAAGCCTTTGATCCCTTGTCAGTAAAAGAGGGAAGGCTAATCCTGTTCAGGATCAGTAAGGAAAAATTCATTAAAAACTACGAGATATTAATATAGTGGATGTGAAAACCTTTGGTCCTGCTTTAAACATCTCCTGGCTTTCCCTATCCAGATTATTTGCTGTTAGAAGCAAACAGCAATAGCAAAAAAAGGGTCCCTTTTAGGACCCAGCACAAGAGCTTTCTCTATTGGACACTCAGCACTTCCCAATTATGAGTGATTAACTGCTTTGATTTACTACAGTGCATAACCCAGAATCAAAGTTATCAGGCAAAACCTCCCCCCTCCTCACCATTACATGAGATGGGCAGGCATCTAAGATCCAAATTGGGTGTCTTACTGCTCTTTCTGACAAACTATTTCAACTGTGTGTCTGCTGAAATGGTACGGATTAAACAAAAACAAAATTTCTGGATTCATGCGAGGAGTTTGCAAACCTGCTGTGAGTGCACACTCACTACATAAATGCAAGAGCCCTTAGCAGCTTTTAGTTTGAAGCAGTTGACTCCAAGAACCTCTGTCCAACCTCTGCAAGCATCAGCAGCATCTTCCAGCCGTGATGTTCATTTCAGATTCCAGATTCATTTCAGATTCAGATGCTGCAGATTCAATCTTGGTACAGACCTCAGTCATGAGAGGACCCCATGGCATGAGCTGTCAGCAGAAAGGAACAAAATTCAGACATCCAAATCTAAAACTGAAAATTAAAAGAAAAATCAGCCTCACAGTCATCTTGCTTTTAGAGTACCCTCTAGAGGGATAAAAAGGATAACAAAGATAAATGTAAGCATACTGGAAACCTTGCTGATCTCTTAAACCCTATGACCTCCTTGGGCAATGCCTTCTACTGATTCCAAATGAAACCAACCAAAAGCTCTTTTAATTGACAAGACAGAGGATGTATAAACACATAACAAAAAGATCCCAATGTCATTCAGATGGATTCTCCATCCTTGGAAGCATTCAGAAGCTGCCTGGGCATGGTCCTGGGCAATGAGATCTGTGTGGCCCTGCTTGAGGAAAGAGGTTGGACAAGGTCCCTTCCCAGCTCAGACATTCTGTGTCTCTGTGATTTCTAAGCTGATTTTTTCATGTTGATTTTGCTTCAGATTTCCCTGTGTTATTAGTTAATGTCACCAAAAGAGACAGAAATGGTCCTGGAGCCCTCCAGGACCAGGCACTTTGTCTCCAGTTGTGGTGAAGAATAATGCTTGGAGTGGCTTTCTATGGTCCCCATTTCAGGGAGAATTATCAGGGGTTGTGTCTCTGCAGGAGTCAGAGGGGGGGTATTGTTTTCACACAAGCAATGGCAGACTGTTCTCCAGGACAGGAGAGGAGCTTTCAATCACAAGTGACTTTGCATTTCTCCAGCGGTTCCAAAGCAGCTCACCTCTCATGCCGTGTCACCTGGAGTGCATGCTCACACACCATGAACCTTTTAGAAATGTGGAGGTTTTCACCCACTCCCACCCCTCTACCTCTTTCCCCCCCATCACTCTGATCACTCAGCCCTTCACATGGCCATTTCCTGTGAAAATGATGCCTCTTACAGGCAAAGGGCAACCCCATTTTTTTTTGTTTTCTTTTCATGGGGTGTTGTTTTGTTGTTTGTTTTTTTTTTTTCTTCTTTTTCAGTTTTGCTTTGCTTGTGTTTCTTACGTTCAGGCTGTTGTGCTGCTCTGGCTGAGAGCATTGAGGTGATGGGTTGAGTCAGCAAAGTGAGGAAGCCATAGCCTGGAGTGGGGAGGGAGGAGACAGGCAGAGTGTGGAAACCAGCAGAGGCTTTGCCTCCCTCAACCTGTGCCCTAAAATGCATTTTATACACCTGCTTAAACTGATTACTTTGAGTGCTGCTGACAAACCAGAGTATTGAGCCCAAAATGACAGATAAAAAAAGCTTTGAAACTTTATAAAATCAGAAATGAGCAAACTTTATGGGCTGGGAACACATTTAGCACCATTTGCTCAGTTGATCCTTGGCATGAGAATAACAATCTGAAGGATTTTCTAACACCAGCACCATTGTTGATTTATTTCTCTTTATAGCTTGAAAGGGACAAATATCTCCAGTCAAGGAGTGCCAAGGAAGTCAAATCAGGCTGGACCCCATAGAAAGATTTACTCAACATTTTCTGGTGAAACCTGGCAGATGGGCATCGTCACACAGCATTTTGCAAGTGGTTTGATTTGCTCACTGCATTTCCTGTCCTCTTCTGGGCAGGCCAGGGAATCCCTGAGCTGGAATTGTGTAACCTCCAGCTGGGCAGACATCTCATGGGAACAGGGGAAGTGCTGGACCTGCTGTATGGTAAAAGGGATGAAGTGACCTCTCTACTCCTTTCTGAGCAGTTTTTTTTTTTAGTCACTGCTAGAAGAGACTGAAATGTAAATTAAACCTCATGGCAACATGCAGTGCACTCTTGTGGAAGAAGTAGAAACCTTTGAGGGTGAAAAGAAAAAAAAAACGAAAATACAAAAAAACTCTGAAAATAACTTGACCTGCTATAGTTTTTTCTTTATTTTTCAAACACATTCATTCATTTCAATGAATTCAAAGCACAGACCAAGAAGAATAATATATCTGCTTTCACAGCAGTTATTAACTATGTTCCCTTGTTCCACCTCCTTCTCTAAATTAACAATGAATTACAAACAACTACCCTTAAAAAAACAAACAACAGAGACCAAATATTTTTGAGAATTAAACTCTTCAGAAAGGCCCACTGCCCAGGCGAAACGCTCAATTAGTTTTGGATTATTTTTTTTTTTCTTACTGAAAATGTGGGTGGTTTTCAAATACAGGAAAGAAAACACGATGGCTTGTGGTGATATTTTCCACCAGAAAGATGCAGCTTTAAGGGCTTTTGGTTTCCAGATACCTCCACCCACAGGAGTGGCCTCCTCTGTTGTAGAAGGCAACACCTGATTAGTTGTGGAGTCAAGTTAAATGACAATAACAATGCTCAGCAGTCGTTGTGTGCTTCAGTGGAAGCTCAGTGTCAGCTAGGTAATTATCCTGAGTCTGGGTAATTAATATGACAGCTGCCTCCCAGACCACAGAGCTTTTAAATATGATAAAAAGCTGCTGTGAAAAAAAAAAAAAAAAAAGAAAAAAAGAAGTGGAAAGAAGTGAAGAATGTATTCTCTGTATCCCTTGTAGACAGGATGGAGTTGAAGACGTCCCTGCTCATTGCAGGGGGTATGGACTTGACAGCCTTAAAAGATCCTTTCCAGTCCAAACCATGCTCTGGTTCTGTGATCCCATAACAAGAAATGGGCTTAAATCCCAGCAAGGAAGGTTTAGGTTACACATGAAGGGCAGTGAAGGACAACTTTGGGACAGGCTGTGGCAGGCAGGTGTGGACCTCACCAGAGGTCTGGAGTGACAAGATGGGTGAATGCCCCTTCAGAAAGGGCTCATGCTGATTTATTTTACCTTGCAGCGGGTGTTGGAATCCTTGGCTTGACATGCCAACAGTTTTCCCTGATCTGAGATCTTGCTGTTGCACAGTCAAATGTGTTGCTGGGGGAGGATGCAGGCTCAAACCTTCTGCCAAACTGGAGGTAAGTGGCCTGGTGCACTGTTTTGTGTGTGATCCATGGACAGTAACCCTGAGCCTAAATATTTGCACATCTGCCAAATTCCTGTAGGCAAAGTGATCCTCATGTAGCCACCTGCTGTGTCATGCTCTGATCCCCAGATCACAGAATCACAGAATCCTAGGATGGTTTGTGTTGGAAAGGACCTTAAAAATCACCTCATTCCAACCCCCTGCCATGGTCAGGGACACCTTCCACCAGACCAGGTTACTCAGAGCCCCATCCAGCCTTGTCTTCAACACTCCCAGGGATGGGATCTGACCTACGTGAGTCAAGCAATGGGGTCAGGGAATGGGGGACAGACCATGGGGCTGCATCCCAGCTGGGGATATGCCAGTACAACACCCAAAGCTTGCTCCTAGCCTAAGCGCAGATAGATATGGTCCTCTTAACATCAGGCTCCTGTGCAAATTTCAGCAACATCAGCAACCAGCAGAGCTGAAAACTGAAGCTTGGGATGGGAATACATGGAGTTTTAATTATCTACAGCTCGCTTTCACCTGGGGTGAAAGAATCTATTCTTTTTATATGCTTTTGGTATCAACAGCCTGGTATAATGGACTCTGATGCAGACAGGAAGGGTGATGTGTAAGTTAATGGGGTGTGAGCAATTAAAATGCAAAATCATCTGCCTCATGAAATGTCTTTTTCTCTCCTGCCAGTGACAGGAATAGGTATTACAGTCAGCCCTAATTGTCTCAGAAAATAGAAAAGAGCCACTTTTTGAAAGCAATTCATTTCTCCCAGTTTCCAAAATCCCAGCAGCTTTTCCCTTTCCTTTGCCTCCTTTTATTTTAATGCATAATTTACATTTTAGAGATTAGCATCAAGGACAAACTAATCACAATAATATTCAAAGGGCCATCCCAGCCTGCTCAAAGTGAACACTTACTGGCCCTAAAATTTCTAAGCACCTCATTTGGATGATCTCAAACAAAACATCTTTCACAGAACTGCCAGGTGTCCTGTTCTGTACATTGGCCTTTTAGAGAAACACTATTTGAGATTCTTCACTGGAGCCTTTGGAGCCATAGAAGGTGGCTGAACATGGTCTCATATTTTCTGTGGGTACTCCAGGAAGCTGAAGGACACCTTTAGGTCTCCTTGCTATAGCTGTGATCATATTGATTTGTCTGTCAGCAAAGCCCATGAGACTCACAGAGCTGGTGTGGCCCTGGAGGACAGGCGAATTTCCCACTGTCTTCTCCAGAATCCCTTGCCACCACATTTCTGGGGTTTCCTTTCCTTCTTGTGGCTCCTCTCCCTTGTTCCTGGACCAGTTTCCCGCTCCAGATCCACCCATCCATGACCGCCAGCATCACACCTTTTCTGACAGCACAGGAGGAAACCATGATTCCTGTGGAGCTGAGAAGGTCTCCTAGGGAATATCCTGAGCAAAACTCACTTTTGACACCCTCAGCCCCTGAAAGGAGTGCACCAAACAGGTACTCCCCGTCCTTCTTCCACACAACAACCTGGATTGAGGTTCCTAACACCTATGTCCAAGAACATAACACAGTGAGAGATGAATGAGGACAGGACTTTGCAGACATCTCCTCTGCACCCCTCAGCAACGCCCCCTGCCAGCCACGACAACAACGCTTGGCAGCCTGGACAGAAAAACCAGGTTGTTTCATTATTCTGGGAGAGAGTTTCACTGCAGCCAGTTTCCCTGTCGGCAACAGGGACCCCCAGCGCTAAGGCAGGGTCCTGTGCAGGATCGACACCATGCCCAGCACCGCCAGCCCCCAGGGTCGGGATGGGGGCAAGCGGAGAGGACACCCGGGGGCGGGGAGAGGGGTGGTGCCGAGGAGGAGGAGGAGGAGGAAGAAGGGCGGCTAGGGCAGCACTGGTGGTGGCTGCGGACAGCCCGGAGAGCTCTGCTTCCTTGCGGGGGCGGCGGGAGCGCCGAGCCGGGCTGGGCTGTGCCGGGCGGAGCTCAGCAGAGCCGGGCTGGGCTGTGCCAAGCCGGGCTGTGCCGGGCGGAGCTCAGCAGAGCCGGGCTGGGCTGTGCCGAGCCGGGCTGTGCCGGGCGGAGCTCAGCAGAGCCGGGCTGGGCTGTGCCGAGCCGGGCTGTGCCGGGCGGAGCTCAGCAGAGCCGGGCTGGGCTGTGCCAGGCGGAGCTCAGCAGAGCCGGGCTGGGTTGTGCTGAGCCGTACCAGGCTTAGCGGAGCCAGGCAGAGCCCTGCAGAGCCGCGCTAAATCGAGCCGCGCTGTGCCGGGGCTGAACCGAGCCAGGCAGAGCCGAGCCGGGCTGTGCTGGGCGGGACTGGGCTTAAGCCAAACCGAGCGGAACTGAGCCGAACCGGACTGATCCGAGCCGAGCTGAGCCGAAAGGGGCTGATCCGAGCCGAGCCGCGCTGCGCTGCGCTGCGCGGGCAGCAGGTACCGCCGGCGGAGCGGAGCGGGATGCGCGGGGGTGCGCGGGGGATGCGCGGGCAGGGCCGGGCAGGGTGTCCCGCTCCAGGGCGATGTGCCAGGGGAGGGTGGGACCTCCGCAGGGAGAACCTGTGCAGCAGCACCGGGAAAGTTGAGGGCACTGCTTGGTGCATTTCAGTGTCCCTGGAGGCTCCGCTGCAGCCATCGGCGCTGCTGTGACGGGATTTTAAAAGTGACAACTTGGTATTTGTCCGGAGAGTTGTGTTTGATTTTTTTATCTTTTTGCCCTTAAATAAGAGTCTAAATTGCTTTCAGCTTCTTCACCTGATGTGTCTAGCGAGCGTTTGTGGTCTCGCCATCACATTTTCCTGCCTTTAAAAAAAGAGCGTTGTTTTCTCCCGTGTATCTTCATGTAACAGAGAAAAGGGGAAAGTGAGAAACACAATGAAAACCGACTACAAACAGTTTTAGTCAACAGAGTGAACAAACTGGGGAAGATATAGAGGGAAAACCCTTTCTCCTGCTGGGCTCAGTGATGATTTGTAGGTGTTTCATGGTTACAGCAGTATGTGATAGGACAGCCAGACAGAAGAGTAGTTTTAGATGCGACGCTGCATCTCAGCGGCTGGGTATATGGCTTTGGGGTCGAGTTTGTAATGTTCCAGAAACAAGAGCTGCGATAAGTTTGAGGGCAGATTTGGGCAGTTAAAGAGGAATGAACGGCCTCCATCCCTCCTCCGCTCCACAGTGTTCGAGCTGCATTTCCTTTTGGAGAGGGGACTCGAAGCCCCAGCCCGGCTGAGCTCCCTGCTACCCGTTGCACTCGAGCGGAGTTAAACTCTTGGGTGTAATCAGATCCTTTCTACAAGGCAAGTAACCAACTTCTCGGCTGTACTTTAATCTCCAGGAGTGTGATACTTTTCAGAGAGGAAAGCTTTTTACAAGTTTTTGTTTGGTTTTTCTTTTTTTTTCATTTGCACCGATGAAAGAATAGTAGCAAAAAAAAAACTTCAGCTGCTGAAAGCCACTCAATTGAGTCATGCTAACAGCAGATTATTTAGTAGGGTTACTAGGGCAGGAAGAGATAAAGTTTCACTGAACTTGTTATTAAAAAAAAAAAAGGCGGGGAGCAGCCTATTTGCAGAATTATTTGAAGTGAAAAGGGCAATGTTCAAACTTTTGTATTCTTGAACAGCCAAGTCCTCGAGGCCCTGCATGCATGTTTTTTTTTTTTTTTTTGTTTTTGTTTTTTTTTTTAATTTCTCTTTTTATCCTTCTTTTTAATTGAAGAAAGGACTTCACATCCCTGTCGAGGCCACCAGGCATTGTGGGTTTCTGGGGAATGAGCTTTAGGAGCGGAGTTGAGGGACCAGCGAGGAGCACCTGCTCCAAGGAGGTTCTTGTCCCACCTGGTTGTGGTGGAGCAGGACTGCATTCAGCTGGAAGTACCAGATGGCCTGCTAAGATGCTGCTTTCCTGGAGTTCACCATGGAGCTGCCCTTGCCTGAGCACCTGACATCAGAGTTCAGTCTGAATCCCAGTGCTGTTGCCTCTGTCTCTTTTTTGCTGTCTCGGCAGGATATGAGACTTTGGCGTCTGCCAGCCTTTACTTGCCAAGGCTCCCCAGTCCCTGCTGGACCCCTCGTTTTCCTCATGTAACTCTTTACCCAAGCCCTGTGTGGACATGAGGTGAATTAAGCAAGTGATGCTCAACCTGTGCAGAAGTTTTTGGCCTGGAAAGAATCTCTGCCTTAAGATGGTGCCACAGTTGCACTGGCACAGGCAAGGCAGAGTTTAGTTAGACTTTCCTCTCACTCTTACATGTATTTTATGATTTGTTTTTTAAGGCCCTACTGAAGATTCAGATCTCCCTCTTGAACCTCTACCCTGCAGCTCAGCAGCCCCCTGTGCCCAGCTTCAGTTTGTACTCATGTTTCTGCACTGGGAAAACCTTTTAATTTTTTTTTCCCACCCCAAGGAGAGCTGTGAGTATTATTACACTGCCAGGGTGGAGCTAACTAAGCTCTTTTTCCTGCCTCAAGTGTGTTTCCTCTCAAAGAAAGTTGCTTGGTTGACTCCCAGAGCTTCTCACAGAAGCAGCATGTGGCTCAGTATCCCATCAGAGGTGGAGAGCTCCAAGGAAAGAGGGAGAGACAAGGAAGGAGGGATGGAGGGAACAAGAGAATCAGCTTAGCTTTCCCAGCATGCCAAGTTCTTATTTTTCTTCCTTGGGATCTTTTCCAGGTTAGTCTCTGTTTATCCTTCCACATTGTTCTGAAGGAAGTGATATGGTGAACATAACTTCTGATGGCAACTTTTTGGTTTCTTCTCTTATTAGCTGAATTTAATTACAAAGAGCTCTGCAGCAGCCTGGGAGGGAGGTGAAGTATGCAGCACCTTCCAGGGCTTTGCCAGGAGAGCTGTTTGCTCTTGGCTTTTTTAATGTGTATGTTTGTGCATCCAAGTTAAAACACTTGGCTGCAACTTCTGCTGTTGCTTCCCATTTTGCCAAAGCCAGGATTTGTGTAAACAGAGGGTTGTTCTTTGCCCAAGCTTCGAGAAAGTGACTCTTAAAATAGAAAAGGAAGAGAAAGTCAATACAGGAGCATGAGCATCCAAAACCTGTATGTGTGAAACCGTGGAAAGGATTAATCAGAGCCTTGAGCCTGTAGTCACAGGTACCTTGAGCCTGTAGTCACAGTCACAGGTGGGAACTTTGCACAGCTCTCTCCCAGGGCTGCTCATGTGCCAGGTCTCACACAGAAACGTTCCCTGGATCACGCTGGTGATCGACATTGGAAGCAGCCTGCAAACACTCACTGACAGTTTGTTTCCATCCCGTGCTGTTGTTCTCTGTTTGCCTCCTTGCCTTGCATCCAGCTCCTGGTTGGGAGGAACATATTGGCAAAGGCAGCCCAAACTGCAAACCCTTCTCTGTAGCCAATTGCACAGTGTTTTCATTGTATCATGGCTTGTTTGTATCAATTTTGTGATTTATCTGCGTCGTTGCTTCCTTGTGTTAATATTGTTATTTATCGGGCCTGTTGGAGATTTTTCATCTCTCACCACCAGCCAGATCACATCCAGCAGCAGAGATAACATTTATTAACTGTGATGGTGAGAGTGGAAGGGACCCAAATTACTTTTCAAATCATACCCAGCTGCCATAGCAATGGATAATTCTTCTGGTTTGCATTGTACCTTTTAGTTGCACCATTGCTTCTGCATGGTTTTCTGGGGCAGAGTGGTGACATCCCTTTTGGAGGTATTTTTATTTCCACCTATGTATAAGAATATGTGCTGTGTTTGCTCCTTTGGGGCAGCAATGCTGAGTGGAGTAAGTGTACAGTTTTAAAGGATATACCCAGGGTGAGATGAAAAGAAGCTGGTGCAGCTTTCACTAAACTGTGCCCCATCTCTGTCACCACAGTGCCACGTGTAGTGAGGATGTAGGGCTCAATTATCTCCCAAGTGAATTTCCTGATATTTATCTGAGCTGACCCATGAAATATCCAGGGGATAAGCTCAACGTGATATCTTTCTGTTTTGTTTCTTTTTAAAATGGTCATTTCCACCTCACATTTGACCCATTTTGGGCTGGATTGCTTCTCAGTAATCAACTGCCTCAATTGCTATGGCATTTAATCTGCTTGGCATTCATTGTGAAGCAGAAGTCCTCTTTTCCTTTTCCTTCCTCAATTCCTGCAGATTGTCCCACTTATCTGCAGGAAATAAAAATAGTCAGAGCATTTTCATAGGAAATACCAATGCTAAAAGACAAAAAAGTTTCTGGTTGATAAACAAATGAGGAGAGGGAGGTGATGAATCTTGGGCCCATCCATGTATCATATTCAGCTTGATTCTGTTAGAATCATAGATCACAGAATGGTTTGGGTCAGAAGGGACCTTAAGATCATCCAGTTCCACCCCATGCCATGGGCAGGGACACCTTCCATTAGACCAGGTTGTTCCAAGCCCTGTCCAACCTGGCCTCGGATATTTCCAGGGGTTCTTAATGAGAAATCTGCATTCATTTACCAAAATATCACCTCCTGACATAGACAGGGAACCCACAGTGATGAAAAAGATCAGTTTTCATCCAAGGTTACCAGACCATGGACAGTTAAAGGAAAGTATTTAATGTGACGTCTAGAGAAGAAAGTTAGAACATCTTCTATGATATTTAAAGAAATCCAAAAAATGACGTTAAAAAACTTTTTTACTTACCACATGATAATTATCAGCAAACTTATCAGTGGGAGGACTGTTCCCATAATTAAAACTGGCCTGATAGCAGAGGGGGATGAGACCACACATGAATCCATAAAAATAAGTTAATTCTATATACATATGCATTCTTACCTACAATGTGTATGAGTGAAAGCAAACTTGGCAAAGATAATGGTACATGTGGAAGTAGAAAAGGTGAAAGAAGGAGGAGGTGTTGCAGCCTTGTGTGTAGCAAGAGTCCAGCTCTTCCTGGGCACACTGACCTGCTCCCTGGTAAGGGGTTACAACAGGATCTAGGCTGCAAGCATCACGGTTTACAGGCTCAGATGGCTTTAGAGGACAAGAGAAATGAAGATGCTTTCCTTTCCTAAACAAAGAAGATGGTCAGGGTTTTTTTAAGTTCTTTAATGGAAAATATTTTGGTCCACAACAAACGTGTTTTGATTCTGAACTGTTATTGTGTCTTGTCGGAATTTAGTTAAAGATGATCCGTGCATTTCCATTCAGTTGTTTCCTGGGGTTTCCAAAGTGCAACGTGACATCTTCGTGTGGTGCAGAAAGGTGTTGGCTCCCTCTCCAGTGTCCATGGCAATACTGATCAGGAAAGATGTGGATCTGTGGATAAATCTGGCTGGCAGAAAGAATGAGGATATTTAGGAACCTTATGGATGAGTCATTATGATTAGTTTGCTTTATCAAAATATTTCAGCTCCTACAGCAAAACCCATCACTTTGCTTCAGAATATATCCATATTTTTTGGTTGAAAGAAAGAGATTCTTTATGCTTGCTAGAATTTTCTATGGCAACAAAAAGCACTTCTCACCACCTGCTGCCCATGGGTTCAATCATTTAGAAAGGCAGGAAAATGATGTTTGAAAAGGTGATCCCAGACATTGGTAGTAATGCAAGGGAGGGTGAGAGTGTGCCTGCAGAAGTGGACCCCTGAGCTGAGGAGGTGGGCTAGACCTCAGACTCACCAGGACTGCAGTCTGAGGCAGGAAAATACCTGAGTGGAAAAAAAAAACCTGAGAAAAAGATGGTAAGGAGGTGGGTATAAGATAAGTCTATGGTGAGAGGAGTGTGTGGGGCTGGGACAGCTCATACAGGCCTCCCTCCTGCAGAAGGATGAAGGTTTAAGGTATAGATTCAGCTGTGTTTAGGTCTGGCACATGTTACTGAAGGGCTTTGGTGGTAAAGGTATGGCTGAAGGAGCAGTGGGGGATCAGTGCAATGCACAGGAGCAACCTGGTCTAGTGGAAAGAACTAGTGCAAAGAACCTGCCCATGGCAAGTGATCTTTAAGATCTTTTCCAACCCAAACCATTCTATGGTTCTCTGGCGTATGAGGCATTTAGAAGATCCAGGAAGAGTACAGCAGACAGCTAAAACCCTGAAGAACAGCTCTAAGTCAAGCACAGATTCCTCCTCTGTCATCACACTGGGATCACCTGGTGCCATAAATCCCCAGGAACCTGACTCCAGATTGTGCTGGGAAGCAGAAGCTTAACTTCTATTTTGTTTCAAAACTAGACTTGCATGTGATTAATTTTTCACTTGGATCCGAGCATTTTCTCCCGAGGAGGTTTTTGATGTGGTCGTTTCACTTTGCTGTGCAGTTTCTGTGTGCTGCTGAGGCTGCTCCTCTTTCTCACCTAAATCAGCAGCAAAACCAGGGACAGCTGAGGTGGGAGGAGAACCTGAGTGAGAGGGGAGGCATTTTGGGGCTGATAGCTGAGAACAGAAAGAGCAGCTGAGGCTTATGGAGATCTGCTCTGACTTGTGAATGGGATTTAAAAACGCTTGTGCCCTGCTTATCCCCAGAAAACAGAGAGACAAGTGCAGTTGTGGGAGTCACTGTTGCTTGTCTTGAAGGTGTGCATGTGTTGAGGGCTGAATTTACCCAGGTTTTCCCCTCCCACCCTTACAGTAACACTTGCTATTTATGTTTTGATTTACAACACGGGTGAAATAGTAAAAAATGTGCATCCTCCAGCTTCCGTTTTCAGCTCCCCTGTCCCTCCTCCTCCTCATGCCAGGGAAGGGTGTCAGGACAACTACAGACATTGCTATTAGAACAATTAAAACATTGGTTAAGTAAATAAAAACTCCTGAGAACAGCCCTTTTTCTCCCTGTCCCCTCCCCCAGTCAAAACAAGGTGATTCTCTGCAATGTATTTTGTAGTGAAATTGGAAAGGATGGTGCTTTTACCAAATCTCTTCATGAGAAAATTCAATTATACAGCCCCAGTCAGTTTTCCCAGTTCCTAGTCATTAGCATTGTCCTTCTGCCTTTTTTTATAGACCAGATTCAAACCCCATGGAAAGTAAATAAAGGTTTCAGTGCATTTTGATTCAGTCTGTTGTACTTAGGGAGGGCTGTAAACCATCCTGTCCTCAGCTTTTTTTTTTTTGCCTCTGTCTGCAATACCCGTGTTAGCTCCTGGGGGTTTCAATGCAGAACAAAACACCCATGAGCTGATCTCTGAATGAACTCAGCTTCTGGCAGGTGAGAACCATTCCCTCTTGTGTCAGAAGCTGGGATGCCAGACACACACCTCCACCTGAACCAGGCTGCCCTCGGCCCTGGGGGAGGGAGGCATTTAGGGTCAGCAGGCATTTGACCCATTTCAGTCAGCCACGTGGAGATAATGGAAATTGAAAACCCAGCAGATCTCTTTCTTTCTGCTGTTTGTGAAGGGGCCTGGGGTGAACAGTCCACATGCAAATGTGTGTGGAGGAGGTAGGAGAGTGGAGGTCTAAAGCTGGGTGTCAGGAATTGGCTTATTTGGGTGAAGAGGAGAGGGAAGGGGCCTTCAGTGTGTCCCAGTTTGGGATTTTGTGAGTGTACCTGGACATCTGGGTGTGTGACTGAGCTTTTCTCTGGCCAGTGGTCTGTGAGCAGGAGCAGCACATTCCCTGTGCTCTGCACTGCTTAGCTGAGCTGGGACAGTGATGCTGAGGTGAAGCAGACATTGTCTGCATGTTCATGATTTAACTCTTTTCACAATGTGAAGATGAACTCATGAAGGTTTGCTTAAACAGCCATATGGTGATGTTAAAAAAAAAAAACCAACAAAAAAAACCTAAACAAAAAAACCCAGAAACTAAATTAGAAACTAAAACAACAATAGCAATTGGTCTAAAATAAATTTTCTCTATGTTTTCTATTTCATTTTTCATCCCACTGGGTGTGCTATATCCCTCCCAGTCAGGGAGATAACTAAGGGCAGAAGCACAGAAAGAAACTGGTGGATAAATGATAAAGTTGATGTGAGTTCAATGGTGAGTGGGGTGGGAAGATATGGAGAGCTGGAAGGTCTCCCAGGAACTGATCTGGAGCTCTGACACTGAGAATAGGACACCAGACTATAAATGGGAAGAGGACTTTCAGCATAACTGGAGCTTCTTTATTTAAGTAGAAGTGCAGTTTTAAATTGAATATGACTGAAGAAGAGGAAATGATATATCAGAGTTTATTTAAAGAGGTGGCTGGAGTCCAGAGGTGTTGGGAGTGGGAAGGACACAGAAGGTGGATTTGGGATGGTGCTGACAAGAGATGGCACAGATGTGGCACCTGAAATTGATGGAAGCAACAACAGCAACAACGAATTGGGGGTGATTGTGGGGAAGCCATGGCAGCAAAAATTGATGGAGCAGAGAATGAAGGCAGAAACTGTAGGTCTGCCAACATCTGCTGTGCAAAAGAAAGATTGATTCTAATATATCTTTATGTAATTATATTTAGCAGAATAAACATGAAGCTGCAAAGGTGTGGAAAAGGCTGAATTACCCCTGGTGCTGTTTGTTGTAAAATGTGAGCTGGGCCAGGTGCTCACAGGAGCAGAGATTACTGCAGACTTCCTGGGGGGATTTCAGGCAAGGAGGAGGCAGCTGAGGGCTGTGGGCCAGAGCTGGGCTCGTGGTGTTGAGGTGTCTAAAATGTATTATCTGGATGATCAGACATCTTTTTGCAGTTCCTATCTGCTGAGCCTGATAAAAAAGCATCCAATGCTGCAGAGGAGTGAGGAGAAAACAGTGATTCTCTTTAAATAATGGTGCAAGCTCTGGAGAAACACGGGACAATCCTCGATCAAAATTAGTTTCCTAAAATACATAGAATTATAGAATGGTTTGGGTTGGGAGGGACCTTAAGGATCATCTGATTCCAAGCCCCTGCCATGGGCAGGGACACCTTCCACTATCCCAGGTTGCTCCAAGCCCCATCCAGCCTGGCCTACATCTCCAAAAGCCCATTTTGTCGCACAGAAATCAGGTGTGCATGTCCACTGTGGACTCCAGTTATGATCTGAGTCTCCTGTGACAAATTTGCCCATTTTTCGAGGAGTGTGTGACAACACCAAGCACAGAAGAAGCTTCACTGCTGACAGATGGCCAGACAGATACCTCAAGGATGAGGTAGACACAGTCTTGTGGGTGGCAGAGGCGTGAGTGAAGCGCTCTTTTCCAGCCCAATATTTCTGTAATCCAGGGTCCAAATACCCTGAGCAGATTTCTGTATTAAACAAAGAGCTTAAATGCCTCCTCTGCTGAATTAGGTTCATCAAAGCATGAAACTGTGCCTGTACAAGGAAGGATGTTCATAAGTCTCTACCCCTCTTTGGGATTTTTTTTTCTTTCTTTTTAAGAGAAAGAAAATAAAAAATAGATGCAGATGCTGGCACTGGCAGGAAGTCAGTGCATTAAAAAACATCCTGGTACAAGATGGTGAAGTATTTAAGGAACGCTCCACCTGTGTCATTAAAAAAAGCACTAAAAAATTACCCAAAAGGCCAGAGCCAGAAATCTGTGAACCAGTGCCAAAATCATGCAGAAGGACAGAAATTGCTGTGCTAATGAACAAGAGGCAAAAGGAAAGGACATATTGTAGCTACATCTCAGCTTGGGATATTTTTATTTCCCACATTACATCGAAAAGCTGTTGAAATAATTTTGTGTTCAGTGTTTCTTAAACAGTGCTCTGCCACTTCTGGTTTGGTCAGTGTTTGTTAGCAGACAATTAAAACCTGAAAATATAGTATTAAAAATTATAGGTAAGTACAATAGGGAGAATAACTTTGAAAACATTTCTTCTGAGTTTGTGTGGTCCAGGTGTTACAGAAATGAAGTGATATAGGAAAAAAAAAATTAACCATAAGCTTTCCAAGAAAATAAGGAAGCAAAATTGACAAGTTGCTCTTAATGCACTGGACCCCAAAAATGCACAAAAAAAGAGAAAAGTTTTACAAAGGAGAGTAAGCTGAATAGTTGGGCATTTTTCCAACAGTACAAGTGAGAAAGATTGCTTTGTTTCAGGACCACATGTGACAAAAAATGAGGAAAAAAAGGGATCTGACCTGGCTTCAGGGACAGGACCTGGAGGGGGTTTAATCCAAATAAAGATTTGGTGGGTCTGCTCTGCTTCTATTTCCAGTTTGCACAAATAACAGGGGTTTCAGCTTTAAACACCCTGCCAAGGTAGATAAATTCACATTGTCTGCTGGAAAACAAAAGGCATGTCTGAGAGAGAATCTTCTGCTGATGTAAGAATTTATATCCTTCATGAGCAAATTAAAAAGTTCTCAGGGGTGTTTCTGTGCATTGGACCCTTTTTCCATTTCTAAGCACATTCCCGGGTGGATGGTTTTGGTGTGGGGTCCTCACTCAGATGTTTTTTCACTGTCATCACTGTTTAGACATAAATGCATCTGCTCCTGGATCAAACCCTAAAATCTGGGTCCTTTTCCCTGCACAGCTGACCATCAGTGCTAGGACTGACCCTGGCCATCTTTGTGTAATCATGGGGCAGAAACAGCAATTCCGGGATGGGACTGGCTTTATTTGAAACACTCTCTTTAGGATGAGAAGATGCACCCCTACAAATGTTTATATCTCTGTCCTGGGTGTTCTGGGAGTTCGGCTGGCAGCCCATATGTGCAGTGCAGTTTTCTCTGTACATTCTTGTGAATCCACCCTTAATCTCTTCACAGGCAGCCAGGCCACAATTTCCCAGCCTCTGTATCCCAGCCTAAAGGCAGTTGCTGCACACGACCTTCATACATAATCATCATCATCATCATCACCATCATCACTCCTGCTTAGGACAGGCTCCTGCATCCCTGCAGGGTCAGTCAGAACAGGGGGTGGATGCAGCTGCAAACTCGCTGGTCAAGCAGAGAAAAGAGAGGTTGCTTTCAGAGAAATCTGCTCTAAAGAGACATCAGGCTGTGCTGGAGGAGATTGGGAAGCTGCAGCATGACAGAGGGTGAAAAGCTGAACAAAATCCTTGGGCACAGCCTGTGTTTAGGTCAGGTTGCAGGAATTGTTGCATGGAGACCCAAGGGGATAGCAAAGCACAAATTCCCTGGTTTTAAGGTCTACATGTGTCCCTAGAAAGGTTGAGGATTCCATCCCAGAATCCATGGATGGATGTAGTGACCATTGGCATTCCCAGCAGCTCTTCCTGCAATTCCCCAGTGGGATGGACACCAACCTTTCTACAGCTGTAAATCTGTTCACCTGTGTTAACTCCACTGTGTCTTGATCATGTTTAAGGTCTGAAAATAAACCTGAGGCTCTGTTCTTGCCTTTTGCACCACAAATGCAACAAAAGAAAACCCCTGAGCTCAGCAGAGTCCAGACAGAGTTTGTAGGGTATGTATAGGAGATAGGTCCTGTTGCCAATACACACCACTCACTCCAAACACAGCTTCACAAGACATCCCAGAGGGTTTTAAAGAGAAATGTCCATCCCTGTGCCTGACACTGGTCGTAGAAAAGCCTGCAAGCCTCATTTCCAGAGGGGAAAGAAATGCTTTGCCCAGGTCTTCTGTGTTTGCAAGTGATGGGAAAGGGTTTGTGTGGGGAGCATCACCTCTGTTTTGAAATCAAGTGGTTCCAGGAAGTTTTGGGAGGCTCTTCAGTTGCATGGAGTCTGGTATTGTACCAATCCCATCAGACACAGCTTGTCCTGGCTTGCCTCACTCTCTCTCTCCTCCACCTTTGTGAAATGTTCAAGATGTACAGAGAGAGGGAAAATCAAAGGGCTCTGCAACTTCCCCTCCTTTCCCTCCTCTGATCCATCAAAGGAAAGTGTGAGAAATGCTGAATGGCAGCCAGAGGGGTTCTGAACTTCCTCCTTCATGAGGTTTGATCGCCTTTGAAATAACAGCTGATAGGGGCACCCAAAATAAGTCACTCGGGGGAGTTCCTTAGATCCCCATTCCCTCCTGTTTGGTCTGTGGGATATGAGGAGTCAGGAGATGGAGAAAGGGACTTCAGCCATCCCTACTGATGTTCAGTGTTGTGCTTGAAATCTGCAGGAAGGCCTTGAGGTGTGTAATGCTCATGTGCAGGTCTCCACTAACCTTACAAACAGATCTCTGCAGGGTCAGGACCTGCCTTTTTTGCTGGGACATGCCTTGGAAAGGGGGTGAAAGAAAGTTCATACCCTCCAGCTATAACTCCTGGATCCTTTCCCTCTTAGTGATGGTGATCTGGAGGTTATGAACTCATTTTGCAAGCAGTTTTGCCTCAAAAAAAAGGAGAGAGAGCTGGAAATGTTCCCTCTGACTTTGAGAAAATGACAGTTTGATGACATTAAAAAGCAGCATCTCAAATCCAGAAATATTTCCCTTTTCAGTTGGCCCTTTTTCAGTAAATTGCCATCTTTACTGTGTCATACATGCATCCATTTTCAGTCAGTGAAAGGCAAAAGCACAAATCCCATCACAGGCAGCTGTCCTCCATCCAGATCTTCTGCTGACGGGGAGCAGGAACTCATTTCTTCCTCTCTACTTAACCACAATTGATTAGGGATGTTAAGGAGTTTATTACTTCCTAATATCATCTGGGAATGATTTCCATATGTTGCATTTTTCTCCAGAGTGGGCAGAGCTCCCCTGTGCCAGCAAAGTGGGGTGCAGCATTGCTGAACCCCAATTACGCCGTGTTTAACGTTTCACTGTAGGAGAGGTTGCAGGTGGCCTCTTACAGAAAGCTGCATTTCATCTTTGGTTTCCAGATACCTCACAGTATCCTTTCCACTGGGAAATTAAGCAGACACTCTCCATATCCAGTGCAGCTGTTTCTGGTGTTAAATTAAACTGCTGCTATTACAGCGAGCCGTGCTGGAGCTGAGTTGTGTTGTTGCTTAATTGTTTATGGCCATGGATGCCAGCCAAGTAGCAGTCCTGTAGTGGCAAACGCTGGAAATCTGACCTGGAAAACAGATGTTTGGGCCAAAGCCAAGGTGGTTTCAGGAAAGACAGTGTGGGAGAGAAGAGAGGAAAGCAGGAAACCAGTTATCTGTCTGATTTATTGGGCAGGGTAAAGAAATCCACCCCAGAGCAGAGTGCTCACACGAAGCTGGTACAGCAGCAAACTCTGGTTTTAGCAAGCTTGAGCCAGCCTTTGCAAGGCTTAGAAGGGCAGCTGTTGGTTTATCAGTGCTGACTCCTGCTGTGCCAAACCCACGTGCTTTGCAGCTAGTGGGAAGTTCTCACCTGTTTGTTGGAGGCTGCAGAGCATCTCCTGCAATAAACTGGTTCATGTGAGGTCCCAGCACAGGTCTCTCAGATTTGATACATTGAAGGGATCCATTGAAATTTTAATGGTTTGAGGAATCTGATCAAAACCAGATCTTGCAGTGAAGGTGCTTCATGTGAACAGATCATCCCCAGGTATTCCCATTGGCTCTCAAAGTGGGGAAATCTCACATTGGTGGTTCCAGCTCAGGATCTGAGGGTGCCAATTTTGCTCTGTTCCTCTCTCAGGAGTCCAGGTGACTGCCTGACATGGGGATGCAGATGCTGCAGACATCTGGGTCTTGGTGAGATCTATCCCACTGTGTCTTCAGAGAACCACAGGCTGCCTGAGCTTTGAAGTGACCTCTTGTCCCCCTCTCCTGTCTAAACAGGGGCACCAGGAGCTGCCCTGGCTCATGCCCAGGTGGCTTTTGAATATTTCAAGAGTGAAGATTCCATGACATCTCTGGGATACCTGATCAGGAAGTGCTTGATTGCAGAGAGCCAAAATCTAGTGTTGCACTGGAGGGGAGGGAGGGAACATCCAGCATTTAAGATGAAGGAAAGTTTTAAATGCCACTGCTCAGGGAGCTGATCCACAGACCTGAACAGGTGTCTTGTGGCACATCCAAGCTGTGATTTTTGGACCAGTGATAGGTGTATTTAGCAGGACAAGGTGCTTCCACAGTTCTACCTATGTTGTGAATACATTGATTTAATTGAAGTGTGATGAATTGCAGCTCAAACGTTTAGTCCTAATTTTATTTCTTTAGTACTCGAGGCAATAGTGTCACCACAATTTATTGCTGAGGAGCCATCAACAGATCTTTGGATTCCTGTAGCAACACTCATGTTCTTAGATGCCCAACACACTGACTAATAATTCTAACTGGCACTTTGAGCTTTTAAAGGTGAATTTGGAAAGTCTTGGTAAGGGAATGCTTAACCCCTTGCAGTTCCTCCTGCTTGTGGAACAACAGGTTCCTAAAGCCAGAGGTGTAGGAACAAGGGATTTGGAAGAGGATCATAATTTCCTCTTGCCCAGCAGTGACCAGAATTGGTGGAGTATGGTAGAGAGGACATTTCTGTTCACACACAGAGGTTCAATGAAGGTGTTTTGGCTGTTGGTTTTAGCCTTTCCCCATCTTTAGCTTTCCACACTGATGCTATGGGATATACAGCTCCTTGGAATTCCCCTCTGCTTCCAGAGACCCTTTGATTTGTTTTTCCTTTTGTCTTTAGACTTCATGGGCTTCTTGTTTTTTGAAACAAAGGAAATGCCTAAGTAATAATAAATGTCTGCATCGCAGAGAGAGGGAAAATATATATACATATACATATACATATACATATACATATACATATTTCTTTCCACAGAAGAGATTTTTCCTTTCTTAATTTGATCAGGTTTCTCTGCTTCTGTGAGTTGAGGCAGAACTTTTAGCCTTTTCTTGCCATAGAGCACTCAAAACCCACTCACTGTACTTCTCTGCAGTGCCACAGGTCTAGCTGTGCTTGAGGATCTATCTAAATGCAAGTGGCTCTCCAAAGCAGCTTCATCAGGCACTTGGCTAATGTGAAACATCCTTCAGAGGTGCTGCCCTCATCCAGAGGAGAACAGGATTGTCCTGATTGCCTGTATCCAGCCCCACCTGGTGCTTTGCCTTTCCCACCAGCTTTTGGGACTTTGCAGAAGCTCTGATGTTTTCCTGGTCGATGGTAATGCCACATGCAGAGATCCATGACCTCTGCATTCCTAGAGATACACAACAGACATGAGTCACAGGACATTTTTCTCTTTCTCTGTCCCATGCTCCCTTTCCCAGAAACCTGATGGTTTCCTTCTTTTTTGAGTGCAGTATCCAAGAGAGTTTGTGATTTTTTTGCTGTTTTCCTGAAAACTCAGCCTGGTTGTTGGCTAACACACCCAGGAGCTCAAATGGGAACGAGAGTCTTCAGATGCTGTTTATTGTATAAATTGGCCTGATGTAGAGTAGTTAATTTAGGGAAACCTTCTGGGAAGGCAAATTCTTTGTCAGAGAACATGGACAGTTGGCTTCATGAGCCATCTGTGTCGGAAAATGTTGGAATGTGAGTGCTCAGTGCTTATGAATACTCAGCCAGAAGATTTGGTGTTCTAGTCCCAGCAATAACTGCAGCAGTTTGTCTTTGTTTTATAAAACAGGAGGAAGGAGAAGATCTCATCAGACCCAGGATACAACAAGCTGCTGCAACCTGGCTGTGCACTGAGGAAAAGTTGTTCTGGGTTTTGTAGCAGCCCCAGACTTTTGTACGAGGGGCTGATGGAAACTCATCGTTCCACACTGCTGGAGAAGAGAGAAGACACTCAAGCAAAGGGCTACATCTTGGTTCCTCAAGTTCTCTTCTCTCCTTGACGGTCTTGCCTCCTGTGTCCTTGAACAGAGAGGCAGGTTTTGAAGTCAGCCTGGCCAGAGGAGCAGTTACTCCTTCAGCTGAGAAAAACCTTTCCATGTTGTCCACAGCAGTGATGAAAAGAGAAGCCCCTCTCAGAGACTGAACTTATCTGTCAGGAAAATACCGTTTGCAGGTAAGAAAATGCTATTCCCAGCAAAAAACATGGAACTTCTTCCAAGTGAGGCTAGAGAAGCTTCCCTTCAGAAAGATCATTTTTATGTGTAAAATGCAGAAGAGACTTGGCTGCATCCCACACCACGAGTCATTCATCCTTTTGCTGTTGTGCTTGAACAATGTGTCGTTGTCAATATATTTGACAGATAACAGCTGGTGACAGCACTGATGGCTTTTAACTCTGGTGGTCCAAGACAGACATCTGCAGCTAAGTTCAAAGTGCCCCTTGCTCCCCACTGACTGGAGGAGAAGCCAGGAATGACAAGCTCAGATAATGAGACAAAAGTTGGGTGGCAAATCCCAGTTTTGGGCCCAGATGTGAAATGATGGGCATTAGCTACAGCAGTTAATAATTTCTGGTTTCACTAAATCTTCTCTCTGAAGGCTTTGAAAGACCTTGTAGAGGAAGTTTTGTAGTGTTTCAACCCAAAGGCTTTGTAGTGTTTCCTGGCACCTTGATTGTATTTGTTTCTGTTTTCAGCTGCTCAAAATAAATCCTGAGGTGCTGTTTTTTCTGGTGGGGTATTTTGTTTCACTGTCTATACAGTGTGGTTCATATGAGCTGAGCTTTCTCTTTATAGCTTCACTTGTGAATATGGTTCAGCACCCAGGAATGCCTGAGCTCCTTTCCATGCCGTATATAAATAGTGCACAGTTATTTCACAGTTTCACATTCAGCTTGCAGGCTTCCAACAGTATTCCCAAACCCCTCTCTACTCCCATAGCATTCAGGTTCTTGATGTGACTCAACATCAGTTATAGCAGAGGTTTATCCCAAAGCTCTGATTTGTGACTCCTGCGCATTGTCGTCCTCGTTCCCGACGGTCGGCGTGAAGTCAGCAGTGCTCAGGGCTGCTCCTGTGGGTTTTCCCAGCCCTGTGATGAGTTCAGCTCCGTGGTTAAGCCGACAGCTGAGTTTCAGTATCTTGGGCACGTCCAGCAGTGCTGGCTCAGTCCGTGGAAGGAAGTCAGAGAGGCTCCAGCTGGATGGATAACTAGCGGCCGGCGTCCCGCTGCCCGACGGAGATAAGGGGCTGGTCAAAACCAGGGGAATTTTTAGACTCTCTCCCGAGTGTCGCCTGTCTTTTGTTTGGCACAGGACTTGTCATGTCTCCCTTCCTGCGTATTGGTTTGTCCAACTATGACAGCGGCCCTTACCTGCCGTCCCAGGGGGAGGTGATTAACCCCTACTGCGCTGTGATGGTTAAAGAAGCTGTGGAGTCAGGTAAGTGGGGAGGGGTTAAGTGTGGATTTGGGCTTCTGTAAGTCGTGTCTGTGCTTTTCTGTGTCATTTCCTGTGTGTAGGTAACTAGAATGAGCCATAAAATAGGTTGGCTTGGAAGAGACCTCAAAGATCATCCATTTCCAACCCCGCTTTATAAAGATTAGTGAAGCCCTTTGTGTGTCCCAGCACAGTGCAAGTTTGGGTTTGGCGTGGTCTGCAAGGCAACCTGATTTTAAGATGATGCCAAACAAATCTGTATCTTCAATTTGAGGATATTATCAGCTGCATTACAAGCCCCAGCATGTGACAGAACAGATGAGCCGAGCTGTATTCGGTTTCACCCTTCCACAACCAGTTGTTGGTTTGTCAGTGGGACTCCAGACAGGTGAAATCTGAGTGTGCTAAAATATTCTGGCAGGGTCATCTTTGTTAATCTCTTTTTGGGGGGAAACTGACAGACCCAGCCACTTCCATAATTAAAAAACAAAACAAAAAAAAAGGCACTCAAACAGCCCAGTCTCTGCAGAAATAGTTAATTTATCTGTGT